>NW_023500915.1:1451279-2902559 GCF_013390185.1 Colletotrichum aenigma
GGGAGCTATTGAGACATCTATTCCGCCGCATTGTGCCATATCTAACATCTGTCATTCTTTTTGTGATCGGTGATCTGAAGAGCTTTCTTTTGAATCTTTACGTCATGGATACACCAGGTTCCCTTCATTGCAGCCCTGCAACCATGACCACGACATTAGAGGCCGATTGCGAAAATCAGCATCATAATGAAGCAATCCAAAAATCATCGAAAGAAGAATTAGAGCTTTCCCGCTGGGTATGCGTTGTTGGTTTATCGCTTTTTCTCGCTTCATCCTTCGGTAAGTAAACCTTTCACTAATTTATCACGATGCTCAAGTACTTATTATTGAATTTACTAGGCTTCTCGCAGTCTATCGGAACTCTTCAGTCTTACCTGCAGCTAAATCAGTTACAAAAATATTCTGCAAGAGATATAGGCTGGATCACTGGGCTCGACACTGCTCTCGCTTTGCTGTTTGGTCTTCAAGTCGGACCTCTGATGGATCTCTATGGGCCCAAATTCTTGGACCCAGTCGCGATAGCACTCACAATGTCCAAGTTCTTCTTCTTGGCTGAATGCAAGGAGTACTGGCAATTCCTGCTCTGTCTAGGTTTTCTCAGTGGAATTGGTCCCGCCGTATCCTCATCGCTGGCAATATCTTCGATTGGCAAGCTATTTTCTCGACGGCGTGGTTTGGCGATGGGTGCAGCCTTGGCGGGCTCATCATTTGGCGGAGTCATATTCCCTCTTATTCTTTGTCGAACTCTACCAGAAATAGGCTGGGCTTGGAGCTCCCGAATGCTAGGGTTTATTATTCTTGGTTTCACGTGCGTCGGGTCACTGTGCCTTCTGCCGTTCACCCGCCTGGCTATCCCAGAAGTCCGCAGCCATCACCTTTGAAGCGTTCCGATCCGCCCCGTTTTTATTTATAACAGTTGGCCTTTTCTTGTTCGAAATCTCAATCATCGGGATTGGCGTTCTCCTTCCTACGTTCGCGGTTGAGGCCGGCTTTCCCTCCAGCTCGGGGTTCACCCTCGTTGCCACTCTGAATGGCTGCTCCTGCCTGGGTCGTCTTTTACCCGGCTTTGCGGGAGACCATGTCGGTCATTTCGATGTCATTCTCTTCATGGTAACGCTCACTTCCGTCTTCACTGCGGTTCTGTTTGTTCCTTTCGGCACTAAGTCGGTGGGTGTTCTGTATGCTTTTGCCGGGCTATGGGGATTCGGATCGGGGTCTTTTCTCTCTATTACACCAGGTCAGAGCCTATCCAGCAGGCCATCATGTTTCTGAGCTGACAGTGTTCTAGTTTGCGTTGGGAAAATATGCGACCCCAAGGATTATGGAAGATATTATGGTAAGTGTTCCACAATGTTCTCGGCATACTTGCTTTTCTCCACGTTGTCGAGTCACGCTTACATTTGTCTTAAGGGACTTGCACCTTCGTCGTTGCTTTTGGTGCTCTAGGCTCTTTGCCCGCTGGCGGCGCTTTGTTGGAACAGGTGGGACCATTGGTGGCTTCCGCACTTTACCTTGGTACAGTGGTGCTGGGCGGTGCTTGCTTCTACGGCGCACGCTCACTGTTGATCAAGAAGTGGGTTGTGTTCAGGTCAAACATTTGAACTGAATGCTGGCTGCCTGGTTACGTTTCATCACGTCGTAAAATCTCTGCTGCTCAACCTGGGTATACCTGCTACAAATCTCTATAGACATTTGAAATCTCAATGATACTCGTAATGGTATCCCTCCGCCAAGTTGCTGGGTCCGGGCCACGCGCAATCTCGAGACTGCGGCTTGCCATGTCCATATTCGACGAGCGACTATTGCCTGCTTCCACATCCGATCGATCACCGTGCGACGTACTACCCTCCCCCGCCACTTGCTCGGCGCCTACTGCCAGTCTCTCTTGACTGTCCTTCCCGACCACTGTAACCTCGGTACGAGTACCTCGAGTTATATTCGTTATGTTCGTTATATGTGTGAAACCCATCTGCGTTAAACTGTATGGGTCCGGCTTCTTTTGATTCGACATCCCGCTGCTCAGCTCATTCCCTTCGGACCCTTGACTAGACTTTGGCGTCCACCGGATTCTCGTCTGTTGCCAAAATCTCTTCTTGAAGATTGGGACGACCATTGGTGCTTGACCAACAAAGATGGCCACGAAGTCTTCTCGGATTGACCACATAGCGCCAGGCCCGAACTGTCCGGTAGGCTGTTGAGAGAGCATGGTTAGATCCTGAAGAATAGAAAAGGAACTTGGGTGGGACTTACGTGAAAGATCAGAATTACGCGGATGATAGCAGCAGTCATAACGAAAACTCCGAGACTGAACAAGAAATATACGCCGAGTCTACGCCATATCGAAGCACGAACGAGACTGATTACCTACAAAAAAATAGATCAGCACTGACATAACACAGCACTAGCTTCGTTGCCCTTACTGGTATAGGAATGAGGATAATACACATGTCGGTCGTCAGGTTGAAAGCTAGGATGCTGTAGAAGTAGACCTTATTCTGCGGGACGCAATTTTCTGGGCGCTTGGTAAGCCATACTTGTTTGTTGTCTTAATCCAACCCGACATACCTCCAGGGTCTGGTCGTATTTGCCACATAAGGGTTATTGGTCGGCAGGTCAAGAAGATGATGAGTACCATCGCGATCGCAGTCGCTCCAACCAGGCCCATGACGGGGAAGATGAACTTTTCTACCCACTGTCCTTCGACTAGCCGTCGGTAGAAGAACAACACTGTGGCAGAGATGTCAGTTGGTACTGATAGCAGAACAGGAAGTGGACATCGTGTCTCGTACTGTTGAACTTTAGGGTCCAAACGATCGTCGCATAGCAACACATCCCCACTACGAAGTTCTTCGACCCATATTCCCATAGGTAACTAGAGATTGCATAGCATCAGCGCCCGCGGGCCTCCTCAAATTGAACATAATCCAAAGTACTAGTACACGTACAATTCGGATTCTGGCATCATCTCCCGCTGCTCAGGTGTCAAGAGTGAAGTATGTTTTCCTTGGGCGACCAACACGAACATGGTCGCCATAGTCGATACCGTCGTGTACACAGCCTAGAATTCGGTAGGTCAATCCTCAGTTGTATTGTCCATCACGAAATGCTCCTACCCAAGCAAAGAAGACAAGATAGTCGTCCGGCCGGAACCCCGAGACTCCAACCATTTTCGTGCGACAGAAAACCCTCAGCGCAATCATCGTAGTCGCAATCGCGTAGAGCAACCAGATTTCGGCGATGCTTGGATTTATCTCCATGACGGATCGACGTTGCGAGCACGCTGCTCTGTTTTAGTCATCGAAGAGTTGTCATCGAATTCACGTTCGTGATGTTGGTTAGCTAGGCAACCTGTGAGGTCGTCAGAACGAAGGGGAGGAAGCATGCTCTTTGAATATGCGGAGGCATCATGGTTTGAAACGTTATTTGCTGCCCTGCCGGCCGAATGCTTGTCGGATTTTGAGGCAAGGGTGCAGCAGCAAACTTCGCGGGCTGTGACACCGCCCGAGGTCCACGTACCCGACTGCTTCACTTAAGCAGAAATTCTGCGAGTCGTGTTTGATCCGCAACGGCGGTAACAATGACTTGACCAGCGGTGACTGCCGTGGTTCCTTTCACATCGCGTGGCAACTTGGCCTGGTCATGCCGATTACGACCTGAGCTTCCTTATCGCGGCACGTTATAGTGTGTTCCAAATTCTGAGGAGGCCGTGTTGACATGGCCTGTATTTCATAAAACGCATGGTTTCGTGATAAAGCGATGAAACGGGCGGTTGACTGCTCGATCGAGTGTATTGTAAGTGTACCAGCGACTTGCACGGTGATCGGCGAAATCACCCCAAGATCATCGAGTTCCAGAAGCTTGGTTCATAATATCCTTCATCCCATGGCTCACGTAACGACTAGAACAAGTGATAGCTCGGCAGGGTAGCGGCCGAGCTCACCAGCAACTCCGGCAAACACACCTGTCACCACCATCACGGACCACGTGTGAGAAGGTTGAAAGTTCCCCATTCGTTGGCATATGGTTCAAATTTTGCCTGCTTTAACCCCAGTCGCTGGTTCGGCGAGTTCAGCCACTTTTCCGACCTTCGGCATACTCAAATTTGTCCCATCTATCGTAGAGCTAGGAAAGTGAACGAAGCGAATCCGACCAGCTTAGAGCTACTCGATTCGCGCATTTGAGGAAGTTTCCTGTGAAAGATGCGAACCTTAACTCTCCCAAGGCTGTGAAGATACTGCAAACCAGCATACTCGAGTCATTGGTGTGCAGATACTGTGACACTGCATCCGCATATTGATGTTCATCCAAAAGCGATTCGTACCAACAGCGACCTATACGACGTTCGCACATGTCTTTGATGGTCCTCCCCAGAAGTAAACTCCGCCTCCAGGGAGTATCAGACTCTGCTGAACTTTGTGGTCGGTTAAATTCTGTCCCCAGACGGGGGAAGTTTCGTTAGGGTCCCTTGTGAACCGTCCATATCTCAGTGAAGCAGCCAATAATCGTCGGGCCAATCCGGCGGATGGCTCGCGTCCGTCCACACCGAAAAGACCAAGCTTTAAAGCCTGAACTCTGCTTTCGTTATACCAGGTCGGACCCTGACCCGAATCCTGGGGATGGGGTGATCAGGCGGACGGACTACGGGGAAGCCCCTCATCCCGCCGAACCTCAACTCCGAGCGTTTTTTACGACCAAAACGCACAATTCATTCACGTGAAGGAAACGTAGAACATGCGTATGGCCGTTCTAGAACTTGGAGATCTTGCTGCGACCATATCACCAACTTGGAAGATCAAAAATGCATGTCGTCAAAATTCATTGTTCATTGGATTGTGGCCTGGTTTTGGTTCAGTGAGCAGGAAAGGGATCAAATTACAGCTGCTGTAAGTTTAATGCAATCAAACTGAAATTTGAAGACCAGATTCTTCCAGCAACGTATCTAGCCAAAATACAAGCATGCCTATGAACTTCCACAAGGTCGATCATTCGACGATGCACACATTTCGCTTGGGCGAAGTACCAAGCGATGGTGTCTACGAGTGAGCCCATTATTGACTCTCTAATTCACGGGAACACATGGCAACCTGATAACCGCTCAGGCTTGCAAGATAACCTCCCAAATGAAAGCTTGAGTACCATGGAACACACTCCGAGATCTTCCCGAGATAGGTATGTTGGACCGTTTGCCGGCCTAGCCCTGCCACTCCGTGCGGCTTTCCATGCTACCACATTCGATATACTTAAGGCTGGCAAATGCATCTTATCTGCGTAAGGAATTTTGGACTTTTCACCAAATATCTCAATCACGACTGAAACATTGACATGACATGGTCTTCCTCCGTCTCCTGACAGGTCCCATCCATTCTTCAAAATGGCTCTCGGGAAGTTGTTTGAGAAATTGGACCAACGATAATCCCAGGAAATCTGGACTTCATTGCTTGTTCTAGAACTGGTCAGTGAACCGTTGAGGAATATCAATATCGTTTAGCCGCTGGCCCTTTAGAAGCGTCGTAGTCGCCGAAAAGATGGACTGAGTCGAACCATTGGATATACTGTCAACACTGACGTCCACACCATTGAGACTGCTTCTGTCTTCCCTGAAGACGCCAATATGGTCCACCAAGAGCCCAGTGGCGACAATGTAGTCAGCAGATTTGGTCCTTGGCTAGAACCTTAGAGTCAGCTACGAGACACTTAGCCTGATTGAATGATAACATCCATGTCTTTTTACTTTGTTCATATTCTAGACCAATGATATTTCTATTCTGAAGAGACAAGCAGCGAAAGGTCTCTTCGTGGTTTGCGAGTTCGCAGGAGGCCAAACATTTTCATCTTGTAATCTATCACCCGAAGCTATTTACAACCAAATAATTACGCAAAAGCAGGACTCTTCCATTTTAGAGATCGGTAAAGACGTATTTCTGGGGCGGTACCTATTCCTTTGCGACAGGGATAAGACTTCACACGAGGGTCTCAGCTAGCACAAGGTCAGTGCATTTGCTGGCGCTGCGTAGTCAATGGAAAGGATCATTTGGGGGGTGTTGAAATGGGCAAACTTGGATGCGCACAATCTGACAGTATTGGTATCGCTATAGCCTTGTCACTTGTGCCAACTTCTCTGGAATTTGGAATCATAATCAAACACCCAAGTTATTGGGAAGTAAGTTTTTGAAGCGGTCAAGGCCAACTTTTGCCTACATTTCATGAACACTTATCTCAGAAACTGTCATTCAAGGCGGGAAATTGTTTGGGTCGACGGTTGCCAACTCCGCTAAGGGCGCACTGTGCCTTTTTGATGGTTTTGCTCACGGCAGTAACTGCCATCGCAGAATTTTCATGACTTCTGCGTCTTTTGTTGGATATTTATCCAAACATAACAATCCAACTCTCCAGGCCACGCATGTCGCAGACAAATGGACAACGGCAGCACAGGCTCTCACAAACGTAATTCCGGGCTGCTATCTGCATTCATAGGCAATTAAAATAATTACCAGAGACGGCAGCAGTATTAAATGCATAAGAGCCTATTATATCCTGTAATTCCGCCTCTTGAGTGCTCTTGATGTAAGGTAGGTCATGTTCGGCAGAGCTCACATTTAGCGTCGACGGAAGCACTCAACAAAGAGCCTAAGCAAATTCATGGTGCTTTGGAGCAAGTAAAAGACACAGCGTTTACATGAGGCAGTAAATAGAGTTTGAGTGTCATGTTGCTGACTGTGCCTCACCAGAAGCTAGACAGTGAGCGCAGCCTCCAGAAGAGCATTAATAGACGAAAACTTACGACGACCCAGCACCAATCTCTAGAAAGCTTTCGACTACCAAAGGGTACCAAGGCCTAAGGCGCGTTTGCATGCGCAAAGATAATGAACTACCATCCACTAAGACTCTCGGCAATATCCTACTGGCTTGAGCTGTGCAGGCCGAAAGTCTGCAGCGTGCTGCCACCGTGTTTGCGTCTTAACATATATCTATTAGACTTTAGGAATGAAACACGCCCAATATTTTCGTCCGTTTCCTCATCCATTTACTGCACCGTCTGTAGTCAATATGGTTTGATTTGATAGTGATTGATCAATCGTATCGCTCAAATTGCTCCAAGCTTTCTGTCAGATCGGCCGTTACTTCCTCCGGCCAACACATTGAGGGGAGAAGATCAATTGATGTCATACCTACATCCAATTCTGGAAATACGGTCATCGTTAATTCCCGTTCGCCGAAAGAGTGAGCTTTGAAGGTTTCGATGCTTGCGTTTCTGTTCTATCGTGGCACATAAAGCCATCTACAAAGCCCACTGCTGTGCATTTTGGTTAAACCATTTGGATCAAGTGTTACAGAAATCGATCATATCAGCAAGGATCTCATATTACAGACAAAATAGTACCATTCCTCCTGGTAACTCATCTTCCGCGCCCCTTCAGGTTTCATCTTTGTCATCATCATGGCTCAGAGCACAACCCACGCAAACGGCGTACAAAACGGAAGCCCCGGACCAGCCCAGGACTTCATCCGCGCTGCCAAGAATGTCACAAAATACACGTTCAAAGATGAGGAAGAAAGAATGGACACGCTTTCTGCAGCATATGAAGTTATTGGCAAAGTGGAGACTTCATGGGACACCTACGTCCGCATGCTACTGAATCAGGTAGTATCCTCAATCTCCGCGAAGGCCGTCCGATGCTAATCGGACTTGTATTGTAAGCCGGCAACTGTTGGTGTTCTCATGGCTCTGAAGGACTTGAGACTTTTCGAGAAGTGGGAAGAGCACGGAAACGTGCCCATGACCAGCTTACAGCTTGCAGACATAGTCGGGAAAATTGAGCCTGCCTTACTTCGTGAGTCCGCATATTGCCTGTATTTACGAGACTGCAACTTAGGAAATCCCGCAAGATCGATTTCTGCGCCTTCTAGCTGCAAACTACCTTGTGGAACAAATTCCGGTTGACAGATTTCAACCGAAGGAACTCTGCATGGAACTCAACAAGCCTTTCGGGGCGCTTCTCGATTACTTGTGAGTCATGACACCACAGTGAAGCTTTCTTTATTCTGACTTCCACAGCCGCTTCGCTACCCTTCCAATGTACGGTGAAATGCCAAGAATATTGGCTGAGATGGGCTACAGAAACCCAGTTGATGGTACGGATACCTTGTTCCAGAGAGTTAAGAATCACAAAGGAAGTTTGTGGTCCTACCTCAAGGAACATCCCGAATTTGGCGAATCTTTCAACATGGTACAAAAGGTCTCAACAGGTAAAGAGCAACCGTGGATGGACATGTACCCCCACAAGAAGCTGGTAGACGAGTCGGATCCCAACCTACCTTTATTTGTGGACGTTGGTGGGGGTATCGGCCACGATTTGACGAGGATGTACAACGTATATCCCGAGACGGCTTCGAGACTTTACCTCGCAGATCTTCCCGAGGTTGTTGCGTCGAACATTGTCCCCGAAGCTATCAACAAGGTGGACTACAACTTCTTTACTCCTCAATCTGTGAAACGTAAGTTGAGCAATCTCAATTACATTGTCTATAGAGGTGCTGATCTGGCTGGATAGATGCCAAAGCCTACTACCTACATCATATCATTCACGACTGGTCGGATGAGCCTGCCCGAAAGATTCTAGAAATGCAGAAGAGCGCTATGAAGCCTGGCTATAGTAGGCTTCTTATCCATGACCAGATTCTCGATGATGAGAAAAGCCAGATGTCTACAGCTGCCTTTGACATTGCGATGATGGTCTACCTAGCGGGTCAAGAGCGCACCGAGAAACAGTGGTTGGCTTTGATCGATTCAGTTGGACTGAAAGTGGTTAAATTTTGGAAGAAACCCCCTGACCACTTCAGCGTTATTGAGCTTGAGTTGCCCTAAGAGGACTTCTCTATAACTCTTTTAGATGTTTGAGAGCCTTTGTTGGAGGTTTTTTAAAATATTTCTTAATGATTATTTGATTGACTTCAGATTTCTTTGAACGACGCAACATCAAGATGTCAAGCTGTATTATGACATGATTACGTGGTCCAAATAGTACCGACAAAGTCAGTACATGTATCTATTGGCATCCATTGATGGTCCAAAGAAACCTGTAATTGGTTTTGATTCGCCACAAGTATGAGCTCGTCATATGCTATAGTAACAAATGGTTTCTTGAACTGTTAATCTGCTATGAGTGCAACATTTCCACCGTGTCATTGACTAAGAACTTGCGAGCGCTTAGTATGCTTAAGCAGATTTTGTAATTGTACTATCCGGAAACGCCATGCATCCTCGCAGCCGACAACGTACTGATATAGCTGTACTTACAACCCACAGATGTGGGGCTTGGACCGAAGAAACTAGAAATGCTTCATCTCCACGGCGACCTCTCCCGGGTCTCCCTGCCTCGAGTCGTATATACTCAACGAATTTGTGCTCCCAAACAACCCGCCATCAGCCTCAGGGCCGCCGATATACCTGTCTCCAAAAGCTACAAAGCCATCATCTCGTCGACAGTATGCCTCAATGACACTTGCAATAGGCTTGTGCGGGAAAGGCACCATGATACCCTGTCCATGATCCTTTCCATCCAAATACATCAACTCCAGCTCCTCGTTGCCGCTCCATTCGTACCTCTTCCAATCCTCAATGTCATCTAGGGTCCACCTCACGTCGCCTGAGTAGACATAGCTGGCCACTGACTTCGGTGTCGTCACGCAGTCTTCCCCTCCTAATATGACTGTGCTGCGCATTCCGGGCTGAATGCCGTTGCCAAAAATCGCGATCTCATTTGAGGATCCGGAGGCGTAGTATCCGGTCTCCGCGCTGCGAAGACTGGGTGTAAGCATTTCTCTCCACATCAGGGACTCTCTCCAGCAAAGTCTCCGAGCGAGCGTGTAGGCTGTTCCGGCATCCGTGGCGCTCGCCCACCAGATCTCCCATTCGTTACCATGTCCTGTTCTTCCACGGATAGATGGAGTTGGCTCCCTTCGCGTGAAGTTGTAGGCGACATCTGGCAGATGCAGCAACATCGAGACGGGATCTATCAAGATACAGGCGGCGACCCGTGGCGCAAAGTCGGCTCTCTGGAGAAGTTGCGGCATCAGAAGAGTTCCGTAGCTGTTGCCAATCAAGACAAAGTCATCCCAAACGCCTCGCTCGCCCTTTCCTGGAGCGGGTTGTGCGGCACGTTGCTGCGCGACGCACTTGGCGATCATTTCCGCCAGCTCAGGGGTGGGCTGCAGCGGGTATGTCGTGACGCGGGTGGCTATAGGCAGCATCTCAACGGCGAGTATTCCAACGTCCTTGGGAATGGTGCGAAGCCAAAACATGTATGGTATTAGACCAATTCCCAAACCATGTATGAAAACAATGGGACGTTGTGTCTTAGACTTGTGCGGGCGATACCAGTAAGACATGCCGTCGGCAGCGGAACGCTTGAAGGGGATCAGATTGATGAAGCGGAGGGGGAAGACTTTGAAGAATGTTGTGAATGGTTGTTTGTAGTGCCGGTATCCCTGTGTTAGGAGATAGAAAGCCATTAAGTTGTCGAGGAAACCGATGACCTGAGACCATTGGCATTAGCATCAAATTGGCAGGACAGTGTCTGGGTCTCCCCCTTTGTAGACCGTGACAATCACTGCAAACGGGGATTTAAGCCGCTCACATACCACATAGTAGAACAAACTGCGATGTCTGATGATCACCGGATCGAATGTAAGCCTCAATGCCTCCGCGTTACCTCTCCCAGGCTTCAACTTTATCCCAAATTTCTCTTCGGCATCATCGATGTATCGCTCACACTCTTCATCAATCTCTTGGGTCGGCCTCTCGGTAGTGCCATCCCTCTCGAAAAGACCCCACAAGAGCCAGTCTTTGAGGTTTTCGCGACGTATGTCTTCGATGTGAGCGTTCAGCATCCATTTCCGCACAAAGTCTTCTCCGTCTGGCACCAAACTCAGGGCTTTGTAGAAGAGCTGTGCCCGTTGCGATCGGCTCATCGGTGGTGGTCTGTAAGGCTTGAAGCTTTGGAGGTACCATTTGTAAGGCAGAAAGAAAAATAGGTAAAAGAGTATCTCGATCGCTCCTATCACCTCAATGACGATGGAGAATGGATGGACTATGGCTGGTACGCCGCCTAGTGCGAAGATCGCGTAGAAGTATGTCAGACATAGAAGCCCCAAGTCCTTCATCAAGACGATGAGGATGCGTATGGCGATGTATTGTGGCCATGTTTTCTGGACGATCATTTTGGAACGGAAGAGATTTTCGAAAGCGGTTCAGAGCGCCTCGTACGCGGGTTGTATTTTCTATCGACTTTCGATCGTATCGTTGGTTTACGTAGCGCCGTAGTGTCAGGCTGAACGAGCCGTACGCTGTAATGTTTCTCGCATTTGAGGGTTGCCGCTAAAGTCTGACCGGATCTTTTAAAGGGGAACCGTCGACTCAAAAGGCCGTCGAAAACGCGTCACATCCAACCCTCTTTGCAAGTTGCTTACTTGTCGCAAATCCGGCCGAAATGCCAGTGACGTGTAACGGAGGCAAAGAATCAGACGCGGCCAGGGAGGAAACTTGAAAGAAAACGACGCTTCCGTATCCGTGTCGAATAAACGGCGGATGAGGGGTCCTTAACTTGCCATCGGGGTGGAGTCTGATCGGCTGTCAGTCTTTGGCATTTTGCATGATGATGCCGGCCACGGTAGTTTCAAAGCCACTGCCGCACAACGGATGAGCTGATGACAGCTTTCGGGACCTCGCCGCGTCGACGACTAGCGTCGTGTCTGCTGTCAGCCTGCCGTTGTCACCGAAGATTACATGAGCCTTCCTAGAGGGTCTTTGTCCCGGCCGATAGAAACGTAAAACAATTTATAGTTCAAGAGACAAAACAGGCAATCGAAGAGTTGGCCCTAACAACGAACAAGTTCGGCCCAAACCGAGCATGTCGGACCTTGCCGGCATGGATGGCTGTCGGCTGCGATTGTATGGCCAAGTCTGGAGGCTGTCTTGGAAACAAAAGGCTCTGGATTGGATGGGAACGTCCCAACTTTGTCCGTGTCGGTGTCATCGTTCATGTAACATCCAAGTCCGGCCGTGGGTTATCCCTGCGTCTGCGAGGTCTGGGCAACAAGGTGGCTCGGTGAGCGCATGGATCGCAGCCTGTGGGATGAAAGGCCGTGTTCGTTCAGCGAGTTCGCATTATGGGACAAATTTCCCCGCGTCAAAGGGGAGAGAATCCACACGTTGATTCCCTTAGCCCATTGATGACACCGCGGCTGAATCTCAACATGTGGTCTTCGAAGATCCAGCCCTCGCGTCCAGTAGGCCAGTGGGTCCAGAGGCTCAACTCGTCGCATCTTCTTTCAGACTGAATGAAACCAGATCTCAATAAAGAGATCGCAAAACCTGTGCCTCGGTTCTTTTTGGTTCAAGACGACTGCAGACTGCAGTACAACGATCCTGATACAACGCAGCCAGATGTATTGCATGCAAAACATATTCCTCTAATCGGTGATCGGGTGCCGGACTTACGATAAGCCTAAGGGTTCTTCTGCCTTCGCATCCTCTATTGGATCACGACATCTTGATCCGTGGGTTTTAACCTCTTGGTCTTTAATTAGGCTTTGACAGGTCACATCAACATCTTGCATGCAAAGCGGAAGTCTCAATCGCATCCAATTTCAGAAAGTCTTAGTAAAGTAATTAATGTCTATTAGTTTTGCTATTCTATCCGCCTGGCTGTTTTTCGCACTGGGTATGTATGGGGCTTTCCAATTAAGCAATAGGGCAGTTGATGTTGCTGCAGAATAGGTCAGAGCCCGCTCAAGTAATTAGGGAACATTCATTATAGCACTTACGTAGCGTCGTGGCCAGTGATGCCGAAAGGAGCCTTTCCATCGACGGTGCACTTGGCGAAGACACCGGGGACGAGCTGGCTAGAGGTGGTACCGCAGTCAAGGTGCCAGGTCTTGGTCTTGCCGGGAATGTCCTCATCGTGACCGACGCTGATGTACTGGTCGACAATGCCGTCACCAGAGAAGTAGCTGGAAGATTGTTAGTCGCCCAATACAAACAAAGTGCTAACAGCATGGCCATCACAGGAAGTGAGCATGCTGACACTGAACCAACTCACCAGCCGTAGATGACCTGGCGGCTCTCGAGGGCGGGGGCAGCCTGGGCGCCAGCCACAAGAAGGGCGGCAGCGATGGTGGTGAAGGCACGCATTGTGAAGAGTTGTAGTTAAAAAAGGTTATAAAAGAGTGACAGTTGTATAAAGAACTCGAGTTGTTGTAACGACGGTTGTGTTGGCAAGTACATTTAGTCAACAGAGCGATGAACACCAGGCTTCTTATACATAGAATCGACGCTTATGTTGCTCGTATTTCGAGGATGTCTTAGCATTTGAGTTTCCCCCTTACGAGTCCACAGTGGATGCAATGCGACTTTAGCGGAGCTTGCTGTTGTCATGCCGAGATCGACACTGGGCAACTTCGACCATTCAGCTGGAATTGATTCCCGGGGAATCCGAGTGCAAAAATAGCTTGGTAACGGTTCATCCTGTCCCGAAGGCGATTAGTGTTTGATTATGTCCTCACTGCCACCTGCAGTGGGGAAGTTTAGAGAAGTATAATTGAATTGCTAATCTTGATCCGGACGTGACATCCTTGACAAGTCAAGCGCAAGCGGCGGCGACGCTTGCAATTGATACATTTGGGCGCAATGAAGGAATTATAGGATCAACAAAACCATTTCGCCAACAGCTGCATCGATTTATTCATATCTAACAGCTAGCCTCCGACACATCAATTGAAACCAATTCACTCGTGTTCGTGTCATGTTTGGAGTGATCCTAAGGTTTCGAACCCCTAGGGACGGGAAGTCGGGGGTTTGAACATGACTCAGTGAGAAAGCTTCCGGCTTCTCCCAAATTGAGTTTTGCTCAAGCACATGCGGGTGACTCCGAGATCTTCATGAGCAACAATATGCGAAAATTGCAGTTCGTTGTCAACACCTCCGTTGCGCGACGGAAGGTCTTTATTCACCGCCGGCCTCTTGTATGGATGGGTTTACAAGTCTGGGATTGCGTGGTATTCGGCTTGAAAGATCACGAGAAAACAGGCCATCGATACTCATTCAACATTCCAAGCCTCAAGTTAACTTTTCGTGGTTGAATACGCAAACTCTGAGCCGGAGAGGCCGGCAACTTCCACGCCGACAACGCCGATACGGAAACACGGACGGACAATTTGAGAGTTGAGCGATATCTATGATGCAGAAAGTGCGAGCCATTGACATAGAACGTATGCAGAAAATGAAGAGACAGAGCGAGTTAACTCTCTTATTGTCATTCACTGAAACTCACAACTCTCTGGATTGCATGTCTCTTACTCGGGAGATCGAAGACTATTCCGTAACTCGGGCTCCTAAGGTGGCCGAATTGAGAAAGTGGGGCCGCAATCCGGTCCCGAAAGCGACACGCAAGGTCGGCAGCGAAGATCATTCTCATTTGCGGCATAGATAAGCTCGGACGAAACCTATCGGCGTAGATATTCAGCATGGAATTCTTGTTGCATTCCAAGCATCGGCAATGCAACAGGACTGACGACTGAGCTAAGATATATCACGTTGGCGGCGATCGATCCAAGAACTCAAGTGAATCGTGACCTGAACTACTGTTGAAAAACCCTGCTTCCTTCAACTTCCTCCGAAATTTCAAGCAACTATTCCTCGAACTTCTCCATCTCGGTCATGATCGCAGAATGGCCCCCAGGATTACGCAACAACCTCTTTAAGTTCGGAATTGTGGATGCGATCTTCTGCTGAAGAGCTGGCGAAAGGCAAAGATCTTTCTCGCACAAGATGTAGTAGGTCGAAATGTTCAAATCTTCCATGCAAAATGTGACAGGTCCAGCGAGAGCCGCCAATGACTGTGGCTCTCAGATAGCCATGTACTTATTAGCCATTTCTTCTGACACATCAGGCTTGTAGAGAACGTCTTTGGCAGCCGGTTTGCCCACCACAATTCCATTGATAACGCTCGTGATATCCAGCTCAGACGTTATAACATCAAAAGCTCCACCACCTCTTGCCGCGGGTACGACTGCCGTGATGAAGACGACAGCAGCGGTACCGCCTCTCTTCCCTTTTGCCTTTCGGTCTGCCGTAGAAAACCCTTGCACCGCCGCCACCATGAGTGTTCCACCATGTGAATGCGCGACACAGAGAAATTCTCGCCCCTCTTCCAAGTGCGCGGATAGCTCTCACTGGATTTTGCGGGCGTCATCGTCCATGGTGATGGTCGGGTCGGTGCCGAGACTTGGATGACGGACAGCAATTACCGGGAAGAAACCGGCGGCTTCTAGACGGGCCTTGGCCGGATCGAAACACGTCGGTGTGTGGATTCCGCCGTGGGCAAGCAAGATACCCAGCTTTCTCGGAGCTGCGGTGGTAGACATAGCAATGATAGACGTGCCGTCGGGCTCACTGCCGTCTTTGTCGCGGGATCGCCGATGAAAGGTATCAGGTTGTTGGGCGAGTCAATGAGATGGCAGAAAAGCTTTAGTGGCTGTGTGATGCTCAGTCCTTTTGAACAAGTAGGGAAGAGATGGTCTTGTTAGGCACTGGTTTGGGTGGCGCTTAAGCTGATGAACATGCTGTCAGAACCATTTGCTATGGATATGTTTGTCTTTATTCCGAATATGGAGCGTCCCGTGTCTATCATGCAGGGGATTGTTGGTTCCAAAGATGACTGCGGACCAGGGTTGCCTCTGAGCCCTATTTCGGGCTGCGTCTCTGTCATTAAGATCAGCAGGAGATTGAAAACCCATTGAAAGATGGTGAAATCTGACCTGTGCCGTTATTTTCCTATTTTACATGCCATTAAAGTGCAAGCAATTCAACCTTGCGTGTTTCGCTGCCCCTCTTCTGCCACATAAGTCAGACTCGGACGATTTGAATACTTAATGTATGGCCCAACCGCTGAGGTTTTCTCTAATAGACAACCAGTTAGCAACTTTGCCCAGATTGCGCGAGGTTGATCGAGTCTTCAGCCCTACACTTGTGGTGACTGGTTTCGCCATTGACATTGAAGATCAGGCCTGCCTTGGCTTCATTGTGTCTTCTTGTCCCAGTTGGGCTGAAGAGTGCTGTTTACAAATCTGCTTGAAATGTCGCGCTGTGACAAGGGCTTTGATTGGGTTTCTGTGCAGTCTTTTTGCGAGACAGCCAATGCGCCTCGCCCTACTGATCATGTGCTCCTGGTGCCCGTTCCAACAAGAAGCTGCACCATCTCGCCCTGTCATCGCGTACCGACGTCCAATGGGAGCCTGACAAACAAAATGGTTTCTTGTTGGGCCACCCCAACCCTGTAAGCATGTGGCAGTCAAGACAGGGGATGACAAACCGACCCTAATCCAGACTTCAGAACCGATCGGCCCCCTTTCCTTAAACGGAGCCGAAAGGCGAATCCTGAAATGCGATGAGCGTCTAAACGACATGGTCTTCCTCGAGTCACCATCTTGCTGATGTGATGTCTCCATTGTCAATTCGACGACCCATCTCATGATGGGCATCGATTCAAGATCTTCAAGCGAAAGCATTGCGTGGGCTCTGATAGTTCCACAAACAATACTCAGTGTTATTGCCACCATCTCGGTAGGCGCCAAACTGCATTTTGGCCGCGCCAGCGAAGCCCGTTTTAGCCCTGCAGATGGCGTTTGCCTTGCAGCGTTGGTGAGTACGGTACGCTTTCAAATTCTTGTACTTTGACTGACAAAGATTGGCGTTGGAAGTTCTCTAATCATGCGTTCCTCATCACCGAAGGGGCTTGTAAGTGTTCAACTTCATCCAACAAAAACAAAATGGGATCAAATTCAAACTAACGATTCAAATTAGCCGTTCACTTTGGTCTTGGAAAAGACGTAGCCACAGTTGGGGCTGACTATTCTGGCGGCATGCCCCCTGTGCTCAAAGTAGGTCATTCGGCGTCTCTGGTTCAAACTCTCGTGTATCACTGGATCTAACAGTATTCAGGGCATCACCGCCATGGGCGTCTTATACGGCATAGCATGCCCTCTCTCCAAACTTGCGGTCTTTGCTGCGTACTTTCGACTCTGCTCAAGTTGCAAAGCACTTCGGATTTGCGTGTGGATGCTATCATCCATGGTATTAGCATGGGGAATTGCCATGATTCTTGGCACATGTCAGTATAATCGCCATCTGCCGTGATTGCAACCAACTAACATTGAAACAGTATTCAAATGCACGCCTGTCCAGGGGTTCTGGGACAAGACTGTCCCAAGCATTTGCTACATACGCACCGAAGTTGGCATCGCTATCCCAAACATCTTCATTAACGCGCTGGCCACTGTGCTACTTCTTGTGGGAGCTGTATGCCAGTTGGAGTTTGGGAGAGAAAGAAATTTGGCCATGGCGACAGTCTTGCTGTTTGGTACTGGGTAAGTGAGCTAGAGTTGCTTTTGCCTTGACTAGTGGACATGAACTCAGAAGCCTGACAATTTGTTTACTCTAGCATTGTGGCCGCTTCCATCGTTCGCCCAATCCTTTTCCATGTCTACCGCCTGGGATCTGGTGCCAGCAATGGCGGCAATGCCACCAACATCAGCCGAGTCATCGTCTACCCATACATCGGGTCATCCATTGAGACATGCCTAGCCATCATCGCCACGAGTCTCCCTACCTCCGCGCAACTCTTGAAACGACATATTTGCAGCAATTCTGAAGATTTTTCGCGTCCCAAGAGCATCGATTGTACCAGCCAAAGATCCGGACACTCTAGGAAGGCACACAGCGTCAAGCCTTCTACCTATTCAAACAGCACTCGCATCACCATAGGCAACACATCGAAGACCCGGAATGCAGGCGGTGTTCTAGCAGCCTGTGTGAAGCACAAGCGGCCCAGGGAGCTTGGCAGCGATGCCGATATCGAGGGTTCGTTTGAGAGACTGGAAGACGGACCGCGGAGCTCACAGGCATCCACAGACGTGCTGTACTCTGACAGCCGAGACCTGAGCAGCATAGAGGGCATACAGGTACAGCGAGAGTTTCACATACAAGTGGACCGTGAGTCGAGGGTAACGGCTGGGGACACAATGAATTGGGTGGTCGGTGATATCGCTCTGAAGGAATTGCCAAGTCCGCCAAGGAAAACGAATAACTGAAGCAGAAAGTTGTAAAACCACCAATCAATGAAACTGTTTACCCATACCTAGGGTTTCTTGAATCAGTTTAAATTTATGATGGAACGGAATGTTCAAAAGGTCTGGTGAATATACCCTGCTCCTCTTCTACCTCGTTTATTCCTAGGCCAACCGTAAGGTCCGATCAATCACGATTACAAACAGGAAATGTATATATCAATTCGCATTCTTTTAAAGTTTAAAACATTGACAAGCAAGTCACACTATCTAACCTGTTCAGGTGCGTTATGATACTGGCGCTCAGAGTCCTACAGCAGCTCTCCGGGTGCGTTTACGACGTCCCATCTCACTGGACTCTTGCTCGGCATTCGAATATTCGGGCGAGTGCTTCTATGACACCTGAGGGCTGGCTGTTCGAGATTCCATGATCTTTGTTGGTATAGAGATTCCGTATGTTCCCTCCATATTCTTGTAAAACCCAGCAGCGCCAATAATGTCCATTCTATTCCGCAGGCGAGACCAGCCATGGCCATGGTCAAATCTTCGGACATTGAATTGCCAGTGTGGCAGTGTAGTCTTCATGTACTCTTTCAATGCGGGATTCCATATCGCTTGGTTTGGATTTAACACAAAGGCCATGAAGTTTCCGTCTAGATTCCATTCCCGGCTCCCTGGAACGGCGGACTTGGATACTGCGTAAACCACGCCTAGCGTCTCCAATTCACTTGGAATCTTCCGGAAACGGCCAGTGGCCTCCCACTCCATTGGAGAAGCGTCTGTATTGCCACATGTCGTGATGGGACTGGATACCCGGAAGATTGGCGACGAAGGCTCAATGTGCCCTGTCTTATGCTTCGCGTACATCATAGATATGAGGTTGTGCGCTGTACCCTCTGAGTCCACCATTATTGTCGCATGATTCCAAATAGTCTCTCCGTTGCGTGTCTTCTTGCCTGTCTTCTCGACATCGACGGAAGCCAAGTCTGGAGACTTGTTTGATGAGCCGAGCACGTTGGTCGACACCGAATATCTTTTGATGCAAGCAAGGAGGACGTCGATGGGTCTTCTGTCCCGAAATGCTATCAATCTTGAAAACGGGTCGCCAGTCAAAACAGGGAATTCGTCAATCGACTCCTTCAGCGTTTGACTGAAGAACCTGCGCCCAGCGTCTTGTAAGACTTCCGCTGCATCCACTGAAACAGCGATGTATCCCAGCTCGAGCGTCGTTTGCCACTCAGGACTCACATATGCTGACACATGGGCAACCACGAAGAACATCGTGTCCGGGGCTTGCGTATCCAGGCCCTCTCGATCCTTGCCTGTCCAACCGAGTTCAAGCGCATCAAGGCTATCTCTTCTGACAAGCCAGGCTCTGTTCAGGAGACCCAGCAAGGATCTTCTCATTTGGTTGATTTCTTTGTTTGACGTCGTCGAGTCCATGAAAAATTGAAGGTTGTCCGTTGTAATGTACAGAGAAATGAACCGAAGCCAAACGTGGCGGGCGTCTTTAAGAAAGTGGTGTCCAGTAAGTTTGGCCTGAAATGCGCTCCCTCTCCTTTCAGACGCCTCTAGTGAAAGAACATTGACGTCGTTGGCTTGGTTCATGTTCCACTGATCGATACGGCCGATCGTGGAGAATATGTCAGTGTCATAAGTCAGATTCCTCGAATCCGACACTGCCAGCGATCTGAGACACTGGATAATTGATTCGCGGTATATGTCTCTCGCCCAGTCGCAGATGTAGTCAACAATGAGCAAGAGTTGAAGTGCATCGTCGACTGAATCCAACGATCCTTGCCAGAGCCTTGTAATCAGCTGTAGGGTAAGGTCAGCGGAGAGTGAACTAGAGTAGGTACCACAAATCCGTTTCGAATTCCCTTAACTCACAAATCTCTGTGCTGTACTATTGGTGTCAATGTAAGCAATCCAAACCCTCCAGCATTCCCCTTTGTTGGACAAGAACCGCACCAGGGGTCCACCCTCCCAGTTGTCCTCTCGATCTGCGGCTTGCCAGAGTCCATCCTGAATGAGCAAGAGACGTCGGATTGCGAACGAAGTTTGGACTTCTATGTCTGACCACGAGCTGCCACTCTTTTCGGACTTGGCCTCGGAGACTAGAAACGGGAAAAGAAGTGGCTCGCCATCGGAATGGAAGGGAGTACTGTTTAAATCGCTTCCGATGAAGCAGTCGTCAGTATCAGACCGACGATCTGCCAAGTCAAGGATACGTTCAATTCGTCTGGTTCTCCGAAGACCGTAAACTCTATCTGGACGTTCCTCGCGTTTCGGAAACAGACGCCGGAGGCCTTCCTCGGGGTGCACGATCGCTTCGTCTGCACGGTCGTCGAAAATCGGGTTGATGCCCTGCTCGACCCTATATTCCCTTTAGTAAAGAGTTATCGGAGTGAGATATCACACGCTTACGGGTCTTCTCTGTGGCTTTGTGAGCGGCAGACACAAGGTGTTCGCCTTTCTTGACGTTTCTTCAAGTTCTGCGCTCGCGAGTTTGGATTATTCCCTTGGGAAAAGTTTGAGCCGACTTCCTGTTCAGAGCGCCACAACCTTCCGCGGCATCTCCGGCTTTGAATCATCAAATGTTAGTGAAAATCCAAACCACCTCTGTGTATAAATCTCTTAGAAAGGCGAGAGCTAACCATCCAACCTCGACGCTGAATCTCGCCAAGACATCAGGTTCCAAAGTCAAGCGCCAACTCATTTCACTTTTCCGTGCATCGCGGCATCTTTGCGCGCTCTCGACAACCTTTTGGACGCGGTTTCGTACTTCTCGTCTCCAGGGACGCTCACGTGAATCTGTGTCGATGCTCTCATGATACTTCTTAAATTCGGTCTTACCCAGCTGACGAATGTCAGACACGGTGGACGAGTGATTTTGTGGATACAGCTCTTTCTCGAGGGTTTCGATTGGTTGAACAAAACTTATGTTGTACGTTGCCATTAGTCGCCTTTGTATGGCTTTGGGATTGTCCTGTTTAGGCATGCTCGTGTAGGTATTTTTCTGCCCAAATAAACAAATGTGCAAAGTGAACTTGGACCTCCTCTAGGACTAGTCATGGCCACCCTCCCACCGTAAGAAACCAGTGTGCTTTTGAGCCAGCAGAACAAATCGCAATTTGACTAACTGGAGGTCTCTTCATCTGTCTTGTTGGTTACCTTATCCTATTGTGAGAAGTGGTCGATTGGCCGGCGCTTACACGCGACCTCGAACAGAGACCGGCCCATGAACCGACCAACATCGTCGGCTAATTAACCTACCTCATTGGCTCACGCCTCAAATATAGCCCCTTGAACTGTTCCACTTCTTTGTGCGGTCAAGGCAGTGTCAATTTACACGAGAACGTGGCTTTGCACGGGCGCCCATCATCGCCACGAGACTTGCCTAGGCAATATGGACATACATCTGTTGTTGGCCTACGAAGAACACAACACGACTTTATTGAGACAGTACATTCAGACATAAATCAGAAGCAAACCGTGCTGCTTTTCCTGCACCACAATGTACCTCAGGGGAAGGCCATATGCAATGATCAGCAAGTCTGCCGTGCCAAGCATGTTGTTCGTCCATAAAAGAATAGTCGGGATGCAATGCAGCGCTAATCATACCGGCCCGTTGCGCCTCGAAATATCAAGATCGGGTGGCTCGGATGTCTTGGCATCTTGTCGACTGCACATGACGTGATGCATGCCATCGGACTTGCATCTGACCGGCGTCACAATGCTTTGATGGAAGGGGCGTGAAGTAACGTAATATTGATTTTTCCGAATGACATAACATCATCAAATCAATAAGACAACCACCACGTAGATGGAGCGAAACCGAGTAATCATAAGCTCAGAGTTGCGAGCAATACGAGTGTCAACCCAGAGGGTTGGGTCCTGGCCACAGCGATTAACAGTTCACAAGAAACACTAGTGCCACCCTTTAAAGTCTAGAATTTCTGTACAAGTCGGCTCGGAAGATAGCGTCCGTAACTTGCATCTGCAGGGTCGGAACATGACGTCCATAGGCAGAAGAAACAAAGAAGCTATGGCGATAAGGATCCTTGACGTAGCTTTAGCCGCACAGCTTGCTGACGTTCAGAAAGCATATCGCATAGCTTCGCAGGTAGATACTTGAGTAAAGGCATGTCGAGAGTTCATGGGGGTGGGGGGCAACGTGTCCCGCGCGCCGCGCGGGCAGATAGGCCGTCAGGTCAAGAAAAGAAAAGCATCATTGCCTCCTCTCCCTTACGCTTGCTATGCTAGAACCTGCTGGGTCAAACGTTAAGCAAGCAGGGAACGGCCGCAGCCACAGCCGCGATGAGGCTCTGGCACGCCCCAGAAAGTTTATGTATTGGTCCCTTTGGTCGCGTTCGTGCGCTGGTCCTCACTCAAGCCCCACAGCCCGCTAGTGTACCCTCGATGTCTTCATCTCACTGTCACATTGCAGAAGCAACCGTGTTAGCCCGTAGCTGAAAGCGCTTACTGTGATCCAACTTGACGTGCCGCGCTTCCCGCCGGCGCGTCCGAGTCTCCTGAACCAGGCTCACAGAGCTGTCTGCAACCTCAACTAATGGCATTGGAACACGATGAAGAAAGTTTCCGCTGCCCGCAACTCTACCCATCGGCCTTGTCCATCAACCATCAATAAGCGGGTATCTCGGTGCCGTCGTGGTGTCCGACGACTCAAACCCATTGGGCCGCACGTCGCAAGCTCAAAGCTCGGCATCAACATTGGACAAACAAAATGGTGCCCGTCAGCCGGTCGGAAGTCGTATCTGCGACCCTCAACTGCCAGGAGAAATTCTTTCAAGCTTATCGGGATAGGGCAGGTTAAGACAAGCAACCTGGTTCGTTGTAGGGAGGCCATTCCTGCCGGGGAATTCATGATCTCCGAAGAGTGCTTGTTTTGGTGGATCAGATCGGCCAGGTTTGAAACGCCAGGAACGGGCTTGCCACGTGGGGGTTGGTCGGTCTTTTTTCTCTCTCCCTTTTCTTCGTACTCCCCGCGGCTTTGGTAGGTATTGAACTCGTCATGTTTGTGATACAGCGCCGTGCGCGAAACGGGGCGCTTCATACAAAACGTGACGTTCTCAGAATTCGATGCTACTACATATCGTCAGAACAACTGGAACCCGCCCGCGCCTCACTCTTGAGTCGCCCCCTGTCTATCCCTCCGACGTTCTCCCCTGATGTCCGTCAGGGTACGGCCTGTTGGTTGACATGCCCGGCCCTCGGCCTCAAAAGCAAATAAGAAGAGAGGGATGCGGGGGATTCTCCCGTTGGCCGCTGGACACATCGCCCCAACGGCTGACGGTTTTTCGTTCCAGGGAGCAACCCCGGAACGATTTTGGTTTTGTCGCTGCCCAGTGCCTACGACGTCTGCGAATAATATGCACTGACTATTGCCTCTTTTGGCCGATCTTGTGGTGGCTGTGCGTTCCGCTTTCCGGTTTCGCATTGATTTCAGATCCCGCCGTCTCCCTACCTTTCCATATGCGCCCGTGGGCATCCTTGTCCCTCATTTGTATGAATATGCATGTTGGTCCGTCGCACCTCTTTGGCCTTTTGCACGTCTAGTGAGCTTGTACATGTTGCGTCAAAGAGAGTGCGTGCAGTTCATCGCCTCTCTCCCCATTCCATCAACACACAACAAGTCGGCCTGAGATCGTATCATGCCCGACGTCGAGATGGCTAGAAGAAACGGCGAGAGGAAAGATGAGGTTCCGGAGTTCACTGAGTACCGACCGTTGAACTGGAAGAAGATCTTTTTGACACCGAAATACATCCGTATGTGGGATCTTGGTGGTGGGGTTTTGGGGTGACATTTTCGCTGATATGTTGAACGCAGCATTTCATCTTCTCGGTATCGGCATTCTCGTTGCCACGATTTTCATCAGTTTACATCATGACGAGGTCGTGGAGGTACGTGGCGCAGTCGAGAAAAAGTGATGCCGGAATTTCTTTGCTAATCACTCCATCGCAGAAACTGAGACCATTTTCCGAAAAGGTTCGAGAGATTCCCGGCGGATTCCTCATCCCGATTGCGATTTTGATTCTCATCTCGTTCCCCCCGCTGTTCGGACATGAGATCGTCGCTCTTTTGTGCGGTGTTGTGTACGGGTTATGGATTGGTTTCGCGATTGTGGCTGCAGGAACCTTTATTGGCGAAAGTGAGTTGACTCCTCTGCATTCGGCATCTGGCGGTCACTAATCAATCCGACAGTTGGAACTTGGTTCGCTTTCAAGTACACTCTGCGACGCAAGGCCCAGAAGCTGGAGAGGACGAATCTGAACTACGGCGCCCTCGCGCGGTTGACCCGAGACGGTGGTTTCTGGGTACGTCTTTCCCCCACTCCGGGAGTATCACACGCTCAACTCTAACACAATCCTCAGATCGTTTTCATCATCCGGTTCTCCGTGATCCCGTCCCACTTCTCGACGGCAGTCTTTTCGACCTGCGACGTCAAGTTCTGGCACTTCGCCGTCTCGACCTTCCTGACGCTGCCGAAGCAGATCATCCTCGTCTACCTCGGCGTCCTCCTCGTCGAGAAGAAGCAGAACGGCAACAACACCATCAAGAACGTCGTCTTCGGCGCGACATTCGTCCTGACTATCGCTCTCGCCGTCTACATATGGGTCAAGATGCGCCGGGTCAAGAAGATGCTCTTGGCGGAGCAGGAGCAGAGGAAGATGCAGCAGCAGATCGAGATGTTGCCGCAAAAGGTTGAGGTCGACGCTGTTGAGACGGAGGTGATTCCCCTGCAGCCTGGCATGCCAGGAGTGGCTGCGACAAGGAGCGACAGGCCGGGCTACCCACAATGGATTTGAGAGGGCCAGAGACAACGGGTCGCGGACGAGCGGAGTTGGTTGGATGAAAAGCCCACGGCTGGCATGACGGATTTGGAACATACGATTTTTTTGGGATTTTTGTCAGGCGTTGGCGCGGGCATGCGCACACTGGTTAACACGATAAACATGCGCTTGATGGGATCGGGTGCCCCCCGAATATGATTTTCTTTCCCCCGAGCAAGATTTGCCTCCTGACTATTGATCATCGCGAGAATGGATGAGCCGTTCAATTCTCACTTTGAACAATAGCGACTGCAGACCAGAGGTTGAGGCTCTTGCTGTTTCGCCAAAGGTGGGTAAAGCGGTGCCAAGAAATGACCTGTTGCGACAGAGGGGTGGCTTAGTCTGGAGTCTCAGAGCGGTTTCCAACCGCCTGACTAGCAGAGTCCTCACTACAAAACCGAATTCGGCATGTTTCTTCACATCACACGCACAGATCGGGCACCGCGAAGGTAACGGAGATTTTTCATCATTTAATCGTGAAGACTATTATATTGTCCAAAGTATCCAGAGCCCACTCCGCAAATTGCCATCTCGGCGTTTCCGGTGGGGCGGGCCACTGCAGAAGTTCAGTCCGGTGAGCCCGCCCACCCCATCTTTCCCCACGTCCAACTCGCCGATGTTAAAACCAAAATAAACGTTGATCACCGGTCGAGTGCGGGAGACCCTCGCCAAGGACTTCTGCGAGGTGAATGCCGGAAGAGATTTCTGCCAGCGAGGCGGGGGACTTGATAACCTAAGGCCTGCGGGTGAGGGGTAGGTTGTTGAGTGTTCCGACCAGCAGGGTGTCCTTGCGCGACCGTTGTGTGCTGATAGTTTTGTGGCTGGAAACCTTGAAGGGTTCCGAAGTGACCTCTTGGTGAAGGATTTTCTGTGTTTGACAGGTCGACTGTAACCTGTCTGGAGTTGTGCCAAGTGGGACAAGTCTTGACAACTTCCAAATAATTACTGTGTAAGTCTCTATCCTCTGCGAAAGATGAGGTCTTTCTCATCTTTCTGAACCCTAGACCGCTGTCGTAAGTCATAATTCGTAATTCGTGCTTTGTAATTTGTGGTTCATAATTCGTGATTCGTGCTTCGTAATTCGTAAAGTATTCTTTTCGTTGCTCCATCGATTCAGCAATCGACGGCGACAAAAGATTAAATCAGGAGCGATGATGGTGCTCATCAGAATGTATTAGAGCATCGTTGTCTTTTGCGATCTCATCGCCTTCGGGAGCAGCTCCATCCTGAATGTTTGATGTAATGCGCTGCACGCTCCTTGCTGGTAGATACTTGCTGAAGCTTGTGGTCGTTATTGACACCATAGTTGTGGTTCAAGCTATATTGTAGTTGTATGGAGTTTGAGTCGTGTCGAGTCGTAGTTGTAGTTGAAGCCATGGTTGTAGTTGTAGTTGTCGTTGTAGTTGAAGTCTTGATGGTTATTGAGGCCGTGTTGTTATCGACGCATTTGGCAAACATGTTGAGTAAGTTATGAAGAGAAGCCTTGTCTCTATGGAACATGATACGTCGAATCGACTTGCTCCGCTTTGAGTATCTGCATCAAAGTCGGTACAACCATGACTGAGCAAGATTGGAGAGTGTTTCCTCCTGCGCTGAGCGCTTCATTTGGATCTTGTACTGGTGCTTCTGTAGTGCCCGTTCTCGAGCTTGCTCAATTTTATCCATCTTGGAGGCGACGTTGCGGGTGAGAATGCAAATGTCAAAAACACCCGGGTTCTTGTATTTTGACTCGGCGCGGGCTCTCTTGGCGTCGTACCGCTTGTTGATCTTCGACTCCTGGCTGATGGCCTGGCGGTCGATCTTCTTCATATTAGAGTCGAATGCATTGTAGAGAGACTCTCGCACTGATTGGCCGGCGGGTGCGCCGTTCTGTGGAGTTTGAATGTGCATCTTTGAAAACAAAAGCATGTGCAAGTGCGAGCGGTTGATGTTTTTGTTGTTGAGCGAGTGACGAAGGCAATTGTCAAGATGGCTTTGAGGATGAAGATGAGGATGAAGAAATTAACTGGGTTGCCACGATTGATTGCCTGCAGGCGATTTATTTATTACTATGACTTCGACTTCGGAGAAACGTGATGTTGGCGAACCATACATGTCTATGGATTTGAGTTGAGAAACTTGAGGTCTGTTTATGACCCTACAGAGAACTTTGGTTCTCTACAATACAGTCAGAGTGGGCCTACATCAACCAATGTGCAGTACCAATACATCTATGATGCGATCAAATTCTATGAAAACTACGTTTGTTACCCAGACAAGACCATCACGGTTTTCAGACTCTTTGAATCAGCAATATGAGCAGCGACATATATGAGTTGGAGTAATTGAGTTTGTTTGCTCTTCGCGACGCCAAGGTGTGGTTTGTGCACCATTACAGGAAACAACCAAACGCAGAAGAAGCTTGGCCAGCAAAGCAGCCAATCCAGAACATTGCAGAATCAAGCTTACAAGTTACAGCGCATTCGTGGCCCACTTTCAGGCTCTCAAGCCCGCCGGCCCCATTCACAATCTGTCCGCAGCTCCAGAGAGGGGCGCTCATCGGAGGTTCCAGAGCCCCGGACCCAGGCTGGGTGAACAGTGCTCGTCGTGGTTTGGGGGCTGGCTGTGGTAAAAATAGTGACAACGCACCCGCGGTGAGTCGCGGGACTCCGCAGTACGTATTCGTACCTTACCTGACCAGGGGGACGTCAGTGGCTTTGCCCGAGACAATTTCAACGCTGGTCTTAGTGCGAGACACGAACGGGCCCGATGTTCGATGGCTTACGGATAGAACGGGGGACAACTTTGAGTCCTCTAGATGCAAGTTCATTTCTTGGGAGAGATATCGTGATTTGCATGTCTTCTTGGGATGATGCAGTAAACGTGGTGTGTGTTGCATGCAATGAGGCTCAATTACAGTTGAAGACTGTACCCTGGCGTTTGCCTGACAAGGTGCGACACAAAATATGCCCGGGCCTCCACCATGACCTCATACGCGAATGAAACAGTGCTGTTCCCTGAGGAGGAGCTAAGGCCAGCGGCCTCCAGCGCCGAAATCGCGTAACACACAAAGAGATGGAAGTCGGAATGCAATTGCCATCCATGCATGTGTATCCGTACCTTACCTGAAGAGCCAGTCTGTCCAGGTCTACCGCAGAGGTTCCATTGCGTCTAGGCCACTTGGCAAGACAGAGGAAAGCCCCAATTTCCGGGCCTGACTGATTAATTGCCCCCCAACGGTGAACCGCCAGTTCATCTCCAACTCAGACCATCGAGGGTGGCGCTGGCAAACAACACACATCTTGCCCCCCATCCCCTCGCGTCCCCCTTGATCGTCGAGGCACTTACGACACCGATGCCTCGGACTCCTGGCTTGATCTCCCCATCTCCCCATCCCAACCCCTGCACTCACCAACCAACTGCAAGCCGCGCGCGACAGGCGTGTCACTACCGGCTTTGACCTACCATTAATTTATCGCTATCGAGGGGCCTGGCGCAGGGAACTTGTGCAGCACTGCAAGAACCTGGCCATCTTTCTCGGCAGAGGGAGCCCGGCCAGCTGAGAACCTGATTCAACCCGAACCCTTTTTTTTTCTTTCCTTCCAGGCCTTGGATTCTGGCCGCAGCGGCGACCCCTTCCGTTTTTCTCTTCCCATCGTCTTGACAATCCATTACGAAAGCAATCCTGGCAGTGACAGCTGCTGCGCCTCCTTCAGACCACCTTTCGTCTCGTCTCCCGACCAGCTTCCAAACTTTTTTTCTACCACCCATCGAATCTCTGAAGCCGACTGGCCATCATAAATAAAAGTCTACGCTTACCTACTCTTCGCCCTGAGAGACACCGAGAAATTCGCTACCCCGAAACCACAAAATCCCATCCCGCTTAATCCACCCGACTACGACGTCATGGCTGCTGTGCCGCAAGATCCTCCAACCGCGGCCGCGGCCGCCAATCCTGTCCCTACGAACAGCGACGCCAAGCCTACAACCGACCCTGCGGAGACGACAGCACCGGCATCCGAACCAGCACCCACGACCACGGAATCAGGTCCGGACGCAACACCTGAGAACGCGAATGGGGCATCTCCACCAAACGGCCATGCTGCGACGGACGATCAGAAGCCATCGGACGCGCCTGCTCCGGCGCCGACGACCGCTGCCTTCAAGGTGAACAGGAAGCCGGTTGGGCAACAAGCAGACCTGCCGCCTAACACCGCCACGACAACGAGTACCAGATCACCAAGGACGTCCACGAGTGCTTGTGCCTGCGACACGCGCGGCACCTCCATCGAGGTCGACAACTCGAAACCCGTCGACTTCGAGGGCGAAATCCCCACCAACAACCACCTGCCTTCCCCCGAGACCTTGAAGAAGATTGAGAACTATGTAGTCCTGGACAGACATGGCAAAAGCCACCCTTTCAAGAGCCTCTACACTGGACGCAATGTCGCAAGGCGTGTCCTCGTCATCTTCGTCCGCCATTTCTTCTGCGGGGTAAGTCAACCGTCAACCGTCCCCATGTCTCGGTTTCGTGCTAACTTCTCGCCTAGAACTGCCAGGAATTTCTGCGCACCCTGTCCGAGTCTATAACCCCCGATGCCCTCCTCGGCCTGCCCATGAGCACCTTTATCGCTGTCGTCGGTTGCGGCAACCCAGGTCTGATAGACATGTACCTCCAAGAGACGGGCTGCCCATTCCCCGTCTACACAGACCCTACGCGGCGCCTGTTCGACAACCTGGGCATGACACGCACTCTAGCCCTGGGCGAGCGACCAGCCTACATGCGCAAGTCGATGTTCAAATCGGCCGCGGAGAGCGTCTTCCAGGGGCTGAAGCAAGTAAAGGCCGGCCTGGCCACCAAATCTGGCGACCACAGGCAGGTCGGCGGAGAGTTCCTGTTCGAGCCCGTGGAGCTCATGAGCCCCGTCGGGACGCCATTCGTCGAACGACAACTCGAGCAAGCAATGCAAAACTCGCAAAAAGAGGACATCAGCCAAGACGGCATCGACGGAGAGGGCGGCGACGACGGCGTTTACGTTGAGGAAGAGAAGAAGGTTACCTGGTGCCACCGCATGCGATCCACCCGAGACCACGCAGAAATACCCGAGTTGATGGAGGTACTGGGCCTGACGGGGTCAGGGAAGCCCATCCAGGATAATAAAAGGTGGTCGAAGGCGCTCGAGACACGGAAAGGCACCGGCCTGAGCATGGCAAGTCAGATGAGCAAGCTGAGCGGCGAGCAACAACGAGCATAGGAGCGGCGAGGCTTTTTCCTTGTTATCAATGGGTCGGTGCGGCCTGTTGTTCGGGTCGGCTCAGACACCTAGGAGTGAGACATTGGCGGATCCTGGTCAGCACGACGCCATCCTCGGCTCGTCCAGCGAGTGGCATAGATACGCGCAGCTGCCTTTTCTGTGTTTATTTTTCGATTGCTAAGTTTAGCATAGCCATCTGTTCAAAATGATACCTGAAGCATTCAATAATGTTTTGTGCTCAAGGCTACTCGGAATCTGTCAACATGGGCAATCGGTCCGGTCAGGCAGCATTACGACGAGGCTCAACTATCTACACCGTTTGTGTGACGACCTTGCGATGGATCTCCGGGTGCAGAAATATTCGCCCATGTCTCGCTGTCGGAAACCCGGGATCATTTCTATGGAGGCTGATGAAGCCCATTACCCGGTTTGGGTAACGAAGGACAACAGCAAACCTTGTGTGCAAGTTCATCTCATCCATGAGACGACCCTTTCGCCTAACTTCCAGCCGTTCGAGAGCCTTGTCAGCAGCGGAGGATACGATCTATCGTCCTATGAAAGAGACGCCAAGCGGCCTAGGAAGGCATCGTCGGTCTTGACCCTGCGCAAATATTCTCCAAGACCACATATGGATCCGTACTTTGGAAGCACCAGGCTGCAAGCGACATCACTTGGCAAAAGTTGCCAAAAACGAGAGCTTCGTATCTACTCAACAACGAAGCCTCGGCTGACACATTTTGTTCAGCTACACTCAGCCCAACATCATTCCCAGCTCTGGAATCCTCATTTCTCTGAAATCTTTTCTTTCACGCATCATGAGCAAGGATGTCTCGCGAACCAACAGGACAAAGCCCTCCAAAAACCAGGTTTGGCCCGATGACCATAGCCAACCCGGATCCTCCGCCAATAGGCGATCGCTCTCTTCGTTGCTAGATTGGAGAAAACAGAGAAGGCAGGGAAAACTTGCTGGCACTCCCGCTAGTGCTGCGCCCCGCACGTGTTGTGTGTGCGCGCTCGTTCGTCCAATCCGAGGGGCCATGGCCTCTTTTCTTCATTGATGTTGCTCTGATCTTGGATTAAGGTAGGCTTGGCACTGATGGGAGAACATCCAAATCTGACATATACCCTTTTAAACCTTCATATGTCTCCGAAAGAGGGGCAAAAAGGGTTGTCACGTTCCATTCCTGTGGGATCCGCGATATAAGGTCGCCAATCATCAGCCAGGCTTAAATTTAGAAAAGTCTGGGGAAGGAAGGAAGGCAGCGAAGCTGCGGGAACAACGCCTCTCATCGGGCGTACGGCGCTAGCGTCTAGCAAGCGCGTCAGCGCGGCAATCGAGATACCCGGGTTCGCGGTGCTTCCGACTGCGGTAATATTTTGGACAACAGAGAGCTTTCTGGCTGGTCTGTAGGAAAGCAGCTAGCTAGTTGGCATACCCGGGGGCGGAGAAGCTCTTGGCAAGCTGGGACGAGCTGCTGGCTTTCCCGCCTCAGCCCGGAGCCGGAGGGATCAACAGCAGCTAGCTACGGATTATCTGAGCACACCTCTTCTTCCCTCCGTCGACAACAAAGCGTCAGATCTCAGTAAGGCTGGGAGGTGGAGACCAAACTTCGTTAGCCTGCCTACCTCCCGAACCCGTCGGGGAGGCGCTGACCGTGCTACGGACATGCATGCTAACGTCGACAGATTGCTGTGGGCTGAGCTACCTTTGCTGTCGGAGGCGGGAGAGGCTTGGGTCGTTGAGATTGTCATGTTACCCGAATATCCGGGCCTTCTCGAGAGGTCGGGAGTGGGAACTCTGCCACGATGTCTCTCGGGATGGCAGCTGTGCGCGGTGGTGCTGATGAGTGAGGGGGATGGGGACACAGCCCGAACGCCCAGCTGGACGTCATCCTTCTGGCTAGCTGTCTAGCTACATGGCGATGGAAGCAGAAGAAAGCTGTCATGGAATACGAGGGCTGTAAATCTATAAAGGAGAAAGACATCCATGTCAACAGTCCATCTGCTTCTCTCATCATCAGCAACAACAACAACAACAACTTCCACAACACTCCAATCCAATACTCAACACTTCCAAGTTCCTCTACCAACACTCTCCATCATCACTTCAACCCCCCAAACCACCCAACCGCCAAAATGCAGCTCACCAACATCCTCATCGCCGCCCTGGCCGCCGGCTCTGCCACCGCCGCCTCCGTCTCCTCCCGCGCCGCCCGCCTCGCCGCCCGCCAGACCGGTGCGCCCTGCGAGCGCATCGGCGCCAACGACGCCAACTTCGGCGTCGCCGACCTCTCCTCGGGCGTCGTCGTCAAGAAGGTCCTTTCCTTCGCCGTCGGGCCCTCCGCCTCGGGCCCCTGCTCTCTGATCGGCCAGTTCAACGCCGGCTTCCCCATCGACCTCGGCGGCGCCGAGTTCTCGCGCCTTGATGTCCGCGATGTCGCCACCGGCGCGCTCGTCGGCTCGTTCCCCCCGCTCAAGGTCGAGCACAACGTCGTCGTCGAGGACACGTTCGTCACGATCAACAGCTTCACCTGCGCTGACAACGTGGCGTTTGAGTTTGCGATCGCGAATGATGGTGACGCGGACGTTGATATCAATGTTACCTTTACGGCGTCTGAGCAGGGCGGCTTCTTCATCAAGAAGGGTGACCAGTGCCCCATCTAAGTCTTCGGGGACGTGACTCTTCGGGAATGGTGGGAAGGTATGATGGGTTTGGCTTGGGATACTGCATATAACGGCGTTTGGTTTCGATTTGCATAGATGGCGGGACGGGAATTTGGGACTTTGGACATATTTGCATTATCTTTCTTACTGGTACATCTACCAATTAACATATTTCATTCCATGCTCATACACTCATTTCCAACTTCATTAGTGACAAATGTTCGCGTGTCATATACTCAGCATTATTGGAGAAGAACTCCATATCAAGATATAGTGGCCGAATTATCAGCGCAGTCAAAGACCTTCGTGATCAAGCCCGACGCATATGCGTCCTTAATGGATACGGCCACGCTATAACTACAGATCCATGTCAGTCTCTTGCCTTCTCCAAAGGTATATGGGGCAGACTTACGTTCCGGCGATGACCATAAAGAAGCCGACCAGGACAATGAGGATGTGGAAGCCATATGCGCCCTTCTGCCTCATGCTGCCGCTCTTATAGCTCGAAAAGTCCTGCATCCACAGAAGGGCGGGAAAGACGAGACTGAACGGCGCAAAGCAGATGGCACCCGCCAGGCCCAGGAGGTAGTTGAGAATCGGCACCGCCTCGGCAACGATGAAGGCCAGAATTCCAAGCACCAGATTGCTCCCTATCCACGTCGACCAGTGAACGAGAGTGTTCTCCTGCAGGTGGTGCGAGTCTCTTAGCACCCGCACGAAGATGTACTTGGCCGCGACGTGCTGGTAGATACCGACACCAATGATAAGCCCCGGCAGGCCGATGCCGTACGAGATCTTCTTGAACAGCGGGCCCGCGCTGCCGAACGCCGGCGTCGCCAGCCACACGCCGCACCAGCGGTAGATCACAAGCGAGAAAGACAAATACATGGCCAGCACCAACCCACCCGTGACCAGCGCCGCGCGGCGGTAGTCCTGCGGCCGTCGCATCTCGGAGATGACGGGCAGGTACATGGACGACCCGCTGTTGCTGATGAAGATGTTCGCGCTGGCGGTGATGCCCGCGACGAAGGTGGGGTGCGCGACGGCGGTCCAGCCGAGCTCGAAGGGGCCGGTCTGCGGGGCGACGGCGGGGCGGTCCTGCTTTGTGACGGCGACGACGAAGACGAAGACGGCGACGAAGAAGGTGGTGAAGCCGAGCCAGGTCAGCCAGCCGAGCTTGCTGAAGGTGCGGACGGAGGAGAAGGCGGTGATGAGGATGGCGCCGAGGAGGGTGAAGACGACGGTGCAGGCGCCGTGGGAGGAGACGGCGTTGAAGGCGGTGGAGATGGAGACGATGCCTGCGGCGGAGATGAGGACCTGCGCGATCAGGATTTGGAGGCCGACCAGCTCGCGGCCGGGGCGGGACCAGAGGCGGCCGCACATGTCGGCGAGGGCTGGAAGGAAAGATGTTAGAGAGGAAGAGGGGATAGTCGGACTGGGAGTTTACTGTGGCATTCGGGATGTCGATTGCGGAATTCTCCCAAGATGACGGCCGTATCTGGATTCTTGGTGTTAGCGATTCGAAGAGATAATCGTTTTACAGAAGAGCCGTCATACATGTGTTGAGGGCGTGCCATCCAACAAGAGACACGGCACCCGGAACAGCTCCTAGTGTCGCAAAGGCTCCAGGAACACTCAGAATGCTCATCGCGAACTGGATCTTGCAGAAGATGATAGTGGCCCTCTGCCAGCTGACTGTCCGAAACTGGACGCCATCCTCGGTCTGTCTGAAGACATCATGAGTCTCCTCGATCTCGCCCTTCGTCGAAGCGACGTCGGCCTGGCCGTCAGACACGTGAGGGCTGACTTTGTCGTCGGTTACGGGAGACGCCATGATGTTCTGCTTTCGAGAGCGAAACACGCGGAAAAGGGGGGGTTGGTCTTCACCGCAGTGTGTCGCAATAAGCTTTCTCTGGGGAAGTCCCCCCAAAAAGGGCAGTGGGTCGGGGGTTTGTTTTTATATACAAAAGAAGCCGGCCAATATGTCGAGAGTTGCATTCTGGTCAATTGCTTTTTTATCCCGGGGTCGGAGATAAGCTTCGAGTTAAAGGGTCCAAAACTTGCCTCTGACCAAAGGCTGGGAGCCGAATGTAACGATATGGGAATTTGAAGCTCGGCATGGTAGCTTATCTCTTTTTGGAGCTCTAGTTCCCTAGCTTGGCCGATAAGAACTGCCGATTTGGAGGATTGTCGAGTTAGGTGTTTGGATTTGTGAGGAGTCCACGATATGATAAGCTAGATCGTTACCAGGGGGTGTAGCCGCTGATAGCGGATAATACACTCTTGCTCGGGTAACGGCAACGGCGAAGCGTGTCTTGACTCTAGAGCCGCATGGTGAATCACATTCCGCGACGAATAATGGTCCTAACGCGACTTGAATGCTTCATGGCGTAAGCAGTTCATAATTAGGACGTTCCAAGTCTTGTTGCGGTTGTGCATGTTTTGGAGTTGGCCGGTATGTCTAACTACGTCTGGACAGAAGGGTAGAGACAAAATTATTTCGACAATCAGCTCCGCAAGCTTCTCCAAATCAAGTTCAACCTATCCTCCGAGCTGTTCTAATCATCCCTTCAGTTTAATGGCTGGAATTGGCCCCAGTTGATGTCAACATCTGACGAATCCGAATCCGCGGAGGATGGGCAAGAACTAAGCGTTTCGGCATCGCCAACTAAAACGTCGTCATGAGCAGGAATCTGGTGCGAGGCAGACTCTGCGGATAACCCGAACAGCAGAAGAGTTCTCTGCTGTTGTGCCAATCGCCATCCCCATCTTGTACTAAATATGGGCAACATGTACATCCGGCCGTGGCGAGACCTCCTCATACGCGAAGGTGGCCTGGTGGCCAAATCGAGAGGTGTGTTGCCATTTCTATCTCGAGCATTGCGGTCCGCCCCTGCTTCTAGAAGGCATTGGATTATATCGAGGTGCGTTTTCCTCACAGCAACATGTAAGGCTGTTTTCCCCTGGTCGTCTCGCAAATCAACGAAAGCCCCATTGCTGATCAGTAGCTTGACCGTTGATTCGTGACCGCCTGCTGCACTTTTCTTCAGTGAACTAACGCCACAATCGTCTTGGGCATTAATCGGGGCCCCGTGGTCAATTAAAAACTTGACCATTGAGTCGTAACCGTCTGCTGCACTTTTCATCAGTGGACTGAAACCTCGCTCATCTCGGGCGTCAATTAGAGCCCCGTGATCGATGAGAAGCTTGACCGTCGATTCGAAACCACCTGCTGCACTTTTCATCAGTGAACTTTGACCCCGCTTGTCTTGGGCGTCAACCAGAGCCCCGTGGTCGATTAGAAGCTTGCAAATCCGATTCATACCCTTTTTGGAGGCCACCATGAGGGCCGAATTGCGACCAGAACGCCTCATGTTGGGGTCAGCGCCATGAGACAGTAGTAATGAAACTATCTCGCAAGCGGCACACATGGGCCCTTGAAGGCTGCTTGCGCATGTGTTCCTACAGCCTTCTGTTCTGGCTGCGGAAACAGCAATCATCAAGGGATTGTGGGATTCGGCATTAATGTCGACTTTCCCAGTATTAAGCAAAGCCTTGACTTTTCGCAGGTTGCCACTTTCGGCAGAACAAGCAATCGGCGAAGGTTCGGAATGCTTAGGCCCTTCAGGGAGGTTAGGGTTCAGGCCAAGGTCGGTCGCAAGATATTCTAGGACATCGTCGGCTCCGTTCGTCTTTGCCGCCCACCAAATAGGTGTCCTATTGTCTTTGTCGGGCGTGGATGGGTTTACTGTCCCGACTGCTTGAATGGCCTTCACTTGAGGTAAGACCGATTCGCCCGGTGCGTTCGCGATGTTGTGAATCGCCAAGGTAAAGGCAGTGTTTCCCTCGGTATCTGTGTAATCCGGGTCCATGAACCTGACTGCAACTTGCGTCAAGTCAGAATATCTCTGAGCCAAAGCGGCTTTGAGAAACCTCCACTTCTGAGCCTCCGTCATTTGTGGAAGTGTACGACTATCGTCAAGGAGCATGTTTGCAATCCCCTCGTGTCGATATCGAGTAGCATAATGCAACGCATCTGACCACTCGTTCTCTACGTTTGGTCGTAGTCTGGGATCTTTAAGAAAGGCCCGTACTGTAGACTCATGGCCTACTATTGAGCTCATCATTAACGGCGTTTGTCCGCCTTGAAGACCGTTCAGAGAGAAGTCGTCAAAGTCTTCGTCGCCTTTCTGAGATAAGAGGAAACGAACAACCGCAGCGCGACCCTCTATTGCTGCCCACCATAACACTGTTCTTCCAAATCTATCCAAGTCATATTGAGCCGAACTTTCGTTATGACTTATTCTTCGAACCACAGCCTCGAGGCCACACGCTGCAGCGACGATGAGGGGCGTGAATCTCGGTGCGACGACGTACCGTTTGCAGAAGGCTATGGACTCATCGCTCGGCAAGTAAGCATGGTGAGGTGGCGGCTCCAGTACGGTCTTCCAACACCCCGAAGTGTAAAAGTATCTCGTGGAAAGAAAGGTCAGAAACCAGGACTCAAGGCTGTCTTCTTCTTGGCACCATTGGCACAACTTAACGGCCAGGTCATTGATTGTGTCTTCCAAGCCGAATCTAGCTTCTTGGAAGTGCTCATGCCAGTACGTTGCTGCGTAACGGAAAAATGAATAATGCAATTCCACATGCTCCTCCACATTTTCTCGTGTCTCGCGAGGGTCAGTGTATCTCAGTGCAAGATACCCCGTGCAAATTTTGGCGAATATTGCATGCGAATCTTCTAGAAAAAACGCATGCTTCCAGGTGAATTTTGCTGCTGTCGGGGTGTTGTTGGGGGCTGTGAGGTACTCGGATGCAACTTGACTGTTATGCAAGTTGACTAGGAACTCTTTCGCAGTCTGATGAAGAAAGTAGACTTTGCCCTCCACAACAGTGACGAACAGCCCACACGTTGCCCTCAAAGTGTCTCTGAAGCGCTCAGAATGCTCCATCTGAATTTCTGAGTAAATCTGATGGCTTTCGGACATTGCTAGAGCGACAGAGATTTCTTGTAAAGTTAATGGTCGTGCCGCAGAAATTACAATATGAAGTAACTTGCGAGCTTTCTCCACATCGAGACTCCGATTGAGAATGTTCTCATAGAGTTTATCAAGACTCTCCGGTATAGTTCTGAGGGCGTCCTTGACGCTATCCTCAGTGAACGAGAGGATATTCTCGATAACGTCCAAGGCCACCTTCACCCACAAATACGTGCGGTTTTCGGTCTTCATGAATTGCTCTTCTAGAAACTCAGTTTCCCATCCTTCTAAGGAGAGAGTCTCGGAGATATCATGAATCCGACTTTTGGCGAAAACATCAATTTCTTGGGCAATCTTGGTGACCTGCGTGTCGTCCTCCCCTCTCAAGTGAATTGTTGGCCAGCTGTTTTCAAGCCGACGAAAGCCCCTTTGAATCTGCAGGTATGGCCTTGAAGTTAAAATGAACTTCAACGGATGCTCCAGAGTCGTAGAATTATTGTACAACTTGCTCAGAGCAGTAATGAGTTGTTGACGGTCACCCTCCTGGCACTCGTCCAACGCATCTATCAAACAGATAATCTGAGTTGAACTCTGTGCCGCCACTTTGATGAGCATCTCAAAGAGACTAGAAAACGACTCAGTAAGCGTTTTGCCATCACTTCGAAATTGAGCGATGATTGACGTGCTGAGTAGTTGCGGTTGCTGTATAAAAAGCTGACGAAGCAAAGCACAGAGAGCGGCCACTGCCGTTTTCTGATCCGAAAAGTTTTCCTTGAAGAAGAAGTAGCAAGTCGTCTGAGCCAAGTTGCTGATCAGGATGTTGTCTACCAAGTACTTGGCGAGGACAGATTTACCGCAACCAGGATCTGCGGATACCCAAAGCAACTTAGACTCTAGCGATTCTTTCCAGTCCAGGAAATAAGGATGTTTAATAAACCACTCGCAGGTCCCGTCCACTCGCTCAGGGTTGATGTCTTTTCTATCTAGATACGGACATGTGTAGAGGAGTTTGAGACATCCGGCTCGTTGATCCTGGAGACGAGCTGCCTCCTTGATGTCGGGATGTTTATAACTTTGGTCTGAAAGGAGATATGAGTCCTTCAGTAGGCCGCCCTTTATGCGCTCGATTTGTTCTTTATCTAGATGCGGGTCGCTGAGCTTCAGATCGATGAGAAACTGTCTGTCTTTGTCGCCAGGGTCGTTTGCTGCATGATCTTTGCACTTTATCAGCGAAGTTTGTTTCGGGGAAGGATGGGCAAACTTACGTATCGTGATATTCTCCGCGTTGTACTGGCAGCCACCCCCCACATTGTTGTACTGTTTGCCCGAACTGGTGTTGTTAAGGTTCATTCTCGTAGTGTCCCACGAGGCGTATCGTGAGCTGCGTCGCGTTGATTAGTTTACAGTTCCTGTTATACTCTGGTGTGTTGAATGGTCTTTGCCCGGATTTGGCAAGAGGGCTGCGGAGAGGGCATCAAGTTCCTCTGGTCAGATAATCTGGGAAGCGTGCGCAGCCTGATCGGGCGGGGAAGAAAGTGGGAAAGAAGACATATGATGGTGTTGGGCGTTTTTGGTTCATCAGACAGTAGACTTGATTGGAGCACTGCCTCAAAGCACGCCAATCAAGGCTGCCTCCGGGTGTGACGGGCGATGACTGGCTGACATGCATATATCTTGGCTATGCGGGGCTGGTCTCCCTGTAGCCTTAAGGGTCTCTGTCCTCGTCCTGCCGTCGTCTCCGGCAGTTTCCATGATCATTCCCTCTTGCTACAATACCTTACGCTCACGATTAAAAGCCTCAAGTCGTTCGAAGCCCACCACAAAAAAAGAAAGAAAAAAAAAGGGAAGAAAAAAAGAAAAAGAAAAAGGGGGCGGAACACTGAGTCGCCAAGTAAAACAAGGCCGGAGCAACATAGAAGCTCAAGAAGACCCAGCAGCCGGAAAAGACCTATGAAAGTCCTGACGCCGAGTTTGGGCTACGAATCGCACAGCCCCTATCAGCCTTCGCGATCGCATCAGAAGTGTGGCGAGACTCAACGCGATTGCAGTACCCAAACAACGCTATTTACATTACGTTCTCTGTTACCTAATTGTGATATCCTCACTCCTTGTGTTGGTCACCATGACAACCTACACTCGTCCTCAACACCGCGATGATTTCGAAATCGCAGTGGTCTGCGCGCTTCCCCTGGAAAGTGACGCAGTCTCCCTGATATTGGACGAATTCTGGGATGGTGAAGCCGGAAATGGACTCGGCCGGGCAGCCGGGGATCAGAACAGCTACAGCAACGGCCGCATAGGCGACCATAACGTTGTTTTGGTACATCTTCCCAACATGGGAAAGGTGTCTACCGCGGCGGCGGCTGCTGGACTCCGTTCAATCTACACGAGAGTGAAGCTCGCAGTCTTGGCTGGCATATGCGGCGGAGTTCCTCTTCCCGAAGGACGGAAAGAGATATTCCTGGGAGACGTCGTTATTAGCCAGGCGGTCGTTCAGTATGATCTCGGAAGACAGTATCCTGATAAGTTCATTCGGAAGGATACAACTAGCGATAATCTCGGTCGCCCTAACCAAGACATTCGGTCCCTCCTCGCCAGTGTTCAGGGAACATTTGGTCTGAATCGTCTTCAGCAACATATGCTTCGAACATTGGACCAAATCCAGCATGACAAAGCCGGCCACCAGGCAGGCTACATTCGTCCACCGCCAACTGAAGACATTCTCTTTGAGCCGGCCTATCTCCATCGTCACCACGACCAAATCAACTGTGGATGTGACGACAATGCAGCCTGCGATAAGGCCATGAACGCATTCTGCTCGGACCTTCGGTGTGCCGAGAACAGCGTCTTACGAACAGGACAGCCAGGCTCTTCAAGATCGCAGGATCCTCGTATCTTCATTGGACAAGTCGCTTCGGGAGACACGGTCATGAAGTCCGGAAAGCGCCGCGATGAAGTTGCACGAGAACATAACGTGATTGCTTTCGAGATGGAGGGCGCCGGCGTCTGGGACCAAGTTCCATGTCTGGTCGTCAAAGGGGTATGCGACTACGCGGATAGTCACAAGAACAAAGTGTGGCAACCTTACGCCGCGGCGGCGGCCGCGGCTACAACCAAGGCTCTTCTTGGGCTCTACCCTCGAACTGATAATCCGACGCAACGCTTTGCCGCTAGAGACGATAAACCGCCCCCCGCCACAAACAATTTCAACAATAATGGAACCGGGTCTCAATACAACAACACCGGCAGCGGTCCTCAGTACAACAACACTGGAGGGGGGAACCAATTCAACGGGACCAACATGACCTTTGGCAACTTTACCAGGTAGAGTGTAGTAACATGGAGGCAACGAACTATAGTTCGACGAAGAGACAACTTAGAAAACAGTGTATGTATGGTGCTGGGAACGAAAATATCTAGTACTACAACAGGAAAAGGGGCACAGACAGTAGCACAGCTAGGCATTGGAGTTGGCAAATGTCCACTTTAAAACGCTTTCGTGACCTTTGAGGTGTTTCTATCGAGGTTTTATTAATGATATTATTACTACTGAACTTGAAACTGTGCCAAAAAGCTCGATGTACAAGCCATGCGGTCCATGTCGTCAGAATACTTCTAGAAATGAAGCTGATCCAACCTATCCCGCCCATACGAAGCAGCAATACTTCTACATCCAAACCGACTCAGGAGAATGCGACTGTCCTTGAGCGAACAGCGATCCAGCTAATAAAAAGGCTAATTCCATATTAGAGTAGCTCTGCAGTTAATACATCTGCCTAATAAATGTTAGTCTATGTGAATCACTTTAGGCACCTAACAGATTACCTAACAAAAACGGCTGGAGACTCACCTTAATGTGTTAGGTTGGTCCTCAGGCTCCTCGGATGGACAGTGGCAGCAATAGCAGAATCTGACTCCCATCTCTGTTAGCGTGGCAAGCGTCTGCCGCTCCGCCTCCTCGACCGCCGGATCCACCCTTGCCCGACTTTGCTCGCAGGTCTCGCCTGGGTGTGCCTTTCGTTTGCAGATCATGCAACTTCGATTCTTGCAGCTGCAACGGGCAGTTTTGGCGGTCTCGTTACGTTCGTGATGAGGAATGTATCGTCGGCACAAGGTGTCGTGGCAGTAGATTGCTTTTCGCTCTTGGACGTCGGTTGCTTCGGAAACGAGTCTTTGGTAGCGTGCGCACTCGTGTGGAAGGAGGAGTTCTTCGGCCCACGCATCAACAAACCCTGATTCGCCGCTGTAAGCACAGTAGGGCTCGATGCAATTTGGCTGGAGAAATGGCCGGATAGAGATGGAGGAGCGGAGGTATTTGGTGACGCAGTTGCGACAGAACTTCGTACCACATGGGTGTTCCAGGACACGGGCCGGTCGTAGTTCTGCTTTACAGATGAAGCAAGTGCTGAGAATTACCTGTTGGTCGTGCATGTCGATTTGAAGCATTTTGATTAATCGCTTTACTTTGGTATTCGATGCTCCTCGGTTTGCTGGTCCTTTCTTTGTCTGTGGTACCTCATCGTCAGTTGCTTTTGTTTCACCTTCACTTCTAACTGGGCGTGTCAGTCTTACCTTATTGATCATTCCTTCATCATTTGTCGTTCTTGCTTCGCTCGTCGCCCCTACCACGTCTTGCCTCGCTTCGTCAGCTGCTCTTACCTCGTCTGCGGTTCCTATGCTGGTCGTCGTTTCCTCTGTTGCTGCAGGCAGCGAGGCAGCAGGATCCGCCTCAATGACTTTCCCTGCAGCATTCCGTGCTAACACCCAGTCATCCTGCTCTGGATCGTAAATGAGGCCTGGCGCTCTTCTGACGCCAAATCTCAGACCCCTCCTGGGTCGTCTCCAAGGTGCTTTGTACCAAGAAGGCGTTTTGTGTGACTTCATGAATTTATTCCTCGTGGTATCCCTTTCAGCAAAAGTATTTGTGAAGGCGAAGTTGGAACGGTCACAGGAACGATACATTGATTCTGCAAACTACGTCTAATTATGCCCCTTTCTAAGCGCCTTTCAGGTTAATATAAATTTTGATGATGTATCTCCGATACGGGTTTAGAAATCCAACACTTGGGGGACATTCTTTATGCAACCTGAATGGTAGTAAGTGATGTCTTTTAGAGTTTCACGATGGTATCTTCGTCAGATGCTAGAGTGGGAACCGGATCTCAGGTTTATTTCGCAATCTTCACATCAGGGTACTCGCTCCAGTTTCACGGCACCTCTTTGAGGTTCTAGCACAGCGAAAAATAGCTCCTCACAATGAACATAAACTTTCTGGCGGTAGGTCGTTACTACTGGCTTGGGTTAACCTGTTGCAAGATATGGCCACTAACACTCCAAAATTTGCAGCCATATCTCGATGAATCACCCATTTGATCTATATCTAGCGGGAAAGACTTTCTTTACTCAACGCCTAATTTGTACTCACTACTTGACAGTACCAAAAGCGTGGCTCGTCAAGTCAATTTTCTGACGACCGACTGTTCGCTGCACAGATCACAATGTTTGAGTCGATGTTGTGCAACATGACGTTGAACAAAAGTAAGACGGATGAACTTGAGCATTTCCTCCGTTGCCGTTGTGTCACCAGCTGGTCTAGCAGGTGCCAAAGTAAGGGTCTGAGACAGCCCATAGCCAACGGCCTCTAGCCGTTTTCATGTGAGGTCTCATCAACCCCTCTGTGCACTGCGCCCCAAGTTGCAGAAAGCCTTGACGTAAAGCTACAGGGCTAATAAGCCTGGACAAATCATTTGACCTAAGCCTCACCGATGGGCACATCTATCGTGGGCTGATTTTCGAGATCGGCGCCAGAGCTGAAAGACTAGCTGCATGACCATCTGCCTTTCCCCGCAAACGACCCTTCCCTTGTTTCAAACTTTATTAGTTCAGGTCTTGTTTTGAGATAGGACTAAGCTTGATGTTAATACTTCTCAACATCACGAGACTAGATTACTAGCCCTGGAGACCTAGGGCTTGAGTCCAGACGCATAATTGGCAAGAACTGATATGATGATCGTGTCAATGGGCTGCGGTGATCATCAACTGATTAGGCTGGCACATAAGACTTGAGGCAGGAATGGGCCAATGAGTATTTAGCCAAGACTGGCCTCGACTCTCGTAAAGCATACATCTACTCGCTTGTGTGGTTCAGGGTGAAGATATCCAAATTGTGCTAGGTAACGACACGACCAATGCGAGGGGCTTTCAAAGACATTTGTACGTAAAACATAACGACAGGACCATCGTAAGGTTTGCAGCAGCATGAACTACCATCCAATCAGCAGTAACTAAGCCAGTAGCACAACATTCTATCGACATGCTACAGCCAATCGTGGCCCCTGGACTTCAAGTGTCTTATCTATGATAGATCAACTACACGGCTGTGTAAGTTGAATCTCATCAATACCGTCAGACGGAGGAATTGTTTCCTCCGACTTTCACAGACGAGTCGTCATCGGTAGACTATTCTGTTGAACCGTGATGTCTGCCAGAAACGGCATAAAAGGCCACCAATATCTCGAAGCAAACAACAAAATCATCTCAGCCATTAAGCAAGAAAGCCTTCAACAGGACACGATTCCGTATCTTCAAAGTTCGAGTTAGTCATCGAAGCCTTCAACCCCTCAGTTTCCCACTGACTTCAACTAGCCTTAAGCTCACACCAACCAACATGCGCTTCTCCGCCCCCCTGACTGCCCTCTTCCTCGCCATGACCGTCCAGGCTGGCGTAGCTCAGTCTGAAGGGCCCGTCGCTCTCGCGGAACGGTCCGACGATGTGGACACCCTCGAAGCCGCGGTGGAGAAGAGAGAGGGCATCTCTCTCGAGAAGAAAGCTTGCAAGTACAACGGATGCAAGTGCAACAGCCGCAGTAAGCAGCTCACTGTCTGCGGCAACTGCTACTGGGCAAACACCGGCACTTGGGTCGTGACCGCCAAGCGCGTCAACAACCACATTTACGAGTGTTCGCCATCTGGAAATTGCTGCGATTACGGAGTTGGCTCAGACTGTGGCAAGGCTGGTGCCAGATGCATCAAGAACTAAGCCGAAACCGAAGCACCTTACATGCACAACCCCCTGGGAGGGATTCGCAGGATCATCAGAAACAATACGACGTATGAGGCCTTTTTTGACAGGTTGTCATGTTTGAAGTTGTCGTCTCATGGGGGCCGTATCCAAAGTCTACCATTCGTCGCTCGCTCTTACACGCAGGGTTGTTGATCGTGGAGATCGTGATGTGCGGGAAACGAGATAAAATCCAGAGAAAATCATTGGAGACAACAATTATGGTTCCATGCAGGAGTGAAGTACGTAAAGTTGCATGTTCCTGGTCGATACACTTGCAAGGCAAGACGAGGCGAGTCGAGCCTAAAAATAGGGGATCAAATGACGTTGTGACATGTAAGAGAAGCAAACTTAGCCGACTTGAACCAACTCGTGCCGCGTGCAACTCCGCAGTCCAGTCGCAGCACGAGTAATATTGTCTGGAACCTTGCCGTTAGTCTTCGAGTTGACCAGGCTAAGCGCTTAAGGGGGCCGCTCGGTCGCAGGCTTGGCTTTCTTGGCTTTTGATGATTTTTTCTCTCAAACCCATACGGACGAGAAAACAACGACGGTTTTGTGGGCTGGCCAGAAACAAGCGACCCTACCCAGGCGAGTCTCGACAACTCCTGCGCTCTTTCATTAGGTACAGAGGGCGTTTTGCAAGGTGAAACGGTCGTTGGACATTGCATAAGGGGCTACTCCCCGGTTAACGATTTACGGGGGCTTACCCCGCCCTTGCGTTTACTAGGTGGGGTCAAAAATCTGTCGCTCCCACCACCAACTTCATCACACACGCGCAAATCCAGTGATGCCAAGATGGCTGCCCAAGTTCCCACCGAAGCTTTGAAGAAGCTGAACGGTACGCTCGAAGCTGGAAATCCGACGTCTTTCTGTGGTCGTCAGTTTGCTAATGGAAGATTCAACATCTAGTGGGAGAGCCCGCGACGAACGGCAAGCCAGCAAACCCCGCCGAGGGAAACGGGGTCGACCATGAGAGCGACGACTCTGATGAGGAGGGTGACGAGGTAGTGGCGCCCGCCGCCGGGGCGGCCGCTAAGAAGAAGAAGAAGAGAAAGCCCAAGAAGAAGAAGAAGAACCCGACCGCCCAGTCCGACCCGCCCCGCGTGCTTATGTCCTCGCTGTTCCCGCAAAAGAACTACCCCAAGGGCGAGGAGGAGGAGTACCGCGACGAGAACCTCTACCGCACGACGAACGAGGAGAAGCGCCACCTCGACAACCTCAACAATGACTTCTTGACCGACTACCGCGAGGCCGCCGAGATCCATCGCCAGGTCCGCCAGTGGGCCCAAAAGAACATCAAGCCCGGCCAGACGCTGACCGAGATCGCCGAGGGCATCGAGGATGGCGTGCGCGCGCTGACGGGCCACCCGGGTCTCGAGGAGGGCGACGCCATCAAGGGCGGTATGGGTTTCCCCTGCGGCCTGAGTCTGAATCACTGCGCTGCGCATTACACCCCCAACGCCGGCAACAAGGTGGTCCTGCAGCAGGGCGACGTGATGAAGGTCGATTTCGGTGTGCACGTCAACGGACGCATCGTCGACAGTGCCTTCACCATGGCGTTCGAGCCGCAGTACGACCCCCTTCTTGAGGCCGTGAAGGCTGCCACGAACGCGGGTATCAAGGAGGCCGGCATCGACGTGCGCGTCGGTGACGTTGGTGGTGTCATTCAGGAGGTCATGGAGAGCTACGAGTGTGAAATTGATGGCGTATCGTACCCCGTCAAGTCGATCCGCAACCTCAACGGCCACACGATTGAGCGTTGGAGCATTCACGGCACCAAGAGCGTGCCCATCGTCAAGAGCAACGACACGACCAAGATGGAGGAGGGCGACGTTTTCGCCGTCGAGACCTTCGGCAGTACCGGTAACGGATACGTCAGAGACGACATGGAGGTCTCTCACTACGCCAAGCGCGGCGAGGGCCACGCTGCCCTGCGCCTGGACTCTGCTAAGAGACTTCTGAACGTCATCAACAAGAACTTTGGCACCCTGCCCTTCTGCCGGCGTTATCTGGATCGTCTTGGACAAGACAAGTACCTTCTGGGGGTAAGCTTTCCGGATATTGATGTTGGACCAAGCTGACTTGTGTAGTTGAACAACCTCGTGGCCAGCGGCATCGTTGAGGCCTACCCGCCCTTGTGTGACAAGAAGGGCTCCTACACTGCTCAATTCGAGCACGTACGTATCCCCTTTTCAGTTTTCATGTTGCTCAGTCTAACACATTTTGCAGACCATCCTGCTCAGGCCAAACGTGAAGGAAGTAATCAGCCGAGGAGAGGACTACTAGGCTGGATGAAACCAGCCAGGGATGGATATTGACATGGGTTTCCTTCCACTCAATCGAGACTATCGTTCAGATACATCAAAAATCCAAGCCATCCAGCCATGAAGTGAAGTGACATGGTGATTTCAACTGCTGGCAATACGAGCGGAGAATATTTCTTCCTCCCAACCCAAAAGCAGACCCGTCAGCGGATGTACAATGAAGACAACTGATGCCGTACGTTCAGCATTATTGCGTTCCCCGGCACACGGAACCTAGATCAAGGCGGCCACGGCGGCGTAGCAACCACTATGAACACTGTCCACAGACGGCGGCCGAGGAATGAGCGTCTTGGCAGCGATCCACCCTCGGCTGTGTGCTGGGCCATCACGGCCCCATCCCGGGAAGGGACCCGGTGCCGGCGCGGTGCGGATCGCCGACAAGATTAGGGCCGAGGTGCCCCAATCCTCCATATCGGTCAGGTATCATTCCCGTTTGCCTCCGAATGACGTCCATGATGTCAGACCCTCCCCGGATCGGAAACCGATCTGGTCCGGAGGAGATGAAGATGAACGAACGCCGCATCCTGAGTCACTCATTTCGGGGCTTCAGCCACACAAGAAGCAACGATCTCCGTTCCTCTCCAGGCTTTACCCAGTTGAGGCTGAAAGTGGCGAATGCAGGTGTGGCACCTGAGAGGCTGTGTCACCAAAACGTCAGAGCCGACTTCCAACGGGAATGTCAAGGGCCGATCCAGGCTTTCCCGTGACCTGCACCGTCAGCGGTCACCGCCAGGCCCAGCCAGGTCTGGCTTCACCGTCCACGGTTGGCTAGAGACGGATACGTATCCGTTGACCGTTCCCAAGGGCCTGAGCTAGCCCCCACTCACCGCAAATCCCAAGACATCAAGTGCACTCAAGGGTCCGATCAGCGGCGTCGAGAACCTCAGAGAACCACACCGCACTGCAAGACACACTCACGTCGGCTGCCCTCCCGCAGCTAGTCGGCTCGGGTATGGCAGCGCCTGCGTCGGCTGTGTCAGTTGCAGCAGGTAATGCATAGCATATGAAGGCACGCCAACAGTTGGATCTCGGGCGTGCGGGGTCTGTGAAGCCCGCGGAAATGGAAACAACACTCGCCAAGAATATCGCCAATTATTTTGATCGCAATGCTGTCTCTGAGAGTCGAGCGGGCGCGGGTGCGGCTGGGCTTGGAGTCGGCGGCCGTACCAGTAGACGCTTGGGCCTCTGTACACAGAATGGGAGCTTTCCTCGCTTTTCAGAAGCCCTCTCTGCGACGCCCCGCCGAAAAGCCAATCACATGTAAGCAGCAACACCGCGGCCAGCCCGTTCCGATTTTTTTCAATCGCGCTCATGCACGCCATACCCAATCAGGAGAGATAGGCGAGGTCGATGGACCTCAGCCGGCCCAAACAGCGCTCTCCCTCCCACTTTTCAGATGGAGCTCAAGCACGTCGCACTTCGCACGCGCCACCCCGAATTCCCATTCCTTCCCGGGGCACCGGCCGGGGTTAAGGATGGACCAACCAGCACCCAAAGTCCAGCAGCAGCAGGCGGGGACAGAGGCAGCGAGAATTTTCTCAGCGCTGCACCAACGCGCAGCGCACACTGAGGTGTGAAACCCTGCCCAGTTCGCCGGTCGCGCTTCCCTCTGCGTCTCCACCTTTTCTTTTGCCACGCACCTGGTTGGTCAGATCCCCTTCCTAAAAAACCCGCACACGACACCCGCTCCACCCTCCGACCTACCGAAAGCTCCTTGCAAGGTTTCCCAATCGCCCTTGCCCATTTATTTTTTTGCGTCCCTTTATTATCAACGAATCCCTTCTACCCATTCGCAAGTGCCTACCAACCGCGCATTAATCCCTCTACGAGCATTTGACTCACCACCGTCGCTTCGCACGACAACAACAACAAAAAACAAAATACAACTGTACAGCCTCAGCTTCGACTCCCTCTCCGAGTCCTTTTACGTTGCTGTAACACTCTCCCTAACGAACTTCACGACCGCACACGATACCCAGAACCGAGTGGAGGACCCGCGAAGAGAAAGTTTCCCGCAGAAAACCATCCACACGAGCTTCCCATCTCCGCCGCATCACCACCAGAAACACTTCCACGATGAAGGTCTTCTCCAACGCAGTAACCTTCGAGTACTCCTGGGAGGAGGTCTCAACCGCCAACTGGCGAAAGTACTGCCCCTGGAACGACAAGTCTTCCCACGTCGTCGCCGTCGACACCCTCGCCCGCAGCGTCGACCCCGCCACCGGCATCCTCCGCACAGAGCGCCTCATCACTTGCAAGCAGTCCCCGCCCGACTGGCTCAAGCCCATCTTTGGCGACGGCAGCAACTCCCAGGTGTTCGAGACGTCCTACGTCGACCCGGCCAACAAGACCGTCACCATGGTCTCCCAGAACCTGACCCTGACCAACCTCGTCAGCGTCCAGGAGACGGTCGTCTACAAGCCCATCAGCGCCCACAAGACCCTCTTCGCGCAGGAGGCCCAGATTACCGCCCTTTGCGGCGGCTGGCAGAAGATTAAGAACAAGATCGAGGACACTCTCGTCACTCGCTTCTCCGACAACGCCATCAAGGGCAAGGAGGGCTTCGAGACCGTCCTCGCTATGAGCAGGAGGGCGTTCGAGTGCGAGCGCCAGCAGGGCAGCATGCGTGAGGGTATGGCGGCATGAGACAGCCAGGACTGAGTTGTTTCAGGTCCTTCCCGTCATCACCTTTTCGCGCGGTTCTTGCGTTTGCAGCGAGCGTAGCGGCCTTTTGCAATTTCTCTCGACCAAAAAAGCGGGCAGCATCACATCTTTTTCACACTTTTTAAAGAATCGGAACGGAAAATGGGCTTTAGACGGCGTTGGGTTTAATGACTTTTGCAGACGAGAAGAGGAGGGGATGGAGAGCGAGATTGTTGCTTGGAGCCCTCTCATTTGAGAGTGTCTCGCCATGTACAAATCATTTTTATATTCACGGAGTCCGGGCAACAAAAATACCCCTACACGATAGAGCATCCACGGGGGGGATTTCTCTTTTGCCAAAGCATTGTCTTTTCGGTCCTCGGGCTAGAGATTAGAAAGTGTTTCTTAGAGAAAATAGACATCTCCCACACCTACTTCACACACCGCATCCTGCCTCACTCAAATTATCAGCAAACTTTGCACCCTGAAAAACTTATTTCGTGCATGCCCAATTGCCACTACTGAATGATAGGGTATCGCATTCTCAACAGTGCACTTCCGTAACACGGGTATCTTTATTCAGTTTCCCATCCGACCCCGACACTTGGCCTCGTACTGGCTCAGCATGTCCTTCGTATCCCGATCCAACGCCGCCTCACTTCCGTCCAGGACCCGCCTCACAAACGCCGCGCCCTCCTCGTACCTCCGAAAGAAGTACAGCTCCTCCACAGCGTGAAGAAGTTCTTGCAACACGGGCTTGCTGGCCGGACCAGGCGTCAATGGCAGCTCAATCGTCTTCCAAACCTATTCTGAATCAGTTTTGCTCCCGTTCAGCGTGCGTAAGCAGGTCAAATGCAGGGAGGATGAGGGGGTGAAGGCGGTCTCTCGGATGCGGTGGAGAAAAAAGTGAGCATCGGTGAGGGGGTGGTTTGGGGGGGCTCGGTTGCTCCGGTTCGGCGTTCTGGACAGGGCCGGGGAGGGGGAGAAAAAAGAGGACTTCCTCCCGAGGCGTTCGATAAGGTAAGAATAATGTAATTGTGAAAATGAAGCATTGCAATAATGAAGACGCAGCGTATTTCTGCTGTCGTGACTCACCTCGCCGTTCTGCTCCTTGACTCTGTACGTCGCCCGGAGCTCCTGGAAGGCCTCCTCGGACTGGTGGTCCCGGGGCTTCGCCGCGCCCTCCTCGTCGGAGTCAATGGCGATGCAGAACAGGCCCCCATCGTCGTCGGACATTGTGCTGTTGTGTCGTTTTTGCGCGTTTGAGTGGGCTGGACCCTTTCAAGCAGTCGCCGAATGGCTCACAGAGGGCGTATCCTTCCCCCAAAGTTTCCAAATTGCCTGTCTCGACTGGTGCAAATTCCGCTTCCCCGGGGAATGAATGGGGATATTGCGATGTCTTTGATACTGCCCAACGCAGACTTGCTGATGACTGACTTGAATCTCAACTTCCCAAAAGAGTCCAAACACCGCAAAGCTTGCTCCCGTTTTTCTAGGTGACTCTTCGTCGCCGACTGCGTTATCCACAGCACGCCGAGAGAGTCCCTCCAAAGTGGAACCTCCACCAGTCCGTCCGAGTCGCCCGCCGCAGAATGCCGTCCGCTGTTAGAAATATGCATCTAACCACCACAACAGAATTTTTCGTGTATTCTTACTAATAAACCCGCCCACAGCAAGTCCTGCCGAAGCGAACTTTTAGAAAGCCACCTACCCCCGAGGAAATGACATCAAGCCGCATGGCGGGGTCGGTGGGGGGCGTTTACCTTGCCCGGCGGGGCGTTCTTTGAAGCTGCCCGCAAGCTAAACGACTCAACGACATCCCGCAAACGCTTGTCTCGACGACACCTCTTGGTCTAATACCAGCTCGAATCTCATAGTGCATAGGGTGAAATTGCTGCAAAAATGGAGGCGCAGGTCGAGAGACTCGTAGACAAGGCCTGGGACAAGTTTGAAAAGACACCGGCCGATAAACGCCTACGTACGTCCACTCTCTGTCTCTGCCGGAGCTATCACGCGAGCATCGTGAAGCTCTGATGCGCCTCATCTCCCAAAGCTCCGAGCTCCACAGACCAAAACTTTTCCCACCCGACCCAACACAAGATGCACCGCTGACCCTCCAACAGTGATAGGTATCGCCGGCATCCCAGGCTCAGGTACATCTCCTCCATCCACTTCTCATCCCCTCCTAACATCTCCCGCAGGCAAAACAACCCTCTCCCAGATAATGACAACCCGCCTCAACACCCGCGCCTCCGCCCTCGACACCTCCTACACCCACGCCCCGCCCGCCGCCTTCGTGCCCATGGACGGCTACCACCTCACCCGCGCCCAGCTCTCCGCCCTCCCGGACCCGTCCACCGCCCACGCCCGCCGCGGCGCCGCCTTCACCTTCGACGGCGCCGCCTTCCACGCCCTCGTCACCTCCCTGCGCGTGCCCCTCGCCCCCGAATCATCCGCGCCCATCCTCGCCCCGAGCTTCGACCACGCCGTCAAGGACCCCAAGCCCGACGACATCGCCATCCTCCCCGCCCACCGCATCGTCGTCTTCGAGGGGAACTACCTCGCCCTCGACAAGGACCCCTGGGACGCCGCCGCGCGCCTCATGGACGAGCTGTGGTTCGTCGACGTCGACTTCGAGGTCGCGCGCAGGAGGCTGGTCAAGAGGCACGTCAAGGCGGGCATCGCGAAGGACGAGGAGGAGGCGGATAAGAGGGCGCGGGAGAACGACCTGGTCAACGGGCGCGAGATTGTGGATTTCAGGATGGAGGTTGACGAGGTCGTCGTCAGTCGCGAGGATGACGAATGGGTTCACGCGTAGGTCAGGTATGCTTCCTATGAGATCGGGCGGGTTATAGAACGAGGGGGATATCACCGTGTTGGGAGAGCGTCTGGGCGGTAATGAATGATCATGAAAGCGTTGAACACTCGCATTGAGCTTGATAGATAGCATGACGGGGACGACCATAAGATGAAGTACAATAAGCGACGAACTCTGCTTTGACCCGAGATCTAACCGATTCCGAGGTATCGCAGCAATCATGGAACTTTTAGAGTAATGTCACTTATCGAAACACCAGCAGAGGCATGACCGTATCTCAACAAGACGGCCCTAGCCAAGCAGGAAGAAGCCCGGAAATAGATGAGTTGACAGTGCTATCCCCGCCACTTAGAATAGCATGATTAAACGAAGGTTGGCTCGGTCTCTACCGGCAAAGAGAAAACTAAATTGTAAAGTCAATTACAAAGGAGAAACGCAGGTCTTCCACAACGCCCGAGACATGGCACACAATCACATCAGGGAAGCGAGGCTTGAAGGAAGCTATTCTCTATCTACTGCTGGCCTTGATCTCTAGAAGCCAGGCATGATGGCCCATTTCTGTCCTTTTCTCCACCCAGTGTCTCTCGAAAACCTTTTCACATTCCATTCATGTTGTGACCTGATCCCGTACCCCAAATCACATTACCACGGTCCAAGACAGAAATATGCAAGCCCCCATATCCACGCGTCCCGCTCAATCCGGGACTACTCATCAGCCGCGATTCCGGTGAACGAGCCCGCGTACTTGGCACCAGAGAATCCAGTGGCAAATCTCGAGCTCTCGAGGCCACGACGCATCTTGGGTCCGTTACTGTTGACAGTCTGGCCCTGGACAACAGGCTGGAAGACCTGCGCTCTAGGCGAAAAGCCTGTGCCAGTGTTCAGCTGTTGAGTCATGTTATACATGGTGGGCGCAGGCTGATGGCCGCCGTTCTGTTGAGCGGAGGAAGGTCCCTGGCTGACGTGGTAGGTCACGGAGATGGCGTGCAAGACTCCATTAGCGGGCAAGTGCTGCTGCATCGCAGACTCAATGATCTGCTGAGCTCCATACGGATGGTAGATAGCGGGACCGGCCATGTGAGGAGATCTCATGATGGGAGTTGGCATCTGGGGAGGCATGCCCTGGACGCCGTGAATATAGCTCGGGTGGGGGGTGGCCTGCGCAGGCGGCATGACAGGAGTTAGCTGCTCTGAGTTATCAGTAGCGGTGGCTGCGTCAGTCTGCTTAGCAGTCGACTCAGCCATGAACACTGCGGTGCCGACCTCTTGAGAAAGACTGGTGTTGAGCGTCTCATCCTGAACGGTAGGGGCAGTGGAGGTGGGCTGCATGGAGACAGCAGAGTCAACCTCGGACTTGCTGGTCTTGAATGAGATCAGCGACTCGTCAGCGGCGCTTGCCTCAGTAAACTCGGGCTTCTGCAAAGGAGCCTCCTGCGCAGGCTCAGACTCCTGGATGATGGGAGCCTCCTTGATAGGCGTCTGGACCATCTGATTGTTGATCTCAACCTCGACCAAAGTATCGCTTTTTCCAGCAGGAGCCACAGTAGAATCAGGGACGGGAACCTCCTGGCTCGCGACGCTCTCTTGATGAAGATCAGCCGTAGTCTTGTTACCGGACAGCCACTCCTGGTGAAGCTTGGCCTTGGCCTGCAGATCGGCGCTTGACTCCTGGCGACGGCTGGAATGGAGATGAGGAGGCAATCGACCACCTCGGTCTTTCTGCAGAGGAATCTTGACATCCTTGATGCCGGGAGGCATCTCAGCTGACGAACGTCTCTCGAGGAGCTGCTCGGCACCGTACTGCCTACGTTCCGCCGTACGCTCCGCCGTGTACATTGAGGAGCCCTTGACCTTATCAAGTGCGAGCTTGTCGAAGGCATCCTCAAGGCCTGTAGTCTTCGAGGCATTTTGATCGACATCGGTCTTGGAAGCAGCAACCATCTTCGAAAGAGGCTCGGGGGTGGGAGTGCCCACTACCGTCTTCTCCGAAGGCGTCTCGGGAAGCGACTCTGCCTCTGCCTCCTGTTTGGCCGAGGATTCGACCGCCTCACTCTTTGCAGGGATGGCGTGCTTCAGGATGTACTCCATCACACGCTTGATGTTGTCGCATTGCAGGTTAAACCCCACTCCAGTGCTCTCGTCTGGGAACCTGAAGCTGTATCGCTCTTCCCGGGGCTTGTCGTTTGAGGAATCGATAAAGCTGCAGATCACCAAGACACCCTTTGCGTAAACGCAGCGGTAAGTTTCCAGACCGTGGCTCTTGGTGAGAATGTCCTTGTACTCCATGACGAACATGGCGTGGCCCTCGGGGCGATTCTCGGTGAAGACGACCTTGAGTTTGACGATGACATCTTCCCAGGATCCACCAGGGCCTCCAATCTTTCCCTTGCAAGTAGACGAGAACAGCTGTCTGTCAGAAGGCAAAGCGGAGTCGTTGGCCTTTGCATGCTCATGTTCCATACGTCCCTCGCTGGGCAAAGAGACCTTGGTACTAGGAGGAGCAACGGCAGCAATTGGCGTCTGTATCTTGGCAGCCTGAGCAGGCTGGGTAGACAGTGTAGGACTGGCGGTCTGAGTAGATTGAGCAGGCTGGGCAGGTTGCTTGTCGGCCTGAGTAGACTGAGTGGTCTGGGCAGACGAGGGAGAAGAATCACCCTCAGCGGGCTTCTTCCTCAGGTGAGGAGGCAAAGCAGACGTGCTTCCTTGGCCGGGGTTATGCTGACTACCCTTGAAGGTGGCAGAAACGCCCTGAGAAGACATCGCAGACGTCACCTGGGTGGCGCCAGTTGCCTGAGAACTGGTCGCTAGAGTAGCAAAGGTCTGCTCGCTGCCTCCAACAGCCTGGACCAGAACATTGGCACCAGCACCGTTACCACTAGCCTTTTTGAAGATCCTGACCTCAGCGCCGGGTGGAAGAAGGATACCATTCGGGCTGGTCTTCATGCCAGCATAGGCATCATTGCTATTCTGTGTCAGCTAGGTTGCCGCCGAGAGAAGCCGGGCAGCGACTTACGCGGGGCGGGCCTTGGGAACATAGTCCTGCGAAGGACCTCCAGAGGCCCGGTAGGAACTTGGACCGCCCAAGTCGCTGAGGTTCTGAACACCCTTGGCCTCGTCATCATCAAGGCCGGTCTTGGCCAACTCTGGTTCTGAAGTCAGATACATGTTACATCAACGAACATAGACAATAATCTACTCAAATATCCTTCGAGGGATTCAGAAGTTTGCGTGGGGACGACAGGACGACGAGGGCGCAGCCGATCATGTTGCTCGCGCTTAGTATTGTCAAGAGGGAGCTCTTCGACACGGCCAATGCCCAGGTCATTCTGTTGATTGTAAGCGGAGCTCAGGAGGCGGAAGGAAGGAACTTGCCATCATAGCATCTCTGATCGAGTCGGGCGCGGCGGGAGGAGTCACGGGAGACTGGGTCGCGGTAGGTTGCATATGCAACTTCGGCATGCGATCAGTACGCCGCTCTTCTTTGTTTCCCCAGCTGCCCATATTTGCTACGAGGCTTGTAGAGCTAGGAACTTGCGTTCGTGAGCTTGCTTGCTATGTTGCAGCGCGGTTCTGGTTGCAAGTCAGGACGAAATCCAGCGAGTGGTGGACGGGATGGGTAGAAAAATAGGCAACAGCAAGCAGACACCCCGACGAGATAGAAATCTAGAAGCAAAAACGTGATGACTCTTACCTGGTACTGGAAGACCCGGTTGCGATCCGAGGTCCCTCGATTTAATTTGGTAGACGTAGGTAGCGCGTTGCGCGGTGTTTGGATGATGCAGAGACGAAATAGCGCAGGCCGTTCTCGGCTATCCGTTCAAGAAGATCTTGAAGGTAGAGAGTAAGGTGCGAAGTAGACGAGAAGGTGCTCTGGGAAGGAAATGTTGATTTGGAAAGAAGTGTGTTGATGGGTTGTGGTGGAGGAAGAGTGTGGGAGAAAGAGAAGGTGAGGGATGGACTTTTGGGGAGAAATGGAAGACGCAAAGGACAGCAGTGTGCCCAGACCAGATCCAAAAAGAGACGAGTCTGGCCAGAGATAGGGCAGGAGGGAGGAAGGGAGGGCATTCGTCCGGGATGGAAGTCAGGCAGGCAAGCCCACCCAGGATAAGTTGCTCGAGAGAGCAGAGTTGTTCCTGCTCACCTAGAAATGAAAACCCTGTCGACTCAGTAACCAGTATAAAAGAAGGAACAGCCCTCACTGCGGGAGACTGAGGAAGGGGTCTTGCTCCTGCCTGTGAATGAGTTTAATCGACCTATCAGTGGGGACTATAACAAACAGACCAAGTTGGATATCAAAGGTCGCTGCATGCAGATGGGAAGAAGCAGAAGTCATCCAAGAACGACTTTTGGGTTAAAGGGATAACATCCATGCAGTAGGGAAGCTGCCGAAGTTCGGCTTTGTCCTCTCAGTGGAGGCACTTAGGTGGGCAATATGTGACATCCCATGCTGTCTCATAGTGCCATGTTGCGTCTCCAAAGTCGGGTTTACTGCGATCATGTTAGATGGAAAGGGCCTCAACCAGGCACCGATAATTTTACTTTTGGGAAGCGTACCTAGCTAGAGAGAGGTCTAATTCTACCGATGACTGGTGTCAAGTAAGGGACTGGTCAAATCCACTGGGTTGCGACTTCGTTTGCAACTCACCCTTCCTCGAAGTGAGACACTACAATAGACAACGAATCAGACATGTGATTTCATTTGTGGAGCAATATCACTGCAGAGCCTGCTTACGGCGACAGGAAAGGATCATGTTATGAAAGAATAGGATTGTGAATTGACTGAAAAGAATCGTCTACGAGTACGCCTGACTGGGTTGAATCTGCGGAGCGAACGAAAGCATATGGCCTAGCTGTCGCATTTCCTTTGGGCTCAAAACGATCCGAGGTTGTGCTTAGATAGACGACGACAGTAGAGAAGTGGTAATAAAGCCTTGAGATGATGCTGATGGAAGAGGTCAAGTAGAAGAGATCCCAAGGAAGCAGAACACCTCAGTTTCTATAGCGCAAGAGAAGCAGTTCGTCGCAGAAAAGGCTTGACGTGATTCGAGAATTTCATCCCGCATCTCGCATTCATGATTGATATCTCTCTCAATCCAGGCAGAAGTTCGTCGTGATCACCACAGCAGCTTTGCAGACTTCCTTCACCTCGACTTCAAATACCATAATGCAGTTTGAAAGGCCCCCTGGGGCGTATCATTACTCATATCCCATGCTTCCTATAATACAGTTCCCAATTTCCCATTTCATGATTTACCTCGCAGCAGCGTCCTTGGGAGCGCCGCTCAATCCCTCAACACCTTGGCGACCAACACTGCTCAGGTCCTCAGCCGCCTTGGATGCGGGCTCTCTCAGACCGGAGGTGGCAGCCGTCTCGGTACCGATCTTGCGCTCGGCATCGCCGCCGCTGCCGACGTTGACATTGCGGGCGTCTGCGGACTGCCAGTCGGAGGCAACGGGGGGCTGCTCGGGGAGAGGGAGGTTCTGCTGGACCTCGTTGATCTTGTCGGCCTTGGACTGGGTCATTTTGGCGGGTGATGTGAAGTGGTAGTGGTTTGGAGCTAGGGAAGGGGTGGTGAGTTAGCGCTCGTTCGTCATTGGTCGAAGCTCAAGACAGCTAGCCCCAGGAGGGGAACGATGCGACTTACTGCGTAGAAGAACTTGAAAAGATTTGGAGAAATATTCCGTAGCGTGGTTTCCTTCAATCGCTTTGGTTTTCTTTTTGAATGTGATGAGGAGGAAGAGACGCACACTCATCTGGCTTCGATTGAACGTCTTTTATGTCAAGATATCCAGAGTCCTCCGGGTCTTGTCCGCAGGGATCAAGCTCAATTGATGCTGACGTCAATGACGTCAAGCAGAGGCAATTGCGGCTCTTCGCACACAATCAGTGGAGCTGCGAACCGCACGCTCCAGTATCATCGACGATTTGGCGGGTAGGTGGGGAACTTCAACGACAGATGGTCGATCAATGACAAAATTGCTCCAGAGCCTCCAGGAGGAAAAGCTCCTTGGGCTTCCAAAGAGGTCTACGCGCATGTGCCTTGACAGCTGTTGCCTCATCCAGATGCAAGTTTATTGGGGGGTTGGTTTCGTAATCTTGTTCAGCCCTGAACGCCTTAATTCCCGGCAAAAAAAGCCAGCCAGGTCATGTCCGATCCCTTCCCGATAGTGCCAGATGGCCGCCTAAACCAACAAATCGACGTTGTGATGCACCCACGTATGATGCTATCCCAGCCTTGCTTCCTTTCCCCCTCATCAGCTCTAACCCCCACCTCCACTCTCGCAATCGTGCCTGATTTAACCCATCCTCTTGTCGGTTTCAGCTGAAGTCGCCTTATCTCCAGTGTCGGGGTTCAGGTAGTCGGCATCTTCTGCGGCCTCGTACTCTTGAATAAGGTCCTGCACCACCTCGCGGGCCTCGTCAAACTCGTCCAAGTTCTCTGCAAATGGCGCCGTCTTCTTGTACCCTTCCATGAATGCATTGCGCTTCCGCATGCCGTCGTACTGTCTGACGATTCTCTTGAAGAGCTGCGCATTTGTTAGCAAGCGGAATCGAGGTTCAAAGTCAGTAAGTACTCACAGTTGCAATGCTGGTGTGGTTGGCCAGCATCAGACCGCTGACGCGGTGGGCCATCGGGATGTAGGGGCTCCGCCTCGTCAGGGCCACCTGAATGCTGGCTGGGCCCCAGGGAATGAAAGTTGCCAGTCGTCGTTCCCGGATTCTAAGTAGACTCTTGTGAACGTCTGTGGGGTCCACCTCGCCCTGGATGACGTTTAGGATGGAGATGTAGCAACTCTTCTTCCCGGGCTGCGTCGAGACCATGCGATTCTTGGGCTGCAGCAGTCTGCGCATGACGTCCAGCACCGTTGTCTTTCGCACCGTCTTGGCCTGTTCGACCTGGTCGCCAGTGAATGGCGTGTATGCTGTCATCAAGAAATGGCATCTTGGGGTAGGAATCAACGAGGCCAGAATGCTGACCAGGTCGTTGTGCATGTATCCGGGGTATCTCAGTGTGGTTGTGCTTGCTGACATGACTGTCGAGACCTAAGGACACATGTTAGCTATGGCGCCAGTAACATCATCAAGTGTAGAACTCACAAGTTGGTTGGTTTGGGCAAACGATGGCTCTTGAACGTGAAGTCGATCGGCTGCAATGCGTGAAAGGGCTCCGTTATCCAACACGACGACGGAGTCGGCATTTTGTACCAGCCTCCTCATGGCGAGCACGCTGTTGTAAGGGTGAACAACGACATCTCCAGCGTTTGTTGTGTCTGGGAAGACGGAGTATGTTTGGATAATCTTCTTGGGAAATCGATCGTTGAGGCGCTCGAGAAGAAAGGATCCTAGACCGGATCCGGTACCGCCAGCTATTGAGTGCAACAGCATGAAGCCCTGTTGAACGTCAGCAAAGCTCGGAGCGTTCTAGCACGATGCATACCTCCAGAGAGTCACTGCCGTCAGCCTCGCGGTCGATCATCTCCATTATGTCCTCGCAGACAACCTCACCCGTCTGGTATCCGTCACCCCAGTTGTTCGCGGCGCCGACGCCATTCTTCCCAACGAAGAAGTTTTCGGGGTTGTAGATGTTCTTGTAGGGGCCAGTTTGAATGCCGTTGATTACCTGAAATGTTTTAGCAAAAGTAATTGCTCCATCGCCATGAAGGCACCTACTCTTGGTTCGAGATCGACTAGAATGGCTCGCGGGATGTATCTTGTATCGTCACTCTGGTAGTAGAACACGTCTTTTCGGTCGCCTCCCTCGGTCGCAAAGTCCTCAAGGTTTCCATCTTGATTGATTCCGTGCTCCTGGCAAAGCTGCTGCCAAAACTGGCTTCCAACTGTATCGTGTCAGCCTCAATATCGGCGCCTGCTGCCCGTTCGCAGCTGGGTCGATGCGGGAGAGCAAAAAATGGCGGGGTAACGTACTGCTGTTGCCGCATTGTCCGGCCTGGACGGTAATAATTTCCCTGTGGAAAATACGTTAGATGAAGATGCATCGAACGGACGGAGGAAGTGTGCGACGAACCTCGGCATCTTGCGATATGGCGGCGGGGCTTCGGCGGCGTTGGGCTTCAAAAACAGTCGGTCACCGGGAGTTCGTGATGTTTGACGCGACCCGGTCCTTATCGATAAGCGAGACGCGAGGCGCGGTCTTATTGGGCGCATGTGCCTCAGCTCTCAACAACTGATGGCCAGGGGACCCCCCTCTAACGCCGCAAAATCCCAAGACGCCTCGGTTTACAAGCCACGGAGACTCGAATGATTGAATCCCCATTTCTTTCATTCACGGTGAAACAACCCACGCAGACTAGTCACGGACGATCTTGGGTCTTTGTTAATTGGCCGCGCCTTGTCGAGATTGGCATAACGACCGCGATTCCCCTCTGAGGCCTCTCTTTATTTGAAGCCCGCTTCAAACACACAATGGATTGGTTGGGTCTTTGATGAGGCCTCTGTCGCAGTTGTCACTAATCAGCATTCCATGCTCGCTGCCACAACGAAGCGAATTGAGCAAGCTAAAACGTAGGCATGTTGACGTGGTCCCACGTCTCAGATCTAATCGAACCCCTATTACATCCGTCGTATGAACTCCAGTCTTTCCGGAAGGTACGCGGGTGTCAATGAGTCCCCTGGCCCCCATTTCGCGGAACGAGATAGATAATAGACAGATTGATCCATAATAGATTGCGGGATGTGCACCATCTGTTCTCGCCGTCATTTCAAGCCCGCACAGCCCTCAGAAGTCTGTTCCGCCGGGAGTTGGGCAGAATAAGGCCCTTGTTGATCTGGAGGAGCTAGAGCCGGAGCTGCAGCTTGTATCTGCACGCCAAAAACTAGAATTCTGCCCTCCCAAACCTTCCCCCATCCTTCAAAATCAGAGGTCATTCGCTGCTCACTTGCCGAAGACGAAGGGCTGGTGTCAAATGTCAATTCGATCAGCTGCGTGTGGCCCAACTGGGCCCAAATAGCGCGGGAGCCACTGAAGATTGGGCGTGACATCGGACTGGTGCGCCCCGGAGGGAGCCGCTGGGTCCCCCCCTGCGCCCCTATTTCGTAGCCCGACAGCGCCCATTGGCTCGGAGCCAAATAGCAATTAAGCCTCTCCCTCCACTAACGGTGCTACTTGGCTGGGGAGTTGCAGTCCGTCACAAGGGTCGGGCTGCTGGGACTGGCACCGTGGCATCCTCCCTTGAACCAGCCCACTCTGCACCCCGTTGCTCTCCCTGTCCGCGTCTTTGGTGCTCCCAAACGTGCCCCCAAGGTCCTTGCCTGGCTCAAGACACCGCAACTGCAATACCGATCGTCCGCAACCCTGCACCTCAACCTTCAGGAGGAGCAACCTCACCTCACCTACCTCCACGATTTTCGCAGCTCAGTTCGACAGGCTGCTCTTTTCCCCTCAAACCCGTCATTCTTGCAGCGATCAGTTATTATTTTTCCAGACTGGTGATCGACGACGAGCGCCGTTGCCGTTACCGTTACAGATGGTGTCTCGGTCTTAGCTCCAGTCCTTCCCATTGTCTGTACCACCCTCAAGTCCCTTCTTTGCCCTGTGGAATTCCAGAATTTCCACTCGAGACACAATGGCCACGACGGCCAGAGATGAGTCCATCTCACCAATGACACGCAGCCCTCGTGCGGCCTCTCCTGCCGCGACGGGAACCCCAGGCGCGCCCGACTCCCTCGCTCCTCCCCCTCCTCCACCGAAAGACGGCCCGCCTGCTCCTCCGCCGAAGGACCTTCCCTCCCCCAGATCGACGATCTATGCGATTGATCCGACGACCGAGGCAAGAGATTACATCAATGGAGGCGTGCCTCACGATAGCCAATCTCCTGTTCAACAGCCCGCCAAGCGCCCGACACTGCCGAACCTGAATTCCGCCGACAGTATCGGTGCCAGACAAACCCAGGGAGGACTGCCCATGATGCCAGAACACAGCACTTACTCTCCCGAGCCTGCGTCCCCGACCGACCGACGAAGCGTGCAGTTTGCTAGAACGGATCAGGTTTTGGAGCCCCCGGCCAGTCACTCGCGGAACCCTTCGTGGGAAGATGGCGGCAAGTCCATTGGGTCTGCGTTCATGACCAAGTTGAAGCAGTTGACTGGTTCTGGAAGCCTGCAGACTCTCAAGACGAGTAGCTCGGGCAATTTGAACGACTCGGGCACCCCTTCCCGGAGCAACTCGCCTACATCTGGTCGCCCGAGAATACCAGGGACCTTAGACGAGGATGATGTTGTCGGCGGAAGCGATGCCGACGCTGATGTCGAGACAGCCGACGAGGGCAATGCCACCGACACAATCAAACCAAAGAAGAAGAGGAGAATGCGCAGATCGAAGAAAGACAAGCCCCAGATGTCGGTGCCCAGCACTCCTAACTTGAGGCAGTCGCACCTGCCTGGTCCAGACTCCCCTGTTGGGTATGGACGCATGGGTGCGCTTCGCCGACGGCTCTCCATGCCTGACAACACCGCCGAACAACAGCAGCAGCAGCACGGAATGTCAGAAGGCGAAGGACGCGACCAGCTTGCCGGCCCATCGTGGATGCGGTCCCGTAGAGCGGATGGCACCGAAAGCCCCCTCGGCCCTGGCAGAAGAGGTCACATGCGCCGGATCACAGTTCTCGGCGGCGGAGGTGTGTCGGACGGAGACGCGATAACGACGCCCAAGAGGCCCTTCTTTGGTGGCGAGAGAGCATCGACATGGAAGTACGTCAAGAACACTTTGAAACTTCTTAGGCAGAAGAAGGAGGACCGTTTCGATTTCGCCAAATCAGCAGAACTCATGGCCGAGCTGCGAGCCGGAGCCCCCGCCGTTCTCATGCTTGCCAGTATGATTCAGAGAGACGAACACGGCAATAAGAGAATACCGGTTCTCCTGGAGCAAGTGCGCCTACGTATTACAGACAGCCAGCCAGAATCAGAAGACGACGACAGCGAGCGCCACTGGGTGTTCACCATGGACTTGGAATACGGCAGCGGCCCGTCGCGCATGAAATGGACCATCATCAGAACGCTCAAAGACGTCTATAACCTACATGTCCGTTACAAACTGGCGATGAGCAACGATAAGTACTTGCATGGGCGCGCCGACGTGGGTGCCCGACCTAAGATGCCCAAGTTTCCATGGGGCGCCTTCCCGTACCTTCGTGCGGCACGCAACAAGGACGACAGCGACGACGACGATGGGGCTAGCATTAGAGCTGCCAGCCTCAGAGGCGATGAGACTGGAGCTGAAGGCACTGCTGCGGAAGCAACTGCAGGAGAGGGGACTGCCAGCGAGTGGGAGGGCCGCGCAGGGCCAGGCAATAGGAAAAAGTCCCGTCTCGGCATGTTGGGTATGCGCAGGAAGTCTACTGGCCTGACTGACCCGGGCGATTCAGGAGTAGAGAACCAAATCGAATTGGCCCAGGCGCGGAAGCGCTACTTTGAGAGACAAAGACGAGTCCTCGAGAAGTACCTGCAGGACATGATCCGATGGCTCATGTTCCGTGCTGACAGCAACCGTCTTTGCAAGTTCTTGGAGCTGTCTGCGCTTGGTGTGCGCCTGGCGGCTGAAGGCAGCTACCACGGCAAAGAATGCTACCTCCACATTCAGTCATCCAAAGGAATGGACTTCCGCCGAGTCCTGACGCCAAAGAAGGTTATTGCTCGTCACAGCCGAAAGTGGTTTCTCGTGCGGTCCAGTTACATTGTCTGCGTTGAATCACCTGAGAAGATGAACGTTTACGACGTATACCTCGTGGATTCCAAGTTTCGCATCGTTTCTAAGAAGAACGGTCTGAAGCAGCTGGGCAAGGGGAAGGCCAAGGCCGAAGAGAAGGAGATCGACCTGATTGAGGAGCCTGACACAGAAAAGCACCACACTCTGACGTTACACACCGCCGAGCGGAAAGTCAAGCTATTTTCGAGGAACCAGCATATCATGAAGCAGTTCGAAGACTCTATAGCAGAGATGCTCAAGCAAACTAAGTGGCATGACATCAACCGCTTCGACAGCTTCGCCCCCATTCGCAACGGTGTCTTCGCACAGTGGCTCGTGGACGGAAGAGACTACATGTGGAATGTTTCTCGGGCTATTAGCATGGCACGCGACGTTATTTACATCCACGACTGGTGGTTGAGTCCTGAGTTGTACATGCGTCGACCTGCGGCTATCAGCCAGAAGTGGCGTTTGGATCGTCTGCTTCAGCGAAAGGCACGCGAAGGTGTCAAGGTCTTCGTCATCGTCTACCGTAACGTCGAAGCCGCCATTCCAATCGACTCAGAGTACACCAAGTACTCCCTTCTGAACCTCCACCCCAATATATTTGTCCAGCGGTCGCCCAACCAGTTCAAGAAGAATCAGTTCTTCTTCGCTCATCATGAGAAGCTTGTCATCGTCGACCATGATGTAGCCTTTGTCGGCGGCATTGATCTGTGCTTCGGTCGATGGGATTGCCCACAACATCCGATCACTGACGATAAGCCAACAGGTTTCGAGCAGAGCGAGCAGCCCAAGGATGCGGAGCATGTGCAGCTCTTCCCCGGCAAGGATTACTCGAACCCTAGAGTCCAGGATTTCTTCAAGCTTGATGAACCGTATGAGGAGATGTACGACAGAAGCAAGGTACCCAGAATGCCCTGGCATGATATTGCCATGCAGGTCGTTGGGCAGCCCGCCAGAGACTTGACCCGTCACTTCGTCCAGCGATGGAACTACGTCAAGAGAGGACGAAAGACGACCAGACCTCTGCCTTTCCTGCTTCCACCGCCAGACTCCAAGATGGCAGAGCTCGATGCTCTTGGATTGACCGGTACCTGTGAGGTCCAGATTTTGAGATCCTCAACCAACTGGTCCCTTGGCATCGAGCACACGGAATGCAGCATCCAAAATGCTTACATCAAGATGATTGAGGACTCTGATCACTTTGTCTACATTGAGAACCAGTTTTTTATCACCAGTACCGAGGCATTCAATACCAAGATCGTCAACCGCATTGGCGATGCACTGGTCGAGCGCATCATCCGAGCTCACGAGAAAGGAGAAGACTGGAAGGCGTGCATCATCATTCCTCTGATGCCAGGTTTCCAGAACACTGTCGACGAGCAGGAGGGCACCAGTGTGCGACTAATTCTCCAGTGCCAGTATCGCAGTATTTGCCGTGGCGACGGCTCCATCTTCTCACGCCTTCGCGCTGCGGGCATTGAACCAGAGGACTACATCCAATTCTACAGCTTGCGACAATGGGGCAAGATCGGCGCCAGGAACGCTTTGGTGACAGAACAGCTGTACATCCATGCCAAGTGTATCATCGTGGACGATCGCGTGGCTCTCATCGGTTCTGCAAACATCAACGAGCGGTCTATGCTGGGAAGTCGTGACTCCGAGCTGGCTGCAGTCGTCCGTGATACCGATATGATCTGGTCGACGATGGCTGGCAGGCCTTACCGCGTCGGTCGTTTTGCTCACACTCTGCGTCTCCGTCTCATGCGGGAGCATCTTGGATTGGATGTGGATGAGATACTTGAGGAAGAGAGACAGGCTGAAATGGACCGGCAGGCCGAGTACGAGGCCGAAATGGACGAGATCTATGCAGATGACGACGAGACGCCACCTGTCGCCGGACCAAGCGGGCATTCGAATGAGAAATCAGCAAAGCCAGTTCTTCCTGGACAAACTCCCAGCTTTAACCATGATGCCACTGCCGTGCCTGACGAGGCTGCAGACGAAGTATCATCGGCGTCGTCCTCCAAGGACAAGGATATTGACCCTCGGGTCATGAACAACAAGGATCACGCTCTTGATATCGCTGGCTACGGAAAGGATCACTGGAAGACTGCTGAGAAGCTCGGTCTTGACCAAGGCCGCGACTCTGTCATCGTCAATGGTCGTGAAGTACTTGTCAATGGCGTCTTTTCCGAAGGCAAGGGTACTCTGGAGACTCCCATGCAGCCGCACGAGCGCAAGACCTCGGTCGAGCATCACATCGAGGAGGATAATTGTGTCAGCAACGATGCGCTGCCGCCGATTCCTGCTCTCAACCGACGCACAACCGACCAGCTTGGTCTGCCTCGCATCGCCGGACTTCCTACATTACCCGCTGTGGATGACACTGATATTGGTGGTCCTCCAGTTCACCTCGATCAGAACGGCCAACCGACGAATGGACCTCTTCATCCCCTCGCTGCAGACATCAGGCAGGCACACATCGACAAGGACTGCATGCGTGATCCGATCAACTCGTCATTCTTCGACGATTGTTGGAACCGTGTTGCAGAAAACAACACCAAGCTGTACCGCCGAGTGTTCCGGTGCATGCCTGATTCGGAAGTACTCACCTGGCCTGACTATCAACAGGCTACACAGTACGCCGAACGTTTCAGAGAGAGCCTTGAGGGAAATACGAAGACGGAGGAAGAGCCAAATCTGGCTCGGCACCAGTCACCCGTCACTAGCGGCGGTGCTGGAGTAGGCGCGCCAGGCCCAGCTGCTGTCGTCAAGGCCGCGGCTGAAAAGACAGGAGAGAAGCTGCCTCATCCCACCATCATTATTCCTGGAAACGACAACCACAGAGGCGGTACCGCGGAGTCAGACGAAAGAGACAAGAATGACGAGAAAGCTGCCCTTCGATCTCCAGAAGCCCCGTCACCTGTTCTTCCCGCGGGTGATGTACCATTCCCGGCTTTCGAAGTTGGCTCCCCTGCTCCTGACGGAGGGCTGCTCGATCCTGCCCGTGAGAAGAGCAGAGAACGGAAGACAACGTTCTCCCCTCTTGAAAAGCCCCCGTCGAGGGATGTCAGCACCCCGGCGCAGCAAGCTCAAGGGTCGGTCAAACGCCGCCGACGAGCCACTACTAAAGGCAGTCGGCGCGGCCAGCCGCCCGAGGAGGTGCTTCCGAGAGCGGAAGCAGAAGAGTTGCTGAACCTTATCCAAGGTCACGTCGTACAGTTCCCTTACGACTGGCTGCTCACGGAAGAGCAAAACGGAAACTGGGGCTTCCAAGTTGACGGCGTTGCACCTCTACAAATTTAGTAAGTTTTCGTGGACTCTTACCCCAGAACTGTGATGCTGACGCACTGTGTAGTAACTAGTGGATGAAGCCTTTTTTGGTGCCCCTCTTTGGCTAGACGTTGCGGACTATTGGCTAGACGTGCCTTACCGACGACAGAAGCAAAACTCAGGGTCCGTTACAGACGATAGAAAAACAGACGACGGAAACGCCATTCAAGATGGAGATTCCAGGGAAACGTGTGCAAAAAACGGAGTCGGAGGGTGGACAATTGGCGTTTTGGTCTCGGTTACTTTTTTTTCTTTTACCGCTTTTCCCGGCTTTGGCCTTTTGTTCTTTTACATGTATTATACACATTCTTACACTACAGACTTTATACTCTTTCGCTGACCCAAATGGCCCCTCTGCAGCCCGCGCGAATGACGCCAGTCAGCAGCCAATGCGGCTCGGCCTTCTTGGCGTCATGTTCGACAGCATGGTCGAGGTGCTCAAGTTCTTCGTCTCTGATCCTCCGCAGCGTCTTGATGAGCTCCGAAAATTCGGGGCCAACTTCATACCCCTCCGCCTCCCACTCACTGACCATCTCTAACAGAGTTCGGATCTGGTTGTTGTAGTGGTCGCCAATCTCAGTCTCAACAGCTTCCGTGCAGGCCATGGCTGCCTCGCGACCCATCACAGCCGTACCCCAGCCCAGACCAGTAGCCATGACCTGCCACACGGGATACAGGGCAGTCGGGCGTATACGATGCTTGTGGATAAGAGAGTTGAAGGTCTTAAGATGCCCCTCCTCTTGGTCGTACATGTGCGCCATCAAGGGTCGGAGGTGAGGGTGTCGATTTACGAGTGGTGGGGTTTGGGCGGTGTAAATGAGCGTCGCTGCGAGTTCTCCAGCCTGGTTTACCCGGAGCTGTTTCGCATGTGTCAGTAATCGTTCTGAAGACAAATGAGAGACTCAATAACGCACAGCTGAGGACAGAAAGTCCTTCTGCTCCTGGGTCAAGGGCTTTCGACGCGTGCGATCTTGGCTAGTTGCTTCAGCCTGCGACCTGGGTGTCGTCGAAAGCTGTCGCTGCGAAATGCACAGAGCCGGCGCATGCGCATGGTGCGCTGTTCGCCTTGCTATGCCGCTCCAGGGCCTCAAAAACGTTCGTACAGACGCCATTGTGTGGTCGTGAAGCGACAATGTCAGCCCCAACTCGGAGCATGAACTCGGCCGAAGTCCAGTCGCAAATGAAGCTGTCAGTTATATCGAATGATTTAGCCCGGCGGATGCCGAGCACACTGCGAGCCATGATTGGTTGACGTCACGCCAGATCGGATGCGAAGGGGCCGATACTCCGATGGCCCATTGTTCTGTGTAGCTGTATGACATAATATTGGCCAATCAGACGCAAGCTGTAGACGACAGTGTCCCGACCTGGAAGGTAGTGAATAGGAGCCAGACTTTCAAGCTCTTCTTCCCACCTCACCAACATCGCCAATCGCCCGTTTCCGCCAGTCTGTTGCTTTCCTTCCATCGAATCCGCGCCGCTCCCACCGAATATATCGCAATATCTCAGAGCACAACAGTATCGTTACCTAGTCGCGTCGACGACCGGGTTCCGTCGCGATCTCTCGAGAAACCCTTCGAAGCCGTCGAAGTCGCCTTTGTTCCCCCTAATCGAGTTCCTTCCACAACGCACAATGGCCGACATTGACGATGAGCTTTTGGCTCTTGCCGGAGGTGGAGAGTCCTCAGATGAGGAGGAAGTGATGTCAGAGGCCGAGAGCAGGGCGCCTTCCGCATCACCTCCCCCTAAGGCAGCAGCAAAGAAATCAGTGGCAAAGAAGGTGAAGAAGCGCACAGGAGGGGAGGATTCAGAAGAAGAAGGCGAGGCGTAAGTTTCTTCCACCTTGAGGATCTGGTCTGGTCACATTTGAATGGCTTTTTCACCTGCAGTCAACCACCCTCACCTCCAACCAGCCCTCCACTGCCTGTCAAACCTGGCATCTGCGAGCCATTTTTGCGCAATCTCTTTTGCTATATCATCCTCATCTCGGATTATCTGTTCATCACATCACTAACAATGCGCCTCAGATCATCCGCGATCGGCAGCCCGAACTCGATAGGGTCGGCCGCAATGGACGAGTCCGACTCCGAAGCCGAGCAGCACAGCGGCCGCGCCGGCGCCCACGATGACGACGGAGAGGATAAGTACCCCGTCGACGGAATGTTCAGGAGCGCTGCCGAGAAGGAGCAGGTGATGGCGATGCGCGAGGTTGAGAGGGAGTCACTGCTGGCAGAACGCCAGGCCGAGATTGAGCGCCACCGACAGAACCGCATGCTGCGCCAGCTCGTCGGCGAAAGGGAGAACGAGGAGAAGAAGCAGAAGTTGAAGAAGCGCAGCGCGGACGCCGCTGATCTGGAGGATGGCGCGCGTAAGACATCGCGTCCTCGCACGGATGGTAAGACGTCGGCGATAGATACGCTGCGTCGCGCCCGCGCGGAGAAGAGCGATCGTGCTCGTAGGAGGGAAGAGGATCGCCAGAGGGGCAACCAGTCTCCGCGCGACGACGATTACGGTGGCCGCAACGAGAGCGAAGGCGAGGATGACTACGACGAGCGCAACCGCCGTCGTCGCAAGACGAGGTCGCCCGAGGACGAGATCGTGGCGCGCGAGTTGCCGCCGCCTGACATGCGCGACTTTGAGCGGATTCGTGTGGGCAAGAGTCGGTTTGCGGAGTATTGCTTCAATCCCGGCTTTGAGTCCGCAATGATCGGTTGCTACGTTCGCATTAGTCTGGGGCCCGACCCAAAGACTGGTGCGGACGAGTATCGCATGGCGCGCATCCAAGGTATGCTGGTCGCTTCTGATTGTGAGCACTTTTTCTGACATTTACAGCCATCACTGTGGGCAAATCGTACGCCATGACCGGCCCAGGTGGCTCGTTCGTGACTGACCAATACGTGTTGGCTGCGCATGGCAAGGCGGAGAGACCATTTCCCTTCATCTTCCTGTCCGACAGGCCGTTCACAGAGGTACGTTTGCAATGGCTCGGCAAGGAATTGCACAATCTAATGGTCTTAGCGCGAGTACAACCGTTACGAGAAAGTCATCCAAGCAGATGGTATCAACCTGCCGAAGAAGCAAACACTCCTCGACAAGATTGACGACATCAACCACCTCGTCAACTACCACCTCACAACCACAGAAATCGACGAGCGCATCCAGCGCAAGTCCGCTCTCCGCAAGAAGTTCGACCCGAAGATCCGCGAGCGTCTCGCGCAGGACATCGACATTGCTCGGGCTCAGGGCAACACCAGGAAAGCGGAAGATCTTCAAGAACAGCTCGACGATCTCAAGACCAACGTTCTCGCATTCAAGACCAGCCTCAGCGACAGCCAATCCAAGCCCAGCGCGACCTCCCAGCAGGACCGCCTCGCCAACATCAACCGTCAACGCCGACTGCAGAACGCGGAAAATGTCCGCAAGGCGCAGCTCAAAGAGAAGGCCGAGGCGCGCAAGCTCGAGGCCGCGCTGGAGAGAGGCGAAGACATCAAGAACGACCTGTCGCGGCGTCTACGTACCAAGGCAAAGTTCATCCACGACGTCAAAGACGGCGTCAAGAAGCCTTCCAGCACGAACGGCAGCAACGCAAGTACCCCGACCAACGGCACGCCTCAACTTGGAGCGCAGAAGTCAGGGTCCCTGCTGCCCCATCTGGCCAAGCTGCAGGCCGCGAACCAGGAGAAGAAGGGCATTCCCACCATTCACAAACCTCTTATGGATGACGACATCATCGGAGCTTTGGACCTCGATATCGATGTCGAGATCGACTAGATATAAAATTGGCATTGATTGGCACATCAACACGTTGGGTTATTTCACGTCGGGGCCTCAGCCTATTAGCTATTAAAAGGGATACATCCATAAGTAAACTTATAGCATATCATTAGGCTCCTCCCTCCAGCGCAAGGAATTGTAGAATAGAGACCATACGGTTAAAAGCGGGAATCAATGAATACACATGCTTTCACACCACCGTTACTCAGAATCGATACGATGATGTACGCAATGCGATTACATACGTGACCTCCCGTAGACGGCGCTACTGCACGCCGCAGCGGAGACGGATTTAAGCAACTGGGAAGCCCGACCAGCATGTCCCGTGCCGTTGCGGCCGATTGGATCCCGCGGGGTCGCAAACTGCTGCTGCAAAGTCCGCTCCAGCTTCCTGCAGCTTCAGCTCCTCCCAAGCTTAATTGGCTCCACCCCACTCCCAGCAGCACGTGGGCTTCCCCGTCTTCAATTGCAGTGGCACCGCATTCATCCCGGGGCTTCCAACAGTCCAATCCCCACACCGCGCGGTCTTAAGCTCTGTCAATCGCCATCACCCGACGCAGGCGACTACCGCGAGCGGTACGGGCTCTTCAATTCCACCGACGACAAACGGGCCTAGGCTGCTTTATTCCTCCTGACAATGAATATCCCGATCATGATTTGAAGGTGTCTCCTTGTGTTTCTTGTTATAGATTTAATACACTACATCATACACTTATCTGTCTCCTCATCCCCCTTCAGCGCTCGCCGTTGCGATTGTCGATCCCCCAACGGCTACGGTGCTCCCGACTCGACGATAGAAGCTAGTGAGCTACGATCAGCATACCATATATACACCATCTAGACTCTACAGATACAGCTAAAAGATACACCGCCATGGTTTCAGAAACGAAACCGCTCCTCTCAGAGGGCAACCCATCTGGTACTTCCACCGCCATCTACTTCTCTTCTCGCTCTACAAGGCTAACAATCCGATCTCGTGCGCAGCCCAATTCACCCGCGCCCTGCAACACCCCTCCTCCCCCGCGACGACGCTCCCGCAGGCGATCGCGCACCGCGGCTACAAAGCCCTCTACCCCGAGAACACGCTCCTCGCCTTCCGCGCGGCGCTCGACGCCGGCGCGCACGCCCTCGAGACGGATCTGCACCTGACCAAGGACGGCGTCGTGGTGCTCTCGCACGACGGCACGCTGAAGCGGTGTTTCGGCGTCGATAAGAAGATCAACGAGTGCGAGTGGGAGTATGTGAGCTCGCTCGAGACGATACGCGAGCCGAGGCAGAGGATGCCGCGGTTGAGCGATTTGTTGGAGTTTTTGGCTGAGGGGGGGAAGGAGAGGGAGAGCGTTTGGGTTTTGCTTGATATCAAGGTTGGTTCTTTTGCCGCTGCCTGAAGAGGCGGGGTGGTGGAGGCTGATGCGTGCTGCAGACTGATGACCCTGCGCCGGAGCTGTTGAGTCGCGTTGCGCAGGTCCTGGCATCGACACCGGGCCCTGTGCCGTGGAACAAGAGGATCATATTCGGGTGCTGGAACGTACGTATCTACTCGCTCCATCCATCAAACCCTTGAGACTGACACAATATGCCAGCAACCGTACATCAACCACTGCACCACCTACGTCCCCACCTACCCCGTCGCCCTCATCTCCTGGTCCCCGATCTTCGCCCGCAAGTTCCTCCCACAAGAGTTCCTCTCCTTCAACATGTTTCAAAAGTCCCTCGTCGGGCCCATGGGCAAGGCCTTCATGCGTGTGCTCAAGGCGCACGACCGCCGGCTGTTTGTGTGGACCGTGAATGAAGAGGAGTGGATGGAATGGAGCATCGCGCAGGGCGTGGACGGCGTCATCACGGACGAGCCCGAAGCGTTCCTTGAGGTATGCAGAAGGTGGGAGGGTGAAGAGGGGTCAGCGGCGGCGACGAAGGAGGGAAGCTCGCGGTTGGAGCAGATGAGAAGGGAGAGAAAGGATCAGGGCTTGAAGAGGATGTTGAAGCTGTATGCTGAGATTGCCTTCATTCAGGTTTTGGTCGCGATCTTCACGCCCGTGTTGATGATTGTGGCGAGGTTTGGGGTTGTGGGACCGGGGCCGAAGGCGGCGAAGGCTTTGCGGTTGTGATATTCCGCACGAGCTTGCCGCCCAAGGCTGGGAGAAAATGGTAAGATAGACAAAAGGGACTTGCAACATACACGGCTTGTTACGTTAGTTTCCGCATAGATTGGCTAGAAGACAGCTTACAGGGAGGCTAGGTTGATATACCGTCAGGTTACGAGCACGGGTTCAGGTCAACTGGTCCTCGTCCCCGACTGGCTGTGAAAACCGGAAGCGTGATTCAAATTCTGGCGTTATGTAGACTCGAATTCTGTGCGCCATCTCCTCCAGCTACATTGCATGCTGATCAACGGTCTCTCCCGTCTGCTGCGTATGAGTTTTGGAGGATGTTGGCAATCAGGAGACTAAGACCTATCCGCCCAATCTCATTGCATTTTAAACCCGGCCTAAGGTCTTCTTTCCTTAATTCCTAGGCCCGTCATGTCGAGGTCAAAGTACGTCCATATGCCGCCTTTTGGTGACTTCTTACGTTGCAAACTCGGCCCATCCTACCAACCGCAGCCACGCATCTTCCGTAGGGACTAGGCATTACAAGAAGCGGATGAGGAGTTCTCGTCATTATATTTGATTGTTTTTTTCTTTTCTTTTTTTTTTTTTTTTGGCACCAAAACACAAGGCTTTGAAATCACTGGTTTGGATTCTGAGGTAAAACCTCATTTGAACCCGGTCTTCTGTCTTGGCTATATCCCTCCTCGGACATTATGTTGCTCAATCTCTGGTGCGCACTCTCTTGAATGAAAGAAGTTGAAGTTGGTCAAATGTAGGATGGGACGAGTTGATGTGGGTTTTGTCGGAGATTTTTACTGCATTTTGAGCCCCTCTCGAGGCAGTGGCACGTTGGCCATTTGAAAATGGCACGGCTACAATGAGCGTGTGTGAGCCATACTCGGAAAAGAAGTTTCATTAGGCTGGACGTAATGGCTGTCTCTGGCTAGAATCACATGGAAGACATTGGATACTCGTACGTGGGTTTCCAGGTTCGTCATAACAGCATTATATTAGGTATGTCACGACTAGTGAAGTCGTAAGAACATCATTTATCTGTACACAATCGATTGCTGCTATGCCACAATCGCCAATCTTGCTTCAAGTAACGCAACACGGTTTTCACTCATGATCCCGTCTCCAGTATGACATGGGCCCCAGATTCAGTTGGAAGGCCACACACGACGCCGCCATCTTACACATCGTATCTCATTGGACAGACTGTATGCAAGGTCCCTTTCCCGCATCACGGCCTGGCCCGTCGTTTTCGGGGAGCGTCTTGACGGTCAGCAATGCGCTATTCACTGCATTCTAAACCTGTCAAGATATCTTCGCCTGCCTGTCATAGTGATCTTCGGCTGCAAGTCTCGCCTTTTTTCGACAAGACACTGTCTCATGACGGTTTCCATTGGCCGAATGCTGGCAATAGTTTGTGCAGTCATATGCAAGCACACTCTGCACGGCAATCCGAGCCTTCTTACGGACCTTTTGAAATGAATGGCAGGCCTGGTCCCAACCGACCTAGCCTGGTCATTTGAAGCCGCGGTGCCATTAAAGATCATTATTTTCTCCGCGCCTCAGAAGTCCGTGACAGAGCCTTCTACCCCTAATGTATTCTGTGGTCACGAATTCTCACAAGTGCTCAGCTTTGGTGCCAACTCACAACATTCAAGTCAATTGATCCCAACCCGCTTCATAATTGCAGAGATCACCATCAATGGAATCATGATGTTCTTCGTAGGCATACTTCAGGCAAGGCTGGCGATGTGTTATCGTTCGATCTGCATGCCCAGTCTGACTAGACTGATCGGGTGATGAATGGACCAAAAGAAGCACCACCTGCTAGCAAAAGTAGCAAGCTTCCGTAGCTACCCGAGGTGAGCTGCTGGTCATCTGCATGCATATATTGTCTCAGCTACCAACCTCTCATTCAAATTCAAGCACGGGTCGCATACCCGATCCGAAGGTTCCTTTAAGATAAGACTGCAATGCCGTTTAGCAATGCCACGCAGAAGATAATGAGAGCGTGCTTACCCTGCCTTTTCCTAGACTCGGCTTCCCAGGGTCCGCAATAAGTCATATCTACGGTGGTGTATGCGGTGCCCTTTGTGTTAAGCGTTCCAGGGCTTTCCCTCTTTCAAAACCGTCATTGAGAGGCATCGATTTCCCAGTTCTTCGCCTATTGTGGTCATGCCATCGCCCTTGTGCTAGGCATGTCGCCCTTCCTAAACACAGAACTTACTTCTTATTCGCCACTCAGGCCGAATCCTATCAAAGTCCAAGATAATGGCAGATCCAACAACAAAGATTTCGGAAGTCATGGAGAAGGCAGCTGCGACGGGTAGGCAGCGCAAGAGCCACTACTCGTTCGGAGATGAAAAGGGCCTCACTGCAACCGTCAGCGCATCTGGTAGCCTTTTGCGGATCACTCAACATTTTCCCGGGGAAAGACACGGTTTCTGTATAGATCACCCAGAAATGCTGGAGCCCTATTTGGTACAAAAGCGTCTTGAGAAGCTCCTTTCTTGGAGCAAATCCACGCCTTCTCCCAGTGATGTGATCGGACTATCCATCGATTCATTCTGCTCGGACTATTTCACTGACGACATGATCAATGATCGATGGCCAATCTTTTACAGAACGTGTAACTCGGGAGTCAATCTCACAGTCAAATACGTAGCTTCCGAGGGTACACTCTACCAGATATTCCAGACTAGTTCTGGGACAAAAACCGAAATGCTGCCTCTGGAAATCACCCCTGATCTACTTATTCGGAATCTCGACTTCATTGACGAGGCCAACAGCTTCAATGAAGCCGGGGTATGCAACGAAAAGGTCTATTCCTATGAGATCCGGGGGAACAGTCTGATCCGGGAGCATGAGAATGGCGACAAGAAACCGGTTCTGTGTATACAGGCATTAGACGAGGAGACTTCATTCGGCAAACCTTCACTTGAGTTTGTTCAGCCAGCCCGCGATCAGCCTGCTCAAGATAAACAACCTGTCCAAGATCAATGCTCTGCTCAGAACGAAGAACCTATTCAGGGCCAACAACCTGCTCCAAACCAAGAGCCAGCCCATGATCAACAACCTGCTCAAAACGAAGAATCTACTCATGACCAACAGCCTGTTAATCAAAAGCCTACTCAAAACCAACAGATTGTCCAACATCACCAGCCTACCCAAGATCAACAGTCCGCACGATATGATCGGAAAGTTCACGGGCTACTTGCCAGCGGCCAAAGTAAGCATGGTGCTTCTGGTTCTGTCTACTCGATTCGACGAAAGTCAACGGCACCCAAATCGCAGACTCAGGATGACCCAGACCATCGTTTTCAGGTGATCATCCTTGCATATAGGGTCGATTACGTACCGAAGAATGAAAGCCCTGAAATCACGCCAGCATTGTGGAGCAATGTTTCCGATACTACCAACCGGCTGCTTACGCCCTGTTCACGTCCTCCTTTGGCTAACACCCCTGCCATGGACTTCTTCTTGGGAAGAAATTTGGATCACATCATGTCTGTCCGCAGTGTTCCTGTGCCCAAAGCTCCGGATGATAAAGGACCACCAATCGCTCTCACGTGTGGCGATGTTGACGGCCATCGAGTGACCACAGCGGCTAGCTTGTAAGTCGAAAAGGTCTCCTCCCATAGCATTTCACATATTGACGAAGACCGTGGCAAATAGCTATGCTTTTCAGACCCTTTTACTGGCTCTCGAACATTTCAGATCCCTGCATTCCCTGCAGCCATTAACGGCCTTGAATTGTGAATGTCACTTGGAGTCGCCTGCTCCTTACATTTGTGTAATGAGCAAACGTATCGAGCGCATTTTTTACGGTCACATCAAATGGCTTTTATACAAGGCAGCCATGCCTGGAGAGCCTTTTTGTCCCCATTAATGGGTCGACGGAAAGAAGATCAAAGGTTGGAAAAAGAACAAGTACCTTCCTGGAAGATGTCTTGTTGATACCCCTTTCCAATTGATCAAGGCAGGCGACTTCCAAAGATGTTTTGGAGACCATATGCTCGATAAGGAAGTCATTAGAGACGTCGTGGATAGCTGGATCGAAGAACTCGAAAAAGTTGACCAGCGGGGAGTCTATGCATTTCCCCGATACGACAAAGCGTCAACGCGAAGCTTTTATCTCACAGATCACGTACTGATTTGGCAGGCAGTGAAATCTGCAGAGGCTCTGGGAGCCAGTCCCCGGACATCAAAAGACTACTCCTCAGGATGTATTCAGAAGAACATAATCAAGAGATTCACCACTCGAAACCCCGTCTCTGGAGAGCGCATGATTTCTGTAGGACGGAGTGCTTTCCAAACGAGATTCCTCCTGCGTTCGAAAGATTCTGCGCTTTTCCGCGCCATGGAACTCGGGTTGTTTGATACTTCGAAGACTGAAAAGGGCAGACCGGACCAGAAGAAATCCGATATCTGGCACAACAAGATCGGTGTTTGGAAAAGCACCATCGAATGTCAAAGACACCACAAGAGCAACGACGACATGTTGTGGGAAGACCCTCAAAGATTCGCTCTGTCAATCATTATGGTTAGGTACTTGCAGAAGTCTATCAATCTACGATCAAAGCAGGAGATGTTAGAACAGGCTCTGTCGGTTTTGTTCAGCAGCTTTTCGGCTAATGGGCTTTTCCCTGGAAAGCTAGACAAGCTCCATGAGCCGGTCCTTTACGATAACGAACTCTTGCGGGATACCTACTGGGGAAACACTTTCGAAGTACCTTACCTTCTCTGGAAGTATTGCTCGGATTTGAGCGACAAATCGACATTCTACCAGAAGCCAGAATATGGCCCGCTGAACCGAATATCCAAAGATGAGAGTCCGATAGATTTGTATCTTGGAAACCAGATTTCCAATATTAAAAGGGAAATCCGTGACCAGGAATTGGGACTTAAAGGCTCCGAGATTCTCCTTCAATGCTCAATGAAAGATGCGTTTGCGTTCAACAATTCTGTGAACGTAAAGAACATTGTGGAGCTTCAAGACGAGTGGCTGTATAATATGCCATCATTTTTCGTCCCAGCAAAGTCTCAAAAGGACGATACACAGGAAAAACTCATCGGAGACGCTGGATCTCAGGTTGTTCAAGACCAAAGTGAGGCCAGTTCAATCATTGCTCAAGACAGCAAAGGCTTTACTGGGGCGAAATTGGATTTGCTGAAGCTCAATTCTCCCAAGTCTGTGAAGAATAAGGAGTTTTCCGAGCTTGTGGACAAGGAATTCTTCTCGACAGAAGCTGAGATTGAAAATATTGTAGCCAGAGGAAGAGCCCCCGATCATGCTAAAAAGAGAATATGGTTTTTCAAATCCTTGAAGCCATCTGAGAACATGCCATGTCTCTTGACTGTCTCAGAGAAGGAGGTACAAGAACAGAAGGCAGTCGAACATTTCCTTGATGAGCACAAGTCTTACAATAATTCTTTTTGGGAGGAGACTAGCACGGTTTTCAACACATGGGAGACACAACTTCACTTATCTCTCTACTCAATATGCTCAGGTGGAATAGAGAAGGAGAAAAAGGGCAGCAGCACAGGTGAGGGAAACAACATCATCTTTCCAGGCCTTACGGAATGCGGAAAAATCACGTCCGTTAGAAAAGCTATCGCAAGCTTCCGTTTCGAAGGCGACTTTTTTGATCGATACTGGACGTGTCGCGTCTTGCTCGCCGACCCGTCAAGAGATTAGACGTATGAAGGCCCGACAGGAGACACTCAGAGTGAGAACAACAGCGAAACCGGCAGTGATGATCGCCGGACGGAGAACACCAGCAGGAAAAGTATTTCGCATGTGAGCGATGACGAGATTGAGACTAGCGAGGAAGAGGATGATGAAACCCCGATCATCGAGGAATACGAGGTTAAACTATTGATGCATCGCCGAGCAGTTAGGCAGCGCAGAGTTCTGGAGCTGGTGCTTTTCGACGTGATGATTTCAGACATGAACTTATCAGCGGACGGAATTTTGAAGACCACGAAAGAACTCCTCGAAAAGGGAAAAGACAATATGCGCAGATCATTCGATGCCACGAAGGGAAATCTTCATCCAACCGGGAATGATGAAGTGGAAAGACTGGACTACAACGGCTTCCTCATTGCGAGCCAGCGCTTTCAAGAGTTCCAGAATGGCCTCCGGAAATTCGAGGGAAACCTTGCCCAAAATTTAGGAATAATCGATGTCTGGTTGCAACGAGCCAAAACTCGGGAGGCAGAAAGGCCGCGATGGACCTTCAACGACGAAAGCCGCCATCGAGTTGACATCTTAAAGTGGGTTGCTCGGAATGATCGTCAAATTCGAGACCTCAGAGGCTACCACAAGAAGGTCTTGAACTTGATTGAGTCGACCGCGAAGGATCTCGAACACATGCGCACTTGGTTGGACATCTTGCGAAACGACTTGGACCTCAGACGCTCCGAAGATATCAAGCGCTTCACGTATGTCACGGTAGTGTTCCTGCCGTTGGGATTCGCAACTGGTATTTTCAGTACAAGTGGATCACCCGCGGGGAAAACCTTGGTCAGCATGATTCTCACCGCAATTTCAACCCTGACCATCACCTTGCTGGGATTGGTTGGGTACAAGTTCATTGACTCCCCTCGAGCTAGGAAGGAATTGTCTGATAGATGGGTGGGGTTCAAGGCAAGATTATTGAGATTTGTGGTACTGGCAACGATACTCATGTTGATGGCACGGTTGAAAGACTCTTCATCAAAGGAGTCCAACCAGCAAAAGCATGAGAACATGCGAGAAAAGAGTGAGAAAGATGCACAGGGGGTTGAAGGTGGTACGGCAAAGAGACAGCGAGACAGTACAGCAGAGAGGCAACAAGATAATACGGTAGACGAACAGAGAAACAGTACAACAGAGAGGCAGAGAGGCAGTACAATGGCGGAACAGAGAAGGAGTACGGAAGAGAAAGAGAGAAGCAGTGCGGAGGAGGATGAGGTAGAAGACCCAACAACAGACGAGGTTAAACGGGCTGCCGAGAAATGGAGCTGGGGCGCAATTGTGCGGAGCTTGAGGAGAACTGGCACCGGTAATGTGGAGAGGACATTTCAAGAAGATGTCGAGAGCCGTGGTGCCAGCGATGTAGGTACTGCCGCCGAGGTGAAAAGACGTAGCATAGCATCACAGGACCGAGTCAATCCGGAATAGGAGACAGAGGGCCCAGTACTTGCTAATACCATTCAGTCAATCCATTGAGTTCATTCAACATACCAGAGAAGCAAAGGAAAATATTCGTGGATGTTAGTCTCACACTAGTTGCCGTTTCGTAGCTTGAGTTAAAAGGAGCTAGGAGGGTGGAGGAACAGGAAAGCTCTAGAGACACAGGCAACGGACCCGACTTTCGATGGTTGGAGGGTTCTGTGGCTAATCGCTACGTACCGTCAGAGGATCACCTAGATTTATTGTCGGTGGCTCACAATTTAATGTACTGCATTTTCAACCCAGCCTGAGGCAATCCCCAGGCACGTGCGATTCGATCAATTGTCTCACCCACCAGCGAGCCTGTGGTTTGCGCAACAGGGTTTTCACAAGAGTCCGCCAGTGGTAATGCCGTTCGAATCCGCTATTCGAACTAGAGTGCCCAACTGGCTGGCGTGATCATCTAGACATCGAATCTCAGACACTTCGATCAAGAGTCGAGCAGGTTGGTTGTCAAACAGGCTTTTGGCAGAGCGTACCGCGTCCTCACTCGAGGCTATGGAGTGACGCGTTGAACCCATGGAAGGACGATAGCAACGAAAGACATAATCATGCCACGCACGTACTCAAGCAACGCTAGACGAGGATGCTCAATCTTACAGTCATGAAAACATAGATTCTCATCCGCTATCCTAAGTAGACCCATATCCCACCTATTTGTCCAAAGCCAACCCATCAGAAAATCAACCTCACGCCGCTGACTAAATGTTAACATTCAAAAGGTCGTCATCGCTCTTATGTTTCACCAAACCTTCTCAGATCATAGCCCATAGTTCACATCTAATCCTTCAAATAGTCCGTCATTGTTCCCTGAACATGACGCCAATAGCGCGTTGCGGTACTCTAAGCTGCTGACGCTCATGTTCAGATCGCTCGCCAGATCCTCGCCTGAACTCAAGCTCTCTTCACTAACGCTCAGCACACTCTGCGGCGGGGCAGGGTTGGTTCCGAAATCGCCAATGTTGAAGCTCGCCAGGTCCCAAGAGTCTGGTGACCAGCTGTCCAGGTTCGTGGACGCGGGTGTTGTATCGCTCATCGGCGGCATACCAGCACCACCGCCGTAGATGGCGTCGTACACGTTATTCAGCCCACCATCCATGGAACCCAGCAACGCTTCCCACTCAGTCGTCGATACACCAGCGATCTTTTGCGGGGGTTGTTGCGAGTTATATAGAGTCTGGTGAGCCGCTGCCAACAGATGTTGCTGAAGGCGCGCTGATGTTGGCGATGGCGGGGAAGAACCGTTGGGCGTACTGCTGAGGGAGAGATAGTCAAGATTCTGCTTTCCACTCATTCTGACGCGGTTGGCAATCTGCGACATCGAAAGCCGATGTTGCTCTCGGCGGGCGGCGGAGACGTCATGCTGTTGTTGCTGGGGCAGGTTGTCAAACGATGGTCGCGAGCGAGAGCGGTAGAGTTCCGGACGGTTGTGGATGCTGGGCATCGTCATGCGACGCATTTTCTCTTGTTGCTGGATGAAATCGCTCTCACTAGCGGCCGCGCTGGGGAGACGGCCAAGGGTTTGCTGTGGAGACTTCTTCCTGTTCCCTGCCGCGGGAGGTGAGGATCTTTGCGGTGCAGGCATGGAAGTCTCGGAAATTTGTTGAGATGAAGCGGAGACGGGCTCATCCAACCTCACGAGCATGCCGGCGACGCGCTTCAGGTCGAAAGAACCTGGTGCCTTGGCTTTCGTAAGGATCTTCATGACGCCGTTAACGAGGCGCTCGACATCCTTCATCATCTTGCTATCCTGCTTCAACTCGAAGCTCTGGTAGAGCAGGGTCATGCCGCACAACATAAGTGTGTCCGTCTTGTTGAGGCAGAACGAGAAGGTCATGTTGCGCTCCTCCAGAAGCTGTACGATCTGGACAATGTGCTTGCTTGACTCGCCGATGGAAAGGAGCGCAGGCGCAGCCTTGTGACCGAGCGAGGAACCGACGGCCGGGCGGTAGATAAGAGTGCGCGTGTAGTAGTAAGCGAGGGCAAGAAGAGGCGATCGGCTTCCAGTGACATCGGTTGAAGGCTTGTCCTGGACGAAGTTGAGCTTGAGGTGTGCGGGCAGCGACTCGCACCATTCATCGAGTTCGGCCTCCATGGCGGACATTTGCTGCAGTGACAGCTCATGAGATGTCGCTGCAGGGTAGTTCTTCTCCATAACCTTCGCAAGGATGCGGCAGCAGCGGAACAGAGCGAGCGCGCTGGACAGGCGAGTGTACTCTCCGGGCAAAGTTGGTTGGAAACCCTTCTCAGTGACGTACTCATCGTCCGTGTCTGATGGGTATTCGGCATGGATGTCGTCTTCCTTGAGCAATTTTGGCAGGCCAAGAATAGCACCAGAAAAGCTGCGGTTGTCAGTGGAGGTAACACAGAAAGGATCAAGGACGAGGATGCTCACCAGTCAAGAGTATAGAGGGTCCAGAAGACCTTCTTGCGTGTCTCAATAGTGAGGGCGCCAAATGAGAAGCGCTTCTGGCTCTGATGCAAACCGAGGCGGTGCGACAGACCCACGGCGATGCCCTTGTAGTGCTGCAGGCGCTTGTAATCCGCTCTGACGATACAGTACAAGAGGGCCAGCTCGAGACATTGAAGGGTCACCATGGTGTTCTCCATGAGAACGGCCTCAACAGCACGCTGCCATTGTTGCTCGCAGACAGCGATCTGGTCGTAGTCAGGCTGGTCGCTCCCGAGAGCCGCAATGCCGAAGACAAGGTACAGCTGCGCAATCTTGTGGTTGTTCTTGACCTTTTCCGGGTCTGACACAAACTCCTCGTAAATGTGCAGGAAGGTTGGCTTGTGCAACACGGGGAACAACGGTGCCCATTCCTGGAAGTAGACGTTGACGCAGCGATCCGAGAATAGGCGCGGGGGGACTCTCAGAGCTTGGTCTGGCGACTTTGGCGTCAGAGGATGGCATCCTTGAATGTGGAGGAAAGCCTCGGGGTTGAAATCTGTGCACGATTTCCCATTTTCTTGCATCTTGCGCTTGAAGGCCTCTGTTTTCTCATGTTAGCATTGACGGCACTTTCGCTTGGACGCTTCGGATCGGTGCGGGGGTTACGGACCGATGAAGGCACGGCCACTGGACGGGCCCATGAAGTACGAGTCGGAGTTCTCAACGCCTAAAAGCAACGGCGACGCCTGAACGCGGAAAGTATCCTCCTTCGGCGGTGACGCCGACTTTTCCCTCCCGTCCGTGGCCGACCCGGCCGGCGAATGTGCCGACGCGGCGGCCGCGGACGGACTGCGGTGGCTACTGTGGTTTCCGTGCATTCGCGAAAGCATGTCAATCTTCTCGTCCTTCTCGTCCAACAGATCTTTCAATTCCCTGACTTCAAGCTCGAGCTGGCGCACGCGCTCCTCGAGCGACTCGGTGTAGCCTCTGGGAAACGCGCGACGGCTAAGTTTGTCGCTCGTGCGACACTCGAAGCCGACGTTGGCGCATTGAGAGCATGTTGGCCGGATACCGTCGCAGCGAATTTTCTTGCTTCGACACCGGTCGCAGGCCTGGGCTATGCGGCTCTGGGAGCTGGTGCCCACCTTGATTACCTTCATAGGCAAAATTCCGGGCATGTTGGCGGTTGTCCTCCTCTTTTTCTTTCAAGTTCACTTTGGTTGGGGTCCAAGGGATGCGATGTGTTATGTTTGGTGTCGGTAGCGGTTTACGTGTAGCCCGGAGGCTTCGGCGATTTCCCGTTCTCGATCGGTCGTGGACACGTTCAGATTCGGCGCGAGGCGTGAAGCGGTTCAACCATTCCCATACAATCAGATTTCCAGGTGGGCGTAGAACAAAAGTCGGTCGTCAATTTCGTGGTCGATTTTGCGTTTGCGATAGCAGATAAGACGGTGGTATCTTTTTTAGTCACGGAAAGGGCCACAGGTCAAAAGCAGGTCCGCGAGAACAACCCAGATCTTCCAAGCAAGAAACAAAAAAGAACAAGAGTGGAGAGGGTCACAAGTCTGGTGCTCGGAAGCAACGGACAGAGGCAAGTGGAGGAACTGGAGATGTTGAGGAAAGGAAGGATGTTGGGGTGTGTGAGGGAAAAAGAGGGAGAAGAAGTGGAAGTCGACAGTGGGAGGAACGTGAGACTGTGGAGTCCCTAAAAGAGACCCCGTGGCCGGGAGGTGGACGGGAGAGAGACCGCTGGATGGAGCGACCGGGGTGAGGGCTGGAAACTTAGAAACAGCGACTCATTCCTCATTGGAATGAAAATGGTGAATGCCTGTACCGGGATTGGGAACGGAACGGACTGGGGTGGGAGGGCACTTGGGGGCCACCACCGGACCGGCCTAGCAATTGCCTTGTCCTTGACTGGCGCTGGACTGGGAGAAGAAAGGGCAGGAGCGACCCGCTGAAGGTGAATCTGGGGGAACCAGCCCTGGGGTCCTGCTGGTTGCTGCTGTTGGGAAACTCGGGGTGGGAAGGGACGACACGCTAAGCATGGTGAGGGGAGCCAATCACGTCGAGGTAATTGTACTCGAGAAGGCGCCTAGAACCCACAGTACATCGCCCGGTCTGCCGTCGACCTCCAGGCTGCGTTGCGCTAGTTCGACCTTAGCGAGCATGCACCGGAGGACACCACCGGGGACGTCGCATTCACACTGGACTGGACGTACAGACAGACATACAGAAGCAGCAGGACAGCAGCACATCAGCAGCAGCAGCGGCAGCGAGTATCACCACCACACCACTTCCGCCACGATCCAAATGCCCTTCACTCCACCTCCCAACTGCACGTTGCTGCACCACCTCGCGAGTCACATCGTACCTTGCACCTACTTCTGCTCCTCTTCCCCTCGTCTAACGGACAACCTTAGACACTAGACAACACGCAAGAGATACGCGGGCTCCTTCACACATGGCTTCCAGACAACAACCCCCAAACCTCCCAGCCAACCAGCCTGCTACCCTGGCCCAATCCACGACGCTAAACGCAAAAAACCCATCCAGCAAACGCAGCCATGACACCACTCGACCCCGGAAGCGGGGAATTATCTGCCAATTTTACCCTCCTTCTCCAGACCTTCCGGCTCTCTCCAGCTCTCCAGACCCTTCTCGATACTCGGGACGACTTCTCAGAGGCTCTAGGCCCTCGAAAATGGCTCCACCCCCAGAATCACTTTGATGCTGTTGTTTCCAACAACCGGCCCAGAGCCAGTCATGCGGCCCTGCGTCGATTCAACCAACCCACCCACACCTCCAGAACCCCCGTTTTCCCCAGGTTTTCGCCGTTCAAGGCAAAGTTTCGGCAACAAAGAAATAGGCACAAAAGCAAACGGAAGCCTGCAGCGAAGCCTCAAATCTTCGGCAAGAATAGGAACACGGGAAACTGGGGAAGGGGCCACACCTACGTCCCTGTACTACTCGTGTACTCGGGGAGGGTTGGACAAGAAGCTGGGGTTGGCGTGACGGGGGGACTGGAGAAATCTGGGGCAAAAAAAGGATGAGGACCAACCGCATCAGCACATCGTTACACTCGTTCCGGGGCCCCATTTCGCGATATGTCGGATCGGAGGACGATCGCTGCTCTGTCACTGGTGCCACCAATTGTCCGCCGCCTGACCAAACTGAGCCTGCCTTGGCCCACGCAACCTCTACCGCTCTTTGGCCAGATATCAACGCTTTCCACCTTGCTCTCAATAGTTGGCGGTGATAGTCGTCGCACGGTTCGAGGGCTGAGCATCCAATGACACTCTCCGAGACACGCACTTCTTCAATGCGACTCCAGTGCCGGCACTCTGGCGATCGACACACAAGTCGCCATTCCAGGATCTGATGATGGCTCGTCATCGAGGAATTGACAACGTTCTTTCGTCACGCATTCCTTAGGGCCAAGAGCTGTCAAGCTTGTGCTACTGAACGATGAAGCTTTCGATGATTTGCCAACCATTCATCGCCAACAGCGTCCGGTCGTTTCTTCAATTTTGTTCCATGTCCGACGATTCACATCGCCCGACTTTAGTTCATGAACACTCACCTCTGCGATAGTGTGCTCTAACACGAAAACCGTTGAAACCGACTTCCGTTCCGCGAATGCGACACTGCCGTCGACCGTCCGAAAGGCCAACCATCTCGCATTCTACTCTCAAAGTGGTCCTCCGTGATAACCACCTACCGGAGCCCCAAGCCACAATTCTCGACATCCTATCCCGCTCCGCACTCGGGCCAACCGGCTTCGGCTGAACGGCGAACTACTCTACCCCAAATGCTCGCGTGCCCGCCTCCGACATCTTCCCTTCTCCAACTAGGCTGCTCCCTGGCATCTTCACACAGACTCTCGGTCCACATTCGGAAAGAAGGCGGAAATGTCTCGTCAAATCTCCCAAAACAATCCCATCCCAGAGCAATGGTATTCGTGGAAAAGTCAAAACGAGGCCATTATCGGTATCGGATGATTTAAGACATCCTGTCATGTTAGATAAGTTCGCCTCAGACAATGACAAGAGGACAGTTGAAATTGCGCTGCAGCAACAGCTAGTCAGCCAAGTAACGGCACCCCGTACACTACCCCATACCCCGTAGATCACGGTCAGTTAGCGCAGGCGACCGAGGAGAGGATGACGCTCTCCTCCCGCAATCCTTCGACCCCAGCTCCACCGTTGGAGCGACCCCCACTGGCGCGCGGCAGTATCACCAAGCCCGCCTTCCGCTGATGCGGGGGAGATGCATCTTTCGAAACCCGTCATCCGTTGAGCTGCAAAGTCGGGCACACTAGGAACAGAAAATCCCATTTGTGTTGAGACGTCCTGTTGCGATGCAAGGCAGACTGCCGCGCTTCAGCGTGGCAGCTCCTTCATGCAAGGACAGGGCGAGACCTATCCACTCCTTCAAGCTGCACAGGGTCCAGGGGTGCACCGCGGATCTCGCCCTCCCACAGCTCAGCATGGTCGCTGCCCCGCGGCTCCCTGCCTAAAACACGAGTGTTTCTTACTTTGTACAGCGTTCTAGGGAAGGCTTGATTTCAGGCAAAATGCCACCTTCCTCCCATGGACATTGCTCTCGCTGCACGGCATCGCGGGTCGAATATATCCTAAGAGAGGTCCGTTCCGAACGCGGCCAAGCAATGTCGATCTTCCTTTTGAATGTAGGTACGGCCACGAGGGTTAGTTGGCTGCCAAGTCTCCGTTCGTGCCTCATTGAGGACATTGGAAGACATTGTTGCACTGAGACATCGCATTTGGGTGTGGCTGCTGACGACGTCGGGTAACGGCACTGTGGCTTGCTGTCATCAGTTGGGCCCTGACATCGCGCAGGTTGTCAGAGAGAAGTCGAGGTAACAGCTTGACGCGGGGTAAATCGGAGGGTTGTCCTCGCCATGTCTTTTTCAATCACCTGTCGAGAATGAGATCGGCGTTGGAACTATCCCATGTGCCATGCGCCATGGACGAAAAGATGTCGGAGTGACAACACAGCAGCATCGTTTCGAACAAGTCTACAGGGGGGGTCAGGATAAGGCCGTTCGCATTACTCCGAGCCGTCCTCGCATATTCTCGCTCTCCAATCGCCTTGCTTCGTAACGGCTTACAATGAGTAAGAAACTACTACCCCGCGACGATAGGGCCTGACTAACAGAGAATGTTCGCACTTAGGCGATTGAGTGCCGAATGGGATCGACCCGGCCGCATGGCTTCTATGGAAGTCCGCAGGGACTAGTGGCTTAAAACCCTTTTTTTTCCTACAGCTACGGCTGGTGTGGGTGCGTATAGTAGTGCCCTCGCTTAAATAAATATATCTAATTAGTTGATTATATATATAGACCTCCTTAATAGCTATTTATTAATCTCCTACCTATACTAGCTTCTATTTTCTTTTTTAAGATAATAATTTAGTAAGTAAATATTGATATATATTATTATATAATATAAGTCTATTTTATATATATATATATATATATATATATTTTAATAATTTTTTAATTTTTATATATTACTAATATATGTTTAAGTATAATACTAATATATTTTTATTAGCTAAAACTTTAGCTATATTTTTATTTAATCTTATTTATAACTATAAAAGCTTTAGTTTAACTAAATATTTATTCATCTATAAGTATATATTTCTATTTATAGTCATTTAGAGTAATTTAGTTAATTATATCTCAAAATAGTTTTAAATATATCTTTAAAACTATTTTTAGTTATTATAATTTTAATAATATGAATATATTTTATCTCTATTCTTTTTTAATATATTTATTCATATTTCTATATATATAGCTTAAAAGCTTTATTTATTTCTATTTAATTTTTAAACTTAAATAATATTTATATTAGCAGTCTAGTTAACCTATATAAGTAGGTATCACAGTTCACTTTATACTTTCTTTTTATAATACTAAAACCTAATAACAGCACTTTAACTTATTCTTAATCTTAATAAAGCAAATAAATAAATCTTAATATAACTAGTTGTTAACGCTTAATTTAACTTATTTCTAGTAGAAGAGGGTAAGTAAGTAGGTAGCAGAGCAGCAAAACGTACTAATAAAAGCGTTATTTATAATACTATTATTTATAAAAGTGTTATTTATAACGTTATAAAGGCGTTATCTATAATATAGCAGAAGCTTAATAATAGCTTAAACTTATACTTAAGGGTATAAACTTCATAGTATGACTTTTTACTATTATAGCTTAAAGGGTTTTTATAGCTATAATATAAGAATTTAACTATTTAAATAAAGCTTTAAGCCTATTCTTTATATCTTCCTATGTATATAATAACTATAATAATTTTCCTATTTTTCCTATTTATTGTAACTTTACATAAGCTAAATAAAATTACACTAAACGACTTAATCTATAAAACTAATAATAATAAAATTAAAAGCTCTAAATATAGTAACTTTTTCTTTATTAAAAAGAAAACTCTCTTTAAATTTACTTAGAAATATCTATTTAAAATAGCTAATAAGAGCGATATATTAGAGTTATATAGCCTCAAGATTAATATAAATATAGTTAAAGCTATTAATAACAATCTTAATACTTATAATTACTTTATAAGCTTCTTTAAGATAGCTAAAATAGCCTAATCGCTTAAACATTAATAAGTTAGGAAGGGCGAATCTAATATATATTAAAAGTATAGCTAATAGCAGTAGGGCTATTAAAACTGCACCGCAGAGCAGAAAATATTATCTAATAGCGCGACAGTATAGAGGCCTTAAGGCCGCTATGCTTAGTAGAGCTTATAGTGTAGACGTCTAAATAGCGTAAACGTCTAAACAGCAGAAGAGATAACAGAAGATAGGTGTAGATTAAATATAGCGTAGGAGATAAAAGAAACTAATAGAGATAGAGGCAGCTAGAAAAAGACAGTTAAAGCTTATTATGATATTTAAAGTTCTAATAGACTGATAGAGGAGCGTAGAGGTGAAAAAGATATCTAAATCTCAACTACTTATAGTTATATAACCTAAGGGTTATTAGCAGAAAGTGAGAGGACTGTTTTAGCTTTTGCAGTTAATACTAGTTAAATTTCATAATATAAAGCTAGCGGCCTTAAATAATATTTATGTATTTTAATTTTTTAAGTTTAGTTAATTACAAGTTATTAATAAAGTTTAGATATATATTTATAGCGATATATATAAAAGCTAAATAGAATATGTTTGTTATAATAAAAGTTATAGTTCTTATTAGAAATATATATCTTTTAGTTTAAGCCTTGATATTAATTATCTTTACAATAATAAGAAAGCTAATTATATTTTTATTTCTAATAATATTCCTTTTTATATAACTATATATAATATTTATTAATTTTATATATAGAGGTATAAATATTTCTACTAATACTTTTAAGAAGTACAAATATATAGATTTAATTATTTTTATTATAAAGTTTGTTTAACCTATTTAGTTTACTTAATAGCTTATTAAGCTTATTTAAGTTATATAGCTTCTTATAGATTTAGATAATAACATACTTAATAATAAAGATATTAAGTGGGTTATATAATTAGTTTTCTATTTAATTAAACTTAAAACCCTCTATTATTTTATAAAAGGTTTTATATATCTTATAGATATTACTAACTAAAATACTAAAAATATATATACTTCTATATATTATTAATCACTATTTACTAATATTATATAGCTCTAAAAACTACTTCTTAAGCTTAGTTTACTTAGAATAAATAAGTATTTCACTATATTTATTAGTATATATATATATATATATATATATATATATATATCTTTTTTTTAATATAAAGCTTCTTAGTTTAACGCTTTAATTCATAATAATATATATAAATTAGTATTAATAATATATAGGTTTATATAAGTTAGCTAGAAGGTCTTTTTATATATTAAAATATGCTAATATATATATTAATATAAAGTAGAGTAAAGTTTTTCTTTTTATAGAAGAATTAATTATATCTACTTATTATATTATATTTATATATATAATTATTTATAATAGTTTAACTATAAAAACATCTAGTATCTTTTTATATAGAGATCTTTAAAAAGTTTATAGATTAATAGCTATATTACATAATAATTAACTAGCTATTTAAAATATATAAAATTAAAATCTTTCTTATAATTTTTAAATAATATTTTACATAATAAGATATTTATTGTAAAGTTTATTTAATATTTACTAAGAACTTATTTCACTAAATATAATCTTTTTTCTAAATAATAACTTATAAATAAATAAATCCTCTAAATACTTTAATTAGAAAAGTTTATAATTTGAATAAGAGGTTTATAAACTTTATAATAATAGAATAAAATACTATAGCGTTAAAATCTAAAATAACTTATTGTTATATACTTTTATATAGTTATTCTTTTCTAAAATATACTTCTAGAAGTATATATAATAAGAGGGTATAGCTATAAATACCTCTATATATATATATATTAATAAGGTTATATTATTAGCTATTATATCTTATATAATATTTATTATAAGGTTTTTTCTAATAAAACATCTAATTATTTAAAAGAAACAAAATACTAACAGAAGGAATAGATAGTACTTAAGTTAAACTTTACTTAGTTATTTAATATATATAGTGAATTATTTCTATGTAGCTTTAAGATTTATATAGGTATTAGTATATATTTTTAATATATTATATATTTTTATATTAATATCTCTATATATATATGATAGAATAATATAGGTTAGTATTTTAGTGTATTAAGCTAATATAGCTATGTATTATTTATTATTTATTTTAATCAAAATATTAAAATATCTTTAATTATAAGGATTTAGTAATATCTATTATAATTTATATAAAATAGTATTAAAATAAAATAGTATTAATCAAGTTTTAAAACTATTAGATCTTTAATAAAAATATCTATAATATTAAGATTAAAAGCTAATAGAGTTATTAATATTAAAGCTAGTTTATTTTTTAACAAATAAAAATTTTAGAAGCTATATTTTAATATACATTTATATATATACTTATTCTAGAAGTATTTTAGGTATTTGTAGACATATAAGCTTTTTAATTTTTAGTTTATTTTTAACTAAATTATTTCACTTTTTATCTTTATACTAATAATCTATATAGACTTTATAATATTTATATAAATTCAAAACGCTTATTATATTTACTTATAGAAGAACTAATTTCATATAGTTAATAATTAGCTTTAGTATTTATGTTGTTAGTTAAATTTTTAAATTCTATAAAATTATATCTAGCTCATTAATTAAGAATGATTTAAAGAGATTAAAAACGCTTTAGATTCTTAAAATATAAAAACTACTTTTTTATTTATATTATTTAGTTATATAAAGATATTATAGTAATATTATTATTAATATAAAAAAGGTTATATTCAAGGATATTAATATAGAATATTTTAGATTTGTATAGTACTTTTTTTATAAGAATATTTAAAGTATTATTAGTTTAATAAGTAATAATTAGAGCTTAAATTATTTAATATACTTTATAGTGAAATATTATAATTTAAGAAATAGTTATAACAATAGGGGATTAATATTAATGACTTAATATTTATTAAGCTTAAACATAAATTAAATAATAAAGAAATACATTAAAATAAATAACTAAATATGAAGCTATAAAGCTTTATATAAAAAAGGAAGGTTTTTTAATATTTACTTACATATTTTATTTAGTTATTCTCTCTCTTCTATTTATAATTTTAGTTATATTAAGAAATTTATTTTCTTTTTCTTTTTTTATAGTAATATTACTATTTATATTATTAAAAACAAAATAAAATTATTTATAAATAATAAAAAGTATTAAGAATTATTCTTTTTAAGTTTTAATAGAAAATTTATAAATAATTCTAGTTTAAAATTATATCAAAAGTATTTTTAATCTTTTAAATTTAGTTAAAAGTATATATTTCTATTTAGTTTTAATTAATGTGTTTTCTTATTCAATAGCTAAAAAAAATCTTTTAGTTTTAATGTTCTCTTTACATTCTTTTTCAATAAATATTAAAACTTTTATAATTATTTAGCTAAAGAATTTATAAATGTATTTTTTTAAATAAAACCTCTAAAAATATTAAAAGGTTTATATATATAAAATAAGTTAGTATAATTAAATTTGTATCTTTATCAATTATAATATTTACTTTCTAACAGAATATTTTAATTAATATAATGTTATAAACTATATTAATATAATTATTAATATCGATAAAGTTTTTTATATTAATAAGTAAAGTTTTCTGTTTTTATTCAAGAAATTAATTTTTTATATAAATTATATTAGGATTAATTAGATTATCTCTTAATAAGATAAATATAAGTTATAGAGGTCAAATTATATTTTAATAATATTAAATTAATAAAAAGCTATAGCTTATATATATATTATAATATTAAAGCTATATTTTTCTATTTTATAATAAATAGTAATTTATAAATAGAATTAAAAATAAATATTTAGTAAAACTTTTAGTGTTTTTATTATTATTAAAACATTTAATTTCTATTTATTTTTCTTATTTAATATATATATATATATATATAAAAGTTAAAAACTAGCTTTTTAATATTTTTAAGCTAAACATAAAAAGGGTAATATTTATAAAGTTTAAATTAGAGATTTTATAAACTACTAAAACTTTATTTATTTATAATAAACTATATAAGTTAATATTTAAGAATAAATAAAAATAAATAAATTTATTATAATTAAATTAATTATTAGAGAGATTAAAATTAAAGATAAATTAATACTATAAGTTAAGTAAAATAGTAAGCTTTTAATTTATTATTTATAATAGTTAGAATTATTCATAGTAAAATAAGTAGTTTTAGTTATAATAATATAAAGTTATTTATAGATATATAATAGAAAGAGGATATTAATATTTTAGATCTTACTAAAGATAAAATTAAAAAATATTAATTATTTGTATAAACTTTAATTAATTAATTAACTATAATAGGGCGAAAATGTATATAACTATTTAAGAATATAAGCGAAAGGGATTACTACTGTACGCGAGAGGGGTGGGCGTAAATGGTTTTGAGCTACTGGTCCCTGCGGACTTCCGTAGCTTCGCCTATCCCTCCCCCTTTAACTAAAGTCCTCCTCGTCATTGGACGCCTCGGCCTCCACTAGTTCGTTTTGGGCAACTTCCATCGATCCGAGATAAGCCACCACGTTTTCATCTGCGAGAAGTTGTGTTCTCTGCAAGGTTGGGGCAACGAGGCCCATCCCTGTTAGTCTTGGCACCATACAAGCGCGCGGGGGAAGGACAACAAGCACGCAAAAGCAGTTGAGACGGGACTCGGGGAAGATCAAATGCTGGGGCAGCGGCAGCGAATCCCCAGAAGGAATGCAGGAGGCTCAAAAGAGGAATAACGCCTTGGGCGGGGAATGGGCAGAGCATCGTATGTTTACACTGCAGCCCTGACACTGACAGCGACGCCAACGGCTGAAGAAACTGCGCGAACCACTCACCTGGTCTTCCAAAGACTTCATAGCGGCTTCCAGCAGGCTGGTCTCTTGCTCCCTTAACGTGGCAGCGGCGGTGATGCACGCCCCGCAAATGAGACCTCCTTCATTGAGCGATGCGTCGAGGTCGTCCAGGGACATGCCCGTGGCCAGCCGTTCCAGCTGGCCGGCGACGAGATCCTGCAAGACGGTAACCACTCTCAGACGAAAGATCTGAGCGAGGGGATGGCCGTCAATGTGCTGTTCGAAACACGTCGTGGTGTCGGTCACTTCTTCCTCCTGCCAAAAGACTTTTAGCTCCCGTGATCCCCCGGTGTCCTGCAGCACGCGAAAGTCAAGGCCGTCTTCCTCGTTCAGACACAGGAAGTAGGCGAAGGGGCTCTTCCAGCTGAGCGTCCCATTCGTCCGGTCAAACTCCACACTCGGGGCGCCGCCAAAGATGTGCAGCTTCGCCTTGCCCAGCGGGTCGTCTTCGAGAGGCGCCAGGGGCAGCGTGATGCGGTCGGCGGCAGACGCGGGGTCGATGAACCCATAGCTGAAGAGCATCTCTGCCCCGGATTTCGCGTCACCGTACGAGATTGTCATCTCATCCCCAGACAAGACTCTGCATCCCGGTCGCAGGAGCAGCACCACCTCGTCCTTGCTGTTTTCCTCGTAGTATGCGTTGGCCTGGGCTGAGTGGTTTGCCAGGTCCAGCACTGGGACCATGGCCTCGCCTGACTTGGGGAGCTCCAGGCAGCGGGAGCGGAACCAGGCGTCGACACGGGCCCAGTCAATGAGGGATACCTTGTCGGATTCCCAGAAGAGTTCGTTCCAGAAGGGGAGGGCTTCTGAGGTTTCGCGGAGCTCGTCGAATTCGTCAGTCAGAGTGACGATCTTGGCGGCGGTGGCCGACTGGCTGTTTGTCAGAACGTGATCCTTGTATGCCTCAAGTATGCCTAGTCTTCTTCAGCCGCAAGCTTCTTGGCTTGCTGACCGGCATATTGAGGAAGCATTTGTTTGTGTTTGCATGCGTGGCCAGTTGCGGTGCAGGGCATGATGTGATGCTCATCAAGAGCGGGTGCCCAAGACTGGAAAGCCTCATGAGCTTACCTCAAGTGATGTGCCAACCAACATTTCACGTTCCTGCTCAGTCCAGAGCGTCGTAACTGGCACCTGCGGTGGCAGAAACTTGACATACTCCGTCCACGGTGTCGACACGCCACCCTTCATAGTCGTCTTCGGCCTATCCGACAGCACCATCTGCGTCAAGAGAAACAAGCAAATATCATGCCGTGTAGACTTTTCCCCCCTCAAGCACGTCAGCAACACTGATTCTCATCTTATTCATCATGAGATGTGAGGTCTGCGCGCCCTAACCTTGTGCCCGCACGCATCAAGCAGCTGGCGGAAGTTCTTGTCCACCTTGGCGTAGCTCTCGACGGCCTCGGCGGAGAGCACCAGCTCGTGCGGTATCCTGAGCAGCGTTGGGATGTCGAAGGTCTCCTCCTCGCGGCTGAGCTCCTTGTTCACGAGCAGCCCGAGCCCGCAGCCGGGGATCTCGCGCGCCTCGACGTCGACGAGGTCGACGTCGTTGAACATGGCCCAGGTGGGCAGGGTATCGACGGGGAGTTTTGAGGTTGCCATCTTCCCTTTTGTTGGATGGGTTCGGTTAGTGGAATATGAGATGGACCTCCTCGGCTTTCAATGTCCGAGGTTTGGATTGGTGTTGAGGCGGGTGCCGTTTACCGGGCGGCGGCCGTGTTTTTTCGATGAGGACCTGGGAGGGATGGTGGGCTTGCGGGCCGAAGAAATTCGGAGTCCGGCAGCGGCAGCGGCAGGGCTCAGTGGAGAGTTTGCGCGTCTGCGGACGGTGCATCAGAGATCTGCTGTGTGGCAATGCAGGACAGAGACACTTCAGGCTTCTCGAACGGAATTTGGTTATCTTGATTTGAAGCTGCGGTTGTTCAATCAAGAAAGGCGTCGTGTTTCTCTCAAAAGTGGATGAGGCAATTCTTCGTTGGGCGCCGCCCAAGCTTCCCGTCCTTCCACTGTGGAACGGCCCTGGAAGAAGGAAGGATCCTGACGTTTCCAAGCTGGCTTCTGGGCCGCCGCACCGTCCAATTTTCTCGACCAGTAAACCTGGGTTGTGCGCAGTCTCGATGTTCATGCTGCTGCTAGCGTGCTATGCGTTGGAGAAACAGGAAAACGTCCAAGACTTTTTGACTGGGTATTGACGTCGAAGTTGGACGAGGCAAAGGAGTGACTGCATCGTTGATTTTAGCAGGTATTCATTCGCGTTTGCCACGCGGGAGACTGCTGCTACGAGAACTGCAAGCAAGCGAGAAAACATCTAACTCTTCGTTTGTTCCTTGACATGACCAGGTTCAAAAGATATATCAAGCCTTACCTGCACCTATTTCTGCTCTATCTTTATTTTATCATTTTGCCGGATTTCGTTTGACTGCGTCTTCAACGTCGAAATTCCGTCTCATATGGACCCCGTGCGAGTCACCACGCTCTGCCGTCGCCAATCGCCACCAAAACCAGAACCACCAGCTTTCCTCCCTTCGTCTTAACTTTCTTGCGCTCTTCCCCCGTTCGACTGCCCGTTCATCTTACTTGTCCTTCAACTGCCCCCGACCGTATGTCACTCAACACCGGCCGCAGCTCATCCTTTCCCACCGGGTAGGTGTGGTGAGTGCGACGACCCCACCGCAACCTCCGCCCCGGCCAGCCAGGCCCGCTGACCTACATGGGCTAGCTTGTTGGCGAAGATTTCCATCGTTGGGCGTGTAGCTCAGTGGTAGAGCGTCCGCTTTGCATCTTCGTTGCAACTTCGTCTGCGGAAGGTCCAGGTTTCGATCACCTGCCCGTCCATTTCTTTTGCCATTTTGAGGCCTTTTCTTTTGCTGCATAGCTCGTTGGCTTTGAGTTGGACTGCCCATTTCCGGTATTTCCATTTATTTTGGTGCGTTTGATGCGTGTTACATTTAGTCTGCTACCTTTGGCTGGTAATGGGAACACTCGCTTGCGGATGGTCTCGAACTTGATGGGATGCGACTGGATACAACAAGCCATGATCGACTTTTGCATGGAATCTCGAACTCAGATCGCAATCTTTTGTGCTCTACAATCCATTTTATCTAGAATATGGCATAACATACTCCGTCCCGCAGCTTTCCACAAGAGGGCCTTTGAATAAAACTACAATGCAATCAGGTGTGCCTGAGACTGCGTCTTTTATTTGGAGACGTCAGCTGACAGTGTCGCTTCCTTCATTAGTTACGAAAGGCCCAAATTGGCACCACGGATGTCATCGGGGCGGGTTTGGTTTGCAGTGAAATCTCTCCACTCGGCCGCGTCGATTACAGTGAAGTTCGGAGACTATGGTCGTGGCTGATGCTGAGGTGGTGTCGCAAGCTTGAGGAGGTAGGACGATAGCAAACACCGTGAGCCGAGACAACGGCGACGACGACAACAATAGCAATCACACAGGAAAAGCAGTCGCTCCAACACAACGAAAAATAGGTGGTTTCCCAATATGGGGCGCGTTGCGGCAGAAACGATTCTGGGAGCCATGGAATTCTTGGTAGCTACGAGCAAGACTTCGGGCTGCGACCCCTTCGCCCAGCTTGACAATACTTCGCGGCTTGCAAAGATTAAGGAGTCGGGCAAGGACAATCAGCCAAACGGCACCCAGCATGACCGGCAGAAAGTTGGAGGCAGTAAGACCTGGGTCCAGATATTTGTGACGGGCGTGAGAGAGGCAGGTCCGAGGAGGGCTAATCACCACAAGAGGGAACCGACTACGACAAGTGCCTGCCACACTGAAAGCCAACGCTCTTGCTGTTGACTCTTCAGCCAGTCCAGCAGCTTGACAGACTTCCTCGACCAAGGCCACACATCTTCAGTCCATCCGACTTCCATCACATTACACGCGCATCAACAAGAACTGCCTCTTCTTTTGTTTCTTGGATCCAGCAGAGATTGACTTCTTCACATCATACCGGCAAACATTTCCAACACTATTCGAAATACAGATAACTTGACGATCAACATGCAGACACTCGCCAGCGACCTGGAGTACGTCCTCCTCAATAAACTCGTGCCCTTCGAAGTAGACGAGGTAAGGAGCATCGACGAGCATACTTGATGACATGACTGACACATAGTAGGACGAGCTTCATGCACTCGTCGATGATACGGTCGCCCACGTAAATAAACTATTGGTAAGCAATCGGCTTCTACGTTCTTTCTCCGACCCCTTTGGTTATACTGTCGTCACCGTCGTTCGTCTACCTGGTCGTTACCCTTCGCGAAAGACAGGACTGGCCGAAGTTTCTCATCATTAGAGGGCTTCCACATGTTTCTCTGCACCTGCAAGTCCATGCCCACCACCCCCTTCCCCTCGCTGTCATCACTCTCGTCTCTGTCGTCTCGCCCGACCCAGCTCTGTGTATACTGACACCCGAATGCAGACTTGTTGCAAGACAGGGTCTCAAGGCGAGGCGAAAGCCTACGTGGATAATTTCTGCGATGAAATAGTCAGTGATTGGGACGTGTGTCTGATGTCTGAAGAACCCACTGCGAGATTGTGGCAAGCTGTGATCGAATCGATCATCAATTGGCTTTCTGAAGACGTTGATCTCAATACGTATAACGATACCAACCGGCAATATCTCGGGAACAGCATCATCGTACTCGTGGGTATGGTGTATGCCGACGCTTCTTACTACCGTGCTGGACTTTCCACTTTCGAGACGGGGATAGCGCATGCCGACGATTCTACCTCCCGTGCTGGCCCTTCCACTTCCGAGGTGCCCGTACAAGATACCGCATCAAACACCTCAGACGATGCAGACGCATTATCTTCGACTCATTCTAACTCTTCTGGGGCTTATTCTGACAGCACCGAGGACAAAAAGGGCAAGTCGCGCCGTACCGCTGACTACAAGGGCAAGCCGCGTTGGCTTGAGAACACCCATTATGACCAGAACGGCTCTGACAACGACGAAGAAAATGAGGGTCAGACTACTCCTCAGAAGCGCAAGGCTGACGAGGTCTTCAACACGAACGACGACAAGATCGTCGGTTCTCCACGCAAGAAACCTTGGGAGCAGGACAGCATCGCTGAAACTGGATTCCTCGGCACTGCGGACGAGCCAGGACCTGATAAGGAGGCTGGCGAAGAAATGGGCATGGACAAGGCAAAAAACTTTCCGTAGACTCAAACCGGTGAGCATACTTACTGAGAGAGGTCGTACAGTCACGCCCGCGACAAACCAGCATGTCTGTGTTGGATCAGAACATGGACTTCAAGTACGAGAAGCCAGAGATGGACGAGGAACAGGATGATTTGAAGACAGGTAAGACGCGGCTCACAATGTAGAGAAAGACACAGGGACTGACAAGATCACGCAGACAGACGCGGAGCAAGAGCTCTATCAAGCGCGGATGCTCAAATGACGAGGGACCCCTTTCGATTGCGAGTTCTGCGAGGTCAATCTCCCATGGAAAAGCCTGGCCGTACCATGGAACCCGATGAAGCAGACTAGGATGGAGACGGCGGCATTACGAATAGTGTGTGTTTTTTGGTGCCTGTAGTTTCTTTTGTTGCGGTCAGTCGGTTGGCGGGAGAAAAACATGATGTGATAGCATTGAGATTAGAATGGATTCGGGTCAACAACCTGATTGTTCCTCATATTGCGAGCTTTACTTGTGAAGATCTGCAACGAGATTAGACCGGTGAATCCGGCAACTCAACGGAATGAGGCATTGCAGCACTGGCAATTGGCACAGCCCGAGATGCTGGCTACATACTCAACGTGCAGAGCGAAAGGGAGGCGAGACGGGACTCAGTGTGGACGCGGACCATGTCGGAACGACAGTCAGCAATTATCGGGGCAGCCCCTCATTGCATTAGCGGGACGAAGCCGACCAGGGTTGGCCGCGCCCTTCGCAAAATCGCTACCCCTCGAACGGTTCTCGAAGTTCACCACGACAGCACCACAAGCACAAACCGACGCAATGCCTCGAGATCCGCTGATCGGCCTGGTTGGCAAGCCTTCGGCAGGCAAGAGCACAACGCTCAACAGTCTCACAGACGCCTCATCAAAAGTTGGTCCGTAGCCCTTACCAAAAGCCCGCTCGACCGAGAAAAACCGAACACCCCACCATGCGACCTGGCCGCTGATGGAATTTTGTGAACAGGAAACTTCCCGTACGAGCCCTGCTTCTCCTCTGTCTCCTTCAGCAAAACCTCTGCCGTTTTCATGCCGGTCGTTCATCACTCACCCGAACCTCCAGATTCACGACGATCGATCCCCAACGAGCCATCGGATACCTCCAAATAGACTGCGCCTGCGCCCGCCACAATGTTTCGGACCGATGCAAGCCCAACTACGGCGCCTGTGTCGACGGCCGTCGCTCCGTGCCGATTGAGCTCCTCGATGTCGCGGGCCTCGTCCCCGGCGCCCACCAGGGCAAAGGCCTCGGCAACAAATTCCTCGACGACCTGCGCCACGCCGATGCGCTGATACACGTCGTCGACGCCTCAGGCACCGTGGATGCCGAGGGCAAGGAGACGCGCGGGTACGACCCGTCGGTGGACATTGCCTGGCTGCGCGGCGAGATTGTGGCGTGGATCAAGGGCAACCTGATGGAGAAGTGGGGGAGCATCAGACGGCGTCACATGGCGATCAAGGCGACAGCGATCGAGACGCTGCAGGGCCAGTTCTCGGGATACGGCAGCACGGCCAACGTGGTCGCGCGCGCGCTGGACCGGCTGGGGATCAAGGAGCCGCTCGAGGACTGGGACGAGTCGACGATCGACCGGGTGGTCAACGCCTTCACGGACGAGAAGTTCCCGACCGTCATCGCGCTCAACAAGATCGACCACCCGGACGCGGACAAGAACATTGCGAAGATTGCAAAGATGCAAGACCCCAACACGATTGTGCTGTGCTCGGCCATCTCGGAGATCTTCCTGCGCAAGATGGCGAAGCAGGGGTATGTTAAGTACACGGAGGGCAGCGAGTTCGTGGACACGCGCGAGGACCTGATCGAGCAGGGCGACCCAACGGGCGGCGGGCTCAAGGAGCTGGACGAGAAGAACCGCAACCGGATAGAGAACCTCAAGGACATGGTGCTGTACCGGTTCGGGTCGACGGGAGTGGTGCAGGTGCTCAGTAAGGCGGCGGAGATCCTGGGGCTGGTGCCGGTGTTTCCCGTGCGCAACACGACGACGTTCCAGTCTGGCGCGAACGAGAGCAGGGTCGTGTTCAGGGACTGCGTGCTGGTCAAGAAGGGCACGACGGTGGGGGAGGCGGCGAGGAAGGTTATGGGGGATGCGCCGATTGCGTATATCGAGGGTGCTGGGGGGTTGAGGGTCGCTGAGGACGACCCTGTTGCGGTTGGGAAGAACGATGTAAGTGTTTGCCTATCATCATGGGCTTCATGTTTCCATGGTCATGAGTTTGTTGCTAACGCCTCACAGATTCTGTCGTTCAAGGTCGGAAGAGGTTGAGTGTGATGCGCCTGGGCAATTCCACGCGCGGATGTCTGCCTCCGTTTACCTGCCAGCCAGCCGATAGTGATCAGAATCTCGCACAGCTCCCCGCTCCCCCTCCAGCTCCCTGATATCCGAAGATGTGGAACCATGGAGCACACCCCGTGACACTCACATATACATGGTAGACATCACACACATTCCGTGAGGAGAAAACCATCCCCGGAGCAAACGGGAGGGCGTTCATCGCAACGATTCAAATGAAGAAAATGTGACATGGAGTTGGCAGGCGGGTACGCCGGAACGCTTAGCCCAGCGAGGCGGGATGCAGGGGATCACCAGGCCCCCCCCCCCCCCCCCCCCCTTGGCGCGGACAGGGGTATATGGGAAGGCCGAAATCGAAAGGGTCTGTGAGCGCTTTGGGGGCCAGCAGCGTGCCACTCGAAACAATTGTTTTAAAAATAAAGGCCAGAAATACTATGCAGCATCTCGACCAGAAATGAAAATGAAATAAGGCCGGGTGGGATATCAAAGCTCAGCTCCATACCCGCCGAGTCATTGCGGGTTGGTAGATCGTCCTTGGTATCTCCTTATTCCTGTGCTCGCATTCGCGCAAAGAACCTGGACGATGGTGATCTATGATCTATCTGGTTGACGCTCACCGCACTCTGTCCGTTTCCCCAGCGCTCTCGAACAGGCCGCAGCCCGGCTTAACGGTCTGCGTGCAATTAAACACAGCCCTCGCGGACAGGGATCGCAGTTTATCTGATTCTGGCGGCCGACGGCAGTCAGTCAGTCAGTCAGTCCAGCGGCAGGGCGACGACGGACGACAGGCTTCAGGGCACATTCAATCTGCCTTAACGCTTTCGGCTTCGCGCCGAGTGTGTGCACAACTGCACCGCAAAAGGCAGTGTGGGACCGACGCTGCGCCGAGTATTTTGCGTGACGCGTCCTTCGGCTTCCGTTGGTTGATCCGTCGCGGTGAAGAGCAAACCGCCCCGGGATCATTTGGAGGTTCAGGCGTCTCCATTATTGTGGCTGGGCTCGTCGTTGAGTACGCGGGAAACAAGGTTTATTTTTTGCGACCATGGCTGCCATGGCATGGTTGGCTATGCAATAACTGCTTGAGCGTTCTTGTTGCAAGTGAAATAAGCTCTTGGACGGTGTTTCCGAAGTCTGTATGCTTAGGCGGGTTGGTGGGATCTAGAACGTTTCCGGGCGAGAGCTCAGCGTTTCAATGTAAATGAGGCATGACATCACTGGAGGAAACTCCGGCAATGTCGCTGTTACTGCTGGAGGGGGAACATCACAACCGCAATCATGCGGCACAGCCGGGTTATGAAGCAACCAGATACGGCTGCGTCTGACAACACATCACACATGCATAATGAGAAAATTCTTTGCGAAAGAAGAAATCTTTGATTGAAGAGATTGATGTCGGGTATCGAATTAAGCATCAAGTGTACACAGTCCAAAGTCTCCCTGATCCAATTCTTGCAGGCGTACCGCAAGAAAATAAGAGCCGATCAGAACCAGTCCGTGATGAAAATAACCGCCTCCAACAGAGGAAAAGAGGCCGTTGCTGTGTCGTGGTCGTAAATAACAAAAAGCGGTAGGGGGTCTTAGGCCACCCTGCACTGGCAAGCAGAATCCCTGCCGTCCGGTGCAGGAGGATCCCCCAAGGTTGCCGGATGAGACGGAAGCTGAGGTCGCTAGAATACCCGGCCACCGCCTACACCACCACCCTCCTGTCAAACGATTGGGTCTCGCATGTCGAAGGGCTGAGGTCATGCCGCTGTCGCTTGCTTGAAGTCGTCATAGCGCTCAATGATGTAGGAGGTTCAAGGTCGGGACGACCTCAGTGACGGGACGCTTAATATTTCAGGATGATGTACAGAGCGTGGATGATACCGGGCAGGTAACCTGTGAATGTTAGTGAATGCTGTATGTGATGGAAATGAGTGTCGGAGCTTACCAAGAATGGTCAACAGGATGTTGATGAAGAAGTCAGCACCGCAGCCGCGCTCAAGGAAGACACCAACAGGCGGGAGGATGATGGCAAGAAGGATCTTGCAGATATCGGAAGCGGTGAAAGGCATGGTGTTTGATGTGTTGTGGTGATGAAGTGTTTGTTTGTGTGAGTCTGATAGTTCGCGACGGGATCTCGAAGATCTAACGTAAGGTCGAATGTAAGTTGGTTTTAGAATGTCAAGAGGGGAAAGGAAGGGTGGGATGGGGACGAGATGCTTAAATAGAGGAGTGGTACTGGGCAATCCTCCAAGACTCAACGAGGGAAAAAAAAAAAAAAAAAAAAAAAAAGAATGGCCCCAGCAAGTAAGGTAGGCGCAATGGACTGGAAGGTCACGGTCACCAGTCGAGCTCACAGTGATGTGATGTGGACTTGCAGGGGCCGCCCCCTTCCCGCCATCAGTACATCTCTTCCTTACCTCACTGCGGACCTTACGTCTGACAAGGGACAAGCCAGTCGCAGGTGCCAGGCCATTGAGGTCCGGAAGCACCCAAGCACCAAGCATCACCCAAGCGCAAGCTCCCAGTAAGCCGCAGCAGCTGTGCTGTTCGTGCCGGGGAATAGGCTTGGGGTGAAATGAGAAGGGACATGCGTCATCGACTGATTCCCGGTTTGCTGCGGCAGGAATAAGGTGCGCCTGCGTAAGGCACACCGGGCCCCTACCTCACTGACAGACAGTCCGCACCTCCCTTCGGATAGCTTCTCGCTAGTTTTCTTGGGCATGGGATGGCTTTGCCGTGCGATGCGGACAAGCCACACCTTCACCCACTTTTTGGGCAATGACCCTGCTCTTCACGCCCTGTCTGGCCCTTGACGTTCTCCGGAAACTACAATCCGTGCGGAGCAGAACCGAAGCCTGAAGACAGTACAGCTGCATCTTTACGACGTATCAGCAAAGTCAGATATGGCACGGCTGTTCCTGCAAGACGGCGAACCACTGACTGCCTGCTGCCAGGTTTCTGCAATTACATCAAGATGCTTAAAGCTGATACCGGTTCGCGGCGCAGACTTCTCCCACATGATGCCCCCTTACAGAAATCCGACACTTGAATACTTTGCCATGGCATCGTTGTCGTTTCCGATCTATCCTTACCAGATCGAGCCTTCAATTGCGCGTCCCCCGCCCCAGCCAGTTCCCGCGACATCGCCGTCATTGGGAAGCAGCACCGTACCCAGGCACGGCCATTCCGGGGCTGGTCTTCAGGTCATGGGTGCACAGGTGCGCGCTGGGCTGCAACTGGCTTGCTTGTTTTCTCGCGTAAAGGTAGCCAGTGTACATCGGAATCTAATGGACGAGAAGCTGCGCGAACTCTTTTTCGGGGCGGGTAGGTGAATGCTACGTCATCAGCCGAGCCTGCTAGCGCCGCTGGTGGGGTCCGCCTTCTTAATTTGCTTCTTTCGCTCATCGGCCCACACGCTCTCGACCAGTAGGAGGGGCTAGAGACAGTCACGCCGGCAGGGAAGGTGCCCTAGCAACATGCAGGCGATGAGCCACAGCGCCACACCAGGAAAGCTGATCAGTGTCGCAAGAGTGACGGCACAGCCACATAGCCACAGATGAGCATCGAGGATCTGCCTGTCAGTTCGCTCGACTTGGCGCAAGGTTCATGCCAATTGTTTCTCCAGCGGGCATCGGTCCGTCCGCGCATGCTGTGGAGAAGACATGCAAATGATTTGGCAGTGAAGAGTCACCAAGTCACTTTTGCCAATGTCCGTTCTCCCAAATCCCCACCGCCTTGTTGGTTTCTTTTCCTCTTGCACGGCGCGCCATTCACCTTGTTCTTGTCTCCTCGCCCCATCAAAAACTCGCCAGAGCTGTCTCACCAATGAAACCCCAAGGTGCCCCGTGACTTATGACGAAAGGGGCCCGGTCATGCCCGGCGGCAAAGGGGGAGGAGCCAAGTCGGCTCGGCAGCTGGCAGGGCTGGGACGGAGACGCGGCCTGTACCCGCTTTTGTGACGGGGGGCGCAGACGGCGAAAAAAAACGTCGCTAGAAGTCGGACTCCAACGCCTATTTCGTCGACTCTGTAGGGCTGGACTCTTCCATGAGGCAAGCTTGCAAGGCTATATGTGGCTGCGGTGAAGTGTGCCGCGACGGATATGATGTTGGTGTTTCACTGCACGGCATTGATTGCGACATCGCCGAGGCTCATGGCGGCAAATATTTGCAACATCACGTTTCTTTCCTGGCGGTCTATCGCATTGGTTATGTTGGAACTTTGTTTGGTTTATTTTTTTTTGAGGCCACTCTTGGCTGTTGCCAATTGGCACTAGGTATTATACATCGATTACTTTGCGGAAGGCCAAGTTGCTGCTAAACAAGAGCTAGCGTTGGTGAAGCCGCTGTTGCCACGCACGCTTGAACTACCGCCTCTTCAGGTTCAGGTTTAGGTCTAGGCCTAGCCATGCTACACCTTACCCGGAGGCATTCTTGTGCGAGACGTGACGAATACTAACGCCATGTCACTCTCGTGGTATTGTCGACGAGTCAGACGGTCGGCGGGACTGTTGTCGCTGACTTGCAGCACGCTGCCATTTCAGATTATTGACCGCCTCAGCATGCTCACTCGTCGTCGCTCGCAGAACCTGCCATCCTCTTGCCAAACGCCAATGTGCCGCCAATGGTCTTGCCCAGGACGTAGCCGCCGTAGAGGCCACACAGAATCGTAACGGGCCACTTCTGCCAGTCACGGTCCCAGTCCAGGGGAATTGGCACCGCGCCGAGCCACGCGCCCAGCAGACCTCCGATCAGACCGCCGTATGCCTCGTCCAGCGGCGCAGCCGCGCTGGCGATGGACGCCCATGTGCTGGCCTCGACACCGTGGACGTAGAAGAGTGGGAAGAGCGAGAGGAGGCAGACGTTGGCGGAGCACAGGAGGGTGTGCGGGACGTGTGTGAGGAAGGGAGCGCCGAAGAGAACGAGCACGATGTGCAGGGCGGGCGTGATCAGAGCGGCGAGGAGGACGGAGAGGAAGATAGCCTAGCATAGCTGTTAGCGATGACTCCCCGACCGATTGGTGACGGATGACCACTCACGATGAAGGGGTTCGGCCCCGTGCTCTCAACCTTCTTCTTCTCGCCAGGCCGGGGCTTGCGAGTACCCTTTGACGCTTGCGAACCAGCGGCGGGCAGGCAGACGAACGCATAGACAATTTGTATCGCGGCGACGACCGGCAGGGAATTTGTGAGAGTCCGCACGGGGTCGGCCACCAGCGAGCTGAACTGTGCAACGAACAGGCCAGACAGGAGCACCGGCTGGACGTGTCGGACGAGCTGCGCGGCAGGGCTCGGAAGGGCGTGGACCGGGTGCAGTCCGTCTTTCGACTTGCCCGCGTCGGAGGCGGCCTTCATTGGCGACGACATTGTCACGTGGTCTACCAATGGCATGCTCGAGTGGTCGGTCGGTCGGACGATCGCGAAGTCGGGAGACTCGGGGGCGTTGTAGGGTATCGGTCGGTCGATAGGTGAGCTTCAATGGGACGGGAACCCGGAAGGCCACGGCTCAGGAAAAACCGCGGAACGGCGTCAACGTCCGACCACGTTTGGCGGGTCCGCCCGAGTCACATGGCGATAAGACCGTTATCTGAAGGAACTGCTGCGTGCTGGCTGCCAACCCCAGATTCTTGGGCCACTCAGCGTGCGCAGGGTCGTGACGGGCCTGCAAGCTTCCCAAGTGACAGCTCGCAGTACGTACCGCTTCTGCAGCAAAGTGACACCGCATCTTCCACCTCATTCTTTCTTGGGAAAAAGAGCAACGATGTCATCTCATCCCCTATTTTCGTTCGGGATCTGAACTCCAATACCTTTGCACGTTCGGACCAAGGCAGCTGTCACTGTCTTCCCCGGATTCTCCCTCGTCGTCGCTCCCAGCCGGCTGGGTCTGTGGTTCGATTGTTCGCTTCAATGGTCAGCAGCGGCGATCATCTCATTCGCGGGGAATCCAGGCCCCTCTGCCAGCCAATCAGTGCGCCTCCTCGGTGGCCGCCGTCAGACCACATCACCCCATAATCGTTGGCAGTCGTCAGGAAACTGCAGAGAACCACACCATCGCCAATCGACAGTTTTAATACGCGATTTTCCAGCGCAGGCTTTTTGCAAACCGCCCAAATGACCCAAACGGTTTGCCTCCCCACCCGCGCGGCTGCGCCTATTGGGTGAGACATTATGTCTTGTCAACTTTCATTGCAGAATCCCATGGCCATGGATACCGTTTGGGGGCCGTTGGAGATGGGATGGCATGATTTTGCCTGGGCCTCGATTGAGAAGCCTCACTCGCTCCGCCCAGGCACGGCAATCTTACGGGCAAAGCTGCCCGCCCATCTGCCCACAATAGGCGTTTGCCGTAGGAAATCCCGGAATAGCCTTGCTCAAGATTTACAGATCTCGTAGCTTTGCAGGCAGGAGTCACAATCTTTTTCCTGGTATAAGATCCGAAGCAGCTTCCCGTCTGTTGTGTATCCCTCTCTCTCATCATCATCACACATCAACAACATCAAACAGAGTCTCGACTCAAACAAACACACAACTCTCCACTACATCTTTTGTACGAGTGTATCACTGCCAACTTCACTCCTCTTAATCACTGAAAAGTCTTTACTCGACAACCAAACCAACCAACTCATCACTCAAAATGTCTCCCGCATTCGCCGCCCGCACTGCCGCCCGCATGGCTGTCCAGCGCAGACAATTCTCTCTCCTCACCAACATGCGCAACGTTGCCCGCCAATTTGAGCCTCATCCCTTCCAGAGGATGCCCCAGACTGGCGTCCAGGCCAAGCCCTACTACGGTGCCATGCTTAAGAGACGTGCCGTCACGGCCACAATGTGAGCATTATATTTACCGATCGTGCCTTTTGATTCGAATCTCGACTAACAGTACACCCTGCAGGTTCTTCCCTCTCTTCACCTTCGTCCTTGGCTGGCCCTACCTCACCAAGGTGGCGCTCGACGGCCACATCTGAGCAAATGCATTCATTCCTCTTACTGAACTGAGTGGAAACATCGATATGGGAGTTGGAAGCTAGAATTTTGGGAATTTGGAACATACCACGGAGATACCTGTACATATCTTATCTCGAGCATCTACGGCGTTCGGGGGCTTCTTGGATTCAGCATCGGTAGAAGTCTGTTCGGACCAGCAGTATTTACTTTGTTCAAAACACACAAACTACTTTGCGCGCGTGAGACTCGATTTTATTCAACGACAAATAAATAGAGAGATAAATCTCCACAATCGTTTGCATCCCAAATGCAACCCTTTCGTGTCACCATCTCTGCACTTACACACCTGCTCCAACCGAGACCCTAGAGGCCAGTGCACGCCAGCTCCCAATCGCGCTACTCCACATCTGTCCTAGCAATTCGCGCCCCTGCAGCTCCCCGGACTGAGACCGCGTCGTGCTTGAAGCTGTCCTCCAATTTTGACCATTTTGACAACATCCCATCTCCAGCGACCAACGACGAACGAGCCGACGACCCAGCGACGACACCGCAAACTCCTGCAATCCTCCCTTGCACACCGGGCTCAAAGCGTGCGGGCGTCAATCGTAGCCTCATTTCCCCAACGCCAACGAATCGCCGAGTCCCCACTTGCCAGCAGTCACCGCCAAACACAAACAAAGGGGTGGGTGTGGTTCAACGTGTGCGCGAAATCGGAACGAAACTCGCCGACCCGACGATACATACGACCGGCGGGAACGATTGAGAAGCGGAAGGATTTGAGAGAGAGAACATTTTGATCCTCGGATGCATCGCGCAAGATGACGGACTCGCTGCACAACGCGCCCATCGTCCTGGACAATGGCTCCGGCACCATCCGCGCCGGCTTCGCGGGCGACGACCTGCCAAAGTGCTACTTCCCCTCGTTCGTCGGCCGTCCCAAGCACCTGCGTGTCCTGGCCGGCGCGCTCGAGGGCGAGGTCTTTATCGGTCAGAAGGCGGCGACGGAGCTCCGGGGTCTGTTGAAGATCAGGTACCCGCTTGAGCACGGCATCGTCACGGACTGGGATGACATGGAGAAGATCTGGGAATACGTGTACGGAGAGGGGCTCAAGACCCTCAGCGAAGAGGTGTGTGTTCCGGTAGACCGCGGGGAGATGATGGCGCTTTCCCCGCCCCAATTTCATCTCGCGATGCTAATGCTTGTCCCAGCACCCCGTTCTCCTAACCGAACCCCCCCTCAACCCCCGCAGCAACCGCGACACGGCCGCCCAGATCCTCTTCGAGACATTCAACGTGCCGGCGCTGTACACATCGATCCAGGCGGTGCTGTCATTATACGCCAGCGGCCGGACGACGGGTATCGTCCTTGACTCGGGCGACGGCGTGTCGCACGCCGTCCCTGTGTACGAGGGCTTCGCGATGCCGAGTAGCATCCGGCGGATAGACGTCGCGGGCCGCGATGTGACGGAGTACATGCAGACGCTGCTGCGCAAGAGCGGCTACGTCTTTCACACCAGCGCCGAGAAGGAGGTCGTGAGGCTCATCAAGGAGTCCGTCACCTACGTCGCGCACGATCCCAGGAAGGAGGAGAAGGAGTGGGCCAACAGGACGGACTCGGCCAAGAGCATGGAATATGTTTTGCCGGACGGTCACAAGCTCAAGGTAAGCAACAGAGCAATACTTTCCGTCGGGAAAAGGGTTTAGAGAGGGGACAAAAAGTGCTAACCGTGATGCTAGATTGGCGCGGAACGCTTCAGGGCACCAGAAATCCTTTTCGACCCCGAGATCATCGGCCTCGAGTACCCGGGCGTGCACCAGATCGTCGTCGACGCGATCAACAGGACGGATCTCGACCTGCGCAAGTCGCTGTACAGCAACATTGTGCTCTCGGGAGGCAGCACGCTGACCAAGGGCTTCGGTGATCGTCTGCTCACGGAGCTGCAGCGGTTGGCCGTCAAGGACATGAGGATAAAGATCTTTGCGCCGCCGGAGCGCAAGTACTCTACATGGATCGGAGGAAGTATCTTGGCTGGTCTCAGCACTTTCAGAAAGGTGAGTCTTCTGTCCCCCGCTTGGGTCGACGAAGTGACATACTGACAACCGTGACAGATGTGGGTGAGCATCGACGACTGGCACGAGAACCCGGATATCATCCACACCAAATTTACGTGAGACGGCTTCTGCGTTTTGAGTTTTATACGAAGCGGCTTTCTAGATGCGTTTACTCTGCACATTCTTCTGCCCACGCTTTTTTCCAATAGAATCTGGGCGTGTCTCCATCAGATGAGCAAGACATGCACCGTAGACGCGTGGCGAAAGAAGGGAATGCCTTTTCTTCCCGGTTGTCAATCAACGTATGTGTCATGGGAAGACGACGGGAAGAGAACCGGAGGGAGGACTGGCTAGATTTTGTTTTCCAAAGATTACCCCCTTCTAAAAAAAGATGTCCCTGGCGTTGCGAGAGGCCAGGGATTCAGGCAAGGTAGGCAGCATGTTGAGGTAATGAGTCAGCTAGAAAGTTGAGAATGATACCCGAGTCTTGTTGTCCCGTTTGTGTGTATGATAAAAGCTGCGAACTGCTAGCATGTATCACCCGTAAAAGACTTAAGGACGATTGAAGGCTCTTGTAGATGACGGGTTGACCATGTTCAACTACGCAACGCCCGCAGTTGCGCTCTGGCCTTGAGTGCCACGACTGTCACCTGCCAATGACGGGGCTGAATTGTGACAGAGATAGCAGAGCCGAAATAAGAAACTTGCCCTGGGAGATTTCAAAAGCAACGATGCCGAGATAAGACGAGAAGGAAAGATGGTTCGTGGGAGCTCTGACCTCTTTGATAAGGATAAGGTCTCATCCAGAAGGCTGTTGCTTTTGGAATAAGCAATGTGAATACTCACATGCGCAGGCCATGTGCGGGCGAGACATTTGTTCAATCTCGTGCGTTGGAAGTGTCGGGTATGGCTTACGGGCGTGTTCTATTTAAGAGGGTGTTTGGAGTGAGTAGCTAGAGTCTTTAGGACAATATTTTCCGGGTTTATCGGGTTGACAGCAAAGAGCAAGAAGGGATTACGAATTGATTGAGGAAACAAGTGATGCAATGCAGTGGAGTGCGGCTTCTATAATTGGGATGAGGTTTCCATATCGTCGTTTGTTTCCATCTTTGAAGTTTTCCCTAGTAGTTGTGGTGCCAAATCAATGGGTGAGTAGTTTATGAGGTCGTCTCCTTTGCTGTTTGTTTCTCAAGCAGCTCCCATCGGGACAGTACGACGACATACATCAAGACATCATTGTCTGGTGATTATGGATTGATGGAGAGGAAGTCGTGACATTGATGTACCTCCAAATGATGTGGTTCATGCCTGTTTCCATGGAAGTTGCTCATTTTCAAAAATCTAGGGACTGTCTGCTATCTTCTGAGCGGTATGTCGATGTGAGTGGCAACGGTTGTGATAATATGTAGAGTATATTTGGCCGATCTGTGCCATCTGAATAGATTCGACAAGCCAATGGGCCGGGCTGGTAGTCAGGAGCTCAGTTCTCAAGTCTTGTCCTTTTGAACCGTTGCGTTTTAAACACGAGGAGCACAGAGATCTCCGTCGGTGTGATTGAAAGAGCCGGCCATATCATTTGCTGCGCCACTGTCCGTCAATGTTGTCCAGTGCCGGCTTATTCCTGTCGTAGTCGTTCCGAGAGCTTTCGATTCAGTGTTGGTGTTGCCGTTGTGACTATAAAAGATGATTTGCAACCTTTGGGTTTTTGAGTCACAAGCAGACTAGCAATCATGGGCGACTGGCTTTCCTCTGGTTCTTCTTCGTAAGGTGCCGGCGGCCTCTTTTATTGACCATGCACAGGGGTCGATGCCGTGCACTTGTGTTGAGTGAGTTTGTGCGAGGAAGAGGTACCAGTTCGACAAGGCAACGTCCACGAGGAATCGGCAGTTATGCGTTTGATATTCAAAGCTCGAGTCACAGGCATAGTTCAGGATCAAGGTGGAGTATTTGAAGGTTCATAAACTTTCAATTCAAGGGCTCCATCATCAGATGGGCCATGCTATCCAAATGAAATTGGGGGGGTATTGTGTCGACTACTCGACTTCGCTCAAAAATCGTAAAACGCCCTTTCTTTTTTCCCGCTATGCTCCCATGTCTCTGGCATCTTCCAGCCAGCGAATGATTTCCTGCAGACGGTTTCTTCGTGTTTGCTCCAAGGCAACAACCTCCCGGTTCTCTTTGTGAGAATCTCCTTTGCTTTTCCCCCTATGACCACATGATATATCCGACAAATGACTTTTTTTGGTTTCCAAACGCCTTGCTGAGTTCCGTTGCTTTTTTATAACATGATTTTGTTGATGTAGTGGAGACGGTAGACCACGAGAACCGCTCAGTTCTTCTTGGAAGCGAGACGGCGAAGGAAGCTGCCGCCGCGCTCCTTGATGGACTTGAGCGACGAGCCGGACGAGGCGGAGGACTCGTCGCTCAGGACGGAGGAGGCGTCGGAGCCCTTGCGGCGGGAGACGTTGCCGGCGCCGCCGATGCCGACGTGGCCGACGACGGCGCGGTCGCGGACCTGCTGGCGGTCAAAGTCCTCGTCGAAGCTGATGACGGGCCTCTCGGTGGCGCTGTGGGCGTTGCCCGCGCCGCCGATGCCAGAGTAGAAGCGGCGGGCGCTGTTGTTGGCGGAGACGGGCTTGAGGGGCGTGGTGACGCCGGTGGCCGGGGTGGTGACGGGGGCCTTGAAGATGTTGCCGGCGCCGCCGCGGCCCGAGTAGATGTAGGTGTTTGGTACCACCGTGGGGTGAGGCTCTGTGACGAAGATTTGGGAAGGCATCTTGAAGGATGTGTATGTGGTGTAGGTTTGGTGTAGGTTGTGATCCGTGTAAGTGGGTTGGTTCACGGGTTGTGTCGTCTGAACTCTCGGATGAGGGAACGGAGCTTGGATGAAGCAGAAGCTTGGATGTCTTGGGATGAGTCAATGATGGGAAGCGAGGTCGACCGTGAGAGACAGAGGAGGGTCCATGGTCTATATAGGTTTTGTTCGTCTTTGAAGGCGTGAGCGTGAGGAAGGGGGGAGGGGTGGTGGGCGGCCAAGTACCATCGTACACATACACGCCAGGGAGAAACGGCGGCCAGGCTCTGCGGCGTCCGCCTGACGTGCAAAAAGTTTCCCATGGGCTGAGTGACGGCGTTGCACTGGGGGGGAGAGAAGGAGTCACCTGGCGGTACGTAGCTACGTACAGCTCGCGCGCCCCATTGCAAAAAAGAATTTTTAGCGCTGGAGGGAAAAGTTTTGGCGGCTCTATTGCGGTGCCGTAGGTACTTCTCAGAGGGGGCAGACGGGGGGCCCAGAGTGGGAGCGGAAGAGGGACTGAGGGGGTAGATCTTGGTTGCAAAATTAGGACGGTCCCGAGGCCCCGAAACGTCGGGAGCGGAGCTAGTTGCTGTAGGCTAGAGGCCAGAGCTAGGGCTGGCAGAGCTTGGTTTGGGACAGCTCATGGGTAGCTTGGTTCGCTGTCGTTGGTTGCTCTTGTTCCCCGTGACTTGGACCAGGGTGCCAGCAAAGTGGTTTCTGCGCAGTGTAGTATGAGAATGACCAAGGAGGAGTACCGTCGTAAGAGCTCGAAATGTCTTGATGCAGCTGGGTGGATGACTGCGCGTCGTCCTCATTCCTACGGCATTTAGAGGACCAGTTTGTGAGGCTTGACTTGCATCAATGGGATGATGAAGACATGTTGGGACGTAACAGTAGGGGTGAGACAGGGTTTCTGATCGGAGGCATGCTGCATATGCCGTCCGCCTACCTCCCTCCTTGCCTAACTTACCTCATGCTCCCTGGTGTTAGAGAGCCATCAGTCATCGGCCTTTAAGGAGTTGCGTGTAAGACGCCCGGACATTGGATATTGAGAGCCTGCTGTTATCTGCAAAATAAGCAAACCCAGATAAGATATCTTTCTGGATTTGTTTATTCTGATAAGAAGCACAAAGAAGCAAACAGCAAACATGTCCAATTCGTCGTCAGCCAAGCACGCATCATGTCGAAACGGACATGTCCGCGCAAATTGCCAATTGCACCGGCGCAAGGCGAGCTCCTCTGAGATGAGGTGGCACCCTTCTGTCCTCGTCTAAACCAGATCTCAGCTAAGCAGTTTTTTCTCGAGTCTTTCGGTCTCCCCACTTTCCACAGTGGCCCGCGTGATGCAAACCTGCTACCGGATGGCGTTCTGGAGTCACGCGGAGCCACTTTCTGAGGAAACGAAGAAAAAAAAAACACCTCGAAAACCACAAGACGCCATTGCGTTCTGAGGCAATCTGTTAGCAAAGCGTTACCCCATCGATTGCCGCTTTCGGCCGTAGCGTAGCACTTTGGGCCACTCAGAGGCTTGGACCACAACTGGGGAAAGATGGGGCTAATGCAAGGAACTGGAAAGTCTCCTTTGGACCTCTGGCTGGAAGTTTTTTTTTTGGTGCGAATTTTTTCTGTTCTCTCAGTTACTGTTGTCCGCAGAGCTGGATCTGCTACCAGCATGTTTTGTTCCCGTGTCCGTCGAGACCGGCGAGGTACCGATACACACAACCCCCTGTCTAGGGCCCCACGACATGGTCGACGACGTCAAAGATCCAATTTGGGCCCCCCTGGCGCGACCAGTCAGCAGTTTCCTGGGGGTAATGGAAATTCTGTTTGCCGCGACGACGACGGTCACCAGACCTTCCTGAACCCATGTCGCAAATGCCACGATTCTTGTTGCAAGTTGAGGAGTCTGGGGAAACCGTCGCCTTCGTCTGTCGTCTGTTCGTCGTCTGGGTTTTTCATGGGCCCCGCCTTCGTTGGCGGGAAACGTGCTCGCTCGAGGAGTTGCTGTTCGTTGGGTCGTGGCTGAGTGTGTTTGGTGATGTGACGCCAACGTGTGGTCTCATTTCGCGATGTCGTTGACGAATGCTGACGAGTGATTTTGCCATGCAGATTGAGAGTGCCTCAACCGTGGGTTTGTCGTCGACAACGTGCTGAGGCGTTTGGCTGATGAAGTGATCATCAACCTGATTGTCCATGAGGTCTGAGCGGCAGACGGGCTGTAGTTGGGAAACCAGAGTCTTCGAACACGTTGACAAACAAACGCACATTGTGGTTACAGCCGGCGACTTCGCCAAGTACCCCTTTGCAAGTCAAAGAGCTCTCGCAGTTTGTCTAGTCGCCCTCGACGCCCGCAACATCTTACAGATAACAACGGTCCGTCCCGCGAGAGCTGTCATCTCAACTCCCCATCCTGCCCATCCTCCCGTCGACGACGACGACATACGTCTCTGGGTCTCTCGCTTCTCCAGATTCGAGTGAGTTCCACCGTCGGCGCAAATACCCAGGTCTCAGATCTCGCTAGCAACAGCGAACAAAGCCGTCCCCGCCTGGGCCTCCGTCCCCCGACGCGCCGGCACGCCTCCCCCTCGCCCACCTCACCATTACGTACAAATTGCAGCTCTCTCTGCCTTCCCCGGATCTTCACCTCCTTCTCACCCCCTTTCGCTACCCCGCGTTCTGCCGACTGAGGAGGCAAAAACCTTAAAACAGGCCGACGGTGCGGTGTGACATCTGATCAACAACACTGCCCGCTTGCGAGAGGGCCTGGAAAGGGAGGGTAAGGGATGCTCCATTCATCAGGTAATGGCGTTCTGCTTCAGGGCTGAGCGCCCGCAACAACGTGGTTGAGACTAGCGGTCGAGGAACGGCTGTCTTGGTCTGTTTGATGGTGGCTGGGACATGTTTTACCCAAGGGAGACGCGCGTTTGATGTTGTGAGACTGCGTCTCTTTGTGATGTTGGTGATCTTCCTGTGAGTGAGAAGCCACCCCTGACTGTGGTGAGGACGAGCATCCCCGAACGATACTTGATGTGCTCGTGATCTGCCCCAGCCAAAGACAGTATCCATTCAGTGGCTTTGTAGATTCTCATGTGTATGCCAGTGTAGTCCTCCTTAGAAGCCGGTCGCGTGGCAATCCTGAGCCGGACTACTTATTGCTCTCAATGCCCTACGTCTGCAACGGGTTGAGCATAGCCAGGCCCTCTAAGGTACCTGGGCCAGGGGCTACGGTCCATAGATCACGCACCCTGCGTACGCAATGGCGAAGCTTTTCTCATCATCTTCGGGACTGTCTCGCAATGGCTAACAGACGAGCCGTAACATGCGGGACTAGGGTGTCCAGAGCCGTTTTGCCGAGGCTCGTCATCACGATATTCCCCACAGATCTCGCGTAGTCATCACGGGTTATGGATTAGTAACAAGCCTTCAAATCCAGTGCATAGTATGAATGGCACAAGGGACTTTAGCTAATACTGGGCAAGCTAAGGCTGCATTAAATGGTGGCTTTGAACGAAGAGTCTCATGCTCGGAATAGAATTCTTTCCCGGTCCATTGCCGAAAGCCCGGATTGGAAACTTTTGAGTCCTCTGCTTTTTTGAGTGGGTTTGTGGAAATGTCTGTATTCTCTGGCCGGAGTTAGTGCCACGAGGACGTTTGCATTCATTCGCCGTTTCGCGCGGCTGTCCTCGGTTTATGATATCGGAATACTCCCCGGAAAGCGGTAGGATATTCTCACCGACCTGCTCTCAATGCTATGGGTAGAACCTTCATCTGCATAGATTTCGATAATGGTTCCAGTGATAATCCGTATGCAAACCGCCCAAGATGATCGATTGATCTGGTTCCTCGGTGAGTCAGTTCAAACTTCAAAGGGTTGGTTACCCTTATGCTGAAATGCTTTGCGGAGTGTCAAACAATCTTTCCCTGTATCAAGCAATGTATTGGGTAACAGCGACACTCAAACTCTTGATTGATTTCACCCACAGCGACAAGAGCTGGTCACCTGACGGGGTTTCCTACAATGTTCACAACGATCATCTCGAGATCCTGATGGCGACAAGACTGAAAACTAATTTCTAGGCCGACATAGTTTTGAATGACGCAAAGACGCCAATGTCGGGTCTCATTCCGAGTACGTCTGGGAACACAGCACTCAGCAGGGTAAACCGATGGGAGTAGATGGCAACCCCTTGCGTGGAGAAGGGTTTGCGGCCAGACGGTGAGCTCCCGTCGTGTATCACGTACGAATGATGATGAGAAATCGCAAGACAGAGCTCGGTGGTGTTGGCCAGACTCACAAGAGAGATTCATTCGTACATGCTTTGATCATTAAACTTTTAACGAGTCCAAGACGGGGAAGCCTGACACATAATGTGAAGACGTCTCATGCTAGTGATTGTCGATTGACAATTATGGATGGCTGTTTTGGACCTTTAAAACCTGGCTTGAACAAACCTTAGACGATATGAAGCACATATAAAAACTATGTAACTGTTGAGAAGCTGGATAGCCTCTTTTCCAACAGAATCTCGTGAGCACGAAGAGGAAGTAGATGCACTCCGGTCGACCCCATCTGACCAACAGAGGCAAAGCTGAGGAAGCAATTAGCACAATGCCCCCAGCTTCATGTGGCCGTGAATCGTTTCGCCTTGGTTCATCTCTGTCTGTGTATCATCAGAAAAAGATTCTAAAGCCGAGGAAGTACAACGGTACTGGTGTTTGGTCCTCCGACATGACTTTTAGACACGAAGGTAGGTACCACTAATGTGCATGAATGAGATAGCTCGCAACTGCTTTCAGGGCTTACTATGACTTGGACTATATCGAAGGACGACCTCAATGGCGTTTCGTCTCTATTTATAGGGCGGAAGCCATGGACTCAGTATTGATAAATCATGGCTTCAATTCAGAGCATACAGTCTTTTACTGTCTTTGACGAAGAGGCCTCATTGTCAAAGTTGTCGCCGAGTGTTATTGTCCATATCATGATCTATCCTTCAAACCCGATGCCAAATGGAAATGCTCTTGCTGTTTCAAGACACTTTTGTCTCACCGCGTTGGTATTTACTTCTTATTCGTACCGAATGGAGCCAGGACCGCTGTGCAAGATCCTTTCGTGACAGTTTCCCAAACATTCACTTTCAAGTCCATGCAAAAGACTGACAGACATGTCTATCACTTTTTTTAGGCAGGTAAGCTCAGATCCAGCCAATTTGGTGTAGGAAATGACCGTTTCGCATTTGCTGCAATATTTGTAGTGCGTCATTCCCAATACCAAAGACACAACCGCAGACGCTTTCAGATGATATTTTCTCATGAAAAGATCTATAGCTTATGATTACCAAAGCCAGCTCGCTAGGAATGAAAACTAAACCTTTCGGTTTGCAATGGTAAACATAGTTGGAAGGCGTCTTCAAAGGCAAGGCATCAATGGGGGACACACTCGGGATTGGGCATTCAAGTAGCTCTACCGCATGATTCCATGGGAATATTTCGCAATTGTTGACGGAAAAGTCTCAAGGAAAGCATCAGGTCATTGCAAGTTTGAAGCTAGGGCAACATGATTGAGTTCTTAACCTGCCGCCAAGGGCATGGAGAACCGGATGGTTGCCAAAGCCACGACAGCGAAACAAAGACAAGATTGTCTAGTCGACCGGGCATTGTCAAATTACGTGTGTGCTTTATACTGTAAACAACTGGTATTCAGAGACAAGGCAATGACCACGGCTTCCATTGTATGATGACAAGGCGTTGTGGCAACCATTAATGCAACTGGAGTAGGAACGCGATACAAGACGAACCCTTTATCAGTCGTCTCTTCGTAGAATCTCAACTCTTGTGCTTACAACCGAGAAATGGGCAGGAGGCATGCGATAACTAACAAAAACATTGAAACGGCTCGGTTACAGAAGCTGCCGAGCTATTGCTTTACCGCCAAAATCAAGACTGTGGTTGTGGTGTCTTTGCTGCTGCACTAAAGCAACTATTACTTTTTAATATCCGGAATAAGTAAGAGAAATTGACAAACACTACCGTGAGCCTGGTGCATCAATCTTTCCTCCTGTCACAAGCCACACCGTCGTAAAGTCCCAAAGCGCTAAAAGCCGAGAACTGCTGTCACTCCTTCAAGTTCTGGGACAATTTGTGGCGCGTGTGACGGAGTAATCACTGCATGGCTGTCTTTTATACCTTATTCTAATGTTGGGAACGTCCGAACCGTGAGTCTGACTTTGCTGGGCTCTACCACTTATCTCAATAGGTTTTAAGTGTGTTATTACATGTAGTAAAAATTGCTTGAAAACCTACCTAGTAACATATAAAGTATTTAATGCACAGCAAAGCTTACACCAAAACAAGCCCAATGTGGTGGAAATCACACTCTTCATTTGCCCCCGACCGGTGAGACGATGGCTGCATCGCATGCTTTTCATCGCGAGGTGACATTACATGAAGTGGGTACAGACATGGAGAAACTCATACGACTACTCGAGTATTCAGTCGGAATACTGTTCGGATGATCGACCAAGAAGACGAAGTCTTTGATACTCTGCCGCATCCTTGATAGTTAATGCTTGGGACATGACGTGGATACCTTGAGTAAAGATATGTTGAAGACAAGCGTAGACATACATCTCTGGTAAATCAAGTATTGTGTTTCAACGATATTCTTGGCTAACCTGATACCTAGCGCTTTTATATGCTTATGTCGGCTTGATGAAAGCAATATATTAGGCCAAAGTATTGCCAGCGATTTGCGATTATACTGCAGCGACTCAAGTGAGTCCCGTTGACCTGCAGAAGCACACATCTTTGAAAGACGCTCGATAGCGTACTACCCGATAGTCGATTCTCTGATGTTGTGAAGCCTCTTCCCGGTTTCCGTCCTCCATCTTCCTCACCAACGTTTGACCCATCCACACGCCGCCTGAGTCCAGGACTCAGAACTTCTTGTACTCCCCATCAACAAAAGTGACATCTGATGGCAAAGCCGCAACATCCCCCTCAGCAAGCTCCAAATAGAACTTGCCATGAGAATCAGCCCCAAGATCCCCGCCCGCTCCACTTCCGTCCTCCTTCCTCTCATCAGCATAGAAGAACCTGTTACCCTCGTTAGCACCCCGTTCACAAGGATATCCTCAAGGCTAAAGCCGCAACCAAGAAACTTACCTCCATCCCTTCCCCTTGAAAAACCCATCAGCAGCCCCAACCCAATACCACGCCGCGCTCTTCCCAATCCCCAGCGTCAACAGAAACGGAACAGGCAACGGCCCCGTATTCAAATGGTTCCCCGTCATAATGAACCGGCCCCTCCCCTCCCCTGCCTCCGTCCACCCCTTCACGGCCTCCTGCGCCGCCACATACGCACCCAGCGCGTTCACCCTCAAATCGCCCTCGACTGTCCCCACGTCGAGGCTCAGCAGGTTCTCCGCGTCGGGCGGCTGCGAGACCGTCGCCGCGTTGTACACAACCACCCGCGGCGCCGCGCCGCCGAAGTGGGCCCGCACGGCGGCGAACGCGGCGGAGACCTGCGCCGGCACACTCAGGTCCGCGCGGACGCGCAGGAACGAGGTGGACGGGTCGAAGGCCGGCGGGGAGGGTGACGAGCGGCTGACGAGGGCGATGGAGTAGCCTGCGCTGGAGAAGTGCTTTGCGATGCTGGCGCCGACGCGGGAGCCTGCGCCGAGGATGAGGAGGACCGGGGGAGACATGTTGTGTGCGTGTGCGAGTGTGTGTGTGTGTGTGTGTGTGTGTGTGTGTGTGAGCTTGATGTAATTGTGTGTAGATGATGTTGGATAGAGCTTCTGCTTTAAAGACGGATTGGTTCGAGAAACGCTTGGAAGGACTGACTTATATATCCATCATTCAGATTGATGAACATGGGCTCACGCACCCAGGGGCTTTGGAAATCGCCCACCGATGAGTCCCTGGCATGTCTTGACGATCAAAGCCGCCTAACCCCCCTTATGACGCCGTCCACCCTCATGAATCTCACTTGCATATACTCCCGCATCACTATGCAGACCACCGACCTGACAAATGACACAAGCCACAAGATGAGCCCGGTGCCGACTCTCCCATTCCAGCAACGTTACCAAATAGAGCCTCACCGAGTTCAGCGAGGGGAGTAGCGTCAAGCAGGCACCGTTGTGCTGCTACATTTCGCCTCACCCAAAGGCCAAATCGGAAATGGTCGTGGGCCAAGGTTAAAGAGAGTCAGCCACGCTGACAAACCCCCATATACCACCGACTCGACCGACCAAGACAGAGGACAGTACTCGGAAATTCCACAATCGAGAGACAATCGTCGCATCCGAGGATTCAATCATCATAACTTGGTACAGGTATTCAATCGTCTCCATGCCCCCGCCTAGCATGTGTGCGAAGGATGCGCGCGGCTCGCATTAGTAAAACCAAAGCACTTCGTCCGCATTTACATCCGCGTCTGCATCTGGCGGGCTTCCGCCAAATAACGCCAGGCGCGCGCGAGACTTGACTAATCCAGCCCAGCCTGCCGCACCCGTCAGTCGACTGCATACATCATTCAGACTGGCTGATAAATCCAGGAAAGAAGACTCATTAGCCAACCCACATCATTCACGCATTCACTTCCCATGCAAAAGGCCCAAAAATTGTCAAGGCAGGGTGAAAATTCCATTATCCACGACTACAATTACAGTCCCCTCCTTATGGTATCTACCTGAACTTGGACTGCCAATGAAATACCTCACGCAGTCCCCCGGATTCCAGAAAAATATGTGGTATCAACCAACTTTCACATCATGTGCGTTTCAAACCCAATCCTCATGCCTCGACTTGAGGGGGGAAGGGCCATACCGCTGTTTCCCTCCCCTCAAAACATCGCTCAAACGCAAAACCATCAATTGCGTGTCATGTCGTCGTAAGGTCGAGTAGCGAAACACTTTTCCCTCTGTTTCCTCCGCTTCCTCCGTCCGGACTCTTCTCCTCTTTAGGTCCGTTGCCGCTTGACAGATCCTTCCCTGCCATTTCTATAGCAGGTTGCACAGATCTGCTTCAATATGTCTGATGATTATAGGTTGATCATGTGGTTCAAGCTATCCAGTAGCATCAACTCATGTGGCAGTGCTCACTCTCTTGTACCGAATAAAAAGACGTTGCGATGGAAAATTTCTTCTAAAACGTGTCGGTCTCGTTGCTTGCGACAGTGCCAAAAGTGTCTGTGAAATGTTAGAACAAGCTCTGGTCAACACGCGTAACAGTCTGCTTACCTCTCTTGCGACGTCGGTCTTCCCTGGCGGCTTCCTCCTCCGCACTCTTGGGGGTCATGGCCCGGGGTCCACTGGGCCTGCGAGTTGGCATGCCAAGAGCGGCGTTGAGGTTACGGTTCTCCAGCTTGGGGCTGTCGGTGTAGTTGCTGGGCTGGGTGCCCGGCCCGGTGCCATAGCCGCTCTCAACGCTGTTGTAGGGGAGAGGACTGGTCTTCGATGCCAGCTTAGAGATGCGGGCCTTGGAAGGCGTGGTAGCCCTGGAGGGAGTTGTGGCCCTAGAAGGGGTTGTGGCCCTGTCATCGATGGGCTCCTTAGGGGGCCGAGGAGGACCTGCAGGGGACGAGTTCCAGTACTCGCCGGTGCCAGCGCCGGAATTGCTGTAGCGGTTGTTGGCATTCGCCGGGAAGCGGTTCAAACTGGTAGCCGAACCGGCCCAGTCGGCAGTGTTGGGCGACATCGGCGTGTCGTACTCGTAGGCTTGGCTCTCCAATGCTGCCTTGAATCTCTCGGTCTGTCCTTGGCGTGGCTGGGGATGCTGGAGGTTGACCGAGTTACGGTGTGCCTTGTATTTGGGATCCTCAGGGGTCATGTAAGTGCCAGGCGCAGGCGGGACGGTCTCAAGCCGCTGGGGAGGAACAAGGTCCTGTTGGGAGAAGCCAGAGTGCAGCTGGTCGCTCTGGTATTCATCTTGATAACGGTCGTCGTACCGGAAGTCGGATCCGGACCTGGAGGGAGGGTGCTGAAGGAACTCTTCTTCTTGGTCTTTCTTGCTGGAACCGCTCATGCGGAAGGCTTTGCCGACGCTCGTAGCTGTCGACTCAGACCACCGGGAAATCTTGGGGAACCAGCTGGAGGATCCTCGGGACTTGTGCTTCTTCGCCTTCTCCGTCTTTGGTGTGTTCTCGTTGCTCATTGATGCGTTGCGCGTGTGGGGTTGTTGGGGAGGTGTACTAAGAGGCATGGAGTCGGCACGCTGGAATTCACTTCTAGGAGTCTGTAGACCCTGGTGGTATTCCTCCTCATTGTCTTCGTGGACCGTGCTGATACGGTTGGGTTCGTATCCCATCTTTGAAGGACCACGCGACTGGGCAAAGGAAGACATGCCCGAGCCATGGCTTGTGGAGGAGGTGCCAGCCTGGCCCTCAGGCTCGTAGCCGCGGTCTTGCTCGTACTGCATCTCTTGGCCAAGATTCTCATAAGACTGACCACCGCCAGGTCGCACAGTCTGGGCCTTGAGGGTGTCGACCTCGCTCAAAAGCTGGTTCAACATGTCCTCAATTCTGCCAAGATCATTTGTGCCCTTATTGCTGAGACCCTTGAGAGCCTTGCGGAAGAAGTTGCTCTTCTTGGCCGTCTCATCAAGGGTGCTATGCTGGGAAGCTGCACCGCTCAGGCCCTTGATGGATCGCGGGGGAAGGCTGCCGGGGTAGGGACGGGGACCGCCGATAACGTTCTTGACCGTCTCCTCGGTGTTCTCCTGGACCTCCTTGATAATGACGTCTTCAGTGTTGGCAAGGAGCTTCTTGAGGTCCTCAAAGGAGTTGCGCATCTCAGCTGCGGAACGGACCAGGGTAACAAGAATTTCAGTGTCTCGGGCGCTCCTTTGGGCGTCGCGGACCATAAGCTAGAGAATGTCAGCATACATTCAAATGTGGAATCTTTCACAAACTTACGTGTTGCATAAGAGCAATGATATCCTTGGACTCAATGCTGTCGATCCCGTTTCCGGTGGAAGCGTCGTAGATGGGAGAGGCCATGCCCTGAGACATGCCACTGAGATGCCTCGCGTGCTGGGGCATGTAGAAGGGGTCCTCTGCACCGGGATCGTTGAAAGGCATCAGAGCCTTGCCCTTGGGCTGGCCGTTGGGCGATTGAAGGGGCCCCTGGGAGATGTAGCCTTCGTCCAGGTTCTTGTGACCAGGGCTGCCATGGTAATGAGCATCGTATGCATCATCGAAGCCACGGGCGCCGAGGAGGTCGGGATTGTCAATGGGGCTGGCACCGTCATACGGGTTTGTGATGACAGTGTCCCGCTTCCGCTCGGCTGATGTGCGCCGCCACTCATCTTCGTGTTCTTTACTTGGCTGGCGGTGGTGAGCCAAAGCTGCACCGACAGCAGCCCCTGCGGCAGCACCGGCGGCGGCCATGCCCAAGCCGTGGCCATGCTTTTCACTGTACTCCTCAAATGTGCCGACATCGCTCTGGCGAGGGGTAACGTCTCCAGGCCAGTGACCGTGGTCGTCATTATCGCTACCGCCAAGGGGTTCGCGGACGAGAGACGGGTTGGTCAAGGCGTCGTCGTCGACGTATCCGACCTCAGGCATGGGATCATGCAAGGCGGGCATGGCACTAGCACCCATCTTTGGCTGGTCTTCCAAGTCGAGGCGGTCGACACTGTGAGCCGGAGTGTGGTTGGGCTCGCGTCCCTCCATAGTTCGCTGCTTGAAAGACTTATTTCGTCCGATGCCGTCACCAACCCACTCGTCTTGTTCCTCATCGACTTCTTCAACAGTTGGCTGCTTCCTATCCTTCGCAGCTTTCAGAGCGGCAGCAGCAGCGCCAACGGCTCCTGCGGCAATCGCCTTCTCGGAAGCCGTGGGCGAGTGTCTTGTTGAGGTGGATGGGGAGTTCTTGTACCTCAAAGGAGCAACCTTCCTACCGTACTCATCGAGGTCGTACTCTCCATTGAACTCTCTTGACCTGCTCTGGCGGCTAGAGGTAGGCGTCCGGCTGCTCTCACGCTCACGCTGCTCGAAGAATTCACGGTGGCTAGCGACGGAGCCCTTCTCGGGGCTGACCTCGCGCGATCGAATGTTAAGCTTGCTAGGCTGGTCATCGTACGAAACGTTGGAGTCTCCGTAAGAGACTTGAGAATCCCTTCCGTACTCGTAACCAGATCCAGTGGTCATGGTAGACTGATCGAGCATGGACCCGTCGATCAAGGAAGCGACGTTTGATTCCACGCCGTTCGCTACGTGGATTATGTTGGGGTTGGCCATAATACCGCGTACGGCCTGGCCGGATCCCAAGACATCACTGCCTTCGGTGTACTGGCTGTTGCGGTAACCAGCATCACTGTTCTCCGTGAGCTGGCTGTTCCTGAATCCAGCCTCGCTGTCTTGCGTGAGTTCGCTCTGTCTGTATCCAGCCTCGCTATCCTGCGTAAGCTCGCTCTGCCTGTACCCAGGTTCGCTGTCCTGTGTCAGCTCGCTCTGTCTGTAGCCAGCCTCGCTGTTCTGCGTCAACTCGCTGTTGGGGAAGCCGTGACCGGGTTCTATGACGCTGAATTCAGATTGTTCGTCGAAGCCTCTGCCCATTACGTTGCTGGGTATCGATGACGAAGGAGACAAAGCTCTCATGTCCGGTTGAGAGGGGTGGGACTTTGTCGGTGATGCAGTGCCATGCGACATTCGGGAATCACGCTGAGCAGCGGTCTCACTTCCAGCCTCAGTGTATCCAGAAACACTGTAGATGGGGCTCAGGCCGCGGCGTTCGGGTTGGTACGGGACATACTTCAGAGGAGGCGGTACATCCTGGGTGTTGTAGTAGTCGAACTCGTTGGAATCGTCGTAGTCGCCGTCACCATCCACGCGGCTTCGGTCATCGTAGTCGTCATAATCATCGATCCGCGACTGGTTGGGGCTGCTGTAATCGTCTACCTCACGCTGCTCGGTGAGTTCTCCGGTCCTGGTGCGGGACAGCTCTCTCAAATCACCATGCGACACGTTGGCGTGTTTCGTGCCCAAAATTTGCAAATTGGAAGTTGGTGTCTGAGCTGCTGGCGTCTGGGTAGGTGTTGGCGTTGATGCGGCAGAAGCAGCATTGCCCCTAGCAACCTCCTGAATGACAGCCTTCTCTTCCATGGCGGAGTGAGGGCGGTCGGCGAGGGAATCTACCGACAGAATTGAGGTGCGAGTCATCTCTGAAGGATTGATCTCACTCATCAAGGGCATTGGTGGTGCAGGGACCTCTTCCTCCTCAAACTCTTCGTTGTACTTCTCACGACCCAAGCTGCGGCTCCTAGCTGATCCATCCGCACGCCGTCTTCTGCGCTGTCTTCTGTCGTCGGCTGGTGGCGAGGTTGCATCCAACGCGGCCGCAGCAAGGCCAGCGACAGCTGCACCTCCTGCGGCAGCCTTGAGCGCTCCATTGCTTCGTCGTGGAGTGTCATCGACTGACAGTACTGACTCTCCCTCAACAGACTCGGCGATGCTGCGAGGTGACTCGGTGTATTCATGCCGGGCCTCGCGATCTCTGCGCTCTCTGTGACGACTGTCGCGGCCAGATTCGCTGCGCTTGTCGGATCTGCGTCGGTCGACCCCCAAGTCCTCCCGAGAAAGGGATGTGCCTGTGCCGGTGGAGGTAAGAGAGCTGCGACGACTTTCGCGCTTGCTTTGCTCGCGCTTCAGAGCACTCAATTCCGGCAGGATCAGTCGGCGAATGGCGTCCTCGACGGTTTCCAACAATTTGGGGTTGTTGATGGAAGACTTGGAAGCTCCAGAGCGGACAGAGCTCTGATCATACGAGCGATGGCTGGGAGAAATGCTGGATGATAAAACGCTGGAATCTGCCCCAGACACGAGCGAGTCAACGTGATTGCGGCTAGAGCGTCGCCTAGGCGATCGCGTTCCAGCCTCGGATTGCTTTTCGCTGATGCTGCTTGTTCGGCTTTTACTTGAGCGGTGCTTGCGGTCTTTATCCTTCAACTTCTCACCAGAGACTCGCCTCTCACCGCTGTGTCTCTTTTTGCTCCTCACTTGGTCGGCAGCAGCAGCACCGGCCATTGCGCCAGCAACACCGGCAGCCATTTCGCCACCTCGAGTCGAACTCTTGCTGCGTCTAGTCTCGGACGATTTTGTCAAGACGGTCGAGCCGGGAGACCCGTCTAGGAAGCTGTCATTAGGAATGGCCGAGATCTCGGAAAGGTTTGGAGGCAGGTAAGTAGATTCGTGTGCAGCGTCGACGTCTGGGATCAACGGGCTCGCTGGTCTTCGACGACGTCCGCTGCGGTCGATCTCGATGTCGATGGGGTTTTTGGACACATTGGACTCCTCGGTGGCGGAGGCGTAGGATCGCATACTCTCTCCGTCCTCGCCCTCGAGGGCTTCGACGTCCAGATGGGACGAGGCTGTGGTGGATGGTTGTTGTACACGACGGGTCAGCGAGGCCTTGCGGACGCTGCTGCTCTTGGTCTCGGTGATCTGGATGTGGTCGTGGCGGTGCTTCTTTGACGGTGTCAAGCGCACGCGGACGCTGGGCTTACGGCTGACGGAGCTGGAGTCGCCAGGCTTGCCACCCTCGAAATACTCGATCAACAACGAAGTCTGGGAGCGATTGGCTCTGTGGCCGCGGGTCTTGATGGTGACGGGAGTGCCGTCTGAGGGGAGAGAGTAGTGGGAAGATTCGTCGTTTGGCCTGGACACATCGGTCGCCAATTCGGTGGGGGTGATGGAGTCGGTCTCGGTCGGGGCAGGGAGTGGAGGAGGCTTGTTCGAGTCAACACCCATTGTGTGGTGAACAGCTCGAGGCCTCGGCGACGGAGCGGGTGGTGTTGCGCGGGCGCGGTAGACGAGTGCCTCTCGTACTGCGGCTCACACACCTCTCTTCTTTGCTTTCTCTTGTCCTTCCCCTTGGATCAAGGAAAGAAGGAAGAGGGAAGAGGGAGAGGTGAGTGTGAGTGGGTTGCCGAAGCAGGCGGGCAAGGGTTTGTTGTGGGTGTCGGTTCGCCGTTCAAGACATCAGGAGCAGTTCGTTACTGCGGGAAAAAAAAAACTGGGCGGGCTGGGCGATAAGCTGGGCAGGCAGGCGAAGCGAGGCGAGCTCACGCCGTTTGTTGGGGGCCGTTGCGATCCGGCGATGTTTGCGCGCAAAGAGGGGGGTGAATGTCAAGAGGCAAAAGTAGAAGAAAAAATGCGGTATGTGGCCGCTGATGCCACACGCAAAGCAATGAAAAAAGCAACCAAGAGGAATATTAGGTGGTGAAAAAAGTGAGGGAAAATGCGTGCAGCAGAGCAGCAGTGTATGATGGCGCAAGGGAAAGGCCGAGTGGTCGAGGTGCAGTGCGAGGTGAGGTCAGGTAAGGTTGGCGGTTCCCAAACTGGGGTGGCTGGGCTGGTGGTTGCCCCAGTTGCGGATCTTGAAGCTGAACCAGAGAGGCAGGTAAGCTCCAGGGGTAGTGCCTCCTTTGATTTTGCGACTCGCTTTATTTATTTTTTATTTCTTGTTTTACACTTTTTGCTCCTCCGACGTCGAGGCTGTCGCTAGACACTGAAACAGAAATGGAAAAGAATACCAAGTCGAGAAACGAAAGTGTGGAAACTGTTTTTGAGAAGGTCGGGTTGTAGCAAACGGTGGTCGATAATAGAGGCGCAAGCGACGAGGTGAGAAAGAAGAGAGAGAAGGCGACAGACAAACGACGGGCAGCACCGGGGGTCGAGGTAGACAGCGGCGACAGTGACAGCGATGAACAGGTTCACAGTCTGGGATGATGCAAGGCAGCACAGCACACAAGCACAAGCTTGAAGGGCAGAAGGGACAAAAGTGACAGGGAAGCAGGCTCGAGGGAGGGGGAACGCAACGAACAGATGGACGCTTCGTCGGGCTCTTCTGCCTCTGTCTGTGACGGCGTCTCGCGTCTGACTCTTGGGTTTCTGTGGTTTGCGGCCTACAGGGCCTCCCCCAGCTCGTCCAAGCTTATGAGGCTTTGTTATTGCGGTACAAGATCAACGTCGCGGCAATCTATGGGCGCTAGAGGTACCCGTCGTCATCTCAACTTCTCAAGTTGGTAAGGTGAGCGCGGGAGCGGGCTGGGCTGGGCCGGATGTTTCTGGTTCTTTGGGCTGCGCTGCGCTGCGCTGCTCTTGGGCTGGCTGGGAACACTGGTCGACTGACAGACAGACAGACACTCGGAACTCTCTGAGGCGAGCAGAGAAGAGAACCCTAGGTCCTCCCAAAACCTCAGACGGGAGCGTTTTCGCCTGACTTACGGGTGAGATGCCCTCTGCTTCCCCGTGGTCAGAGATCAGAAGGTACACTCCAGAATCCAAGAAGCTAAAAACGGGTGCGACTGTGACGGACCAACAGATGGGCTCTTGTCCCACGAGGGTGGAGGTGCTTGATGAGTTGTCCCTCGCTCCCTTCCCGAAAAGAGCTGGGAAGGCACCGGGAGACGGGCCAATTGCCGCCGCATGCTTGGGGCGTGTGAAAAGGGCCTTGCATGAGGGTGCTGCTCCAGCAGATGAACGATCCGACTGCTTCTCATCGACGGCAAAGGCGACGACGGCCTCCTCTCCTTTGCCTCTGCGCGCGCCCTGCAGTGTGCTTCGCATCGCATGCGCACCCGTCCGGCTCTGGAACCACTAAACGGACGGCCTGCAACCACACACAGTCTCTCTCACGTCGTTTAAACCCGAGCTGTCTGTCGCAAGTGGCTTCCCTTGCCCTTCACCGTCTCTTCTCCCGCAGCAGCCAACCCTGCCCGCACATTACGTCTCCTCCACCTCGCTCACCCAACGGCAGCAGCTCACTTCACACTCCGTCTGCTCACCCCTCGACCCTACCTTAGTCAAGCAACAACTTAGCTCAAACGCTCAAACCTCGAGACCCAATTCTTCATCTTCGCAGCTTCACTTTGGCATTCTCTCACTCCGTTGGTTCTTCTGTCCCAAAACTCACCTGTTTGTCTTCTCCTCCCGAAACCACCTCGGCTTCTCACCCCCAGCCACCCCGCCAAACAGATCGCAATCATCCCACTTTCCTGTCTCTTTCACTCACTCTCTCACTCCCCCAGCCCCTCCAAATCCCCTCCGCCCCTCTCCCCCTGCGCTCAAAAAGGATCCCCTGTCAGCAATCAAACCCGACGGGCCCCCACAGTTGGCAACCTGAGTGGAGGCGAAAGCTCGGGCGTCACATTTTTGCCTGGACGACGGGAGGAGACTCGTGGAGAATGATCAGCCACTAGCAGGGCGCAAAAAGAGAATAAGGAAACAAAAATGGGGAGCTAAGGTTCTTCCTCCCGGTTGCTTCTTTTTTGGTTTTCCTACCAAGAAGCCAACGGGCTTGTAAATTGACTGACACGCCTACGAATACGGATACTTGCGTCCTGCTTCCTTGCTGCTGCCGCCGCTGCTGACATAACAAGGACATGTACGGATAGAAGTCCCAAACCTGATCAACGGGGACCAAGTGCAGCGGGCCAAGTGAGATGCCATTTCATCCGCTGGCACCTGAAACCGCATGTCTATCCGCCACCCGTGGGCGGCGCCGAACTCATGTCTGGGACACAGTCCTACTGCAGAGTGACATCCGGACATCCTCAGCACGTCTCTGGCCGAGGCTTGTGACCCCGATTTCAATAAATCCGCCAAACACCTGCTTAGTGCCGTCGACCCCAATGAGAATCTCAGTTCAGCTGCACATGGGAGATAAGCAGTACTAACCGCCGCCCAACGGTGGCAACAGCCCCGCGTCCATCGGGACAAGCCCATCCTCCGGCAGCCCAGGCCCCGGCCGGCCGTTTGCACCTTCAACCCAACCCCGCTACCTCCGTCCAGTCACCGCCGTCCAAATCACCCTCTTCGAGAGAGGCACATACCCGGCGCCCCCATATCAAGCAAATGAAGCTCTTCGTGCCTGTCCACGTCCGCATCCTCTTTTGCCATGTTTTCACACTCACACACCTGCCCCCGCTCCCCTTCGCCTCTGCACCCGAACATCACGGCATGCCCGACATGCTGCATCTACAGCAAAAGCCCCGAAATATTCTACCCAGAAAAATACTGTGCATGACGCAGGATGAACTGCTGCCCCAGGTGGTCTTTACAAACGGACCCGAGCTCGGTAGGTTTTGAGAAATGTCCTGTGGATAGATAGACAGCATCCCTCAAGCAGGAGGATTCGTCACAACAGAGTGACCAGACGCTCCCGTTTGCACCACTCACCTCCCTTGGAACAAAATTCTACCACCATCGGCTTTCTCCCCCTTGTGCCTCACACCTGATTGGTACCCCCAACCTTGTCCGACCCGTCGTACCGAGGGGGTAGATCGGCTCTGCCGTGTCACCCCGTGGATGCGCCTCCGGCGGAGAGCTGCATCGGTGGCTTTCTTGCCAGGCACGTCTGCGGCCCCCTTGATTGCCTCCGTCACGAGAAAGGACACACCTAGTACGGAAAAGAAGTATCACACCATGGAAAAGATTCTTGGAAACTTTGTCCTGCAAAGGTGTATTGTAGGTGTAAAAATAATGCTATCCGAGGGCCCGCCCGCTCTGTGGTATCTTCCGCCTCTCTTCTCGTCTTTGCATCTGTGTATTACTACGATGCCAATGCCAGATGCCGTTTGTCCGTTTCTCCCTAATGATTCCTCGTCTATCGGCACAAAAGGAATGACATAGGAAACCATGACGTCCAGCCGTGTGACTCTTCTCGTTCCTCCTGCATTTCCTAGCCCTGTCTGCTGTCTACCTTCTCATCTTCTTGGCGTCTCGGGGATGCAGTGAATAAGTCTGAGCCGTTTCCTCCTTCTCGGCGCCACCGAGAAGCTCCGCCACCGTTGGGTTCTCGTTGAAGTGAGTTGGCAATCCACCACCGAGGACGACGCGCGCCGCTTCCACTCTCGCCATGAGGGACCATGAGTCGATCAGCACAACCGTAGAGCCCAGGCGCAACTTCTCGCGATACCCGAAACCGCTCATGTCATCGTCGTCGTCATTTCTGCGGCCAGGCTCTGCCCTCGTGCCTCCGGTGTGCGGGTTGAATGAGGGGCGACCGGCGGTCGAGAATCCGGGACCCTTGCCGTGCTCTAGTGAAGTAACAATGCTGGCGAACTGTTTGCGCAGGTGACGTCTGTCCTTGCGGGAGGTCTGCTTCACTGAGGGCTTTGATGCTTCGCGCATGCGGCTGATCAATCGCTTCGGATCGTACTGTAAATTCATTGGCTCGCCCGTCTCTTCTTCCAGGTCCCGTGCGGCCTCGAAAATGAAGGCGATATTGAAACCGGCGCTTGTTTGTACGTCAACGTCTGTGCTGTCGAGTTGTTCCACGAATGCGTCGATGGCTGTGTATACGTTCTCGGTGATGTCGTCGATTTGGCTGGCGACGAAGACCCAGGATTCTAACGCAGCGGTGACTACTTCGCCGCTGTCGGCCGCACTGATGGATTCACCATCGCTCTCTACAATGGTGACAATGTATTCGAGGAACTCGCTTGCGGCCTCTTCGCTTCCGCCGGCGTAAAGCGTTGCGATAGCCATAGCCCAGATCGCGGCCGCCTTGACATCGCTGTCTTCATCGTCTTCGCATGTCTTCTCCAGTTGTGGGTAAATGTCGTCAAACAGCACTTCTGAGGGTGACGTCAACAGCGTTGCCTGAAGTGACTTCAGAGAGTAAATGCGCTCCACAGTGCTGCCTCCGGACCTGATATTCTTCATGAGAGCCGAAACGATCTCATTTATTGAGCCGCTGATTTGGCGCCCGCCGTAGTGGTGCTTGACGAGGTGAAGGTACGACATGAGAGTGGTCTCGCGACCCTTGGTGTTTGTTCGCTTGCGATCTTGCAACTCGACGATGCGATCTTGCAGGAGGGTCGCCCATGAGGCGTCAGATGCGCCGCCAATGCCCTCGTCGCCGGAGTCGGTTCCGTTGGACAGTGTGCTCATGGTCATGTTGTCGTCGTACTCGTCGTCGCTCGCTTCGTCCTCGGAGGCATAACGGCTGCCGGCGCGTGAGTGCGCGGGAGAGTTGATTTGTGAGTGGGAGGGAGAGATGTTGGGAGAATTTCTCATGGACGCCCTGGCAGATTCGGGGCGCGATCGCGCTTTTTTGGAGACAGTCTTGCCGCTCTCGCGGAGAACCTTGAGTCTAAGATCGTGCATGTTTGCGACTTCGGGGGGGGGGGGGGGGGGGTCGGTTGCAAGCTGAGATGTAGAGGTAGTTGAATGTGCGCGGTACTTCTCGAAGAGAAGACCTAGAGTTTTATATGTGCCGAGTGACTGCGAACTAGGTTCTTTGGTTCTTGTACGTGAATCGAGACTGCTGGGAGACGATGCCGTGTGTGAGAGCTTTCGTAGATTTGCTATCAACAATCCATGAGAGGATGTGGGAATGTCGTTATTATAACAGTAATCGCAAAGTATCGGAGGTAGGAGTTTGGGGATTTAAATTAGGGCAACGGAGAAAACAAAAGTTGTGGAGGGTACAGTACAGAGAGGTGGTGGTGGGTGGTAGGCGGATGAATATTAAGAAAAAGGGTGTTTGGGTGGCACTCATTCACTTGGAGGATTTTGATCATGGATCTGGGTGCAACGCCCAGGCCCAGCGGCGGGTGGGCTTATGACGAATGACGACCGAGACTTTTTTAATGGCGTGTAGGGCGAGACACGCAGGTGCGCAAGGTCGAGGTAAGGAACAAAGCACCACGACCTTGGAGGGGTAGGGGGCGAGGGGAACAGGACGTCAACTGCTGCAAAATGCTGCCCAGCAGCTGCTTGTCGCTCCACAGGTCCCGAAGGCAGGACTCCAGAGTGATGTATTGGGTGGGGTTAGGTCCGTCCGCTCGCACACACCACCCAGGGCTCACCTTGAAATGGGCAGTGATCCCTGCTCGTAGATCGCCCTTACCCCGCCGTCATTCCATTCCATCCATCCATGGCTGCGCGCTGGGCCCTGTGAGTCCTCCAACATCTGTGTGTCACTGATGAGTCTGCTAACCGCATGCGAGAGAGGGGTACCTCAGGGACCTTTCCCTTCCGAGGTGACCGGCACCGAGGTACATGATGCCACCCATCACACCGTGCTTCCCGCCGATGATGGGAAACAGGTAAATCTGCATCATCTGATCGTGGCAGCTTCGGGTCTAGCTCAGACAGTCGCGGCCGGCGCCAGTAATACAACGGGTCTGGTTGTTTCTCAGACACACCACCGGATTCACCAGATCCGCAACTCACCTCGAGGTGCAACTACTCAACTCGTCGTCGGTGGGATGCAGTTCGTGGGATTGCCAGCTGATGGTCTGTCTTGGTTTCGCAAGGCGGCCAGACATGACTAGAAGTTGACATATCTATTAGGTACGGACCATCGGCATCGGCGGTGTCATGCAGTCAGAATCGAAAGAAACAGCACCTCAGGCACACGGTAAGGCAGGCAGTAAGGGTCTCGCCCGCAGGTAAGGGCGGATATGTGCTTTCTTGACGTGAAGGCGGACCACCAACAAGGGAGGGCCAAAGTAGGGGCTCGAGCCAAGGGCCGTTAGGATTTGAGGCCGAACCAGCCGCGAGCTAAATAAATGTACGCGCGGTTGCGCGAATGAAGCCGGACGACGTGGACACGGGCAGGTCGTCAGGCAGGCTGTATGCGATTTGTGAGGTGTCGGTTGCCTTTCCAGCCAGCCTTTGCGATGCTGGCTTGACTGGGGCGCTCTGGCGACTGCGATAATGGTTCGCCTTGCCTGTGATCAAAAAGCCAACCGAGAGCATTCACGTTAGGCTTGCCCACAGAGCTGGGGACGTCTAGAAAATTCGACCTATGATTCGGCCGTTAACTCATTGAATACGACAGCGTCGTCGCAATCGTACCTTCTCGATTATCCTCAAGTTGTCTTTCCGTCTCATTCGCCTCTCTCTCTCTTAAGGTACCCACCCATCAATGGCCCTGCTACTGCGTACACCTCGAACACGCACTTTGTGTCTAGGACTAGCACTTGCCTCTTTAGCCACTAACCTCACCTCTCTGGCCGCCTTAGCAAACAACTTCTTCTGCCTCAAACTTTCTTCCATCTACTGTACTTCTACCTACCTGCCCGCCTCCTCGCGAAAGCAAATGTGCCAACCGTCAGGTGCCATATGAGTTGAAGGTGCAGCAAACTACCTATGCCCCTCTTTCCTAATCCCGTCATTACATCCCAAACCGACCCGAACGAGCCTGCCTGACGCCCAGACACACACTGTGCAGCCTGGTGGAGAGCACGGGCCAATCTTGCAAGGTATCTGTGTGACTGTGAAGTGCACTTTCACCTCTTTGGCTCCAGCTTCACAGGCGAGGAGCGTACGATATTATTCTCTATCTGTCGTGAGAGGAAGGGAGCTCTTATTTCATTTTTCTTCTTCTCTACCGCTATTCCTCTTTCCATCTTTCCCGAGGCATATCGCGTCGTCGGCGACTTCCACGGTCGTCTTATCAGCCAACTCGACCCAGCACTTATCTAAAGTGTCTGAACGTCACCGCTGCTGATAACCCCACTAACCCACCATCCCCCCGCTACCACGACGCCAACACCCCTGCAAGCTTCCCTCGAGGCGCACCTTCCTGAGGTCTGATAAGGCGTTATCGTTGCCTGCGACTGCCTGATACAGTACCAGCACGGTGCTACTTCCAGATCCCGCTGCTTCCTGCCCCACCTCACCTCTGCCGGCCTCGACTGCTCCCTACTTACACTGTATCGCTCTTACCTCTCTGCCTGACTTCCACCTTCCGAACCTTCAGCCTGCGCCATCGGCGAAACCAAGGCTCTCTTCTACGCCCACCCGACTTCTTCTCGCCCTTCTTCTTCCTCTCAACCTCACATCTTATCTTTGGTCCGCGAGGATTCACTTCCGTCCATCGTCTCCGTGCTCCAGACGGGATCGTCTCGTCTTCACATACGCTCTGTCAGCTCCGACACTTTCGGACGGAGGTAACGTCTCCCGAGACACGACAAACGCTCGTCGATTCTGACCCTTCCTCGAGAAAACCAAGGTCCTTGCGTCTGTCGCTCTGCACACTTTTTAGTCGACCAACTTTGGGCCCAGCCTATTCATAATGGCGTCTGGCCATCGACAGCTGGCGAGTAGTGGTATGTCTGCCTACAGCATTTTCCTCTCTTCTCCCAACGTACAGCTTGTGGTTAACCGATATTCCAGTGCTTGTCACACTCTCGGCCCAGTACCCTCCTCCCGACTTCCAGTATCCCGAGCGTAGAATCGTTTTGGAATCTAAGAGCGTCGACTCCGCCTCTGAGAAGGTCAAGATTGGCAGATCCAGCAAGCGTCTACCCGCCCTCGAACCCAAGAACACCAACGCCTTGTTCGACAGCCCGGTCATGAGCCGCGAGCATGCCGAATTGTATCCTGATTGGTACCACAAGGTAGGGTCAAACCCAAACGTACAAAGTGGTACCAGGGTCTAACCCGAACATAGAAACTTTATATCAAGGACTCGACTTCCCTCCACGGAACCCACAGAAACTCCGTGAGAATTAACGCTGGTGAGGCGTACGAGTTGCTTCCAGGAGACACTCTCAAGTTTGGCGTAGACATTCAACGATCAAGCGAGTCATTCCCGCCTTGCACCGTTCAGGTGCACTTCCAGTGGGATCCTCCTTCTGACACTGAACACGCGAACGCCCGGCCTACCTACACATACTCTGTCCCTGATGACTCTGACAGCAGCGACAATGACGACGACGATGATGTCAGAGCGACAATGGAGAAAATTCGCTTGATTGCGCAGCACCGCCTCCCGGGCGCAGCAGCCACTGCTATCGACCTCACGGATGACGCCCCTGTCCCTGCCTCCACAGCAGGGCAATCCGCCGCCGCCGCCATCGTCCTTGATGAAGACTATGCTCCGAATCGCGTCTTCGAGGCTCCTGCTGTCATTCCTCGCTCCTCCCAGCCTGCTTCCCCTGCTCCACCTGCTACTGTGGACTTCGACGCCCCCCATGACGATGATGAGGAGGCGGACCCCTCTTCTGCGCAACATTCTGCGCTCGTTGACCCGATCCCTACCTTTGACGACTCTGATTCTGATTTAGATGATTCTTACGAAGAGGGAGACTCGACGGACTTGTCAGACAAGGGTGTCTCGAGCGAGGGTCAATCTTCCGATGAAACCTCCGACGAAGAGGATATCTGCCTCAGTGACTCCCTGAGCGGCTCTGACAACGGCGACGTCATCGACGAGCAAGATGCCGAGGCAGAAACTAACTGCGATGCCAATTGCGATGGTGATCAAGAGGACGATGAGCAAGACAGTGAGCTTGACAATGACGCCGAATGCTACACCGACTACGATCACGACGTCCGTGAATCGGATGCAGAGAGTAGCGACGGAGAGAGCGACCCACAAGATGATGATGAGTACGTTTGGGATGAGCCTCCTCGCAACGACCTGGCCAATGACACATCCATGACCATCTGTGAGCCGGCTACTGGTACTGCGTCAACCAACCAAACGTTACCCCTTCAGCACATTATGTGTCCTGCTGCTATGCCATGGCCTTTCCCAGGTTCATCCGAAGACCAATTTGGGAATGATTTCAAGCTTCCGCCTCTGCTTAACCAGGCGACCCCTCTGTCCGATGGCAGAACTCTTACCCCGCTGCTTTCAACGCAACCTCTGGATGTCCTCGCCTCCCATCGGCCATGGCTAGCAGCTCATGGACAGCAGCCAGCCCATGGACCAAGAGGGGATGATTGGAAATATCCCAGCATGGAGGAGAAGAACCCATGGTTGTCCCAAAATGACGGGCCGTCCGTCGATGTCCTTGGACAGAAGAGTGGCAAGCCTGAATTCTTCCGTGCCCGTGAGCAAAACAAGGCGATATTGCGTCAACACGAGGAATCCTTGAAGCCTTCGCAAGCTCCAGTCTCAACCCAGCCTGCTGCTACTCCAGACAAAGCTGCCGACAATGACATCTATTCAAAGCCCACTCCAGTCGACGTTGAGGCTCCAAAGTCGACAAAGGTTCCCGAGTCTGTCTGGGCTGCCCCGGGCAGGAGATTCCTCGACTCGCCGCAGGAAGACCGTCTTTCTCCTGAACGAGAGATGAGCCCCGAGCCCGACATGACCAGCGCCTTCCAATACCAGCAGAGCAAACTGGCAGTCCTTACACAGCCGCCAAAGACTCGAGAGGCTGTGGTCGCCGGCACGGACAAGCCTGTTCAGGAGAGCACGCCGCCGCGGTCTCCCAAGCGCAAGGCTGACGAGATTTCTACTCTTCTTCCAGAAGAACAAGCTGCGGAGAGGTCGACCATCGACCAAGCTGCCCAAGATACGGCCTCGATTGTCGCCGGCGAGGAGAGCAATACTTCCGAGATTGCGCCCCCCGTTCTCCCTAGACCTGAAGTCACTGAGCAACGTCCCGCTAAACGTTTCCGCTTCCTTCCTAGCATGAGCAAGATCGGAACTTTCAGCGTCGGTGTCGGCGCTGGTGTCAGCATGCTTGCTGGAATGCTCGCGATGACGGCTCCTTCTCTTTAGTCTGGGAGGTTCACTTTACTGGCTCTTTTCTTTTTCTACGTTGCTTATTTACGACTTGGGTGTCCAACTTTGGACGATCCACAGCTGGATGGTTCATACGGCGTCAGGGGATTTAGGAACATGGAATGGCTCACGCAAGGTCCGACGATTGAGAGGGCTTTTACGTTTATGGAAAGGCACGGTTAATGGGTTATGACAACGATTCTGTCGCAGGTTACGATATACCTAGGGCCAGACTTCCTCCTATCTCTAGTATGACTTTCCTCACCCAGTCTTTCTTCTAGTCAATCGCACAATTAGCTTAGTTATGGAAACTCGTCACTTCATAATCGATGAGATTCAAGCGTGGTAAACTGTGTGATGCCACCATGTCTTGTAACAAGGCCAAGGACCCTTGGTCTCACTGAATCTCCCCAGGTGCCCGTATTATTTGTGCTGCTGAAATGCAGTGTCGTGATGATAAATCCCAAGCATTACGTCCGAGAGCTCTCCGCTAACTATAGACATCTAAGACGGCAACTGGCGTCAAAGTACACCTAAAGATCGTCTGTTTCTTATACAAAGGTAAAATCTCAAAGACCAGGCTTTCTTAACCTTTCAGAAATATTCATTCGACCGAGAGGATTTCCACGATGACACGGGTATAGAGGGGGTTCAAGATACAGAAGGGTGGAGATCTGTCAAGTCGAATTGGAAGGAAAAGAGAGAACAGTCTCGGGTAGACTAGAAGCCTCCCGGTCACGACGCATCAGGCCGATTAGTACGCAGGAGATTATTGGACAGCCTGACTACCATATGATTATGCAAGATGGCAGTGACGCTGTACGTTTGACAGCTGGGGGGGCTGATGAAATTGGGAAAGAAAGGATTTCTGATAAGGAGGGGGAGGGGTTCGTGGGTAGGTCGGGGCCCCTTCGGCCGTGGGAGAAGTATTGGCTCTGTCGTGGGACACGTTGGCCTCGGAACAAAGGGCCTTTCTTATTATCTGTCCGTCTGATTATGAGACATGCATGGACGTAGTATTAGTTAACGCTGCTCCGGTTGGCAACGACTTCTTTCCTGGGGAGTGCCCGGTGCCAAGCCTGCTAGTCGTGTGCAACTATTCAGCGAGACTCGCAAGTTTGCCTGCAGTGGGCGACGCCACGCGGGTGAGAGACTGGGGGAGCGTTGGTGAGATGCGCTTGTCGGCATGAGTTGTCGGGGGAGGACAAAGGAGAAGAAGGGAGAGGGAGAGCAGGAGCTTGTAGGAGACGGGAGATATCACGGGGCGTATTCGTTATGTGTGTACTAGACCGGGGCATATCTCGAAAGCCTCTGAGAGGTCCGTTGACATGAAGGCGCGGAATGACATGCATGGTGATCATGCTGGGGGTAAGCCCCACGATGTAACGAGAGAGAGTTGAGAGAGAAAACATGTCGTTCTCCGCGGGGGGCTGGGGGTTTGGTTGGTTGGTTAGTCAGTCGGCACCGTACCGACGCCCAATGGAATACTGTAATGGACAGACCCCTCGTCTGCATTCCACGCAGACATACAGTGTCGTTAAACCAGTCCTGAGTTGCGAACGCCATGGAGAGTACAGACTTGTCGGATGACCCATCGTGATCGCCTCGAGCAGGTCTTTGACGAGAAAATTGGGTAGCACAACGCGAGAATTGGCTGAGCAAAGCGATGAGTGTTGCAGGGCCGCCTAGATCGTGAAGCCGAGTGACTGCGACTTTCCCAGACGTTCCGATGTCTGGCAATTGCTATAGTTCACAATCCTCCCAGAATGTTGCATCGTCCGCCTGAGTCTGGGCATGGCAAGCTGACATCCGGATTCTTCCGAAATTCCTCACCGGTGTGGGATCGAGGTGAGTGCGTGATGGCAATAGAACCGCGCGAAGACCTCATGTTGGAGTTGGTTGACCACAGCATGGCGCTTAATGCCACGAGGCTGGCATAGCGGCGCACTGCCAGGAATTGTCGACCGGTGAATCCTTCGAGAAACTCGGGTTACTCAAGGTTCAAAAGAAGCTTGCAGTCCGAGAGAGAAAAAAGGGCGGCAGGTCGCTTACAGCATTCCCAACAGCTGGAGACTCTGGGTTTGCCTTGCTAGGCATGGGCCGACCCGTGGCTGTCGCTTGACGAGACAGTGAGACTCGAATCGAAATGCTGAGTCGGCTGTTGTGCTCAGAAACCCACGAGAGAGAAAGCACCTTGTCTGGATGAAGCTTTCCTATTGGATCCCGTAAAATCCCCCGTAAAATCCCACGAGCGCCGGTAGCACCGCCAGGGGGGGCTTTGTCTGCAATACCAACACGCCTGCCTTCAATAAACGCGTGCTCTTCGTGGCGTAGGCAGTTTTGACAACACCGCCCTTTCTTTTCCCTTTTGCGGCATGCTGAGAGACCCTTAGCCTGGCCCCTTCAACCGCAGAATTCCAAGGCCCTAATGTGCTCGGTGTACGTCTGAGTGGGCAGATCGGCATGGTCTCGATGCAGGTAGCCGGCAGTCGGTCGAGGTCGAAGGATGATTGCTGGAACAGCTAGCATCCGACATGCCCGGATCGAAGTCCGAGGCAGATCAGGACTAAAGCAGCAAAAGTTGCTGACATTGTTAATAGAGAATAATGGTTCTTGCTGCAATAATATGGGGGGGATTGACCCCAGAGCAACTCCCTCTGCACAGTAGTGTTGTCAACTTCAGATACGTTGAGACGGCTCTCTGGGGCTGTTGGAGTCAGCAAACAGAATACCGCATGGGAAGCACAAATGCCACTTACTTCGAATTTGCCGACGGGGCGGCATGTGCAGGCCGATATCTGTACTTCCTGCGGCTGACGTCAATAACAGGGTCAAATCACCTTGATGAATACCCAAGGGTGCCCATCGAGAGCCCCATGCCGGTCAAGAAACTTCCCAATCAGGACAAGCAGGAGAAGGCGGCATATGAAGTATCACCCACACTCTTCACCCCATTCGTTGGTCCGCAGGATGAAACGAGGCAACCTTGACGGAAGCACCCAGCGTAGTCACAAGACCGGACGAACAGTCCTCTCCTGTGATGTCCGATGGGTGTCAACACCTCGGTGATGATGCCCAGAAAAGCGCCCGGGGAAGGCGGTGAAGAGTGACCGAGCTCGAAGGCTTACTCGCCTCGTCAAACCTCTCCTAGGGTTGGATATTTCTCGAGACCATTGTGAGCGTATTTTGAATGGCGTGGCGAAAAAGTATAAGAGACGAGCAGGGCCGGTCCCTTTTGTTCAGCTTCCTGCAGAGATCCAGAGAGACTTGCTGCCAGTATTCTCATCGCGCAATTCCTCGGGTAAAGATCAGCCTTTCAATTCAACTTTTCAAGTTTCCGTATACATCACACAGCCGTCGACAACATGGCCTCCGACGAAGTCTGTGGATGTATCGAAGATATGTATTCTGGCAAGTGGGACTTCAGAACTTGCACCCATTGTTTTGGCCACGCACGGTAAGACAATTTGAGCCTTTAGTTGCCAGAGTTAACTGACGGTTTTCAAGAAACCCTTGTGATTTCTGCGGCTCTCAAGGCGTAGTCAGAGTCCCGTGCCCTCACAGGCGCGCAGCTGAAGATCGATCTTTGAGCTCCAAGCCTCGGACCGGAGGCGCGCGTCCGGACAAACCCGGACCTAGGGGCCCTAGAGGCCCTGCCAACGGCGATCCTGATAGAGGAGTTGCCGCCGGACGTAGCTGAGAGTGCCAGAAGAGCTTCCATTTTCTGAGCTATGAGAGGCTCCTGTAAATGTCATCACCCCTGACAGCCACGTTACTCTTCAAGAAGATCCTCTTCAAGAGAGCAGGGAGGTCCCAGTGGCCAAAAGAGTGTGTCTGGGCGGCTTTTTGTATCTTTCTCCGTTCCATTTCCATTTTTTTTCCTTTTTCTTTTTATTGGTTCTTGTCAGAAAGGGTCTCACGGCTTTCGGAATCCAAGATGATGCAACTCGAAATTGCCGGCGTTTGAGAAAGCGTCGCTAGACCAGAGACTTCACAAGCAGAGCAGAGTAGAAGAAGTTTCCAGGTTCTCAATGAACACTTTTCAGCGGGTTGCCATTCTTGAGGTTTACAATTGGGCTCATCCTCCCCTACTCTTAAGGCGCTGCCTGAGTATTTCCGAGAGCACTTCGACAATAACACCGGTTAAGCGCCGTCATAGGTACAGATCATCGGTATGGAGAAACCAGGACAGAGATCAAATGTTCTTTGGGGCAACGTTGACACGCTTCTTCGGCATAACAGAACCGTCGATGCATCTCGAGAGTCACGCGTATGAAGCTGATGAGGCGACACACGTGCGTAATAATCGCTGACAACGTGGTATTGGCCGGTCGTGATTCACCGGGGCAGTGTCCGGTGGCTCCTACTGGATCGAGCTGTTGGGCCGCGACACACACGAATCGAATTCTAGGTTAGGTTCCGAATCGTAGTTTGTTGTCAGGCGTCTTCCGGGGCTGGGTGTGATGCTTCCGGGGTCGGACAAGTGTTGCAGGTGTACGGCTTTAATCCGCTAAAGACTTCGGAGGATGTGCATGGGTACGAGAGCCGAGTTGCACAACAGAGAGCTTCGCTCTGAACCATATACCGAGTACCTTAAAGATTGAAGGCAGTAGCCTTCGGTTGATGTATCTTGTCCGCCAGTGTTGACTGGTAGGCTCAACCATGTATCGGCCATGATTCGTGATCTAACTCGGGGATATGCTAAAGAGCAGAGGTCGATATCGTGCGTTCTCTATCCCGAAGTCTGTATTTCCCTCGGCTTGATAATCGTCGGAAAACCAGGTGGCTTTGAGTTTGCAGGGACACGATTGGATGAAAGCTGATGCGACAACCGGGCTGAAATGCACAATTTGCTGAAAGCCAGTCATTTCGACCCTTGTGTCAATTTCGGGGCTGCCCATGGTAGAAAAGTCGAGAAATCAGCAGCAATCCGTATTGGCACGAGTCCAAATTGTATCGCTTGGATTGATACGCCCACGGTTGTCCAGAGTGCGCTGCAAAGCACAGATAGTGGCTCGAAGACAGTCCGCAAAGGTAGTCTGACGCGCATTGAGGCTTCCAGAAGCTATCGGCCGAGTAAACCTCCGCCAGTGAGGGATCCTAACGTCAATATATCAGGCAGTTTTCAATGACCTTCACATTGGACCCGATTGGTAGACAGTGCCATCTCCATATGGTCTCTTTCCTGAGAAGTGACTGATGCTCCGGCTGGATCTGCGAGGCGTCGTACGCTACTACGACAGTCGTACCGTACGAGCCCTGCGCGAGCTGCTCGAGTAAGCCCTGGCTGTAGCACGACACCTGGTTCGGATGACGCTGGCAGGAGTATTGGGAAGCCACGTCGATTAGCACCTGGGATCTCCTACTCAAACGCTGTACTTCGCCCGAAACTTCTGGATTTCTTTGCACGATATAAGTGCAGACCGACTTTGATCGGAATCATATCAAGCACCTCCTAAAGGTCGGGTTACTGCCGAGTTGCTTGTCGAAAGTATCATGTGGCCATGGTTCGGCCAACGTGCTTGACAGATCGGGCCCGAGATCGACCCATACGGTTCGAGATGCGACATGAGACGAGTTTGGTGCTTTGGAAAGACAAGATGAGGGTGATGAAGCAACGTTGTAGACGAGAGCTGGTGTTGAATTTTAGGGCCAGAGGAAGGTGGTCATCGCGTGTAAGTGGTACGTACCTTATCCGTCTAGGCAGGTATGGATATGCGATGAACAGCTGCCGAAGTTATTCCGGTAGAGACACACCTTGGTGGGTACTCGCAGTGCCCCGGACCTCTGGTGGGGCCGTGGTTTTAGGAACCGACACTGGAAGCTCCATTGTGATGCCAATCCAGCCGACCGCATCAGTGTCGTGGAGGGGCACTTTCTTAGTGGTGAACTTGCGCGCAACAGTCTCCCGGTCGCGCTCTTTGCGATTTCACCCCCTTCCTTTTTTCAATACGACATATCATGAGATAATCGAAGCCTAAGGCTTTCCTACAGCAACCATGTCTGTGATTCTCTGCACAGGTAAGCCCCCGAGTCTTGGGTCCCTTTCGCAACCCCAAAGCACCTTCCAGCCCTGTCGATGCTCAAAGGCCGGTGAAACAGATCGCTAACAATTGGCAGCTGGTTACGACCACACAATCAGGTACCTCACAACGGTCGCGATCGCCGAAACATCCTGACTAACCTCCTGCAGGTTCTGGGAGGCCCTCTCCGGCATCTGCTCCCGCACGATCCAGCACCCGGACTCCCAGGTCAACCGCCTCTGCATCTCCCCCGACAAGCGCTTCCTCGCGGCCGCCGGCCACCACACCGTCAAGCTCTACGACATCAAGTCCACCAACCCGAACCCGCTGCTGACCTTTGAGGGCCACACGGGCAACATCACCGGCGTCGCCTTCCACTGCGAGGGCAAGTGGATGGTCACCTCCTCCGAGGACGGCACCGTCAAGATCTGGGAGACGCGCAGCGGCCAGGTCCAGCGCAGCTACAACCACGGCTGCCCTGCCAACGACGTCGTCATCCACCCCAACCAGGGCGAGATCATCAGCTGCGACCGCATGGGCAGCGTCCGCGTCTGGGATCTGGCTGAGAACAACTGCTCTCACCAGCTCATCCCAGAGGAGGACGTCTCCGTCTCGAGCGTCACCGTCGCCAGCGATGGTTCTCTCCTCTGCGCGGCCAATAATGGCGTAAGCAGCACTTCATAATGATGATGACTAGTCCCAGGAAGCTGACAGTAAACTAGGGAAACGTCTTTGTCTGGCAGCTCCTCCAGACTTACGACCGCACGCAGCTCCTGCCCGTGACGCACTTCAACGCGCACAAGGAGTATATTACTCGTATCCTCCTGTCGCCAGACGTGAAGAAGCTCGCGACCTGCAGCGCCGACCACACCGCGCGCATCTGGGAGGTGAAGGATCTCGAGCCTGCCCATAACGAGGAGCCCAAGCCCTTCCCCCTCGAGGCCACCCTGACGGGTCACCAGCGGTGGGTCTGGGACTGCGCCTTCAGCGCCGACTCGGCTTACCTCGTCACGGCCTGCTCCGACCACTACGCCCGACTCTGGGAGCTGCACAGTCAGCAGATCATCCGCCAGTACAACGGCCATCACAGAGGCGCCGTCTGCGTCGCCCTCAACGATTACTCAGAGTCAGCTAGATAACGACTCGATGGTTTTCTACCGCGGGTGGCCTTTTCTTTTCCAACTTTGGTCGGTTACGTTTGGTCTCCAAAAGGACTTCTTGCTTACGTCTTTTGTTCTCTCATTCTGATATTGGGCTTGGGGTCTGGGTTGGCGGGGCGTCTGGAAACTCGTTTGTATCGCATCACAGATAGGCTGCGGCCATCTGCATTACGATTCTCATTTGCAGACTAGGGTAGTTGCTTTAAGAACATTACAAGCAGAATTATGGTATCCCAAAAACATGGGTCTAGTGAGACCTGGCTCCCAACGCCGTACATGCTGCAAAATGTGCGTGTTACAATCGTCTACCATCCGTCGCCCCAACCATCGTCGTCGTCCTCTTCCTTGGGCTTCAGATCTATCTTCTTGGCTACCACGGGCTTAGCCGCTGGTTTAGTAGCCAGCGGTTTCTTTGCGGCAGAAGCGGACGACTTGGACAGTCCCTTCGGCAAGGGCTTGCTTGAGCCACCCTTCTTTTGCGACTGAGCAGCGAGCCATCCAGCAAAGTCAGGCTCGGAGCCATCGTCAAATGGCGTCGCGCTGGCGGTCGTCTTTGCTGCTGGCTTGGCACCTTCAGTCGCCGGCTCACCCCAGGTGTCATCACCCATGTCTCCCCAAGCATCACCATCGTCTGCAGGCTCGGGGTTGAAAGAGTCGGCGACAATAGTTGATGGGGTTCGCGAGATGGGAGGGGGCGACTTCACTGCCTGTCTATGCAGGGCAGATGCCGAAGACATGGTTGGCCTCTTGGCTTCCGGACCAGGCGATGGAGACGGTTTAGGAGATGCAGTGCCAGCAGAAGTCTGCATCTCCCCTGCCGCAGAGGACAATTTGTTGGTGAACGAGGAGATGGCCCAACCGGTCCAGGAAGAGGCAGCTGAGTCGCCGCTTGGCTGGGGTGTGCCCATCCGGGGAGCAGCAGCGCCGTCGGCACCTTGGGGAGGCAGGGCACTATCTGGCATGGCTGCGGCTGCTTTCTTGATTTTCTGGATGTACACATCCATGGTCTTGCTCGTTTGGTCGCGAATGAGCTTCTCCTTGTCGATCAACAACGGGCACAGAACGGGCATGATCCTAAGGGCGACGTCTTCGTCTGTAAAGTATTCTCCAGTAACGCCGAGAGCCATGAGAGCGGCGTTCCGGGCATGCACGAACGGGTCCCTGAGAGACCTCGTGAAAGCAGCAATCAGAACCTTGCCTCTGGATGAATTGCCTAGGTTCTTAGCGATCTTTCCAAGACAAATGGTCGTGTTTGTACGGATGCCAGGCTGTTCGTCGTTCGCCGTTTTGGCAAGGTACTTGAGCAGGTCGCCGTTGATTGTCCGGTCTGAAAGCTTGTTGATGATGACAAGAACAGATTTCAAGGTCTGTTCCCGGACGATTGGCGCAACATCGGTGAAACCGGTCACGAGCTGTGGGAAAATCTTGTCGTTGACAACCTTCTGCGAGAGACGATCGATCATGAGAGGTAAGCTGTCAAGAAGGCAAACGCGGATGGCTCTATCTGGGTTAGAGAAGAGACGAATAACCACGGGTGTGATCTTGGCGTCGAAGTCCTCATTAGACAGTTTGGCGGCGATTTTCATGACGACGCTGAACGCCTTGGGACCACCGCCGCCAAATTCCACCGACTTTATTAGTTCTGGAAGGACCTTCATCTTAAAGAAGTCTTCTGGGAAATCATCTGACAGTTGGTCGAGATCACTTTGGCGGTTAGTTAAGTCGTTTCTGTATAGGTAGGTTGGCTCAACTCACTCAAGAAACTCTTCTCTTTCGGTCTCGGACTTGACGCCGAGATTTTCGATGCCCTCTGTCAGTTTGATCAGAGGGCTATCGAAGAAAGCCCCGCTACGCTGGCCTTGCTCCAAAAAGTGGCCAACACTGACACGCGCTTTCGGGTTCGGGTTCACCAAGCGTTTATAGCTTTGTTGCATTGTTGGGGGAATGCTCTTCGTCTGGCCGGCCTGGTCGGACCCCATAAAATCGCCGTTGAACACTTCGAAAATTAAGCAACCGAAACCGAAAGAGTCAATGGCTGAGTGAGGGTTCTTCTTGATGGCATCCCAGCCGCCGCGGGCAAGCTCTGGTGGAGCATATCTTGCAGAGTCTGGGACCAAACTTCCGTACGTCTGTGTGAACAGTCAGCGCCGCCGTCGGCATAAAATAGGGAAAAGAGCTTGCGCACGTAAATTACAGCATCATCTTCCTTAACGTTGCTGAGAACCTCGAAGCCGCTCATTTTCCACTCTCCGCTCTCAGACGTGTAAACGGATCCGACCCTGACATTGCCGTGTATTGATGATGCTTCGTCGTTGATGAACTTGACTGTGCGCTGGGAGGAGGTCAGTTTCCTGCAGAGCTCCAGTCCCCTTGCTTGACATACCGCAATGCTACTCAACCCCCATTTTATGGTCTCGGGTGTCAAACTCTTTCTCTTCACATGCCATCGTAGAGGCACCACGCGCTCGGTCGCAATGTAAATATACGAATCGGTCTATGTTTTTCGTGTCAGAAAGCACCATATCCTGACGCAGGGCACGCATACCTCCACCGTATCCAACACCTTGATCACGCCTGGGTGGCGCAGCGTTCTCAGCTTTCGCAAAGCATTCTTAGCAAGGGGAAATCGAGACTTGTTCGCGGTGACATCGAAGGAGAAAATGCTGCAGTTAGATCCGTCTTCCTGCAAGGGGCGTCAATTTCGAGCGTTTTGGGGATTTCTTCGGGAAGCTTGACGTACTCGCTTGGTGCCATTGTTGAGAGTCCAGATGGACTCGTCGATGTCAACTCTGTCGCCAAAGCTGTAGGGGAACGGTGGCCCTTGAGCTATGGCAGAGGCGACTGCCGACTTGAGGAAATTCATATCGATCGTTCAGTCTCGGATGCCTTCGTTTCGGTCCGGCGAAGCTTCGATCTATGAGACTGGTCTTGAAATCGTGTAAATGTGAGACGTTGCGACACGCGCATCCAGCGCAGGCAGGGAGCTTCGGGCAATTTGGCGACAAGACAGTGGACCACTGACGCCAGGGGACAGCACCTCAGCCAGCAGCGTCCAGGGCCCCGCGCTAACCCGCATTGAATAGAGGGGTGGTACTTGGTACGGATAGGAGATGATCCGCGGCCGACCTTCTATGGGCCCCGCGGAATGTGCCACCCAAGGTCCCTGTTTTGCCCGTCGCTAAAGAGTGGAAGCTAGGCAAGGATCACCCCGAGGTCTTGCGGTCTACCTACCTTACCTGACCTCTACCTCAATTGAAGCAACCAACACTCGACACAACCTCCACTGAACGTAACGCGAGGCGAGAGCCTCAACCACGTTTCCGCGACCTCGAGCCCGCGTCTGGCGTTTCTCCCACGAGGCAACCCGCTGCTTTCGGCATAACTCTCAGCTCATTATGAGAACAGTCTGCGGTTCCAAGTTATACACGTTTTAACGCCGTTTACTTTGGATCCATGCGAAAGTATCACTCGGCGGCTGTCGCGAAGCGGAGGGTGCGTGGGCGCGAAACCGAGAGAACGGGCGGGCAGTTTTCACCAGGTAAGCAAGGCTCTTCATTCACTCTTTCCGTCAAATTTTTTTCCGTTCCATTCCCTTCACGCGCAATGATGACTATTGGTAAAAGGTCCGATAGAAAAGGATACTTCTGGGGTTGTTGTCTCATCTTGTACCTGGTCTATGGCTTCACTCTCAGGATTGAACCACGTCCTCGTCCCCGCAAAGCCTTCGCCTGGCGTTGGGCCGCGCATCGTTTGTCGCTACCTCATGAACCAAGCTTCACACGTCGGGATCGAGTAGCGACATTATTGCAGCCTCATTTGGAGTTCAACTTCTGGGTGCCTCTACGAAGTTGGACCAAAGGCCGAGGCGGACATGAGAGGTTCAAGCTAGGGCTGCAAAACCGCTGTTTCCCCAAAATGAAGACCAAAATAAGAAACTGAAAAGACCTGAGCGCGACACACATCATTTTTCTGTTTACACCATTCTTGTTCCTTTTGTCAATCTACTCTTTCTCGGACTTTGCTTGGTTAACTCACTCTCGATGGCTAACCTTCACTAGAGCCTACGATACACGTGTCTACCCGCTTCGTCTTCAGCCGTCGGACCATGAGACAAGAACTCCAGGCTGCCCTTGACTTCTGTCCCATTGAACCGAAAGGCAGGCATCAAGCTCAACAAAAGCTCTCGTGTCACCGATAGAGCCTGGGCAAGCCAGCAGCATAATCCGAAGTTGCGGGTCACCTCAAGTCAGGCAGGCATCGCCTACTTGGCCCGATAACGTGCTCGATTGCGGTTCTTGACTCGTACATTGCATTTCGACGACTCTGATGACTACCAGGAGTACGCTTCAAAATCTGCGAGCCCGGCTTCTTAATACTCAGAGCACCGTTCCGAAAGAGCGCTCATGTGATGAGATGGACGCGACCCGCCCAATTGACCGATGCGCCACTGCGGGGTGCGGTTCTACTGTGTTGACCAACGGTAGCAAACACTGCTTAAAGCACAACACTCTCATCACACGCAATGTGCTCGGCCCCGGAAACTCCAGCTTATCATTCAAATCGAACCAGACGCCTCACCTGGTTAACGAGACGCAGGGGATCTCTAGGAATCCACGCGTGACGGAACGTCTCAACGGCGGACAGTCTCGCAACGGGCTTCCTGGCTTCCATGGTGGGACTAGTAGTCTCTCGGACCCCCAGCAAACAGTCAGGAATACTAACTTCCCTCCTGATCTTCTCCATAAGCACGCCATTACAGCTAAGAAGTCAATTTCCAGGCCTTCTGTGCAGAGAAACCACCCATCATCTGTGTCACCCACTGTGGGGTCTGCGCCTCGCTTTCAAGAACATACCAGGTCTAGATTTATGCCACCAACCTCGAGGAGCCCCGACAAATTCCCGCCGGGCAAGGCAGTACAGAACGGAGGGCAGTCTGCCAAGTCAACTACGACGAATGGCCAGGATCAACGCAAAGCTCCGAAAACCAGCTCCGCGGCTGATAAGGTTGTCCGGCCCGCTCGTGCAGCCTCACAAAACTCACGTCAAACATCACAAGCCTCGTCGCAATCAACGACCAACCATGGCGTCAACAAGCCCCGCCCAGAAGCCAGCCGTCAAAGAAGCAAGTCTAAAGAGTTGACAAAGTTTCTCACGCCATCTGCTGCATCCCCAGGCAGAATAGATTACCGCTCCCTTCCAATCGTGAGATCAGGGCTGCAGCCTCCTCCGACGAGTATCAAAACCGCGCCCCCATTCCCGCAACCTACAACTTCATCAGCTAAGCGCAAGAGAGCAAGCATCTCGGACACGGCTTCAACTTCGACATCAGACTCGGACTCAGAAGACACCGACGAAGATACGACCGCTGCCTTTACCACTAAGAGAGAGACAGGGCCTTCGCCACAGTCTCGAGATGGAACAAGGCGTTCGACAGGCGCAGTTGCGCATTGTAGTGTTCCGAACATTCACAACTTCGTCCCAGACCCCAGTGGGCCTTCTACGTTTGCTTCCGATAACCCTTTCGTCATGAACAGACGTGAGGAGACAATCCGAGAACCTAGTGAGGAAAGCGAAGATGCCGGAATCAACGGTCTGGCAACCAACGCCAGGCAGAATCACAGCACAGGGCTCATGGCGCGACGCCCCAACCTTGCCATCCAGAATCAACAAGTCTTCTCAGTTTCCACTGAGCGATGGCGCACAAGGCCTCCAAAGTCCAGGAAGTTGACCTGCGAGCAGCGGCGGGTTGAGCTTTGCCGTACTGTTGACCAACACAAATTCGACACCTGGATCTACACACAGCCTGAAGCGGATACGCCTCCCCCGGAAGTCTTCATCACACCCGCTCCTACTAGCCCCAATTCCGCTTCAGCCGGAGAGGAAGCACACAGGCCGTTCTACATGAGATTCGATCCCCGTATCCACTGGTCTCACGACCGCTCTGACGAGTGGTTTGAGCAGAAGATGGAAGAGATCAAGGCTCGCGGCGGACGCAAAGCCAACTTTGGCAAGGCAGCCTACCGGATGAAACAGCAGAGACTTGCCGAGGAGCGGTCTGAAGCTGGGCAGGCAATCGCGAGGGCGCTGGCAGCGCGACGGGGTAAGGACCCGCCGAAGCCACCACCCAACCCGCCGCAGCCATGGTCACACCGAAGACCCATGGATTTCGGCGACGTACCGGTGGAGGAGCTTCCCAGCTACGTGCGGAGGAACGAAGACTGGCTGAGGGCCACGGAGTGGATGCGGAAATCACGCGATCTTTCTTTGAAAGCCGCAGCGCTTGAGGCTGCCGGCGAGCCTTATGAGCATTTATTCAAGAGGAACCGAAATGGCCAGTGAGCCATCATTCAGCATACTGACTTACGAGGAGAGATGAATTGGGCCAGGACCATCCTGCCCACGTCAATCCATTCTGTACATCAAAAACATTACGAGCCATGAGAAGGTCAGACCGCGAAGGCATTACGCACATACAAGGAAGAGGGAGGCAAGAACGCAGAGAAAGACAGAAGCATGGAGTTATCGGGCGGCTGTTTTCGGCTTTCGTTCAGGGGGTTTCTTACATCATGATACCTGGGCCTCGATTACGAAGGACCTGTTTATTCTTAATATCGGGGGAGCATTCCCATCTCTGAGTGATGGAACACCTGGTGATCCACGCCAAGTTAGGTAGCAACCATCTGGCTCAAGAGATATTCAACAAAAGTGCGATCTGCATCATGAAAAGTGCTATAAGATGTACCGCCAGTGAGAATGGGAGTTGAAGCCTCCAGTGCTCTAGGTTCCAGAATCGTGAACCCATCTAGAGTCGTCCGGTGTTCTCAAGGTTGTCGTGAAGCTTCTGAATGAAGAACGACAGCGAGACTTCTCGTGGGATTAGCGTTTTCAATGCCGTGTTTTCCTAACCACTTGACCCTGTCAACCCAAAATCGCATCTACAACAATTGGAGGTGGATTGCCATAGTACAATTGGATCAGTTTCTTCTCATCCACGTATCCAAACATGACAGCTTGAGCGCCACGTCTAACGGTGGAAGCACAAGAAGTCTCAAAACCCTTCTTCCTCATCCACTCGCCAGTCAGCTCTCACACATGGCCAAAAAAGAGGAGTGCGTAGGGTGTAAAGCAAGGCAGCCATTTCAGCCACCCAGAAACCTACACACGGCCACATCAGTCGAAATCCGTAACTCACTCTCCTCTGCGTGGTTTACGTGCCCGCCTTCTCGGTATGGGCGAGAGCTCATGAAGTTTGATCGCCGTCGCAAGGGAGAAATCACCCAAACACCATCACATCTCGATCCTTCGACAGCTTCACTATGCGCCCACGGACCAATTTTAAAAAACACAGAAACCTCGTCATGGGATTGCATGACGTACACATACACCAAAGCAAAAAAGGGGGACTATCCGGGTTTCCAGGTTGTCTGGTAAAAAAACGCATTATCGAATTCTTCTGATGTCCATGGATGGTCCCGTTCTCAGGTAGATAGACGGGTGCGTAATGTTATTACAGGTGGAGGGTGTAAGTCACGCCACAATTACCTTGCGGTGCTCGCCCTCTCTGGGCTGTGTATATTCTTTGGAATAGCCTACGTACACTACCTTACCTTACTAGAAGCTTGATGCTTGGGTGTGTCAGCATGCCAGTCCAGGCACGAGGAACCACGCGTTCGCGCTGTTACGTTTGCGGCTCATCGCGGCGGCGGCTCCGCTACCCTTCCCCTTCCCATTCGACCCCTCTTCTTCGCCCGAGTCTTGGAAACTTCTGAAACAAGGCCGTCGTTTTCGACGGGTTGGTTTTTTGTACGGAAAAGGTCTTGTTCAGAATGGGAGACTTCCTTTGGTTTGACCGTGGGGGCTTGCGAGGAGGGGCGGAGTGAGGGACGAGACAATGACATGACGTAGGTTCGGGAAAGCCTGGAACGACTTTTATTTGTCCACCTTCCCTTTGTTGAGACGGAAGGATGGGAGGGGGCGTGTAGGAGAATAAGAGAGTGAGAGAGAGAGGGGCGAGAAGCTTACTTTCCGCAACGGGCCAAGATTCGATTGTGTGTCCCGCCACAGAAAAGGAGGTACTGTGGCAGTAAGCTTGCCTGTTGCCTTGCCTTTCTATTTGATTCATGGGATGATTTCAAAGCGGAAGGTTTACTTTGTCCGTGCCTTGCCTGACGTATCTCTGCCTAGGAACATTGGATGAGGCTGGCTTGCGACGGCGGGGTAAAGGGGTGGACGAAAGTATCCGGGCCCTACATGTAGGCGGCGACGGCGAGAGGGAGGTGGGAGGGAGAGAGATGTCGGAATTGGGGTTCAAGAGCCTCGGGTCCGGAGAGAGGTTTCTCCTGCCCGGCTTGCCTGTTGAGGAGACTCCGGAGGCGGCGCATCTTGACGTGTTGAATTCAAAGTCGATTACACTTTTAATGTTCAAGCTGGACCAGAGGTGTCTCGAAATGCAGCGATTTCAGGAGACACTTTCTTGGCGGGACGCCGTCGTGGATGAACTCTGATGGAAAGGGAAAAGGGCGGGGGTTGAGTTCGCATGACTAGCAGCGTGGGCTAATCGGATAGCGCGCAGCGTGAGCGTTTGAACAACAGACCTCAGTCGAGGCACCTTTACTGCCTGGGAGTCATTATCAATTCTGCAGGCCGATGTCGAAGCATGGCAGGCCGCGCTCTCGGACCTTTGGGGGACGTGCTGCAGTCGTCTTTGATGTCGTCCTGCTTATCCCCGCCATCTGTCGATCTCAGCCAACCAGCCAACCGCCGAACGCTAATTGCTTGCTCACCGAGAGCTCCCCGCCTCCGACGGAGCTGTCTTGTTGGCTGGTCGTCGGCGTCGTCAAACGTGCCTCTTGGTGATGAGTTGTCGCGTCGGCTTTTATTGCTGACTCGGTTGGCTGGCCGTTCGGTATGCGCGCCTCCCTGTTTTGTAAATCTCACGGACGCTTGTCAGAGGAAGTGTAATGCGAGGCTGGCGCTCTACTGCCTGGTGGCCCGGGAGACGCATTGCATGCTACTCGAATTTGGGTAAGGAGGTAGGTTAGAGGGCAATGAAGGCAGTGCTGGGTTGCAGGAAAGAGCAAGGCAGCAACAGCTGGCTGGCTGAGATGAAGAAGCTGAAGGAGCTTGGCTCGCTGGCAGCTGTTTGGCTGTCTTGCCATTGAGTTCAGAGATGGTTTCTCGATCTGTGACGGATGAAAGGGCCACGTGAGCGAGTCAAGACACTGGGCCCGGCGGTTCTTTTCCGTCCTTCCAGGTTGATTAGTTGCACATCATTTCTCCTACCCTCCACTGGCTCCGATAAGCCCATGGAGACGGTAGGATTGCGTGCTGCTGATGCTGCTGCAGCAAGTTGCGTGCTGCGTGACTGTATCGTATCAACGGGTGGATGTTCGATGCAGCGTCGAGCAATGAAGCTGCTCAGGTGATAGGCGAACAGACTGTACCGAGTCTTGGAGTATCGACGACCCGCCCCTCCAACGACTCGCTCCGATCGAGACCGTCCAGCCCGCCGGGCTCGCTAAGATCGGATGCGGATGTGGTCGCGGCCGCGGTAGCTGCATGAGGTTGGCGTTCTACGGAGCGCATCGTGGTATCCAGCGCATCAAGTGCAATGTTCATCTCGGTCTTTCGAGTGCAGGTAGCCCCGACATGGTCTGCATAGTTGCATTGGAGAGGATTGCGAGACAGCGCGAGACAGCGCGTCTGCTGAGGAGGCACAGCACTGGGCATCCCTGGGCGAATTCGGAGAGTCGGGGGCAGCTGTATTGTGTTATCGCTGAGGCGAGTGACCGACTGACCGACTTGCTCATGCAATTATGCAGCAAGCTGCCTCTTCGGGGGCCGCGATGGGTTGCATAAAAGCACCGTATCAACGGGGCCGGCAGAATGTCGCGGACGAGCCAGCATGGTGACATGGCACGTCTGAACGCTGGATGCCATTGTGTGAGAGGAAAGCGAAAAGTCGATGGAAGATTAAGGAGCCAAGGAGGCTCTTCCAACCAAGCCGCAGAATCCGGCGAACGAACGCCATTTCCTGGATTTTGCATTGCTGCAGTGAGTAAACATAGGAACATTTGCGGCGAGGCTCCAGTTCGCCTCATTCCGAGTCTTGTGTTTGCAGGGCAGCCCCCGGTCATGTGCCAATGGGAACTGGGTATGGCGTCTTTGCTCAGAGCAGCCGGGGTAGGTGGTAATGGGCAGAAGACAGCCCAACCGGGGGGCGTGTAGGTGCGAATCCTGAAGGGCGAGGGGTGGGAAAGGGAACAGGAGGCAAAGATAGGGAAGGATTCGAGGTTCCGGGTGGCCTTGTTGCAGCTGTTTGTGTCGTCGTCTGCCTGCCTGCCTGAACGGGGCGACGACAAGAGGCGACATCGGGGGGATTCGATTTGCGAGGCAATGTTGCCATGCATCAGCCAAACAGTAAGTTACACCTTGGCTGGGTGAGTCAAGGTGCCTGGGCAAGAGGCGAAAGAATATTGTGGCAGCTTCCATGGGCAGCTACCAAGGCAAGGTAGAGGACGTGTGATAGAGCGCTCGGCCAGATATCTGGCTGACCGCCTCTTTCCAAGTCGTTCCATGGTGATTGAATAATCCTCGTGTCAAACGCGGAGCTGAGCTGAGTTGTCGCTACGGGTGCCTCTCTGCCTGTCTGTCTCGCAGTCCAGTCCAGTCCAGTCCAGGTACGGGCCCTAGATTGGTGACATGTGAGCAGTTTGTGGTTCCCGAAGTGCGGGCATGGATGGCGAAGAAGTGCTAAGCAGAGACGGCGTGCGACTCGAGAAGCGCTACGTAGACCTGACACTTGGACATGGTCGCGGTTAGTGATGTCTCGGCTGGCTCGCGGCGAAGGCTATCTCCGCAAGCGTACTGCAACCCAGCCGTCCTCGCCGAGGCAAGGTTGCGCCGGAGCAGTTCGCAGTTCCATTCTGGCTGGGCAGTGACTGCCCGCCTGTACTCACTCTGTACGATGGTCAATGGCCAGTGAGGTGGTCACCGCAGCCCTTCCATTCACTTCAGACATGAGCCCCTCGGTGCCATGCCAGCCAACCACATTGCACTAGCGCCTCTCTCGCCCCTCTCTTTTCCTAGGCACCTTAGTGTCCTGCCTGGGGAAAGCCAGCCCGTAGGTCGTCTCCAAATCCAAGAGTCACCACCAATGGAACTGCACCCGCCTGCCTCCGTGCCTACCTACCTACCTACTTACCAATGGACCTTATTACACTACCAGGCAGGTAGGTACCTTACGCTGTAAGGTATGGAAGGCATGTACGAATACCACCTCCCAAATCCACACCGGGTTCGGGACAGTGCCAGTGCGCATTCACCTCCATCACCGCGAGATACCCGACACCGACGTGCTAATCCCAGCTCCAGCGGGTGCGAGTGACGCTGCCGCTCTCCTGCCTGGCAGTGGCCATCGCCCATTGCCATTGGATTGCGTGGTGTGTGCAGCGCGCGTGTGAGTGTGTATGGTGTGTCCATGTGTCCCGGGTCTGTCTGTATGCCTTCTGCCTCTGGCCACCACGGTTTCGGCCTCGCCCTCCTCGCTGGTCGTACATAAGTGTCCTCCAGTCCCCATCCCCCAGTACAAGCTTCAAGTCATCTGCAGGAGCTCTCACCCAGTACCGCACCGTTCCGCATCTCAACGCAGGAAGGTCTCGTCCAGTCCCCGTCGAGTTCGGCACCTTGAGTCCTGCGTCCTTGACACCTTCCAGAGAAAGCGACGCATCATCCGCCTAGTCTCCCACAGTGTCCCCACCCGGCACCTCCACCTCCACTCCAGACCACGCCCTGGTCAGTGTCGGTGCAAGACCACCCCAAGTGTGAGCCAACCAGTCCAGTCTCTCTCCGGCTTGTCCTTCCTCGCCTGCTCACCTTCTTTCTCCACCTGACGACTGACCCCCATCATCCTTTAAGTCACTATCTCTCCCACCCCATCCCTCACCCGCTTGTCCAGCTTCTCGTCTTCCACCACTTGATCTACTCTTTGTCCCGTTTCTTCATCTTCTTTTTTCTTTCACATCCATTGTCGACCACCCCAATACATATACCACCACGCTACCCGTCGTCTGGAAAAGGAGAACTTCTCTCCAACCCCGACCGAGCGAGCCTCGTGCACCGTGCTTACCCGCTCAGCTCGTGAAACACCCGCAAGAGCCGTCATCCCCTCCCCGCCGGCCGACCGCGACACACATCATCGATACCCAGCAATCACTTTCCATCCTTTCAACATGGCTTCCAACAACACAACATCGCCAGACACTCAGGTCACCCTGAAGATCAACTTCGAGGGAATGACCCGCCGCCACAAGCTGCCTCTGCGAGATATGGGACCCAGCACCCTCGAAGAGAGAGTACGTCATTCACCCGCTGCTTCCGCTACCTGCCAACCTGCCTGTATTCTCATGGCCACGTTCTGAGTCTCTTTGCGACGTCTCGCCACGTTGCAGAGTTGCATTCTTCACCGCCATTATTAGAGTTTTGGGGCTTTTGTGGTGGAAACACCTTGCTAACACGGCCTCACATAGGTTCGCGCTCTTCTGGCTGTCACCCAGGACGATAATGTAGTCCTCGAGAGATACTCTGACTCGGCTGGTTCGTACATCACCCTCGACAAGTCGAATGTCTCAGTCTACAAGCAACTCTACCGCGCCGCCAAGGCCAAGCAAAAGCTCAAGCTCCGTGTCACCAAGCTCGTTGAGGAGAAGATGGCCCCTAGGCCAGTGTCCGTTGAGGATGTTCCCGAGTCCAGCACCCCGATCGTCCCACCCAAGGTTGAGGAGCAGCCCCCAGTTCAGCCACTCGTCGACTTGCAGCAGTCTGATGTTGAGCCCAAGAAGGAGCTGCCCACTAGCGACACCGGCCTTGACTTTGAGGCCTCTATTCTCGCCTCATTGTTGAGGAGACACGCCAAGATCAACGACGAGGAGGCACCAGCAACCCCGGATATCCCCGTTTCCGAGGGCATCACCGCCCGCGATCAGTGGTTTGCAAACGCTTCTGGCGCCGAGACCACGCCCGCTAGATCATCATGGGGACGCTGCCCTGCTCTCACGCACCCCAACACCAACTTCGCAGTCTGCTGCAACAGCTGCGACCAGACAGTTCCTGATGCTCACTACCACTGCTCCACATGCGACGACGGCGACTTTGACCTTTGCCAAGACTGCGTTGACCAGGGCATCACCTGCTACGGTGCCGACCACTGGCTCATCAAGCGTATCGTGAAGAACGGCCAGATTATCAACAGCACAACGGAGACCATCGCTCCCAAGATCAAGAGCAAGGCCAAGGATGCTACCAAGGAAGTCAAGGAACCCATCAAGGTTTCAGCCCAGCAGCTGCTGCCCGAGAGAATTCTCCCCGTCTTCAGCAACGCCATGTACAACATGCGCACTTGCAACTGCTGCGTGACCGAGCTTCCTGAGGCCAGCTTCCTCCACTGCACCTCTTGCGAGGACTTTGACCTGTGCCACGCTTGCTTCGAGAAGGATTCTCACGGCCACAACCCGAAGCACCCCTTCGTGCCTGCTGTCGAGGGCGCCCACGTCCCCAGCCACATCCAGATCAAGTTGTCTCCTGGCCGCAACCAGAGCCACAACGCTATTTGCGACGGCTGCGACAAGTACATTGCTGGTGTCCGTCACAAGTGCCTCGACTGCCCTGATTGGGACTATTGCGCTGACTGCATCGTGAACTCCAAATTCGTTCACCCCAACCACCGCTTCGTTCCCATCTACGAGCCTCTTGATGAGGTTCGTAGCCGCGCTGTCAGCCGCTCTGTCCACTTCGGCATCTGCTGTGACGGTCCCCTGTGCGCTCGCGCTCACAACGCGCCCACCTATATCACCGGTGTTCGCTACAAGTGCACCGTGTGCCACGACACCGACTTCTGTGCTAACTGCGAGGCTAGCCCGGCTAACACCCACAACAAGACTCACCCTCTGGTCAAGTTTAAGACGCCTGTCCGCCATGTCACTGTTACCACCACTGGCGAGCGCGGAGATGGTCAGCGTATGCATCAGATGGGCGACCGTAACATCCGCCGCACCAGCTCCCGCTCCACCGAGACTACTGCCAACGCATCCATCAACCCTGTCCAGACTGTTGTTGATGTGAAGCCTACGGAGCCTACCGTCAAGGAGGAGGTCGTCGAGAAGATGCCCGAGCCCGTGGTAGAAGTAAGGAAGGAGCCTGAGGTCAAGAAGGAAGTCATCGAGGAGAAGCCGGTGGCCCCCGTTGCTGAGAAGCCTATCACCGAGCAAGATCTCGCGGCTGTCTTCGTTCGCGACACCGTCGCTGATGGCACCATCCTGCCGCCTAATCATGTCTTCGAGCAGACTTGGGTCCTTCGCAACGACGGCGAGGTTGCCTGGCCTGCCGGATGCTCTGTCAAGTTTGTTGGCGGAGACTACATGGGCCACGTCGACTCTAACCACCCTGCCGGTATCTCCGAGCTCGTTTCTGCCTCTGAGTCTACTGTCTGCTACGCACCTCTTGCACCGGGTCAGGAATTTGCTTTCAACGTTCTCCTCCGCACTCCTGCGCGCGAGGGTAAGATCATCTCTTACTGGCGTCTAACCACCAAGGACGGTCTCAAGTTTGGCCACAGACTTTGGTGCGATGTTAGCGTTCAGGCTCCCAAGCCCGTCGTTGAAGAGCCCAAGGACGTCCCTGTCGAGATGCAGAGCAGCAACATGATTTTCCCCAAGCTGGAGAAGGAATCACCGATTTCTAGCATCCACGAGGAGATCAAGTCTGAGGCTGCCCCTGCCACTAGCTCTGAGGCAGAGGAGTTTGAGGACTGCGGTGATGATGAGGAGTGGGACGCTTCCGATGATGGCTTCATGACCGATGAGGAGTACGACATTCTGGACGCTTCCGACGAAGAGTTTCTTGAGGAGCAGCAGAGGCGGCTGAGGAAGTAGACCATCCTCAGGCCGTTCTCGTGATTTTCTTTCCCACTGGATACGGAGTGACCGGTGGTCTGTTCAGGGTGTCTGGCTCTCCTCGCATGTCTCATTTCACAGTGTTATCAGGGTATTTGTTTTTCATTTGAGACCTGTCTCGACAGTAGTGAAGCGGTAGTTGGTAGTGGCACGCGACGGTGGCCACTCAGCGCACATGTTAGTGTAGGACCGATCACTCGTCTCTCAGGTTGTCCGAGGTGACGCTCGTTTCATGACGCTCTCATGACAGATTACAGATTGGTACTTGTAGGTTTTAGGCAGCAATGAAACGTGGCTATCCAAACTATTCGGAAAAACACATGCAGTTAAATGTGAAAGTGACATGTTTTGGCGACAATCAAGGTGTCGAGCTGTGAACATGTGTAGAGTGGCGACGATGCATGTGGGATGGAGACGTTCCCGCACACACCCCTGTTGGAAGCTCCAATGCGCATGCCCCACTTAGTACATCTGCACTAACATGCAGCACCAATCATTTCTGGACCCCTGGACAGGGGGCCCGAACTGCAGATAACTTTTGGATAAAGTGTCCTTAAGACAGTCTTCTACGACACCTCCCACTTCACGAGAGTTGCGCCGAGTAATCTGACCAGCTTTCCAGGAGGCGAATTTCGACGACTCAATCCCTGGCAGCTTCAAAAGTCTTTCATTTTTGCGAACAGGCACCGAAAACGAGGCATGCGGTAACGAGACAAGGTTTTGACGGCAGGCATTTGCAACAAGCCGAATAGGGACACATCGACGAATTGCGACAGCCTCGTGATCAACACACATACACAGCGAAGTGACTTGCGACCACATCTCAATTGCGCTGATCACTGGCGGTATTGGTAAACGAGGTTATCAAATTGACATCAGGCAGCCATGATGAACGGCTGGGACGAGAAGCACGGCATGGATGACGACGCCTTCGGGGCGAAGGGGAATATTGTCAGCGCTTTCGATGCTTTCCGTAAGTCACACGACAGACTGTTGCGCACCTTCGCGCAACGCTCTTCAACAAACCGATGTGAAGCAATGAGCTGACACGGTTTTCGCAGCCAAGGCGAAACCCCAATATGTAACGCGGACGTCGGGCGGCGGCAAGTGGACTGTCGCCATGGCAGTGATATCACTCTTCCTCTTCTGGACCGAGGTCGGTCGCTGGTGGCGCGGTTCTGAAACGCACACCTTCGCCGTTGAGAAGGGAGTTGGACACGAGATGCAGATCAACTTGGACATCGTGGTGCGCATGCACTGCGACGACCTCCACATCAACGTGCAGGACGCCGCCGGCGACCGCATCCTTGCGGCCAGCAAGCTCAAGCGCGACAAGACGAACTGGTCGCAGTGGGTCGACAACAAGGGTATCCACCGCCTGGGCAGAGACACCAAGGGCAGGATCGTGACGGGCGAGGGGTGGCAGGAGGAGGAGGGCTTCGGCGAGGAGCACGTCCACGACATTGTTGCCATTGGAAAGAAGAGGGCCAAGTGGGCCAAGACACCGAAGCTTTGGGGCGAGGGTGACAGCTGCCGCATCTACGGCAACTTGGACGTGAACAGGGTGCAGGGCGATTTCCACATCACCGCGAGAGGTCACGGATACATGGAGTTTGGGGAGCACCTTGACCATGCTGGTAAGTTGGCTGTAACTCATGCGCCGTGGGTCGAGTCGTACTAATCATCTCGCAGCTTTCAACTTCTCGCACATCATCTCCGAGATGTCGTTCGGCCCCTTCTACCCCTCGCTTGTCAACCCTCTGGACCGAACCGTCAACGCCGCCAGAATCAACTTCCACAAGTTCCAGTACTACCTCTCTGTTGTGCCCACCGTCTACACCGTCGGCAAGTCGGCGTCCACCTCCAACACCATCTTCACGAACCAGTACGCCGTTACCGAGCAGAGCAAGGAGGTCGACGACCACAACGTGCCCGGCATCTTCTTCAAGTACGACATCGAGCCGATTCTGCTGTCCGTGGAGGAGTCTAGGGACGGCTTCTTGCAGTTCCTGATGAAGATTGTCAACGTTGTTAGTGGCGTGCTCGTCGCCGGCCACTGGGGCTACACCCTCACTGAGTGGTTCAAGGAGGTGAGGGGCAAGAGAAGAGAGAGGAACGAGGGTTTTATTGGCACGAAGAATCAGTATGACCAGTAGACGATTAGTAGAGGAGCATTTGATAGCGCAAGGGGGACTACTGTGGGATTTCGGAGTTTACGGGTTGTATATAGAGTGCACAAGGCCCATCTTCTGAGCCATGCTTCAACTCAAGGCTAGCTAAGAAGATGTTGGTGCAATTGGGACAGGGGAAATTGTTTCTTGGCATCAAGCATACTGTCGGATAAGTTGACAAAAAAAAAAAAAGAGATCACTTTTTTACAGTGCCTTGGCGACTCAATTTTATGTAGGTTTTGGTTATCTCTGCCGTTGTTGTCCTCTCTATTGCCGTTGTCGTCGTCCGTCGTCGTCCGTCGTCGTCTTCGTCCGGTTCTGCTCTTTTTGTCTCTGTAGCCTTCCTTGATTATTATGGTGTATACGCAGGAAAGATGATGTAAGCGATATCAAAGAAACTCAATAGGAGAATCGACAAGCTGCCTCGTCTCACTGTCTCTGGTGTAAGTGATCAGTTCTTAACGATACCGACTCAGTGCAGGGATTTGCCTCGGCGTATGGTCGTCGCCGGTGCCGGCAGTGCAAGGTTTCTTTGGGGTTGCCCCACAAATGGTGTAAAACTCCCCCAGACTTTCCAATCCGACATCGCCAATTTGCAATCCAAAAAATTCCACACCCCGCCATTACGACTCACACATAGTCTTGGGAGCGAGGTGCGCAGCGACAATGGCACCAATCCAGCTTGCCAGTCGAACTGGAGGCGCCGCGAGGGTATAGCCATACTCAAAACATTTTTCCAGCCTACAATGAGGTTACTAACACCGCAACAGCGGCTCCTGGCGCGCACGCGACCATGCCTCTCCGCGTCCTCATGTCTGCCGGTCCGGAGGACCTTTGCGACGGCACAAGACGTTGACCAGCTTGACGCCGAGATGCGCAAGCTCCTGCCCAAGTCGATCAAGCCCGACACCTACCGAAGGCTCCACGACAACCTCCTCAAGGTCCGCCACGTCCTCGGAGGACAGCAGCGCCTTACCCTCGCCGAGAAGATCCTCTACAGCCATCTCGACAACGCCGAGGAGTCGCTCCTCACCAACACCGAAAATGGACGCAACATCCGCGGTAGCGCCAACCTGAAGCTCAACCCGGACCGAGTCAACATGCAGGACGCCTCTGCGCAGATGGCCCTGCTGCAATTCATGTCCTGCAACCTTGCCCAGCCCGCCATTCCTGCCAGTATCCACTGCGACCACTTGATTGTGGGCTCCAAGGGCGCTGACAGCGATCTTGTCGACGGTATCCAAGTAAACAAGGAGGTTTTCGACTTTCTCGAGTCGGCCGGACGCAAGTATGGCATGGACTTCTGGCCTCCTGGTGCGGGTATTATCCACCAGACGGTGCTTGAGGTCTACGCTCTGCCGGGCATCATGATGCTGGGTACGGACTCTCACAGCCCTAACGCTGGCGGTCTGTCTACCATCACCATTGGTGTCGGCGGTGCTGATGCTGTTGAGGCTTTGGTCGGCGCTCCTTGGGAACTGAAGGCCCCCCGCGTGCTGGGTGTTAAGCTGACTGGCAAGCTTAACGACTGGGTCTCTCCCAAGGACGTCATTCTCAACCTCGCCGGCAAGCTTACCGTACGTGGTGGAACTGGTTTCATTGTTGAGTACTTCGGCGAGGGTGTCGAGACTCTCAGCGCTACCGGCATGGCGACTATTTGCAACATGGGCGCCGAAGTCGGCGCTACGACGTCCATCTTCCCCTACACCAAGGCCTCGGAACGCTACCTGCTCCAAACCCGCAGAGAAGCCCAGCACCGCGCTCTTGAGGGCTACAAGAACTGGGGAAGCTTCAACTTCAGAGCCGACGAGGGCGCCGAGTACGACCAAGTCATCGAGATCAACCTGTCGGAGCTGGAGCCCCACATTAACGGTCCCTTCACCCCCGATTTGGCCACCCCCCTGTCCCAGTTCAAGAGCACCATTCAGCAAGAGCAATGGCCCGAGGTCCTGTCTGCTGGTCTCATTGGCAGCTGCACTAACAGCTCCTACGAGGACATGACCAAGGTCGAGAGCATGGTCAAGCAGGCCGAAGCCGCCGGCTTGAAGTCCAAGGCCCCTTTCTACATCACGCCTGGCAGCGAGCAGATCCGCGCCACCCTCGAGCGTGACGGCACCCTTCAGACTCTGGAGGGCGCTGGTGGTATCGTTCTTTCCAACGCCTGCGGCCCCTGCATCGGCCAGTGGAAGCGTCAAGACGACATCCCCAAGGGCGAGCTCAACGCCATCCTGACGTCCTACAACCGCAACTTCCGCGGCCGTAACGACGGCAACCCTGGCACCATGAACTTCCTCGCCTCCCCTGAGATCGTCACCGCCATGGCCTACGCCGGATCAACCACCTTCAACCCCATGACCGACAAGCTTCAGACGACCGACGGCAAGGAGTTCCAATTCAACCCTCCCCGCGGTCTCGAGAACCCCAAGTCCCCCTTCGAGTCCGGCGTCGCCTCCCTCCAGGCCATCTCACCCGAGAAGCCCAACCCAGAGATTAAGGTCGCCATCTCCCCGACCTCTGAGCGTCTCGCCTTCCTCGAGCCCTTCCCCCCCTTCCCCGAGGGCGACATCACCGGCCTCAAGGTCCTCGTCAAGGTCACCGGAAAGTGCACCACGGACACGATCTCCGCCGCTGGCCCCTGGCTCAAGTACAAGGGCCACCTGCCCAACATCAGCACAAACACCCTCAACACCGCCGTCAACAAGGAAACGGGCGAGGTCAACGCCGCCTACGACGTCGACGGCTCCAAGCACACCATTCCCGAGCTCGCCCAGCGCTGGAAGGAGCGCGGCCAGGAGTGGCTCGTCGTCGCCGAGCACAACTACGGCGAGGGCAGCGCACGCGAGCACGCCGCCCTGCAGCCCCGCTACCTCGGTGCCCGCGTCGTCCTCACCAAGTCGTTCGCCCGCATCCACGAGACCAACCTCAAGAAGCAGGGCGTCGTGCCCCTGACGTTCGAGAACGAAGCCGACTACGACCAGATCGCCGCCTGCGACGAGGTCAGCACCGTCGGCCTCTACGAGATGCTCCAGAACGGCGGCAAGGGCAAGGTCCAGCTGCTCGTCAAGAAGAAGGACGGCTCCGAGGTGCTCGTCCCCACGCTGCACGCCGTCACCAAGGACCAGGCCGGCTTCATCCTCGCGGGCAGCGCGTTGAGCATGCTCGCCAAGCGCAACCAGGCTTAGAAGAGCGGTGTGTTTCATGAGCGGAAAAGGGGGGTTGGTTGTTCTCGTTTTATTGGGTTATTGGTTTTCAATCGTGTTGATACAATGGCGAAAAGTGAAGACAAAAATTGACGATTGTATATATCCCTGTGCAGACAGATCTTTTTGTATTTGTTTCAGGTAATTTGTTTTTGGTTACGTATAAAAGGCAAGAATGGTATGAAATGGAAGAAATGAGCTGAAACTAGTTCCAAAGTGTGATGAAGCACCTTCATCGTTGCCCTTGGGACAGCCCAAACACTTGAGCCTATCGCAACCATCTTATCTTACGATAGGTGTCGAGCATCCGGGGAAATCTCGGGCCTATAGTTCTTTCTTGGCCTGTTCGAGATACTTATCTGTTTGCGACTCGCACGAGGAGTTACTGTCGTGGTGGTGGGCACAACATGGTGCAGACACGCACCAGACAACCAGGGCATTACGATGAACCTGACCGCCTGGCGACGTGATTAAGGCAGGTACTCGAAAACAGGCCTGGGACCAAACCAAACTCTTGGGGTGGCTCCTTGACGTCGTCCTTGCTGTCGTCGTCCTTGTTGCCTGTCACAGAAGAATCCAGATTCTGTCCGGAAAGCCCGCGCTGCCCCCAGTCTACTCCCCCAAGTCGTGCGGGGCCAGCGCCGCAGCGACGCCAGCATCGACAGTTCGCGCAGGCTTGCTTCTGGTGATCCCGAGGAGGACAAGATCGCCGAGTGAGTTGGTGCGTCTGGGATGAGATTGAAAGTCCGAGGTGGCTCTCCTCCGTTCAGGCGGTATACTACCGTTCCTTGTTGTCGCCTCTTTCGTCAACTCTGTCGTCATTATCCTTCGTCGTTGCCCTTCGTCGCCGTCGTCGTCGTCGCTGTCGTCGTCTTCGTTACATATGAGAGACAGGATTAGGCCCAATATTACGCGCAAACTCGTCGTTAACCATGATAGTGATGAAATTCACTGCTGGACAGCCTCTCAATCCGCACCAAACATCAAATGTAGCCTTGAAGAGGATTTCCGTCCCTGAGACGGTGGGGTACGCGCGCTCGAAATGCACTCTATCACCAAAGTCAACGCCCGATAGTGCCGACCACGACGTCAAGTCAGATAGGATGATGCTTTCTGCGTCTCGCAGGCGCACGCTTAGCACGACTATAGCTGGCTAGGACATATACAGGCCGACTCGACCAGAATACCAGCAGAATGCCGGCAAGATCGGTCCTAGGTAGATGGGGACGCGGGGTGTGTTGCAGTGTTGTTGGATGTGAACGGGCATGGACGCCAACTCGGCCTCGCCGTGCACATCAAATGTGAAGCATTTGGTGGCCAGTCTCGAGTAAAGCTGCGGCACCGTCAGGATATGCTTGTTAGTCGCTGCGAGCCGGAGATGGTAGATGAGACAGGCAGAGAACGATCGCCAGCCGTCGGCGCAGGCGAGGTGGTCGGGGAGTGAAGCTGCGATGATCTCTTTGCCGGACCCAATCGCGCCTGCGCCGCCGGGATGGGGGCAGTCAAGTAGCATTAGCACGTCTGGCTCGGCGCTGTCGATCAACTCTCGGCGGATATTCGTGAAGTATACTCGAGGGACATCTTGGTATTGGTAGGAACTGATAGGTTGAGGTGGTTGATCGAAGACCGTGGGCGGCCAGCTTGGGTGTAGAAGGAGAGTAGATTCATCGTTGGTTGCTGCCTGCATCACCCTGCCGTGGCCCACGTAGCAGATGACCACGAGGGTTTCTCTCCCGAGCCGGGGCTGGTACGGCGTTCCGTACAGTGTATCCCTCACGACGTCGGAGACGATGCCGTGCGGGTTGGGCACGAACGCCGGTATTGAAGTATGCAAGACTTCGTAACCGTATAAGTGCTGGAAAGTATCGCCAAGTTGGGTAACCCAGTGTCCAACTCTGGCGCGGCGGCTATAGTCGATATCCCAGCAGAACGTGAGCACAATCACTCTGTTGTAGTGCTGCGTGTGTTCAGCATCGTAATAGTTACGAAGACTGATCTCCAAGGCGGCTTTGAACTCTTGGGCGGTGATCTCTTCGGGTCGGTAAGCCCGCAACGGGTGCGTCGACGGCCAGTCCATGTCGTTGTCGTCCGGAGAGTATTCGTAGCACAGTAGAGGAATACGAGCAGAGAGGAGGGTTGGTGCCTCTGTAAGCAGCTGTACTCGTACGACTTCGTATTTTAATACCGTCAAATTATAGCTGAATAAAGACCTGGAAATATCCCCAGTGATGTTGCCACATTTGAATGCTCGAATTATCTCCGGTGCTTCAGGTTGAGCGAAGTCTAATACATACCAAACGAGATCCTCATACGACGAGGACGACGAAGGACGACCAAAAAGGACGACAATAAGGACAGCAGAAGTGACAACGGCAACATGACGTCAAAACCGAGGAGAGTCTCAGGCCGTAGTTTCGTTCCAGACCTTGTTGTGAAGTGAGAGGACCTTGCAATCACAACATCAGGCACCCGAGCAAAGAGGTCCACGAGAATCCAGCCAACCACTGTATACATCGACAACACAGCACCCTAAAGGCCTCCAACACCTCAAAACTACCATGTACACACACTAAGCATCACATACATCTACCTCTCCCCATCTCCGCCCTCCTACCCGTCAACTCTTCTGCCAACACCATTCTCTTCCCTCTCGCGTGGTAAATAAACACGCGAAATCATCATGAGCAAACAAGAAAAGAGTATCCAAACCCCACCTCCCTCCCTTCCACTCAAACAAAGAAACTTTTTTTTGGTCGTCAGAAGAATATCCCCCTAAACATGCATACCTAGACCGGAAAAGCCCTCTCACAAGATACTGAAGAAGGAGAAAAGCAAAGGAAATGTTAAACGGCGGGAACTAGTCTAGGCATATCGTGTGGTCATGATGAGGTAGAAAGAAAAAAAAGAAAAACAGAAAATCGGGGGAAGGGTCAATGGCCCTTTCCCTCTGAAGGAATGTCTAGGTAAACTAGGACCAGAAATCAACGTAATGGGGTCATAAGCTGGAAGGAAAAAACTACTAACCATGAAATGTATAGACGCTCCAGACCGAAAATCCAAAACCAATACCAAAGGGAACCTAAAAAAAACTGTGCGAGATTGGACCTCCGATTCACCAACGCCCCATCTGTCGGGGTTGAGCACGAAGGAAACAACTGAAATTACCCGTGAAAACGCCAGACGCTTGGAGAAGTAATGGTAGCTGATAGGAAACCCAAGAGAGGGGGAAGTGGCAGGGGCTTCGACGTGGGCAATGGGAGGAACTTCTTGAATTCGAGAAAAAGGTGTAGAGGTTGTAGAACCAAGGGACCTTGCGCTGTCTCCCCCTCCTAACTCATGATCCGCCAGACCGTCCTTTCCTCTCCTGCTATCAAATGCTTGCGAGCGTGTTGGAACAAGAAAAAGGGGGGTTGTGGCGAAAACCTCGGTAACAGAGTCCCTCCCAAACAAAGTGCACCTCAACGCGGATCAATAGCGCCCGAGTCCTAGCAATACCATAAGCATATAGAGTTCATCAGCGCTCATCGCTTTTTGAAATTCCTCCAGCCCCTGTGCCCCCGTCCAGCCGTCCGACGAGAAGAGGGTATAGCGCGACCAGAAAAGCCGACATTGAGAATTACAAGGATTATGGAGAAGGCGTTACGGGGAACGAAGGAACCAAAGTGGTAGATAGTTGCCCATAATCCTATTGCGAGTAGTACACCATTCCGGGTGCGGGTTGCTGGTAGTAGAAACCATCCGGGCTTGGCGTGATTCCGCCCATGCCACCAACACCGGGTCCGAATTGCGGGGGAGGCTGCTGGTAGCCCTGATAGGTGTTCATGGGCGGAAGCTGAGCCGCATCGTAATAGTAAACCATACCGTTGACCTCCTGGGCGACCAAGTTGGGTCCTCCCGGGGCCTGTCCGTTTGCTTGAGCGCCCGCGGGATCGACCTGGCCTTGTTGAGGGAAGCCAGGGCCCTGGGGCGGCTGTCCGGGGGGAACAAAAGACGGCGCCGCAGCCGCCGGTCCCATGTTGTTACCATTGTACTGTCCGGGATAAAAGTACGGTTGTTGATGCTGCATCATGGGGTAAGGCTGGTTGTAGAAGTTCTGTTGCGGAGGCGGGTAGTTGGGCTGGAAAGGAGCAGCGTGGATCGCCCTCTCGGGGATCTGAGACAAAGGCGTGCCAGTTGAGTGCTGCGTGGGGTACGACGGTTGTCGTGAGTGGGCTTCCTGAGGTAGGCCGTTAGACACCTGGACAGGAACCTGCTGGTGGAAAGCCTGCTGGAAAGCTTGCGGGCCTTGGTTGAGGGTCGGCGATTCAATGTTTGTGACAGATACTGCCTTTTGCGGGCGAGGCTGATGCATAGGAATCTGGCTTGGCCGGTTCTCCTGGAATGCAGGCTTCTGAGGCAACGGGTGGGTTTGTGGCTGCGGCAAGTCGTTGATGGACGTCTCATTCGGGTGCATAGCGTGCATTGGCTGCATGGGCATGCCATCCTGCCCAACAAACGGCTGATTAGGAACGAAGGGTTGGTGAGGGTGGCTCGCGGGCGGCAGCCTGACAACAGGTCTGGAATTTTCGACTGGCACAGGAGCTCTCGACATGACAGAGCCTGTGGGCGAGAAGAGGTATTCACGACCATCAGGTGCCAACGAGGAGCGACGGCTCAGAGCAATGCTCGGAGAATAGGCGCTGCCGTAGTAGCTTCCGCCAAAAACGCTGGTCCGTCTAGAAAACCCTCCCATCGAACCAAGGCCGGAGCGAGGCTTGCCCCGGGTCCGCTGCTGGTTCGGCCGCATGGCACGGGGAATGAAGATGAAGGATCGGTCGACGGCGGGGAAGATGTACTTGGGCGGGTTGTCGGGCAGGGAGATGCGGACTGGCTTGTCGCGACGCAGAGGCGGGCGGTGGTCTGGAAGTTTGGTGTATTGTTTGACTGGCATGCTAAACGCAGCAGGACCTTTCCCGGTGACGGGAAGGGACACCCTCACCTGCACGTTGCCGATGTGTCGCTCGGTGGACAGAGTCCTGTTGATGGGGGTCGGGTTGGACGGGCATGTCGGGATGAAGCCGTTGCCGTTGGCCGGTCCCTCTTCCTCGGGCAGATGCCTTGGTTGTCTCGAGGGCAGCGGGTCGGCGACGGTCTCATGCATATCATGTGCCCATTGACCACTGGTCAGAGGATCGGTCGGACTGTGCAATTGACTGAGCGGGTTAGCCGAGAGATGACGAGATGACTCTTTCTGGGAAGCATACTTCATGGGAGCGTAGGGGCCTCCGATGCCTCCACCACGGCCACGTCCACGACCTCTGCCAAAAGGCCGGAAGCCATTAGCAGAAGGACCGGCATGGCGATGATCGTGCATGAAGAAGGCCCCCCTGTTGGGAACGAAGGCGGGGTCTTCGTCCCTTTTCTTCTTGTATTCCTCGTGCTCCCGGCGACGACGCTCGCCGACGGGCTCCGCGGGGCGGGACGAGTTGGAGCTCACGACAAGAGGAGCGGAAGACTTGGGCGGCGATGCAGCGGGGTCGTCGAGCTGGAGCTCTTGCACAGGCTCGGGACGGTCGCTGACGGAAAGGCCCTGAAGCATGGCATCGGCATCGGATACAGATTTGTTGTTCGCGGGCGCCGAGGGGTCCCGGGCAGCATGCTTCGCGGCTCCATTTCCTGCAGACTTCCTTGCGTTCGGGGTGATGGGGGAGGCCTCGTCGATGTTGCTAGTATCGCTATCGTTGCCGTGATCGTGGTCGTCACTAATGATGGAACCCTCGGTCATGGAGTCGTCATCGAGGTCGAGCTGATCAGGACCACCTTCTCCATCTTCCTCATCCTCGATGCGTCGTCGATGACCAATCTTTCTGCGTCGGGGGGCCGCCATGTTTTCGGTAGCTCTCGTAGAGCTATCTGGACCTTTCGGATGTTGACTCGGCGGTAGGTTGATGCTCAGGTTGACGAGCAGGACAGGCTCGAGGAGCGGAGGAAGCGGCGGAAAGATGTCGAGGGAATCATGCGATGCTTGCCAGATAACGGTTGATGAATGGAAGACGGGGGAAAAGCAAGTACCGCCCTGCGGTTGGCGAAGAATTCGGGCGATGGGCAAACAGACGGCCAAGAGGGCGTATTAAAAATAAAATACAACAGCAGGCGGGCGTTGGGCAGTGCGGCGGCGTCGGCTTCGGGAGAAGCAGAAGCAACAGCAACACAGCTTCTTGTCGGACAGATTTCTCTGCAACCAAAGAGCAGAGCAAAGCAGAGCAGAGCAGGGTAGCGGCAGAGTGTATAAAAAAACCGCAATGCAGTGCAGCAGGGGCGGAGCTCTACCCGAATGGTCTCCTCGAACCTCTCTGCTTCTAATGAAAGAGCAGACGAAGGGTGGAAGTCTAAAAGGAGGAGAGGAGGAGAAGGGTTTGGGTGCGAGGAGGAATCGCAGGGGTGGAGTTGGTGGTGATGATAGAAGGGAGAGAGGAAATTCGGCCAGAGACGACGACAAGAAGCAGAGCAGGCAAGACGGGCTGGACAGACAGGCAGAGGCCAGTAGCAGGGCCAAAGCAACGCAAACTTGAGGGGCCTCAACTGGCTGTGCTGTACTCTGCTAGGTACCTGGGCAGTCAAGGTACGGTGCGGTAGTGTAGCTGGACCTCTGCTAGGGTAAGGGGGCCCAGAGGTACCTGCCTGCCTACCCACCTGAGGGAATCGGTGCGATGGGTGCCCGTGGAAAATGTGGACGGACTACGGGTACGGGTGTGGTCCGGGCAGGTTCCCGTCCCCCAGTCTCCAGTTCACTTCAGCTAAACGGTGCGCTATGTTAGACGGTGGATGGTGGACGGACACAGCTAACAGGAACATGCACCTCCAACGTTGGTCTTTATTTTTATTTAGGTGCTGTCATCCATCCTCGGCTGGCCTGTCTGGTCCGGGTGTTCTTGGGACACACCTTTGCGTATCAGTCCCTCAGCAACCAGCAGCAATGGAACTGAGGGGAGGCACGCTGCTGCAGCTGCTGCTTCTGCTGTTTTCTGTTGTTGCTGCTGCTGCTGCAGCTGCTCATGTTGCGTTGGCTGTGCTTCCGTAAGCCGGCCGGCCGTTTGGCTGGCTGGCCGGCAACTGCACACTCGTCACTCGTGTTCCCCCAAACCCCCATTCGCTGTCATGCCCCTCAGCCAGTAGGATGCTTCCCTTGGGACCGGCGTGCCGGAAGTGCCACGCTGTTTTGGGCCCGACCTTGGGGCCTGGCCCAGCCTGGGCTGTGACTCCCAGAGTCCCTCTCTTGCTGCTGGTTTTCTGGAGCTTCTTCGCCCACCTCACCGAAATCCCACCTCATTACCCAAGCTCGGGGCCTTGTCAAACCATCCATGCCACTTCGTCTCCAAGAATAACCTCTCCACCAATCCACGACCGTCACGGAGCTGAACAGGACCCGCTTTTGCTTTTTTGTTTCGAAGAGTCCAGAGTCTCGTCTCCGGTCCGGACGTAACCTCTTCAACTGGCATGTTTCCATCCTTACATGCACCGTCCTGATCACGTTACCCGTGGGCCATTTTCGTTAACATGTGTACAGCGCCTACACGCAACATGTGAAAAAAGGTCATGGTGGAATTCCGCAATAGCCCAGAAATCCCAGTGCTCTGGGTCAATGGAATCATAGACCCAGACTGTGCTTCACAACTCGTCTGACACTCCGGACCCGCCTAGGGCGATGTGCCGGCTCACCGTTTCAAGTCCCTCGACGCTGGGACAGCCCCGGATCTGCCTGCGCTCGCATCGAACCTTACTGGCCCTGCCAACCATGTGCCCCCTCGAAACCCAGGATGGGATGACAACTGGTGGCCCGGAACAGGGCAAACTTAGACCCCCGCCAAGAGCGAGGGAGTCTGGCTGAGTGGTTCAGTTCAGCTTATCTTCATGAACGGTCAGCCTCTATGCAATACAGGAACCAACCACGGACGCCGGTTGGACGACTGGCTTGCTGTCCGAGCCGGTCTTTACATATCGGCTCCGTATCCTCTCCGTCATCTTGATGGCGAGTGATCTCTCCCTCTTGAAGTACTACTGTCAATAGGTGGTCGACCCTGGTCTCAGAGTCTTCAAACTTGGATTTCACTCTCAGTATGTTCGACTCCGAAGACTCCGAATCTGTACTATGAAGGAGCACAGTTGGCTGATGTTAGACCAGGTGATACTTGGCCAAGACCAGAGGTGGAAAGAAACGACCGGTCACGCATTCGAAGTCCCATGACGCCCAGGAAGCTCTGGTTTCCTGCCATGTCTTCATTTGTCGAAACTTACCGTGTCTTCCCTCGTCGACGGTGCCTTTCCTGGACAAGAAAACAGCCTATCACGTCTTGCGGTCCCAAGGTGCCTGTCAATCTTGGGTTCGTGACTTGAATAACTTCAACTCTATCCAACGCAACCCTGATGGACCAAATCTGCTTCAAGCGGCAGCCTTCCACCTCTGCGGCACACGCTGACCAAGCGTACGAGGTCTATAGGCAGAAACAGTTCTGTTCTTTCCGTAGCCACTCGTCATAGCGAAGACTCTAAGGTCGAGTGGTCTACGCCTGGTGATCCCAGAAAGCCCTAGCTCGAAATGCTATACGTTCGAGCCTCGGTGAGAGGGTAAAATATCACCAACCCCCCCTTTTTTTTTCGCATTTCATGCCTTGAGGACCTTGTGGGCAATGCTATGTCCCAAGGAAACATCTTTCAGGCATTTGTCAGTTACCCATTTCATGTGCATCGTCTTCTTTCATCCTCGTACCTGGTTTCTTGTATGTGGTTGACGAATGGGCTTGGCCAAGTATGTAGCTGTTGGGTGGTCGTGTACTTTGGCAGGTAAGTAAGCAGACAGAGATCACGGACAAGACGTAGCGAGATAGTGTCGAAAGTTCATGTGTTAATTTGAATCGTTTATTGCTGCTTTATTCATAAGTCATATTCCGCCATACGTTTCTTCCATCTCAACGTCAACACCGTATGTTGTTTACCACCTTCTGTTGATTGTCTCAATCTTGCTGGGCCCGGTTGCCGAGCCCGATGGCGGAGTCAGGTTCTGTGTCTTCTCAATCTTCGGGACACATCCAAAGCGAGTGTTTCCCTGGTCCCAGATCTGCAGCAAAGTCAGCACCGCCACCTCATCACATGGTTCGTAAACAGAAGCAACTCACAGCATAGATGGACTTCAAGAATGCGTCACCAAGAATGTCAAAGTCGTTTGACCCTCTTGACTGCACACCGCCATACCACCATCCGTTCTCAGCAGGCGCAAACGCCAAGTCCTCCTTCTGAATCACAAACTCCTTGTCCCCAACGGCGACCTTGAACTCAGGCAGGTCGTCCGCCTTGGTGCTCGTCGGGAAGACGTACCCCTGCTGCTGGTCGTCGTACTTGGACCCGGGGATCGCGGCGTACAGCGCCTCGCACACGTCATCCGCGACGAGCGCCAGCGTCGTGCCCGTGTCGGCGATGGCCTTGTTCCCGCTCTTGCCGACCGCCTTCCCGTTCACGCTCGCGCTGCCGGACTCGAACATCCAAAACCCCTGTGAGCTGTCAATCTCGGTCCAGTGGATCTCCTCGCCGGACGCCGAGACGAGGTCCGTGTCGATCCAGCCGAACGTGTAGAACGACTTGGGGTTACCCTCGTCGCGCTCGCTGTAGAAGGCTGAGGTGAAGAGCTCCGCGCCCGAGGGGACGTCCTTCTGCGCAATCATGTTGTCGACGGGCGTCTTCTGCGGGTCGCGGATATTGCCGTCGCGCTGCACCGTGTTGATGGAGCTGAAGGCCAGCCCGAGCAGGCCGTCGCCGGTGCCCTGGGAGAACTGCGGCGCGAGCTGCTGCGCGAGCTCGACGACCTGGTTCTCGACCGTCAGCCCGCCGAGGACGAGATTGTCGGTGCCGCAGTCGCCCGAGGCGGAGCTGCCGTCGCCGTACGAGATCTTCCACGAGAGGTCGTCGAGTTTCTTGAACGTGGAGGACTTGGAGGCGTCGAAGATGTTGTGGTTGGATTGGAGGGAGCTGCTGAGTTCAGTTGAGAAGACCTATCGGCCGTGTTAGTGATTGCTATGGCGGCAGTGGTCATTCGGGAAGGATACCCAAAGGTCAGAGGAGCCGGTGTCAAAGTCCAGCTTGAACTTCTGCGGCGGCGTGCCGATGGACACCTCGCAGAGGTACATGGAGTCGTACTGCTGGTCCTCCGCCGTGACCTCCCCGCTCTGTTCACCAGAGTCGGTCTTCTTCACCAAAAAGCTCTTCAAGGAGACACGGCCGCCGAGAGGGGCATTGAAGCCCGGGGCAGCAAGACCCCTTTGCGCCATCCTCTTAGTCTGGACATAGGGGCCAGCTTTGGTGGGCTCGAACTTGTATTTGTTGAGCAAGTGAACGTACGACTTGGTGCCATGGCGCTGGTAGTTCTTGTTCAAGGCGGCGGGGATCTTGGCGAGGCCCTTGTCCAGCTTGAACTTTGCCTGGGTTTGCAGGAATGCCTCCATCGTGTTCATGTATGAAGCTGTGGTCAAGGAAGGAGCTGGTTGCACTAGTTTGAGTCGGTGGACAGTAGGATGAATTGAGTTGAGTTTGAAGGTTGTTTGCGAAACAAGCTCGCTCTTTGGGTTGAGCTGGCGTTTAAATACCTGCCCGTTTGGGTAAGAAGCAAGTACCGCGATCACTGATCGGAATGTCGGCACCTTCAGAACCTGGTCGGGCTGAAGTGAGTCGTGAGAGGGGGTTACGGGCGCGTAGGTGGAAAACCTGCTTTGCTCTAGATGTGATCTGTCGGTAGATAAGGAAGATAAATATCACCAAGGGGTGTTGGCGCAGCAATCATGCGGTGGCCTGCCCGGGACTTATAAAACGGCAGGGCTAACGTTTCGCTGACGACTGCTCAGCTGAAGTGACGGGTTGGGTGTCTTCTGTCATGAGAGAGAGAGCTCATGCCGGCATTGAAGTGTGACAGTTCAGAACAAGGCACGGGAGGTGGGGCGGTGCAACCGCAGGCTTGAAACGGAGCTTTCGTGACAACGCGCATTCGGACCTTTCGCCCGTGCTCAGAGCTCCCATGGGGATAGGGGGGAAAAGGGAAGAAGTCTGGCCCTCGGTCCAGCCCGATGAGGCAGTTGGTTAGGGTACAAAATGGCCCGGTGGAGCTGGACTGAGTCGTCGATGAACAAGTGGTTCAAAATGAACGCGAAAGAGGGGGAAACGTTATGGAAACACCAGAGCGATTTGGACTTGTCACAGTCGCTCTACTTTGGAGATGCCCCGCGGGAACTTCGGCCACCTGAACTTTCAAGCAGCCTACCTCAATACGCGCCGGTCAAACCAGCTGCCGTGATTCAGAAGGGGATTGGCACATGCAAATCAGAGACGGCTCGTGAGCCAAAACTGTTACTGCTTGACGACGAGCTTGGTCTGATGAACAAATCGGCCGGGAGATGAGGTCTTCCCCGCCTACAGAATGATGTAACGGACGCCGCACGGTGGTTCCGGGGCAGGGATTAGCTTAGCGGGCCATGTCCCGTCTTGGCGCCGATCGACTCCAGATTCCTGGATACCCTGCCAAGCACGATGCAAGGAGACGAGGCCTCCTGATTGTTCTGCAATCGCTGGACCTGAACTTGGCATTGTGATGTCGTCAGGGTTCTTTTTCTGGATCCATGCTCGATGTTCCATCCGGATATAACATCTCGGCAATACACATATGCCCCAAAGATAGGCGTTCATCTCGAATCAGAAGATGGCGATTCAACATGGCAGTGGTTGCTATCAAGGCCGAAGTTCGCATGATTGGTTCGATGAACCGCCCATAGTAGGCTGCTCTGATCATATCATGATATCATGCGCCTCCTGGACTCATAAATCGACAAGAGCTTAGAACGCAAGCTTGTTATGCGGCACTGAGCCGTACCTTGCCAAAAGTGAAGCCGCGAACACCATTGCTGATCCAGCAAGACTCACCGTGGACAAGACTGTCGGCCTTGACCTCTTCTTCAGCACCCAGGTTCCTGAGCACGTAGTCAGCAGGCAGGCGCGAATGACGTGATATGTCAGGATATTCACCTTTCAAGAGCCCATCTGCGAGTGGTTCCATCTTGACCACCGCTCCCGCCATCGGGATTGAACTTGGCAGATACCGGAGGTGTCACCCACCTACCGTTCCTCCAAAACCAGGGAGTAGTCAAGCTGCCCTCCATGATCGTGCCATCTCTGGAGTTGACCAGCAGGACTTCCTTTCGGTCCGTCGGCGCAATGCTCGCACGATCCCGAGCAGTGTCGTACATGGCCCTCTTGGTAGTCTTGAAGTGGGTGTACTCCGATTGAGATGTCTCGGTGTCATCTACTACGACCTCCATAAGAGGTTCCTCAGAGGGATCGCTGGTCTCCTTCGAGCTTCCAGGTGGTGGGAGTCTCTCGGGAAAGAGGTTTTGCAACGGCACCGGGGGCACTGGTGATGCTTCACAGCTAAGCTTCCCGTCCGAGGTAAGCAGGACCTTGACTCTCAGTGGGCTTTCCTTGCCATGCTGAGCCAAGAAGGTCTCGACGGCGTCTGCGAGATTCCGCAGACCGGTCTCGCCGGCGATAGCCTCAACGGCAGGAGTCCAGTTCCAATGTGTTGCGGCTCTAAGCATCCGATCCCGGTGGAGGTCGAGCATGTAGTACGGGGAGGTCATCTTGGCGTTCCACCCCGCATTAGCCAAACGCCTCTTTGGGACGCCCAGCAATCCGGGGTCGAAACGGAGCGACGTGAAAAGCTCAAATTGATTGGCCATATTTGCGACTGTCTGTAAGCTGTTGACTCAAGGTGTGCGGTGCGATGTAGGATGGTCGATGATTGTCAGATCGGCGATCTTGACGAGAAGGCAGATTTGAAGGAGAGACGCAGAAGTAAAAGAGCCACTCTGATTGATGTAGGTAAGTTTGCCGATGCAACAAGTGCTGTGACCGGGCTTTGACTTTAGACGGCGACGGTGGTCAAGGTCAGCCAGAAGCACTCTGAGTCTTCTCGCTTGCAGCACGGAAGTCGCTCATGAGACGGCACTAACAATTTTGCGAGTTGCAGTGTAGGTTACATAAGCACACTTTCTCACTGCCTTCCATCTCCACTGGTCACTTTCAACTACCCATCTAATCATTTTGTTGATACTCATGGGGATGAACACAACTTCATGGTTCAAGACATATGTTTAATGCATATTTTCCGTTAGCAGCTTGAGATAGATTGTTAAGATCAACTCTTATCTTGGCCACCCGAGACTTCAAATTTCATCAGCCCAGCTAGTAACCTCCTTATCACTGAATGCCTGTAGTCCCAATTGTATATGAACAAAGTGCGGAACCCAATGGTCTGGAGAATCTCCTAGTTTGATGTGATGATCAACATGAAAATTTTCAAAAAACGTTTTGATTAGCACAGTAATTCGGAGGGTGCTGATAAACGACTGGAGCGAGGGCTCGCGCCGAGGTATTTCTGGAGATGCTCTTCAAGGAATACGCGCTGGATGTTACGGCTCTGCCACATGATGAGTACCTTATTTCAAGCCTTTTTCATTCTGGACAACCACACATTACCCAGAAGAAGCAAGCATCTCTTCAGAACCAATGTCTATAGACATCTTCTCAATGAAACACTCCGAAGGCCATTCTGCGCCAGCACAAGTAAGACAATTTCAAAGTCTCGAGCTGGAAACGACCCCTCCATGTCTCTTGACGCTAGGTCATGCCGAACTGGCTAATTGTCGCTGAGGAAAGAAGTCATATCCAACTAGCCGTATGTAGCTGCGAGTCTCTTACTCGTGTAATTTGCACGATGCGTAGCCAATCCATCTTCAGAAGATTTGTACACACCACAAGTTTTTAAGGAGCACAGAAGCAGTGTACAGAGTTTTTCTAGCAATGAAGACTTCCATCGAATGCTTTTCTGAAGGACGCCAGGCTAGTGAACCCAAAATGAGAATACAGGAGAATATGACGACATGGTACTCCAGCCAGATCCCTGGCGATTGAAGCTCTCGCATTTGTCTGGGAGATCGTTCCTACTGTGTAAATGCCCAACGATTCCACAAGTCTTCAATTGATTCGATTTGAGGGCGCAATACGGGTGCACATCAAAATTTCGCAAGCTTCAGCAAAAGACAGCAGCTTATTAATGAAGACAGTAAACAACAAAAATCGTCAGCCCAGACCACGAAAGCGAAAGGCACCCTGCTGGCTGACCAACATATCTTTGCGACCTGGAGCGCCAGGGCCCTCACTGGTTACGTAGTTTGCAGGCTCATAGGCGGCCCTCCCTTGCCAACCCCACTCTTCAATCGCCTGAGGCCAAGCTGATTTGGTCAATGACAGTTGCTCGACCCAGAAGACTGTGGTGCTAGGCCGGAAAAACTCCTCACGAGCTTGCCCCGTCGCGCAACAATTTTTTGCGCGCTGTGCCGGAAGCTCCTGGGCCCCAGTCCAGCGCATAGCAAACAGACCAGACAGAGACCACCACCACCACCACCACCACCACCACCACCAAACGGCCAGCAAGCAGCATCAGCATCACAGCAGCCAGCTCCTGCAATTGCACCTGCACCTGCAACTTGCCTACATCATCGAACCAGACCGCCCTCGCACTGGTCAGCCCATTCACACACTTCTAGTCCTTGTCGACTTTACGACTTTTCTTCCTGTACCACCCTTGATACCTCTGCTCCTCTTTTTATCAATTGCCTCGAGCCACCACAAATATGTCCAATCCCCTCCCCTCCGTGCCTCCTCTGGCAAAGACTCCGACCGTTATCCCGGTTGATTCCTCCTCCGGACTCTGGGACCGCATCACCTCTTGGGCTTCAGAAAACAAGGCCGTCGTTTATACCGCTGCAGGTGTTGCCGTCGTCGCTACCGGTGCTGGCGTCATCTACTTCCTCAACAGCGACTCCGTACGTTTTTACTCTTGTGTCTTGCCTGCTCCTGGCACCTGGCTGTCGTCATGCGATCCGATTTTCCACACGGCCGCTACGACTGGGATCTTGGCCATCTCCGCCAGCCCTGCCAGGTCAAACTGCACGGAATCAAAAGCTGACCTTAGTGCGATTCAAGAAGAAGGATGATACACCAAAGCTGAGCAAGAAGGAGCGAAGGAAAAGAAGGGAGGCCGAACGCAAGGCCGCCGAGGCAGAGAAGGCCGCGCCCGCACAGAAGGAGGCTGCTGCGCAACCGACGGCCGCCGCCGAGAACCCCGAAGAGCTTCCCGAGATCGACGAGACGTCCGTCCAGAGCTTCACCCAAGAAGAGCGAGAGAAGTACGCCGCCAAGTTGAAGGACGCCGGTAACAAATCCTATGGCGGTAAGGACTACAACCAAGCCATCGACCTCTACTCCAAGGCCATCCTTTGCAAGGCCAACCCCATTTTCTACTCGAACCGTGCCGCTTGCTACAATGCCCTCGGCGACTGGGACAAGGTTGTCGAGGACACCACCGCCGCCATCAACCTCGACCCCGAATACGTCAAGGCTCTGAACCGCCGTGCCAACGCCTACGAGCACCTCAAGATGTACGGCGAGGCTCTCCTCGATTTCACCGCCTCCTGCATCATCGACAGCTTCAAGAACGAGAACAGCGCGCAGGCCGTCGAGCGCCTGCTGAAGAAGTTTGCCGAGCAGAAGGCCCAGGAGATGATGGCCAACCGCCCCAACAAGCTGCCCAGCCACACTTTCGTCGGTAACTACCTGCAGAGCTTCCGCGTCAAGCCCCGCCCGGCCGGTCTCGAGGACTCTATTGCGCTGGACGAGGAGACTGGCAAGGGTCAGCTGCAGCTCGGCCTTGCGGCTTTGGAGAAGAAGACTGGTGACGGCTACGAGGAGGCGAGGGCGGCCTTCGAGAAGGCCCTGGAACTGGGTGAGCTCGAGGGGTTCGAGGCTCTCGCATACAACCTCCGCGGTACTTTCAGCTGCTTGCTCGGAAAGCATGACGACGCCATGAGCGACCTGTCCAAGAGCATTGAGCTCGACCCCTCCATGACCCAGAGCTACATCAAGCGTGCTAGCATGAACCTGGAGCTTGGTGCCCCCGAGAAGGCTGCCGACGACTTCGACAAGGCCATGGAGCAGAACGCCGAGGATCCCGACATCTACTACCACCGTGCCCAGCTGCACTTCATCAAGGGCGAGTTCTCCGACGCCGCCAAGGACTACCAGAAGTCCATCGACCTCGACCGCGACTTCATCTTCTCTCACATCCAGCTCGGTGTCACTCAATACAAGATGGGCTCCATTGCCTCGTCCATGTCGACCTTCCGCCGCTGCATCAAGAACTTCAAGGACGTCCCCGACGTCTACAACTACTACGGAGAGCTGCTCCTCGACCAGGGCAACTTCCAGGAGGCTATCGAGAAGTTCGACGCCGCGATTGACATGGAGTCGAAGACGAAGCCGATGGCCATGAACGTTCTTCCCCTTATCAACAAGGCCCTGACCCTCTTCCAGTGGAAGCAGGACTTTGGCGAAGCCGAGAAGCTTTGCCAAAAGGCTCTCATCAGTATGCACACCCCGTCTTTATTTTCAAATCGCGAGACTAATCACATACAGTCGACCCCGAGTGCGACATCGCCGTTGCAACCATGGCCCAGCTGCTCCTTCAGCAGGGCAAGGTCACCGAGGCTCTCAAGTACTTCGAGCGCGCTGCCGAGCTCGCCCGCACGGAAGGAGAGATCGTCAACGCTCTGTCGTACGCCGAAGCGACACGCACGCAGCTCCAAGTGCAAGAGAAGTACCCCAAGCTGGCAGCGAAGTTGCAGGGTATCAGCCCGGGTATGCCCAGGTAAAGGAGAGGATTTACACTTTTCCGACTGAATTGAAGTAATCACACCCACACAACTCACCAACTGGCGCCGTGTAAGAAGAAGAAGAGTAGTAGTTTAAGCTCCTGTGACGGAAAAAATGGGGGAGCAGGTAACAGCCCCGGGAAATGGGTTCCGGGGCGAGTAATGGGGGACGAATCAAAATATCAGGACGGGACGATGTTAAGAACCAAAAAAAAGCCCGTTTGCTGTTATTTCATGTCTTTTTTTGTTGGCCGGCGGCGGGGAGCTTCGGGTTTTGGCGGCGGTGAAACCAGGGCTTAACGCACACAGCTTGGGAGGCATGGGTCGAACCCTTTAACACGTTTGTACATAATCCGACTTCCCTCACTTTGCGTACATTTGGCGAGAGCATTGTAGAACTAGTCCATTGTCATCTGTATCCATATTTGTCAATCTTGGACCAGTTTAGCTACGAGCGGTTGAACAGCGGTCTCGACGGAGTTTTTGAGTGACTTTCGAGATGTGTCTTGAGAACAGTTGCTGTAGGCGAGAGAAGCATCACTTTGGACGGGGTTGATAGCGAAGACTACTTGACTAGCTGGCTGGTGTTATCTAGCTGCCCAATTTGCCGACAGCAAAAATATCCTTGGGCAGAAATCGCCAATGCAATCAAAAAAACAATGGCAAAAGAATGATTTCGCCCGGACTTGAACCGGAGACCTTCAGTGTGTTAGACTGACGTGATAACCAACTACACCACGAAACCAGCGGAACTCCTTATCGGAGCTGTTCGAAGATGTCGCAATTTCCGTCACCTTGAATCGTGCCGCCCCGCTGTGCCATAGGGCTGCGGCGGGATATCGAGCCCGCGCGTGGGATGCGGGCCGGCGGGCGGCGGTGCGGGACGGGGGAGATGAGGGCACGTAGCTAACAATAACAACACCCATCCCAGGCCCAGGGCACCGAGACATTTGCTAGGCCGGGGGTGGTTGGCCCGACTAGGTTCCCGCGTGGCATGCCGGTCTGCGTCGGTTGCCGGGCAGAGGAGGGCGTTTTCACGAGCAAAATTTCATTCAGTAACACAGCGGTATTTGGTGTGGTGTCACCGGAGGAACATGGGAGGCCATTCAAGTCGTTAAACCCTCGCCATTGTTTGTGCGATACGTAAAAGGAGAAAAATGTGCCGTTGCCCCCCCGCGCCCCAATTGCCACTATCCCACGTTCTCATGATCCAACGGGTGGCAGGAGGAGGGTGAGGAGGCAAGAGACGTTCAATACATACAAAAATAAGAAAGAGGAAATAAAAAGACTCCGGACCTCCCCCAATCTCCCGTTTGTGGTCGTATGAAGGGTATGCGTACAATGAGTATAAAACCTGGTGGTTTGGGGAATCAGGAGCCCGCCGTGGGTGTCAAATGCTCGGCGGTTTAAATAAAAGTTCGTGGCCTCGTTGGAGGGGGAGTAGGTCGGATGCGGCGGGATACAACACCAGTGCCCTGCCCTGATTAAAACCTCTCCTCCGTTCGAGCCATGGTCATGAAATCTAAAACAGTCGTCGTGCCCTCTCTTTTTAAAGTGCTGTCCTTTGCCTTAATCATGGGGGCTCATCGCCATGCCTGCCCCGTCAAAGCATTCTCTTACTTCCGTGTCGTACAAAGTGCTCGCTCGTAGTTTGCAGTCGTGATTTACTTGCTGCCGCACTTGTTGTTCGTGCAGTAGAGACCAACGCCTAGGCCGACGGCGAGAGCAATGATGATGACAACGACGAGAAGGCACCACCACTTGAGCTTTCTGCGGTTGCGGGCGTGCTTGTTGGCGACGGCGACCTCCTCATTACCCTTGGCGATATTGTCGACGGTCTGCTGGGCGTTCTGCTCGGCGGCGTCGACGACGGGTTCTTGTGCCTCGACAAGAGTGGCCATCTCCTGGTACAACGTAGCGAGCTCAACGAGAGTCTTTTCAATGCGCTGCAATTCGTTGTGGCGGGCTCTGACATTGCCCAGCACCGAGTTGGCCTGGCCTGTCCGGTTTGACTTGAGCTAAAGGCAGCAACGTCAATATCCGTGCTTCGGGTCAAATTGGCGATAGAAAGCTTTGAAAACTTACAGCTGTTTGGAAAACACCCTCATTACCCCAATCGAGTTCCGTCGCCTGCTTGACCTCGTCTTCCGTCGCTTCCGGGTTGACGATGCGGTACTGGCGGGCGATCTGGTCGCGGTAGCGCCTCTGATAATCGCTCTCAATCTGCTGGTACTTTTCGAGCTCGCCCTTGAACGTGTTGCGGAGCGAGTTGAGCTGGGCGCTCTTGGTGGCGCGGGAGCCGTCCTGGGTCTTTGCGAGGTCCTTCTCGAGGGCCTTGATGCCGTCCTTGACCGCGGTGTTGCGGAGCTGCGTCGCGGAGACGGCCTGCTCAAGCTGGTAGCTGGCGTTGGAGTCGGTGGAAGCGAGGGAACGCTGGTGCAGCGCAGCAATGCCTTCAATGTCGGATGTGAGACCCTGAATCTCGGAGCGCAGGTATTGCACGCGCTGGAGGAACTCTTGCTGGGTCAAAGTGGTAGGCGGCGGCGGCTGGTTGGCGTACTGGTTCGGCTCTTGGCCGTAAGGCTGCATCTCATATTGACCTTGGCCATACTGCTTGCGATTGTTAGTTGCGATGCGATGCGACAAGACTCCGCGACGTGGGAGGAAGCGATTGAATGGATTGATGACGGACCTGGTTGTTATTGTTGTTGTTGGCGTAACCGTAGCCGCCTTCCTGGTCGGGGCCCTGAGCGTAAGGGTTGTTGTTATACTGTCCGTACGACATGTTGACGGATATGCTGCTGTCGACGCGATTACAGACAGAGCGTTGGAGAGGAGGTTGATCGCGTGAAGCCGGAGAGAATTGGCGGAGTGAGAATGTCCGGCGTTGCTCTCGTGAGATGGATCGGGTGGTAGCAGGTGTGAGCACTGAGTACCAAGCGCTGAGGATATTTCGGCTGATGTCCAGTCGTTAAATGACGTCCAGGTTGGACCTCCGGCCGCTGACAGGAACTGGGAAGTGTTGGAAAGGCACTGAAATGACAGTGTGGGCGGACCCAATCAGGAGCCGGGACCTATCAGAGCGGATACCCCGGGCAGTGTCTGTGGTTGGGTGGGATGGGGCGCAAGTGGGCAGGATTGGCCGATCAGATTTCCGGGGTCCTGTTTTTTTCAAGTCTTTTTTTCTTCTTCGCAGAGGAGCCCGACGGGCGCTAGAAACAAATAAACAGTCGCAGCCCCTCTTGTGGTTTTGGGATGGATGGTACTTTTGAGGTTATACGACACGCCTGGAACGGGACCGTGAGCGATTCTCGATGCTGACAACCTAAGCAAAAAGAGGATTCGTCGGGTCCGGAAAGACAAGCTGGAGCAGCCCAAGGTCAGTGACATCAGAGCATGTTGCGGCCAGCGGGCGGGGCGAAGCTTATTATTGTACACGGGACGCGGGCATGTTTTCTGCGAAGACGTCCACGGGTTTCGCTGCCCATCCTACAGCCCAGGGAATGTAGGTCCCTACCTAAGGACTCAGCAGGACTCCATGGTGGACGGTACCTGTGCCTGGGTCGTACGTCCTTCAGTGTCTCACACGCACCCAGACCGTCCGGCGGTGGTGTGCAGAAAGGGTCAACGGCAGGCAGAACAGGAGGCTGGGCTGCTGTTGTTGCCCCTCCCTGTGTCTTCCCGCAGTCTTGGCTCTTCTAGCACACATGGGACCGACCTGCCACCCAGCTTGTCCAATGTCCAGCCCATGAGTGAATGAGGTGACGATTGGGTGGGAACGGCAACTGCAATCGAAATGGGCTGAGCGGCGGCGACACCATCTAGTCGTCCCCAAAAATAGCTGACTGGTCTGACGTGAAAGGTCGAATAATGCTGCCGGTCAATTGCAGCTCATGTCAATCGACGAACCAAATCGCCGACTATCTTCACCTGCAGCCGTTGCAGAGACTGTTAAGATCCGCAGCCTTCGGTACTTTCGCTGCTGACCGTCCCGGCTCGACCGCAGGTTGCTGGAGGCGTCACCACCATTGAGCTAGTGGCTGTGCGAGCCGCCGTTTTTGCCCATCCCAAGAGTTCTAAGCCACCCTCCCTTCCCGCGGTTCGTCCTTTTTTACCCACATTGCCTCCCGCCATCAACCGCGTGTTTGCGGTGTGCGCAGCCTGACTGACAGGCAACGGCGATTTCAAAAAGCCCGCTTTACGCTCCGTATCCGTGTTGCGCGTACGTAGTGGCGGGGGCCCCTGAGAAATTGATTCGCAATCAACCCAGCCCGACAAGGGCCGGTTCGTTTATCCCATGCTTAAACCTTTCCGATGGAGAGCTCGGCAGCGAGACCACCGGATGACGGCTCAAGTTGCCCCTCATTGGCTCGTGATGGCTGTTGCAAGGACGTCGCTGGCTGGACCCGTTTCTGTCGCCTCGATGGGGTTAACACGATCCAACCAGTCTGACTTTGGCCTCATCAAAGGTGTTTCCTCACACATCTGGATTGACGATGAATATATTCTGTCAGCAATCAGTTTTATACCGAGCTAACTTGTAATTGGCCTCTGAACAAGAGATATAGTTGCTTGGTTCTCAGTATCATTGATTGTGGCTCTAGCCGTGATAATGTCATGTCTACCCCATGCAGCCTTTTTGATGCCTTCAACGCCCAAATCTCAAAATTAGCCCAATGATTTCGCAATCCCGCGCTTCGTCTGGAAGCCTCAAGAAGTGAAGTGCTGTTGACTTTACAGCCTGCTACTAATCCAGCTCTGTCCTTGCTTCTCAGTCGACGACACTGTCTTACAAGTACTCCTTCTTCCTTCCGGTGCGAGTGTACTGCGAGAGGTGCCATTCCACGTCTCCCTCCTTGTTTTCGAGAGTTCCGGCGCGAATCTCGAATGGCCGCATGGTCATGCGCGGTCCAACCTCGGCAAGCTCAACTGAGTCGTAGGAAGTACGGACAAAAACATGGCTATCAAGTCTGGTGAGCAGCGGTCAACCGTAACCAGTCAAAGATCAACTTACTGTCGCACTTCTATGGTGTCTTCATTGTTGACGAAGGTCACGACTCTGTTACCTATCTTGGTTTTATTCGTAATCGGTTCCCGTGGAGGGAAAAGATGCTTGAGGATCTTGACGATACGCTGTCCGAGGCGGCTGTTGTGAGGTTAGCTAAAGCATACAACAAGCGGATCGCCGCCACACACCTCTTAAAACCCTCAAAAATCAGGTGGGGATATGCTTCAGAGACAGATCCCCTGATAGATCCCGGAATGTCATGTCTCAGGACCACGGAATGCAGGGAACAAGAGAGCGTTGGGCCGTGAGGAAGGTGAGAAATAGTGATGGCAGTTGGTACGCCTCGATGCTCGTGAAGTAACACGACGTCGCTTAAGGAATTTGATTTACAGGACTGCACAAGGTCGTCGAGAATAAGGTTTCCACGGTTGAGACGGACGGACGTGGGGAGTAAAAGTCTAATCTCCTTGCTGAAGGCGGCCAGACGGCTCGAGGGATCTCTGCTGGTCGTTACCAGTATACGGGGGTCTTGAATCCCGCTCAGTTGAGAATACTCATCGTCGAGGTCCAACTCCTCATTGACGGTGAGATCGGGACGCGACTCATCATACTGGTAACTGCTCGAGGTCAACGCTACTGCGACTTATTCGAATTTGAAGGGAATCTCACTCGTTTCTCAGGCTCTTGTCCTTCGCGATGGATGGGTCCAATGGCTTGCCTGAAGCAAGAGCAGACTTCAGAGCGGCCTTCTTCTCGTTGGTCTCCGCATCCTTGAGCATCAACGCGCGGCGATACAGATAGTCGCGCCTTTGGCGCGCTTGTTTTCGCTGTCTTTATATTAGTGTATATTCTAACATTATATTGGCGTCAATGTTTAGTCAAGTTAGGCACTTACAATCATCGTTGCGGTTCCCTTCGATGTTGTCGGAGAATGATGAGTTTGGCTTTACTTGATCCAAGTCTGGACGTTGAACTGCACCGACAATGAATTTTTTAGTGGAGTCAAGTCATTTCAGGCAGAGTTCATTGGCCAAGAGAGACAGCCACAATCGATACGTCCTGCGAAGGACATGATCCCTGTCTTATCAGAAGGGTCACGTGGCGATAGCCGCATCCCACCAAAATGGCTGTCTGGGCACCTTCGCCGCTTTCTTTGGGCGGGCCGACCTGATTTCCCATCGTTCGGGTGCCGAATCCACGAGAGCACACATACGTTCAAGGTAAATCTTCGCTTACTTGGTGTACCTTTGAGGTCTCGACACCAAACCTTGGATTTTCGGCACCGATATGATGTGACGTTTCTCCTCCCTAAACACCTCGAATCCCCTTCCGTACGACCTGAGCCATCCGAGGCTCTGCGACGCCGAAATATTCGAGAACAACAAAAAGGCTGAAGTAAGTTGCGCTTTCCCATGGCGCACGAGGAATTCCAAATAATTGCCACCACCTTGTCGGTTCCGTTTTGCGAGCATTCACTCGTTGCCTCTGTCCGAACTTTCCGCTGACCATTTTCACCCAAGGGAGTAGAAGATCAGCAACAAGATAGATAGAAGTGGAGGAGCGAACTATCGCGATAATGGAGGGCGCATTTACACACCTCGGGAACCACCTCATTAACGATTCGACTGCAGCGATCAAGGCGGGCGCCGACGACTTTACCGGTATCGACCCCGACGAAAGCCTTCTCTACGGGAAGTTTGGCGGCCGCGGTGGTCGCCGCCGCGCCGATGACGATGACAACCAAACGGAGCTGTATGACGATGATGACAACGATAGCTTGACGAGCATGCCCGTCGGGGCCATGAAGGATCTGAACCTCGGCAGACCTCAGGAAGAAGATAGGGAGCTTCCACCTCACGCCTGCGCGTAAGTTGGCCCGCCGTCACACTTTGCGCCAAGTACCGCGCTGACTTGACCCCTCCCCAGGTATTGTGGAATCCACTCACCGAGTTCCGTCGTCAAGTGCCTTGGCTGCAACAAGTGGTTCTGTAGCGCTCGTGGCAACGCGACTTCAAGCCATATCGTTAACCATCTTGTCCGAGCTCGTCACAAAGAGGTCCAGCTTCACCCCGAGTCGACTTTGGGCGATACCGTGCTCGAATGCTACAACTGCGGGACCAAGAATGTCTTCCTCCTGGGTTTTATCCCTGCTAAGTCAGACACCGTTGTCGTGCTTCTTTGCCGCCAGCCATGCGCCGCCAATACGTCCTCTAAGGACATGAGCTGGGACACTTCGAGATGGCAGCCCCTGATCGAGGAGCGAGCCTTCCTGACCTGGCTGGTCGCGACTCCTTCCGACGCCGAGCAACTCCGTGCACGACACCTGACCCCGCCTATGATTGCAAAGCTGGAGGAGATGTGGAAGGATAACTCTACCGCGACCGTCGCCGATCTCGAGAAGGCCAACAGCATCGATGACGATCCTCATCCCGTCCTGCTCAAGTACGACGACCCGTATCACTACCAGAACATTTTCGGTCCTCTGGTCAAGATGGAGTCCGACTACGACAAGAAACTCAAGGAGGCCCAATCTGAGGACGGTCTGACAGTTCGCTGGGATTACGGTCTCAACAACAAGCACCTTGTCAGCTTCGAGCTCCACAAGATAGAATCCGGCGACGTGAAGCTGGCGGTCGGTGACGAGATGCGTCTGCGATACAAGGGAGAGCTTCGTCCTGCGTGGGAGGGAGTCGGCTATGTCATTAAGATTCCCAACAATCAGTCCGATGAAGTCACTCTGGAGTTGCGAAAGGCAGGCAACGAGAAGACGGTCCCGACCGAGTGCACCCATAACTTCTCTGCCGACTACGTGTGGAAGGCTACATCTTATGACCGCATGCAGTATGCGATGAAGACTTTTGCTGTCGACGACATGAGTGTCTCCGGATACATCTTCCACAAGCTTCTCGGTCACGACGTGGCGGTTGCGCCTCAGAAGACGACTATGCCTAAGAAGTTCAGCGTCCCGGGCCTTCCTGACCTCAATACAAGCCAGATTGCCGCTATCAAGGCTGTGTTGTCTACTCCGCTTAGCTTGATTCAGGGCCCTCCCGGAACCGGCAAGACCGTGACTTCAGCGACCATCATCTACCACCTTTGCAAGATGAACAATGGCCAAGTTCTGGTCTGCGCTCCGTCCAACGTCGCTGTCGACCAACTCTGCGAGCGTATTCACCGCACCGGTCTCAAGGTTGTCCGTCTTACAGCCAAGTCGCGCGAAGACGTAGAGTCCTCTGTGAGCTTCCTTGCCCTCCACGAGCAGGTCCGCATGAACGACAGCAACGGAGAGCTTGTTAAGCTTGCACAGCTCAAGAGCGAATTGGGCGAGTTGTCCAGTCAAGATGAGAAGAAGTTCAAACAGCTCACCAAGGCCGCTGAGAGGGACATACTTCACAATGCGGATGTCGTTTGCTGCACTTGCGTTGGTGCTGGCGACCCCCGTCTTTCCAAGATGAAGTTCCGCAACGTTTTGATCGACGAGTCTACCCAGTCGGCTGAGCCGGAGTGTATGATTCCGTTGGTTCTTGGCTGCAAGCAAGTCGTGTTGGTTGGTGACCACAAGCAATTGGGCCCTGTCATTATGAACAAGAAGGCAGCAAAGGCTGGCCTGAACCAGTCATTGTTCGAACGTCTTGTCAACCTGCGCTTGGTACCCATCCGCCTCAACATCCAGTACCGCATGCACCCCTGCCTGTCCGAGTTCCCATCCAACATGTTCTACGACGGATCCCTCCAAAACGGAGTTACACATAGAGAGCGTCTTCGCCGCGACGTGGATTTCCCCTGGCCTGTTGCGGACATGCCGATGATGTTCTGGTCCAATCTTGGCAACGAGGAGATCTCTGCATCTGGTACATCCTACCTGAACCGCACTGAAGCTTCCAACGTGGAGAAGGTTGTCACCCGCTTCTTCAAGGCTGGAGTGAAGCCCGGGGATATCGGTGTCATCACTCCGTACGAGGGTCAACGAAGCTACATCGTTAGCACCATGCAGAACACTGGCACTTTCAAGAAGGAGAGCTACAAGGAGGTCGAAGTCGCGTCTGTCGACGCTTTCCAGGGTCGTGAGAAGGATTTCATCGTCTTGTCCTGTGTCCGTTCGAACGATAACCAGGGCATTGGTTTCTTGTCAGACCCGCGTCGTCTCAATGTCGCCTTGACCCGTGCCAAGTACGGTCTCGTCATCATTGGCAACCCGAAGGTTCTCTCTAAGCACGAGCTCTGGCACCACCTTCTCGTTCACTTCAAGGAGCGAAAGTGTTTGGTCGAGGGCCCCTTGACAAACCTGCAGACCTCTCTTCTGCAGTTTGGCAAGCCGAGAACTGCTTACCGCCAAAAGATGAGCCAGCCTCCTCAGTTCAACGGCGGCGGCGGCGGCGGGGGGTTCCCCAACGGCAACCGCTTCAACGGCGCTGGTTCTACGCGTGACTTTGACTCGGGGTCGATGATGTCTTACATTCCCGACGACGTTTCTTCCATCCACAGCTCTCTCGGCGGTGCTGGCCTGAACACCACCTATCCGCCAATCTTTTCCAGCTTTACTCCTGAGCAATGGCCTGGTCTGCCTGGAGTACCCGCAGCAGGCCGCTCTGGCAACAAGAGGGGTGGACGCGCAACTGAAAGCATCGCCGGCGAGAGCGTTGCCAACTCCGAGTACACAGATGCCAGCGCCAGCGTTATCGGCGCCAAGGGTGTTGGTCAAGGCGGTGTCAGCTTGGGCGCTGGCCTCCAGGACGCTATTCACGGAATGCGGCCCGCGTCTTACAGTCACAGCGACCGCTTGAAGCAATACGTCGAGAGCGGTGGTCGTATGGGAACCGGCAACGGCTACGCCCGCCGGTACGACGACGATGAGAAGAGCGTTAGCACCGCCTTCCACAGCCAGATTGGTGGCGGCTTCGACTGAAAAGCGTGAAGGATACGGACAGGAACATGCTGTACCAACCACACGAGTGGTTTCTTACCGAAGCATCCGCCGGCTTTCAGCCCTCGCCGCACCACGCTCGGTGCTGTACGAAGGAGCAGGCAGTTCGCCTCAGTCCAGAGGCGTCTCGGACTGACCCCGGTCGACGGTAGATACTCCATCAGACCGAGGAGTCGATATCCGACGACGACGTGCCGCAGGCGGGTGATGGCCCGACCAGCGAGAGCTGCAACCGACGGAGGGAACCGCTCGCGCGCCCTCAACGGCCCGCAATTCGCAGATTGTTATCAGTGTGCTGTTAGTGTTAGCAATGGGGAGATGGACAAGGAAGTGGACGATGACCGGTTTGGGCGAAGGACATGCGTCTGCGTCTCATGCGGCAGCTTGGTCTGGTCAATCATAACATGGACTCGGTCATCTGAGTCTGCAATACGCAACTTGCTGCTCGGAGGTCTTGAGAAGAGCTTATGCGATGATGCAGTGAACACGGAATTGCACAACTCCAGCTTAGATTTAGCCCATAGAGTCTACGTTGAAATCACGGTCTTTACTGATTTGCACTCAAGCCCCCAATGCCCCAGATTTCGCTAGCAGTTTGCATTACCACTAAAACAAATATTGATCCACAGGCTGCTTTGAAAGACATTCGATATAGCGCCTAATTCAGTATGACGGGCTTCGGATGCACTCCGAGAAGAGCGAATGAGGTGGCCGGCGTATTCATTGTGTTTGTACCGCGAGGTGGGAAGCAGCCATAGTCCACTGATAGACAGGGGGCGGCGGTCGATAACCCACAAGATCCTAAATTAATTATAACGACTGGGAAGGCCCCCGTTCAAGCGCGGGAGCTGGCACTTAATCTGACGTGCGAAAAGGCAGGTTACAGTGGTCCTTTCGCCGCCCCCCATTCCAGGACCGCATCCTCGTCGCGAGACCGGGCGGCATCCAATGGACGGCCCACTATGACGATCCGTCCGATTCTTGGCCTCGCAAAACGTCTGGTCAGCGGAGTTGCAGTTGCAGTTGCAGTTGCAACGGTGCGGCGGGCAGTGTGTTTCCAAAGACCGGACCCATCCAGCTTAAGCCTCAGCGAACGCCTGGGTTTTACGCCCTCGCTGGCTGGTCTGGTTGGCTCGGAAAGGGGAAGCCGGATTAGCTCTTGGCAATTCCTTACGTACACGTGTGGTGTTCGTGTTGAGCAGCAGCGCAAATCGACGACGGTAAGATGGTCCGCTTGGCTTGGAAACGGCAAGCAGCGGTCCCCCGACCTCCTCCGGGTTGTTTGGTCTCAAACCTTGGAGCTCTGTGTCTGGGTTCCTCTTTTCTTCCAAGTTTCCCCTGGACCTTACTTTCTCCTCCAAACGTCCACAAGGTCTGGTTGAACCGACACGTCGGTTTCTTTCAAGCGACAACGTCGGCCTGTTCCTCCCTTTCTCGCCAGTCGAGAGGAACGAACGACACGAATTTCCCACCATTTGCGCGGGGATTAGACATGAGTAACCAGCTGCTCCGAGAAATGCTGCCGTTGCCGCCCATCTGCCCTTACGCCGAGCCGCCAACATGATCACCATCCGCCGCCGCCCTGCGAGGCTACCAATTTACCTGGGCATTGCCCTCACCCTGCTCTTTCTGTGGCAGACCGGCCTCCCAGCTGGCTGGAGCGCCCGCGAGCTCTCCTTCAATGGCATCCGCTACCGTAAGTCGAGCTACGACTGGGGCAGCCTGAACCTCGAATACCCTCTCGAGAAGCCCCTCCGCACGCTCCCGAAGGGCAAACCCGTCGACCTCCCTCCCGTTCAGTACGACTTCGGCACCAGCGGGAAGAAGTCCAACAAAAAGAACAAGAAGTTTTCACATGACGAGGACCGCGACCGCGAACACGAGAAACAGATCGAATCCCGCCGTGCCGCCGTGGTGAACGCTTTCAGACGCAGTTGGGACAGCTACAAGCAGCATGCGTGGACCTGGGACGAGTTGACACCCGTCACGGGCGCTGGAAAGAACAACTTCGGCGGTTGGGCAGCGAGCATGGTCGATGGCCTTGACTCCCTTTGGATCATGGGGATGCACGACGAGTTCCGTCGGGCGGTCCGCACCGTCGCTCTCATCGACTGGTCTAATACGACCGAGTCTGCCGCCAATATGTTCGAGACTACCATCCGACATCTAGGAGGGCTCATCAGCGCCTACGACCTCAGCAGCGAGCCCGCCTTGCTGGCCAAGGCTATCGAGCTTGGCGACATGTTATACATGGGCTTCGACACGCCTAATCGCATGCCGCCGTTTTGGTTCAAGTTCTCTGACGCAAAGTACGGCACCCAAAAGGTTGGCGAGCGCGAGTCCTCTGCTGCGGGATGCTCACTATCAATGGAGTTCACCCGGTTGTCGCAGATCACCGGTGACCCGAAGTACTATGATGCCACGGAGCGCGTGAAGGAGTTCTTGGTGAAAACGCAGCCCGGCACGAAGCTACCCGGCATGTGGCCAATGTTTATGAACTATCGCGAGGAGAAGGCGGACGAGTCTTCCTTCACCATTGGCGCTCAGGCCGACTCGCTGTACGAGTACCTACCAAAGATGCACGCACTGCTGGGTGGTCTCGACAGTGAGTACGAGAAGCTTACGACCTCGTCTTTCGACGTCATCAACAAACATATTCTGTTCCGCCCCATTCTCCCCAACAAGACCGACATTCTGATTCCAGGCAACGTCTTCGCCCACGGTTCTGCTCACTCGGTGGACCTCACTCCAGAGGCCCAGCACTTGGGTTGCTTCGCTGGCGCCATGTACGGACTTGCCGGCAAGCTCCTCAGCTCCGACTCCTACGTCAATATTGGCGAGCGCATCTCCCGCGGCTGCGCTTGGGCCTACAAGGTCTTCCCTACGGGCATCATGCCGGAGATCATGACCCTGCACCCGTGCAACGAACCAGACCACGGCGCCTGCGAGTGGGACGAAAAGGCCTACGGCCGCAGCGACGTGCCCGCCGGCGTCAAGCAAGTCCGCGACGGCCGCTACATGCTCCGGCCCGAGGCGATCGAGAGCATCTTTTACATGTATCGCATCACGGGCGACGAGGAATGGCGGGACACCGCGTGGAACATGTTCCAGGCCATCCAGCGCGCCACCGAGACGCCGCTGGCCTACTCGGCCATCTCCAACGTCAACGTCCCGTACGCGGAGATGACGACCAAGACAGACTCCATGGAGAGCTTCTGGTTCTCCGAGACGCTCAAATACTTTTACCTCATCTTCTCACCGCCCGACGTCATCAGCCTTGACGATTGGGTGCTGAACACGGAGGCGCACCCCTTCAAGCGGCCCAAGAGGACGCACAACGTCGAGACGGAGGCCGAGCTGCGGGGGCAGTCGTAACGGAACCCACGTGTATTTCGCGCTTATAGAGGTGACACCGTTGGATATGCGTGTCTGTTTGGCCTCAGTAATTAGGTGCATTGTCGGGGGTAAAACTGCATTGGGATATCCATAGACTTGGGGGCGGGCTCGACTGTGCATGCATACGGAGTAGAAGCCATCATGGGGTGTATTTTCCAAGTCGAGAAGTCATGACGTAGAAGAGTTTATAGACTACATTATCTTTTTCATTCCAAAAGGGGACAATGCACTTCAGGACGTGGACTCCCGGTGCCCGCTTCATGAACCTGTTCCAACCCCATGACCCCCCACGCCGGAGCCATCACGTTGGGCCTGGCCTCCCAGCAGACCGACGTAGGGATGTTGCGTGCGGCGCAGAGCGCACGCCGCAGGCTACATGTCCGTGGTCGACACATTCCCAGGCGACCCATCCTCAATCTCCGCCAGACTTTGATTGGAAACCCGGGCGGGCTCAACAAACTTCAATTTTCACACGGGTGACAAGTCACAGCATATTATCACCGTCCGGGCGGAAGGGGTCGGGGGTTCCTTTTTGCCGCGCTTCAGCTCGAAGCAAGCGCACGTCGACGAGGGGCGGGACATACAGATCTCCCCTCCCCTCCCCGCTCTCCCGTTTCCCTTACAGCAATAGCTCGTGGGCTCTTTTCTTCAGCCGTGATCGAAGAAGCAAGTTGCAGGTCAGTGAGTGCAGCATCTAGCAGCAGCAGCGGACCCCGCGCGCGCATGCTGCAGGAGACGGGTTGGTTTACACGCGGCTGCGTTGGTTCCTGGAGAAAATAAGTGTATGTAGCGTGTACACTTCACCAATGCCCAGAGCTGAACTTGCAAATGGGGGCGGGCGGCTTTGCGTTACCAAGCAAAGTCCTGTGAAACGGTGCCATACCGCGAGTACGACAGGATCTGATTACGCAGGCCGCGGGCAGAAAGCCAGACAGAAAGAGACATCGAGGCCCGGGGAGCTCTCCCGCGATCATGGTGGCGGTAAATCATCGTTGTAGGATTCCCTCGAACCAACGACAGGACAGGCAGGACAGCAGAGAGACGCCAACATCCGCATCCGCCATCCGTGAAGAGCGTTTGTTAGAAAGTGTTGGAAAAAAGCAAGCGTCGACAGCAAGGATCCCGCCCGATCTCATCCTGTCATCTGTCTGCACTTACCAAAAATAATCCAACGACGACTCCACCGAGCGAAGCAAAGCTGGGGGCCCTTACCACTTGGGGCCGCAGCGGCGGTGCTTTGCTTTTTGGCTCACCGGTCCAAGGACGACGACGTGACGATGAACGCTCTCCCGGAGCTCTCCATCCATCGTGGACTCCCTCTTTTGGCTGCCATCTTGTTTTCTTGTTCTCCTCAGTCCCCATATGCTTTTCGCAAGACAGGGCAGAAAAAGGAAAACAGTGGACGGCCATATGGACCACCCAAGAAGATGGGATGCAATGCATCGGCTGTCTGTGCAACGCCCAGGGTCAGGCCGGGTGTAATTCCTTTTCTCTTCTGCGTTTGCGAAGAAGAAAGACGAAATGCCCCGTCTTTTTGGGTCTCAAGGAAGGGATAGACCGATATAACGATCCACCGCATCGCGGGGCGGAGAAGAGGTCCGAGGGTCGTGTATGTGTTGTATTTCGAACGGATACTGGCTGTGCCAATGAATGCTTGTCAGCTTTTATCAACGTGCAAACAGAGTTGCAGATACCTAGATACTAAACGGCCGCACGGGGGCCGGCAGAAGCAGGTTTTTTTGCGGCAACGATCTTCAGGCACACGGCAGCAGATGAAAAGGAAGCCGGGAGAGGGGACACAAGACGCGGGAAAACACTCCGACTGGCTGGGCTACAGCAAACGCGAGATTGGCTCAGGATGGTGAGCCGGTGAGATGAGGTGAGAATCTGGCTCTGCTGGTCTCGGTCTCTGATTTAGGTGTCCCGTCGTTGGTTTGAGTCGCAGTTCGTGTTGCGTTGCAATTCACTTTATCCATCGGAGGTTTTCTCGTTTGAAAATATGCAGCCTCCGATGGTGATTTCGATTGGTCCCGCTTCATGATCCGGGGTGTTGCGATTGCGCGGCGCAACCACCCGCGATGCCACCTTGTTCATGATGAGTGATCCGGCCAAGAGCGACAGAGCAAGTATCGCATAAGGTAGCAACGACAATATGCAGCACTTTGGGGGCACTATCAGTGGGGTTCTTGTTCGCTTGTGTTTGACTAGCTGAGAGAGACTCTTCGCATCGTTGCGCTTGTCTCGTTGCTGGCTAGTCCGGGCTGAGGAAGAGTGGCCCTCCGTCAGATGCCGTTGCTGGGGTGGCCCGCTGACGAGAGACTGAGCTTCCCATTGAGCGTGTAGACGAGGACAGGAGAGATGGCTCCGCGGAGGATGTTGCCCATTAATAGAAGTCATGACCGGCAAGTGAGGGCGTTGGAGGCAGGGAGACGATACCCGGTACGCGCCGCCACGGGCTTTGTTCTGGACCGGCGGTACCTGACGCTACCATGAAGCCGGTGGTATTAGGGCGAACAAACGATTGAAACGCAGATGGAAGCAGGTACCAGGGGCTCACCGGGCGGCACTCGTCTTCGTCCGAACATGTTTCCAAGCTGGTCTCGATGACTCGAGAAGGCCGACGGAGAGGAGGGGGCGGCGGATGGGGGATTTGCGCGGAAGGGATCAGTGCACGCGGTCGCTGCACCCGTGCGCTGCATGGCGCCAGGCCAGCATGCTGGGTTGTTTGGTGCTAGGGTCGAATCCGCGCCTGTCTGGGCTGCGCTTTGGAGTATTTTTGGAGGGCCCGAATGCACGAAAAGGGATCGTCATGTCGCTTGGCCGCGAACCGAAGAGGGACGATTTGATGAACGGCAGCGTAGGGCGAGATGGTGTGCTGGGATAGCAAGCACCACCGTTGGTCGCTCCGGCCGAGGAGAGGAAGAACGAACGGCTAGCCTTCGTTGGGGATGCACCCACTCACGGCTTTTGCTAGTCGTGCTCGTACTGCTGCTACTACTTGATGGCAGGGCGAGAAAGGGGCGGAGGCCGAATGGTGTTTACTGCTGATAGAGGAGCTGAGGTGGAAGGGGCGAGGTGCAGTCGTCAGGATAGATAAAAGAGGAATGGATAGTCGTTGGCAGCGGTAGTGTCGGATGGTTGGATGTGATCCATGGATGAGGGGTGTCGCCGTGTTGTGGGGTGGCATGGCATGGCATGGCAGTGTGAGTGACGGGGCAGGGGAATGGAGATGAACCGGGAGGGCGGGTTCGCATTCTGGTTCGGTTCAGACGAGGAGAGGAGAGGAGGTGTAGAGGTGGGCGGAATGCGATATGGCATTGAAACAGACAGCTGGAACAAAGGGACTGCCGCTCATGTTCCTGTCCATCATCCGGTTGACAATGGGATGAAGGTCTCGGGCGTGTGTCCGCGGATGTCGGCGAGACACGAGGCACTGTGGAATCTGGGGTTAGTTCGTCCCATTGACCGCTGAAGGGGCTAGGGCTAAGGTTTAATTCAGTCGCCGACGACACATGGCCCTCCGGACAGTTGGGTTTGGCTTGCACTCGAACTTGCACTCGCACTTGCACTTGCAGACCGGTGAGATGCACTCCGGCCAGGCACCTAGGAAAAGTAAGCAAAAGCAGCCGGACTGGAGGTCGCACCTGACGCTCCTCGCCGTCATAGTCCGTGCCGGGTATTTTGTATCTTTCGAAGGGATGGAATACCGTAACTGCGTCCAGTGTTTTGCTCGAGCTTGGGCCTGGCCGGTCAACGAGGGCCGGTCAGGTGCCCCGATATCTTATTACCTACCGGCTACCTATGTCGAGATGCGTCTGCACATACATGCGTGATGCTAACAAGTACATACCACGCCTGCGCCGGTAGGACGGGGAGTCCGCAAGGGACGCAACATCATGGGCGTTGGAATGCTGAGGGAGACCCTCGATCCATTTAGGCGGGAGGGAGGGATGGGCGTGCCATGTTGCCTCACAGTTACATTGGATTCAACACTGGTGACTGCTTACCTCACCTCATCACCTAAAAACGAAGGTCCCATCTAACAACAAGCGTGACATGGCGGTGATGGCTGAAGTGCCGTTTCCAAGGCAAGCACCCTTAATTGCAAGAGCCAAAGTATCGAGTACCGTTCGTCCCCCCTCGGGACCTGGAGCCTTACTGTTTGGGGCGAGGTGCGGTGCGTGCTAAGACATGGCCCAAAACATCTCCAAGGCAATGGAAGGCGGGAGACTGGACGGGATGCACCTTCTGCCGTCCTCTCTTTTCCTGTCCTTGGCGTTCATGTCTCTCGATGCACTGCACTGCACTGCACTGCACCACCCTTACCTGCTTGCTTACCTTACCGTACTTACCGCTCTTACCGTCTCTACCGTCCGTACCTTAGTTAACTTGCCGTACTTTACCTTGGGGACTCTGGTTCTGGGAATCCAACCACTCACCTCACTCTCCCATCTTTCCCATCTCCCGTCGGCCTCCATTCTGTCTCCTTCCCCTCCTGTGCCCGTCTACTCGAGACGTCCCGACGATACCCTGCTTATCCCCTCCTGTTCGCCGCGCCCGGTTTCGGTATTCGAGTCCAGCATCCCGTCAACGTTGGGGAAAAGTAGACGACGTTTTGCCCCTCGCCAGGGTGTATACGACTTATCGCCCCTCAGCTATCGATCGTATCTATTGTGTATGGGGGATTGTCTCACCAGCCTCCGCTCTGCTGGCTCGATATAGCTTCGTTCCATCTGCACGCACTGCAGCACCGCCGTTGCTCTCCTATTGGCAGTGCCATCGGTCCACCACCAGCATCATAGGGGGCGTGTTTCTCGGGATTTGATGGATCCTGTAAGTCCAAAGTTCCCCCTCCTCACCTCCCCCTCCCTTCAGACCCTTCCATCTTCTTGCAACCATCTCGAAGCCTGTCGTCCGTTTGCCTGTCTGCAACTTCCCCGAGGTACCGAATACCACCTCACTCTCCCTTGGTCAATTGGCAGCGCAGCCCCCAAACTCCCAACTCAATCCCAAGATTGCGGCAGACATACCCGTTCGTCGAGCGAGCACCTCAGTTTCAACTCCCGAACCCTCTCTTCTCCCTCCCCTTGTCCACACCCACGCCGACAAACCTCACTCGAGCCCCCTTCATCCATGTGCGTCGCTTGCTTTTCCTATGCTTCTTTCCAAGGCCTTCGTCCACTGACATTGGATATCTCGCTTGCCAACTAGCCTGGTCCCCAGTCTTCGCCATCTTCCCTGCCCTGATCCTCCGTGGTCCCACAGGCCTTGCCCGATTGCCTGTCCTACCCTGGTGCTTGAGACAGCCTTAATATGCATGTCGCGGCAGCACACTGGCCGAACATCCTGCGCAGTTAGCAGTAGCTAAGGTAGCTACGCTACGCTACGCTGTACTCAAACGACAAGCAGCGACATCCTTGGTGCTCGATTCCACTGCACCCAACATCTAATCAGCAATAATATTTAGGTCCCCGGGTCCATCTCCGTTCTGGGTCCTCAGAATTTGCGACGAAGGAAAAAGAAGTGGGAAACCGAAAAAGCAATTAATACCACTTCAACCCACCCGAAGCCTTCATTCGATTAACTAACGCCCTTTTCCCCCTCGTCTGCCTACGGTCGGTCCTTCACCTGACGGATACTCCATACCGCTGCTGGCTGCGTGCTGTGCTCTCGACTCCGCAACACTGCGCCGCCTTCGTTTTTGTCGTCGTCGTCGTCCACGTCGCCGCCGCCCTGTCGAGGCCATCTCCCACTCTCCGCATTGCAGCTCTCTCTGTTTGTTTTTATTACCGTTCGCTGCCACCGCCGCCCTCCCGCAGAAGGACCCTTCTCGGCACGACCCCGAATCCCTCCCACCGCCTGTGCGACTTTGACTTTGGCGGCATCGCCGAACACCGTACGAAGCCAAACTGTCCAGTCTTCTCGAATCTTGGACGGCCGCTGTTCGCTGCAACCCTGCATCATCCCACCTTAGAAGCTGTGGATCAACCACCAAGAATTCCCCGCTCTCAACCTCCCATCCCGCTGCTGATCCATTCTTCTCCCGCTCGTTCGCTCGCACGCTCTTTGCCTTGCCCTGGCCTGGCTTGACGGTTGCCACCACACCGCGTCGCACTTTGAAGTCCCCCCCCCCCCCCCAAATTATCGGAGGTCTCTTGCTGCGCACCACCATCACACTTTCGTAGCTGAGAGTCTGTGTCCCAGCGACAACCAACGTCACGATCCGCTGCGTTTGCGACGAGACTCCGCGCCGTGAGACCCGTTCACGAGCTTCTGGGCGACCGGCCAGCAACTATTATGCTCACTGCTGTGTGGCGGCATACACATCAGCCCCGAAAGCAGACCCGAATCGGCCAGCAGCTGATTGCTCGAGGACACAAGAAGCGTGCGGGATAGGGATTTCGGGAAACAAGACGTCGTGGGACGTCCAGGTGCAGTTCTTGGGAAAGACAGCAGCATATCGAGACGCACAAACAGTTACTGAACGTCAGATGCGGGCAGTCCCCAAATGAGGACAAATCATGGAATGAGCATGGCACCACCGGGAATGGATGGACGAACCTACCACAACGGTGGTCACAACGTTACGCCGCGTCTCGAGTGGCCCCAAACCCAAAGTCAGACCTTGGCCGCCGACTCGTCCTCCCGCGGCATGGAACGCGCTTCGATCAACAACCTGCGTACATCTTTCCGCTCCAACCTGCCGCCGAACCCGACTATTCGCGCCGTGACACCGGAGTACCACCACCCCGAAGTCTCTCCGGCAGTGTCCGCCAGCTCCGTCTTCGATCCGGCTGCCAGCTTACACTCAGCCCGCAGCGGCTTCACCTCGACCTCCCCTCAAACCTCCCCGAGATCCATACCCGGAGACTTCCAAAGACGGCAGGGTGTGGTATTCAATGACCAGTACGGCGGAGACTCGTACCAGAATTCAAGTAGCCCCCCTATAAGGCAGCCCAACACCTTTCGGCCGAGAACACACACCATGGACGGGGCATTGAGACAGCAGTTCCTGAATGCGACGGCCAGGGAGGGTCCAGGTCGGCCACGCTTAGGGTCGTTCTCTTCCTCCGGGTCACAACCGCTCTATGACGATGCTCGTTCGCCGCCGCCACCCATCGAATCCTTGGGTTTTCCTTCAGTGATACCCGCTCGCCATTCAGAGATACCCGCAGGCGCCACAAACAGCTTGAGAGAAAAGAAATCGTCAAGCAAGCGACTGATCAAGCGGCAATCCTCACGTCCTACTTCGCCTCCTGCCACGACACCTTCAGTGGACTCACTACCTGTCCCTGTGCCGACTGAAAACGCGAACAACATTTTACTGTTGATGAAGAACCTGTGTGGTCGAATGAGAGGCGATATCGAGTTCAGAACCGAAACATCAGGCCATTGGCAAATCGGGGTCGCCTACGTTGATGAGGAGAAGGGATCCCTGATGTTTGACTCAGGTAACGATGGGCCATTCCACGTCCCCCTGGTGTCAGATCTGCGAGGGTGTCGCATCTCCCCCACCGAGCTGCCTGCAGGCAAGAAGTGCTTGGAGATTTCGTCCAACACACAGCCACCTGTGGATCTACTAATACACCCACTCCTCGCGGAGGAGCGAGATCTGTGGCTGGCTGCGTTGTTATGCTGGCAGCAAATGCGGCCACCTAAAGTCAAGCTCTCCAATGCCAACCGAAACCCAACCCCTACCCAATTAAGACCAGCAGTTAGGAGGCGCGGCTCTGAGAACGGAACACCAAAAACGACCAATGCACTCATCAAAGTTGGCCAGGTCCGGCTATGGGATAAGGGACTTGCTAGCTCTCCAAGGGCTATTGTCAAAAGACCCTCTACCAGGGACTTGAGATCGCCGTGTACTTCATGGCGGGTCGTTTCCTGCCTACTCCAGGAGAATGGCGAGATCAGGCTTACCACGAACGATGGTGATGCTGTCATTGCTGTGGTAGAGCTCTCTCAGCTGTCGAGATGCGCCATTCAACAGCTGGACAGATCTGTTCTCGACGAAGAATACTGCATCGGCATCTTCCCCCATTACTCCACGATATCCACCCAACTCTCCATTTTCCGACCCGTCTACATCGCATTGGAGAATCGTTTGCTTTTCGAGGTCTGGTTCGTCCTCCTGCGCGCCTTTGCACTGCCTGACATCTTTCTGTTGGAGCCATCGGCAGAAGGCGCTGTCGAGGTTACCGATTTGGATTCTGATCTTACGGGAGAGGTTTTCAGAATTGAAAAGACGATTAGTCTGAGGGTTACAGAGGCCAAGCTAAAGCCAAGAATTATGTCACCAGATGTTGGCAGCTTCGTCGACCGGCAATCTAGGGATGCTGATCCACTGATTGGTAACTATCTCACAGAGGTCATCCTAGATGGCGAGGTTCGAGCTCGGTCAACAATCAAGACAGGCACAAAGAACCCTTTCTGGAGAGAAGACTACCAGTTCTCAGATCTCCCCCCGATGATGCCGTTTCTCTCTATTGTCCTGAAGAGAGTTGATGGGAACCTTGAAAGCTGGAGCCATCAGCTGCAAGCATCACTTGGATTGCCGAAGACGGGCAATCTGACGGAGGTTCTATGCGGTTCGGTTGACATCCCTCTCGACCAAGTGGAGCCCGGCAAAGATCTCGAAAGGTGGCTCGACATATACGATGAGCGACAGCAAGTCGTTGGTACGATGCTCGTCAAACTTCAGCATGAAGAGCTCGTGGTACTTCACTCCAAGGAGTACCAGGCGTTATCAACTCTTCTCCACAGCTTTCCGTCTGGTCTAACTGCCCAGATTGCTGACGCGCTTCCCGGAAATCTCAGGCGCCTCTCGGAAATCTTCCTCAACATCTTCCAGGTGTCCAATCATGCGAATGAGTGGCTTCAGACGCTGGTAGAGGATGAAATCGATGGTATCGGAGGCACACAAAACCAAATGAAAAAGTACCGATACAGCAGCCGGCTCAAGTCCAGCGAGGCGTTGGAATTCCACAACGGTAGAGAACAGGTTTTGCGCGACATGGGCAAGTCGTTAGCAGGGGAGGCCAACCTGCTCTTCAGAGGCAACACCTTGCTGACACAAGCTCTTGAATTCCACATGAGGAGATCAGGCAAGGAGTATCTTGAGCAGATGCTGATGGCCAAAATCTATGAGATCAACGAGATGAACCCCGACTGTGAGGTTGACCCCAGCAAATTGAAGCCAGGGGAGAACGTCCAAGAGCATTGGAATCGCCTCATTCAGATCACGACAGAGGTCTGGCAATGCATCTGCCGGGAGCCGACTAAGTGTCCTCCAGAGTTGCGGTCAATCCTCAAGTACATTCGTGCTGTTGCCGAAGATCGCTACGGTGATTGGCTGCGAACCGTCACTTACACCAGCGTCTCGGGCTTTCTCTTTCTCCGCTTCATCTGCCCTGCGATCTTGAGCCCGAAGCTCTTCGGCCTGCTACGGGACCATCCCCGGCCGCGAGCACAGCGAACGCTGACACTCGTCGCGAAAGCGCTCCAAGCGCTGGGAAATCTCTCAACGTTTGGCAAGAAAGAGGAATGGATGGAGCCGATGAACAAGTTTCTGGGTTCAAACCGCCAATCGGTCAAAGACTACATCGACACCATCTGCTCTATTCCTGTCGAACGCAATAAGGTCGCTCTGGGGCCATCCTACTCGACTCCGATCACCATTCTCGGCAGACTGTCTCCGACGGCTCGGGAGGGTTTCCCAGCATTGCCTCACCTGATCGACCACGCCCGAAACTTTGCTGCCTTGGTAAAGATATGGACTGACGCAAACCCTATTGGCAATGGCGAGGTGTCCAAACCTGCTGGCGGTGAAGACGACATTCTCATCTTCAACGAGATGTGCATGAGCTTGCAAGAGCGTGCAGACATCTGCTACGCGAAGATGGACGGGTCGCTACACGATACCGCATCGCTTGCTGCATCCGCATCCGAGTTCGCCGATCAACTAGAACACAGTCAAGCTATGCTGGAATCTATGACATTCGCGACCTACCACAACAACAATTCCGCAACAAACTCTACTACAGCTTCAACGGTCTGGATGGAGCAAGACAATCTCGTGCCTCCTGGATCAGCCGGCAGCGATGCGTACATGGAGACGTCTTCGTCCCGAAGCCGTGAGCAACGCCGTGGCCGGGACAGGAGCTCAATGAGACAGAACTCTGGGCATTCGGACCATTCGACAGGACACCTCGCGACGCTCAAGCGTAACGGCCGAGCCACGCGCCATATTTTGTCTGGCATTATGAAGCCATTTGCTCGAGGAGAGTCGCCTGACTCGTCGCCATCAGTATCGCGAAGCAAGAACTTTGAGCGTAACTGCAATACTGGCTACTGATCAACATCAGTGGACGCATCACAAACCAACACACACAACTTGAGGGCCACCGGTCGTCTCTTATTCTTCTTTGTTGCCTACTTTCTTCGCATACGAACATGAACACAAAAGCCCACGGGACTTTGACGACACAAAGATCTTCTGTTTTTAGTTTTTCTCACGACGAGGAGGATATCTGGATACGCGCATTTGGAGCGTATAAGATGGCGATCATGGCTGCTGCATTACTATTCTGGGAGGGAGGCAAGCCGGGCTCTCGTGGGTATTCGTGAAACCACTCCGGCGTTTGTTTGACCCAACAGGGCAAGCTTTGCTCGCTCGGGAGGGAGGGAAGACAAAAATGGCTTCCCATGCATTGGTTGGAGGCTCGGCCCTGTTTTTTGATGTTGATTGTTTCCTTCACCCTTCTTGCTTGCTAGGTTCCTTGGTGTAAGGTAGCCTTCGCATCATGGGACACGATGAATATACCCAGACACATCATGATTAGAAGATACCTTTTTGCCTCGTCCGCACGAACCAGACGCGCGCGCAAGACACTTGATGCGCAGTACAAGAACATGTGCGTGTAATGTAAATAATATTGAACATTGTGTGGAGGTATCTACCTGAATCCTATGGTTTTTCTTTTCGTCTTCGCCATGTCCGTCCGTCGTCTCTTTACGCCCCAAATTCAAATGAATTAACCCGGTTTTTAATCGCCCCAAAGACTCAAAATTCGTCACGTCTTCATCGTCTCTTTTTCTAGGTCGTACCACGCTCGGCTCCTAGTTGCTCGCTCTAGTCGATTTAACCCTCAATCCCCGCTCGGTTTTCCAGCCTCATCGCTGTAGAGCTCCTCCGATGCCTCGACAGTCACATCAGCGAACTGGATGCACGTGCACGTCATTTCAGAGCATAAGCATACTTTATTGGAAGAACTTCTTGTACGCAGCCTTTTCCTTGGCCGCGCGGGCGGAAGCCTTCTGCTTGACGGCGTTGAGCTCATTGAGGATGACCTTGTCCTCGGAAACAAGCTTGTGAGCCTCCTCCAGGTCCTTGATGGCGCTCTCGTCATCCTTGAGGCGAACGCTGGCGAAGCCGCGACGGTAGAGAGCCTTGGCGCGGTCGGCATCCTTAATGCCAGCAATGTCGAGGGCGTAGCCGGCGGTCTTGGCGGCATCCTCCCAGTTCTCAAGCTTAATGTTGAGCAGGGCCGAGTTGTTGTTCAGGGAGAAGCGGAGGGCCTTGAGCTCGGCCTGTACCTCGGCGGGCTCGTTGTCGAGGTCAGGCTCCTCGTTGAGGTAGCGCAGACCCTTTTGGTACTTGTCAAGACCGGTCTGGAAGTCGCCGGCCTTGAAGGCCTTGTTTCCAAAGTCCTTGCAGGCCGTGGCGATCTTGAGCGTCTCCTTTGCGTCGGGAGGGGAGGCGCAATCCTCGGGGTAGTCCTCGTAGGTATCACCCATGGCATCGGGGGCCTTGACATCGGCAGCCAAGGCAGCGTCTCCGGTGAGCTCACCGCAGTCGGCGATGACGGCATCCTTGACGGGCTTGTCGCCAGTCTCGGTCTGGAGGTTCTCGATCTGGCGGACAACAGACTTGCCGTTGAGGACTTCACCGAAGACAACGTGCTTGTTGTCGAGGTGGGGGGTCGGGACGGTGGTGATGAAGAACTGAGAGCCGTTTGTATCTGTGTTGTAGGTGGTTAGTTTTTGAAACCGACGGCAGGGCTGAATAAGTACGGAGCAGCTTACTAGGTCCAGCGTTTGCCATGGAAAGAAGGAAAGGGCGCTCATGCTTCAAGGGGAAGGCCTCGTCCTCGAACTTCTCGCCGTAGATGGATTCGCCGCCAGTTCCGTTGCCGGCGGTGAAGTCACCGCCCTGGATCATGAACTGCTTGATAACACGGTGGAAGCCAGATCCCTTGTAGTGGAGGGGCTTTCCGGTCTTGCCCAAGCCCTTCTCTCCTGTGCAGAGAGCGCGGAAGTTCTCGGCAGTTTTGGGGACAAGATCGTTGTAGAGCTCCATGGTAATGCGACCGGCGGACTTGCCACCAATGGTCACGTCGAAGAAGACGCGGGAGCGCGCCTGCTTGGTCTCGTCGGCAGACATGGTTGCGGTTTGTGTGGTGTTGGTGAGGTGGGAAGGATGAACTGGTGTTGTCTCGATCTACCTAAGATCAGGCTGAGACGTTGCGCTCTGTGCGAGTGGTGCGGGGTAGAGAGCTTGTCACAGTCTCTGGGTATCTAGCTGGAGGTTGCTGTTTGGTCTGAGCTGTGGATAGCTTCAACCAAGTGAAAGTCAGACGCAATTGTGAGTGGTGACCAGAATTAAGTCAAAGGAGCAGGAATGAAAGTGACGATGCGGCGTTGATAGTAGTCAGGTTAAGAATACCTCTCCCCAAGTGAGCTCACAGCTAAGTGGGGTTGCGATGGAACTTTCTAGCTCCAGGAAGACCTGGCGCGGGGCAGCTGTGTTGCACCGCAATCCTGCGCGGCAGTGGGGGAAACGACGCCCGAGCCAACCCCCTTGCCTAAAGGAAGGGCGGTTTGGCGCTTGCCAGTCAGCAGCTTGTCGTTTGTGAGGAAGGCAGCGTCGGTGACGATCTACCAATCAGCTCCTGCAGTTTTCAATCATGGAGATGTCAGTTTCGCATGCCTGGAAAATGGCATTGTGGCCTCTCTATGTGCTTAACCCTGGAACCAAGGGCATGTTTATCTAGTTGAAGTCTAACAGCTCAAGTAGTAGTCTATTAATTGTTTGCCCCGTATCTATGAGCAAGAGCTCCAAGCCTCGGGTATGCTTACAATCCAAAGGGACCATGAAACCGAATGCAGTGCCAGACGCAGGTACTCACTGCTTCGGCGGCGCAGGGTCTGTGTTGAGCTCCAGGGTTACGGGGCCATCATTGACGAGAGCGACCTCCATCATTGCCTGAAATCTCCCATCTTTGACCTTGTCTGCGGCGTAACCAGCCTGGACCTTCTGCAAGAAGTGGTGATACAGCCGCTTGGCGTCCTCGGCGCCTGCTGACAGGCGGAAGTCAGGTTTGTTCTTACTAATCTTAGCGAATAGTGTGAATTGAGACACTGCAAAGGTTAGGAAAGCCGGCGCGCTGATTCATCATCATGACAGACGTACCGCAGAGAACTTCCCCGGAAATGTCCTGGACGTTCTTCTTCCATCTGCCGCCGGCGTCGTCATCCCACATCTTGAGCTTCAGCACCTTGGTTGCAAGAGCTTCTGCTTCCTTCTCCGTGTCACCGGGGGCAACGGCAGCGAGCACCAAAACGCCTTTGCCAATGAAGGAGATGACCTCCTTGTCCACTGTCACCGAGGCGGACAGCACACGCTGGACTATGGCTGGAAGCAAGAAGAGTCAACATACTTGGACTTACAGCGGATAACGGAAGGATCCTTGCCTTTCATCTTGCAGCACTGCGTAAATGCAATTTGGCAGAAACAGGGAATAGGTTTCAGAACTGAGAACGGCAGAGGATTCAAACGCGGGGATCCGTCTCTTCAGACACTGATTGATTGACCGGAACGTGGAACCGCCTCAGCCGTCGACCGGATGAGGTCAAAAAGTGCCAAATACAAGGAGGAAAACCAAGGGGCTAAGATGGTAGTAGCATGCAGCCAGCCAATGCCGTCTGAAGGTTGAGAAGCCACCGATCAACCAAGCGTACAGATTGCAGTACGTAGAAAACAACTCAGGTACCTTAAGCAATTGAGGGGAGAGACAGGCTAGCGACCAAGGCGTCCTGGGGTTTGTGGCCTTGGCTTACGCCCGGCAATTAGAGGGGGAGGGGGTTAGATCCTCAAGGAAACCAGAGGGCACAGCTACGATCTGTTTGCTTTGGGTTGCAGTCCAATGCTTGCTGGGAATAGAAAAGAGAGCGGCCAGAGATAGAAGCAGCCCGCAATCAAAAATCGAGACACTGGACGGCTGGAAATTGAAGCTATTGGGTGCTAGATACCTGGATAGACAGGCTGACAGGGAGTTTAATAGGGTGCGTGCAGGTTGGTGGCAGGTCTTCACATCCCTGAACGCGACTGGAGTGGCAGGCTGGGCTGAAAGGGGCCGTGTCATCATTCGCCCTACACAGTGCAGGCCTAGACAGTTGCGACTTCCTTCAGATAGACCTAGAATAACTCAGATGTTACACGTTGGGTGCTCAATCACTTTAGAGCCACCTAAAAGTTGCGGCTTGGGTCATTAAAAGTGCCTGGAATACTACGACCACCTGACAAAAATAAAAATTCCCCACTTCACCAGTATATGGTGCTTGTTTACCTCTCACCTCAGACTTTCCCTCTACCACAAACAAGGTACCTCCAGACGTCCCACCTTGGCGCACGGCTTTCACCCACGCCTCCAGCTGGCGGTTCTTTCTTCCGCAGCCTCAAATCATCAAACAGCCGCATCTGTTTGTTGCAAGCAAATTTGGATCGCGCAATCACCGATCGCCGGTATTTTTCGGCGCAGTAGTCGTCATCCGAGGGACACAAAACCTCATCACCACCCACTCTCCGCCCATCGGCACATCGATAGCGCATCAGACGAGCCTGAGCTCCGATCCGAAGCCGTCATCATCACCATCAATCACCACAACCATACCTGACACACCCAATCAGTCGACACCGAAACTCCAAGCCGGACGAACGATTTCTATCCCTGATACACACACAATCAGGCATCATGGCAGCACGAAAACTGCAACAAGAAGTCGACAAGTGCTTCAAGAAGGTGGCCGAAGGCGTCGCCGAGTTCGAGGCCATCTACGAGAAAATCGAGCAATCGAATAACATTTCTCAGAAGGAGAAGCTGGAGGACAACCTCAAGCGTGAGATCAAGAAGCTCCAGCGTCTACGAGATCAGATCAAGACATGGGCCGCAAGCAACGACATCAAGGACAAGGCTCCTTTACTGGAACACCGTCGCTTGATCGAGACGGTCGGTGGCCCATGATCCCGCGGTAGTCTTCCGTGGCTCTGCTAACTCTCTCGCAGCAAATGGAGAAGTTCAAGGCCGTCGAGAAGGCCATGAAGACTAAGGCATACTCCAAGGAAGGGTTGGCCTCTTCAGCGAAACTCGACCCACAAGAACAGGCCAAGGCAGAGGCAAGCGATTTCCTGAGCAGCATGGTCGACGAGCTGGAACAACAGATCGAGACCCTCGAAGCCGAGAGCGAGTCGATACAGGCCACCATGAAGAAGGGCAAGAACCAGTCTGCCAAGGCCGAGCGCATCGCCGAGATCGAGCGCATCATCGAGCGCCATAAATGGCATCAGAGCAAACTTGAGCTAATTCGGAGATCCCTCGAGAACGGTGGCGTGGATACGGATCAAGTGACCGACCTCGAAGAATTGATCCGCTATTACGTTTCGGATGGCATGAACGACGACTATATCGAGGACGACGAGATGTACGATGACTTGAACTTGGACGAGGAGGAGGGCGTGTACGGTATGCCTCAGGATGGTGACAAGGGATCGTCGCAAGACGCCCAGTCGCAAGCAGAGGAGCCAACACCGGAGCCCGAGATCATCAAGCCTCCAAGCGCAAAGCCAAAGGCAGTGGCCGAGGTATCTGCGTCGGGACGGAGGTCGAGTGCGCAATCCAAGTCCCCCTTACCGGCGCTGGCGACGCTGCATACGCCATTAGCGACTATCAGCAACGGCAACTCGAGCGGCCCCGTCATGAAGCCAGCATCTGTTCCCGCAAGACCTGCAGAAGGCCTCAAGTACGCGTCTGCGGCGGCGGCAGCAGCGGCGTCAGACAAGATTGGAATCTCCCCGTTGCCACCTCCACCAGGCGCCCAACCCGTCGCCATTGCCAGTCCAGCGCAGGCCAAGACGAGCGTATCAAACTCTCCAGCAACGACATCCGCACACCCAGTCGCTGCGAAAGAGCCGGAAATCAAGCAGCCAACGGTACCGTCAGCAAGCACGAGCGAGACCCCCGCAACCAGCGCAAAGGCAATGCCCACTCCGAGCAAAGCGGAAAAGCGGGCAGCCAAGAACCAAGCCGCGGCGGAGGCGGCGGAAGCTGCCAAGGGTAAGCTGCCACGGAATTGCAGTCGACTTCATATGCTGACCATCTATAGCTGCTCAAACGAACGGCGCCGCCAACGGTGTCAAGCCTGTCGTGGAGGAAGAAGAAGAGGAGTCGATATACCACCTTCCCGCTTCTCTCCAAGACCTCGTCGAGTCGTTCGAGACGTCACGCAAGCGCCCGCCTTCCTACACCTCAGCGACCACACAGCGCATGCTCCAGGCATCGCAGGCCATGTGCCCCGACATTATGGACACGGATGTACCGCGGACCTACCGCCCCGACGTGCGCATTTCGTCGTCAGGAACCGGCTTCCCTTCGGAGCCTCTTCCGCTATTCGAGGACCCGCGTCTGTACCAGCGCATCGATCCTGACACTCTATTCTACGTCTTCTACTACAAGCAAGGCACGCCCCAACAATACCTGGCGGCCAAGGCGCTGAAGGATCAGAGTTGGCGGTTTCATAAGCAGTACCAAACCTGGTTCCAGCGCCATGAGGAACCGAAGAACATTACGGAGGAGTTTGAGCAAGGCACATACCGGTTCTTCGACTATGAGAGCACATGGTAAGTCCTTATTGGGGGTGACATAAACCAGAGCCAGTACTAACGACTCGCGCAGGATGAACCGTAGAAAAGCGGACTTCAAGTTCGCCTACAAGTTCCTCGAGGACGATGTATGAATAGGTGGCATTGTTCACACGGTATTACCAGGCGTAGCCCCGGATTGGGATGGGTTTCTCGAGCCTCTGGTATCGGGGAGAAATGGCGTTTGCCTCGTTTTGCGGAAACATACGGCCAGGGCTGATCTGGCCCAATCTTTGTTGAGTACACTGACTACTGACTGGTCATTCAACGTTAGGCGATAGGCCGCCTGATGAATACTACCTTTGCACATGGAAGAAGGAATGCCCCGCCACCGCCGCGTGACCCCAGATGGGGCTTTTGCCCTTGGCGGTTGCAAGTATGCTCACGGTGATACCCGACTTGTGCTCTTGCCTCGGGCGATCTATGTCCGCAATTGCCCAATGGCAGAGAATGCTTGGTTGATGAGGGGGAGCGTCATGGTTACACATATCGATGACTGCGGTTGAAGCTGGGTTTAGGTTGAAACTTGGCAGCAGCCACTAGTAAGGTAGTTCTAGATGGTGCTGCACATCACAACGGCACAGTCGCGTCTACCCGTAAAGCAGCCACACACAACAACAACACATAGTGTCTGGGGCCATACGCGGCTGCTCAGCCTCGATGATGTGTGTGTTTCTAGGTTGCTCGGTTGCAGGTTACCGAATGACCCCATAATCGTCTCTTTCGAGGCAAAAATGACCACAGATGGTTACAGTGAGGGACGACAGGACCAGCGAAGCCGTTGCCGTCTGCAATAAAGACGCTCCGCCACCATGTCATATCATAAGCCGGGCGTAGGAGCTCCAGGTAGGAAGTCGGCTTGGACGCAGATGAGTGGTTGAGCGTAGGCAGCCAGTTAAGTTTAAGCAAGAACGATGGCGGTAAGTAGCTAGGCAGGTTTCTAGGTAAGTAGGTAGCTGCAGGGAAGAGCAGCAACGTAAGGTACTCGTCAGCAGGGGAGGAGGTGCATCGCCTTTTGGAGGTTAGGTAAGGTCGGGCAATGTAGATAAGGTGAGGCAAGGTGCCTAAAGCGGTTAAGTAGGCACAAGGGAAAAGCCAGGCAGGCAGGCAGTACAAAACAGAACAGAGTAAATGCAGTTCGTGTTGGTGGTGGTAGTGATGGTTGTGGTGGCAGGGGATGGAGTCGGAGTGGGCAATGTCGTGGGGCCCGCGGAACGATACGCAGGTCACCCAGGTCATCATCTAGGTACCATTAAGGTGCGTTAAGCGATGGAAGTTTTCTAGAAGGCAAGAGGGGCCCCACTATGACAAGCGCACAGCGGTCGGGTCCAACCCAGGAGCCGGGGCCGTACAAGGCGGGCACATTGGACGACCTGAGCACCTTACCCTCTGATCATGACCGAGCCTGGACTCCATTTTGGCCACACATGACATTCTCTTGCAGTTGGCGGAGGTGACAAGCTCGTTGGAACCCACCGCCTCGAGACGATGTCTCCCCTCGAATCGCCCCGAGCTTGCTGCAGAAGAACATTCTTTGCGTCTTCCAGAAAATGGCTCGTCCGAACAATGTCTCCATCAGGGATGGATCTCGTGTGCCAATGTCGCCTCTCTGTGTTGCGCGCTTTTGGGATGAACCAACCGGCAGGCACCCATTGGCATTGAGGGCGAGCGATGGAGAGCGCTTCGCTTCGTCACTTAGCTTCACTGAGTCAATCGCCCGCACTGCACCGCGGCACATCACATCCCCTTCGCCTGTCAGCTCGACCGCTGAGGCACTCCGCAGGCCCGCCGTATCTTTTTCCCCATTCGGCCTGCCAGGGGGGCGACCCTTCTTTGCATTTCTGTCGCAAACAGCGACGGCGCAACCCATTTCCTCGGAGACAGCTGACCCAATGCCAAAATGCATCGTCTCGGCGACGAAGACGAGCAGGATGAGTCGAAAAGACGGGCAGACACCGCAAAATGCGAGAAGGTGCACAACCGCAGCCCCAGTCGTAGACCGTCATCGGCCACCGTGGCCATTACCGTCCGTGGAACCTGCTGTCCAGGACGGACCGCTTGAGATTGTCAGAGTGGGCAATCTGGCCGGGCAAGTAGGCCGGAAGAGGTCCAGAGTTCGTCTTCATTGCATCTCACTCGCCCGCTGACTCTGGCCCATCTGGGTCTCTCAGGCTATTCAGGTGGGCAGTCATGCAGCTCTGCGGCGGATCCAGCGGATTGGCCCCCGAAGGCAGAACAGACATCCTGACGGTGGTTGCACTGCAACTGCGCAGCCCAGTCAGCCATTCAGCCGACCAGTCATACCTTTGGATCGTGAGCGTTGAGTCCATCTCGAGGACATGGGGCATGGAAGCGTCAACCGAGGTACGAAGTGTGTTCGCGTCGCTACCTGACCGTGCCTCTTTTGATGCTTGCTCATGCCTGGGCTCGGCAGCCAGACGCATGCTCGCAGCGCATGCTGCTGCCACCGGGTCATGGCCTCACCTGCCTTATTACTGCATAGTACGGATGGCCAGTGAGCGGTTCGTGATTTGCGGTACCATTGTCTCTCGGCTGATTCCACTTCAGCATGTTGGACCCTGGGCTGCAAGGACTGCAAGCGTTCACGGGGCCACTAGTGTGGCAGTGCGGGGCCCGGCCAGGCAACGACATAGTGTGTTACTCTTCGAGTCAAGCCTCCTCCGCGATTCCGATCTTCACCTCTATCTCAACTCGACAGCCGCATCGCATTCCTGCCAAGTCCGCCCCGAGCCCCCCGTCTGCTCACTCGTTCCAATGAGCGATAAACCTGAGCATTGCCATGACATATCTCGCCCCTGTTTTTCTAGTCGACACTGCCCTTACTGGTCTCTCACGCTCGAGCTAGACACAAACGACCCCTTGCCTAGGGACCACCACCGCACACCACCAACAACACGACAAGAACATGCCAAGCCTACCTTACCACTTACCTTCTTTTACCCTGCTCTATGGATACAAACAGAGCAGGAGTACCTACTTGAGCTAAAACAAGGTACCTTGCACCATACTTCTCCATACCTTACGTGACTGCATACACCACCACCAGTCCAGTCCACCACCCCTACCAACAAGAACAAGCCTAAAACGCAGTACATGCTGTCCCCAACTCCGGGTTGACTGACCTTGTCCTTGCCTTGACCCTGTCTCGACTCCTCGACTCTTCGTGCCGTCCAAACCGACCGCCAGAAACATTTCCGTAATAGCCCTTACCCTGCCCCGGTTTATCTTTTGGGTCTACCAGACATGTCTTGGGTCGTTAGTATCTTTGCCAATGAGCATCAACCCAGCGTTTCTCAGAGCTGACTGCCCAGCCCGCAAGTCTCCTTAAGTCGACCCCCTTCCGACAAGATGTCCATGTAAACGGCCGTTGAGGCCCCCTTCCCTGCACGTCCCGACACCTTATTCCCCCGCCAGCCCTGTCTAGTGATAGGACGCTGCTCGCACATCCACAAATCGTCATGGGTACGGGGGGAGTGCGGCGGGTCTGAGCTGACCTTGTCTACACATGTTGCCAATACGTCGACGTGCCAGCTGCTAGTACATGCATGTCTTCGCGCGTTGAATCCATCGACTGGGTGGCTGGCGGCTTCTAAGCCCCTTTCTAGAAGTATGTCACTCACCGAGGACCGCCTCTAAGAGCTTCAACTTGTGTGTGGAGATTCCCAAGGTCCCCAGCACCTGCAGTTGTCTCCTCGCTTCGCGCCGCCTAGGCACATAACTTAATCCATCTCTAACCCTACACGGCACAGGCCCAGGGTCAACTTTGCGCCCTTTTGAGGCTCCCCATTAGCCAAGACCAAGGGGGGACCCAAGGCCGTCTTACGGAGATGAAGCCATGTGCGCCGGGTGGACAACCATGACTCCATTCCGCTACTTCTGCTGCCACATCTCGTGTCTCTCTACCTAGCCGTGCCGCTCGAGGTTGACGTATTCCTTCATCGAGCATGGCGGTGAACTTGGCCTTGCCTTGCCTTCGTGTCCGTAATACTTGAACCACCCGTCTCCCACCCCGACTCGTGTATCCATTGGTTGTAATCACTTCACACATTCCAACTGTTCAATCCTTCCAAAAGCCAAACATCAAGCTCCCCGAGCCAAAAGGTCGATCTGTCTAGTTTGAGATAAAAGAAAGAACCACCCACACTCCTTACCAAAACGTAAACAACCCCCCGAGCGGCCAGAAACAACTCGGACGTCAACCAACCAACTTTTAAGCTTTTCAGATGGGAAACTGCTTGCACGCCACGCTTGCATCCATCTGAAGTCAGACCCCCACGACCAACCCGTAGCGGCGTCTGATTGTGTAAGTCATCACTGATTTCTACTTCAATAACCCCCAGCAAGTTTACTTTCGGGCCAACGTCCCCTCGACCACATGCTATCCTTTACTTCCCAATTCACCTTGACAAGGGCGACCCTCTCCTTACTGAACTGCTATCCACAGACCGGGATACAAAACGGTTTAGACAGCACGACAGTTGTTCACCCATCACACAATGGGCAGCCAATACTACCGCGGCGCGAGCTATTATGTTAACGCAACGTCTCCAGTGTCGGCGGGAGGAGACTTCCTTGAATCTCCCACGTTCCTAGAGGCACCGGCGCTCGTTAGACAGCTGTCCGACACCAGCTCAAGCAGAGAGCCCCTCACACCGTCCTCCTACGGCTCGCCTGGATCGCCAGGCATGTCCTACGCTTACCACACGACGAACATGAGCCACTCCTCGACGGACAACAGCTATGCGTCGTACTACGGCGAGGACACCGGCGGTTATTACGGCGACGACTACGCCACCGCCGCGTCCTCTTCGGCGCAGCAGACGACGGATTCCTACTACGGCGACGTCGACTGGTCAAAATATGACTACGTCCCCACCGAGGATGGAGGTTACTGGCAGATGAAACCACGATTCGTTCCTGCAGGACAGTATCCAGCGGTGATACCTCACCAGGGGTGAGTAGACGACAGGGAGGCCTCTTTCCCCCAACACGGATTGAAGCTAACAAGGCTGTGAAAAACTGCAGAGGACAAGAACAGCAAGAGGTGGTAGACTACAAGTTTCCCTGCCTGGAAGCCGGCTGTACCGCGAACCCGTTCAAGAGGAAGGCAGACCTCGAGAGACACTACAGACAAGTGCACCAGGACCCGTCCAAGAAGGAGGCTCACAAGTGCGATTATCCCAAGTGTTCGAGGAAGAACGAACCGTTCGGACGACGAGACCACTTCCGCGATCACTTGCGAGACTATCACAACGAGGACATCTTCAAGCGGGGCACGCACGTGGATGACAGCTGGCTCCAGGGCCGTAATCTGTCGTCCCGGTGGTGGCGGTGCTCAAAGTGTCTGATCAGGGTCGACGTCAACTCGTACCCCGACCATGTCTGCCCCAAATGCAAGAACCCGTGCGAAGACAAGCGCAAGCGAGCCAGAGGTTGGCATTGAGTTCGCGCTCGAGCGTTCCCCGGAGCTGTCGACCTCGAAGCTCCTCGAGTCGAGTCGAGTCGAGTCGCGACAATGGAGACGAAGCTGCGGTCAAGGGAAGAGACGCACAAGGGAAAGCTGCTACGCCGGCTGCGCCTCTTTGCGGAGTGGACTTCTCATTGGGTGGACATGCTGATGCCTAGAGTGCGCAGCAAAGATGAACCTGCAAGAAGCGTACATACCCCACATGGTGTCGACCGACGTTCGCGAACGGGTTACGGAGGAAGGGACATGAGAAGACGAAACCAGGTTTCCGGGGGGGCGTGTGTGCGCGCGCGATCAAGTGGTGGTGGATGTGTTGTTCTTTCCGCACATCTTGGACCTTGCCTCTGCCACCCCAAGGATGCCCTCCGGGGTCCGTTGCCCGACACGACTCTGACCACGCCGACCGATTCGGACGGGGATTTTCTCATTGGACTTTGAGCAAACTTACAAAAGTGCGGCTGAGTTCCCGCGGGCCAGCGAACACCACCATGGCATGCGCACACAGACACAGCTCTATCAGACCCCCTCTCTCGTCCTGCCGCTTCTGCGAGCTCGGCGACGAGAGATCATGACGTCTGGGGCCAACCCGTGCGTTCGCAAGTTTTCTCACCAGGGCCCGGTGGTTAGCTGCGGATAGGCCAAGGTGGCCAATCACGGAGTCGGTCGTGGTGGCCTCTCTCCTCGGAACTGGTGGACCGGCGGCGGCAACAGCTGTCAGTCGAGCTATGAGTCGGCGGCGGCGGCGTCAGACTCCGAACCAATAGGCCCCCGGTCGCTTCTTCCTGCCTGCCTGCTGGTTGGACCCAAAGGTGCCTTGCCTAGGCCGTTCAAACTGTTTGAATGGTTGGAGTTTTCACCTTTTGAGTCTAGATGCGATTGGCGCTGTGGCCCTCTTGCATGGGAACATGTTTCTTCTCGGGCAGTCATGTGGAGCGGGAAGGCATGGGGGAGGGTGTGCATGGGTGTGTGTGTACGACCCAGAGGTCAGAGACGAATGGAATTCTGGGAGTACGAAGTGGTGCTGCGAGGTGAAGGTGTTGGTGGTCTTCGCTGCGTGTCGACGTCGGCATGTCGAGCCTTACCCGACTGGGAAGGCTTCGAGAAGAGTTCCACGCAGGCTGTGTGGCTTTGCGCACACCCACATCTGAAGATGCAGGTAGAGCGGGGCTGCAGTAGCACAGGATGAGGGGTGAGGGTGGTTGGGAGAGGTTCTCGGTGTTTGGTCACTTTTGTATTTTGTTTCCTGTGTGGTGTTTCTGCATGGCGGCGGAGGCTGTGTTTCGATTTTGCTCACCCTATTCTGCCCATGTTTGGTTCCTGGGTCTGTACTCTGTCCCATTCCTTGGGAATTGGGGATGATGGATTGTCCATCTGATACGACAGGGTGGTGGTTTGAAAGGCTCTTGCATATGTGTGGCGCAAGGCATATTCGGGATGATGAGAAGACGCTGGCGGAAAGGGTTGTCTCTATCGTTTTTAATATGGGGCTGCGAAGGGACCTTTTTTGTTTCCGTGTCCCTCGCATTCGGCGGAGCACTGTGGGGCGGCCAGGGAGGGGTGCAGTTCATCAGTCATCATCATCATCATCCTCACGGATACGATGACGGCTTACCTTCTTCAGGCTTTCACACCCCTTGGCCTGGGGGAGAGGAGATTTTTTTTCTTCTTCTTTACGACAACGGCTATTACAGCAACCATGGGTTGTCCATGGGTTGTTGCTGCAAATAGCCGTGTACATCAACGATTTCTATGATTCGACGGCAGACATACAAATAAGAGGAGGAGAAAGCAATACTTGGTAATAATAGAGAGATACCCCCGTTTGGGAAAATACACATGAGAATTCTCAATGACATACCTGCACCGCAACCCGCCCTAGCGACACCACACCGCATCACACAGATGCCCCAGATCGGGCATACGCAGCACATAATTCCACCTCGCCCTTGAATTTTCTACGGACAGAACACGCTCGTTGACAGGCAAGCGCGAGGAAGGAAGGAACATGGGGTGGCGGGAGCGGGAGAGGCTAAGCAAGACAGAGAGACTCTCAAGATGAGCCCATGTTCTGTACAACACACACCCCCTCCCTCCCCTCCATTAGCCAAAAACGCCAGAAACGGCCTCGCTTCCGTCGCGGAAGGAATCGCACGCAAAAAGGCTGTACTGTGTTTTTCGCCGTGTCAGAAGCTTTAATTTCACCAGCCGCGCCTTAAGCATCTGACGAGAGATTGTTATGTGTTTCCCTGTATGGGCCGTGTGACGGGAGGTGAAGAAGGAGGAAGGGGCTCAGCCACTACGGTACACCTTTCAGTCGAGAGAGACGTCGTCGAGGTAAGGTGTCGGAGGGGGACGGAATCGGTACGGCGGCGGCGATGTTTCCGTTTGGCGTGTGCGGTTTAAACATGTTTCATGAATGTGATTTGGCCCACCATTAGGTTGAACACCTTGGGGATGCAAAGTGCTTTCTCCACGGCTTTGATTTACAAGATACACGCCATTCCTGATGATCGACCGCAGAAACAGCCTCGTGGGATTGGGCAGGGCATATTCTGTTGTCCCAGGTCTTTTCTGATTGGGTTGTTTGTTCCGGGTTTAATATCCATGAACAAGTGTTGAAACAATTTCTTGGTGGGATTGGAAAGAAGGAAGCATGTGGGGATTATGTTTTTCATTTAACAGAACCCAGCCGCAGCCTGTGGGGAAATGATGAGAGAAAGAGAGAGAGAGGCGGTGGCTCATCACGAAAAAGTCAACAAAATCGACAGACTATCGCATTTGCCCGTATGTACGAATATGTGCTTGGGTGTAGGTAATGGTTGGAGGGGGCACTTGGCGCAGTTGTCGTCTATCCAATCTGGGGGAATGCTGCGGTCCGTGTGTAACCATGACATGGTCCCATTTGGCGCACACCACACACACACACACACACACACACAAAACACACCCTGGTCACGTCAACTTTTTTTTCAGCTGGATGGCGATCATTGAATCTTGTCACTGCCGCTAGTCTGAGCGTCTGGCCGGACTTGGCCTTTTAGGAAAGAAGAGTTCAAAAAACGGTTTGCCCAGCGATGTTGAGATGTGACCACGGAGGAATTATCACACATGTGGCCGGCATCCAGATTCGTGGCTCGAGGTGAGGGAAGGACCATGGGCATGTTTAAGGGAAGGATTCATTCTTCTTGCCTGGCGATTACGCCCTTTTCCCTGGACGTTGAATTGACAAGATGTCGGTGATGAGGGGGAGATGTAGGCGCACGACACGGCGAGGCGCCTTGCGCTCCTCGGCGCTTCTGCGCGAGAGTGAGAGAGGTGTCACAAGAGAAAGGCGGCAAGAAGGTCGTTTATGTGTATTAGAGGCGCTGATCCCGTGGTAATCGTCATAAGGCGGTGATGGATGCCAGTCCATGTGTTGTTGATAGGAAGGGGTTTGTATGCAACTGAATGACACTGACGCAGGTCAAAGTAGACTCTCTGACTAGGCAGGCCAGCGCACTAGCGTGTCGAGATACGGGCGGCCGGGGGGACGGATAACGAACCTCTCACATCCCTATCCATGTTTGGCCTCTTTTTCGTGTGCCGTATTCTGGGATCTTTTGGCGAGCTAGCGCGGGATTTGCGGGTAGGATAGGCTTCCTTGATTGCTGTGCAGTAGATGGACGAGCTATGCTGTGTTTGGGTAGAAATTCGGAGGTTTGTTTTCTCGTGCGTGGATGACGATGTTGTCTGTGAATATCATGTCATGAGATGGGTGAGAGTGAGAGAGAGAGAGGTGAATGTCTCGCCGATTTGATGTTAGCCTTCTGGCAGGCAAGGCAGGATCGGATAGGGGGGACATAGAGGTACAAACGGTAGTGTGAAGATCACCACCAAGGCGGCATGCAGGAGTCGGGTACAGGATGACCGAAGTTGACCGACTTTCCCGGCCGAGCTGGCCGCAAGCGACCGTCCGACGTGACCTCCAAAGGCCAAGCCACCTGCCGCCCCTCCGCCGAGCCGAGTCGCTTAGAAAACCAGGAATAAGGAAAAATAGGGCTGAAGCATGCGAGTGCGAGTGTGAGTGTGAGTGTTTGAGCATGTGAGTTGAGAGGATCGTTTTCTTATGTGTCTCAGACATGGCAAATGATCTGACTGGGCAGAGATGCGCAGCACTACGGCGGCGTGAGTGTGTGGTTCGGCGTGTTTCTTGCTCCTCCGCGGAGAGTACTCGGGGCTGGGCGGCCATTGTTGCACCCTGCTGGGCTGAGGAAGACGCAGGCCGTGGTGCATGGTGTTGGACCTTCCTTTCGGCGCCGTGGATACACTCCGTCTGACCTCGGGAACACCCTGTCTTCTCATCCGTCCGCAATCGTTCCTCCCCTCTCTCGTCCGAGCCTAAACCAGAGTCAGATGGAAAAGACGCACGGTATCTCTATTTACGGGACGTTGTACAGGTCTTAGGGTGTGCGTGTGCGTGTCAAGTTACCGCATCTGTTGTATCGCATCGCATCGCATCGCAGGCCTGGGCTGGGCTGGCAGGCTGGTATTACATCCATGAGCGACCCCCCCCTGGAGGATGAGGATGAGAGCGTGTCACTGACGTTTACACCTGTGCGGTCGTATTGTGCTGCGCTGGCAAGACATGGACGGACTCATTGGCGAAGACGGTGTTGACGGTGATGGTGATGGCCCGACTATCAATGGACCCGTGCGGAGCGGAGCGTCTGGCCTACGTACCTCATCAGCAGCGCACATATGTACGATAGCCCGCGGGATGCGAAAAGCCCGCGGTGGTGTACGTTGGCCAGGGAGGTATTCCTTTTGGAAGAAGATGAGGCTTGGCTTTTTCGTGTAACCAAACACTGTCCCGCCGTGAGCTCACCGCCTTGACGTGCAGTCGAGCGTCTGGGTATTCTGCCTTGCCAAGCTTTGTATTAGATAAGCATGAGCTTAAGTAAGACCTGGCGTTCAGCTGTGCCGCCGGGTTTTCTGTGTGCAACCTCGGTGATCTCGGTGATCTCGGTGGTTTCGGTGGGATTTTCCCTTTGCGCTTCTCGTCAGGTTCGCTGCTCGCGGGAATCGGGGGCGCGGATGTGTGAGCGGCACCGAGATCGGAGGAATGAAGCTGGACGGCCCCGCTTCCTTGGGCGGGAAAAAGCAGTCATAGTGGGGTTCTTGTTGCTGACTGTGGATTCAAAAGTTGGTTTCAGCGAGCCTTTTCTCTATCTAGGTGGCTTTGCTGGACATGATTTTATTGTCAATTATTGTGTAAGTGCTTTGGGAGTTATCGAGGGAGCTCCAGAGGGGCAGGAGATGTTGCGAATGGGTGGATTGAGTGCCATTGAGTGAACCGTTGGACCTTGGGTATCCTTGAGAAGAGGGGTTGACGGCTGGATGAACGGGTAGTTGGACGAGGAGTCTGGGTTAAGTCCCGGCGGCGCGCTCCGGCGGCTTCATTTTCGCAGTCGGGGCCTCGCAGAAACGCATAACGTGATTGAGCATAAATACTCCTTGGGAGAAGACATGCGCAAAATCAAGATGCTCTGATCAATGCCTTGGAGAGACGTTTCGACAGCTTTCCCCGCACGAAGCTCTGGCAACAACATGTGGGGGAGAAAAGACCACCACATCAGGACATTTTATCATGTACCGCATCGGAAATGACATGGGAGGGTTGCTCTCGTCCAGTCGTCCTTGTTAACCCTTCCAATCACAGTCATTGCCTGCATTTTCCCCGTCCCATTTCCCTCCAATGACGATGATGATTTGCCCGCAAACAGAGCGGCGAGGGGTTCCGTTGTAGCAGAGGTCACGGCCTAGAAGCGCCTGAGACACTGCTTGACATGGCACCTCACCTCAGGTAGCTAGGACCCTGCCACTGCCACATGCTCTGCAGCACAGACTGGCGTGATCAGTTTGCTTTGCTTGCCGTCCGCTGCAGAAAAAACTGTTCTGTTGCAGAAGATTGACCTTCTTCATGCATCGGGGTAGCGTGACGCCAGGCTGTTGCTCACCACGAGCGCGAATTACCACAGAAGAAGGGGAAAAAAACTCTCAAGAGCTAGAAGAGTCAGCTTTAGTTCAGGCCCAAAAGCCGATATAGGATCACAAAAGGCTCCATCAGAGTCATTTAGGTCGCGAGCAGTGGCCGAAGAGAGGTCCGAGGTGAAGAGACAAGCAAGCCCCCGTTGTCTCGCCGCCAGGTCAAGGTTGACGAGGAGTGGCCGATGTTATCCATTGATGCCAACCCAAGTCGCGGTACTCGAAAGGCCGCAATTGAATGCGAGAATCTGCCGCATAATTCAGCGCAAGTTGCTAGAGCTCTTGTAGTACCTCTACTTTGCTCGCCGCCCACCCACCGGTCCCCGGAACACTTTCCTGTGACGATCTCGGCTCGGCTACCCTCCCGCTCTCGCTCGCTCTTCGCCCTCTCTCGACATACCTGGTCCAAGGTATTTTTTTCGTGGTGCTTGACTCTTGCTTTGACAGGTTTCAATTGCAACCGGCCATCTTTCTTCCCTCTTCCGCTCCTCGCCTCCTTCTCCTCATCAACGTCCCGGTCTCCTCCAAGTGGTTTGCTGTCAATTGCCTTTTGCTTGTCGCAAACTTCCCCTCCTCCAACTCCAACAAAACCACCGCACTCTTAATTTTTTTTTAGTGTCTTGTCGTGGCTTCGCGATCGTCAGCGTTAGTTTTCTAGTCCCAGCCGTCTCTGCTCCCGCGCCTGACACTCTTCACGCATCAAGCAAGCAGCAGCAGCATCCTGCAGCAAGCCAACAGCTCCGGAACCCAGTCATCTTGTTGCATCGCTTCCCCTCCTTCCCGTCCGCCGCCACCCGGAATCAGACTACTACCCGGTACCCAGCAGTTCAGTAACCGCGGCTCTTCTGAGAACCACCCCTTCCCCGCGACCGACCGACAAGAGCCGAGAAAAAAAATAAGGGAACCCCTCATAACAAAAACCCCGCGATACACACAAAAACCGCCGCCATCATGAACGCAGCCCGCTTCCTCCGCCGTCCCGCAACCTTCGCCCTCCGGCCCTCCTTCGTCGTCCCCAACTCCTCCTTCTCCGCATTCAACATTGCCCGCACAATGGCTACCGCCGCCAAGATCAAGGTCAAGAACCCCGTCGTCGAGCTCGACGGCGACGAGATGACCCGCATCATCTGGCAGACCATCAAGGACAAGTTCATCCACCCCTACCTCGACATCGACCTCAAGTACTACGACCTCGGCCTGCCCTACCGTGACGAGACCAACGACAAGGTCACCCTCGACGCCGCTGAGGCCATCAAGAAGTACTCCGTTGGTGTCAAGTGCGCCACCATCACCCCCGATGAGGCCCGTGTCAAGGAGTTCAACCTGAAGCAGAGTGAGTACACCTGGACGTATCCGCCTCCCGTCACTTTCTTCCCCCTTCTATGCGCCGGCGTTGTGGCTGCGTGAATCTGCAAGCAATTGCGGTTCTCCAGCCCCCAACCCCGAGATATTTGTCTCAGTGCCGCCGCCGCCGCCTGCTCCCCGCATTCCGGGCGCTGCGCCGGTAGCTGCATAAAATTTTCCCGGCGCGAGCTCCCGCATGGCAGATGCAGCCCCGGCCCCTCCCGTTCTCCCCGATGCCCTTAGAGTTGCAACCCCATGACAAAAATAAACGTACCTCCTTCGTAGACTAACACAATGGCCCCTCTCCGCAGTGTGGCTCTCCCCCAACGGCACCATCCGTAACCACCTCGGCGGTACCGTCTTCCGCGAGCCCATCGTCATCCCCCGCGTTCCCCGCCTGGTCCCCGGCTGGAAGAAGCCCATCGTCATCGGCCGTCACGCCTTTGGCGACCAGTACCGCGCCAAGGATGCCGTCCTCCCCGGCCCCGGCACTCTGAAGATGGTCTACACTCCCGAGGGCGGCGAGCCCCAGGAGATCGAGGTCTACAAGTTCAAGGAGGGCGGCGGCGTCGCCCAGACCCAGTACAACACTGACGAGTCCATCACCGGCTTCGCCCACGCGTCCTTCAAGCTCGCCATCCAGAAGGGCCTGCCCCTCTACATGTCCACCAAGAACACCATCCTCAAGAAGTACGACGGCCGCTTCAAGGACATCTTCCAGGAGCTCTACGACACCCAGTACAAGGCCGAGTTCGAGGCCAAGGGCATCTGGTACGAGCACCGCCTCATCGACGACATGGTCGCCCAGATGGTCAAGAGCTCCGGCGGCTACATCATGGCGCTCAAGAACTACGACGGCGACGTCCAGTCCGACATCGTCGCCCAGGGCTTCGGCTCCCTCGGCCTCATGACCTCCGTCCTCATCACGCCCGACGGCAAGACCTTCGAGTCCGAGGCCGCCCACGGCACCGTCACCCGCCACTTCCGCGAGCACCAGAAGGGCAAGGAGACCTCCACCAACCCCATCGCCTCCATCTTCGCCTGGACCCGCGGCCTCATCCAGCGCGGCAAGCTCGACGACACCCCCGAGCTCGTCGCCTTTGCCGAGTCCCTCGAGAAGGCCTGCGTCGACACCGTCGACGTCGACGGCATCATGACCAAGGACCTGGCCCTCGCCTGCGGCAAGACCGCCCGCGAGGACTACGTCACCACTAACGAGTACCTCGACGCCGTCGAGCGCCGCATGAAGAACATCCTCAAGCAGAAGCTGTAAAGTGCCTTCCAGACTTAGAGCGCGGCCGTTACACGTGTGATCTCCCACGAAGTTTCAGGAGGCATACGATGAAGGGCAGGGTTTAGACTAGACCCTTGACAACTGTAGAAAGGAAGAAAAGAGAAGGGAAGTGCCGCCTACGGCCTCTGTACCTATGGGCTTTAACGACATTGGGTATTTCTGTTTTGCGCGGTTTGAAGCAAGAACACAAGCAGACGGCATGGGTATACAGGCATCTTAGTGTGTGCGGATTGTATTTCTCGTTTTATTTGATATCACATCTGTTTAGCATTTACTTGCGAGGACAGAACGGAGGGCGGGGGAGAGAGTGAAGATAACCTTGGGGGCCATCTGTACATAGGGAAGCACCCAGTGGTAAATAAAGAAACCAACCAATTTTTGAACACAATCTGGATGATAGTCCACTATGCTGAAAGAAGATGGAGAAGCACAAAGAAAAAGGTGTCATTTGATTTGCTGCCTTGCCTAATTTACCCCTTGCGAGAAAATGCTCCCGCGATGAATTTCCGTGACGCCTGCCCTGCCTACCACCTGCATGCCCCATACTCGAGCTTTGCGAGGCTCAGGTCTCCCACCCGCCGCACAGCCAGCCCACCACGAAAACACGTACGTGCCGTCGTCTCCTAGGTCTACCTTTCGGAGCACTGATTCTCCCCTGAATGGTTTAGTGTATGATGTACAAGTCTAGAAAATAGACGATTGCGACGGACCGAGAAAGAAAAAGAAGAGGAAAAAACAGACTTTTCGCGCCAAGCAATAGTGCTCCTACAACGCGGCAAAGTAGCCATCGCACATCCATCGCACCATGTAAACTTCGAGGTCTTCGCATCCATGATCGCCTCAGTAGTGACGGAGCTCAGCCAGCCTTCGAAACCTAAGAGCCGCCCTCTAGTCGTCCAGGGCTGCGCTCTTACGCCCTCTCTTTGATACTGTGGGAGTTCCGGCGTCGGCTCCCTCGCTCTTGCGCTTCTTCTTGGCCGGACGTCCTACAGACCCCCTGGGCCTGTAGCCGCCGTCATCGTCGTCCTTGGCGGCTGCGCGCTTCCTCTTACCGCGGCCGGTAACCGGGGTCGCGACGGCCACGTCGTCGTCGTCCTCTTCCATGGCTTCCCAGGCCTCGGCGGCCTCACGCATAGCTGCAGCACGCTCGGCGGCGATGGCAGCCTTCTCCGCCGCCCTCTCGGCGGCCTTCTCTGCGCGAGACGCCGCGAGGGAGGCGCGCTTGCCGCCGCGAGAACCGCGTCCGCCTCGACTGCCCTCGCCCCTAGCACCGCCGCGGCGTCTGCGGCCGTCGGTTTGCGGTGTTTCGACGGCGTGCTCTTCGTCTCCTACGGCTGCGGCGGCGGCGTTCTCGGCATCTTGCAGGAACGTCTTGGGTGCGTGCTTACGGAGCCAGTTGTACACGCTCGTAGGGTTCTTCATGGCGATGTTCTGGGACAGGGCGTGCGGATTGGCTTCCGGCAAGGGAACGTTTGTTCGGGCGGATGGGGCGAGGGTCGGGAGGAGGTGCTCCCGGTCGATGCGCCTGTCGACATCGTAGAGATAGTCGTCGATGTCGTCTGGGGTGAGGAAGGCTGGGGTGTGCGATACTCCGGGGGCGGGCTCCATGTCTGCTACGACGGAGGGGGAATGCTCCTTTGCTTGAACATAGGTTGAATGAGGTACGTCCTTGAGAAGGACCGTGAGAGACTTCGTCGGCTTGTTGAGCTCATCGGTATCGGCGGCCTCGACAGCGGTAGCCTCGTCGACATCGAGCGGGGAATACGGCACATCTTTGGGTGGTGGTTGGGCGATGTCGACGCGTTTGTCGAAGGGAATCTGTGCTGAGGAGTTCATGTCCATGAGCAGATCAAGGATGCGACTGGTAAGAGAAAAGTCAATGCATTGTCGAAAGATTCAGGGGGGAGGCCGTTGATGGCATTTCTGGTGGCTCACTCGTTCTCGATGGCGATTTGCTTTGCAGTGGCGAGCGCTTTCGACTCTTGACGATGCAGCTCCTCGCAATCGTGCATCTTCTGGTCGAACGTGATGCGCATCTTGCGGTACTTCTTCTTCCACGACTTATACGTCGTCTTTCCGTCGCCTGCCCTTCCGTCGTCGGAGTCGTTGTGTTCGTCCTTGACGTCGCGGGCGACGCTGCCGTTCGCGTCTTCCATTGCGGCGGGCATGGTGAGTGCGTGTGAGGGTTTTCGAATGCTCGTTCCGCAGAGAAGTAATCAATCGCGACGGCCGAGATGGATGGAGTTTTCGTCGATTGGAATGTGAAAAGGAAAGTGGGCGAGCTACGCTTCAAATGGTATGGTCGTGCTCATCGGATACTGATGGGGCTCGCTGTTGTTGATGACATTGATGGATAGTTGCAATTGTGTACGGGCGACGTGACCAGAGTTGCGTTGGGGGTTTCCACGGGCGCGCGGATGCAGGGCGAGGCTGCGATCGGTCCTGGCAACTTCTCTCCAGTAGGAGCTTGGGAAAAGCGTCAGTGTCGCTGATACGCCGACAGTGGCGTGGTGATAAGAAAGGTTCATCTTGCTTGTGATTGGTGTGGCTTGAGCTGGGGTCAGGGAGTGTGGCTATCACATCTCAAAACTTCACATTTTGCCTTCCACGATCCATCACCACCAACTTTTCGACAACAATTCACAGCTTGGCTTTGTTTGTGAGAACCCAATACTACGATTTTTACGATATCAAGGGGTAACGAAAAAAAAGCTTCTTTTCAAAGATACCCAAACAGTTGAAAAAAAATTGAGCTGGTACTCTGAAAGCGAAGGAGCTTTCCTCACCCACAAATCTACCCCTCAGCTGCATGTTCCGCAGCTTTTTCAGAACTAGCAACCCTTTACGAATGGCTGAAAACGCTGCAAAGAGACTCAAGATGTCGCCCGTCACTATCGGCACCCACAACGGCCACTTCCACGCCGACGAGGCCCTGGCCGTGCACATGCTGCGCCTGCTGCCCACGTACAAGGACTCCAACCTGGTTCGCACCCGCGACCCCAAGCTCCTTGAGACCTGCCACACCGTCGTCGATGTTGGCGGCGAGTACGACGACGGCAAGAAGCGCTACGACCACCACCAGCGCGGCTTCACCACCACCTTCCCGGGCAAGGCGACCAAGCTCTCCTCCGCCGGCCTCGTCTTCATGCACTTCGGCAAGGCCATCATCGCCCAGAAGCTCAGCGAGGGCGCCGAGACCCCCGTTTCCGAGGACAGCCCCGAGGTCGAGCTCCTGTACAACAAGCTGTACGAAAGCTTCGTCGAGGCCCTCGACGCCCACGACAACGGCATCTCCGTCTACGACCCCAAGGCCGTCGCCGCCGCCGGTCTCGAGAAGCGCTTCAGCGAGGGCGCCTTCACCCTCGGCTCCGTCGTCGGCCGTCTGAACCCCAACTGGAACGACCCCGTCCCCTCCGACCCCGTCGAGGCCCAGCGCCTGGAGGACGAGCGCTTCGCCAAGGCGAGCCGGCGCATCGGCGAGGAGTTCGACGCCGACCTTGACTACTACGCCAAGGCATGGCTGCCCGCCCGCGCCGTCGTGCAGGCCGCCTTTGAGAAGCGTACGCAGTACGACCCCCAGGGCCGCGTGCTGGTTCTCGAGGGCCAGAGCGCTCCCTGGAAGGACCACCTCTACTCCCTCGAGGGCGGAAACCCGTCCGTCGTGTACGTCTTGTACCCGGAGAAGCCCGCCCCTGATGCCAAGTGGCGTGTGCAGGCTGTTCCCGTCACCAAGGATTCTTTCGAGAGCCGCAAGCCCCTGCCCGAGGCGTGGCGCGGATTCAGAGACGAGGAGCTCGACGGCATCACTGGTATTCCCGGGGGTGTCTTTGTCCACGCTGCTGGGTTCATTGGTGGAAACAAGACTTTTGATGGTGCCAAGGATATGGCCATCAAGGCGTTGGATCTGTAAAAAAGGTCTTCAAGACGGATTGGTCACTGGGAAGAAGGATATTGGGACATGGGACGGCGCATGGCATCAGAAAAGTGTCTTCTGCTTATCAATACATCGGGATCCCATCAATGCCTGTTTCTCGATGTTCGATAACTATCTGTGGCCTTCTGACTGTGCATGGTATGATGATATTAACACGGGCGTGACCTGACTGGAAAGTGTTTGCACTTTCGTTGGTTCCGCTGGGATGACCGGGGACGGCGTGGGTTTAAGGTAACCACCGGAGTGCTCGCAGGCGAAACGATCCTGTACGACGACCTATTGCCTTTCCACAACTCATGAACGAACCGGTTGAACGGCGGAGGCCATGTGCCTATTGACACAAATTCTCGATTTGGCTGCTTTGATGTATCGTTCTCTTCCTCCGCTTCAGCCGTTTACACATGTACGGAAAATCAGACTTCCTGGTAGTCCCGCGCGGAGCGGGAAAAACGGTCAGGAGCGCGGCGTAACACCGCCAGCGCCCCAGCCGTCTATCCACGACAGACAAGCCGACGACATAAGTCCACCTCCGCCCAACAACCGATTGTGCTTGGTTTCCCACCCATTCCAACGCCAAGGAGTTTCATGAAAAGATCAAGACTTCATCATAACATCGTAGTAGAAATCCAACCCCCCGACAAACAACCAATTTGCCTCCGGGGAGTTTCCGATAAACACCCGTACAAAACCTGGGGTAACAAGACAGAGAAAGGACAGCGGACTAAGGCATTCGGGCAGACCCCTTATCTTCGGATGGGGATGGCCTCGGTCTTTGCAGCGCCGTCAATGACTGGCGTGCTGTTCTCGTTGTTCTTGTTCTCGACCTCCTCGGCGCTGGTCTCTCGGTTGAGGAAGCTGGACTCCTTCACGGGGCTGCCGGCTTGGGCTCCGCTGGGAACGTTGGGGTGGTGCTTGGCGCCGTTGTTGAGGGATGAGGAGGAGTTGTTCACAGGGCTCGAGAGGTGAGGGATGTTCTCGGGAACGGGGTGCTGGCTGCCTACGGCACCAGTGTCGACGCTGTCGCCCTTGCCGGCCTTGGACATGGCATAGTCGCCCGAGTCGAAGTACTTGCGCTCCTTCAAGTGCTTGGCGAAGTGATCGGAGCGGGAGGGGAGCTTGCCGTAGAGGCGGAAGAGACGTTGCTCCTCGGGAGAGAGGGACTGTGAAGAATACTGTCAGCAGGCGATATTATTTCAACCGCTGCGGCTCATTGAGTGGCCGTTTGTGTGCGTTGTGATGCAATCGCGGGCTTCGTCGTCAAGGTGGGGGCCATTGGGTAGGAAAGAGGGCGTGGCTGGTGCCAACGTACCGAGACGTCGATCTTGTTCTTCTGAAGAGGGTTCATTTTGACGGCAGAAATCGCTTTCGGGCTTTGGTTTATGAGGAGTATTGACGCTCGATAGCGAGAGATTTGACAGCTTCTCAGGGTACGAAGAAGCAGAGCCGCGGGAAAGAAGATCGGAGAGGAGGGACGTTGATGTAGACGGAGGTGGGATGCAGTGCGAATGTGACGGGACTTGGAGGTGCAGTGGGTTGGTAAGGCGGCGGGTGCGTACTGTGCTGGTGGTTTTTAGCGGGGCCCCTTTCTTTTTGGAGAGGAGGGGGGAACGGCATCCGTCAGTGCAGGCCATTGGCGGGTGGACACAGTGAAGTCAGTCTGGTTCAGTGCCAGTGCAAGGCAGGTGTCCCAGACTGCCTGCCCTTCGCTGGTGAAGGCGGGACGGGTGGAGGCAGAGGTACGTACCTTTTCTGGTGAAGTGCCGCTCTATCGATCAGCAAGGTCGCTTGGAGATGCGGGCGGTGGCATTCAAAGTCGCCGCTGGAGTTGGAGAGTGGTGGAAGGGAAGTTCATAGACAGCGACGAGAACTGGTGGGCAAGACACTTATGCGACAAGAGTTGCCTTCTGGGGAAAACAGACACAAGGTGAGCAGAAATTCGCATGACCATTAGGGTCAGGATTTCGGCGGTTTTTGATTGCTAACTATAGACTGGGAAAATTCGGTTTCATCTGGTGGTTCCCGTGGAACGCAGAAAGCATAGCCATGTCCTGTACAGGAGACGAAAGGGTCCAGCAGGTCGAGGGGCAGGCCTAGATCCAGGAGCCGGGATAGGAGGCAAGGCAAGGCAAGGCAAGGCAAGCAGCTACTACTCCATCCCGTCGTCGTCGTCGCCGTAGCCGCTGCTGCGAGCTAGTGGTTGCATGAATGTTTACCGTCCGTGTTATTGCTACCTGGAGTAGTTTCCCTGCTCTCGGTTCCCAGTCACCAATTACCAGCTCACGGCTTGCTGTCTGGCCGACCTTGTTTGCCCTGTCTTGCTTTTGCATCGCACATCCAGGTATTGTTGTTGTGGTTGCTGCTGTTGCTCCCTTGAAGCCCAACGCGTTGCTCTGTTGCGTCAATGCATCAAACCCCAACGACTCCAATTCTCTGGCTGGGCTTTTGGGCTGGATGACACACGAACAACGGGGCTTTAGGGAAGACAGGACCCTGGTTTGTTAGCCCGAGACTTGGGGGCCATCCATTGGCTGCGGCTGGAGCGAGCTGGGGTTTCCTTCCGGCTCGAGACATGGCTCACCTTGCGGATGGCTCTGACTGCTTGCTGGAAGTCCCCATCGTCTTTCTAACGGTGCTGTCCTGACCAGACCTGGCCTGAGTCTTTACTTTCTCGGTCCATCGTCTGTTTGCATCCTCCCCATTGGTCTGAGATGCTTTCCGCAAGGCATTTTGTCTGAGCAACAGCAACAACAACACAAACACGCGCGCTCACGACTCATTCTTTGGCCAATGTCGCGCTTCAATGGGCCGTTTGCTCTTCTTCTCGACCGATGCCAGCAAGTCCCCAGCCATTGGCACCGCGACGTTCCGTCCTACCGGAAATCTTCCAGTTGGTCACTTGACCACCAGGCCCCCGTCCCCAACGGGAAAGGATGAGCTGCGTTCTCGGGACTCGTTGCAGCTCGCATCTGCCATTCTGTTTGGACACTCCCACACTGCCACAGACGAAATGCGACGCCCTTCTCGGATCAGCCAAATAGCTTTCGCTGGCCTCCACCGAGACACAGGATTCCAAGAAGGATTCCAAGATTTCGCACGTTGATTCTCTTGTCCTTCCCTGAATATCCTCGGGGTCTTGAATGACTGTAATGGCCACCCGATCTACATGGCCTTGATGCCGGACACCCGTTGGGCCCATTTGGGCCGTTTGTGGTACCTGCGGCTGCCCCGCGGCTCGCATATCCGGGAACGCTATCATGGCCACACATCCAAGCTCCGAGCTCTCACCTTCATCATGCCAAACGGCCACTCGACTGGTGTCACTTCTTATCAGCATTTACCTGGAAGACGGCACTCACAGGTGCGACAGCTAGTCGAAGGAGGGGATGATCCTCAACGCTGATATGGCACCCAAACTCCCAAGTGACGTAAAACGGCCATCCCTGCCGTGCCACGGTGGAGAATGGTCAAACGACGAAACCACCTCAGAGCTCGTCGACTTACAAGTGCTGCTAGACACCATCAACCGGCCTCCAAGACTTTGAAAACCCCCTTCGGTCAATGCTGTCTTCCCCCGCATCCCGCCCCCAAGGTGGTCTCGACTTGTTGCCCTCTCGTGATGCGCAGGGAGCAAGTGCCGCTCGTCACAACCTCGATGAACGAGGGGCAGCTTAGCCTACCATCCAGCTTTCTTTTCTTTCTCTCCCACTCACACCACCTTAAGTCGCAAAAGTCAGACTGCCGTCCTCGCCGAGGCCACCCCATGAAGCACGAAGAAGCACAAGAAACTTCGTAGCGATGGTAGCCGGGGCTCTTTTCATGTCTTCCCGCACTCAATGGGATGCTTCTGCTACCCTTCTTTTCGTCCATGGCTCCATCTGCCGCCGCAAGACTACGACCATCATACGATCCCGCGTGGTTGGTGTTGCACAGTCAGGACTTGACAGCCGTCAGTCCCCTGCTGGTTCAGCGGCGTGCCCACGCTTGGCCCAACGCCGCTAGCCGCTGATAGAGTTTCCCGCTCCGGTCCCCAGGGTAGCCTGCATGCATATGCTGCCATCCTACCGAAGCCCGCCATTCCCGTCTCGTCTGGCCTCAAAAGGAAAGTTGGAGCTGGAGATGCTTTCGGGTTTTTGGGGGACAGCATGCCTTTTTCACTCCCGGCCGAGGCCCCGTTCGTTATTGATACCCCGCTTATCAGCCTTCGTTGCATGCATGTACAAGCGCCAGACATGAATCGTTGGATTACCATCCTGACCTCGTGATGATGGTCCGCTTACACGCACTCGCGAGCTGTCACAGCAGATGCGTCCCATGAATTAAGTATTAAGCGGCTACCAACAAGTATTACATGGACTGCGCCGTCTGAAGAAGAATCGTCACACCGAGCTTTCCGAGAAACCATCCCTGTCTTCAACCGTCACCGAATGGTCTAGATCAGTATCTGCTTCTCCTTCTTCCACTGCTGGACAAACTCAATCGGAACCTTGAGGGTCTGAGCTACAATCTCCGGCGGCGTCAGGGCGAGCCACTGGGTAAGAGGAACGTCGGCGACCCTGTCTGATTTGTACAGCTCGATCCACACGAGGTCTTCCGTGTCGGAAGTGTTCTCGATGTAGTGTCTGCGGAGCATATCTTTCGTCAGTAACAGAATCCGGCACGGCGCCCACGGAAAAGAGGGGCTGACTCACCCGGAGTTGTCGGGAAAAGCGGCCGTGTCTCCCGCGGAGAAGTCAAACGTCCGCGCCGCTGCGTTGCCGATGAAGACGGTGGCGCGGCCTTCGCCCTTGTGGAAGTACAGCCACTCTTCGGCCTAGAAAGTGTTAGAAACTCAGTTCCGAGTCCCGGACAAGAGTGCGCCCCTACGTTTGGGTGCCAGTGAAGCTCTCTCAGACCTCCCGGCTTCAAAGTGACGAAGGTTGCGGCGATGGTCTTGCTAATGGGGAAGTTGGTCGAGTCAATCTTTCTGAACTCGCCGCCGTTGCCGGGCACCACTTCCGCTGGATGTTCCAGGGTGCGATACACGAACGAGCTGTTGCCTGACAGGTAGCCATTGGCGCCGGCAGTCACGTCCTGAGTGGCGATGGTGCCGTTGAAGATGTACGGGTTGGTGGACGGCAGCTTCTCAAAGACCGAAGGGTCGACGCCAAAGTTCTTGGCCAAGATGTCTCGAGGGGTGTGAGCAAGCCAGTCGACGATGTTGAAGGTTGTGCTTTTGCAATGTCAGCAGAGTCGTCGCTTGCAATGAGGGAGTACGCACCCGATCTTGTCAAAGTCGGCCTCGTCAAACGCAAGCAAGTACTCGTTCTCATCGTCGAGCCCCTGAATTGTGTGTGGCAGTCCCTTCGGAAAGTACTAATATCATCTTGTGAGCCAACATACAAGTAGAGGATCGAGTGTGAATACCCAGATATCTCCATAGTTCAGCTTCTCAGCTTGGTACCTGCCGTTCTCATCGACTGCCGACACGAGCACGGAGCCGGAGTAGACGATGCCCCATTCCGCCTGTCCGCCACGCATTGTCAACACATCATTCCGCACGGGAAGATGGTGGGATGAACATACCACTTTGTGCCAGTGAAGCTCTCTAATGGCCCCCTTCCTGAGATGCTGCTGGGCAGCTGCAATGTCATGGCTCTGGGGCAGATCCTGGATGACCTGCTCGCGGACCCAGCCTCCGTTGAGGATCCGGGTCTTGGAGTCGGAGAATCTCCACTTGAGGTTGGGCACCACGCCGTTGTCGGTTGGCTGCTGGCCTAGGTTGTCCGGGTTGTCTCTGTCGACTTGGTTGTTGGTGCCGCCTGTGCTCTCCCGTGTCAGTGAGGTATTCGAGGTATTCGAGAAGGTAACATACCAAGGATCGGGCCTCCCTTGCCATTGGCGTCGATGGGCTGGCCGACGTTGCACTGCGCGTCTCGCTTCTCGTTCTGGGGCGCCGCGTTGGTGCTCGAGGCGATCGCTGCGAGGCCCAGCAGGGAAGCTTGGAGGAGTCTCATGATGAACGGTACAACGACTGACTGAAAACCGGCGCAAAGACACGAGTGACAACTGTTTATCCCAGAGTCGAGTGACGTTCAAAGAAAGGGAGGATTGCGCTCGTCTCAGCATTGCCTTTATACAACCACAACATCCACGGTCTTCCGTCTCTGAATCTGTTATTACACAACATGCCCGCCGGCGATGGCGGAATACTACACGGCGCATCACGTTCAAGCCAAGCCATGGCGTCTTACAGCTCGGCAGCAGCAGGTCTGCAGCATTGTGTCTCTCGCAATGACGACATTGAACTATTGATGCTACCTGGTAATTTTGAGTCGCCAATATCTCTTTCGTGCTGCAGCTCTAGCTCCGTGATCGTCGAGAGGTTCGTCTTTGAACGAGGAATTTTGGTTGTGTTGACCCCGGCCATTCGACATTTCTCCGAAGATCACGACATCGAAGGAAAGCGTGGGGGGAGAGGAGGTTGCTTGAGGGCTGCACCTGCACCGGTCAGGCGCGCCGATCGCTATGGGGCCGGATCGTGTTAGCTTGGAAAGCTTAGTTTGACCGGTAATTTTGTTTTGTTTCTTGGCTTACATGAATCTTGGGGTGGGGGTGCGGTTGTTGTTGCTTCCTTTTGATGTTAAGGTGCGCGTTTGATTTGGACAACAAGTGCTTTTCAACACTCGAGATCCAAAATGCGCTGGTTGTAGAAGTAATAATAACCATAGTGGCGACGACGACGACGACGACGATAGGAATAGCAATGATGATAACAGTAGTAATGACGATAACGACGACGATGATAGCAGCGACGATGACGACGGTAGAGTAGAGAGTATAGCCACATGAAAAGCAGTCGCTCTAGCACAGGAAAAATAGGCGGTCTCATAAATCTGACTATCTTGGTGAATATTCGTCACCAAGGTATGAATTACAGAAGTCGAGTGCAGAGAGGTACACAATACGACCACACTGCTTCCGAAAACCATCATTTAACTGTGCGACCTTCAGGTCGCTTTTCTTGAGCTTGATTCCACAGCGTTGAATCACCGGAGCCCAAGAATATGGTAATCAGAAAAGTCGTTTGCTTCAGTCTCCCTTGACTCTCAGCCTCGATCTGGACAGTAAGTTGCCGCTAAAGATCCTGACTCCTTCGAGACTCCCTGATTCGTGGGGTATGATGCCATCCCAAGCTATTGGAACCATCAACCAACCTGAGTAATGTTTCTCTGAATCCCACAGGCAGTGATCGACAGCCTCATCGTAGTCCAAAAGTCTTTCCAAGTCAGCTTCTTTTTAGCCATAAAGTTAAGCATGCGTATGACTGCAAGCTACCGCTGGTCGTCGATCCCTCCTGCTCTTGTTCTTGGTGATCACCGCGAAAACCAGGGGATTGGGACCTTGTGAGTAAGTACACTGCCGAATTGAGACAATCCTGTGTCCAGGTCCTCATTTTGGGCATCTTGGCATCTTCGGAAATCAGACTTGCCGCTGTTGGTCAAGATGGCGACATCTCCAAACGTCCTTCTGGCGGTGTCTATCGCGGCTGTGATATTGCGATGGGCATCATCTGAATGTTTTGGAAAAGTCATTTTCAACCATGTGCCGCGCTGTGCGGCTAGATCAATTACAACTGTGAATATCACGACCCAAGAAGTCTCTTCGTCTTCGACGGCGCGGATGAGGAGCTTTATTGGCTTCATGATGCGATATCCAAGGGATGTTGGGGGTTCTGATCGGGACGGCAGATTGCAAGTAGTAGATATCTCGACTAGTGAACAGAACGAACGATTTTGTATAAGAATCAGATGGGATTGCTCCTTCTTCAAAGACTTAGAGCAGCATCACCAAGCAGACCTCATCAGCCCTCCTCAATCAATCAAGCATTCCCCGTCTGTCGTCTCCGTCTGTCACCATGCTCTCCAAGCTTTCCCTTGCAGCGCTCGCGGGCGTCTTGCTCTCTGCTGTAGCGGGAGGGCCTGTCAACGCCAACGACCACTCCCCCGCCAGCAAGAGAGCTCCACTGGGGCTCAGCCTGCCTCCTTTGATTCCCTCCATCCCAGGCGTTACGGAGCCTCTTGCCTCCAACGCGCCGCCCCTCCCTATTCTCCAGATCCCCACGCCTCCCATTGATAGCCCCCCTTTCACGGGTGCCAACATCAAGCCCAAGAAAATTGGATACTTTTGGACTGGGGCAGGTGACAACATTCACAAAGACTTCCTGGTGACTGCCAGTCTGGACGACGTACATAACCCCCATATTCTCCCCTGTCCGCTGTGTGAGGGTTTGAAAGTATTGACTGTTTTGGGCATTCAGGATACGTTTGGGCAGATCATCACCGTCACCGATGTCCCTACCAGTGGTAACTCACCTCATCACTTGGGAAGCTCACTCGACGGCAAGACCCTCGTCGGAGGTGGACTTCTCTCACTGTTGAAGACCCAGGATACGGCGTTCTACTTTGACGTATCGAACCCGTATGCTCCCAAGTTTAAGAAGTCCAACTGTGCTCTTTTAAGCTCTATCGTGGACGAGATCAGAGCTAAGCCTGAGGGGTAAGTTTCGTTCCATACGACGTGTCCCTTCCCATCGCTACTTCCGCGACAAATCACTTACTAGTTTAGTGGATTCTTCATCACCTATATGGGCAGCGCAGTGGGCACCTCACCCGGTCGTCTCGTCGAGACTAACGTCGAGGGAGACATCATTCACGAGTGGCCTGAGGATGTCGCTGGCACGCTGAACATCCTTGGCGAGCAGTTCAGCCCCCACGGTCTGGCTGTGGACTTCAACAAGGGCATCATCTTGACGTCTGATTTCGTTGTTCCCATCACCATCCTCAAGCCGACCCTGGGCATTCAGAAGGCGAGCACTCTGAGACTGTGGAATCTGTCTGACCGAACGATCATTTCGACCATCACCATCCCTAACGTGAGCACCCTTTGGCCAAGGATCTTGGACTCCAGACTGACGCAATCTTCTGCAGGGGCTCGGCATCCAAGATGTGAAGTTCATCCCAGGAAATCCCGAAAGCGCTGCCATCGCAACGTAAGTCCCCGCCCGTCGCCCCCTCACAAGATCATTACTGACAGTCTTTTCTCACCAGCGCCGTCGGCCCAGGCCAAGTCTGGATCATCTACCCCTTCCGCCGCGACTCGTCCGGAAAGCAGGGCGTCGCCGAGCTGCTCTACGATCTCGGCTCCAAGGCGAAGGACTCCCTGGCCATCTACTCGGATATCAGCGACGACGGCAAGCTGGCGTACTTCACCATCACGCTCGGCAACCACGTCGCGGCGCTCGACATCTCAGACTTGAACAACGTCAAGAGGCTCGACGACCCGAACGAGACGCAGCCCATCATCGGGCCGCACTATGTCAAGATCAGCCCCGACAAGAAGAACCTGCTTGTTACCGGATACTTTGTCCAGGGCGGCGATGTGAGTGGCCCTCCAATCATATCCGATGAACTTTTGGCTGACCTTGTCTGAAACAGATTTCAATTGTCAACACCCCTGGAGACTACAAGGGCCACTGGATTGACATCCTTCCCAACGGAGGTCTCAGTTTCAACAGGACGATCGATTTCGAGAGCATCTTCACCCGCGACCGTGGTGGTGCTCGGTCTCATTCTTCCGTCATTTTCGACCTTACCGATCCCAAGAACCCCAAGTACTACTGAGCAGCTGCGATTATCGGGGGCAAATCATTTAGAGATCGTATTGAGATAACAGTGTGGTGGTGTCATATTCGTACAACTCTGATCTGGGCCAATATGGGGGATGTGAATGTGTTTTGCGGCGTCGTTGTTGAACCTTTTTATCTTCCCTGTTCATAGTATCCTTAATGCTGTGGTAATTTATTCTTGGGCAGTATTATTAAACCCACCTGTCTTTCCTGTGTCTACTTATGCGACCATATTCCCCGTGCTCGGATGTACTCGAAGCATTAAGAGGTAGCCTATCGATCCAAGTAGAAACAACGACGATAAAGAACACGACGACGAAGATAGCAAAGACCAAAACGAAGGCAGACCACGACGAAGGTAGACCACGACGAAGGTAGACCATGACGAAGGTAGACCATGACGAAGGTAGACCATGACGAAGGTAGACCACGACGAAGGTAGATGACGATAAAGGTAGATGACGATAAAGGTAGAGACGACGACGGCAGAGACGTTCTAATAAGTAGGGACTGAACCAACAGATTCTGGCGCCTCTATGGTCCTCACCGGCGCAGCCAATCATCAAACATCAACTAAAAGGGCCCTCACACACCTTCGGCGATGGGGGTTGCCTTTTGTTTTTCTGTAGTACGCATCTTTGAGGCTTCTGATTTTCGGAAGATTTTTTGATGCTGAAAAAGGTTCGAAATGTGGTTCTTTGGGGCGCTCATAACTGAAGACATCACGACAGGCCACATCTTCAAGAGGATCGACCCGGGCCCGGTCTGAGAGGGTACCTATCCAGGTTGTTGTCTGCTCCTGCCAGAAATTTGAACGTCCGTTGCATTCATCACCACATCACGGGCTTGGCAGGTGTGAATGGATGCAGCTTCCTCATCCAATATTGTGCCGGGAGCTGATGCAGCAAGAAGCAGCGACGTTGGGTTAAGCGTTTGTGCTCCACAGGGCAATCTGGCAGTGCCCGAATGCCGCTGCGCGCTACAGTCCGTTGCATTGACAGCGTCCGCCCCTAACTTTGACCCGGAAGGAAAATTTTCCGCTAGCCTAAAACCCCTTAAATCACCCTAAATTTCATATTTTAATAGCTCAATACGTATGTAATACGTAAGAATAAAAAATATATTAATTAATAGCCCTCGATTAAGTAATTATAACGATATCTTTTTTATTCTCACGTATTATATACGTATAGAGCTATTAAAATATGAAATTTAGAGTAATTTAGGGGGTTTTAGGCTAGTAGAAAATTTTCATAACACAAAAAAAAAAAAAAAAAAACCCCGCTTAAAAAAACCCCTAAATTACCTTAAATTTTGTACTTTAATAGCTCTATATATACGTAATACGTAAGAATAAAAAATATATTAATCGATAGCCCTCGATTAGGTAATTATAACGATGTACTTTTTATTCTCACGTATTACGTACGTATAGAGCTATTAAGGTATGGAATTTTAGGGTAATTTAGTGGTTTTTCAGTAAAATACCCCTTTTTTTTTTTTTTTTTGCTTTTTTCGGGCCATAAAGTCGGGGGCGGACGCTGTCAATGCAACGGACTGTAGCACTAACAATTTCCGTCACAGCCAACCTCAGTGGGAAAGTGCGTCATTGGCCCGCGCTTCCCCCAAGACATGGATTCAAGTCCGGCCGACACTTCCGTGTCGCACAATGATCCCTCCGCGCGTTCACGTTGAGCTGAACGCTCAGACCCTTGCATCCCGTAATGCGTTTCTTCCATCCAACTTCACTTCGTTTCCCCATGTTTGAGTGACACAACACCTTCACATCGGCAGAGACTCAAAATGCCGGCAAGACAGAGCTTGGATAAGAGCCCGGCCGTTCCGGCAGCGGTGGCTCAGAGAGCTTCGGCAGGGAAGCAATCCTCACGAAGTTCCTTATTAACCCGGCTTTGGCCAGTCATTTCCTTTTTGATCATCGTCAACTTCATCTTGCAGACCTACCTCTATTTTGGCAAATCGAAACAGCTTCCTGGCAAGCTCAACACTGCAAATGTCGATGCAGATAACGATGTTTATCTTCTTGGCGCTGGTCGCGCAGATATTACCGGTCCGGTTGTGGAGATCAACATGATGGGATATGCAGATCCCAAACAGCTTGGAACCGGCCTTCGCCAGAGGCTCTATGCTCGTGCTTTCATCATCGGAAGCGTCGATCAACCGGACGATCGATTCATCTACGTCGTTCTAGACACACAGTCCGGGGACACTGCGGTCCGGTATGGCGTTTTGCATGGCCTTGCAGACCTTGGCTATGAGTATTCCATGTACGGCCATCACAATCTAGCTCTCACCGGGACACACTCCCACTCTGGACCGGGTGCTTGGCTCAACTATCTTCTGCCACAAATCACCAGCAAGGGCTTCGACAAGCAGAGCTACCGGGCTATCGTTGACGGCACTTTGCTCGCCATCAAGCGTGCCCACGAGAGCTTGGTGCCTGGCCATCTCAGCGTTGGAACTACCAAAGTCAAGGGCGCCAACATCAACCGAAGCTTGTATGCGTACATGGCAAATCCTGAGGAGGAACGTGCCAAGTACAACATTAGTGCCGAAGAAGACGGCTCTGTCGAAAAGGACTTGACATTGCTCAAGTTCCAAAGAGCATCAGATGGCAAGAGCCTTGCTGTTTTGACGTGGTTTCCTACGCACGGCACGTCGATGCTCGGCAACAACACTCTGATTTCGGGAGACAACAAAGGCGTGGCAGCTTGGCTCTTTGAGAAAAGTGTCCGTGGGCAAGATCACGTAACGTCGAACTTCATCGCCGGCTTCTCCCAGGCCAATATGGGGGATGTCAGTCCAAACGTTCTCGGCGCTTGGTGCGAAGATGGCAGCGGTTCGCAATGCGACTTCAAGACCAGCACCTGCGGTGACGGCAGGAGCCAAAAGTGTCACGCCCGAGGCCCGTTCTTCCGAGAGAAGGATAGCGGAGCCAAGTCCTGCTACGAAATAGGCAGAAGACAATTCGATGCCGCCAGGAGACTGTATGACGAAATGGGTGACAATGCCCAGCGAGTACGCGGATCGTGGGTCAAGTCGTTCCACACTTTCCACAACATGTCCGACTTCCAGTTCGAGCTCCCCAACGGCACTGAGGTGCGGACTTGTCCTGCGGCACTCGGATACTCGTTCGCTGCGGGAACCTCTGACGGGCCTGGCGCATTTGACTTTACCCAGCACGATTCGAACTCTTCAAACACATCCCCATTGTGGAAGGTCGTTTCTGGCTTGCTGAAAGCCCCGACCCAAGATCAGCTTGCTTGTCATTCTCCTAAACCAATCCTGCTGGACGTGGGCGAGGTTTTCAACCCGTACCAGTGGACACCCAACATTGTTGACATTCAAGCTTTCCGAGTCGGCCAGTTGGTTATCATTGTCAGCCCAGGCGAGGCATCGACCATGGCAGGACGTCGTTGGAAAGATGCCGTCAGGGGCGAGGCCGAATCATTATTCAGTGATGAAACGGCACTCAAACCTATTGTGGTAATCGGTGGACCGGCGAACAGCTATACCCACTACATCACAACTCAACAGGAATATGGGTAAGTGTGGGATGTCGTGACATGTTGTCCGCTGCTGCTAACGATTCCCACAGCATTCAAAGATACGAAGGTGCATCAACGTTGTATGGACCTTATACGTTGGCCGCGTACATCAATCGCACTCTGACTTACCTGCCCACGCTGGGCGCCTCGTCAGCAAAGAAGCCGCCGTCGCACGCCGGGCGTCCATACCCTCCGGACAATAGCGACCGTTCCTTGAGCTTCATTACTGGTGTTGTCCGCGACGGCACACCAGTCTTCCGCAGTTTCGGTGACGTGAAGAAGGACGTGGAACAGAAGTATTCGATTGGCGATGTGGTGCGTGCCACATTTGTCGGAGCCAATCCCCGGAACAACCTGCGTCTTGAAGGAACCTACGCTGCTGTAGAGCGTCTCGTCATCGATGTTGGCGGAATTAAGAAGTGGGACATTGTTCGAGACGACCAGGACTGGAGTCTGATATTCCACTGGAAGCGAACGAGTGATCTCTTGGCCACCAGTGAGGTGGAGATTACGTGGGAGACGGAAGGGGATGTGGAAGCAGGAACATATCGCTTCCGGTATTATGGCGACTCCAAGTCGTTGGGCGGCACAATCACCAGCTTCGAAGGGGTTAGCGGGCAATTTGAACTGCATTGAGGGCGATTTGCTTTGGGCGTTGGTTTAATTATGGTACTGGATGGGGGCTTTGATACCCTGCATTTCTTTTTTCGGGCGGGAGCATGGCAGTACTAGAAATCACAGACTGTATGACTGACGAGGCATTGGGTTACGAGACGTAGAATTACTTTCCTGCGTCGGCAATTGAGAAGAGACAGAATATGGTAACCACATCGCCGCAATGGCACGAGTGACCACTTGTTTTTTTCTTGGTTCGCGACGCCGGTCTCAGTCGAGACAGGCTGCGCCGCGGTCCTGCGTCGGGCGGTGCCGAGACATGTACTCGGAAATTTAGAGGTTGAGTTGACGTGCATGCGCCGTCTTTGTCTCCTCGGCGAATCAAGTTGTAGGTGTATGTCCACCGTCACGGAGGTGGCGCTTCTGGAACCCTACCTACGAATACAGCTTTTTAGGACTGCGTTCTCGGTCGTCTCGTGTCTCTCGTTTATCGGATCCTTGGGAGGACAAGAACGTCGAGCCCTGCTCATGCGGGGGAAAAAGCAGTTCGGTCGCTGGCAAACCTTGCCTACCGCGGCAAGCGTGGAGATTTTGACTCCCTGAGGATGCATGGGGGTGAATTTCCGCTGCCAATGGGGACTCGCCGCGCACTCTGTGACGCGCCCCATTTGATGGATCCGCCCCGCCGGGAACCAACTGGCGGAGTGTTACACATTGGTGGGCGTTTACTGCAGGGCAGCACTTTTTCCAAGAGTCTCTGATTCATCAAGTTGTCATTGTCGATGCAAGTTTGCTCTCTGTTGGTCTACTCGTTTCTTGTTTTCAGAAGTACAACAGGCTATCTGCTGCCGGGAACCGTTTACCGCCTCGAGGAACCTTTCATCCGACCAATGTCGAAGTCTGTTGATCTGAGACTTGACAGGGGATAACACCCAGCGGTGTGCAGATTGGAGAGAACAGTTTGTTCTACGCCCAACCTATCATCGATCCGCCCATCGTCATCTCTCTGAGCTTCTCCCCTACCAACGAATCACATGTGGATAATTAGCAAGAGAGGGAGCAAACACGCTCGACGAGATCCATAGAGCTAAAGCTCACGCTACCCATTCAAGTTCGTAACAATGGGGTAGGGGTTGTGCTAGTTTCGGGTCGAGCGCACTCCGAAACCAGAGCTGTCAACCCCTGCCCACTTGCTGCCACATGGGGGCTTGTCCCGTGTTTGCTTGGACGTTTTTGTCCCTTCTTTCGTTTCTTCCATTACTCTTGTGTCAAATCTTTCCTTTATTTTTCTTCTGTTCTTTCCAGTGTCCGGTTGACGTGCTTGTTTCCTTGTGATCATAATTCTCCATACTATTAAATCTTCTCGAGGTCGAACCAGGGGAGGACGAAGAGGAGCCTGAGGTCAATTGCCGCCAATTGCCGCCAATTGCACCCGAATTCAACCCCCCGGCTGGCTATAACTTCAGTCAAGCACCCCGCTACCCACTCTATCGCACACGTCGCTACTTCGATTCCTCGAAAGGCCATTGGTGTGTGGGATTCGACATCATGGTGTCTTCCATCTATGCTCTCGTCGGGGCGGTGGTCGCCTATGGCGTCTACTCCTATGTCTCCGGCTTGCAGCGCAACATAGCTGAGGCAAAGAAGTCCGGCTTGCCTTACGTCGTGTCTCGTATGTGTCCATGATGTGTTGGGATCCGCCTGGTACTGACTATAGATGCGCAGCTATTTCGCCATTCTCGATGCTTTGGCAGCTAACCCATAAACTCTGGCTCCCCATCATTAAGACCCTTCCAAAGACATGGTGGGAGAACTGGCTACAGTCGGTACCAAGACAAGCTTGCCCTCTCCTCGTCATGCTAACTCCAAAGCAGAGTCGCAATTCCCAATTGGTCCTACGAACTCCTCCACGAACCCTTCGCACGCCACGGCGAGACGTTCATGATCGTTTCCCCGTTTCAGATCCTCATCCTAACCGACAGCGCCGAGGCGATCCACCAAATCACCCAGCAGCGCGAAAAGTTCCCCAAGCTCGTCGAGACGTACGCGATCCTCAAGCAGTTTGGCGAAAACGTCCTGACCACCGAGGGCGCCGCCTGGCGCATGCACCGCAAGGTCACCTCCGCCACCTTCAACGAGAAGAACGCTGCCCTCGTGTTCGCCGAGTCCATCAAGCAGGCGCAGAGCATGACGCAAAAGTGGCTCGGCGCGGACGGCAAGGGCACGAAGACGATCGAGACGCTGGACCACGACACCATGCGCCTCGCGCTGAACATCATCAGCTACGTGGGCTTCGGCATGCGGCTGCTCTGGCCGGGGCAGGTGCTGCCTGCGGGAACGGACCCGAAGCTTACCAAGTACAGCTCTTTGGAGGCGCCGCCGGGACATACGATGAGCTTTGTGGATGCGATTGCGGAGATGTTGGAGCACATTCTGGTCTTGTTGCTGGTTCCGCGGTGGCTGCTCAAGAGACTTCCGTTCAAGTACACGAAGCTTGCGATGGATTCGCACGACAACTATGTGCAGTACATTGACGAGTTGATGCAAGATAAGATTGAGGACCTGCAAAAGGGCGATCACGGGGACGCGGGCATGGATCTGATGGGGCAGCTTGTGAGGTCAAAGTACGGCAATGAAGGAGAGATCAATGGGGGCGCCAACGGTATCGTCAGCAAGGGCAAGGACTCGAAGATCCCCCAGTTGTCAAAGTCAGAAATCACCGGCAACGCTTTTATCATGCTCGTCGCCGGTCACGAGACAACAGCGAACGCCATGCACTTTGGCTGCATCGAAATCGCCTGCAACCCGGCCGTCCAGCGACAGCTCCAGAAAGACATTGACGGCATCTTTGGCGACAGCGACCCCAGTACGTGGAACTACGACAGCACGGTCAACCCCATGCTCGCATCGATGCTGGGCGCCTGCATGAACGAGACGCTGCGCATGACGCCGGCCGTGACGGAGATCCCTAAGAAGGTCAACCCCGAAGGCGACGGCATCGTGACCCTCGACGGCGAGAAGCACGCGCTGCCGCGGGGCGCCCACATCTCCATCGTCGGGGTGGCGGCGCACCGCAACCCGCGCAACTGGCCGTCGAAGCCGAGCAAGGTCACGGACGCGGCGCACGACCTGGACGACTACGTCCCGGAGCGGTGGTACCGGCAGAACATCAACGGCGAGCAGACGGAGGACAAGGGTGGTGACACGGAGGACTACGGGGGGTACAAGGGGTCCGACACCAGCGAAAAGATGTTCCGGCCGGTGCGGGGGTCGTACGTGCCCTTCTCCGACGGCCCACGGTCGTGTCTGGGGCGGCGCATTGCGCAGGTGGAGATTATCGCTGCGTTGTCTGTCATTTTCCAGCGGTACAGCCTCGAGTTGGCGGTGGACGAGTGGGCTAGTGATGCCGAGGTCGAGGCGATGAGCCAGGCGGAGCGGGCGAAGTTGTATAAGAAGGCGCAGGATAAGTGCCGGCAGACGCTGAAGACGGCGAGCACGATGTTGACGTTGAAGTTGCCGCATGGGACGACTGTTCCGCTGAGGATCGTGCCCAGGGGCAAGGAGAGGTTTGTAATTTTAGTGGACTCTGCCTAGATTGGGTTATGGCAGGGTTGGATACCTGCGGGCGTTTGTATCTCTGTACATTATTGAGGTTGAAGATGTTTGGACATACCAATAAGAACTGGCTGGAATAGCAGCTGTCTTTCTGTCAGAGAACGATTATCAAGTGTATCAAGACCATGTCATTTGATAGCGATGATTGGATGATACTGAATCTAACTGCCAATGTTGACCTTGAAACCCCGCGGTTGGCATGGCAGCTAGCTGATGGTCATCACGTTCATTTCCCGGGCTTCTTCGCGCGCGTGGTGTAAAGAGGAGGGGGGGGAATCGGGCAACGTGTTATTGAAAAGCACGCATCATCCCGGCAAAGTCCCCAGATGGCTCATGTCGGGAGATCAACAGTAGTCGAGAGCAGTGGCCAGCGACTATGCCGTTTGTTTACAGGCTCTTGCCTAATTCGGACAGCTCCATTGGAGGGCGCATTCATGTCCCGTGTTGCCGTCGCGTCAGTGGTGGATATGAGCAGCGAAGAATGCCCCACCCTTTTCGTCATGACTGGCCAGTGCTTGCTGCTCCCGGGGGCCGCTAAGCCAGTCGCAACGTCCATCTGCAGCACCCGCACCGCTGTTGCAGCACATGCACCCGCTATCGAACTTCTCCGGGAGGCCCCTCCCCCCCAGAGGGTCTCCAGCTCCCTGTGTGATTGCTCGGGACGGCAGGAGGGAGGTACACGGTCTCAGTGCACGAAGGCGCACTCGCCCCGAGTCACTCGTCATCCCCTCTCCTCCTCCCTCACCCTTCTGTCCCTCTGAACCCCCCAAATCCCGCTGCTTTCTCTCACCACAACAACAAAGTGGCCCGCTGTCGAGGACGGGAAAAAACATAAACAACGCTTCGACCAACTCGCTCATCCACACACACTACACCCTTACAACCTAGCTCAGCTCAGCCCAGCTACCCGTTGTCCGTTATCACCATTTGCCCCTCCACGTCCCACGATTATCACAACCGAAAGGTCCCTTCTTCCCTTGCATCACTCCAATCACTGTACAAGAACATCTCTTCATTCCAAGATTTAGAGTCGCTTCTTCTGCGCGATTCCTGTGATACCCATCTCAGTCGCCTTTTCCGCCGTTTCAACTACTAAACCATGTCGGGCGCAAACCCGTGGCTCGTTCGCCAGCGCAAGAGCGACTTGGTCGAGCTCGCAGAGCTGACCGGACTTACTGGGTACGTGAATCTTTGCTCTTCCCTCTCATGCGCCAGCTCGCGTCCATCATGAGCTTCGTGCCTTTGCGCAAGGCGCATTCGACTGCGATTTGCGCCGCGATCGCGTTCTGCCGGATCGGTCGCGCAAGGCTACCCCTCGAGGCGCGTCGAACCACCCTAGATCACTAGGTGCATGACATCCTCACGAACCCTCATGGCTAACGACCTGCTCCTTTAGATATGAGAACCAGAAGAAGGTCGATTTGGAGGCTACCCTCGATGAGTACCTCACGGAAAACGCGTTCAAATTCTCTACCGAGCCGAAGCTCACTCCCTACTACACGAGCCGCGCCAAGGCAGCCGGCTCACCCATCAAGAGGGAGGCTCCTTCGTCGGAAGTTGTCAAGTCTGTGCGACGCAGGACTACGAGAGTCATCGAGGAGATCCGTCCCGAGTAAGTCGCAAAGTCCGGACTCTCTGCTGCGCGATGCGCATTGCAGAGAGGAATCCACTCGCGCGTCCCCGCTCGTGATCGCGAACTAACGGACGCGTCTGTAGGCCTGAACCTGAAGAAGAGGAGGCTTCATCATCCAGCCCAGAGCCCGCCGCGGCCTCGACTGCCCTGGCTCTGCGAACGCCTGCCCGCAACCTCTCTCTCGCCAGCCGTATTCCTCTGCCCGCAACCCCTGCCGACGTCGCTGAGGCTGTCGACCGCCACACAGTCGCCATCCGGGAACGCGCCACAGAATTGTACGACCAATCCGGCATCCAGGAGGGTACTCAGGCCGTTCGCTCCTCTCTGTCAACGGTCACCTCCATCCTCTTCACCGTTGCTGCGTTCGAGGCGTGGAATCTGCGCGCCGAGGTTCTACCCCTGCGCTACGCCTTCACTATCCCGGCTATCCCCGCGCTAGGCACCAGCTTCTACCCAGTTTACGTGCCCGACGCGTTTCTGTTCGTGACTTCGTCTTTCTGGTCCCCGGTTTCCCTGTGGACCCTGACATCCGTCCTCATTCCGTCCTTGTTCGGCTACTTCTACAACTTGAGCGCGGCTAGCCATCCCCAGAGGCGCGAGGGCTCCGAACTCACGACAGTAGAGTACAATGTCGATCCCCTCGTCTTCAGCATCGTAAAGGCTCTCATTTCCTTCGTCGTTTACGGACAGAAGGTCACCTTTGGCGGCTGGATTAACGAGAACTCGATCGACCGCATCAACGGTGCTTTGTACGGCGAATGGAAGGGCATCCTTACAGGCGCTGCCATCACCGGTCTCGTGAGCTTGTACGACGCCGTCTTGAAGAAGTAGAGACTTCCTTCAGATCACGATCGTGCAAAGTTGCCTCCCATGGACGCTCCTCAGCTTGTCCTGCCCGTCAGATCTAGAGCTCCGATCGCACCGGGTGCACGTGGATTCGGGCGTGGCATGGGTCGCAGCAGCGACACAATCTACGCATCTACTCCAACACTGCGAAGATCGACGCGCAAAGCTTAGGCATATCTTTTTCCTCATTTTTTCATCACTCGAGGCGGCGTTATGAGGCGTTTTGATCGGCGTCACGCGTGGCTCTTCGGCTGATACCTCTTCGTTTTCCGTATTGCGCTTGACGCAACTCTTTGAGCTAGTCTATCCCTGAAACAAAGGGCTCTGGTTTGGCTGAAGTGGTCGTCGCTGTTTTTCACTGTGATTTGTATATCTGACCGGTGGTTTGTTGTTTCTTGCCGGGATGCTCTAGGTGCTTTTTGGTACGCGTTCTGGGTTTTTCTCTTCCGAACTGGTGCAGGTTGATTATGGCATCACGTTCTAGTAGAAGAAGGGTCGGGGTGGCTGGTCGGGTAGGCTGGCGGCGACGGCAGGCAGATACTTTTTCTCCATTCAAACAGTTACGCAAGGGCGGTCTCTCTGGGAAGTCGGGGAAATCGACGGCACTGGTGTTGAGTAGAGTCATGGCAGATGCCTGGAATACATTGTCTTTTAAAGTTGTACAAATAAGTTTCCCCTCTCCCGTCGTGAACTCGTGTCTGCGGCAGGAAGGTATCGACTTATGGGACGTAGTGTCATTTTGAGGCTTCATCGCAAAGTTAATGAAGTGCCTAAGCTACAGAACTAATCTTATTGGAACTTCCTCTGCATGGTAACTTGGTTTAAGCCTTCAAGGGCTTCTCCGTGTTGAAGAGGGCTGTCCTAATCTGTGCTAGATGACACCATAAGTAAAGCCTGTTCATCTCCGATATTTGTACCAACTCGATCCATTTTCTCTTTGCATCTGCAGTAAAGATACCGGATGGACAACCTCCGAGGGCAAGTCTAGGAGGTCGATAGCATCAGCGTGAGAGCCGATGCTTTTGAGTATGAGAGGTTCTGGAGCGACTTGAAGGTCATGCCGAGTATGTTTATCCGCAACTCTCTGCCAGCCACGCATAACACTTGAATACAGCTTTAAATCCCACGTTCCACGCCACCCGATACAGGTTTGGCTACTCTCTGCGCGATAGAAGAACTTGAAAGCTTCCCCCTTGCGACCATTCCAAATGACCATTGTATGTAGATGTGGCATTGAAAGTGCTGTTATGGCAGCATTCTCCAAGAGAGTTTGTATCTCGGGACTTCTTGTTTGGGTAAGCATCCTCGATGTAAGGGTCAAGGATCTCATATGGCTCCAGACCCAGTCTTGCTGGCATGACCGGAAGAAGTCCGAGGCTTCAACCATGAATGCAACGGAGAGCTTTTCAAGACTAAGACTTCTTTTGGCGAAAGCAGCACTGACCGCAGGCGATGTTACTCGGACTCTGGCAGGTCTCTGAATAAATTGTCGCCCATGTCGAAGTAATCTAATATAACTTTCGTTGGTCTCTTCAAATACGGATATTTGCTTCAGTGTTTGTGGCAAATGTAATTCAATGAGGCTTAAGTATTCTGCATGGCGAGAAGTTAGTAAGCATAAAAAATAGGTATAAGCATAACATCTTACGAGGATCCCATATACGCTTCTGTTTGAACGCGTCCCAAACTTGCCATAGCTCAAGAATCAATGACTATAGCCGAGGAAGGGCATCGAATAGAGCCCCTAGGGCTGTAGGCTCGAGATTTCTTCGACACTGCCGGCGGAGTATGAACCGTGTTGCGACCTTAACTTGAGGGAGGCTTTCTCGGATTTCAAGGAATAAAGAGGCCCGAAAATTCGTAGTAAACCCACTTCGTCTGGAGTATCGACCTGACGTCCCTTTGTCCAGCCATGCTTAGAATCGTAAAAATTCTGATTACCAGACCGTTTGGGTATGAGATGCTCATGCTCGTCACCACCACCAAAGTGAAGGTTCTTGAAATAATGCTCCTTATCACTCGGAGACTGAATGGAGAGCTCCAGCGTCAGCTCGGCTCCCTCTGTTACCGGCCACCGCGACAAGATGGAGAAAAGCTTCACGATTGCTCTTCGAACCACACGAATGTTGCTATGGTGCCATGAATCACTTTCAAGCTTCGTACAACTTCGACATGTGTACGGCCTCAGGTCGATGTTTAGCCATACATGTCGAACAAGATGTGCTCGCCTTCTACCGACCATTGCCTTCATATCATCCAAGCATGATGTTTGTAGTTTTAGCCGGCGAAAACTTTCTCTCTCCAGTGTAGCCTGCCACTCCCGACAAACAGAAGCGCAGGCGCCCCAACCAGAAGTTTGTCGTGCGAGAACTTCAAGTATCATTTGCCGCAGTTCCGGTGGTAGAGAACTCCAGGCCGGGACATATGGCGATGAAGTGGCTTGGAGCTTGGCGGCAGACATCGGAGCGGGCTGAGTCGATCCAGCCATGAGGGATGAATGAAGGCACTGGAGGATGAGCTTCAGCAAATCATCGAATAAAGGAATCTCGAATCAGCGAAATACCTCAAGAGACTTAGCCTGGCGTAGATAATAACTGATGTGTTGTAGAATCTGACTTCTTGATTCGTTTGGCCAAGCCCACGTTTGAATGAGTGAAATTGAACGGTTGAAGGAGTCAAAGTACGATTAAAAGCCTCAGGGGTGTGTCTGGCTTTTCATTTTCCCTTCTCTCAGTTTTTCGTTTAAGCTTTCTCATCGTCTACGACCACGCCTCAATCAGCAGGGTAAAGACCATAGTGGTACCCGCCCTCCACATTCCTGAACTCGAGTCAATTTTGGATCAATGGTAGAGCTTGACTGAGTGACGCACGAGTTATCGGAAACGATTTCAGTCTATAAAGCAATCCTAGGCTACAATCGAAAGTCGATTTACGAAGCAGCGGCCGGGGACATAGCGCATGTCTGGTACGTTTCAAGCTACTATGCAGAACCCCTTTTTGGGAAACAGAATCAAACACATCGTCACTAGTATACCTGCGTTTAGAGCATGTTCTATGCTTTTTTGCTCTTGCTCATCCGTCTCTGATACAGGGCTGGGCCAGAGGACCAGGCGGCGTGGTTGTGAGAGCCTCGAGGCGGAGGTTGGGCCACTTCATTCCTTCTGACTTCTTTCTTATACTTTCGTATGGCAAGATACTGCCTGCGGACACACGTTTTCGACTTTCGTATGATCCTGACGGGGAAATATGTGAGTCGCCTCCGTCCTTCATATCTATTACCTTCGACTATACTTGTCAAGTAGTGACTGACTATTCTTCTTTCCCTATTTAACCCATTATTTCAACGTGCATAGGTTGTTGTGAGGGCTGAAGATACACCCAGCCATGCATACCAACTGTCGATGTCTCGGTATAAGTAATGAGTATTGCTGTCCAGGCGGGTAGTAGGCATAAACGACGATAGGGGTAACAACGATGACGACAGCGACAAAGACAGGGACAGGGAAGATAGAGACATCAGGGACGATAGAGACAGTAGGGACAACAAGGACGACAGGGAAGATAGAGACAGCACGAGCAACAGGGACACCAGGAACGATAGGGTCAATAAATACTTGTATTAAATGAACTAAGGTATGCGTCCTAATACAATAAATATCCGCCCGGATGGCAAGGCTCTAACTAATTTTTCTCGGCTAGTTCGCTTGCAAGAACGTCACTATCCTCTTTTTCCCCCAGTCGTTACCTAACAGAGTCTTCTGTAAATTGTCATTCCAGAGAGCTCGATATACACAAATCACACGATGCTGACCATCTTTCCGCCGGCCGCTGACCATTTCCCCAGTCATCGTTTCACACCTAAAAGAGCCCGTCTTCCAGCATCTCGATCAAAACATTTTTGACTGGTCCTTATGTATTTAATCATACTTTCCGACGGCAATCATATCGGTCATTGTCTGTGCCTTCCGGGGTTGGACATAAGCGGTCGTTGGCCTGGGTGTGGGTCGCTGGCATCCATCCCAGCCTGCTTCTCCATGCAGAGCCAAGCCAGTCAGAACAGCGTCATTGGCGGAGCGTATCTCAACTGGGGGTCCTTTCGGTTGTACTGCATATGCTGGTCCCGGCCGATGAAGAGCACCATCTGATTTGCTGCCTGGTTGTCCCGCAATTATTTACACGTTGGCACCGTGGACAGCTTACCGTCTTTCTCTCTTCCACCTTGACAGTCGTCAACACACCACAGCAAGCCGGCCAAAGCAAAAAAAACTCTGTTGCAGCTCTTGAATGATCAACTCAGAGACGAAGACACAAAGATCGAAGATGCAATGTCACTTTTACAGAATGACCTGAAACCACAACATGATACAGCAGACGATTCCCTGGGAGAAAAGGATCTGCAATACGGAGAGGGTTTGCCAGGCTTTGAGGATTCCTTGGTCAGAGAACCAAGTGAGCTTCAACAACTCATTATGGCTGGTGAGGAACTGTTGTCAGAAACTGCTCGACGAGGCCAATTTCTTTCGCATCCGGTATTTTGGGCAGTGATAGGTTTGTTGACCCCCGAGAAAGCGCATCGTTAAGTCGATAGACCTGTACTAATATCGGCGTAGGAATTGGTCTGCAAGTATGGCTCGCAGCCTAGACACAGAGCTATCAGGGATTTTTATGTAGCAGGACATCATCAGCCGCTAATACAAGCTTGCCACATGACGAGACAGATACTCGTACCGCAGCGGGTGGATATCGTCGATATGTAGTCTACGAGCGTCATCTTCATAAGGAAGATTAAGTGTTTCGGATGTAGCTGCAGTGGGGTGCTCGTTGAGAGCGCAGTAAAAGAATAGAAAAAGAGGAGCGGCTAGTTTCTTATCGAATCATACTCATGATTAAGCACGGCTCGTTGACGTTGTACTGTGACACTTCACGAGACATGAGAAAATAATAGAAACTTTGCTATTCTCTTCGAAGCACTTTTAGTAGACTAGGTCCCTACAGTAGAAGCTCAATCGTAGTTGTATGCTAGGAAAAACAAGATGATTATCTCCAATTGGAAACCAAGTGAGAAATAACGACCGCGCTCACATGAACTCGTGTAAGCACTCATTCGTAACTCAAGCTGGACCTGTACGGCCTATCAGGACAGTGAAATAAGTTGACAGGAAAAAGGCCCAGCGTATGGACGAATGAATCAAGAGAATCCGACTTTACCGTGGTGCCCCATGGGTCACTTGATGGCCACCGCCAAGGTTGTTTAGGTATCTGAGGTTGAAACACACACTTCACTCTGTGGCACACCTGCCGCTTCCGAATTCGCAAACATATCACATGGTGACCTCTTACAACTCACCCAATATGGTACAGCCATCTCCTTGTGCACCGAGATGTGTATCTGACAACTCTGTAGTTAGCCCGCCAACTCATCTCGAGGGTCACCCGACCCATCACACTCCCGCCTCGCATCCAGTCCATCATCACCTCACGAGGCATCCATGCAACCCCGATCTCTGCCGCCAACGTCCAAAGGCCAGCCAACGATTCTTACCTCGTCTCAGCCGCCCCCACCGCAGCGGAGCTTGACACGATGATGAACAACCTCCAAAAGGGCGAAGCGCACCCCGTCGTCGTTTACAGCGCCCTCAAGGCCTACGAGGCCGCCTTCAACGCCGACAAGCAAAAGATTCTCGACGGATTCAGGCAGCAACGCATCGAGATACGAGAGTCTCATGACGCGATTGACAGGGTGCTGAATAAGCTTCAACGCCTGCATAATCGTGTGTATTACTGGGACGATAGAATCGACGATTGGATGGCTAAGATGGACGCCACGCCTGTGCCGGAACGTTTCGACTTTCGCCGGGTTTTGCAGGCGGGGCTTTGGATGCTTAGCGGCGGCACTGCTGTGTATGTATGGTCGTCGTAGCGGAAGATGTCTAAGCCGATGGAGAAGGAGTGCTGTCGTTAAGGTGAGACTTATAGTCACCATGTTGTTCGTCTTGTACAGGCCCTCATCCTCTGAACTGCACTCGACTTACACAAGAGACCGCCCATCTTTCCTATGCTAGAGCGACTACTCTTCCTACAGCTATAGTCTACTTTACTGTCCTCGCCGGCGCTTCTATTATTTATTGCTATTGTCGTTCTCGTTGTCGTTGTTGTAGTCGCTATTACGTCGTCTTTACTATCGTCGTCGTCTTTACTATCGTCGTCGTCTTTACTATCGTCGTCGTCTTTACTATCGTCGTCGTCTTTACTATCGTCGTCGTCTTTACTATCGTCGTCGTCGTAACTATCGTCGTCGTTACTATTACCGTCGTGGTTATTATTATCGTCATTGTTACTATTGTTATCGTCGTTACTATCGTTGTTGTTATCACTGTCCTCGTCGTCGTTATCGCTATTGCTATTGCTACTATCGTCTAATTGCTACTATCGGCTTCGATAGAGGTATTTAAGTATATAGGAATCATGGCCGCGAAATGTCAGTCGGTCTCTGGTATATAAACAACAAAGGACATTGTCTCCTCTCATGATGATTTTGGACACCAGGCCGATTCAATTACCAACTTTGGCAATGCCTGATAGGTACATCAAGAAGCAACACAGCACGCTGGGTGCTGGACCTACACACCCAAGACTGAGGTCAAAATGCTTGGCCCCAGAAAGCCAAAACCTATTTTCAGCACCGGACAAAAGACCGATAGCTGATCTTCCCTGGCGAATGAGCTTCGTTTTCGGGCAGAGATAAACAATGATTCAGGGCATGGTTATCTTCAACGCGAAACGTCCCGAAAGGGGCCGCAATCTATCCGTGTCAGCACTACGTCATCGCCCGGACCTCACCGCTCCAAGATCCAGGGACGAAGAAAATTGCGATGCATAGTTTATGAACAGAATGGTAATGCTCGATATTGTATGTTCTATGGCAGTCTATGCTCATGATAGATAGCTCATCTCTTTGCTGACCCCAGCTGCTGTGGGTGTGTCGGTCTGATGCTTTCCCATCTCATCTTAGGTATTCTGTACCCAATTGCAGATTCTCGGTGACTTGATGCAACCTAAACCTAAAGCTTCTTTCCTCGTCTCAATGTAACCAGTCAACGAACGCCGTCCCGTTTAACTATACAGATCTCTCTTTTCTTTTTCTTTTGTAGTCTTAACTCCTCGCTGCAAACCCGACGGCTCCTCATGGCCGCCGGTGGTATATGATACAAAACCCGCCAATTATTTGGCGGGAGGCTGGGTAGGCTTTGCAGAATGACGTCCGCAACGATGAGGGTGCTTCGGCGACTTGATGGAGCAATGGTCGGCCGCATCCTCGGGAGCACGGCGGCCGTACTTCTTGGTGACCTCGCAGTATTCCCTGTCAGGACCCATCCACTCGCGCAAGTGGCGGTACAGCTGGCAGCGGTAGTGACCACACTTTCGGCAGTAGACCTGCCCCTTCAGGCGCATGCCCTCAAGAGGGTGCGGTTGGCTGTGACTCTCAGTAGTGGGTGTGGAAGTTCCCGAGCTGGACTGCGGGACGCGGCGGCTGGCGAGGTAGAAAGCCCACTCCAAATCATTGGGTCCGTCGCGGTGGGACGACAGTGGAACACTGCCGTGCATGCGACGGTGGATATCGTAGAAGTGGCTGTTGGTCAGGCCCAAGCATGCACTATCCATAGGATCGAGGTAGTCCATAATGGTGTAGTGAAGCTCAATGGGAAGATCAAAGATATCCATACGAGCCGAGGGCCGGTGGGTGCGTGGTGGCGGCTCGTACTCCATGACCGAGTAGGAGCGGCGTGGGGGCGGAAGAGGAGGCCGGCGAACCTGGGGAGGATGCGGCGCATTCTTCATCTCTGTTGCTGGAAGCTCGCCCTGCTCCGGAACAGAGGAGATGGAGCTTGAGTTGGATGTAGTAGATGTCTGCGACTCCATAGGAGGAGCAGGGTAGGGCGAAGCGTTGGGCGCAGGACTGCCCTGCGACGAGGCAACGGGTGAGTCGGTAATGGACCAGCCGCGACGGGGAGTGCGCCAGCCGCCGCGCTTCTTGTGAAGCTCGTCCTTGATGGCCTGGTGCTGGCTGATCTCCTTCATCATGGCATGGCGCTCTTCGCGGCTCATCATCTTGTCCTCCTGGTTAGATGCGATGCTGCTAGCAAGAATCATACGGGCCAGGGAAGCGACGTTGTCGTCGTGAGTGGGAGTGGCGTGGCCATTTTGGCCGGGGCCTGGGGACAGGACTTCGACCATTGTGAAGGGGCTCTGTGTAACGGCGGAAGAGAGGATGAGGTGTCGCCGACGGCCCGAGAGGGGCAACTATTCGACGATGGCTTGGATGGTGATGTGAGGGGTTGGCAGCGACCAGCCGCGTTGAAGGTCGGTGGTCTCGTGATGCGAGAGGGGTCGTTCCCGAAGGCGGATGATTTCACCTATGAGGTGAGGGGAAAGAAGCGGTCGTCAGGTAAAGGTTCGTGGGATCTTCGTCGTTGTGCTCAGGCTGAGGGGGACCTATGTTCTCGGACTCCCTGGGTACTGACGAGTTGTTCCGGTTCAGGTGATATCGATGTTGAGGCTGGGCGGGCCAATGTCGTAGAGTGATGTAGTTGGTAAGTTGGATTGCCTCAATAGCAAGTTCATGAGTTGCGTATGAACCGTTGAAGACGGGGCCGGGCGAGGTTCGTTAGATATTTAAGGGTACGTCAAAGGCAGAGTGACAGGACCCTGAAGAGGCAGAGTCGGGTGCTGATCAATTGTGTGTTCTTTTAAGGAAGAAGAAGAGACGGGAAGCCCTGGGAGGAAAAGAGGGTGTGCGGTCGCGGTAGCGGTGGTGCTGGTGGTGTGATGGAGCAAAGACTGGACTGGACCTTTGACCGACCGGCGCGCGAAAGGAAGAGCGTGAAGTCACAGGTACCGGGACATGGCCGCGAGGGAAAAGGATGCGCTGCTGGGGACTAGTCAGGCCAAGAGAGCGCAAGCAGGGCACCAGCGAGCAATGGTAGGCCAGATTAGCGGTGGGGATTGGGGGCCCAGAGTGTCACTGGCAACGCTGCGAGCTGCAGGCACTACGCCATAGTTGCCAAGTACGGCAGTAAAGTGGCTCCCTCGGCCCAGCGCCTTCCAGTGCCTCCCCTGATAACCTAGCGGGTAGCGCGAGGCACGACTGCTATTGCTGGACATTTGGCTGAAGCTGGCGCTAGGTATTCCCGGCCTGGGGGTCCTCGCCTCGCACTGCTCTCTTGCAGCTGCAGCACTCTTCCGGACGTCTTTTTTTTCTGTTTCCCTCGGTGACTGGCCCCTTCATCTCATGGCAGCACGAAAAATGGGGAATTCGGTCATTGGCATCCTCACGCGAATCATGGAGCATAACGTCCAATAACACATTGAGCAATAATGTCGACAATCCTCGCAGAAAAACACTGGAGAAGATGGAGATAGCTGACACCGGACTCCAGCTCTGTAACCGACCAAATCGCCCCTCGAGCCACTCAGCTTGCGCAGACACGCAGACAGGGCCTGCTGGAGGGTCTTTGACTTGCCTCTGTCCTCCACAAGTCCACCCATGGGTGAGGTAAGGTACGCCGCTGAGGTACGAGGTGACGGAGAACGGACGGATTCTCAGCGACGGCGCAAACCTCGAGAGGTACCGGTACTTGGCCGGCTACTTTCGTCATAGGTCCTCGCAGACAGGAAGGTGAGGGTGTACCAACTGATGGCGGTCACCGACGAAGCAGAGCAAGCAACGTGCTGTAGGGCAGTTCCGCAGCACCAACTCTGCGAATCGACAGATCCGAGAACAACGCTCGGCGCGTCGGAAGAACGAGAGACATGCGACTTTCTCACCACCTCAACTCGACACAACTGATATCGACGCAAGCCACGCCTGTCCGTCGACGAATCGACTCTCTGTTTTCAGATCATGCCCTCCATCACCCCTCGTTTCCCCCTCAAACCAGCTTTCTTTTCCACCGACCAAGTAGCGCCTGGCGGGTGAGATGCGCGACACGACAGGGTGGTTTGAGGCCTGGCATGCTGTGATAGGTCTTGTGTCGTCTGCTTGGTGTTCTGGAATTGGCCAGACATCAATGGCATGCAGCTACAACGCATGGAAACACCGTTATCGATGCGATAGAAGCATCAACACCCACACGGTTGCCAACGGCGGCCCGCAGACTTCCACCAGAGTCTAATTGCAGCAAAGACCAGAGATTCTCCCATCTTCCCTTCCTTCGTCCATTGCAACCCAACAGGGGGTGCCACACCGTCTGTCAGCCGTCCGGTTGGCGCCCTCGACTGATCTGATCTCCTGTCACCGCCCAACGCAGCTCTGATTTTCAAGGCGCTGTATCAGTCGAGAATGATGATTCTAGCAACCACCAATGGCTAGATCATGAACTCGGGCATGCAGAGCCGAAGCAAATCAGAGCTCAGCACCCCAGCCAGGCCGCTGTTGTTGTAACGCGGGGAAGCAAGACAGGTCTCGTCCTGGGAAACATGGTCTCATGACCCCCAAAAACATGCCAGTAAGGCTGCCATCGTTGCACAGCTCTCAGCTATCATATCACCGCACCAAGCATACATTCGTTCATTGGCGTGCCATAGACAGAGGACGGCGTTGGAGCATAGCAACACCAGACGGCGGAAAAGAGGGCGCTGCCTTCCACGGGATCGACAGCGTCATGCTCTGTGGTGCACTGGCACCATCCGTGAATACCACCCAACGTGTGGGGGGACCACAGAAGCGGTGGCGCTTCTCTTCCATTCCAATCGTGACCTATCGTTGCCTGCCTCATCCAAGGGATTCTCCAGTCTACCCCAATCTCCGCTATGGAAAATCGCAACGAAATCTCCTACCCCAGCTTTTCCACACGCATCGGCTCGACGGCCGTTCACGATATGACGATGCCCCACGGCACGTCACCGGCCCTGCAAAGAGGGTCCAACTCCGGAGGAGCTTCCAACGGGCGGGCGGGAACCACGAGTCAACGAAGCTTGACCTTGGAAGAAACGTGGACGAACTTCTGTCCTGGGCTGCCTTCTCCAACCAAGCATACAGAACGGATGGTGGAAACGCCGCCTGTTTCGCTGATCTGATCTGGCGCATCCTTCCCAGGCCACGTTCCCTCCATCGGCGCACACCGATCAGGCCAGTACAGGACCGAAGAAAAAATGCGTAACCTCATGATCTGATCTTCGCCCCTCACTGCCGTTTCCAGCAGCTGTGAGGGTTCCGGCGGCGCTCAGCATCAAAATGGCACACACACGCCGCGTTTTTGCGCCTTGAATCTTGATGCGGGCGGGGAGATCTCGTAGAAGTCCCGGAGAGCACAATCCCGTTCAATCAGATCAACGTCCTGCGCCGATACTTTTTCGGCGTCGTTTTTTTTCGACAACCATCTCGAGAGTCGGTGCTCTTCGTTCTCTCCGAAGAGGGTGTGAAAGCCGTCAATGTCGGCGCCGGCACCGGCACCAGGACATCGTATTGCTCTTACTAACCACCACCACTAACAAGCCGGTCCCAACGCTCAGGGTCTTCTTAAACAGCTGGGGGAGGGTCACTGCAACCACAAAGTCTAGGGCGCCTCGAACCGTGGGACGGCCCTAAGCTACTTTGCGACTCGCGCCTTGCGCGCCCATCCGCCGTGACGACGTCCCATCCGTATCGAGCTTACGGTCTGCCCATCCACAGCTGTCCGGCCGGAAAGTGACGCTTCTTCGCCAACTAGTCCGATTGGCAAAAATGTCAAAGATGTCAGATCGAGGTGTGCGTATCGAGTGAGAGAAAAGATCATCAGGGTCCTGACGTTCCGGGGACTGACGTCGCCACAATGACATACAACAAATGGGGGACTGCAATCTGTGGGACCCATCTCAACCGCAATTGTCCATTCACGAAGAGCCACGCTGAAGGACGCTGCAGAAGGACGTCTGGTCGTTTATGCTGCAGAACTTTGATGCCATGAACCTTTAAGCAATTTCATTGAAACGAAAACTGGTCAGCCGCTCTAAACGCATGTACTACACAGTAGCACGTGAGCTGCTACCCTCCCAGCACAATTGATATTGGCATGGCTCAGATCTTATAGCTCAGATGGGGAATGGAAGGCGTATTTGATATGGCATTTCTGCTTGTGCAGGGATGGCACACCGAGATTATTCAATGCGCCTCATTCGTCCGGCGGTGAAGACCACAACAAATAAACAATCCGGCACAGCAACCGAGGAATATAGCATAGAACGAGAAATGAGGCACAGAGAAAAAGCTTCATGATGTTATCGTGTTTCTTGTATACCATCAAAACTCCGGCTGTTGTAAATCCGATAGAATAGACGTACATTGACCTCCGTTCGCCGTCGATGACCGACGTTTCGAAATGCATTACCAACAGACGTTCGTCATCCTCCCGGCGTGCTTGCCATCCAATTTATATACCGTGCATGATCCCTCCTGGCCGCATTCAACCCCTATCGTTAGACGGGCGACCTGTTCTTGAGCATGCTCGTAGTCCGTCTTCCCTGGGCGGACGATCCTGCTTTTCGGGAAGAGGTTGACGGCTTGCCACAGGACCACTCTCTGGGCCCTTCTCCTTCGCGGTCAGTGGCCCTGGAGCGTCTGACCTGCGCTTCTTCTAGGCTTGCCGACTCTGAACATTCACAGCTTAGATAGCGACCCAGATGAGCATGATGACGACGTCCATTCCCTTGCCCTCGCCGCCATCGTATTTGTAGGACCACATGCCGTCCTTTTTCTCATCCCAGTAGGCACCAGTGGCGCTGTGCATGCCGCGGCGTCCAACGTGAGGCTTGCCGTCGGTACCGGTAGTCTCGGCGCTCGTGGAGATGTGCGGCTCCTCGGAGTTGGCGGTGGTGCCCTTGGACTTGTTCAGGGAAGAGGTAGGAACGAGGTGCTGAACGATCGTAGAGTTGCAAGCGAATTTATAGGCAGGGGCTGATCCGCCTTGGGGAGTGGACTCGGAGATGACAGCCTTCAGGACGGAGGACTGTTGCCACGGCGTTAGATTTCGGCTGGATCGTCCCCGAAAAGGGGCTTGGGAGAAGGGGAAGGAGCCTACAATGATTGCACTGTTCCATTGCTCGGTCTTCGCATGGTCGTAGAATTCCGCAGATCCAATTGCTGATTGGCAAGCCTGGCCATTGTGTCAGTTACTGTTGCTATTCCCAAGTGGCGGTAAGGCAGGCGCTCGTTGCGCTGCTCGAGTGCTTACATCGGTAGCGATCTGCTTAAGGCGGTTGAACGCAACAGGCTAGATGGCAAGTCAGTGACAGTCCCCAAATGCAACATTAGAAGCCAATGCGGCGGGGTAGTCAACGTACGGGCGTAGCGGTCGTGGGTGCGGCAGACATTGTGATCGGATGTTTTGTTGATTCCGGGAAATCGGCGAGGTTTTTGAAAGAAATTCGTGATGGATGAGAGTCACTTGTGTCGATGTCAGCGTTGCTTGAGACGGCCAAGTTTTTCAGTCTGGTGGTGGTGCGGTGTTTACCGGTGTAGATGTGGATGCGGTGATGTTGTCAGTTGCGGAATAAGGCGAAAGATGAGGCTCCTCCACAAAAAGTTAAGGCGTCCCGTGTTGTGATGCGCAGCCCGATGCAAGCGCCTCGCGTCGCAACACGGGCCGTCCGGTCTGGCGCAGCTGCCGCAGGCCGGTGCGCGGGGCAACGGGTCACGTGCGACGCACTCTAGCCACCATCGTTAGTCATCATGCAGAGAGCGGAGCTTGCAGATGGCCCCTGCTTGTGGCTGAACCAATCACCACCTTCGAGGTTCGCACGTGTGGTTTCTGCAGCAGTGATCCATGCCTCGTGGCTGTGGCTGGTGGAGAGCTCTAGCCGTGGCAGGCCAAGCGTCACAGGTTCTGCGATGGAGCTTTAAGGGAGGCAAGAGGGGCCGTGGTTTCTGCGTTGCGTCTCCGTCGCATCGAACAAGCTTTCAAGCGGGTTCTCTCTCTCGGTTCGGTTAGGTTACAGGTGTCTGCTCTTTTTCTCTCTCTCTTCTTTTAAACTTCGCATTCCATTCATTCGACTCTCAATCTCCGATAACGATAGACCTCTGTACTTGGGTTCAGACGAAATCTCGAAAAGCTTGGCTCAATTGACGTTTTTTTCTTCGTCACACGAATACGGGGCGCCTCGAACACAAGCGACAAAAGCCGTTGTTATCCAACACCGAGTCCGAGCTCGAACGCACGCTAAACCAGCCCAGCCTCGCCGACGTCGAGCCGCGAAAATCAACTTCACCTCGTACGATCGCGATACACATCGCTGCCAGAAGATCCTCGGTCAGGAGAAAGCAGACACAACAAAACAACCTCCAAAATGTCGAGCCAACCTCTCCTCCAGACTGCGCCGGGTATGTCCACTTACAACACAATCCCTACCTCTCGGGCATACCACCGCCGCGAAAGACCCAATCGTCGTGACCTCCAGCTAACCACCGCCGCCCTCGATCCAGGCAAGCGCATCGCCCTCCCGACGCGCGTCGAGCCCAAGGTCTTCTTCGCCAACGAGCGCACCTTCCTCTCGTGGCTCAACTTCACCGTCATCCTCGGCGCCCTCGCCATCGGCATGCTCAACTTCGGCGACCGCCCCGCCTTCATCAGCGCCTTCCTCTTCACGGGCGTCGCGATGCTGACCATGATCTACGCCCTGGCGACGTATCACTGGCGCGCCAAGTCGATCCGCGTGCGCGGCCAGGCGGGCTTCGACGACCGCTTCGGTCCTACCTTCCTGGCCATCATCCTGCTGCTGGCCGTCGTCGTCAACTTCGTTCTGCGCATAACCTACTCTTCCAAGGAGTCGAAGCACTAAGTACGATCAGCCTGCAGAAAGCAAAACGTTGAGGAACAAAAGGGGTGTTGTTTCGTATCGACAGGCCCAGGGTGTTGTTGCTAAGTCGTGTGAGTGGCAATTACGACGAGCCAATGTAGGCCGGGAGGGTAGCAGACGTTGGAGCGCTCGCTTCTGCACCTCGAAGAGTGTGATTGCTTTGGAGTTGAGGGAACATCTGTGTTGCTCGCGTAAAGTGAACGATGTCAAAGTCTGCGCGAGCAGACAGGTAAAAAAAAAAGTGCATTGTGACCATGGAGTACAGGTACCAGAAGAGTGCATCAGTCCGTTCCAGCGCTGTGTAATTATCTAGCAAAATATTCTCTTTTTCATATCTTGCGTCTGTCTGCAATTCCTCTGACTTGGGTATCAAACCGTGAATGTCCCTTTTCTCTGTCCTAACGCCCAAAGATGCAATGATGTACATGGTGCCGCCCAGCTTCTAGCAGCCTCTCGACCGCTGTCGAAACCTCTTCTGCCATCTGGTCTTCTCCCCTTTGGTTCTTGGTATGTTTATGCGTCGATGGCTGCTGCTTGACCTCCCTACGTCTCGTTGGTTTGCTGCGTGACGCCCTCCTGGGCCTTCAGCTCAGGCATGGGCTCAAGGGAGAGGAAGATGCTGAGTGACTTCGGAGTCCCTTTCTTTGGCTGCGGCATCACGGCCTTCTCGAACCGGCTCTCCATGACCTCGAAGTCGTCTTCGTCGTCCGTATCGTTGCCTGCTCTCCCGCCGCCGAGCATACTCTCCTCCACGACCTCGGCCTTGGGCGGGAGCTCGTACATCTTGTTGTATTGGTACCACCGACCGCCGTCCTCTTCCGCCACGATGCGCTTCACCTGCTCCGAGATGGTGATCATCTTTCCCACCTCGCCGGGCCTGGCGTATAGGAGCACCGCCCGTTTCCTCGTGTCCCCGTCGTTCTTGCGCAGGTGCAGCAGCAACCAGGTCACACGCTTGTGAATCTTTGTCGAGGAGATGGTGAAGGCGGACAAGATGTCGTACTTAGTCCTAAGCTCGGCGAGGAGGGCGCCGTGAGGTGCGGGTGTTCCAGGACCGGCCGGAGACGGCTTGTTCTTCTTCTGGTCCTCCGACTCGACCATGATGGGCAGTTTTCTCTTCTTGTCGCCTCGAATACCCGCGGCGGTGTCCTTAAGCCCGTCCTGCATTATCGATGTCTTCCAGCATGATAAGTCCGGGCTTCAATGCTTCGTCGTCGTCGTCGTCGTCGACGCTTGCGCGGGGTCCGATGTGGTTTGTCGACGGTGTCAGTCAGGCAAAGGATTGATGGCAATGAAAATATGCGGCGGGCTGAAATCTGGAGTCACAATCTTATCGGATAAGAAGCTTTGACCAGGCATCTAGAATCGGAGCCGATGACCGATCAGACGGCCGAACGACATCGATTCGGCAGCTACGTAAGCCATCCCAATCGTCCAAGTTGTCAAACCAGGTTGTCTACTCCCTCCAGCAACGAGGGTTCTTTCGATTCTGTGCCGCGCACCGGTCGGTTCTCTTCTAGCATCCAAATCACGTCGAATGTCACAATTTGTGCCACGCAGATCTCGTGATATAGCACGTGATCTACAAATCATGGATCTGCTCTTCGAACACGAGCTTTTCTGCCGTGGTCGGGGACGCTTAGCGTCCCGCGGAAGTAGGAAGACTTCACCCAGATGAGCGGTGCCGTCCATTCGTTGTGGGTCGTGGCTTTTCGACTTCACATGTTTGATGTGGCCTGTGCAGAAGCACGACTCATCTTCCAATGCGCTATGGGTTTGATTCGCTGGGCGCTAGTTTGGGCGTAACCGCTTGCAGCCACTCGCAGACCCCAGGAAACCGACATCGAGATGCCGAGAATGGGGATGACCCAGGATGGGCATTCGATAAACCCGAGCTGGCCGTGAAGGTCAAAAGGGTAGTTGCGGTGCAAAACGTCCCGCATCGACAGAAGTTTGTCTCGCGTACTGAATCATGAACTAAACATCGTCTCGTCATTTAGCAGATTCCAAGAGGGTCTCCCCGAGATTCCAAGCTTCCGAGATGCAGCAAGCCGGCCGAGCTACGGAGCTGCGGTCACATCGATCCGTTTCGCCCAGGAAAGCCAGAAGGCGCCATTCGGCTCCCGGGATGGGGCCTGATACGATATCGACGTCTCTACTAAAGGCAGGGATGTGCAGCAATAAGCGGGTACTTGAGCTGTCGCGACCTTGGCCGGTGAGCCGGAGCTATTGGGTGTTGCTTCCGCGGAGGGTCGCAGCATGACGGGGCGATTGGATTGGTTTATTGAACAGAACTTGGGGCATCTCAGCGAACGGCACTTGGCGGGACTTGTACCTCGCTAGCAATCTTCAGGTCTGAAACCAGAAATGGCAAAAGGCAAAAGCTGGGCACATCGGGTGGCGTGGCGCATTTCAAGCGGCCACCCATGGTTTTAGCGCGTGTCGCACCCACCCACCCGTCCTCCTAGTCCTCGCGTGCGTGGCCTCGGCCGTCATCAGGGTCGCAGGGCGTTCCGAAGAACTGCGAGATGCGAGGCCTCAGAGGCTGATGGAGGATCAGAGTGTTTGATGTCAGGTTGCCTTCGAAGGACGGACGGGTTCGATTGCGAGGCGAGGAAGAGAAGGCGGCGAAGAACGGCAGTGGAAGCATAAGAAGCAATGCAGAAGCATGGCCGTCCCTTGCTGTTTAAGGGTCCAGCTTTCATGTCATCCCAGGTGGTTCCCAAATCGCTGGGCTGCGGCTTCATGTCGGCTGGCTGGGGAAATTCTGATGCTGATGGAGTATTTGGAAGTCGGTGTCTGTTCTGTCGTGGACACTACCTTAGACCGCATCTTCAAGCCCAGCCGGAATGGCAGCGCCGCTATCCAGGCGAATGAGGTGCGAGTCCGCCAAGTCGGCCGTGGAGAAGAAGGACGTGGCGGTGGGAGCGAACAACAACAGACTGTTGTCAACAAATGGGGGATTTCTTTAGCTGTTTGCATTCGTCAGAGAAAGGAAAGACGGTCAGGTCATTTTGGGTCTTGTTGAATTGATGGGGAAAATGCGCCAGCCGACGCCATTGCCTCTCGCGGATGTCAACAACACGGGTCCATGGAATTGACGGCGGGAAGCACACCTCACATCAAGCAAGCAGCACACTGATGTCGTTGGCAGGAGCAGACAGGCCGGAGAAGCGTGGACGCGCGCACTGTCGCTTTAGCGTTGAAGTCGCTGGAGGCCCCGACCCCAGCGGGACGGGACTAATTAACAGCAGGAGCTGGAGGCATTCGGGTTCATTCCCACGCCTCTAGGTTCCTTAGCTCGCTGACTTTTTATGTTTTCCACACCCCAAGGTCAAGGAGGGAGACATGGCAACACACCACGAGCTTTCCCCGGCTGCTCCTCACTAAGAAACCTTACTGCCGCCCTAAGCAGGTTGGGTAAGTCGGCTTGGGTAAAGTACTTACGGGCAGTGAAAGTGAAAGTCAGAGTGAGGGTTGCTAGTCAGGTTTGTCGATAAGACACTTGTTGAAACCTTTACAAACAAAACATGATTGAAGTAAGGTAGATCGACAGCAAGGCCTGTTGTTTATGGCGCAAAGACGAGCGAGAGCACGAGCGGGCCGTGTCTTTTCGTCAGATGCTTCATAGTGTTTTCCTCGCTCATCCGCCCTCACCTCCGCTCCGGATTTCCTCTGTGAATCTCTTTCTCACATTTCCATCTTCCCCGTCCGCTATCACCAGAAGAAAAGGGGAATCCCTCCAGACAAATCTCCACAGCAGCTGTGCTGTGTCCCGTATCTTGGGCGCCCACCCTCTGTCCCGTTCTATTTTCGGGGCGGCGATAAAACACGCAGTGCAGCGTAGCCAACGACCCGGCTGCGAGTTGCTACAGACCGAGTTCCCCCGTCCGTCTCATCATCCATCCATCAGACACTCAAGACAGACAGGCCAGACGCGGACGCAGACACAGACAGAGCGGGAGCCGGGAGGAACAGCGTGCGTCCCATCTCGGGGTCTTTGAGGTCCCCTCTGACTTTTTTTCTTTTTCCTTTTTTCTAGATCCCAGATACCCTTTCCGAGTTCAGTGCGCTGCCGCTGCCGCTGTCGCTGTCGCTGTCTTCGCCGTTGCCGACGTTCTGCTTTGCGTCGTCTAGCATCTGGATACGGCGCATCCACGCCCTCGTTCTGACACGTCCACTATCGGCCTTTCTCTCGCAACAGAGCGGCAATCAACAAGAAGGACCTGACTCTTTCACGCTCACATCGAACTGTCCGGGTGTCTTTTAGGTTGTGTCGATATCGGGTCTGGCTCCCTGGCGTCGTGTCCTGTCGTTGTGGTGCCCTGTCCTGTTTGCCAGTCCTGGCCGGAGCGTCCTGTCGTGTTCCCCACCCCTGCTTTCCTGGGCTGCACCTGCCTGGTTGTTGCTTCCCCTCCCTGGGTTCCCTCGCCTTCTTTTCCCTGGCGGCGGTGTCCTGTCTCTGGGTCAGACCAAACAAGCGCATTCCCTCGTTCCCTCCTGCTGTCTCCCAACGGGCCAATCAGACGCAGCAGCCGCAGCACAATCCTTATCCACACCACCCACACCTCACACCCCGTCTCCATTTTATGCCCCCCCTTGCATTCAATTCACAAATTGCCTTTTCCTAGTCAGTCGGTCCCTCACATCATCATCTGTGCCATCTGCACCATCAGCACCGCAACCACCGCGCCGCGCGAAAGCACCACCGACCACAGCACCAACGTAACAGCGGCAGCAGCTCTGGCACCCACAATTTGTGCAGAAACAGAGCCAGAGCGCAGTCAACCACACCAGTGTGCCAATCCGCGGACCGCAGCAGTTGGAACCCGGGCAGTCACCCACTGGAAGTGTGTCCACCAGGTATCCAACCGTCACAGTCCCGCCGCCGTCCACCTGGGCCGTCGCTGCTGTCCATCCATCCACTCAACCATCCCACCGCCCTCTTTCTTCGCGGTGCCCGTCGTCTCTTTTGGCTGAGGTGCTGTTATCGACGTTCGGTTCTGGTACCTGCCCGCTGTACACTGCAGTTACCTTACTCTGGCCCCCCAGGATCCACGGCCCACCCGCACTCGCAATCACTCCCCCCAAAGAGGCCAATTTCCCACCCAAACCTGCGCACGTCGCCCGCCCTTCCAGAAGAGCAACGCAGAGCGCCAGAGACGAGACCTCCTGGGTTCCTGCTTCCCCCCGCCGGCTTCACCTTATTCTTGTTGTTGCTCCTTCTTGTTGTCGATTTCCATCTCCAACATCTCCCATCCTCCTCCCAAACAACCCTCCTCTCCCCCCGATTTCAGCCCAGAAAACAACACCGTCCGCCCGACACAGAGAGAGCACTCAGAAAAGGCGTCGCCCTTCTTTTGCTCGTCCGTCTCTCTTCGCGCATTCATTTCCTCTCCGTTTTCCTGCGCGATATCGAGGCTTTCATTAGTTCTCGATCATTCTGCGTCGCTGTCCTCGCTGCGCGACCCGTCGCAGCAATCCCATCCCTTTGATCGCCTTGTCGCCCATCTCGGTGCCCGGCTTTCCTCCTGCCCATTTCCCAGCTTCTGAGGGGAGCGCCCGACCACATCATCGCGCGCACGCTCACTCGCCCCTGCCACCCCTTTTCTGGCCCCATCCACCCAAGCAAGGCCAACGACCAAACACACGCCCCTCGCTCGACGCACGCACGCCCGCCCGCCCGCCTGCTTGTCGCCCACCGCATCTCGCTCACGCCGGCTCATCACCCACGCTTTACGTCAGCGACACCCCCAGCTCTGCTCTGCTCAGCTCAGCACCCAAGGAATCCCGCATTGCACCTCCTTGCACTTCGCGCGCACCCGCTTCTCTGCATCACGTCGCCGCAGCTGCCTAGCTCTTCCGCCACTCGCTGCCACTGCCACCTCACCTCCCCCGTCAGGCTGTCGTTGCCTTGCGCCTCACCTCACCTCACCTTACACTGCATTAAAGGTCGCCTGCTCACCCTCACGCGACTTTTTCGTCTCATCCTTCTCTCACTCACAGAATCTCTATGTTCCGGTTCTGGGGTTCAGAGCGGGGAAGCGAAACGACTGTCGGTGTCAGCCATCCAATGCCGTCGCTCGCGCAAAAGCACCAGTTCATCCTGCCGCATCCAGGTGCAACAACGACGTCTGTCGCAAGCCCGGTGCGCCCTCAAAAGAGGCGACTTTCCAGCGTTGACGCCTCCTGCGCGCCAAATGTTACCTTCATCAACACCAACAGTGAGCAGCCTGTGAAGCGGGCAAAGCAGGAGAGCAGCAGCCCTCTCATCTCTGACATTCCTGCCTGCGATATGGCTACGCCACCATCGGCGCCTGCGCCTGCTCCTGTGGCTGTGTCTGGGCCTGCACCTGAGCCTGCACCAGAGTCCAAGCCTGTTCCCGCGGTGACTAACGACATGGAAGACGCGTGCGACGCGATCCAGTACCAGTTTGGTCTGGAGATCTTGCTCAAGCACAACGAGCTGAGACTAATCAACCAAGAGCTGGCCAAATGCCAGGTCGCCCTTGAGCAGCTGCGCCGATGCCATTTGATTCCTTATCCTACCACCTGCCCCACTCCGGCGCAGATGCTGGATATCAGCAGCGGCAAGGGTCCCTCTCTGCAGAATCGCCCGGGAGAGCCCGTCCCTCAGTGGGCGGCGCCTTTTGGAGTCGTCGATGGTCCTTACGCCCGACACTACGCCAAGTGGCTCATCCCTGATCCCAAGTTTGACGGCATGCAGCCTGAATGGTATCCCGTGCTTGACACTGCCCGTAGCAGAGGCTCAGCTGAGGGACGAACGACGAGAAACAGCATGTCTGACCTCTCAAGCGCGAACAAGAACCGGCCGGTTCGAGGTGCGGCTGGACAGAAGCTCCAGTCGCTGTCCAGTGGTTATCCTCAACCTAAGGAGAAGGCTGGGCCTTGTGTTCTGAAGCGCTCCGATGGCCAGACCGTGAAGCTCGTCTGCTTGGACTGCAACCGAGAAAACTTCAGTAGCACGCAGGGTTTCATCAACCATTGCCGCATCGCTCACAGGAGAGACTACAAGAGCCACGAGGAGGCTGCCGTGTCCTGCGGCCAACCGATCGAGGTCAACGAAGGTGGTGGCGTCGTTGGGGAGGAAAAGCCCCCGCCGCCAGCTCCCGCTGTCGCTCCAGGTCTTGTTCACCCGTTTGCCCAGTCCGACATGTCTACTCAGCAAGCCTACGTTTCTTTGCGCTCAAGGATCGCAGATTCGCTCAAGCTGTACCGTGATGGCAAGCTGCCTGGTGTGACGAGCATCCCCACTGTTCCGAACGCTGAGTCCGCGAGACCCGCCGTTCAGAACGGGGAGAACTTCGTCGGTTCGGCTGATGTCCCCTTCCTTTCGCGCCTCATGCAGAGCAGGAACTTTAACGGTAACCTCCGTGAAATCGTTGGCGATGCTAAGGAGAAGATGTCGTTGGATGACGTTTCTTCGCCAGGAGAGGATTCGGAAGAAGTCGAGGGTGGTCTCAGCACTCCAACTGGTGACGCTGGGCCAGCCGTTCGTGTTCCTTCCACTGCCATGCGTGTTCCAGCAAGAGCCGTCATGTCTCCTGTCGTCCCGGCGCCGACAAGGCCGACGAGCAGCAAGGGCAGGGCGACTCACTCGGGCTTCGCATCGCCGCCTATGAGCAGTCCTGACAAGGACGAAGGGCCACGACTGATGATGATGGGTGACGAGGACGTCGACATGGTCGACCTGAGCCCCAACACAATGGTCAGCAACAACGCGCCTTCACTCGTCAGCGACGACGGCGAGTACGACGACTCAGATGATGGCTCAGACTCCGGCGTGAGCGACCGCATGGATGCCGAGTCGGTGTCTGATGTGGCCGAGATCACTCTCGATGAGGATCATGAGGGTCGACCTCTTCACCACCGGGGATCTAGCGGCTCTGGCACCACCATGCGTCTGAAGAAGGACGAGAACAAGCACGTCACCTTCGTTAGCCCTGTCAACAACAGCGCGAAACGAGCCCGAAAAGTTTAGGGTGTTTTCGGTTTCCTCAACGACCGTCAAGGCCTTTTGATTTTTGCATCAAGATTCCTCCGAGGCCTTATTCGCCTTACTTTTGCCGCCACAAATATTTTCACTTGCTTTCTTCTGGCGACCAAGACTTTTTTGCGCACAAATACTCCCTTTAGTCGACGAACTTTTATTTCCTCCTTTCTTGCACTCTTCTCTTCCGACTCTGCGCAACCAGGGGTCTTTGGTCAGGCCAAAAAAAAAGCAGGCTACAGTGATGTGGCCAGAGATGGACAATGTCACATGTTAGAGATATGAAACGGGCGTCACGGGTGTTGGGAAGCGTCTGCCTTTTGCGTATGCTTGTGGTTTTTTTTTTTTTCCTTTTCTTTGCTTGTAGACTTTATACTGTTACAACTTCCTTCCCTGGATGACAGCTCCCTGGGAGTGGAAGACGCGTTCAGGAGGAACACGAATGATGGAGAGTTTCCCATGAGGGGATGCAACGCTAGCAAGACAGCTGTAGGATTCAAGGACACCCGTGTTGTATCATAGCGATTGGAGAAAGAGGCTTGATGAAAAACATGATGATAACAAGCTCACGTTGAGCAACCACACATTCATCCGATCAGTTCGCACGTGACATGTCTCCAGTCGCTGGTCGTCTGTATGCCATTTACTTTGGCGCATTTCCACCGGTGACGTTGGGCCGGGCTTGGCCGTCCAACAGCCATCCCTGAGATGCCCCAGACGTTTATGAAGATCACCAACAGATGGATACTCTCCACCATTTTCAAACGAGAAAACCCAATGATTGCATTGAAGCAATAAAGGAATTGTCTTGTTTTGTTGCATATATCGCGCACTATGTTTCTGGCTCCTTGCTATTGCCCAGCAGGTTTCTTATAACATAGACGGGTCGTCGCTCTCACCTTTTTTTTCGGCGCCCTCACGTCCGCGAACCCTCGCTGTAGCATAGGTACATCAGAGAGAGGCCTTGCTTATGAGACAATAAGCACATGCAGGATGGTTCCTTGCTGCTGCGGGTGGGGAATGCGCGCGCAAACCGGCACGCAAGTCAATGTGCAGGTTAGATTCTTGCCATGTTTCAGAAGAATGTTGCTGAGTCAACACATCTCCAATATTTGTTTCTCTCTACGGATACTACTGTGTCTTTATTACCCTATGGTGGTGCGTGGTGCGTGGTGTGTGTGTGGCCCAATCAGCGACGGAGGCAGTCTTCGGGAAGATGCAGGCCATTGCATGTGTGCAAGGGCACCCGAATCAATCAACGAAGCTTTTTCGGAGTCCGGGACTCGGGTTCGTTTCTTCTGTCTCTCTGCAAGGACGACACGGGGGGACGCAAGGGCCATTGCTAGATAGAGTTTTGAAGCGATGAATGATTGGTGTTTCTTTCCCGTTTGATGGGCAAACTCTTGTGTCCCTGTCCTCTCTTCACGTGTGTGTTCTTTGTCTTTTTGGTTCATTGTCATCCCATGTCCTTCTTGTTCATGAAATTCGGCTGGATTAGGTAATTACAAAGATTCTAAACCATGTACAACAGGTTTTTGGTGAATTCATCACCCTGTGCCGTCGTGGCTGTCTGACTTCTTTTTGTCCTAAGAAGTGGCAATGCTGAAGCAGCCTCCTTTTGTTTGCCGGGAGGAAAACATAGTCCCGTCCCAGTCCCCATGTGAATCATTCCAAATGATGGCCTTGCACCGCGTGTAACATTATCGCTTGAAAATAAGACGTGTAAATTGTAATGATATATTGGCTTCCTCTCTAGCTTAGAAATCGCTCAGAGGACGGCGGCAACGACACCGGCGACGGCGAGGAGGACGCCGCCGGTGTTGCGGGCGAGCTGGCCGACACCCAGGTTAGGGGTGCTGGTGGCCGAGACGGAGGCGGTTGCGGAGGCGGAGCTGCCGGTGGTAGGGGTGGCGGTCGCGGAGTTGGAGGCGACGGCGGCGGTGGCGGAGCCGGAGGAGGCGGCGGAGGCGGTCTTGCGCTGGGCGGCGGAGCCGTAGAGGGAGGCCTGCTGGCAGAAGATGGTGACCTGGTTCTGGGCGGGCGAGGCGCGGGCGTCGTTGGGGCAGTTGTTGTAGCAGGTCGCGACGGCCTGGTAGGCGGCGCACTGGCAGTCGTAGTCGGTGGCGGAGCAAGCCTCGACCTAGAGGGGGGATGTGTTAGTTGTTTGTTGTGATACATCAGAGCAGAGCCGCGTCTCCACGCTCAATGGATGTTGGAAAGCTTACCTTGGCGTTCTCGGAGGACAGGCAGGTCTCGACGATGGGCTCGGCGGCGCACTTGGTGTCCTGGGCCGCGACGGCGGCGATGAGGAGGGTGATGGGGAGGAAAAACTGCATCTTGACGGTTGTTGTGGTGGAGTGTGGTGTTCCGAGGAATCCGATTATTAAGAGTAAACTTTGTTTTTTGTGGTCGTAACGACAGTTGTTATATCCAACGAATGTGATGCGTAGTCCGAAAACTTGCTTGCGTGTAGATAGCGAGTGACTTGATGAACCTCAGAGAGGGATCGTAGCTTATTAGGTTGTTTGGGTCGGGGAGGACGGGGAATAAGCTGTGGGTTCGTGGAGGCTATTACGGTAGAGGGATGGGAGGAGGAAAAGAGAACTCAAGAGACGGATGGTGGGATGGGCAAGAGGAATATTAAGTAAATTAGGGGAGTCCCAGGCAAGGCAATTTCATCACAAAAAAAACGTTGTATCCGTATTGATCTTCCTGGGGGGCGTGGGCGGTCGCGTTCCCAGTCGCTCACTCTTCACTCTCACTCGCCTCATCTACTGGGGGTGGGCAAGACGGGGGCTAAGGAGCTAGAACGAGGATCGCGCAGAAACCAGCGAGGGGAAGGGGGGTGGAGGACTACACTGACTAGGCCGAGGAGGGGAAACGGTGGCGCGCGCCGCTAGCGAATGGACGACCAAAGGCCTGATGGGCCAGACAGACAGGCAGAGAAAGAGAGAGAGAGGCCGCGAGACACGGAGAGAGAGGCAGGCAGAAGGACAAGAGGGCTTTTTTCTCCGGCTGAGGAACCAACGCGAGTGGAGGAGAGTGATGGGTTTACGGGTTATGAGCGGGTCTCTTCAGGGGTCGTCTTGGGCCTGGGTTGACGGTCGAGTTATGGAGATTGATGAGGCTAACGAACGACCCATGGATGGGGAGAGAGGGTAGCAGCAGCGGCGGCGACTGTGAGTGTGCAGTGCAGGTGGTGTGGTACCCCGTCCGTCCTCTGCAGCTCGTCAGGAAAAGGAGAGTGGATTTGGGGGGAACGGACATGGTGATGGCGTCAAGCCCCGGTCAGACGGTTACAGGAGCATTGAGGAGGAAGAGAAGCGAGACGGGGCCACTGAATCAAATCCAGACCGAGCATCTACTCTAGGAGAAGCAGGCCGCGGTCTGGAGACATGCGCAGAAAGAAGGAAGGGTCAAATCATCAAAAGATGCTGGTGACCTACCAACCTGGAGTTCCCATGCCGCTATCCATACCACGACATGCCTAACCCCAGCCCAGATCTTCCCACTTTTGATTGTGGAAGAGCAGCTGGCTGCTGCTATGGATACCACAACCGCATCTGCCCATCCTTGCTTGAACTCTGCGGGAAGGGACGGACGCCGTTGCGCGCACCGCGCGCGTCCTTTGTGTTTCTCAGCTTTCCAGCCCCAAAGACGGGTGTTTCTGGAGAATCGAATCGGGTTCTTGGGGTTTCTTTGATAGGAAGACGGGGGAATGCCTAGGAATTGTTGGCAAAGGAACCGACAACTCGGGGCTGAGACTAGGCCCCTTCCCCAAAGCCTGCCATCTGTCTCCCTGCCTCGTCACCCCCCTCGACCAGCTTTGTTATGAGGGCTCACTCTGGCTCAATGCAACTGTGCAGAACCAGAAGTGATGATGGTCCGATATGACAGAAACGGAGAGAACGAGCACCATGCACAGCAGAACGGCCGACGGAAAACGAGGTTCAAAAAACGGGCCATGCGAACATGGGGCCCGGACGTCGAGATGAAGTCTAATCTTAGGGGGCCAGCCCCGATATGGCAGATTGGTGATTGGTCGGCAGCTGGGCCAAAAGCCCCTGGTTGGCCCTTTTTTTCTTTTCTTTCCCGCGGGCCAAGAGAGAAGGGGGACAGCAAATAATTGGACCAGGGGGGGCGTGCGGCTTTCGAAGACGACCTTCGAAGGATGGGGTTACACCGAGATGCAAGTGCCGTCCGTGGCGGCATGTCCGTATTGGTTGGAGAAGACTCGTGTTGTGCTGCCGTGGAGAGACGGATGCAATGCGAGTGCAAATATCTCTCTACAGAGGCAGAGCTCGTGGAGCAACACAAATCGTTCAACGTCAACCGTCAACGTCCATCAGGTATTCCTCCTGCATGGCAGAATGCGATGGATGCATGCATGCACATCTGATCTCAGACGACGCGGCCGTCGCCTGTCGTCTGGTGTTTTACCTGTAGCTTTGACCCTGTCGAAGAAGGTCGCGCACGGCTGTCGGGGATGGCAATAATTGGGATTACGGCCTACGTCTGTCTGATCCCAATGTTGCTACATCAGCTCGTGTGCGTTTTTCGGGCAAATATGAAATAAACACAACGCGTTGCTTTTTGACTGGTCCGGTCCGGCCGCAAAATGTCGTTGTTGGGCCTCGGGCAGCTTGCTGGATGGTGTTGTGACTCGTGTCGTGTCCAGCGTCGTGTTTCTCGTGTTGTCCCCAAGGCTCGCTGCGCCCCGGTTATTCTGGCCCTGCTGATTCGCCACTCGCATTCTTCATTATCATGGGTATTGGTTGTTCGATAGACTGCTAAGGCGGGTAGTTTGGCGTCGTGGAATTTCTCTCCTCCAAGAATTCTAGACATTTTCTTCAATGACAAGAATCCGATCCGGGCTGTGGCACTAATGGCTACAGGCAAGCATGCAACGAAGCCGTCTGAACCGCAGTCGAAATTCTCTACCCCAAGATTCTAGACTCCGGTACCAGTCATACGTGAACGCAGGCTAGATTTCAGAGACGACAGCAAACCCAAGACGCTGCTTGTTCGTCTGTCGTGTTGGTCCCTCTCTGCCGCCCCGTTGCTGACGGTCTAGGTGGCGCACTTGCCCTAGCCGCTGCTATTCTTGCTCCTCCGCATATCCAGGGTATCCGCTTCATGCAAGTCTTCGTTTTCTGCGTGGACTAACTCATGAAGAGGTGACATTGGGGATGTTGTCTCACAGAAACAACCACTCACTTAGTCTGTCCAGCCACCACGCCTGCTCCCCCCCCCCTCGTTTGTCTGTCCAAGGTCGCAAATACGAGGTGCGGTACTGCATTGTGGTTGCCGGGGCGGCTGGCGTTGCATCGCGGAGGCAGCCTCCGGCGATGCGCCACTCCCCGCTGCAACTGACACCGAGGGCCCGCCGAGACCGGGAATCTGAGTGATGCAGTCGGATCGAGACTGGCGATTCACTGTCTACCCCCACGACTCGTTCGAAGGCTGCGGTTCAAGATGGCACGCCGTCTCCAATTGCGGCTCTCCTTAGAAATACGGATATCTGCAGATTTCTTAAACACCCATGGCCTGTCCTTCTACGGGTCTGGATGCGCGACAGAGGGATCGACGTGGAGACGACCTATCAAATGGCATCCTCGAAGGTATCACGGCTCGCTGCTTTAGGTTGTGAATTTAGGTCCGAAGGCAAGACAGGCACATCCGATTCGTCGGGTATCATTCATGACTAAACCAAGCCACAACGCTCAAATTGGCCTGGAGGCCCCTCTCCTCCTGCATCGTTCATTATCATTAGACACATTAACCACAGCCGGGGATCTTCATCTTAAGGGCCGGTAAACGGGCCGCCACCGGAACCGGAGCCAGCTACATCTCGGGCCTATCGCTGGCTCAGCTGCCTCTTCATCTCCCCATTCTCCCTCTTCAAGACCTCCAGCTGCGCTTCCAAGCCCTCCATCCTCTCCGCCGCGCCCATGCTCATCTCCTCGACGATCTTGACGAACCTGAACAACCGAAAGACAATGACGAGCGAAGCAATCTCCTCAACGATGCCATGCGACAACACGTCAATCACAAAGCTTGCTATGATGACGACCCCGTCGAGCAGATGAAACCAATCCTTGAAATATCTGGGGTGGCCGTTAGTTATGCCGCAACGTCAAGCGCCTTGGAAAAACTCACCGGAGACCAAAAGCGAACACGCATAGCATCAGCTCGATCATGAACATGCAGCTGAACACAAGCCCAGCGATCGTCAGCCCTTCGCGCGTGTCTCTGACCCACGGCTCGTCCTCGCGCTTCATGTCGCAGGCGACGAGCTCGATGAAGATGTTGGCCAACAGCGCTGCCACGTCCAGCGACACCAGCGCGAGCACGGCGTAGTGCTTCGTGCGAGACGAGAGGATATCCTTGAGGCTGGTACGGGACTCCGTGAGATGCTGCCTGAGGGGAGCCGGCCGGTTGGTCTCGCGAAACCCGCTGAAGCTCCAGAGCAGAGGCCGGATTGCCTCCTCCTCGTCGGTCGCCATCGCTGCAGTTTCAGGCGTCGCCTTCTCCGACCATTCGGAACGGCGAGAAAATGGCGAGATTTGATTTCCGTAGTGATATGTTTCCTGTGTTTCTCTCGGGGACGCGGTCGCAGCCTTATCTGGACGGAGACCCTGTAGAGTAGGAAGCTCACGCGCGCGGCGCAAGAAAATGAGAAGGCTGAGAAGGAAGCCCAAATGTGGTGGTGCTGGGCCGGGACCGCCGATGCGGTTGCTGACGCAGTGTGTCTTCGGCGACGTCACACGTGGGCGACGACGACGGGACAGGCGAACCACGGGGTCCTGAAGGGCTGACTAAGTGCAGCACCAACCTCCTTGGCAGGTAAGTTTGCGAACTTCAGACCGGCTATCCGGCCACGAGGACGAGGCTCCGGGGGATGGATGGGGTGGCTTCGGTTATCGTCGTGCCGATGAGCTCCGATGTTTTGTCTGTAATTTGTCGTCGCAGTTGCCGTTTGTCGTTCGCTTCGTCCTCCCGAACCGCCGTCGCTGTGGAGCGCTCTCGGGGCTCCCCCGTAGCGGAGGACGGGCGACTCGGGGCGACTGGGGGATCAAAGGTTGGGGGGGCGATGCAAGATGCGATCTTATTTTGAGTGCCCAGAGGCCAGGCAATGGCTCGGCGCTCTTTGGTCGATCGTACACATGCGCTCCCCCGCTATGACAGCACCTGTGGGAATTTGCAATGTAACGTGGTCAGGGTTGGAGCATGACGTAAGTTTGAGCATTGAATTCTAGAAGGTTGACATTGAAGATGCCGAGCCAATTTGATATACGTTCAATTCTCTATAGCATGGGAGAGAGAAATTCAGCGAAGGTCAACCCTAGGTCGTTACCACCGAGCCAGAAAGCATGGATGTCGGAGAGCGAGACGTGGATGGCAATGCAACGGGAATGAGAAAGACAAAGGCCCAAAGGCCACTGATTTGTCGTCAAACCAGAACATTGAAAGGGGGCCTCGGTGCCTGATTTGCTCAAATGAAGCTGCCTTATACACAAATCATGGCAAAGAGGTCCGTCGGCTTCGATGACAACAAAGAGCAGAGCTCTGAATATGAACCTGGTCCAAGGGAGACAGGAACTTTTGTGGCATCTGCCTGGCAAGGGGCGCGACCGTCTTACCAAGCAAAATGCTCGCATACCGCCAGGGTGAAGGCCTTTCTGAGAGCATATCCTGGGGTTTGTTGCCATGTTTCTGAAACAAGTTAGGTAGAGGTCTTGCTGAGATAGGTGGGCAACAGTGAAAGGTCCTGAAGGTGGTTGACTTCAGTATGGAGCTCAAAGTAGACAGCAACAGCAGGTGCACGCCACTGCAGCTGTAGCTGTATCTTACCCTGTGAGCTCCACGACCCCGCTGGACAAGGTGTTTGAGCAAGGAGCTGGCAACCATGGGGAACCGACCTGTACGCATAATGGTGCTGCCAGTTGAACGTCATCTAGAAACCGCATATTCAACTTGGAGATATCTTCTGCTTGAACCCAATATATCTTCAACGTCCCCCCTTCCATTCCAGCTTCCCAAGCTCAGACAGCTCCAAACCCACATTTGTGCAAGATCGAGATCTGGAAGCTCTTATCGGTCTTATCGGGGCGCCACCGGCTAAACCGTGGACCAATCTCCCTGGCCATTTTTGGACTCGAACCTTGGATACCTTTCGACGGACGTCTGCCTCACCTCGCCTCGCCTCGTCCGCCTCGCCATCGGCTTCAATCCGTTCCCTACCTTGCACAAGCAGCTGCTCATCCATCCAACGCAGGGCAAGAGTTTGCTCCTGCAGTTGCCAGAGTCGTGAGTACCTTCCCTCGGCCGCCGCATAATCGTAGCAGGAGCTAGTCCTACTAGGAAACCCCTCCCAAGGCTGCCGGTCGCCTTACTGGCGCGTCTCTGCCTTGGCGCACGATTCAGCCATCTCTGAAGCTTCCCCAAACATCATCACTGACATTCCTCTTCCAGACGCTTTTGCATCGTTTTCAAATCACCAGAGACCGCAGCCATGGCGGACGTCAAGCCCGAGGACAAGCCTGTGGATGATCACAGCGCCGAGAACAACAGCGTCGCCGACGATGAGAACAACCACGATGAGGTGCGCAAAGACAATAAGCCTTCTACGGCCCTTAGGCTTCGCGTAGTAAGAGGAGGTTAGACTGACCAAGATGATGAACGTAGGAGGAGGAAATCTCGGCAATGAAGCGACGTGTCGCCGAGATGGAAGAGGAGGCGGCCAAGCTGCGCGAGATGCAAGCGAGCCTGAACCAGCAGGCCCAAGACCTCAACACCGACGACAAGCAAGACGTCGACAGCCGCAGCATCTTCGTCGGCAACGTTGACTACTCCGCCTCCCCCGAGGAGATTCAGGCGCACTTCCAGAGCTGCGGCTCCATCAACCGCGTTACCATCCTGCTGGACAAGTTCACCGGACAACCCAAGGGGTACGTGTTTTGCATTTCTTGACGCCCTGCAGGGCCAGCCGCGGTTGGAAGCAGCAATGTGCTAACATGCTCTCGCACAGGTACGCCTACGTCGAGTTTACCGAGCCCAGCCTTGTCGCCCAGGCCCTCGTTCTGAACGAGAGCATCTTCAAGGGTCGCAACATCAAGGTCGTTCCCAAGCGGACCAACGTCCCTGGTATGTCCAGAGGCCGCGGTCGCGGTGGATTCCGTGGAGGTCGCGGCGGCTTCGGCGGCCGTGGTGGTGGATTCCCTCCCCGCGGTGGTGGCTATCGGGGAGGTTACCGTGGCCGAGGAAGAGGCGGATACTCCCCGTATTAGGATGCCGGGGTGTACCCCTCGAAGCCTCGACCTGCGGCCCCGGCCTCGGCCCCGTGAGGGCTGGGCCGCCGACAGGACTGCAATTCGATTGTACCATACAGGATCCGGTAGGGCAAGGGAAGCTCAACAAGGCGTTCAGGGATAGGTCAGACCTCTGCAAACACACAGAGTCGATAGGTTTTCAGTTCAGTGAATCCAAGTTCCAGTTACAAACGTTGTATGATCTACGACTGCGTCATCCAGATGGTCTTGCATCTGGCGTTAATGGCTCGAGATCGATCCAGATGTGAACCGTCAACCCCGGAGTCGGTCGGTTACGCTCGTTCATTGTAAGCAGATCTCGACGCCAAACGCGGATCGAACGGACTGTAACCCTATACAAGGGGGACAGCGTTCGAGTATGTGCAGTAAACACCATGAACAGGGGTCAAGAAGCGTGATGGAACACCAAACGATTAATCGCGTAGTATCCGCAGGGTCGGAACGCCACGAGACAGGACGGACGAGCCTAGCGGTGCCGCCTTTCCGCGCGTGGCCCACGACGTCGCCCGATCCGGGCGGGGCGCAGGCTTGCCGGACGAGAGTCGCTGACATGTCGCGGGAGTCCCCATCTGCCAGCTGACACACACGGCCCGGGGGATGTATTTGCGGCCTGTTCTCTACACTACCTCAGGGGGCCTCAATTCTCAGGGCTACTGAATTTTGTACGGCCTGGAACTGACTACCTGGGGCGAGAACATCGTCTTTGAAATGCTCAGCGGTAGGCTAACTAGCACCTGGCCGGGGCAAGAAAGATGGTGCACTTTTCATACCAAGGATTGGACGCAGCGTCAAGTATGTCTGCGGCACGTGCTGCTAGTTGTATGTGAAGCGGTTCTCATTGGGTGAAGTTGAGGGCAGGAACTGGTTCGCTTTCCCGTACGTCTTGCTTGGTCTAGGAAGGAGAGGGACTTTTGCGATAGGACGGATTTTTGTCACCAAGGTTATGTTATTTATGGCACACACGATGGATGGCCCCGATGATGGATGGATGGAGCCTGGGGAGGGGGCCGGAGGGGAGGGGGGACGGGCTGGACGTGCCGGGCGACTATCATGCTAAGGGCGATTTGCGGGTTGGATGTGCTCGAATGCCTTGGGCGTCCCTTTTTGTTCCTGAGGACCACGAGCTCTCTTGCTTTCTTCTGGTTCAAGGGCTCATGCTGGGACGGACGGGAGAATTATGGGGGGTTTTGCTTGCTGATGGAAGGACGCACACCGGCGGCGCATGAGGTTCGGGAGTATGGAGGGAGGGCGTTGATGGGACGAGGAACAATGCGCTGTTTCTGGTTTGGGTTCACTGTCGGTACATGCCTTGATCTCTTTGGCCAAGAAAGCAGGGCCGGCCAGGGCAGTAGCCAGCGGTCTTGCTTTCTAATGTTGACAGCCGTATGAGAAATGCCTTTTTTGCCTAGGATGATTGATGATTTGTTGATTAGTACTGATTAGAAAAGAGCCCATGTGACATTGCCATACTGATGGAAAATTCTGGCCCTCAAGATTGAATTCGCCACGAAAGATTATGTAAAGAGAGAGACCGGTGCTTGCTTCGCTCGCTCAGAGGTTCTAGATCTTGGTGGACGGCCCGAACTGAGGGGCCTACCAAGACCTCTTGGGCTGGGAGCACGGCAAGGGCAATCGTCAGGGTACCGCACCGTTCAAACCGGATGGTACCGTGTGCAAACATGAAGTACCCTGTGTTTGCTTGGCGGGGGGTAGCGAAAGTCAAGGTAAGGTCATGTCAGGCAAGGGGACGATGGGGGGATTTGGCAGCTCTCTTGCATCTAAGACGAGCATCCGAAACACGATTGGGAACAGCGTTTAAGCAGGCGGCCTGTCGCCCTTCGTCTGCTTCGAACCTGAGGTGTGCTTTTCGTTCGGCATAGCCTGCGGTGATGAGCTGAGAGCTAGGTGCACTACGGACGGTTTCTGCCCTGGTCGCGACGGGATGTCGCTTTTAGTGACTGCGGTTAAGGTGAGGTACTTGCTTTCCTCGCATCGGTTGTCACCGGTTGCGTGGCCCAGCAACAGCGCGCGGGATGGATGTTGCAAGGAGGGGCTGTCGACCTGTTTCTGAAGCACTACGTCAGGTACAGGGCGCCGCTACCACGGGAAGAGGGAGGGAGCCAGGAAGACGGACGACGACGACAACAACGACAGCGGACAGGGGCTTACGGAAGGTGGATTTGAGTGCGAGCCTGGGCCGATGTCGATGTCGATGTCGATGTCCGTGTCGATGTCCGTGTCGATGTCGAGGGACTGACTTACCGACTGGTTGCAGCGGTGGATAAGAATAGAGGCAGGCCAGTACAATCAGGGAAGACAGCGGTGCAGTCTGCGGAACACTTTGCAGGTAACGTGCTCCCGCCTGGTAAGATTGTCTGCAGTTCAAGAATCCCATCACCAACCAACAGCATGCTTCTCCGAGGCACCTTTTGTAGTATCTCACCTGCCCCGGCACCTTCTTATGGCCAGCCGTGCTTTTGGATGTGCTTGTCATCCATCCACCCAGCAATTTGCAGGCCCTGCCTTCTGGGGCAATCCCCAGGACCTATTCTGAGAACAGCCCCTCCTCTGATACTGATGTCGAGATACCTTTCGAGAAGCAGTGGATGTGTTGAAGCAGAATCGAGAGCAAGTGACCAGCACAGCGAGCAGTTTCTTAGATAGATGTACATGTCTCTCAAACTCTCTCAAGCCAGAGGTACTCCATGGCTACCTTGAAGCCCCGCCGACGCCTAACAACTCGGGCAGAAGACTGGACCGATGGAGTGAATTCGCCATTTGCACTGCCAGCCATGCCATGCTCCCCAAGTTGCCTCCAGTCGCCTGCTCCAAGTCTCCTTCAACTCACCTGTGCTTACCTGCCTGCCTCCCCTGCTGTCTGCAACTGAGTCTACCAAAAACCTGGGGCCTACCACCACCGCAATAGTTGCTGCCAATGTTACCTACCTACCCTACCTGACTCCATACCTGTGAACGTAGGTGTCTTTTGTACGGCGGCTGCAGCTAAGAAAGATACAGGGCCCTCCACTACTTGAATGGGCTCCCTGCTAACGCTGGTGGACGAAAAGGTACCTGAGGTAGGCCCGGGGTACTTCCAGGTTGCCTAAGGTACCCAGCTGCGGGACGGGCCAAGGCTCCTCTTGCCTCTGTGTCCCTCTCTATGCCTGCCTACCTACCTATGGCCGCTGACTGGTGACAGGACGCTCTGCCTACCCACCTCCTACCTCACCTCCCGCATCTCTCCTAACAACCTTCTTTGCCTCACTGCGCACTTCCGACCGGAGACAATAACCCACTCGCACACACATACCGTTTGACAAGCGCTCAGACGGGGGCGACTACCAAAACACCAAACTCGCTCCATCCTGTCAACTTCCCATCGCCAACCTCCCTCTGCAAACGTTCGAATCCGGTCGGCGAATCGTTCTCTCACCGCACGACTTGATCGGCGAGAAAACCCCTCGTTCTCCTCGCTCTGCCTGACCATCGCTGGCCCGATACCAGCCCAAGCATCTTTAGCATACCATACGTTACCTACAAACCAACTTGGCCCTTCGCTCGGGCTTCCCGCCCGCCGCCGCGTCACCTTATCATCCACCGTAGCCCCGAGGAACCCCAAAAACCCAGCCCACTTGGCTATTCGAAGCGGGGGGTTTCTGCACTGCACAGCACAGCACAGCCTCAGCTCTGCCTTTGCCGTCGTCGTCAATCTCAATTCCCGTTCGCATCATCTCGCCGTCGCTGCACACCTTTGCTGCGTGCATCCCGTCCTCGACCGACGCCAGACCTACCCCGTACGATCGCGATCCGGTATCCTCAAACAAGTTCCGCAGATCATTCGTGACCCCTCACCTGTTCCAACACTGGGCGACTCTCGTCTGGACACGACAAATATTCTGGGAGTTGATACCGTTGTCGCTGGACATCCTGCGACGAAATGAGTTCCTCCCGCAATGATGCCGGGCAACCCAAGTAAGTTTGCTCCTGCTTGGCCGGACCCATCTTCATGGACTCTGGTCATTCCGATGTCATCAAAGCCGGGAAGCATAACGATAACTAACTGTCACTGCCCGTAGCCGCAAGCCCAATCTTCGAGTAACGAGTTCGTCATCTCCGCGTCGGCTCCCCGCGCTGCATCGACAATTGCTAACTTCGACACAGTCATCGCCGCAGATGGCCTCTACAAGCGAGATGTCTTCCGTACGTAGTCCTCGTCCCCATCGTACTTCACCATGTTGATTAACACCGTCGACAGGGTTCCCGGATCCCTTCGCTGTCATTACCGTCAACGGAGACCAGACCAAGACTACAACGGCTCAAAAGCGGACGTTGAACCCATACTGGAACGAGAGCTTCGATCTGTGCGTAGTGCTCCGGACATGTCTCGTGCAAAGCATCATCGCTGACAAACCACAGCCACGTGAATGAAGACACCATTCTCGCCGTCCAAGTATTTGACCAGAAGAAGTTCAAGAAGAAGGATCAAGGATTTCTCGGCGTCATTAACGTTAGAATCGGCGATGTTATCGAATTGGCACCCGACGCAGATGGTAACGCTCTTCTCCTCGTCAGCTTGTTTCATCCTGTAGGACGTGACTAACCCGCTTCCCGCCGTAAAGACCAGATGCTCACGCGAGACCTGAAAAAGTCGACCGACAACCTCGTTGTCCACGGAAAACTAATAATTAACCTTTCTACGAACCTCTCTACACCCGCTCGCGCTGGCCAGGCCTCGTCCAGTCGTCCCTCTCTCGTCCCGCCCGCTCAAGGATCAAACATTTCGTCGCTCTCCGCCCCGCCGCCCGACGGCAGACCGGGCTCCGCCATGGGCGCTCCCAACGGGGGGCCGGTTCCTGGCTCTCAAGTCAATCTACCGCACCGCCCGGCTAGCATGACGTCAACCGGCCCTGCGCCTGCTGCAAATGGAGCCGCAGCTCCCGCGAGAACCACCGCCAGTACTCTCAGCCCGTTTGAAGATGCGCAAGGCCGACTGCCGGCGGGATGGGAACGCCGGGAGGATAATCTGGGACGGACATATTACGTTGATCATAACACGAGAACGACTAGCTGGAACAGACCTACTGCCACCGGAGCTGTGGAACAGAGAAACGAGCGTGAAAACGCAACCCAAGTGGAACGCCAGAGACATCAGAACCGAACGCTTCCCGAGGACCGCACCGGTGCAAACTCCCCGACTCTCCAGGCCCAGCAACAAGCGGCCCAGCAGAACGCGAACAATGCCACGATGATGCATACCGGCGCCACGAGCCCGGGTACTGGCGAGCTGCCTCCCGGTTGGGAACAGAGATGGACGCCGGAGGGACGACCTTACTTCGTGGACCACAACACCCGGACTACCACCTGGGTGGACCCTCGTCGCCAGCAATACATCCGTATGTATGGCGGCCAGAACAACACAAATGGCACCATTCAGCAACAGCCCGTATCCCAATTGGGACCTCTGCCTAGCGGTTGGGAAATGCGCCTCACCAACACAGCAAGAGTCTACTTTGTGGACCACAACACAAAGACGACAACTTGGGATGACCCCCGCTTGCCATCATCCCTGGACCAGAACGTGCCTCAGTACAAGCGAGACTTCAGAAGGAAGCTTATCTACTTCCGCTCGCAGCCCGCTATGCGCATTTTGTCCGGCCAGTGCCACATCAAAGTGCGGCGCTCCCACATTTTCGAGGATTCTTTCGCAGAGATCACTCGGCAGTCTGCTACTGATTTGAAGAAGCGTTTAATGATCAAGTTTGACGGAGAAGATGGTCTGGATTACGGTGGTCTGTCCAGAGAGTTCTTCTTCCTCCTTTCCCACGAGATGTTCAACCCCTTCTACTGCCTTTTCGAGTACTCCGCCCACGACAACTATACCCTCCAGATCAACCCCCACTCCGGCATCAACCCGGAGCATCTGAACTACTTCAAGTTCATCGGCCGTGTCGTTGGATTGGCCATTTTCCACCGTCGTTTCCTCGACGCGTTCTTCATCGGTGCCCTGTACAAGATGATTCTTGGCAAGTCGGTCGTCCTCGCCGACATGGAGGGTGTTGATGCCGATTTCCACCGTTCGTTGCAGTGGATGTTGGACAACGACATTTCTGGCGGTATCCTGGAGCAGACGTTCTCTACAGAAGACGAGCGATTCGGTGTCATGACCGTCGAGGATCTCATTCCTAACGGACGTAACATTGACGTCACGAACGAGAACAAGAAGGAATACGTTGATCTTATGGTCAAGTGGAGAATCGAGAAGCGTATCGCGGAGCAGTTCCAAGCCTTCAAGGATGGCTTCCACGAGCTCATCCCTCAGGACCTCATCAATGTCTTTGATGAGCGTGAGCTTGAGTTGCTCATCGGTGGTATTGCGGAGATCGATGTCGATGACTGGAAGAAGCACACTGACTACCGCGGATACACTGAGTCTGACGAGGTCATTCAGTTCTTCTGGCAGACGATTCGCTCCTGGGATGGAGAGCAGAAATCGCGTCTGCTCCAATTTGCTACGGGTACATCACGTATTCCGGTCAACGGTTTCAAGGATCTCCAGGGAAGCGATGGACCGAGAAGGTTCACTATTGAGAAGGCGGGTGAGATAAACAACCTTCCGAAGGCCCACACATGGTAAGCTCTGTTATTTTCGCAGCCGATATTCGTCGCTAACCCATGCATAGTTTCAACCGTCTGGACTTGCCGCCGTACAAGAGCCTCGAGATGCTGCAGCAGAAGCTCACCATTGCCGTTGAGGAGACCATGGGCTTTGGCCAGGAGTAGTTGCAAGCAGAAGCCTGTCCGAAAATTGCGATCCTTATTGTTATCCGGTTCGACGTAGGCTCAAGACTTGCATCATGCCTTATGGTCACGCGTCATGGCAATGGACCGGCCCGGAGCTGTCGTTTATGTGAATTCTGCAGCATCAATTTCATTCGGAAGTTCGGCGTGCGGTTAGGGATATTTGGAATAAACCTTCTCTTTCTCCTTTCTATATGTGGGGGGCCGAGGAAGTGACGATGAGACGACGAAGCCGTTCGAGTCAAGAGATCGAAAGAGAGCGAGCAAGAGTGTGGAAGAATAGGCTGTGTTGTACCAAAAGCTCCTTGGGTGCGGCGAATTTGCATGGGTAACCTAGAAAACTGCGAAGTGCGTCGCAGCAAGGAGATAATACTTGCCTTGGAAAAGCTGCAGCCATACGGAGCCTCCAAGGGCAAGAGGCGGAAACGAGCTTGCCATAGGGCGTCGACGCATTTGATCATTACGGGCATCACAACTCCAATGTGTAACCGCATCAGACATATAGGTAGTTATATATACACATCACATGGACTTGTGGAATTTTGATTGTTCTGCATCGACCCGTCTGGCAGTACTTTTGCCGTGTAGGTGGTCTTCCAATTCTGCCAAGGTCAGTGATGTTTGTTTTTTGATTGCGTGGAACTACCTGGGGGTGCTTCAACCTTATTTACCAGCTCGAAAGCCTCGGTCCCCAGGATGCCATTCCCAGTCGAAGTATTCACCACAACGGCACCATCGGAATAAATTTTGTCACAGCAGTCAGCGGCCACAGGCCATAAACAAAGTAATCGTGGAAGCAGAACTTGTTTAATCTACAATCCATCCGCGGCTTGTCTACCGAATGGATCCTCCGCATATGTACACAGACGCACACGCATACAAAAGAAAGAAAGCCCAGCCTCCCGGATGCTCCCCCAATGGATGCCATTTTGCATATCAGCCTCTCTCCTGTAGGATCATCTCTTCTCTCTTCGATCCGTCTCTAATGGCTAAATGGCCAAAAGGCCACGCCCAAATTCTTCCCACGCACCGGCATTCCACCATGCATACACCACCCATGGAACAGACGGCAAATAATCTACTTGCGGTACCACATGCGGGTGATCTTGGTGTTGCGCATCTTACGCTGGAGCTGGAAGATGCCGTACATGAGGGCCTCGGAGGTCGGGGGGCAGCCGGGGACGTAGACGTCGACGGGGACGATGCGGTCGCAGCCGCGGACGACGGAGTAGCTGTAGTGGTAGTAACCGCCTCCGTTGGCGCAGGAGCCCATGGAGATGACCCAGCGGGGGTCGGGCATCTGGTCGTAGACTTGGCGCAGGGCGGGGGCCATCTTGTTTGTGAGGGTGCCGGCGACGATCATCACGTCGGACTGGCGCGGGGAGGCGCGGAAAATGATGCCGAGACGGTCCTGGTCGTATCGGGGCGTGGAGAGGTGCATCATCTCGACGGCGCAGCAGGCGAGACCGAAGGTCATGGGCCAGAGGGAGGACTGGCGGGCCCAGTTCGTTATTACGTCGAGGGAGGTGCTAGAATGTGTGTGTTAGTTTGGCGCGGACGGAAGAAGGTGTTTGGTGATGTGGCGAGTAGGGAGATTCTTGCGGTCGAGGGGGGAGCGCTTGTGGGTGATAGTGGTGATGAGGGGTGGTTTTGCGTACAGAGCATATTGCAAGACGCCCTTGGTGGGCTCCTGGCTGGGCAGGGGAACCTCCTTGCGCTCCTTCTTGATGAGACCGCTGGCAGAGTGCGGCGTGACGGAGCTGGCATCCTTTCGTGACGAGCTCGAGATGGAGGCGGCGGCGACACGGATGGGCATGAGGGACGCGGTCGGCCTCGCTACGGGTGCCAATTGAGGTCAGCAATGTCCACACACGTTATCGCAATCGCTCTTCGTATTCATTCTGAAGTGCTGCGGGCGGGCCTGATGGCGATTGGGTTGTGGTTGGGGATGTCGGTCTTCGTCGTCTTCGTGGGATTCCCGCGAGGGAGTTTCTTTTCGGGCGCTCGGGTGTCGGGCCGGGGCAAAGGCTTACCTCGCAGGGCCATTGAGGCCGCTGTCCTCGTGGAGGAAAGCATCTTTGAATGTGACGATAGATTTTGGTGAAGGACAGGGGAAGGTGCGGCGGTGATGGAGTGGAGAGGTGTCGTTCGTCGAGGGGAGGGGCGGTGCGGCCGGCGGAGGACGGGGGGGAGTTCGCTATGAATGCGTGTGTCGGCGAGTGGTCGACGTCGTCGATGGTTTTCGCCTCTTCTTTTTCGGGCGGTTCGCTAATATTGCATTACGGAGCTCTTGATTGGCTGGAGGGGGCCGGGTTGGTCCGGGTTTTTGGCTGTGGTGGTTAGGTAAGCTGTGTGGGGTCTCCAACTTGGTTCACTTGGGGTTGTTGATCCGATGGAGTCAATGATGTGGTCAGTTTATTGCATGCATGTTCATTGGAGGTCTATAATTCCGAGTTACTGAAGAAAAAAACGTCTTGAAGACCGAATTGCCACCAGTTTGGTTTTTTTTTTTTTTTTTCCAAGAGCCAGGTATCAAGTGGCTGCAAAAGGTATAGCGTTTCTCAGATTTGGATATCTGAAGACGAAGTGGACGTGTCATCGGTGGACGCAATGACACATCTACGTTGTCGGGCTCTCAAACGGCATCCAGGCAGCAAAAACGGCCCTTGGCTCACACGGATGTTCTCACATAGCCAAATTTGATTCAATAGTCGATTAACACATTATTAATTAAAAATGGGGAATGCGATTACTGTCAGTTTGTAGGGGGACTTTTAGTAGCGTGGCGACCTTGCAATCAACCTGAGTTAGCTCAATGTTCCACTATGTGGTGTGAGTTGATAACCTTTCCGCTTATTGCTTCTTGACTATTCTCTTCTTCTAGTTTTGAATTTGAGAGCGTATATACGCAATAAATAAAGTCTTTAGCATGAAAGAAAGGTAATGTTGCTGTAACTACAGAGATGGCATGATTAGTTCATGATGTTTCGTTGAGACGGCCTATTTCCCCTATGCCAGAGCGACTAATTTTCATGTAGATTCATATCTAAGTCTGCTTTACTGTTTTCATTGTCCTTACTACTATTGTCATTACTACCGTCGTCGTCGTTTGTCATCGCCTTCGTGTAACGTCGTCGTCGGCGTTATTGTTATTATCGTCCTCCTCGTTATCGTTATCGTCGCTTTCGTTGTCCGTGATATAAGTGCTTCAGTACGCAGGAATAGCCACCCAGACACGGGGGGGAAATAAGCGTTCTTTCTCATTACGCCCTTGACTGAGAATAGATGGAAATCAATATGTTGCTACACTATTAATATCATGGTTGATTCCTCTACCTATTGGCCCAACACTGCATTTTCTCCATTGTATCGAGGCTCATTCGACCGTTGAGGAATGCGAGACGAGAGTTATGGGGCCGTGCAGAGGTCAGACCTAGTTGTTCAAATTCCTGCTCCAATACCACCAGATTTCTCCAGTAACCACAAAGCAGAAATGCATATTCGACAAACACAATCATTCAAACGGTCTCGTCGTTGAGGTCTGCCATGCCTTCCACCAGCATTGTCTGCGAGTCTAAGACAGCAGCTGCGGTTCAAATTTACTCACTTAAAGTGGCTCGGCGCAATCTCCCCCACCACGCAATCATGTCCCCACGTCAAGCGAACCAGGGTCTGCCACCGCGGCGCATCTACTGGTAAAGGGGTTCCTGAGCCGCGTAGCCTTTTACGAAAGCTACCCGCAGCATATGGCCTTCGTCATTCGTGGACGACGGAGGGTCTTTGCTTTCGTGGACCGACCTTCGCTTCTCCTCTGTCGGTGTCGAACATGGGAAGCCGGCCGCACTTCGAAGCCCCCACGGTGACCTGAACCTGATCTTCCCCATCCAAAGAGCGGAAGAAGTCTCGTACTCAGTCGCCATGGTGTGGCAGACAATCAACAGGCCGCCGCCCAGCAGGTCGCCCATGTTCCTGCTCAAGGGTGTGCTGGTTGTCTTCATCCTGTCGCTCATCCTGACGAGTTCCTACATCTACCGCGACACAATCACTCAGAAGGCCTCCACGATCAAGTTCACCGACGGCGAGGCGACCGACTATTTCAAGTACCCGTTCAACTCGAGCGACGCCAACGCGAACCCGATCGACTGGCTGATCCACGATGCGCGAGCGAGGCAAGATGCGGTCCTCCAGAAACGGAGCCGCACGCTGCATAATGCCGCGCAACGCTACCGAGAGCGGCGCGGACGGCACCCGCCTCCGGGCTTCCCAGAGTGGTTCCGCCATGCCGAGGAGACCCAAGCGATTGTTATTGAGGAGTTCTTTGACCGCATCTACGACGATCTGAAGCCCTTTTGGGCCGTCGAAGCCAAGACGATTGCAAGCCAGGCGAACGCGGCGGAACATGTGATTCGGGTTCGGAATAAGAAGGTAGCGAGCGAAGGAGGCACCAAGGACGAAGGGGACACCAAGCACGAAGGAGATATCGAGGGGAGGGGGCCTTGGCTGGAACTGTGGAAAGCGCTCGTGACCGAGTTTGAGGAGTATCTTCCAGACGTGGATATGCCCATCAACTACGTGCACGAGCCCCGCGTGTTGGTCCCGTGGAAGCTGAAGGAGAAGTACTTGGCGAAGGAGGAAAAGGGACGCAAGATGCCTATGAAGAACAAGGCTACGAGCGGCTACAAGGGTCTTGCGGACGTGGGCAAGTCGTACTCGAAGGAGTGGACGAGCGACGATCGTCGCAAGTACTGGGATCTGGTGCGTGAAGCATGCCCCGAGGGCTCCCCTTCCAGGAATGTACCCGCGGCAACAGATCTTTCACTGCCGCCAACGCTGCCATATTCGTGGGAGGCACCGTTTGCTCGACAAGGCTACGTCCAGAATTTCACCGGTTCCCAAGATCCTTGTGTCCAACCCCATCTACGTTCGCTCCATGGGACTTTCGTGGAGCCGCTGAATGTCAACACCACAAAGGACCTCATTCCCCTCTTCGGCGGCTCCAAGCTCCGCGTCAACTCGGACATTCTCATCCCGGGTGCCATGTACCTGTCCGACGACGAGGCTTACACGGGGGGCAGCTCACATGGCCCGGCATGGCCAGACAAGCTCGACCGCCTCACATGGCGCGGCATAGGGTCCGGCGGTCTGACACAGTCAGACAACTGGATGCACTTCCACCGTCAGCGCCTCGTCGAGATGCTCAACGGAACGACCGTCCGTGGCATGGAGGCCAACGACGTCCGCGCCATGACATTCGACATGCCTCCTCTGGAGCGTTACAACACCACGCGTCGCCGCGAGAAACGTCTAGGCGACTTCCTGTCCGGATTTGCTGACGTGGGCTTCACCCATTTGTCGTGCGGGCCCAGCAATGACCGGCGGAAGGAGTGCGACTGGCTCACACCGCACCTGTCCGTCGTCAATGCGACGCCTATGGCAGAGCAGTTCTCCAGCAAGTTCCTCCCCGATGCGGACGGGTACAGCTTCAGCGGCCGCTTCCGCGCGTTTCTGCTGTCGACGAGCGTGCCGCTCAAGGCGACGGTGTACGCCGAGTGGCACGACGACCGCCTTGTGCCGTGGCTTCACTTCGTCCCGCTAGACAACACGTTCCAAGACCTCTACGGCGTTCTGGACTTCTTCACAGACGGAGATGACGCTGCGCCCTCGCAGTGGGATGTGCACAAGGTTCTGGGAAAGAAGAGCAAGGGCGATGACGCTGCGAGATGGATCGCCGAGCAGGGTAGGGATTGGGCGGGAAAGGTACTCAGGCGCGAAGACATGAGGCTGTACGTGTGGCGGCTGCTGCTTGAGTTTGCCAGGCTGTGCGACGAAGAGAGGGATACGCTGGCCTACGTGGACGATCTGCCTTGACGTCAAAAAGGAAGGAAAAAGAGAGTTTACATAGACTGCCGTGTGTGCGGCATGCGCATATATGACATATCTGGGGCAGGGAGTCAAAAAGGAGAACCGGCGTTCGGGCATTTTCAAAAGAGTGGACGCATGGCGAAGGCATATTCCCCCCCGCCATGGAAGAGATACATGACCGCCCTTTTACATACACAACAAACAATTAATGATCGTTTTTCAAGGTGGTAATCGCTTACTCGCAAGGGCAGCGCCCCTCGTGAAGCTTATTTTCGCGCGCTTGGCAGCCCCCAAATGCTTGTTGGCGCGGAGGTGGAGGCGGAGGCGGACTGCCCCAAAGGTTTTCGCCGCTTACCTTGGCAAGGAAGGTGGCTCGTCCCGTTCGGAGGCACAACACCCAGTGAGCTGGTTTGCCTTTAGCCGGGAAGTTTGTTCGCGATCACGAATTGAGGACGCGGAGGTGAGATTTTGCAGTTTGTCCGTGCAAAGTGCCGCGTGAGTCGGCCAAGTCTTGAAGATGCGCCCGCCGCGGGTGGCATGGCGCCGAGGCTTAAATAACGTGGCCGGCCCCATCCAAGGGTCGGCCGTGATATGATTATGGGCGGAGGCGCCGGGAGCCTACCGGGAAGTCTGGTTGGATGTAAGTTTCCGTGCGATCGGCACCCCGTCGCCCTGTCGTACTCTTCTGTAAGACTTGTGCGTTGGCACATGAGAGACAATGCACCCTCAAGGATTTTCATATAAGCTGCAACGCGACCGGACCGTTCCTTAAAAAAGGTGTCAGTGGCCGTTGTCACATCAACTGAACGTCGAGGCGACTAAACGACAACCGCCGAGTCCCGGTGTAAGTCGTGATCAAGATGCATGTTTGCGCGATCCCGCAACAGCCGATATCCCACCCGGGGCCCCGATCACCGACGTGGCCGGCGTCTTGGCGGCGATGGAGTCCGAAGAAGCCGTGGAGTTCGAAAGTCGCTGCCGGCGCTGCCCCGCCGGCGGGAAACGGGACAGTCGTTCGCAAGAACCGAAGGGCGCGTCTGACGTCTTCTTTTGTAAGTGGTTCGTGTGTGCGTATAATGATCTCGCCTTGGCGTGCAGTCGCGGTCACTTACACATATCTCAGATGAGTCGAGGGAATAAGAAAGAGTCGCAGGCCGCCTCGCGACAACAATTTTACAGCATCGAGAAGGAGCAGCATCGCTTCTACAGCGTCGAGAAGGACTTTGACGACGCGTCCACGATGGCGAGCACGCGACAGTCGGAGGACGCGCCGCTGCTGGAGATTGACGAGAAGGTCTCGCCATGGATCGTCGAAACTTCGCGACCACGATCAATGAGGAACACCCGTTGCAGGATCCGCCGACTTCTCCGCTTGCACCGTCGTCGTCCTGGTTCGAGGAGCGGCGGTAATGCGACAAAATCGCCGAGGAAGGCGAAGAAGACGCCGCAAGAGCCCGTCAAGACGCATGAAACTATCATTGACAAGGGCAACGGCAGCTTGAGTCAACACTGGGCGTACAACCTGGCCCTTGGACTTGCGTGGTACATGCCCGCGCCTTACGATATGATGCCCGTGGGGTATCCGTCGCGAGTTTTCTGAGTTGGGCATGAGTGCTGGCACATTTGTATGAAGGAGGTATAGGGACATGAAGGGTCTCAGGTCTAGGGAGAATGGAGTCATGGAATTTGCTGTGTCGGTCTGTGTTTGCTTCTCACGGATAAGTGCTTTCTGTCCAAAACGATCTTCTCCTTTTTCATACGGACACTTAGCAGGATCGATCATTGCCGCAGCAGATAACTTCATTCCTAATCAAAAATAAAGATCAAATGGCAAAAGAGTTCACCCACCGGTGTGGGCTAATCTCTGGTGCACATTCCGGGAAATTCGATCGATCGGTAGTTTTTGCCTGTCGTCGCGTAGGCTCGAACCGATATCCTCCACACCACCCTCCTTTATCCTAGACCTCATACCATTCCACCACCGAGCGGGTAGGGCGTCCCCTACCCGCTCGTGATGGTCTCGAGGTGAAATAAATCGGAAGTAGGACGTTCGCATTGTTGTGTGTTCGTAATGGGACGGGAAGGGAAGGGACGCGTGGTATCAGGGTGCTGCGCGCCTTCTACATCTCAACGTCCCGGGGAACCACCACAACTACTTCGCCTCTGCGACGGGTTAAAGAGAAGCGCTTCAAGGCGAAAATGCGAAGCTCCCCCACGAGAAGGACATCACCTGTATCTTAATAAAATAGAAACACCTTGGTGTTTACCTCCATCTATCCCGCCTATCCCAGATGCCCCCCCCATCACGACCTTCAGCGTCCTTCCTTTTACTGAGGTTTCCCAGGTCGCCCATCACAAGCACTATATACATGTTAGATTTTGTTTTTGCGTCCGCTGTTATCCTTGCTTTTCTATCCCCTCCCATTTTGATCTCTATTTCTTTAGTCCCCCCTTCTCCTGTTCCTTCTTTCATTATGACAGAAAGCACCCCAGCCGAGGAGACTTCCAAGACGGGCACGCAGACACTTTTTCACTCCATTTTAGTGCTCAATTTTTTTCAACAAATAACCATGGTGAACACACGGCGGTAGATATCTAAGTGAAGAAGGATATATTATTAGTGTGTCCCTCGCCAGCTTGGTCGCGTCTCGCTATGTGTGATGCCCAGTCTATTACATACACCGTCTTGATTTATGATCCCCACCTCTCCTCGAAGTTATTTGGTACGTATTATCAGAAAATGCAACATCAGAATGAGAAAAAAAAACAGGCTTCAAAATGCTAGCTCTTCGATAACAGTGTCATTTGGCAGCGACAGTCAGGATCGTAAGTGGCACATGGGTGACAGCGACACCTTGCGAGGAGGTTGCTGAAAGATATCTGGAGAAACAAACCACTTTCAAATTTGTAAAGGCGGAATATTGAGCAATCCTGAATTTGTTGTAAATGTGAAGCGAACGGCACCACAAAGGACGTTGACGAGGTGAGGTTGGTCAGTTCATCCACAACAGCGACGTGATTGGGCAAGAGCGTTGAGGAGCCTTTATTTGGACGGGGGCGGGGCAGGCGCTCCACCAAGGCGGGCCCCATCTCAGTTATCGCGCCAACTGACGTCTAGCTGCATCGGAGAGAAGCAAGGGGACTCTACCAGATTACCAAGCACCAAGATAAACGGCCCTCAACACGTGGTGACACTAATGTCCGCCATCAATCAATCATATACATGGCGCTCGCTGGTCAAGTAACTCATGTGATGCAGAACTAGTGCGGCTTCCAACCAACATCCCCTCCTCTTGTTTCGTTCTTGGATTTTTTTGAGTTCACTGCCTGCCTTACATCGTTGCGCAAAGAGGAAACCAGCTACCCCGCCAGAGCTTCAGCTTCCGCTTCCATGGGTAACGCCGAGCCTGGCCAGTGCAACCATCCGAGATAAGGGCATTCTGGCCGAGTAGAAACCGCATCGCCATGGCGGATGAAGCGCATGTCCGGAGACGGCAAGGGGACGTCGAGTCGCTCCCCGATGAAGCCATCGCGACGGAGACGACGACGCTGCTGAACTCCGAGACGAGCTCTCGGACGCTCCGAAACGGGTCGCCGGCCGGCAGCAGCGGCCGAGGCCGGGACTCGGACGGAGAGGAGGACCATGATGCGCCCAAACAGCCCATCGGCGCCGCTCGGGCCGTCGTTCTGATGGTCAGCGTCTGGATGCTCATCTTTCTTCAGGGTAAGACTTTCCGGCAGTGATCTCCTCTGAGGCCGATGTGAGAGGGAAGTTAACACTCGTATTCATCGGCAGCGTCAAACACCTCCGGCATGACCATGACCCAGTCCGTCATCGCGGAGGAGCTCAAGGCCTATGAGGGCGCCATGTGGTTCACGAGCTCGTACCTTATCAGCATGGCCTCTCTGGCCCCTCTGTTCGGGCGTCTGGCGACCATCTTCCCGCCGCGGTATCTGGTGATGCCCCTGGGTGGCTGCTTTGCGGTCGGCGGCGTCATCACCGCCACGGCGCACTCTTTCTGGGTTCTCATATTTGGGAGGATCGTGACGGGCATGGGCGGTGCCGGCATCATGACCTTGTCAGTAATTCTGGTGCTGGAGTTGGTCGATAAGAAGAGGCGGGGCATTTTTGTCGGGCTGGTGAATGCCGGCTTCACGATTGGGCTGTCGTTTGGTGCCGTTGTGTACGGAGCGCTGTTGCCAGTGATCGGATGGGTTCGTCTTCAAGTTCTTCCGCTGCTGGTGGTCTTCCAAACTGACAACAACATAGAGAGCGCTCTTTGGGGCCCAGACACCAATCGGCATCCTCGCCGGTCTCGGCGCCTTCCTCACCATCCCCAAGACCCTCAGCTCGGAGCAGGAAACGAAAGCGCAAGGCAGGTCGGTGACCCAGAAGTTGGCCTGTATCGACTATGCCGGCGCCTTCGCACTCGTGAGCACCCTTGTCCACCCCCTCTCTTCTTACTCACCATACTAACCCGTAAGGTCCTGACAATCTCTCTCTTCCTCTACGGTCTTTCCGGCGACATCCAGTACCTCCCCATACTCCTCTCGCTCTCAGGACTCGCCCTCTTCGTCCTGATCGAGTTCAAAGTCGCAACCGACCCCATCATCCCCATCGCCATCCTCTCCTCCCGCGGCGTCCTCTTCTCCTGCGTCGCCCAGCTCTTCTTCATGTCCATCCGCTGGACCCTGCTCTACTACACCCCCATCTTCGTCCTCGCCGTGCGCGGCTACGCCCCGGCCATCGCGGGCTCCATCCTCATCCCCACAAACATCGGCTTCGGCTCCGGCGGGCTCATCGTCGGCTGGCTCCACGTCCGCCGCAACGGCGCCTTCTGGCTGCCCTCCGTCGTCGCGCTGTCGTGCTTCGCCGTGACCATGTTCGGACTCTCGCTCGCCGCCACCGCCGACGGCGCCCTCTGGACCCTCGTCGCCGCCGTCGTGCTCAACGGCCTCGCCACCGGCGCCACGCTCAACTACACCCTCGCGCACCTGCTGCACCTCAGCGCGCCCGCGGAGCACTTCATCTCGACCAGCCTGCTGGGCACCTTCCGCGGCTTCGGCGGCAGCTTCGGCACGGCCATCGGCGGCGGCGTGTTCTACCGTCTGCTGCGCTCGGGGCTGGTCGAGAGCTTCATGAAGCTTGACGGCAAGGGGATGCTGAGCGCCGCGAGGGAGGAGCTAATTACGAAGCTGATCGGGAGCCCGGCGCTGGTATTTAATGGCGGACTGAAGCCGGCGGAGCACGCCATCGCGGTGGAGAGGTACGCGGGCGCGTCGAGGGGTACATGGCAGGCTGCTGCTGCGTTGGCTGTTGTTGCGGTGTTGATCCAGGCAGTGACGGGGCGGACGAGTCCTGTCGGGCAGAAGGAGGTTGACGATGAGACGGAGGCGAGGGCGGCGTTGATGGAGAATGAGGGCGTCGGGGAGGCTTAGAGGTAGGGCTGCTCCGCTCTAGGGATTAAGGATATAGAAGGAGTTGATGTGGTTGCTGGGGACAAGTTCATTGGATGATTTTCGTTATCGGCATTCATCCTTTGTATATGGATATAGATCTATGACGTCTACATAGATAGATACCTGGGGTGTGATGAGTCCCCAAACTGTACATTGTACATCGCCGAATATCAGGATTATATACCAGCTATAGATAAGACGGCTAAAGACCTGTATGCTTCAGAACCACGACTGCGATGGCTGAAACTTCGATTTGTATCATAGAAAAGGCCACGGCTTCAGCTCGCGTAGACTAGGCAATCGCGTCTCAACATCGGTCGTGCTGCAAGAGCATGTCTCGGACGATCAATCATCTCCAGAATCGACGCGGGAGAAACACGATGTCATGTGAGCGTGGATGCCTGGGGGTGGCTTGGTGGCTTGCTCTTGGTCCAGGCAGCTGAGGCCTCTAACGGCGATCGGAACAAAACAGTTGGATGTGGGCTTACGGCCTGGGCTTGCGGCTGAGAGAAAGAGACCAGCTACGAAGATACCGGCGGTAAAGTAATATCCTTAAATTGAGCACAGAGTGCCCTCATTCTCTGGGACCGCGGTTGTGAGCGTACGGCATATTCAGGGTCACTTCACTATTACGAATAGACAACATCACTTCCACAGTTTGTAAAAATGTCTTCAGACGGCACCGCCTGCGCACCGCCCTACGGGCAAATGACTTGGCTCGAACTACCAGTCACTGATGCGGCCCGAGCCGCCAGGTTTTACACGGCAGTATTGGGCTGGGAGTGTCCAGAGACTCCCATGGCATCGGTGACGCCGTGGGTGAAGACGGTGCATTTCTTCAACAAGGGCAACCTCCATGGGGCATTCTTGCTCATGGAGGGGAGCAACCGCATCTCAAACGTCGACGAGGGAAGGCCGGAGCGTATTCCGGTTCTGCCGACGTTCGCGGTGAAGAGCATTGAGGATACGGTCGCAGAGGCGGAGAAACTGGGTGAGAAGCTGCACATGTAAGTAACCGGTGCTTCCCGACCTCGATCCCTTGTGCCCATCTGCAAAGATGACTGACAGCGATCATCCAAGGCCCAAGACTGCAATTGGCAACGGGATGGGTTTCTTCTCTCGGTTCATCGACTGCGAGGGCAATCTGGTAGGTATCTGGGCTCAGGAGTAGGTGTCGTCATCGGTCGAAAAAGATCGAGTCTCGAGTCTGGCGTCTTCAATGCAGTTGTATTCCTCGCGTCGTTCTGGCCCTGCTGCGTCCTGGCCGGTGGGAGAGAAAGGTCAAAGTCGTGTCGTTGTGCAGACGCCGCCCTCCTTCGCTTGCAAGCTCACTTCTCGTTGTGAAGCTCCGCAACCCTCTGGGGGCCATCCCGCCTATCCGGGCCGTCTTGTCCTTGGCATTGGTGCATGTCGGTTGGTGAGTCGAGAACAGCCGGGCAGAATGGCTTGCTTCTCTTTTTATGTTTTGTACTCTGGAATCTTGGCGTACATGTGAAGCGGTGAAACTCAATGCACCGCTCCACCTTTTGCGCCGTATCTAGGTTTATCCACCAACGGAGGCAATTGAAATCGAGATTCCGATCAGAGATGATTCTGCACCAATAAGCTGTATTGGAATAGGAGTCGTGTTGTGCTTCCGATTGATTGCGAGAAGATTTGTTTGCTGGCCAAGGACCACGAGGTTGAGAAGTTGAAACTTTGAAGATTGGGCCCCAAGACTTTGTCTTCGTGTTGCGAGCGTCAGGATGAGGCGATGGTTGGGGTTGTCGTCCTACGCTAGCGGGATCCGGACGGCTGTAGACGGATATCCACGAATTGTCTTCAATGGAGTATATTGAGAGTCCACCGACATGATGTGATGGTCGAAACTGTACCAATATGGGGGAAACATTGCGAATGAGGTAAGGAGTCGAGGCCCATGGAGTTCGGCCAGCTCCACCTCTCTGGCCATTATGGACCTGTCGGAGTCGATGCCATTGCTGGGCAGACCACCGTGTGATTGTTGGATGGGCAGATAAGCTTGTGCTGTAGGGTTTTTTCTCCGAGCGCACATTGGCATCTGCAGCAGCGGCTATGCCGGTTGTAATGCTCGCGGGACGAGTTGGCAGCAGATGGAGGGTTCACGGTGCGGTCCCGGGGTTGAGTCCGAGCAGACGGGTTGTGGCCAGCTGGCCCGGGCAGAGGCTGGGCCGTCTGGCCACGCTCGCTGCTGGCCTTGTCTACGCCTGACTTTGGCTGTCTGGGTGCGACAAGGCCGATCAGCGGCCGTCTGTAGCCGTCTGCAGGCTCGCCGCTCGCGGGCTTCCAGAAGCGAAGACGGTTACCCGCACGGTGGTGAAGGGTGCTCGCGGTAGGTCGATCCCGAGGTTCTCGCATGGCCGGCGCGGCGGCGGGGCCCAATCAAATATTTGCCGATAATGTTTCCACATCGGGTCCGACGAGGAGCGATCTCTGGGCGAGCAGGCTCATGATTAAACGTCAGACGATTGCCAGAAGTTGGTGAAGGGGGGATTATCCGGCGAGAGAAGCAAGCGGTGCGTGGCCACCTTCCCTCGTGAGCAAGCAATTGTTTCATGAGGTGATCCATATGGTGGAGGGGCATCCTGAAGAGTTAGGTAACAGGGCGTCCGGCGTATGGTTTAGCACAAAGCCATTATCCAAGCACGCAGAGTTGACGGGATTGTTGTATGCATGGTGCCTGTAGGTAAGTCTTGCACGTATTTCAGGCTAAGAAGCAAGGTGACATTGGCAATCACGCAGCCAGAGACACGGGCGCCGGAAGATCTCTGCTGCGTCGGCTGCAACCACACCTTCATCGCGAAGGGTTCGTTCGTTTACTGTATATGAGATGACAGGTCGAGAACGAGGTAGAACATAAGGTGGTGAGCCGCGGTACTGGCCTGTTGCATTGGTGCTTGGCGAGCCAAGTCGGGTTAATGTGGTTGATCGGTTGGTTGGTGGTGATTCGAGAAGACGGACAAGGGCCGAGAGAAGAGAGGCTGGGCAGCTGGGCAGCTGGACAGAGCTGACGATGGCAGGTGGAAGCACTCATGGTGACCGGACTGGCACTGGACACGCGACGTAGGTGAGCCAGCCCAGGGGAAAGGAACAATACGGTCTTCGAAGTGTGAGGTGAGTGTGAGTGTGAGTGTGTGTCGGGTGTGGTGTGTGATGGGCAACGGTGGAGAATCAGAATCCTTGCCCTGGTAAAGGAGTTTCCCTCCCCAGCGGGATGGACGCTAACGGTGCCAAGTCGCCCCGAATGGCGTGGGCTCTGGAGGTACAGAGGGCTCTCATTGGCGGATAATCTCGGTCCCCCGAATCCCGGAAATAGGGAAAATGCGGCAAATCTTTGCGGCGACGACGACCCCCGTCGCACCCCCTCTGAATCCCAGCTGTCTCCCCAAAGTCTCTCTTCAAGGGACTCGAGGGGACTCAACCCAGGGGCCCAGGGGGTCGCTTTTTGGAGAGAAACATCCCAGCCAGCTGCACTTTAGGGGGGCCACAGGGGATGCCACTCCCCATGGTTTCCCCATTTACCCCACCATTTGGCACGCGCAAGTCAGTAAGCCAGTCGTTGCTATCGCTGGAGTAGTTCATGGGGTGTGTTTGTTTGCATGCAACGTCTTTCCTGTCCTTCACCCAGGTGTTCTTCTTTTGGCATCTACAAGACACGCGGTGGAGGGTCTGTCTGTCTGTCTCCCAAACATCAGCAGCAACGCCCATCACAGACAACGACGACGACGACGACGACGACGACACCAGGCAGCAAGTGGCTATTCGACTCCACGAGCTAACCCCGTCTGGGGAGATCATCATTAGACCGTGTTCTGGACGACGGACGAGGACGACCTGCAGCTCCCAGCAAGGCACCCGGCCTCCGGTGTTCTTACCGGCCTTCAGGAACATCGGCACGACTGTCTGCCCCAAGACCCAAGCTTTCCTCCTGCGGCCCTAACGCCAGTCAGCCAGCAGGAGCTCTTCTACTTCTTCCGTCTCAGGCCTTGTCCCATGCCCAGCTATCCGGCTTGCCCCTCCTCCGCTGCTGCTGCCGCCGCTGCTACTGCTGCATACCCAGTGGTACCTGTCGTCTCTTGTCAAGAAGTCTGGTGGAACGCTGTGTCTGTGGTGGAACAATTCGCCGTCCCCTACTTCCATCAATCTTTCCGTCTCCTCCACCAACGACGACATCCAGATTGTCCTTTGCATTGTACCAGCCGGCTTTGCCGTTGAGATCACACACCTCGCCAATTCAATCAGTACGCCTATCATCCTAGCATTATCGTTCCTCCATATTGCCCTGTCCGTCCAGGGATCTCCACGTTCTGGTCTGGTCCATACTGCCAGACACCACACGAACAGACGGACCACCCGCGGGCCACAACCTACATCCCTACCGGACAAGACTCTTCTGTCCCGAAAGCCACCGCCGCCGCCGCCTCGCCAACTCCCTGCTCGGCGAAATACCTCCTCTCCCACTAAGCTAGACCTCCTCGCGGCCCTGTCCTTCCCGTGCCATCGGCCGGTTCATCTCAACTCCTCATATTGCGACAACCTCCACTCAAACACGCTCTCTTCCCACAGCTGCCACGTTGTCTGCCAGAGCTCTGTTTGTTGGCTATCGTCGAGCTCGTCCTCGTCCTGACGCAGAACCCCCCCCCCCCCCCCCCCCCAACGGCTCGACTCGCACGCCAAGTGCGACTGACCCCGGAGCACCATCACCAGAGCTTCAATCGAGATTCCTGCCACCCGTCATTGGCACGCGGCCCAGTCTGCCCGCGCTTCAATTAGACGACCCTCCCCACCCTTGGAATCGCAGACTCCTTATCCTGCATCGGAACACCTCGACCTCCATCCCGAATTGGTGGAAGAAAAGTGCCTCGTTCTACCAGAACCTTTGATAGGGCTACTTTTCTCACTGTCATCGCCCTCCTTGTAGTCAGCAGCTTTCTTCTCTCACTCTTATCAATCCCGAGCTTCACAGCGCATATCGCGCCCCCGATCTTGAGGACGCCTCTTATGCAGCAACCTCACGACGACCCCCACCGGCTTCCTCCTCCCGGCGCATATCTCTGACACCATCGGATCACCTGACACCATTGGGGCCCTGCTCACTCGCTTCTCAACCATACTACACCATCTACCCCCTCTGTGACCTGTCAAGTCCATTCCAGTCGCCCTCTGTACTATCATAATCCTACTTGGAACATCGGCTCGTCCTGTCATGGGATTTTGGGTTGACACTTCCAACAATAACTTACACCGCCAACATACTTCCCTACGGCCATCCGAGTTATTCTGAAGGAGGAGAAGGGGAGGGACCGGCCTACAGTGGTGTTGTTGCAAACTCTAAGCCTCAGCTCACCGTCCCCGGCGTGACTGCTCGGTTTTCTCAACTCGAAATCAACAGATCTTCGATGATAGACATGGCATCGGTGCACCAGCTGGGAGTTGGGCCGACGCCAGCACGCCCCCGAAGTATGAACATGAACGGATCTGGAAGCCACGATGTCGACATGGACGTTGACCGAAATGGAAGCCCTGCTGTTGTCGCGAGCAACACCAGGTTTGGGAGTGCTCCTCAGCGAGGGGACACTAGGATCGTCGTTATCATGTTTGGTTCTGGTCAGGACAAGATCGTCTCAGTCTTTGCCGATGTTCTGGGCAAACCGTTCGCTATCCGTTCTTCCTTCAAGGAGGTCAGCGCTGCCGATCATGGACTTGTCATTGGCATGCCGGCGGAGCTTGCAAAGAGCGACATCACCTCGAGGAATAAGGAGGTCGTTGTGGTCATCAACGCCCACTGTGTCAATCTTGGCATGCCGCCAGACATCTTCCTTTCGGCAGAGTGTGACTACGAGTTTCTGTACAGCGAAGCCCCTTTCTTCCGCCGGGACCTAGCAAGATTCATCTCCTTCACCTTGGGACAAATCAGCCACCACGAGACATTGATGTCAAAACCAAGGACATACTTCATCTCTACGACGTTTCCCGACGTCAGTGCGGCTTTGCCGAATATCGATATTCTCACGGTTGGTGCAGATGCTGTGGAAATTCGTGTCGATCTTCTCAAGGAACCACTTGGTGACGGTACCTATTCTGCTGTCCCTAGCTTGAGCTACGTGGGAGAGCAACTCATGCTTCTACGCCAGCGAACGGAGCTTCCCATCATCTTCACGACAAGATGTACCAGAGAAAACGGACGATTCCCGATGGAGAACCCTGATCTCTACTACGAGTATCTGTATCGTGCCATTCAGTGGGGCGTCGAGTACATTGACGTGGAACTATGGCTGCCCGAGGCCATCCGCAAGAAACTCTGGGAACAGAAAGGTAGCAGCCATATCATGTCCGCTTTCCACGACTTCTCCGGTACTTTCAAATGGCCTTCATCGCATGCAGAGCAAGTGTATGTGGAATCAAGCAAACATGCCGACATTATCAAGATGATTGCCATCATCAACGACCATAATGAAAACTTCGAGTTGGAATACTTCCGCTCAAAGATGAGGGCAGACTACCCAGACTCGCCGCCTTTCTCGGGAGTCAATATGGGAGAGACAGGACAGTTCTCTCGCACGTTGAACAGAGTCTTCACTCCCATCACGCATCCCTTGCTACCCATTGTGGCAGCCCCGGGACAGATGAGCGCCTCTGAAATCAACGCGGCCTTGGCCCTTTTGGGACAACTTCCTAAGAAGAGCATATACGGGATCACCACGCCAGCGTTCCGAAGCTCGACTCCCCAGGCCCCCTTTTACGAAAAGTGCTTCAACGAGCTTGGCCTTCCCCATTACTTTGCTGTTGTGGAGCGTCTTCCCAACAACTTCCAGGCGATGGAAGCGTGGTGCAACCAAAAGAATTTTGGTGGTGCTTACCTTAGCCCCCCTGTCTCGTGGAGCGGTCTGCTGAAACACAGCCCTTTCTTTGCGTCGTTGAACGGGGGAAAGGGACCGGAGTTGACTGAAGCCGCTCGTCTCATCGGAACTGTGGACACGATTATTGTCAAGTCAGCATCGTCATCGTCGGCCAACTCAGCACCGGCATCCATACCGTCGAGCCCGCGGCACGGACATCACGATTCCTTTGGCCATCTTGGTTCGGGCGTATCCAGCCTGTCTCCTAACACGTCTCTGATACTTGACAATGCCAGCTGGCGAGGCATTATCAGCACTTTGACGAGAGACATGGCACCTTCAGCATACTTTGGACGGACAGCCGTCGTTCTCGCTTCATCAGGTGATGATGCTGCGTCGATAATGTACGCTTTGAAGGCACTTCAGGTTGGCAAGATATACACAGTCGGTTTCCGAACACCCCCGGCGCTCGCTCGGGACGGGCCTGCGATTGAACCTTTCAACAGCCTCGAAAGCCTGAAGAAAGCACAGACTGTCGGCGACGATGCGGCTCCCTTCCTAGTCGTCTCAGCCCTGGGACCAGAGAAAAGCAACATTGTCGGCATGCTTGTTCGCGTCTTTGGTGCCAATAACCAAGGAAGCTCCAATTTCAAGAAGGTCTTCCTTGACCTCGCAGATACTGCGGGTGCGAGGAGAGGCGGCGATCCTAGCATCATCGCTCAGCAGGCCGGGTTCTCCGCATATGGGAGTGCTGATACCGCTGCTTTTACGACGGTCGAGACTCTGAGGTTGCTCGTCGGTCAGAATGTGCCCTACAGCTTCGTCAGGCTGGCAAGTGGCAGGAGTTTGTTCTGAGAGGGGGGAAGAAGACGACAGCTCGGGCCCTCAAATGCCTTGCACTGGGCAAACGACTTGCATCAAAAAACGGATAAGAATCATGGCGATGCGGATATCCAGCCCACAGCCTCATTCCAATGGAACCTTGTAGCAAGCCTTGCACTGCAGATTGAGCCAGCCATAACCAGTGCGACACGACCAAGAGCGACGAGGACGCTTCGACAAGCTCCGGGTCCACAGAGAGCTAGACCACACGGAGCGGCATGGGGTTCTCTACGACAGCCAAGCCAGGCTATCGGCCGCCACCCCAAGTGCGGAGAACGGAGGGAGCAAGAAGCGAGCCAATTCCCTCAGCTGCATTTCCACAACGTTCTCCCCACGGAGAACCGGGGGGCGGCTGGAGGCCCACCATGTCATTTCCGATTGCCAGGACTGAAAGAACCGCAGATGATGATGCGGATGCGGAAATGGGCACTGGCAAGTCTGTTATGACTCTGCTTTCATCCTGATTGCGAGAACTCGCCAGGAGAGGGAGGATACGAGGAAGAGTTCAATGCATGTACGGCGTTTAAGTGAGAAAGGGAAAGGAGACGACTTGCGGAGAGCATTTACATGATTTGTTTCCATCCAATCTATGTACGCACGAGGCCAGACTAGCCCGGCCTCCTGCTTTCTCTGAAATGTAAGGTTTACTATGTAGGCGCTACATAGCCTGCCAATGGCAGCGCTGGTTTTGACAGAGAGCCAATTTCATATCGATCAAGTTCACCGGCCTGGCTGTCGCAAGTCTATTTGTGCTGTGTTCATCGTGTTCATCTCAACGAAACCACCTGCCGTCTTTGAAGGTGAAGCTCGCGATCCTGGCCTGAAAATCATGAATGCTGACTCAAGTCATCGATTCAACGACCCTTGCCGTGGCAGACTTTTCTAGAAGCGACATGGGTTCTCGTCTTTTCAGTTCGGACTACGGAGGTCTCGGGCAAGTGACGGGTCTTTTGCCGTGCTGGATGCGCCTGGTCCAGACTGAGGGCGACCTCCGGAATACGAAAGCTCAAGACCTTCAGTCATCAATCACGTAGGCTCCATAGGCCCTTCCATATGAGGCTTTTTCTAGCCATCTCGAGGCTCGATGTGTTGCAGTGCTGTATAGCCACATATGTCTCCTCATTGATGAACCGTCTGAATGGTATTCATGAAGCTATCGCAAGGAAAGGGGGTTATTGGTCAAAGTGCTGCGCCGTAGCTTAACAGTTGCACGAGACTAGTAGCTCGGCGACCTCTTCTTCCTACACTTTGCTTGCGATTGGGGACTTCTTGACCTCAGAGGCCCAGGATGTTATGGAATAGGATTGGAAGGGATGGAAGCTGTTGTCGTCAACATGCCACTAGGGGTATGAACCCTGAGTTCCTGCAACAGACTCGACATGTCGTGATGTCCGCGTCCATCTCAGATCACATGGTTACATTCCTAGGGAGCAGATGGTCAGCAAATGTGGCTGACATGATTGGACGAAAGCGATTATCACCACCGTGGGAGAAGTAGAGAGGGAGATGACGCAGACCACACTGAGAGACGTCTCGGCAAGAAGCTTTTCAACGGCAGCTGATCGTTTGTGGGAAAGGACGAGACGGGAGGAGTGCCGCCGAGCTGAGCCGTGTAAGTCAGCACCGGTGGCCTGCAGGAAGCACCCTTTGCTCACTCCTATGGCTCATGTAACATGTCCACAGGCTTCCGTTAAGCACCAAAGGTAAGGTGCTCTGGGCAACCAGAACTATCCGTGGGCTGGACAATTGGACTGTGATGTAGACAGCTTCAGCCACCGGGCGAGCGTGAACCCATCACGACCCCTGAGCCATTGGAAGCTGAAGGGTAGCGGCAGAAGTGAGGGGTCGCCACGCCTGCTCGGGCCGTTCAAAAGACCATCACTATCCAGTCTAGATGAGTGACGTGTTAGGTGAGCCCCTCCAAAGAGAGTAACCTCATCATGCAAGGGCGGGAGAGCAAAGCTAGCCCCCCCCCCTGAGTGCGGTTGGACCGATCGGAAGGGTTCTTCAGGCCTCAACAGCGAATAAAACGCGGTAATAACCGCGAACCTCGGGGGGACGGAACGAGACCATCGATGGCAACACCGTGGTTCAGAGTACTCGTGGTGGCAGGAACAACTCGGGAGAGTCGGAATGATCTGTGACGGTGGCAGGGGTGACGGCAGACACGCTAGTGAGCTGAGTGTGATATGAAAGAGAAGCTGATGGTGACGAAAACGCGACCCTGCTGAGTAGAGATGAGGTAGGAAAGAGGCTTGCGCTGAGATGGTGTCACTGTTGATGGGCATGTCTCCCAGAGAGGAGATGGCCGCCATCTCGGTAATGAAAAGTGACGTGTTTCAAGGGAATTAAATGGCCCAATGCAGTTTTCCCGACCCGACCTCTCTTGACGAGTGATCTTTGCTTAGAGCAGCATGACGCATCTGCAAATGCTGGTTTGACTGCTGTCTACCCAAGAGATGACGATGCAAGACAGGGCGATTTGATGTAACACGGCGTCGGAGGCGTAGTAAATGACCACTTGGATTCCTGTCTCTTACTCCAAGGAAGGCAAGCACCCGACTTCCATGATGACGATGGCAGGACTTGTAGAGGTTGTGATGGCTTTGAAAGCCAGCGAGTGACCACGAGCGATCTTCCAAAGCCAGCCCAGGCTGATAAGTCGATCTTCGATGGTGATCCTGAACGCAAGCCGCAAAATTCGTGTGGCTGGAGTTACCGAATAATGGCTCCTCGCTATTCGCTTTAGATGACCGCGAGATGTCGTTGCTGCGGTGCTTTTACCTCCGTGTGCTTGCCCGTAAAAGCATGGCCACATCGCCAAACCCTTTACGGTCGAGAGACTTTCATGAAGAGTGGCGTACCGGGCCGGCATTTCTCAGTGGTCAGGTGTCGCGGGGCATGCGTGTAGTGGAAGGTATTCTGTACAGAGTCAGGGTTCAAGACCTGCAGAAGTGAAGGTGGTGTTCGTGGTGGATGTGTGGAGGAGTGCGGAGAGGGGCATTTCGAGCGGAGTCACAGTACACTATTGGCAACCTTCCTCCCCAGCTCTGCGAGGCGGTCTTGACTCAGATGATGGTGGGCGTCTTCTCCAAATTCTCCAATTTTCGCCATAGCCATCATGGTGATTGGCACGGTTGAAGATGGCCCTTGAGCCGTAGGCAAGAAAGAGTCTGACAGAGTAGAAGGCTTGTGGGACGGGTTCGCGCGCAGCCGCCCATAAGCTTAAACGAGATATGCAAGGGCTGGCAGAGGGGATGAAGGGGAACTCGTCAAAATCGACGCATGCGTCTGGTGTACCGATTCTAAATATCGGTGGTGCTCGAAAATGTCGGGGACACCCGCAAGAACGGCGGTGAAGTCGGGGCAAAGCCGAGTCCCTCTTCAGTCATGTCCGGCAGTTCAGAGGTGACAGTCTGGGCATTGCCTGTCTCCCACATGGCTGGTTGAGAACGGAGGACCCGGCACGATAAATGAAGACAAGGCCGTCAGCCATGCAAGTTGAGAGTGAACCAGCGGCCAGACCATCGCCCCAGACGCCACCGACGAGGGATTGGGTCAACAGCGCCTGCTCGAGTCCAGGATCCTGAATTACGCATGCAACCAGAATGAGAAGAACTCCATTTCGGCCCTAGTGCCTGTAGAGGATATATTAAGTGGCATCTCGTAGTCTGGCCTTGGTTCGGAGGCACGTTGTTGCGCTGGCCCAATCTCCCCGCGGTTTGCCGCACCATAATCAAGCTGTCTTGTTTGAAGTTCCCGGCGGTCCGGCCGCGCTGGTAACCGTGAGATAATGGGCCGCTGATGCGTGATGCTGGGTCGATAGTAGACAGTCATATAGATCTCCTCGGTTTGTGAGCCGGCGTAAGGATCGTCAGGACATCACACGGTAGCTAACGAATCGCTGAGAAAGGTAGGTCGCATCAGCTGATACCGTATCGCAGAAAGGCTTCTTGTGATAAGTGCAGGGACTTTGTTGTATTAGACAAGGCCGTGGTCTTCTTCCCGGGTTGCGGCAGTTGTGGGTGCCGGAGGTCGGCCGATCTTGGCGGCACAGGGTTCCTTCTTTTCTTTTCTGTCACATTGTGACGCTCTGTTGCCAACAATAAGACGTTGTCTGGTTGTGTCAGAGCCTCGGACTGACACAGAACCTGCCGGGCTATTTTGATGAGGACCGCAGGTCAAGAAATTAGATGCGGGTTTGTCCTGCTGAGATTGGATGACCGTTGAACGGAGCCGAGACCGGCGGCTCGAAAGAGCCTTCACGCCACAAGCGTCAACAGAACCGACCGCTGTGCAACGTTTGAGACCCACGCGTGGCGGTCAAGACTGCTGCAGTAATGTAACGACGGCAGAGAGATTGTCTACGGACAAGTGACTGTTGGCGGTGCGGGACGAACCAGGGAATCACCGTTGCCCCAAGATCATGCCCAAGATCATGAAGCAATGGTTGTACTGCCCTTGCAAAATTCCCTCCTCACCTCTGTGAGTTGAGGTCTGTAGGCCCGACTTTGCGATCCACAGAGCCAAAGATTGGAGACAGTTGGCTCTGAGGATCGTTCTTTTCAAAGGTCGAACCCACGCTACGGTCGGGGTGCAGCATGCAGAGTCAAAGCTTCTCGGCAATGGATCTGAACTGACGTCCGATAATGGTCGACGACCTCTTCTCGAACAGTGCCCTCCATTAGTCGGCTCACTAAGAACGGCAGGTCAGTAATCCGGGAGCCAACATATTCCTTGGGGCGCGGTAGACACCACGTGTAACGTAGAGTCTCTCGAGGAACCCTGCTCTCTTTCCAACCGCCTCGAGCGTTCTTTTTGATGGTTATGGAGCATGGAGGTTGGCCCCCAAATTTGGAGAATATGGCCGTTGTTCTTTTAGCCTCGGTGCAGTAGCGCAGGACTGACACGGCGACGCCAGTGGCTGTCTGTCGTCGTTGTGGTGGCTGCATGCATGCCATCAGAGCTGGGCTTTAAGCGAAGCGGCACGAGTAGGTACAGTAGCACGTATCCGGCTGCTTCCAGAGGGCACAGGAGATTCCGACCGGGGCTCGTTTGGGTGCTGTTGCGCCGGCCTGTATCGGGTCCTTGAACCAAGCTGTTGAACCAAGCATTCTTCGGCCGCTACTCGGCTGGGCTCGCATTTGGGCTAGGTGCGGAGGGGTTTCTGGCAGTCAGGTGTACACCTGCGGGGCAGCGACTTTGTCTTTCTGGTTCAAGCTTGCGAATATCGACTTTGGTTTTGTGATGGGAATGCTCGGCGCGCCCGCTGCAGCCAGATCTCAAGCCGCGGCAGTGAGCTACGCTGGACAGGTGTGTGTCAACGTCCTTGTCCGATTGTGGGTTTCTCTGGTCGCGCATATGGTTGGAGACGCTGAAAGGCACTCAATATACCAGGAGGCAACTGTGACGACTTGATGGCAGGCAACCTGGGGAAGCCAGTGTCCAATGTTGGCCCGACTAGTTGTCCAGCGGCTGATGGTGCATATGAGCGCCGGGTGGCTTGTGTTGGGTTGGCTGGGCGCTGCCAACGTCATTAATCTGGTGCGCGAATGCTCTGATTCGAGCGGCAAGCAGCATCTGCCATTGTCGTCGGTGTCGGGGGGGGGGGGGGGCCCATCCACGAGGAAATCCAACGGGAGGTTTGAACTTAGGAGACAGAAGTTGCTGCCCGTACTTCCTTGTCATCCAAGCAAGGTCGAATGAACCGCACTTAGTGGGAACCCCCAGAAGTTGAGACGGTCTTGGCAATAGGCGTGACGAGGTGGTCCAGCATGGAGACAAAAGCAGACAGCTTCTCCGCATCGATCCACACGCTCCCCGCTCCCCTTCAGCCGGAGACGTTTTTGGTGTGGTGCTCTCTAAATGGTAAGAAGTGATGTCGTTGCTCATGTTCTCGAGACCTCCGTTGCTTATTCCTGCGTGCCTATTGCCTGTACGTACGTGTGGTGCTGTGCGGTGTTGTGCTTTGCTGTGCCCGCACACCCTCCAAGCCAAGATCTCTGCTCCCGAGCCGCTCCACCCCTGGCGCGATTAAGTGCTGGCAAACCGGGGTCGTCGCCGTTCAAGCACCACATCTGGTTGCCATGTGCTGCGATCCCCAGGGCAGGCTGGGGACGTCAGGATGAAGCAACTTGCTGCCTAGGGGGGCCGAACGAAGGGTTCTGACCGAGCACCGAGGATGGGTGGGTGGATGCAGAAGCCATCATTGGCTCTCAGCAAAGGATGAGCAGACACCAGCCATGCCCTCGTGGTTCGGGTTGGGTTGGATTGAGGCGGGTGAGATTCCTTATTCCATGCGAGATGCGTGGCCAGAGAAGCGAGGCGAGTCTCGAACCGTGACCATTCGCGATTGTACCTCGAAGAAGGGATAGGTAGCCATGTAATATGAGGAGTACTATTGATGGTATCTTGATATGAAGGTGGAAGCAAGGTGAGGTGGTAAGGCAGCCTGCAGAAAACGTGGTGGTGGTGGCTGATGTTGTTGACATCCAAGTGTCTGCCTGTCTGTCTGTTTGGCTGGCTGGCTGAACTTGTTCTTCTGGAGAGTTCACGGCCAAGGTACCCAGGACACGCTCACGCAGGTCACACCTCATGGCAGACGTTATCTCGGAAACGGATTAAATGTCCCGATCCAGGAGCTGCTCGCAGACAGCAGGAGCACACCCAGTCAGCTTCATGGTCGATCCCCATGTGTCCTTCCTATTGCGCCTTTATCAGGTATCGTCGAACCGCCCGCCCCAGCAGTCAGGGAAGTCGCCAGTCAGCATTGGGTAAGAGCAGACAGCCTATCCGTAAGCTCCTGGACGTTGAAGAAGGAGCGGCGGCGGCAGCTCCAGCAACAGCAGCAGCAACCCGCGACGGCTTCAACGGTTCTGCAGACAGTCGTTGGCACCCGCATGTGCTCTCTTCGAGGAGAGGCCCGCTGCGTCTCTTATTGGGCATCCATCTGAACAGCATCGACCGTGAAAGTTCGCATGACAGCAACATGTCACCTGCCACCTGCGGCCTCGACGCCTCAAGGTCTGGCCTCAGATCACAACTTGCACCGCACCCTGTCGATGAGAGGAGCTGTCCGGCTGGCCCGCCCATCTGGAGTCTTGCCCTGACCCGCAACTTGCCTTGAGCCCCGACCCCAGGCCTGGACAAGGATCCTTCATCCCATCTTTTCTGCCTCTCCAGGGGGGCCCCGGTCAGCAAGCACCCATCCCCCATTCCCTCACGCACTCGTCTCCTCCTTCACTGATTCGCATTTGCCATGTTGTCTGCCATGCAGGCCGAGGAACAGGGCCAGCCAGCGTTGCCAAAATGCCACCATCGCAGAAACAGGAAATCTTTACGAACGAACAGGCAGGCATGGCCTAGTGTATGCGTAGGCCGTTATTCGTCATTTGCTCCCGGTACTTGACGATAGTTTCATCCGAGGCAGAGTCATGCTTAAACGGTGGAGGGCCGTGGTTGCCAATGCCGAATCCGATCTGTTGTGCCGAGAGGCCATTCCTCTTTTCTTCTTTAGCATCTTGTCCTTTGCTTTCTTTTCTTTGCTCCCCCCTCGATCCCCCTCGAGATCTGACAGCAACGTGACAAGGGCCTGTTTGACGGTCCGGCCCTTGATCTCGGTCCCCCGAAATGGCGTCCGTCATTGTCTTGGGGCGGGACGAGTAGAAAGCAAAAAATGGCTGCGTCTTCATCGCGTGTTTGAACTAATCTGTCAAAAGTGTCAGTGTCAAACGTCAGCATCAGAGTCATGCCCGAGTCTGTATGAAGCCATGTCAAAGAAGAAATGACCTGTTCCAGGCCCGACCAGCCGGCGCCAAGGGCACCCCTACGGATGGATATGATTAGATGGCCCGATCTCGGCGGTCCGGTGAGTGCCGGCTTGACCAACGGGGTCCGACGCAGTGGTCTTGCACCAGGTTTGCGAGGGCATACCTATGGCGAGGCATGGTACACCCATCGCCTGCTTTCCCGTGGTCCTTTTCCGCGAGGGCGATATCCGTATTCGTCTCGCGACGTTGAATTTTGCCCGTGTGAGTACTTAACCTTGGAAGGCTGGCGAGCCCAGCACCACCACGAAAGCAACCTCACAAGGGGCGACGGGGCGCTCAGCCGGGAGCATTGTCTGCAACAGGCAGGACGAGACAAGAAGCACGAATAGAACAGGCCCCGAGGGCGGGACTGGCGGCGGGGATCTGGGCTGCAAAAAATAACAGGCGACGCTGCTCATCACCCAGGGCTGTTGATCTGCCGGGAGTTTGACCAGCGCATTGCATGGCACCTTGTTGCTTTGCAATGTTCCTGTTCGTCCTAACAATCTTTTTTTTTTTTTTTTTCGTTGCGTACGGCGATCCAAACAGATTTCGTCTCACCTCACTGGAGAACGACTGGTCCTGCCCATGCACTCGTCGTTTCTTATTGTCCTCGAGATGGCACGAAGCATGCCTCTTGTTGATGGGACACGGCACAGTAAATTAATTGTCTGCCAGATGAGTCCTGGGGAAGTGCATGCATGCAATGTACGTAATATAAGAAGTACCGGCCTCGAGAGGTGCCGCCTTGACCGCGGAGTAGTCCATTCACCGGGCTTTTTGGCTTGTCGTTGCATGGCCACGCGCATTCCATGGGTAGCACAGTTGACCTCGGAGGTTCCATTCGAAGGGTGGTAGGTACTAGTTGTTCGAGCATGCTTGGCGGCGACAACGTGCATGTAGGGGTTTGTGGACGCTGGCCTGTGTCAACTCGACTCGACTCGATCCGGCGTGGTTTGATGCTGGCTGCTCCGTGCTGTCCCGTGATGAGCAGGAGGAGGCTCTGGACTTAGAGAGACAAGGAGACAAAACCACAAGCGAGTTCGATGTCTTTGAAGATAGGAGCGGGTGGAACAAGCGGCGCTCGTGCGTTTCTCCCGCCGCCCACGTGTTGGTGAGCATTTCAAACGCCAGCGGATATATCTCGCGCAGGTTTAAGTTACAGCCCGGTGGGAAGAGAGGAAAGGTAGATTGCCTGACTTCCGCGAGCAAGTATGAGAGAAAAGGTTATTGAATGAGGAGTGGATATGTGTTTTCCAGAAACGCCCCATCTTTACGAGCAACGTAGTGAGCAGCAGAGTCATGTTCGGTCGTGGCGCGGGCGGAACGGCTGTTGCGTGCCTTAGGGTTGTCGGCCGGGGTGTTGTTGGTGGAGTGGCAATGGAAAAGACGTTGAGAAGGACCACTGGCTGCCCCCAGCTGAGGCCTCTCTCTACATCGTGCCGAGTGACTGGGAAGATCCTATTGCGCGGCCGAGGCTTAGAGAGGCGATGTGCGCCGTGTCGGTGAGCAAAAGTCTGGGTCAATCCTGGAGCCGTGTTCTGTAGCTGGCCGGATGAGGTCAACGGGCACACGAAGACGTGAAAGATAGCCGCAGAGACAGAAACGACCACCAACAAACCAGACAACGAAAACCCCACAGATGAGACGTTTTGAGGTTCCCCTATGTCTTTAGCTCCGCTCAGTTCAGTCACAGACCTAGACTGGCTGAGGACGAGCGGTGTTCTGCCCTGCGACATGGGCCGGGGCAGAACGCGGCCGCCCACCGTCGGCAGCTTTGGCGAGGGTCGCCGGGATGCTGTGGACATGGCAGTTGACATCTCATTTTGCAATAAAAAAAAAAAAAAAAGGCGACAACGGAGCAGGACAGGGCAGCCAGCAAATGCTCCTACGCAACATCGGGGCAGGCGGGCGGCGGCGGCAACGTCGGGATGCTGCTCGGGCAGGCGGCGCTGCAAGCACCCGACATCTCGGGGGTCACAAGCTTTCCGCTACCTTATGTTGACTGCCCCCCAAAAGCCTGGTGTCTGTGATTCGATTCCCATCTTGCATGTCGAGTGTCCCGGACAGCGGGTAGTTACATGATATTGAAGGACGGCGCCTTGACTTATCGGACTCTGTTAAGGCAGGGAATGTGTGGTACTTGGGGAGATGATGTACCGGCTCTGTGTGTAAATCTCGGTGGGGACTTTCGGCCTGTTCCTTTCTCCAGTCCTCCCTCCACATGGTGGGATCTTTCCCTTCTTTCCACCAGAGCCCAGACAAGAGTGGTGCAAGTCCATCTCATGTTGTCGGCTCAGTTGGCATGGCCGCAGAGGGGAGAACGTGGTGCCCCATGTTCCTCCCGTCTTTTCTCAGGCTTGGCAAATGCAAACTGCCAACCTCACCTGCTCAGAGCAGAGAGTCCAATGGGTTCCAGTGAACCTGGCCTCGGCCTCGTCCCATCGCACAATCACACTCACAGTGTCCGTCATATGGCTGGCGAACGTTCTCCGCGGCTGCAGGGCGACTTCTATTCCTCGCAGTTGGCTCCACCGCCATCGAGAAGAGCGGCTCGCATTCATGGCCACCCCTCTCCCGCCCGCCAGCATCACGTTGACATCGACCTCACCAGGCCAGGCCAACCCAACCCAACCCTACCCAGGCGGCACGAACAGAGATCACTGTCTACCTTGGCTGGTGCTTACCGCCTGATGTGCTGTCGGTCCGCCCCATCTGGGAAAAGCGACCTGTCTATCTCGCATGGCCTCTTCCACTGCGGCAGTGTATGTATGTATGTACACTGCAGTGACCAGATGCGCTGCACATACTGCTTTTTTTTTTTTTACGCGCAGCGAGCATGCTCACTTCTCATCTCGGGACTCCACACATCCCATCCAACATGAACCCTGGCCCGTCTGGACGCAGTGTATGTATCTCGGGTCGTGTGAGAGGAGAAGAAACGACTGGAACGCCACAAAGCAGGTACCTGACGTTCGTTAGCCACGCGAGTCTGCAGCAACCCGTGTGTCTCGAACGGGGAGGTATCAACTCCCACCTTGACAATCTTTTGATCCGGCGTCAGTCATTGCTGACAAGTCCTGACAGACAAGACATGGCAGCATCAGCTTCCTCGATCCTGTCTGTGTGGTTTCGACCTCGAGCGGCATTGCCAACGCTTGTTTTAGGTACACGAAGAAGAAAAAAAAAACGCCGATGAGATGAGCGGCAACGCGGGTGGCTCAACCGCCTGTCCTTGTTTACCTTTGTGCTTGCCTTGGAGCCCGACTCGTCTCCCTGAGTTTTTTTGATTGCATTCCTCTTTTTCTTGTTTCATTGCCCAACAGAATACAGCACTGGACAACGACAAGGCCTTGTCCTACCCGTTGTCGATGTTCTTCGAGACATTCGTGTGCGTCGGCATCGGGAGACGTTCGCCGGGCTTTTGGGTGCTTTGGATGTCCAAGTCAGTCAGTATCCGTACCTTAGGGCCTCACAGCTGTCTTTTTTCCATTCCATTGCCTGGGTCTTTCTCTCATCCGGGCTAGGTAAGGTAGGTAGCTAGCAGTATCCGTAACTGTTAGCAGGAACAGGGGTCGGTGGGCGTCAAGGCCCAGGATCCCAGGGTGGCAGCCCCCAGGTCGGCTCCTAGCTCGCATCGAGACCTTCGACAGAACAAGACAAGCCTCGCTGGTACCCCCCCCATACCCCGGCCTGCACGCTACGTTAGCAGCAGGTTGCCCCATCTTTCCCCAACATCGTGCCCCCCCTCCCCTCTCCGAGTCTCCTCCTGGGTCCCGAGTCCCAAGTCCCAAGGCCCAAGTGCAGTCCTTCCTCGGTCCTTTCCTGCTGGGCCCTCCTCATTCCCCTCAGGGCTCCGCTCCCCTCTCTGTCGCCTGCATTGTTCCTCGTTGGCTGACCACACTCCGACTCCATCACTCAGTCACTCCCGGTCACTCACTCACACACACACCAACGCAGTCCATCTCTATGTCTCTCTCTCTCCTCCCGGCGTTTGCAAACCTGGACCTCCTAGGCAGGTAAGGTAGTAAGTGTACAGAGTACCTACTCCCCCTCCTCTGCTCTCCTGACCAGTCCCTGGTTTGCTGGCCTGCACTGCTCTGTCCCGTTCCTAGTGCACTACGACTCCGTGACCGCCCCCCCAGTGCTCTATTTTATTTTTCTTCTGCCCCCTTCGTGCAACCTCCCTTTCTCCTCTGCCTTGATTGGACTCGAGCTCCTTGTCAATCTCTTTCCCCCTGGTTCTGTAACCGTTCACTTTTGCTCCCCTGTTGCTTGATGCATCCGAACTGCCTCCCAGGGCGACGAGGGACGAACACACCCTAGTCGGCTGCACTACCTAGCCACCTCCACATGTCTACACACAGACGGCCACTTGGGGGACAGTCATCATTTTACATGCTAGGCCACGCCTGGTAACCTCTTTGCCCTTCCTTACTTCATAACCTCACCCGTCCCCGATCCTGTCTCGCTACCTACCCTTAGCTCGGCTTCTGTTCTGGCTTCTGTGCTTCCGCACTTCAACCACAGACCTCTTCGCCCGCCATCTTGGGCGACATCCAGCAGACGACTTACAGGCCGCATTGGAGTTGCCTCGACATGTTGTGAGAGACGGACCGGCTTGCTTTCCACACAGCCAGACCAGACCCGGCTTGCTTGAACCAACAGCTTCTCGCCCCCGACTGTCGGAACCGTACCGAACTGAGCAGCAACCAACCCCCAAAACTCTCTCTTATTACCTACACCCGCCCCCAAAGACATGACGACGTCCATCTTCGAACCAATGAACGGAATCGCACCTCCCGGAGTCCACCCCGTGGCCTTGTCCCGTCCTCAGGTCGGCATCGAGCGCCTACCGACACGGCGGATGAGCAACGAGCCCCGGGAATCCATGAATTGCAAGTCATGCCGCAAGCGCAAGGTGAGACACGAACATGAAATCTCGCGGCGCTGTACGCAGGCTAGATATGCGCGCCTAAAGCTCTGAACCAATGTCTTAACACATACATCCTTCTAGATCAAGTGCAACAGGCTCCGCCCTTCATGCGAAGCGTGTCAAGTTTTCCAATGTCCATGCATATACGGTAAGCGGAGCTCCGTCATTGACTTGACTGAGAATGTAGCTGTGAGAGGGTTCGTGGTTTGACTGACTTCATTGTTTTGCTATTGCAGATGCTGTGCCGAAGAAACGTGGACCCAAAACTGATGTACTCGAGGCGCTCTTGAAGAGAGTGGATGGCTTGGAAGCAAAGCTGAAAGAGAAGAACGAGGGAGAGAAAACCCCGACTACGCCAACGACAGCTGGAATCAAGGAGGAAGACGCTTCTCGACCTGAAGTTGACACGGAGGACAGCCCAAACCCCAAGCGTCTAGCTCTAGACACTTCGAAGGTGGACGTTGATGAGTCGGCCATCTACTCGCCTGCACCCGCAAGGTAGGCCTTCGCCCAGACGAATCATGAAAGCCGTCACCTAACTTGAGCAGTGAGCCTTCACCACCTGGTATTCAGCCTGATGCGCTCCTGGATACGTACTTCACCAGGTTCCATTCCAAGCCATATCACATCCTCGACGAGTCGTCGGTTCGACAAAGGCTGCAGTTGAACCAATTACCAAACTACCTGGTCCATGGCATCTACGCGGTTGCTGCGAGGTACGTGTTACCAAAGAGGGCGCTTTCGGCTACTAACCCCTCTCCAGATACACTCCTCATCCTAGCGGTTATCAGTCAGCTGTTCAACTTAGCGAAGAGTTTGCTGCCAGGGCAAGAGCAGAGATAGACACGGATGAGCCTTCGGTCGATGCCTTGCAAGCTTTGTTGTTGCTCGTAATTGCCTTCACGGCGGCGGGCAAGGGAAAGAAGGCATACATGTTGATGAGTACGTGGATCACACCATGAGCCACGCGATGATGCTAACACTGGCCCACAGCAAATGCAGTAGGGATGGCAATGGCCCTCGAAACTCACCGCGAAATGGACAACCATGCTCGAGTCACGCCTGTTGAAAGAGAAATGAGGAGGAGGCTGTTTTGGACATGCTATTTGCTCGACCGGTTCCTGGCCTGTGGCTCGAAGCGCCCTTCTCTCATCGGCGACAAGACCATCCTCCTCCGACTCCCGTGCTGGTCACCGAATCCCTCAGCACCACCCATCGACGGCGAATTCTTTCAGTCTGGGTCCAACCTCCAGTTTCTTCAGGGCAGTGGGAAAAAGTCGCAGGGAAGCACGGGTATGCTTATCGACATTAGCCGCATTCTCGGCATCACGAACCGATACCTTGCAGCCGGAGGTGTGAAGGGCGACTCTCACTTTCCTTGGCACTCACTCTCGAACCTCTCCAAGATCCGTCAAGACCTGGACATCTGGGCATCCGGCACCGAAGACGTCTTCTCGAGTTTGGATACGCTGTTTGGCCAGCCCGACTCGACGATCCTCGTCCTGAGTAAACTGATCTACCATCTCATTCACTGCCTCATCTACCGACCGTTCCTTCCGATCGACCTTGCCGAGCTTGCTGGAACCGGACAGCATCAGTCATGGCAGATTGAAGCGACAAACATGTGTTTCCTCCATGCGAACGCCATCTCCGAGCTCGTGGAACTCGGTAAACAAACCGGAACAATCGAGTGGCCGGCTTTCGTTGGCTACTGCATCTGCACTGCAGGCACAGTCCACATTCACGGCGCACACTACAACAAGAACGGAAATGGAGACTCGACTGTGTTCAGCATGTCGGCCGACTTCTTGTCCCGCGAGATGCAACAACTGAGCGAGCTGCGATATGCGTGGGCTAGTGTCCAGCACCAGAGAGAAACGCTCCAGGGCATTTACAACGCCCATTCCGAGCTTGTAAAGAGCCTAGGAAACAACCCTATGCGATACTCCCCAGCTTTCCACCTCGAGGATTTCTTCGACAGATACTCCAACATTGGTGGACCTGGCGGCCAGACGTTCAACTTCGATGCCGCGAACTTGAGCCTGTCTGACGTCGTTGTCGACTTCACCACGGACACTTACACGGGACATGATCTCTACGCACCTCGCGCGAACAGCATGCACGAGAACGAGCGGCCGAATCTCAAGCGCAAGAACACCGCGCCATCTGGCCGCAAGCGTCCGGACCCGAAGGTCCTGTCGCCGCTCAGTACTACCAGCATGGCCCCTCCGCATGGGTTGCCGACGCCGTCTCACGCCCGCCACTCATTCTCTCACCCCACCCCGACAATGGCTGCCCACCCATCCCCGGGCCTCTTGGCAACACCCACCTCGTTGCCACCTCACCCTGAGGCAATCGAACGTGCGCCCATACCAGTGCCTCATGTGCAGTACGATGAAGCAGCTGCAAATAACGCGGCGGTAGCAGCGGCGGCCGCCGCGGGGTTCTCTCTTGGACCTCAACACCATCAGCAGGGTAACATTCCCACTCTATCCTCGACTCCCTTCTCCCCTCAATTCAGCTTCGCGACCCCTGGACCGAACAGCAACAACGAGGGAGGCGGTAGCTACGACCCCATGTTTGGCGGTCTACCAACCAACGCTTTTGGCAGCCCTGCCGCATGGCACGGCGACGACGGAGGAAACAAGGTGGCACCAGGGGTGGCCGCACCCAGCCCGGGCAACAAGAGCAACAACGGCAGCACTGGAAGCGGTCCCGGCGAAGAAAAGGACCCCTTCCTGAGCCTTTTGGAGCAACTTGCCGAGAACGAGCACCAATTCGCACGTCCGGGTAGCGAACTCGACTTCTTCTTCGGCGGCACCGGCGCGCCGCAGTAAACTTTGTGTGTACGATTCGACGATCCTCCAGCTATGACTCGAATGTCAAAAGCTGGCAGGTCATTTCCTCACTTTTTATTTGTCTTTTCGCCTAGCACGATACCTCTGCTTTTGCGCACACTTTTGTTTGGAAACACGGACAAAGCTCGGGGGCAACTGGCATTCTTTATAGAAAAGGGGCAAAAAGTCATCATCAGGATGGAAACGGCAATTCTGGACGGAGCGTTGACGATGGGATGATCTAGCATGTCTGGGAGTTTAATTTATGGCACCGGGTGCTTTCTCAGCGGGGGGTTGTGTATGAACAACGAACAAGCATCCATGGATCCTTTTCGGATAATGGCTTTCACGGAGGCAGAGAGAAAGAGAGAGACTTGGGGTCTCGCGTTGGAGGGAGGGACCTTTACCATTCTTGATCGCTGAGCGACGGGGGGTCCCATCGGGGGAGATAACCTGTCCTCATGCTACCCTATTTTAGGGAGTTTTTATTCCAGCTTTGACGAGAGAGTTCTGAGGACTCTACAGTACACGCTTACCAGAGCCTGTCACAATGGAACCAAATATTTCAACGTCATATCTGTGTCTGCTATCTTATCAACCAAGTCAGTGACGTTTTGTAGATGCCTCCCGGTGTAGACACCTCGGTCTGATCCGATCGAACCCCAAGACTTTTCGTCACCGCAGTCACTGCACGTCTGGCACAAAGTCCCGACCTGGGGAAACCAGCCCCAGCCAAGACAAAGACATATGCCCAGTCTTCAGCTCGGGGTTGGTTCGCATCTACGCCGCCAAGACGAGGGCTGGCTGAGAGTCCTGGGGAAGGGGGGTGGGTGGGCTGTTCATTTGGGTGCGCGCGAGTAGTCAGGTCCAGGTGCAGGATTGCCGGGCAGGTGGCATGGTCTTGGGCCTCCATCTCTCTCTTTCTCTGTGCATTGCATGCGGTTGCCTTCCTGCCCCGTCCCAAAGGGCAAAAAAAGAAAAGAAAGAGAGAGAGAGAGAGAGAGAGACAGGCAGGCAGTCAGGCACCCTGGGGGTCGTCATGTGTCTCGGCCGAGCGGAAGGGGGGGGACAGCAACCAGGATCTTTTGACGAGGAGAGCCAAAGGTGCCGGTGCGACGCTGTAATGAGGTAGCGAATGCGGGGATTTGGGGCAGGCAGGTGGGCAGAGGCACCAGAAACCAGGGTCTGAACACGACGGGCGATACCTACCTTACCCCTTCTGAGTTGCCCCCTCGGTATTCGCTCGGGTCGGGAAGGGAACGGTGCGAGGAATCGGCAGGCAGGAGGATGCATGGGGCTGCTTTTCTCTCTCTCTCGCATGCTTGTTGTATTCGTGCAAGGTACCTGACCTAAGGTACATCATGGAGGTGAAGTTGTTGCGGCAGCGGTGTGTGCGGCTCCGTGGTGTGCGGATGGAGGTCTGCTGCTAGCTAGTAAGGTGCCTTACCTTGCCCTGTTGGAGTGCAAGAGATGAGAGGAGGTGTGGAGGAGACGGGCTCCGTTTCGCGCGGCTGTTCGGGCCGTCGCATCTGAGGCCCTTTCTTTCGCGTTTTCTTTTCTTTTATTCTAGAAGAATGAGAGGGGGGAGGGCATATAGCAGAGGGCACATATCGGGCGACCTAAGCTTGGGGCGGGCTGGTAGTGAGGTGGTAGTGAGGTTGGGGTAGGATTTCTGGGGTTGGAGGGAGCGAGCTGGGGTTCAGTCCGGGGTTTGTGTGGCGCGCGTGCCTGGCTGTGCTCTGGAGCTGTCAGCCAGTCAACGACAGCACCTGACTTGGGAGGAGCTGCGGCAGGATGTGGGAAACGGCAAAAGGCGGGGGTGGGGGACGACTTGAGTGAGTGATGGGTGCTCAGTTACACGGGTAGCAAGACTGTCCACGATGAGAATCCAACATATTAAATGGGAAGGATCAAAAGGGAGTTTTGAGTTGGGAGGGGTTGGATGGATGGACGCATGGAAAAGGGTCTCTGGTGGTTTTCCGTGGGTTGGTCGACCCTGGATTCGGGTCACGCGCGGCGTTCCTGGGTGTTAATTTCGACGCCGGACGGGACTGGGAAGGGATCAGCATCAGCAGCCAGCAGCCAGCGCCGTTGGTAACGTTGGGGGACGGGTTTTGGGGGGGAAGCATTGCGGAGTTGCGGGGGAAAGGTAAGGTACGGTACCTAAAGCTGCTGAACGCGTGTGGAGGGCTGGCAGTATGGCTTTGGCAAGGCGTGATTGGTATGAGGGCGGGATACGAAAGTCTAGTTGGCTTCGGCGTGTCTGGCGACGGGACGGAATGGTCGGTTCGAGGTTGTTTTGCTTGTGTAATATTCGTATTCGAGGGGGTGCGCGGTGCGCCGGGGATGGGCGGGGGCGGACGGACGACGGCCGTGCCGAACGGAGGCCGGGCTTGACGCGTGACCACTCCGGAGCAGCTGTGCGACTCTTAGAAGGAGCCAGCTATAGCCTGGCTCAACAACCGTTTGAACAACAACACCTGGAGCGGTCTCAGACGGAATTGTTCGCCTCCTGTCTTGTGCCTCAGGGCGGGTGCATGCATTGCACGTGCCGTTCGCTAAAAGAGCAGACTCCGGGGAGATGCCGTGGTGACGACCGGCAGTGCGATTGTCACCCTCCGTCGTGTACGAGATACTACCAGCCCTTCATACCGATGCTAACTGCAAGAACGAATCCGAGAGAGCATGCTGACATCATACCATGAATGAATGGCTAGACCTCCCGGTTGCTGCACATGGTAGGGAGTGTTGTCATGCGGGGCAAGGCCATGATTTCCTGAATCCCTGGAGTTGTATGACCGGCCATGTCTGCCAATATTTGAGTTCTGCCTAAGATGACAGCGGCTGCTTCAGCCTAGATTGAGGCTTGGGGCTGGTCTGAATGCTGCGGGAATCGCCCATGTCGTTGTGCCAGACTGTTATTTGATACTGCAAGAATCAGAGCAGCATCAATTCGTCTTTGCTTTCAAACCATTGCCGGCGCTAAGCCTACATGTATCAAGCGAGTGAGTGCAAGACCACCTGCAAGCCAGGAGCTAGACGCAAAGTGCTCGAGAACCCGATCACAATCCGAAATTAGATACGCACTTGGCGAAAATGCTTCAGTCCCTGGGGAACTAGTCCTCAATAAATGCGACGTGGTCGCGTTCGGTCTATCTGTAGTACTCATATGTTGCACGGGAAGCATAATGAGCACCGTCAACTCGGCGAGATAGCAGTGATTGCATAGGCTCTTCCTCTCCTGGGCCGTATACGAGCAACGCCCGCAACATTGGTGGTCAAGAAGTGTGTCTATGCACTTCATTGGTCGTATGTTATTGCAACTCCTGAGAACAGAGCTTGCATGGTACAACTTCTTTCAGACCTGAGAATCACGGCCGTCCTCTAGACGAATAAGGGCAACGCTCCGGTGAATTTCTTAAGCAGTATATCGTCAACTCTAAAAGCAGTCTGCGCGGCGTATTCCTCGAAAATCGGAGGTGTTTAAAAGGAACCACGTAGAGCGCTGTGGATATGTCCTGAATCTCAGACATGGCAGTTCATTTCCAACCTTAGTCGGTAAAGGAGCTCTAGTTCCTGGTCGGCAGCCACCATCGGCCCTTCTTCCTGTTTTGAATGTCACCAGCTACTGAAGCTGAAGCCATTACTGTTAAACTCTAAAGTAAGAACGATCATACATATGATAGAGACTACGATGACGACGGGCAGAAGCAACACATAAGGCGTCATGATCTTGTATGTTCCAAATAGCTTGCTTGATCAATCATATCTCACTGTGTTGAATGCTTTTCTGCTGCAAAGAACAGTACCCAACGCATTATCTTTCCCAAACCAAAGCTCGAGCTTGAAGTCATTTCATCCACAGAAGAAGTAAACAGTAACGCAAACATGTGTACTGCTCGCTCTCTGCGAGAACCAATGTCACAGTCCAAGATGTTTCTTCGCATTCGCGGAGGCGACCGTCTAGTCAGAGCCTTGTAGCCTCTTAAAAAGGCGAGGCTCTTCGTACGAAGCCGCAACGCCCGGTATGCAGCAATGAGTGTCTTGGATTACGGCCTCACCAGATTTTGAGGTACCTTGGCCAGGAATATGATGCGAAACCAGGCACGAATCCAAAATGATTTTGAAAGCCCGAATTCATCGGGCTGTCGGCCATCTTCGTCCCTGACCACTTGATATATATTTGTGTTCTCGATAGGTATGTCGCTTCGGAACACCAACTGAAGTAAATTGATCAACGACTGAAGCTTTACCAATCCGACTTACGACCGATTGTTCTTCTTTCTTGATACGGTAAGCGACTTGGATCAGGCGGCGTTCCTGATGGGTTCATCACTACATTCCCGTGGCATTCACGAAGAGGAAGTCCTATGAGAGATCGTTAAATAGCTCTTAAAGTCCACGCCGTCTTTTGAGGCCGGACAAAAATCATCACGGATCTATATCTGTCGTTATGTTGAATTCCTGGGGCTGCATGGTGACGTGGTGAGACTCTTGGGCATGCCGGGTGTGGCCACGCCTGGATATCCACACCCTCCGTCGGACCACACCCTCCGTCGGACCACCTCAGCCCTATGGCGTGAATGATCTGGGTCTGGTCTAGAAATAGGATAATATAAATAGGCAGAGGGCGTAGCCATGGAAACTTCCTCTAGCCAGGCCCAGCTGCGAGAGAAATGCGGGCGGGTGCGCACTCTGATCTGAAGTTGATACATCCCCAACTAATTCAACAAGAGCGCTCCGCGAGACTGAATATATCAAATGTTGTCTTTCTACTCGTCTTCTCTGCATTCTTTGTAGTATCATGCATGTATTCATACTACTGCACTAGCACTTCTGTGATGAGTGCTTCAGAAAACGGGAGCATCTAGTCAAGAGCCTGATCAACCAGTGCGCACCGATCCATAAACAAGAAACGTTAGCAATATCCTCTGCGTTCTCATGGTTTTGGGTTCAAGCCTCATGAACCCATGTGTTCTTGTAAATAGAGTCAGGGTCGTCAATGTTATGGATTGATCATTTTGCTTAGTAGGAGGTGCGACAATGCTCAACCTTTGGAATTTCGCCCAGACGGTCCAAACGAAGGCTGATTATCTTCTCCCAAACTTGATCCTACACCAGCCAATGTCGGTACAGTCGTCTCTGAGTTTTCCGCAGAATGTTCAGCAACGCATACATGAAAACAGTCATATCATATCTTGATATTGATGTGGTGACCGATACAGCAGTCTTTCTTCGTTCTTTTGCACCGCTCGGTGAGTATTCTAGCCGTATTAATTAACATCGCGGAGACGATTGAAACGTCAATGGGGCTCTCTTGGCTAAATCATCATGTTCTATAGGATTGTGATGAGAATTCTATTGAAAACCTTGAGACGATATACCTCATTTGCGTGAAAGAAGCCATTGAGCAGACATTGACATTGACGCCTTTATGCATGGCTTCAAACCATGTCCAACTCTGCCTGCCTCTTACGCAACTAACCACCGCACAGAACCTTCCTAAACTGGCGAAAAACATACTTTTCCCCCAATCCACAGAGGCCACAAAAGCCAAGCCCGTTAAACATCGGCCGAAAGGCCCGTCCGGCCCCTCGGACCTCGCCGGGGCGGCTTATCTTATCAACCCCGCCTCCCCCCACCTCGGCGCGCGGGACTCGGGAGACCTGACGACAACCTCATGTCATTTCCCTCTCATCATTCGTTGCGAACTCACTCACTTACACAGACATACCGCCACACTCACAATCTCATGTCTCGGTGAGTAATTCCTTCAACTCCATTCAGGAAACTTCATCAGAGAACCACCCGAGAACCCCCAAAGATGAACGCCCCTCCGCCCCCAGAGCTCAAAATCTCCCCACCCCTCCTCAACTCCGCCAACCCCTGGTGCACAACGCTCTCCGACCTCAAAGCCCTCCACGCCTCGCCGCACACCGGCGCCCTCACCACGCGCACCTCCCTCCTCGCCGGCTTCGCCCACTCCGACGCGCGCCACCAGTACACCTTCTTCTCCCCGTCAACCTCCCGCCCCTCCCCCACCGTCCCCAACTCCTCCTCCCACCACACCACCCCGAAAGACCTGCGCCCCGAAGACGTCGCCTCGCTCAACAACCTGGGCTACTCCCCGCTCCCCCTCGACACCTACCTCGACTTCATCGCCGACCTGCCCGCATCCCCCATCGAGGGCCACCACCACCGCAAGCTCGTCATCGTAAGCGTCACCGGCTCCCCGGACGAGATCGCAGAATGCTACGCCCGCGTCGCCGCCTTCGCGCCCACGACGCCGCACCCGCTCGCGATGGAGATCAACCTCTCGTGCCCCAACATCGCCGCCGCCGCGCCGCCCGCGTCCGACCGCGCCCAGCTGAAGGCCTACCTCGCCGCCCTCCCGCAGACGCCCGCCATCCCCGTCGGGCTGAAGACGCCGCCGTACACGCACCCGGCGCACTACCAGGAGCTCATCGCCGCGCTGCGCGAGGACGCGACCGTCGTGACGAGGAACGCGATGCTCAAGGTGCCGAGCAAGATCAGCTTCATCACGGCGGTGAACACACTCGGCTCGTGTCTGTTGTTGGAAGAAGAGGGGGATGAGCTGGCGCCGCGGCTCCCCGGCTCCGGGCTCGGCGGCATGGCCGGTGCGCCGCTGCACCCGCTGGCTCTGGGAAACGTAAAGACGATTGCGGAGCTGGTCTCGCAGGAGCCCGAGTTGTTGCACATCAAAGTCATCGGGGTCGGCGGTGTGTCGGATGCGGATGGGTTCAGGCGGATGAAGAGCGTTGGCGCGTATGCCGTCGGGGTCGGCACGGCGCTGGGCAGAGAGGGCGTGCAGGTTTTTGAAAAGATTTCGTCAGGGTTGGCAAAGTAGGTGGTCACAACGGCGGCTCACGGAAAAGTTTCGCAGCGGTCAAGATTTGAAATGTCTAAATCATAACTTTTCATTCATCGAACGTCATTATCATTGGGTATATAACAATTAATATAAACAGGCTCAAGAGCCTGCACAGTAATCAAAAACATCGCTCATTCATACGGTCTGGGACCGCGTATCGTTGCTCGCCTCGGACGACTTGTTGGAATTCTTTTCTTCAGAATGCTCAACGGCCGGGGGAGTGACGCTTTCCCCGTTGGTTCTGCCAAACGGGGATATTTTGCTAAAAACGCTGCCTCGCTTGCTCTTCGCCGCAATGGAGGACATTGTTCTTCTGCGCCGTCTTACTTCGCGGTTCATGTCGATCTCGTCTGCGTGAGCCTGACGCTCCTCGGCGGTAATGACCGAGTGCTCAGGATTCGTCATGGCCCTTGCATCCTTGACGGACTCGAGCCAGGTTGGGTAAAAAGCCGTCAGCACGAAGAGGGCCACGATGAGGACAAATGCAAGCTGCACCGTGGCGCCGTTGTTGATGATGGCGTACATGACGTAGGGAAAGAAGGCGGCGCCGGAGCCACCCATGGTGATGAAAGCGGCCGCCCGCTTCGTCCGCCGCCCCTGGCCTCGAAGGCCGATGGCAAAGATGAGCGGCCAGACGGGTCCCTCGCCGAAGTAGAACAGTACTACTGGGATCAGTAGCAGGTTAGGGTCCGCCGGCCTTAGCACAACTGTTAGGAGGGCAGCGACGAGCGACAGGCCCACGCTGATTGATAGCCATGTTCTCGGCTTCGGCATGCGAGGGTTGCGAACGGACAGGTAGGTGAGGTACGCAACGATGAATCGTGATACGGCAAACGCGCTATGGGCAACGAGGTGATAGTCCGTTACCCCCAGTATAAGGCCAGGCGGTTTGTCGCTGTTCTCCCCTGGGTTTGTGTCTGCGTTTGTTGCCGCTGATCCGGTGTCTTCTTGGTTCGGAAGGGTGGCGATGAGCAGGGCGCGAAAAAATATATTGTTGCATTCTTGCGAAGCGACGTAAGTCCACTGGGCAATGACGGCAAATATTAGACTCCATGTCCGGAGTTGTAGTCCGCCAATGCTGCGCTTATGGGGGTTGACTGGCAGCCGGTCTGCTGTTTCTTGTAGTTCGTTGTCATTTAGTTCTGGTAAGGGCATGTAATAGAAGAACAGCCCGAGGGCCACACACAGAAGCGTGATGGCAAGGTAGGTCCATTGGACGTTGAGTAGCGTTGTGGAGTTGTCGTTGGTACCGTCCTGATTGGTGATCTTGGTGAAGAAGACCCGCTGAGCCATCAGACCGCTCAGCACGGCACCGATGCCTTGAACGCCCTGGGCGAGCAGAAGTCGTGTCTCGCCGTACTCTGGCGGTCCACAGAGAATCAGGAAGGCGTTGGCGCCTGTTTCCAGGACGGACAAACCAAAGCCAACGACAAAGTTGCTGAGCAGGAAACCACCCCAGGACTTGGTGACGGCAGATGGCCAGAAGATAATGGTTCCAACGCCATAAAAGCACAGTCCAACAATGAATGTCACCTTGAAGCCCCCGACGCTCTCGGCCCCGTGCCGGTTGTTCTTCCGGTTTCTGCGGTGGTGTTCATCGCGCCTCAAAATCCACTCACCCACGACCAAGGGGCCAAAGAAGTAACCGCCGCCAAAGTACGCGGTTGTGAGACCAAGTGTCTGGGCCACAGACATTTGTGAGACGCTCGAAATGACGTTGTTGAGGGTGTTGAGTAGGCCGTAAGAGATGCCCCACATCAGGAACAGGATGGTAACCACGAGACAGTAGCGGAACGATTCTTGAGAATCACACTTGACCATGCTTTTCGGCCGCCTCATATTGACGAAGCCGAAATAGATGGTGTTCTCTCTGCTGGTCGCCATAGAAGTTCTCGTCCTCATCCCACCTAGCCTGCCTGCGCTGGACGCCTCGAATTGTTCTAGCGTCATTTCGGGGGTGGTGAGAAACTCGAGCGCCGTCAAACCGTTTCCGTCGGTATCTGCAGTCGTAGGATTCAAAGACGCTCCGATATCTCGGCTGCCACGAGCTGCCACAGGTGGCTGCTGGACACTGACACTGCCGCGGTTCGGGTTCGTTGCCGGTGAAATCAGGCCATCGCTGCCATTACGATTTCTCGGGCTGTCCAAGATGTCCTTTTCCGTCTGAGTGCTCGATCGCGTTCCGTCGGGGTCAATGATCATCGCCGGGAGGATCTTGATGATGAGAGGCTTCAGAGTCGGGATGCAAGCACATGACATTCCAACGTTCACCTCCACAGCTGACCACATGAAAGACAGAGACGAGTTCCAGGCGAAGTTCGGGGTGCCGCCAAAGCGGGAGTTCGGGTCGGCCGATACGCCGGTGGGGACAGAGGTGACGGCTTGCTGTAAGTAGTAGATGCGGACGACGTCCACGACAGTAACAAAGATACCGAGGGTAAAGGTAAGGACTAGGATAATCTTCTGCCTCGGAGGCAGTCTCATGCCGGTCAATACTGGTATGGGTAGGGCCAAGATGGCCAGATCGGTGACGATATTTATCGGCGCCGAGCAAATGAATTCGGTGAGCAGCGGGATGCATTGGGAGGTGTCCTGCCCAACCTCCCAGGCTGCTTCAACGGGTCGACATTGAAAAATGTTCATAAGGGTGAGCACGGTGCCAGCGAGATTGACGATGCCCAGAGTGACCCAAGAAGCAAATCTGAGTACTTTTTTGGTGTTTTTCGAAAGTCGCAGGTAAAAGATCAAGACGGCGGTTTTTGTTGCCATGAGGGCAGGATTCTGCGGGGTTGTAAGCAGGTGGCGGGCCACAGCGAGACACGGTACGCCAACGGCGCCAGGAGGTCACTCACATAGAGTATTGAAAAGACATATTCGCACGCCCGCAATGAGCCCCAATGGCTCCTCGCAATGTCGGCATCGTAGCGGCCAAGTCCTCTGCGGGTGCCGAAGCAAATGGTGAAAGACAATCCGAAGGCGATGAGCCAGGCCAGAAACATGGTCTTGTCGTCCCAGCTGACATTTCTGACAATGAAGCGCCTGCAGAAGAGACGGGCGGCTACCATGACACTCGCTAATACGAATGTTGCCGTTGTCACGGCAAAGACAGCCGGGCCACGATCCGGGACGCCATCGTCAGTGGCAGTGACGACTGACATGCTCGGCGAGAAGAAGCGTCGAGGCAGGAGGGGTCGACCAGGATTTACCACCATGGAGGTTTGGAGAAGGACGGTGGGTTGCTAACTGTACACCGATGACAACCATGCCATGGCTTTAGGGTCTGACACATGGACGCAGTAAGTGTGATGACGTTCGGGGCGCCACTCGCTCGGCGGGCATCGAGGGGTCCTGGATGAAGGACGTTCGGCGGCGGCGCAGCTATCGTGGGTTGGACGGGCACACGCGACGAGATCGACAGGTTGGAGAAGCTTTGGCGACGGCTGTTTGGGGAGATGGGGAAAAAATGTCGGGGTCGTTTAGTCGTTCGCGGCGGCCGGGGAAACGGGTATAGAAGCTGGCTGGCGGAAGAAGGCTGGGGCAGTAAAGATGGAAGTGTTTTGCCCGTCCAAGTAGTCTGGTACAGTCATGTAATCCTTCTAGCTGCAAGCTTGCGCGAATATGTTCGTGGTCGGCAGTTCTCTTTGGTGTGGAGGTGCGACGAATCCGCGGCGCACAATTGGCACTGGCACAGACAGAGAGGGCGCAAGCGTCATACAAGCTGCTGGCAAGAACAAGCGGCAGGCAAGAGAAGTCAGGTCGGTCGGGTCGGTTGAGTACTTGGGCCGCAGGCGAGGGCGGGACGGGAAAGCCAGCAGACTCGGGAGCAAGAAAGCAGGAAACTAGATGAAAGAATTGGCAGGAAAGATGAGATGGATGGACGGTGAGGCAGCAAAGTACAAGGCCGGTAGGCTAAGGTACCTCAAGGTAAGGTAAGGTAAGGTAGGTAGAGGGAGAGAAACGGGCGAATGCGAAATGCTGGGCGTTAAACAACCCAACGCTAAGTAGGGCGTACCTTGTTCGGTATCCAACCTGGTCACCTACATAGGTATAAAGTGGATAGGTACTTTGTGGAAGGTACCTGCCTCCCCAAGTGGGAGAGGTCGGCTGGGTTTTTTCCCTTGGGTACAGTCCACACCTCTATGCTGCTGCTGCGGCGGTCTTGGCATCAAGGTTGATCTTTTTCGTTATTCCTTCCAGGTTGGCAGGGTTGGCGGGGTCCAGCAATAAAGCGCAAGCCTGGCAACCTACGCAATACTACGGTATACATACTATCACTATGACCTATGCTGGCATGCAGAAAACGGTGGTCGCTGATGGACGTTGATGGCTAATCACCAACGGGCGGCAGGCGGACGTTCAGCCACTGGTGTTGCAGAGTTTTCCGGTGCAGGACAGGAGCCACGGCGCCCAGTATGGACAGGCATGGATGGATGGATGGAGTGTTGCTTTGCCGAAGGATATCTACACTATCTATGTACCTGCTCCCACAATAATAATTATGGAGCGAAGTGGCTACAAGTACCTTGTTATGGAGCACAAACTGGTTCTGCACTTATTCCGCAGCACCTGCTGCGAAGAAAGCAGCGCGCTGGATGAGTGGGTGACGATGCGAATCAGAGCACGTCTTTTGCAGTGCTCCCACGCCGCAGGCAGGGCGGTCGCTGTCGGCCTCAGCCAGCGCCATCCACATGGACCCTCCAGCGTCCAGTCCCGTTGCCGCCTCGGAGTGGCAGAGCGAGATTGCCGTGGACCCCTCGCAGCTCTCCGCTCGACTGAGTCCCAAGATTCCCCGACACTACTGCGAGTCTGCGAGAGCACATAAGCTCCAATGTACGCAGTACGGAGCACCAAGGACGTTTTGCACTTGCATTCGCTACCGCTTAATCCACATCAGCGGTGACGGGCCATGATGAATGCCACTGACAGACAGACGGCAATGCGCGAGATAACAACGACACCCGGCTTCCTTGTCAGCAGGCCTTGTAAGGACACAGAGCCTGGCTATTCTCTAGTGTAATAGAGCGAGTCTCAAAACAACAAGACATGAAGTGCGGAAGCACCGCGGCAGGATGGAGGAGGGTGCGAAAATCGAACGGTGCGGCGTCTTGGGCTACGGCTGTGGAGCTACCTATCCTGTATCCTGCGGTATCCGCTCGTCTGTGCCTCTCAGTGTTCGTACCGCCAACCGCCGCAGGAGTCTCCCTGGTGCGGCTGGTACAGATGGCTTGGCGAATTACGGCGAACTGCGTAATAATGGGCGGTGGGCGATGACATCGAGTGCGTCGATCCTCGTCTCTCTGGAAGCCAATCACGCATCTCATCGCTGCGGGACTACCCCGGATTCTGGGCCTCTTTGGGCCAAGCTCGAGTTCGCTCCTGCCTGCCAGCTGGACCCAGGCACACGCGCCGGGATGCCCTGACCTCGAGAACCCAGATGAACGCTGCTCTTAGAAAGGAAACTTCCAGGATGGCCGCTGGACCGCCGCGAGAGCATTGGGCGGCACCTGGCACGGCACTCACACAAAATAGAAAGAGCACTTTCAACTTTTTGAAGCACATCCACGGCATATCCACAATACAATGGATGTCATCCACTGAACGCCTAAATCCGTCGGCCACAGTCCACACCCAACATCTCCTGGGTGCTCCTCCCGAAGGTCCCTTCGGAACCCTTCGGCGTCCTCCCGCCACCTCAGCTGGCATTGGGCAAGATGGAATTCACAAGTACACCGTACGGCGGTACACCACGATTACCTCTTGGGGGACCGAGTCCGAATACACCAACAGCCAAGTCCCAACTTCCAGAGACTCCAAAAACAAGATCCGGATCACTGGGAACCTTCAAATTAAACTCGGCTCAAGGTTGCGAATTCGCCACCGTCCACACAAGCTCGCGCCTCCACGTCCTCCCCATCCGAGGATTCCCCCTCCTTCAGACGGGGAAATCTCGCTCTGCTCTGTGTAATCACCATCCATCCGGTCCCCATCGCCGACGCGGCTCAAAGCCCTCCGCTGCCTGCCTCGGCCCTGTCTTGCCATCTACCTCGCGCTCTCTCTGTGTGACGTGAGCAGTGCGGCAAATGCACCACGCGACCCCGGTTCGTGGTGAGACAGACCGACTGAGAGAATAACAGAACAAAAGTGGAGAGACACTGAGGAGAAGCCTGTTGATGGACGGGGAAAAAAAAATTCTCATGCTCTCTGTGCCTCAATGCGACGGCGACTGTGAGAGAGGAGAATCAGGGCCGAAGCGGTGCAATGGCCGACGCCCAAAAAGAGCGCCAAGAAATCACAGCCTGGCACCCACTGCAGACTGCTGCGAATTGCTTGGCTGGCATTGGGCCTCTGCTATGCAGAAGATGGGGTTTCTCTGTTGTGGTGCTCCCCCCGGTCATGGCGCGAGAAATGGACCGAAGTACGAGCGGGCCATGCCATGGGCTGTATCCGTACTGCGGTAGCCTGTGGGCGATAGTTGATCTACCATATCGTCTAACAGGACGAATTGTGAATACGGACCCTTTGTCGATCGCATGAGGGTTTAAGCATGAAGGGGTGAGGGGTCCCAAGAGGAGGTGAGAGTTGCTGCGCCAGACGAACAACTGGCAGGACGACAGGGTCAGCAGATGCCACCTTGCTTGCTTTGGATGCCAGCCTGCCAGGTATGGTATGCCACGCTGTTGCCGCCTCTTTTGGGGACCGGACGGGATGGAGGCATTCGAGAGACGAACTCGACGCTTGTGGTGACCGCAACTTGTCAATCTGCAGCTAGCTGCGGTCAGGGACGACGACGGCACCTCGTTTCTGTCATGGTGTATTGATGTTTGCCGCTTCGCTCTCGGAAAGCTACCTGGGACGAAAAGGCCGGCTTGCGAGTGGTCACCACGTCACTGCCAAAGCAACCGCATTACCGACACTCCGTCACTCCAGTCTCCTTGACAAGTGTTGGGACGGGTTGATCGGTCGGTTATCAGGTGCTCTCTTAGTTTGGGGAATCCGTGCTCAAGGTCCGCTGCCGGCGCCAGCTACTGCCACTGCCGCTGCCACTGCCACCGCCTCTTCCAGTGACATCGGAAGTCACCGTACCTTGAGGCAAGGTAGTCAGTCACCTGCATTCCTCGCGTCGCTATCGCGCAGCCAAACCAAACCATACCGCACCGCACCGCAGGTATCTATCTGCAGCAACGTTTCCCACCTCAACCGCCATTCTCCACGGCCACGTTCGACATTCGACTTTGCCTGTTCCGGCCCCTGCCCCAGCCCAATCATCCACCTATCCATCGTTGCGCTTGGAATTGGCTTTGCAACAAGCTATTGGTGGCGTCCGTGTCAAAGAACAGACAATGACTCTCCCTAGGCGCCCCCGGGTGCATCGACGGGCGCCTCACTGAGTGTCGTATCACTGTCCACGACGCCCGAGGGCCTTGCTATGTACGCCCAGACGAGAGCTGACTCAGCTCACCCGTCAACGAGAGGCTTCTCTTCACTTCAACTCACCTCCAGCCTTTGAAGCCCTGCTGGCTGTTCCACGGCCGGCATCAAATATCGATGTGCCTGCCCAAGTGCAACGGTACCTACGCCGTAGGTAGCAGACATGTCGCCAAAGACCGAGTCGAGAGAGAGATCGCCCTTTTCCGAAACCAAAGCTCCTTCAACAACACACCCGTTCCATGGAGAAACAACGTCATCCGAACCCTCGAGGAAGGAACCTTCTTTTTCCTCTCATTTTCACGTTTCGACGTCTCCAAGGACCAAGACTCCAAGCGCACCGACAGTCCCCAGATCCCAGATCCCCTCCCCTCTTCTCTCCCCTCCCTCCCCGGTACCGGTAGTGGATAGCCTGGCGGACCACCCCACGTCATGAAATCTTGGAAGCCATTGATAACCTCTTTACTGAAGAGGCAAGGACCCGACGCCCATAAGGCTAGATATCGGATCATCGACTGCAAGCCCACCGTGCCGTTTCCACATACTGCAACTCTCGGAGTTTCAAGCTGATGACGGCCACGATGAAAATTCTGAATTAAGGACACCGCAAGCACTCAAAGACGCCATCCTGACATTTTTACGTATCCCCTCTGTTGATCAGGACCGGGTTTGCGTGCGGCTCCGCCAGGCTTTTTTCTGGATCGACAACACCACGCCAAGCCGATTTTTTCTTCAACGGCGCCTACGAGTCAGTCACCTCCAAATTGGCCCAAACCACCCAACCTCGTACGACAAAATTTACTTCCAACGACTTCCGATGCCAAGAAAAATGGCAGCTGTCGACACAGCAAACGCAATCGGTCCCAACCCCTCCTTGTCCTTGCCTTCGGCAGGCAATCAAAAAAGAAGACCAAAAACCTGCACGAACCGACGGTCAATGTCCGATTGTCACTGGACCGCCTGGTCAGAGGACGGGGGGAATAAGCTTCACATATCCCGATTCGGAACCTTCAAGCTACTGGACCTGGGACCAAAGCCCACGCCGATGGACGGCAAGCATCCCCGCACTTGCTCTGCTACGCGCATGTTTTCAGCGGGATACTGCTACGTGCTGCGATCCGCGACCGGCTACCGTCAAACTCTCAACCACAGATAACCGCTTCCCGCGCCGGTCGAGCTGCAAGGGCTTGGGGTCCAGATTCTTGCCAGGAACCTCAGGGCCCCCCATCCTTCTGCACCTCTGCAAGTCGATGCTACTCTGCTGGGCCAACACTCTTACATGGTAATGAATACAATGCGTGGCATCGAAATGTAAGAAAACGTCATGCCCTGGTTCGACAGCTGATAGGGAGAAGCCTCCGGATGAGCGCGGCCATCAGCCAGCCCACTAACATGATGACAAGTCCTTCCTCGTTCCTCAACAGGCCTACGAAATGCCCTATGCTCTCACTCGGGTCTTCTGTTTTCTTCACCGCGGATCTAGAAAGATCCCATTCATCAGACGAGACAATGCTCGAGTCTTGGCCGGTCTCCCGCCCCGAACTTTAAACACTAGAGTATCTCGTCCGCACGACCGTGCGGCTGGCAACTCTGCATCGTCCTGCCGTCTGACTCGAATATACCTTTGGGTAGCCGCCGGCGGGATGTGGGATGTGTTTCGCGAGCCATACTCTCTCACCGGTGAAACCCGTAGATGGTGTTGAGGCTCCGCGGTGTGTGTAGTGCTAGTCAACTCAGTCGCCGACGGTTTATTCGAACCGCTTTACCTAGAGTTTCCCTTCCGGCAAGTCGCCGCGATGGTCGTAGTGTTGATCCGGTGGGGCTCTTGCGAAAGGCTCACAACTATGGCTATTGAGCATGTTGGACGTTTGTAGTGCGCGACTCAATATGTCGGAAAACGTTAACGAACCTCAAAAAAATTCTTTGAGATTTCCACGGAAGTTGCTGCGGTATGCGGGCCACGAGTAGGAGCACTCACCAGCAGGTCCGTGGTCGGAGCTGGGATGATCAGTCATCGTATCATGTCCCTGCTGCGTTTATCGGAAGAGATACAATTGAACACACACTGAGAGCCATTCCATGTTGTTGACGAACTTGGCTGGCAGGCGGGTGTAAGTCAGGCTTGGAAAAAGATTTGAAAAGACAAAAGTTTCGCGTTCTGGGTCAATCTACCCAAAGCCAAACCTACCTTGTGCTGCTGCTCCTCTCGCGGAGGCGGAGTCTAACACGGCGCAAACGTGCATAATGAGAAAAACTAGACAAGTAAAATATCAACCTCGTGCGACACATGCGGTATCCACATACTCCTTTTCACAGATTAAAGTGCTTCTTGTCAGCAACGCCCCGGTGCCCTCAACACATTGAACGACAAGTCTTCTTATGTCTTACCAGTCTATTCTCGTGTAGATTCAAGCTTTTTTGTCTGTTGCTGTGATTTTCGGGAGAGCGAGTTCATCTACTTAAGAGACGTAGGTGCCTTGTCATTTTTTGGTTCCTCAGCTCGACACGGCTTCGACGACTCGCTTGTGTAGGCTACCCGTTTATGAGGTATGGGACTTTGACATGAATGCCGAGATCTGGTTCCGTTCCGGGTGATATGTCGGATTGATTTGGGTCGTGTTGAGCATAGGACATTGTATGTCGGCTTCCATTTAAGTCCTGGGCTGGATTTCCGCCGCAACACGTGAATCTCCGTCTCAAATAATGTGGCCTTTTTATTGTCAGAAGCAAGCTGATAGCTTAGTAGACAGTCTGGAGTGACTAGTCGTTTAGTCAATGAAGCCTCGACTATCTCTACTTTGTCTCAAGCTATCGCTCCGGGGCTTCTAGCAAAGAGGGGGGAAGAAAGAGGAACTCGTGTCATGTACTATAGAGGCTTGAAGCTAGCACGCATTTTGCAACTGTTACGATGCAAAAACATGCTCAGTCGAGCGTATAAGGTATGTCCTTTTCTTTGAACAACAGACTTTCTCGAGACGTTGATATGGGGAAACCTCTTCAAGCAACTAGGCACACATAGTAGTTGCCATAGCGTATGTCTCCAATAGTCTCCAGCAACTTGACATCTGAATATCTACCCATGAAGTATGACCTACATTGTAGCAGTCAGTGAAAGACTAAGTACGTTGTACTGTCTTTGTCCTGTAGTTTATGTATAGATCGCTGCCGTCCCACTACTCACAGAGTCACTGTCCTAGTTCAACGAGGCTTTCGACGAGTTGTATGCTCACAACAGGGAATATGGGTTGTCAACGTTTCCGTAGCCCTCGAAGGTTCGACTTTTAGACCACACTTGTTCTTCAACGCAATTTTGATCTTTGGTGTCCGGACATCACCGGGCTGCTGCTGTCGCTCATCGCAGTCTTCTAGCGCGTCAAATGGACTGGCCGATACAACCTCGATTTCCACATCTGGTGGAATATGTTTATGTCACAAAAGACCCATACAGAACAAGAAAGAAAAAAAGGAGAGAGAAAACAACTGTTCGTATGGAGACCTTACGGTTTCATCGCGTAAGGATCCGCGAATAAATCGGGTTGGAGATTCCAACCGCTGTGCTGGCCATGAGGTCCTGCTGGATTCCAATCGTCCACACGACTATCTAAACTTTGACAAAAGTCAAGCAGCACACCAGAAGACTATGCGCGGGGTGTACTTGCTAATTTCTAAAGAGGTCAATTTCTGTGGGGTCATGGAGATGATGCTGGACAGCTATTATAGAGGGTCATAGTCTCATGGCCGACTGGGAGGGGGAAATCGGTATGGTACAACCCGGCCCTCAGTTATCTCTTTGTGCTGATGTTCAGCTGCATCGAATATCCTCCAGGAGAACACCCATACTTCGCGGACTGTCTCACGACTATTAGATACTGTACCTGCGTGTACTCCTTGAAGAGACATTTCTCGCGAGAGACTCCCAAAAGTTTTCCGTCAAAATGGAAAACGAATGAGCCCATGAAAATATTGAACCAACTATGGGAAGAAAGTGAGCGGTTGTCATCACCAAATGGGAAGCAATTCCCCAGTCACTCCAAATGGACATTGTTCTGGCTTTCTTCTCGACGAGTATGCGGCTAGAAACCAATGTGACCTATGCCATAAATCTCTCTCATGCCCAAGGTCGTGAGTTTTGAGGCCTCGGTCTGGGAATTCGTCCATCTCCAATCATGTATCATGAGCAATTCCAATAACATGAACGCTCAACAGTTTGGCGGTGCTTTCCAGGTTCTAACCATAGCCGCATTAAGTCTAACCCATACATTACCCATTACCCATTACCCATTACCCATTACCCATTACCCATTACCCATTACCCATTACCCATTACCCATTACCCATTACCCATTACCCATTACCCAGTATCCAAGCCATGCCCGTTATATCTAGGCTTTGGTAATGGACAAGTATAGCCCGCTGACTGGACATACCAGAGACTACTCGCGTCTCTTCAGGATCCTGCTGTTTCAATATAGACCCAAGCATTCGTCCATCAAGCCAAGATCTTTCAAGGTACAGAGAACTGGTCAATAACAATCGTCAATGAGCACTGCAGTGACAACGCCCAGGTCCATCTAAGCTGAACTCTACAAGGGCACCACAACGCTCGCCGTCAAGACGTAAGAACGGTTGGGAAACTTATCAAGCCAGGAGAGCAGAAAGCGTACCACTTAACCTCTAATGGAATTCGTTTGCGCAGCGTCGGCTGGATGAGTGACAATTGACAACGGACAGAAGGCTCGCCTCGCTCTTGCGCTTCACTACCTCCCTGCTCTATTCGAAAGTTCTCTTGAACCAGCGAGCCAGCAGCCTCATAGCATTTTCTGTGCCCAAGACTTTCCTTCTATTCGAAACTCAATCCATACTACTTTGTCAATGACCAAATTGTGCCGTACAGAGCGTCCCGTCTGTACAAGAACCAACGATCAGGGAACCGCGTATAAGAGCTACTCCGGGAGGAATCCAAGCTTCAAGTCGCCATGTTGAGGCTCAGCAGGTGGCAAGCTCGCGTCAGGATAGGCCGGCTAAACTCATCTTCAAGTCACAGATGGGGGGCTTGCCGCTCCTTGCGTAATCTCATCAGAAACCGCTCCACTTTTGAATGATCGGATGCCATCTTCCGAGATCGTAATCTGCCTCATGGGAATCCGAAAGATCTGCTGAAGAGCTATGCAAAAACCACTGATGTCGGTCTCGGTTCAACACGGAGGACTGACACTTGGGCCCTCAGGCAGATGCCTCGTGTTACACATCGGACCCTTGCCCCGGATCACCGTACGGAGACGTCAAATGTCATCGATGACAGCTGTGGCATAAATGACCATGACTCGATGTCGCATTGAAAAGCAAGCTGTGCAAGGGCATGAAGGGAATTGTTGGCCGGAGATTCGGGCGATACCCGCAAGCTTGACGCATCGTCAAGGTAGAGGCAAGCGAAGGCAGGAACAACTGTGACGGCTGTGTAACATCTCCCAAATGAGAAGAGCTCCTCCATAGGCACTTATGCTGGAGACTTTAGCTTACTCAATTCTGCAAGTTGCGAATTGTGTTGTAATCCTTTGCAGCAGTCTAAGGCCGATTCACTTGTGTGTTCGGTCGCTCATTCACCTCACCTGTTTTTGGGGGAAAAGTGACTGCGTTCACCAAGAGATGAACACAGCGAAGGTGTGTGCCACAACGCAAAAGGCGTCCGAGGGCGATACAAAAAATGTATCTCATTCGTAAAAAGACGTGATCAGTGGGAGGCTTGAACTCCCGGCCTTGGCATTACTGAACATCTCAGATGAGGTATTAGTACCACGCTCTAACCAACTGAGCTAACCGACCAGTTGTGATTGTTGGTACAAGAAGTGGGAGCGCAAACCTTGTAGCCTGTGTGGTGGGTGTGCGCCCCGCAGCCGCTGGGACGCCGCGGCATGCAATACACCAAATCCTGGGGTTGATCAAACGGTCAAGGTTTTCGTCTCAAGAGCGTCCTGAGTTGGGACGGATTAAAAGTGAGGATTTCATGCGTTTGGCGGGATGGCGTGCAAATGAGGCGCGGCAGGACCGACTCGAAGGCGTTTCGAGGGTCGCGGATTGTCGGAGAATATGAGGGTAAAGATAGGGAAGCCCATGAACGTGTGGTGCTCAGTTGAGCCTGCCACTCCCACTGACAGGTGCAAAATGAGGCCACTTTGATCTGGTGGTGTACATGATGAGGACTTGTTTAGCAAAAGGGAGTGTTGGAAGGTGACGACCGCAGCCTTCTGAGGCAGAACAAGGCCAGTTGACCATTTCCGCCTCTCTCAATTAAGAAGGAAGGCGATGGTATGCGGCAGCCAAGTCAGAGAGGGCTGCCTTGAGCCTTGACGACCTTGACAGCCTGCCTGCCTGCCTGATCTACAGAGCCGAAAGCCAGCAGCAATGACGGACCTGCCTCCGTGTTGTTTCTGGGCAATCCCAGTCACGACAGCGCGCTTGATGCTTGCCTCTGACCAGACGCCGCCGCATGTCGTGTTGGAGAAGGCGGCTTGCTTTCGCAATCACACACAGCCTCCCCGCAGACCCTGACGAAACCTGGAATGATGTCAACATCGTGTCGCCAGGATGCCAGCGACTCGTTCGGCGATTTTGCCAAGCGTCGGCGAGAGTGGGCTGGGAATCCGGCTGTAAGGGCTGAATATAGCCCGGGCATGCATACTACTAAGAATAATGAGAGTGTTCGCACCACGAGGCAGCCCGCGCGTGGAGGGTTTCCGCTGGATGGCGTCGGGCGTCTGTCTCTCGTTTACGGTAACCAGTCAGCACGCAGCATGTCAATGTCGAGGGCAAGATCAGCGGATCCGGAGTGTCGGAGTGGTGTCGGGGAGGCACCAACTATCGAATTTCCGTGCTGCAGCTTGCCATTTCGAGATTGCAGCAGGGCAGAGAGGGAGCACGCGCGCGTGGGTGCAAGCAAGCTGTGGTCCGTGGTGATTGTACCATGGGCATTTCTCCACCGTCAATACCACGCTTAATCTGGGAATGGACGGAGTCAGGACCGTCCAGAGGCAGAAAATCCGACGAGGTCAGGGATGGGAAAGCAGAGTCCCTTTCGCATCTCCGATTCGACCGGTACGAGATTGGACTGGATCGTCGCGATGACACTTCAACGGTCAACGAAATAAAGGGGACCTTGCCTTGGGTCGACCGTCCTTGGTCAAGACTCAACGGTTGCTGGCTGCCCTGGGATCTGAAACGCATAAGTCTGCGGTCCGGAGCCGGAAGGCGAGTCGTTTGCCGCCGCCTGCAAGAATGGATGAAGGCTTTGGCTTTGGTGACAAGACATTAATGTTGGCCGCATTCCTCGCGTCCCCTCTGACCTCTTACCGTCATCGTGGTCGTGCTGCTGTGCTGTCACCCCATCTTCTCAGCCTTATCATCTCGTCCGAAATTCCCCTGGAGGGACCGGTTCTTTGGACGACGCCAGACCGAACCAACGAAACGCCCGGCCGGATCGGTATACATACGGAATACCTAATCAGAACTCGGTGACGGGAACTCAGGTAAGATGCGAATGTCTTTTCATTCCGACGACGGCTGCCCTGCCTTAGCGGGGGCCCCAGCCTGAACTCCCCTGAATTGGAAGCGCTTTCCATTCCCTGCGTCGCGCACCTCGGGCACATCACTTCACTCCAGTCTTGGCCTCGCTACACCTCCACCAAGATAGCGCCGCCCCCGGCAGCCCTACAAACCTCTCGTGCCCTTCAGCTGCCCCATCTCCGCGCGCCTGCTGTGTCTTCGTCTTTTCAATCCCGCCATCCCCCTGATTTCCTGCGAGCTAGACTGACCGGGCAACAGAGTCGTTGGTAATGCCTGTCGTTGATTGACAGCAATATTTTCTATTTCTCTTGTTTTCTCGCAACCTCTCCGCTCGCTCCAAGCACGACGCTCGTTTGCACCCGACTCGCGACTTACACCAACGGCCCCGACTCGGCACCTGTCCCACTGCAGTGGAACTCCTCTACCCGCCGTTTCTGCTCCGACGAACACAAACCGCGCCGACACAGCATACGGACCGTGTTCTCGAGACATGAAAACGCCATAGACCATGGCGCATAACGGAGGCTTTGGCGCTTCCTATCAACCTCCTGAAGCCCCCGCATCCGCATCGAGACCACCTTTGAGCCATCGCATCTCCAACCTGACCGAGGTCAGCGACTTGGACACCTACCAGCAGCAGCACGAAGGCCCCTCGAGCCCACTCCGCGGGAGGGGTTCCCTTGCCTCCTTCCAGTCTCACTTGCACTCGGATCATACTTCACCGTCACCGCACGAATCGGACGAACCCCCACGCCGCACATCGAGGGCTTCATCATGGTCCGGCTCATTTGCCTATACTGGCGCTGCCGGATACGACACTGTTCCTGCCGCTGTCGATGATCTGTCGAGAACATCATCCAAGGCCAGCCGCAATTTCCGCCGCCCGTCTCTCCTGCGCTCTCACAACCCCATTCCCGAGGAGGAGCATGACCTGTCGCTCCTGCATTCTGCTGCACCCATCAGCCAGTCCCATTTCGAGTCGGTCTCGGAAGACGAACCCGTTTTTGATGTAACCGCCACCCTGGGCCCCATGGGGTTCCAAGATGACGGCTTCCTCAAGAAGTTGCAGGAGCAGGAGGCCAGTGGTCACCTCACGGGAGGCCTCGGCGCCGGTTTCAAGCCAGACACCACGATCAAGGGAGACGAGCTCTTGCTGTCGCCCACTGGCCGCAAAGGGTCACTAACGCGGTCCTTCACCCGCCGTGGGAAGCTCAGTCGCACTGCGACGCTCAAGGCCTTCGGCCAAGATGAAGCAAACAAGAGAGGCGAGGTCATCGAGGTCATTATCGAGGAGCCGAAACCCAAGCATGCGGATCAGGTTGATCTCAGCGTCGTGGCCGGGCCAGATCTCGGTGACGACGGGGGCAACATGCGCCAGGCTACGTTCCCCTCCACCAAGGGCCAGAAGACACAAGTATTCTACCCACATCCTAACTGGAAGCCATTCTCAATGAGATGGCCTTACCTTGTCGCTCTGATCGCTTTATCGATTGCGCTCGCCATCATGGTAGAGTTGCTCTACCAAAGATCGCGCCATGATCCGCTTCTCAAATTCCGATCCCCGGCTGATGTCCCCGGAGAGCAGTACTTCGCTGTCAAGTTCCTTCCAACAATGCTTTCCGTCACCTACGGTGTCTTGTGGCAGATTACCGACTTTGAGGTAAAACGCCTGGAGGCTTATTACCAGCTCTCAAAGGATGGCGGCGCACTTGCGGCCGAGTCCATCAACGTTGACTATGTCACGAGCCTAAGCTGGTTGCGGCCGTTTCGAGCGTTGAAACTGCGACATTACGCCGTTGCTGTCTCGTCCATATCAACGTCTTTGGCCGTTTCTCTGGTGCCGACATTCGGCGCGGCGGCGTTCGTTCTATACCCTGATCGAGCCGCACGTCTCGCGCATCCTGACCAAGAGAAGGTCATCCGCCTTCATGCAATTTGGTCTCGGCTCCTCTCCTCTACCCTGTGCATCTGCGCATTTTTCGGCATCATTCTGCTATACATCCTCCAGAGACGGAGATCTGGCCTTCTAGCCGATGTCAAGGGCATCGCAGGTCTTGCTTCAATGGCTGTAGTGAGCCATATTCTGGTGGATTTTGCGGACCTAGACGTCGTCAGTCATAGCGATATCCATGCCAAGCTGAAGCACCGCCGATATATCCTTCGCAACGCGTCCCTGGCCCCAGACGATGAGAACCCCTTCTCTTCGCAAGAAAAGGACCAGTTCCGCGAGCACTACCTCTCAGAGAACCCGCATCCGCGCATGCTGCGTCTCGACGGCTACCTCCCGTACGTGATCGGCCTCGTTCTCTTTTTGGCCTTCATTCCGGTCTTTCTCTTCTCCGACGCGAGTATCATCACTACAAAGGCGCCCTGGGTTGTGACAGCTCTGGCCGTTTGCATCAAGCTAGGCTGGGGAGGCTTGGAAACGGATATGCGGATGATGGAACCCTACTACATCCTGTCAAAACGGCATTCTTCGTCAAGGACGCTTACCTTGGATTACACCGCCATGCCGTTCGGTTACATGCCTTTCCAGGCGTTCCTTAACGGCCATGTCCTGATGTTCCTCGTCGGGTTCGGGACCATGATGACCGAGCTCTTGACGGTGCTGCTGACCAGTCTGGCAACAGTGGTGGGCACCGAGTTCCTCGACGCCGCCTTCAGGCCGCCCGAGGTACACCACGGTTCTGATTTCGGCGGGATCAACGCCGGCCAGGAGACCGTGTCTTCCTTCTGGATCTCGTATGGTCTGGCCACTTTCATCCTGGTGTACATGGGCACCGTGGCAACGATCGTGTTCCTCCGGAGACGACATCCGTTCCTGCCGCGACAGCCCAATACCATCTCGTCGCACTTGGCCTTCATCCACCAGAGCAAGATGATTTATGATTTCGTCGGCACTTCGAAGCTGAGCAACGCGGGCATGGTGCGCCACCTCGAGGGCCTGGGCAAGACGTACGGTCTGGGTTGGTTCGAGGGCCGTGACGGGCAGACGCACTGCGGTGTTGATCAGGAGGAGCTTGTCGGGTGCTATAAGCACGGGATGGATTTCCAAGGCACAAACAAACCGTGGAACCAGCAGTGGGACCAGTATGAGTGAGGTTGTATGAGTGAGGTTGTATGAGTGAGGCTGAAGATCAAATGAAATAAAGAGGGTAATCTGGGGGTATTGCAGATATCCGGCTTTGGGAGCTGCACAATCTGGCAGGCGAAAGGCGATGATTTCTGGCAGGGAATGGAGCATACTAACAGCACATATGGCTGAAGAATGAAGGGCGTTTCTGATTGAGGCGTCTCGAAAAAAGGTGTTTTATGGTTTGGAAAGGGTGGGTGGGTGGTATGATTGTCACCGGGATTTTTGGGTTTGGCATTTAGGAGCATTTGGGGGGAACCGGGCCGCATTCAGACGATCTATTCATGGATATACTATGGTTTTGTCGCAGACATGCGGCACCCTGCCTTAACTCAATCATGAATTCTTAATCTTCCGTCACCGTTCAAGAATACACAAACGCATACACACCGGCATAAAACTCAACTGATGTCGCGCCAAAGGATCAAATAAAGATAGAGGGCTGAGTAAAACCGATAAGAAAAAGAGTACAGGTTTGCCTGCCCTGTCGATCTCCCTCTGTTAGCGGACGGGACGGCGCAATCATCGTGCAGCAGCGCAACACACTCAGCAATCCAGATGAGTTGGTACATCAGGTTTCGGGCGGTTGGCGAATGGCGCTTATCGTCACTTTGCTGGAGGGGAAATGCAGTCAACCATGGAACCTTGACCCCCCTTCATGGGTTGCTAAAAATGATTTGCCATTCGGTGGTTTGTGCCGCAGACAAAACTACGTGCGGGGAGTCCTTTGTAGAGAAAGGTGCTTGTTTGACACAGGTAGATTAAATTCGATTTCGTTGCTTGAATCCATAACGTGCCCGTCCATGTCTGCAGTTAGAATCAGCGGACGTGCAAGATTCGTGCCCAGTAAAGGGATACCGCACGAGCACATCAATATCAGCAGAAGCCGCCTCATATCTAGTATATTTCTCAGCCTGCAGAAGCCGTAGCAGCAGCAGCCCCCAATGAAGCCGGCTTTCCCTACGCAACACTCATATTATGCTATTTATGATTTGGGGCTTCCAATGAAGCCATCGTGAACGCTTGTCTATGCCGTCCGCCGCCCGACCGCGCCTGTGATTGAATGCCTGTTTTCCTGAAAGAATGTTGTACATCTAATGCGTAGCGTTCCGTTCCGACAACCGCCAACTTATCTTTACACTCTTCAACCTCACTTGATGGACCTATACTTCCCCGCCTTCATTTCTTGCCGGCGCTGTCGACGTCAAACAGGGGCGGCATGAAGCCCAGCCCGCCCTCCTTCCTCTCCTGGACGTCGCGGTGCACGCCCACGGTGCCGTCCGCCCTGCGGCTGCGCACGTGCGTCCTGATCATCTCGAGGATCTCGCTGCCCTTCCAGCGCGCGGGGACGGGCCGGTACGCGGCCTTGAAGGTGCCGACGGTGTTGGACCACTCGCCCGCGCGGGGGCCCGGCTGTCCCTGCTGCTTGAGGTCCTCCCGCTTCTGGCCCGCGTCGACGGTCGAGGTGGCGCCGGCGCCGACGCCGCGGTAGGACTCGGCGGCGTTGGTCGTCGCGGACGACAGGCCGTCGGAGTGGCTGCTGTCGCCGGTGGTGGGCGTGGTGCTGGCGGAGGCGGAGGGGGCCTCCTCCTGGGTGGCCCAGTAGTAGATGTCCCAGTCGTTCTCGTCGAGGAAGAGATCGTATTGCTGCATCTGGGCCTTGCTCATGGTCGGCAGCCTCTCGTTGGCGAAGGTCGAGAGCAGGAGGTCCGATTCCAGCGTGCCGCGCTTGCGGGATTGGTCTGTTCGTGTTTCCTTGTCAGAGGTTGCTGTTGGAGGACCGAGGTTGCGAGATCCAGGTAAGACTTACAGAGCAGACGGGCGCGCATGGTCCGCTCGTCCTCGCCCACGCGGCGCAGAGGCTCGACGCGGAACTTGATGCCCTCGAGCTCGCCGACGCCCAGCTCGTTGTCGACGGCCTTTTCGGTGTAGATGGGCGGCTTGTCGGCGAAGCCGCGCTGAAGAACGAGGGGTGCTGCGGCTGTCGTCGCCGGTCGGGGTGCGGCGAGGCGGCGGATCGCCGGGCGGATGCTGCGTGCTACGTGCGACATTATTTCTCTAGATTTTTGCTTGCTCCCTCTTGCCAATGGCTCTTGTCGTTTGTTTCAATGTTGGAGTCTTGGATGCCGCGGCTATTCGGAGGTGGGGGGAATGCTGCCCGCTTGTGTGGTTTTGCGCCTTACGCTTGCTTTGTCGATTAAGTTTATTGGATAAATGAGGACGTCATAGACATTGAAAATCTCGTGATTGGGCGTGAAAGGCCGGCGGACAGTGCAGTGGTCCCTGAAAGTCTGTTATCCCAGATAAGGGCGTACCGCATGAGCTCTTTCGCGACGAGTGGAGCTGATTATGCATCTAATCCTTTGTCACTCGTAATCCATGCACTTACATGGTGCACCGGCTTACAAGAATCAAGGGGTGCACTTGCAACCGGGCCATCTCTTACTAAGACAGCGCCATTGAGTCCGGCCTGGCGAGGAAGAAACATGGAGAGAACTACTCGATGCAAGGAGAAGGTTCATGGCATGTGAGAACCACTTTGGTATGATGAGCGTTATGAAATGCTCGTGCCAATCGCCAGAAGAACCCACATCCATGGGATTGTTTATTTGAGTTAGCGGTTGGAGATGAACCACTGTCAAGGCCTCGACGCAGGTGTTGCGTTATGGTGGTGGACTGGAGTCTGGAGGAAGAGAGGGAAATTTGAAAATGTGGGGTTTTTGGAGCTCTTGCAATTGAGATTGTTTCTGAATAATGTTTGATGTGCGCTCGTCTAGAGTCGGAACGTTGGAGCTTGTTCGAGCTGAATCGTGGCGATGCACCCATGATCCGCGACAAGACGGCAGAGACGGACGAAGAAAAACATGGGTGACAAGCGTGAGCGGGAGAGGAGCCTGTGCGAGGCGTGGTCATTGGTGGGTGAAAAAAACCAACCTTGTAATAAAACGTTAATAGCCAGCAAAAACGAAAGGCTTGGAAGGTTGCAGTTCCGGGTCTCGATGAGGCAAGTCTCCAGAAGTCATGGTTTGATGGCTTAAAAAACACAGCCTCCCGGTGCGTGCCCAGACCTGCTTTTGCTGGAGACTTCTCGCGAGGGTTCGCGGTTGGGAACGGATGAGCAAAGTTGCGATTTTCAGCGTCCTCTTACATCGGGCCAGCGGTTCGTTCTCGGGCCAAAACATAGGACGTTGATCCGTCGCTGTTAGCGCGCATGTGGTGGGCTGTGACTTGGCATGTCACTGGCCGGGTGCTCGCAGTGAGGGGGAAAACGATGGTGCTGCCGGAAGTGTTCCAGGGTGAGGATAACCGGCATCGATCTTTGGTGAAGACCCTATGCTTTTGAACGGGTGACGGACGGCACTGGGACATAGACAGAGAGCAGTGGGCGCCGATGAGCACGAGAGTCCCTGGTCAGTGTTGGACTGGCTGTCCAATCGACGAAGCCGCCTTGCTGGTGCCTTGGCCAATTTTAGACGTCTCAGGCTCGTAGTTCCCTCCCCCAGCAAACCAACCAGTCTGTATCTCGCTGGTGGCAGATCACGCAGGCAGGTATCCGTAGCGGGGAATGCATCGGTGACGTCGAGCCTCTCTGGTGGGAATTTAACTTGTAATTAACAGATGCAGAGACATGTTTCTCGCAGAAACGGACGGCGAGCCTCCCTCGTTCGGGTGTCTCTGTTGAGTCTCCCCGGAAGCCGGTTGTTCAGGTAAGCTGCGCAAGCGCAAGCGGTCCCCCGACAGGGCAAGGCATGGCATGGTGGGCATGGTTGGCTGGAGTAAGGCGTACGTATGCATGCCCGGCCGTCGTGTTCCTTTCCCGTCGAGAGGGAATGTGGCAGTGCTCGAGAGTCAAGACGAGGGCGACGACAACTTTGAGGTTTATTGAAATGAAGTGTGGGTTTGCGGCTTTCTCTAGCGGTTTTGATAGTTTGGCTGCTGGCTTGTGTCTGGGCCTGGGCGGCGACCCAAACACTCAATGTCGCGGGCGGCATGGCTGCTGCCGGCGTCTGTATGGGCGCGCGGGCGATGAGCAACATACCGATTGACATTTGTTGTTGTTGATTCTGCGTCAGTGTTCCCGTGTTGGGCTGTTTGGGCAGTGTCGCCTTGGAAGTCTTGGAAGGGTCTTGGACGCATTTTGGAACATTCGGGACCCGACAGAGCTATGGGTCTTGGCCCTGACCTACCCCGTACTTACGATGGGTAAGAAAAGAGGAGATGGTGGTTCGGACGGCATTGTATGGGTGGTGAGAAAAGAGAGGCTGGAGAAAAGGGAATGACGATGAACGGCGTGTGTACTTGTGACCGTGGTTGCTGTGTGAGGGACGGCAGTAGTCGAATTTGGGAAAAGTTAACACGAGACAAGGCCCAAAAGAGAGAGGCGGGAGGGAGGAGATGGAGATGGAGATGGGACGGTTGGCTGGGCTGGCTGGGTTGGAAGCGACTCGTAAAGGTAAACAACTTTTTGGTGTGCATGGCGGACCGTCTTGGCTGACTGCTTATTGCATTTGAGAATTCGGATGGCGGTGCAGTGTCGAGGTTTGAATGACGCTATGATTGCGGGAGCCCGCCATGCACGATGTGCGACGGAGATCCTGTCTGTGTTGCTGCTGGCGTCTCGACAGCATTGGACGGCGTCAGGCGGGCGGGTGAGTTGTGCATCAGGAGCGCTCATCAGCGAAAATCAGCCGTCGTCAGAGGGACTGGACCGCCCAAAAACCTGCTTCGGACCTTGCAGCGAGATGGGGAGAGATGGATCGCGAGATGTTTTGTTTCCCTAAGTACCGACTTTACGGGCTGCCCAAAAGAAGAATCAGGTCGCCTCAGTGAATGAGCACCCCCGGACAGCATACAGGAAACGCTGCTGTGCCTCACATCTCCTCTCGTAATTCAGTAACAGGCAGGTGTGGTGTCGGGTGTGATGGACGGCGTGGTGGAGGATTCGTACAGTGCTGACAGCACTTCAGATTACTCTGTTTGTGCATGCAGCCTGTGGTTGTCAAGCGTGTTCGTCTGGACTGTCGCCCCTTCTTCACGCGCCCGTGTTTTTAAGTGTGGTGTATCTCTGTTAGCAGCTATACGAGCTGAGTCGAGTACTGGGGCGCGGGTACGGGAGCGGTACGCAGTGACTCACTGAAACTTGTACTGAGCAGGAAGTAGATCCGCTGTTGCCGCATCGTATTGATCCAGCCTCGCCTAAGCATGCATAGCAGCAGTGACTCTCGCATGCAGAGACGTGTAAATGGAACGCAGCCTCTGTGCTAACGAAGAGTAGGTACGTACCGCAGGTTCTGCACACAGGCTAGAGGCTAGGTAGGCCCTGCCAGCACCACTACTGCATAGTATGTGGCAGTAAGACCAACTTGCTGTGTGCTACGAGGCGAGTGCTAAACTCGTGCATCCGCTCCCCTCCCCCCAAAAATCGAAATTACGCAGCCCAAGCCGGCACCACCCCGTACCGTCATTACCCCTGTCGCATACACGCAAATCCATCCACAACCGCATCCCGAGACCGCGAGGGAATCCACCGCTCACGCTTCAACTGCGCGGGATTCCCTCCCTCCCTCCCACCCGCACCCCCGTATTTGGCCCCGGCCAACCTTGGTTACCCCTGTCCTCAAGACACAAGAACCGCCCCTGTTCCCATGGGTCTTCCCCTGGCACGACGCTCTCACGCTCTTTACCCATTGCCCAGTTTTCCCTGAATCCGAACCACCAAGACCAGCCGTCTCAGAGAAACCACTGACCAGCCCAGCCCAGCCCAGCACACCCGGCACCACCACCACCACCGCAGGTCACAGCAGCGGCAGCAGCAGCGCCTCCTTTCATCACTCCTGCTGTCCCCATCCACCCTCGCTTGGCGATCGCCTTCCCTTCTCTCCCTTCCTTTCCAATCTCCCGCCAACAACAAAACCACCAAAACCCACCCTTCCCATCTCCCCCCCTCCCCGCCGACCGTCCAGACCTTTTTCTACGAACCAACGATTGACACTACGACCATTGACGACAACGACCATACGACACGATAACCGCTTTCTTATCGCGCCCTGACTGAGGCACCCCAACCTCGACCACGACGCCATTCGCCACTGTTGCGTTTGCATCCGCTGCTGGGGATCAAGGAGGCTGTTTTTGGGACCTGAACGGAAATCGAAAGGGACGGACAATCGACAGCAGGAACCACCTCGCCAACCAGGTGGAATCACCGGCAGATAACCCTCGCTAGTACCAATCCCCTGCCACGGAATCAGACCTCCCTGCGACTCACTCCGTCTGGAGAGAACCTCGACTTTTCAACCATCAACCGGAGCGACCGCATCAATCCCTTCGCTTCTCTCCCATCTCCTTACCAACGCGATCCCGTCTGGAACGATCCGTGAACCACCAATCCCCATGATACACTCGACCTAGACGGCCTCGACTCTCTTCACCACTCTCGCTTCGACCGTTCCAAACCGACGACCACCACCCGCCGGCGACCGTTCAATTTCCTTTTAACTCACTTGCTTAGCAACGACCACTCACCCTCTCTTCACCATGCGCTTCTCATTCGCGAAGCCGCTCCTCTTGTTGGGCGCTCTCGCGTCCTATGTCACCACCCCGGTTATGGCTGCTGAGCAGATGCTCGTCTCAAAGTCGCTCAACACTTGCCAGGATGACTCAAGTTTCACGGCCAGTTTGTTCAACGTCGTCTTCACCCCTAACAACGGAAGTGCCGCCATCAACATTGTCGCCGTTTCTTCCGTCCAGGGCAGCATCGTCTTCGATGTTGCTATTTCCGTCTACGGTTACGAATTCATGAGACGCACGGTCGACCCATGCAGCATCAACCTCGCTGGTCTGTGCCCCATGACTGCAGGAAAGATCACCATGAACTTCAACCTCCAGGTTGGCGAAGACGCTGTCAGCCAAATCCCCGGAATTGCTTACAACATCCCCGATCTCGACGCCACCGTCAAGGTCTACGTTAACATGACCGACACCAAGGACAGTGTGGCTTGTGTCGAGGCTGACATTTCCAATGGAAAGACCGTCGACTTGATTGGCGTCAAGTGGGCTACTGCTATCATCGCTGGCCTCGGTCTGATTGCTTCCGCCGTTGTTTCTGGTCTTGGTCACTCCAACACCGCCGCTCACGTCGCCGCCAACACCCTCTCTCTCTTCGGCTACTTCCAGTCCCAGGCCATTGTGGGTCTCACCGGTATCCATCTGCCTCCCATTGTGCAGTCGTGGACTCAGGACTTTGTTTGGTCTATGGGTATCATCCGCGTTCAGTTTATGCAGGATATCTTCACTTGGTACCAACGAGCTACCGGCGGAACCCCGGCGACTCTGCTCAACTCTTTGACGACCACCTCCGTGCAGGTTGAGAAGCGATCTTTGGATTGGGCCATGTCTGCCGCCAGGATGGCGAAGCGTGGCATTGACGTTGGCATGTCCTCCATCGCTAGACGAGCCAACATTCAGCTTTCTTCCGGCAGCTACATCGTCTTTGGTATCCAGCGAGTCGCATTCAGGGCGAAGATCGAGTCCACCAACCTGTTCATGACCGGCTTGGCCTTCTTCTGCATCTTCGTCATTTTCACTGTCCTCGGTGTTGCCGCCTTCAAGGGATTCTGCGAGCTGGCTGTTAGACAAAAGTGGATGAAGAGCGAGAAGTTCCTCGAATTCCGCAACGGTTGGTTTACTGTCCTGAAGGGTATCCTCTTCCGCATGACCCTCATTGGTTTCCCTCAAATGACCATCTTGTGTCTTTGGGAGTTCACCCAGGTCGACTCTGCGGCTGAAGTTGTTCTTGCTGTTTTCTTCCTCTTTGGAATGGCTCTCACTCTCGGCTGGGCTGCTGCTAAGGTGGTCCGCATCGCTCGCCGCTCCGTCGCCATGCACCGAAACCCGGCCTATATCCTGTTCTCCGACCCTCAGGCCCTGAACAAGTGGGGTTTCCTCTACGTCCAGTTCCGCGCATCGGCGTACTACTTCATTATTCCTGTTCTTGGCTATACTGTTGTTAAGGGCGCTATCGTCGCCTTTGCTCAGCGCAGTGGAACTGTTCAGGCTATCGCCTTCGTCATTATCGAGGCTGGAGCTTTGATCGCGGCTAGTGTTCTCCGACCCTGGATGGACAAGAGCACCAACTCGTTCAACATTGCCATCTGCGTCATGAACTTCCTCAACGCTGTGTTCCTGCTGATCTTCTCCAACGTCTTCGGCGCTCCGGCTCTTGTCAACGGTGTCGTTGGTGTTGTTCTCTTCATCGCCAACGCAGCCTTCTCCTTGATTCTCTTGCTCCTGGTTATCGTCAGCAGCACTCTGATCTTCTTCCGCAAGAACCCCGATGCCCGCTACCAGTTCATGGCCGACGACCGCGCCTCCTTCATGAAGTCTCAGACGCAGCTGAACACTACGACTGAGCTCGATGCGCTCGCCGCTACCGCGAGAGGCGACAAGGCTCACTACAACAAGGGCCTCGACCTCGATGATGACAACGACTCCATTTCGTCTGAATCTATGCGTCGCCGTGCCGACCCCTCGGCTGTTGCTTTGCCGCCTTCTACTGCGCAGTCTCACAACTCGCAGTCTCAGCAGTCTTTCCAGCGCCAGCAGAACCAGGGCCACCAACAACACTCTCCAGTGGACCCTTCAGTGCCTCTGTTCCCTGCCAACGCCGGCCCCTATGGCCAGCCCCCGACACGCACACCGAGCCCGTACAACGGCTCAGGGTCAACACTGGCTGCCAACCAATATAGGCAACAGAACAACGGCAGCCCTGCCCAGTACAGGCAACAGAACAACGCTAGGTGAGAAAAACAAATCATGACGTGTTAAACATGCAAATGCTAATAAAGAGTACAGCCCTTGGCAGCGTGGAGCTGGATACGAGCACTAGATATGACCCGCCATGATTTCTACCATTCTGACGGTAGATACCGCACGGTCTAGAGATTTGCCGGACTACGGCAAGTCGGTTGATGACAACTTGGTCATCCCAAGTTTTGGGTATTCCCTCGGAAAGTAAGGGAAAAACTCGACACAGCCAGTTCAGTAATAATGTGCCAGGCGTGGGGGAGCAGGCATGAGTCCTCACCTTGAGTTATGACGAGCATCACACACCATAGACGGAATGGTATCTTTTTTTCCTTTCTCCCTGTTCCACTTATAACTCTTGTCTCTCTGGCATTGAGGATGGCGTCCCGAGATCTCGGCGTTGATTTGTTGTTTGGGAGGTCGCCGGGGCACGCTGATCACGGCGGGCAGGCGGGTTGATGGCTTTCACTTTGTAAATAAGGCTGCGGTTGTTGATTGAGAAAAGGTCTCATCGACAGCAGCCCGGACGCTAGGTAAGGGGGGGGGGGGGAATCAAAAAGGGCTAACTTCGGGACGGAGAAGGCATCCATCTGAACCGAGGTCAACCCATGCGCGATTTGATCGGAGTGGACACAACCCCCCCTGATAGGAAAATCAAAATAGCTAATGGATCCCTTTGTTAACAAGGTTTTGCGTCTCAAACAATGTCTTGGCAGTTGGATCGTAGAGAGGCAGTGAGTAGGGGTAGCTCATCGTCGCCCAGAGCACGTCGATGTCAGTCATGGTGCGCTCAAGGCCGGTGAAGGATAAGATGGACACCGAACGAGACATGAGGGCATGACGGTCGAACCTTGACCTCGGCCGATGCAACGTAGCCAGAGGCTATCTACGGCCGTTCTTCATAACATCGTACCTTGTCGCGGCCGAAGGAGGGGGCGAGGAAAGACTTTGCCGATCGAGCGATAGTTTGACCGTTTAGGAGGAAGATCATGGTCTAGACCCTTCAGGCTGGTCGAGGTGAGTTGAGAAGTGACGGTGAAGACTTTCTGATGATCACCGAGCGAGGTTGTGTGCGAGTGTTCTAGACCGAGCAGAGCCTTGACCTTGATCGCGGCAGGTAAAGTTCAGGAACAAGGTTCTGGTGATGGAGGGGTTCGGATGACAGCTTGACTTTGATCTACTTTCGGCCGATGGGCAGCAGACTTTGGATCTTTGGTGTTTTTTGGTGCTCCGTCGCGCCCGTTTGGAAGTCTATTTGCTCGGCCGATATGGAGATCGTGTGTGGACGTGGATGAAATGGCCTCTGGAGTTCTGGACTGCGGAGACTTGACCGAGAAGCCAATGGGGGGGCTTTAGGGATGGGGTCACGGAAGAGGGAGGGAGGGAAGGTTTCCGGTGGAGGGTATCGATACGTCCGTACCGGAGGGCCGGAGGTGGCTCTGAATCGGGCCTTCCGGTGTGTGTGAGTGAGTGTGGATGGGTGAGGGTGAGGCAGTGATGGGGCTGGTGATGGTGGTGTGGGCTGTGCTGCTGCCGGTGAGGAGAGAAGGCCGACGAGAAGAAGTGCGGGAGATACAGAGGTAGTTGGAGGAAGAGACGAAAGAGAGAGAGACGGAGTGGGCCGGATGTTTCCTATCGGGGAGTAAGACCGGGCAGCTCCGTGAAGTGGTCTGGAGCCTTTCTTGGTAGAGCAGAGAGAGAGGGGGTGCTAGGACGATTCCGGCGTTGTGTGATGGGGTTTCTTTGTTTGTATAACGGTCATCGATGGGGACATCGGGCGATGGATCTTCAGTCCTGAGGAGTGGTCAGAAGGGTAAGTTCGGGGGAACGGGTGATGATGGGGAGGGAACGTTGGGCCAGGGATGGGTTGGGAACACTTTGTAAAATGGGACCGGGCAAAGTTGGAGCAACGGAGTCCAGGTTTGACCGGCGGGTTGATGGCAACCCGCCCTTTACGTTATGTTTTTCAACGCATCTTGGCATTTCACGATGTTGGGAGGGTTCTCCTTTTTGGCTGGACGTTGAGAAAGAAAACAGTTGTCTCGGGACTCGTTTCCACAATCACTGGCAACTGCTACTCGCGGCGGGTTCAAAGGATCTAGGGGAAGGAAGGGTGTGTGTGGTGTTGTGAACGAGATGGAGCTACGTCCAACTTGGAAGCCGTAGGCGAGGAGGGGAGGGGTGGTTCCTGCGCGAGGGATGGGCGTCGAGGAGGCTATCGTGAGGTAGGCATAGCACGGTGGAGGGCGAAAGTACCGCGCAGCGGTAGGGAGCAGAACGCTTGGGAGCTAAGGCCCGTAGCTTGTTTACTGGGGACCTGAGATGATGACATATCAAGTGGAGGTAAGAGAGGCGTCGTTTGACGGCGGGAAGGGAACAACTTGGCGGGTATGGGCGGGTTGTTTGTTCATGACAAGCGAGGGTAGTCGTCGAGCGACTTGTGGCGCCGTGGTTCACTGCCGCCCCAAACTCATGGATAGGCCTTGTCCTCGAGCTTCACGTGTAGGCTAAGCAGGTGCTTCGGGACCGAGAGGACGGTACATGCAGGTCGGTTTGGGGGCCGGCGTCGTCCTGGAATGGAGTGTGTTTACCCTCTTTGGGGTCGGCTCTTTGGTGGTGGGTGGCTTCTCGGCAGTTCGAGGGATGATGATAAGGCTGATTGGTGTGAAGTTTTGTTCCAGCCTGGGGGACGCCGTTGCAGTCAAGATTCAGGCTTCTTTTGCCGCGGTTTGCAGTCTGTGTGTGAAGACGGTTTGTTAGTCCCTGTCTAGGGAGGCGTTTGATTTGCATTTGCATTCAAGACTTGTGTTGGTTGGCAGTTGACAGCTGAAAAAGATCGCGGGGTCTGTACGCAAGGGGGTGTCGAATTAGGCTTCCCGGGATGTTTGGCCGCATTTCTCATGGCCCTCGGAGAATTTGGGAGAGTAGTCCAACCTGTGGGCGCCGCTTGCCCGGACCCAGCACCACATCATGGAGCGTTAATCGATGGTCAGAGGAGGGGTCACAGCTTGGCAACGGTAGATTCCGGAGGGCCTCCGAAGAGGGGTCCTTGGCTGCTGGTTGGTTGAACATTGAACATCTTACGATTTTGAGGCCCTAGATAGGCGCTGGCGGGCGGGAGAGCTGACTAGCCATGGGGGTCGTGTCGTGGGGACGCAGATCGTGAAGCCACTTGACGTCGAGACCAGAGCCTCACTCTTGTGGAGGACGGACATTTGATGCGGAGTAAAACGGTCTGCTGAAAGTCCAGTTGCCCCGGAGGCCTTTGTACGGAAAACCCGACTGTGTCTGTGTCTAGGCGGGACGAGAACATGGCCGGCTAATTCCCCAGTTGTCCATGACTGGAGGATAAATTGTGGCTCGTGTCCAAGAGGCGGCCGCCTCAAGTCGGGCTGAAAGTGAAAAAGAGGCATAAGGCAGAGGGCCATCATGAGCTAATCTGGCTTTGCCGTGGGTTAGCGTGAGGCTGCAGCTGTCATGACGGCGGGGGCTGAGGGATGGCCACGGGGATACTGCCAGGAGGAGGAAGGTTGCCGTCGACCAGGCGAGTCCGAGCGGACGGTTGATGGCTGGGCCGCCAGGCCTTGCCTGCCCGGAGTGTCGGACGGCAGGATGTTTGAAAGGTATAGAAGGGCAGAGGCTCGGAAGATGCGACCCGGAGTAAGACACACTGCAGATGCTGACAGAGAATCGACGACAGAGAAGGTCTGCCTCTCGCCGGATTTGGTTGTGGCAGATAAGGCCCCACGCACATCCTCCGCAACCTTAAGAGTTGGACACGGAATCTGCCATTAGCCAAAACGCCATATCTTGCTCTGAGAAGAGAATCATTGGTCAGAGAACGAGATTTGGATCGCGCTTACCACAGAAAGTCAACGGTAAGACACGTTTTTGCTCATTTCGTGTGTAGAATTTCTGCTCTCGCACAATGTAAACGATTTCCGAGGCCTGTGTTTGTTAGATGTTGATCATGTTTGACCAAGATCTTGGTGATTAAGGGCTAAGATGAGAAGGATGAAACGACTGTGATGATCCCGGATCACGAAGCCTGCCGGAAGACAATACATCAAAGCAGGAAATGATGTTCGGATCCTACCTCATCAAGCCCCCCCGTGGATGGCCCATGAAGGACGTATGACGATATCGTATCTGCATATTGCTCATGAAGTGACGGATTATCAGCTTTCGACTTCGTATCTACTTGCCGTGAGCCAGCCAGCTGAGACACCGTCACCAGGACGTGGGTCATCCTGTCCTTCAGGGTCGATGGACCGGGTATTGCGTGGGCTTCCTCCAAGTCCCATCCAGAGTCGTCAGCCCATGTCTCGGTCCCTTATTCAATCTTCTCGCAAGAGACCCATAATCTTGACAGTGTCGTGAGAGAGTAAGAAAGCCCTCGGATAGGCCTTCACGCCTCCCGGGAAAGGGTCTCGATCCTTTCCCGGACATGGCGACTGAAACAAGTGACACGATGGCGACGAGGTCGAGATCTCTCGGATTCCTCGTGGCGGTTGAGCATCGGACTCTGCGCAGTGAAGAGAAAGGGTTCCTCATTCTTCTGTTTCCGGGCGACGATGCGACATCTCGCTTGGCGGCTGCGGCTGGCCAGGGCGTGTCGTTGGTTCTTCGTCGCGGTTACACAGGCCCAGACTCATGCAGGTACAGTACCTGTCGAGAGTGGTGGTGTGCAGAAGAGAGGTCTCGCCTGGTCTCGATGTAGGCGGTACCTGCATCCGGGTTGAAGAGAGGACGTTGAGGACGGGTCCAGTGGGGTGTGTCCCAGAGTCGAGACGCAGCGCGGCTGCGGCGTACGGCCGTGGACGGACGCTGGATTAACGTTTCCGGGAGGGGTGTGAGGTGACACCTGGGGGTCTGAAGGCAAGTGAGACTTGTCTCATTCAGGGAACTGCTGCGAATTTTGCACGATCGAACAAGATCGTGATTTGGGAGGAGGGAAGAGCAAGAGGCCCAAATGGAACAGAAAGTGGGTTCCGCAGTGAGACATTGATACGCGAGCCTGCGCCCAGCTCCGTCATGCTCCTGGCGCCTTTCGGTTTCGAGCCTAGAGTGAAAGGCGGGGACAGGTGCAGTAGACGCGATGAGCTGCAAGATTCTGCAACGGGGATCTCGCACTAACCCCCAAAGGTCCGGCTGGCAGGCAGGACAGCAGACCGTCAGGTGGACCTGTGGCTGTTCCCTTTGGCTAAGGATGAGGCAGTCTGGAGACGCCGTTCGCTTCTCCACTGACTGGATGGGATGGTTTGCGCCTCTCTCTGTCGCTCTCACCTGTCGGTGGGACCATCCAGTGAGGAGAAACGATGAAGAGGAAAGGCGTGATGCAAGGCGGATGAGGAGGGCGGGTGCGAGGAGAACGAGGTAAGGCTTAGCGGGAAATCCGACGACGGAGCGAGGTCCTTGAGTGGTGGGATGAGGGAGATGGGAAAGAGTGAAGCTATCTGTTTGCGGCCATGTCGACTTAAAGAAACGGAAAGGCCACCAAAGGTCATCCACCCCCCAGCTCCACCGCACCCACCTCATCTGGTGTCATTGCCAAGCCTCGTTGTGAGCACAAGCCGCGCGTTGGGGTTTGGGCCTGGACTTTCCGAGCTGCTTAGGCAGATTCGTGATTCTGGCCCATCTATCCCCTCCAGCTTGATCGGATGCTGGTCTGTGTTGACTCCCGGTGTCATCCGTTCCCTTCCCTTCCCCTCCCCTCCCCATCGCCAGGCAGACCAGGCCTGTCAACCGCGGGAGACGGATGAGGCGGGCTGCCAACCATACGCTACAGTCGTCAAAGGAAGAGGGGGCGAAGTCTCTCGGTGACTTGGGCTCAGCGTCCGGTCGTGATCGGCTAACGGCTGGTTGGGCGACGGCCGCCGTAGTGCACCATAGTGCACGGCAAGAGGCTGCCCCGACCCTCTGGACTGGGATCTGGCAAAGGCTGCGCGAGGCGTCAGTCATCATGTTCCTCGGGCGTCGGTGATGCGTGTGCTGTTGTTATTGTTGTTGTTGCTGATGTGTTGATGGTGTGTGATCGGCAACATCATGTAAGCTGTGTGTAGTGTGCTAATTGCCGGTGTTGAAGGTAATCTGATGATGGTGTTGTGATGATGTACGCACAGCTCGCTTGGCTGAACTCAAAGATTCTCACTGTGGTAGGTAGCGAATAGTTGCAAGTGTTGTTTGCTAATTGTGATGTGATTTGTTATTGGTATTGAGTCTGCTCTGCTAGGATATCCAACCCCTTCCATATCTCGTGACCCGGGTTCCAGCCTTTGATTTTGGGTGTACTCCAAACATAAGAAACCGAAGTTAACTACCTAATAAATGTGGGTGATGGTGGGTGATGGTGGGTAATAAGTAAGTGGCGACCAATGTCGTCAACGGTTGATAACAATATTGGTCGGAGCTTGCGCTCCTATGCCGTTCTGTGAAAGAAGTAAAAGAGCAGATAGCGATGACCAGCCGTCGACAAGAAAAGAATTACTCGCGTGATGATCCCGTCAAACGCCCGATATCACTTTCCCATAAGCCTTCCGCACCGTAAACTCCCAGGCGCTCCCATGCGTACTTTGCTGCAAGTCCACCAAGCAAAAAGAATGACCATGATTAGAAAACGAATCCTTCCTCGACCAACTTGTCGACGTTGCCGCCTGCCGCCTTGACGGCCTTGATGGCGGCCTCGCTAAGCCGTCTACGCTTCTCGTTCGCCTCCTTTTCGCGGCGGGCTTTGGTCTTTGAGCTTCCGCTGGGTGCCACTCCGGTCATGAGGATGTTCTTGTCGCTCGGGGTGAAGTTGACGAAGCCGAGGCCCTCGGCCGCGGCGCCCATTCCACCTCCGAGTGATGGTGTGCGCATGCTCTCGCGGCGCTGCCACGACCGGCGCTTCTTCACACTGGCACTGAGGGCTGCTCCGCCGCCGACACTCGCAAGTGAGCCGCCGCTGCTGTGACGGGAACGGTTCGTGGGAGTGGGCGACGTCGAGGAATCGCGGCTACCCTGGCGTGTGCGGCTCGGGTTGCGGGTCTTGCGCATGGGCGTCGACATGCACATGTGGCGGGCGCCGGCCGAAGGAGCGCGGGGCATGCGGGGCCGGCGCTCGGTCATCTGTTGGGGGTGGTGAAGCTGTTGTGCCTGGTAGTGGACGACGGGCGATGAGGTGGTGCGAGGTTGGGGCATGTGAATCATGAGTCCTGACATCTCGGGTGCGGCGGCAGCGAGGCTGTTGTATTCGTAGGGCAGCTCGCTCTGTTGCGTGTGCATGGCCAGGTTGAAGGTAGCGTTGCGCGCATTCTGTGCCTGGTACTGTGAGTTTGTTGACAGATCCATGTGGCTGTTGTCCCACCACTGGTTGTCGAGGCCATCGGTGGCATAGGGGTTGGACCAGGCGGCATGAGAGTCTGTCTGAGGGGTGGTGGTGGCCATGGGCCAGGCGGCCTTGTTGACATTGCCCGAGCTCATCTGTTGGTGGTGATAGAACATGCCGCTCTTGTCGTCGAGGACGGGGGTGTCCATGGGGGTGGTAGGGTCGCTGCGGCGGAACATGGGAACAGAGCTACCATCGAAGAAGGGATCCTCAACGTATCCACCACAAAAGGGCATGCCGTTGCTACCAGCTGATGAGGAAGTAGGCAAGTCTTGAGGGATGGTAGCACTGTTGGGAGGAGAGAGAGGAAGTCTGGTAGGCGGTCCGCCGAGGCCGGTCAGGTGCTCGGGGCGAAGCTTGAAGGCCTTGCGAGGCGAGACGGTGGGCGAGAGGGGCCCCTTGATTTCGACGCCAACGGATGACATGTTGGGCTGTTTATGACGGACTGAGGCAGCTTTCTGCTGCAGTTTGGAGGCGACGGCTTTGAAGAAGCTGCTCGGCTTACGACCACCGTTGTTCGTGTGGTTGACGTTGTTGTTGTTGTTAGTATTGCTGGTATTGCTGCTGCCGGCGAGGTGGAGGTTTGTGTTGCTGCTGGTAGCGGACGAGGCCTGAAGAAGAGGAGTAGGAGGATGGGAAACAACGACAGAAGGAGCGCGAGAAGGCGACGCTTTCAACGATATGCCTTCAAGGCGGAGGAGCTCAGAGTCAGAGATCGACTTGGCCCCGCCAGCAGCAGCTGTGTCCGGATAGGAAGAAGCTTTCCTTTGTCCTTGCTCCTCTGCGCGGTCGATCCACGAAGACTGCACACCCCGAGCGCCCACAGCTGGCGGAACCACCGCGTCTGAAGTCGCCGCCGCTACTCTAGCGGCTGCTGATGAGGACACTAATGTGGCAGCGGGACCTGCTGCAGCGCTAGCCCTAGCTTCCACGAGCGGCTGTGTGTGGCAACTTAGCAGCTCGTCCAGATCGTCCGATACGCTTCTTGTTGTAGACGAGGACCCATGAGCGGGGAGTGGCATGTTGTAGACGAACGAGTCGGGTAAGGCAGAGGACGGAGGGAGCTCGTCCCCTCCGGCCGTCGAAAGCCTCTCGAGGTCGACAAATTCCTCGAAGAAAAGACCGTCGTCCACTGCACTACCAGCGGCCGACCCCCAGTGTCCACCTCCTGCCGCTGTCTCTGCTGCTGTCACCCCTTGCCAATGCAGGTGGGACGATCCCCCGTTGCTGTCTTTGTCTGCGTCCATGGGCTCTACTGAGAAATGGACTTCCGAGTATGTCATGTCGTCTTCGTAGTCTGTCGGGTGCGAGCTGGGCCTGACACTGGTGTCTGGGCTCCTCGTCCAATGCGAGACGGCGACTGTCATTCTCGTGGTGTCTCTGGTTCTGGTTGTGTCTGTTGTCTCGGCCTGTCTGTGTGTCTATCTGCGTTCAGTTCCGCAAACGAACCAAGCTCGAGATCATGAGCAGTTGGAAAGGCGGGGATTGCAGAACAACGGGCGCGGAGGGTGTTAATCGGCTCCGCTGCGTGTATTGGCTGCGAAGCAATGGGTGGCAGGAAATGCAAGTCTGTAAAGAAGAGTAGATGTAATGATCGTTTTCAGCAAAGTAAGTGGAAAAAGAGAGAGAGAATGAAGATGTTGGAAACTGGGGTAAATCTTCGAAGAATGGGATTCTTGTACGGAAATGAAGACCGTCGATGGTTGCAAGTACGCATCAGGTTGAGGGGACGGGAGTCAACAAATATCGTCCGGTTCATGTCTCTCATCCTGCCACAGCAACAATTGCGCAAAATATGGAAGCAGCCAGGAGACCACCACACAGGAATTGAGATCGCATAGATCACCGTGCTTTCGGCGAGGGATGCCCTCAGCGACCGAATACCCAAAGGAATGTTGCCCACGTCGTCTAGTGACCCAGCGAGGCTGGCCGCATTCCAGTCCAACATCTCGGCCCCCCTCTGTACCTGTTAAAACCGGGGGTGGGTATGGCAGGCAGACAGCACCATCAAAGAAACAGGGTAAAATCAGTGCATTTTCTTTCACGGCAACGTCGGTTGACAAGAGGGGGCCCGAGTAAAGTCCCAGCATACAATTGTTCCCTCCCCTCCTCCAACCGAGAGTCAACAAAGAAAAATCGTTACTCGCACTGCAGGCACATGCAACCCCAAGTCCGCTCCGTCGGGTCTTGCCTGCCAACTTCTTGCTCGACGTCAATGAATAATAATTACCTTGATACCCGCAGTGCTTTGGAGTTGCGTGTGGGCCTGAATCAGACAGAAAACGCCACAATCAATCCAAAATCTTTGACGTGGTTGATGCGGGGTGATGTGATCCCTCGTGGTTTTGAAGGTCTTGATCACCCTTCCCTGCATGTCCAAACCAACCCACTGGGAAGGCGTGTAACCACTGGGTAAAACAGATGTGCCAGGGCAAAGCAGCAGTGGCAGCGATCGTGGTTACAACAAGGAAGTTCCGATATATTTCGAGGAAGAAAGGGCAGACGCGGGCTGAGGGCTATGGCGCCGTCCAACTTCAAGGCACCATCACGCCTTTTGCGCCGGAGCTTGGTCCAGGCTTCAGCCTCGATCGACTGACTCTGCTCAGCCAATCTGCGGCCCATGATTTGACACTATCCCGGCTGTCAGCAAACTTCATTTTGATTAGGTGTCTACCAATGATACACTACTGCAGGTGCCATATCAAGGCCGACGTCGTTTGACGTAGGTCTACCGCCAAAAAGTCTAATTCGGCATCTCGTCGCCCGGGAGTTATGACTGCCAAGTCGACTATCGACGCAGCGAAAGAGTAAGACTTCAAGGTGGTGGGGGCCTGGCTTGTGTGTTAGCCCGGTGATAATTGGAATGTCTGACAAGTTATCTCCCTGGTCACGCACTTATCGGGAGGAACGGCGGAGAGGTCTCGGACATCTAATAGGGCATGTTAGTACAAGTCGCTGGGCTTAAAAGTGGTCGCATTGTCCATTGTACTGTTTGCATGAATAGACTCTCCCTTCAGAGTTTGCGTTGGCCACAATGACTTCCCAATTGAGCGGGACAGCTTGCTCGCGTTGTGACGCGAAGCCGTTATACGTTCCACGCTGCTCCCCAGCCCCTTAGGAGCACGTTTCTTCTGAAAGCATCAAAACCGGATATTCTTCTGTGAAACCTTAGTCATCACGATTGCTCACTTTGAAAACGTTTGAAAAAGGTGATGCGACCCTCCGCAACGTGGGGAATTTTGATTGTTGATTTCGTCTCGAATCCTCTAGAATGAGCCATTGTCCAATCACTTCAATAAAGCAGCTGACAGTGCTTCTTTCGTCAGTTGACAGACTTTTCGGCCATATTATGGACTAACGACGCCTCGCCGTCTGCAAGCCACAGGGCGAAAACCCGGAGGCTGACCGGGCTTGCCTCAACCTTCGGTCTATGACTCGATCAACTCTCGTCCGTGATGCACTCCGATGACCTCCGGTGCCGGGTGCCGAAAGTCATACTTGCAGGCTGAAAAAAATAGAGACAAGCAGGCTTCCTTCGTGGATGAGCCGCACTTGTAAACGCCAAACTCCGATGTTGCGCCGGACAAGAAAACGCCGCCGGCAAGATCCCCCCTCAAGATATCGTTCTTGAAAGAAACGGCCGGAACTTCTGCCGCGCGTGGAGACCCGACGCTGTCGCAACCAAGTTGAAGAACAATATCCTTCCAGAAACGCCGTTGCTAAACTCAAATCCATGCGCCGCCTATGTCCCATGGGTATATCGCCAGATTCTCCATCCGTCGCTTGTGCAAATCGCTGAAAAGTTGAAATATGATCGAGTTGTTGTTCTTGTTGTAGTTGGTTATTCTCTCGAGCTTGTTGATTTCATCGGGCGCGGCTCCTGAGATGGCCCTGGTCCCTTGCGCTTCCGCATGCGTGGCCGATGCCTGACGACATTTTGGCATCGGAGAGCCGTCTCGGCCGAGCCTCTGAACCTCAATGCTCCGTAATGTCGAAGACCGTCAGACCCGCCTAGTAAGCGTTGCTTTTCGGCTGACAACGTTCTTTGCATCAGCTCGTCGTTGTCGTCTTCACCGAAACCCTCATCCGTTTCAAGTCGGAGGGACAGTTCAAGATTCTGGCGGTTGTCTGCTTCGATCTTTGGTAGATCCGGGTACGTGGGCACTGGTGAGGTAGGTAATGCCGTCGCTGGTGGGCGGATGTCGCATTGCGTTTTATCTGACATCATATTTCTCAGACGAGCCTCCATGGCGCGAGCGTTGTTGGGATTGTTGACGAAACGACTGTGCCATTGCCGCCTTGATCTCTTCCAATCAACAACTGGTTCATGTTCCTTGGCATCGTCCATGGAAATATCCATGTTACAGTCATTGTCCACCTCAAGAGCAACCGCCGACAACTCTGCGATGATGGATGGTGATGATCCTGACAACCGCCGGGTCGGGCGTCGAAGAAATTCGGGAAACAAAGTCTGTCTGCTGAGCTCATGAACGAGGTTGTCGATGGGCTGTGGTGGAGTTTGGTACATGCTATTACAGCTTGGCGAGACGGTTGGAGGAGCTGCAGGTGTCGTTGGTGAGTCTAGGTCCCGCGGTCGTTGTCTCGGGGATAGATGCGTCTTGGCATCCAGGTCATCAGTGACAGGACGAGCCTGCATCCCCATGGTGAAGTGGTCGAACATATTGACAGTTCGACGAGGAAGTTCTCGGGTGTCCCTTGAATGTCCCGGGGAGAGGGAGAGGAGCGAGAACAGGAGCTGAAGCTTGCTTCGGGGGCGGGCTGGTATTATGAAGGCATCCGCAAAGACGCTAAGGCCTGGGCGAGAGGCGCCGTGGCAGCCACAAAAGGCCCAGAGTAAGGACTAGGGCAGTTTAGGATGGTGAGTTCTAGGAGCAGGAATGACGTTTGCTTGGTGTTGAAGCTGAGAAGAGGAACTGGGCGGCGACGAGGTGTCCGCGGGCGAAAGCTTGTGTCATGTGGTTCTGATTGAACGTCGTTCAGATGGACGGGGAAACGGTGATACTGGGGTTGGTTGGGCCACTGTTTTTTGAATTTCGAGCTCGTCTGATTTTGGTTGATCAAAATCGAGGGATAGAGGAACCCGCAGCCGGAGGTAGTGAGATGGGAGGTGAATTGGTTTTGTAGGGGGTTTCAATTGAGGGATGGCGAAAGGGCGAGGAGAAGACGGAGGCGGCCAGGCCTTTTGGCGTAGCGTCACGTAGGATGGCAGCTAGTGTAGCTGTTTAAACTGGGCTCGAACAGGATGATGGATCTGGATTTGGACAGAGCCGACGAGAGTCGCAGAAATGCGTGGGTGTTGCGTGGGTGGGCGTAAGTGTACCGGTAATGCAGATAAATGCAGGATGCGGCATGCGGTATGGTATGTATTATGGTGGTAGTGTCCGTATTGGTAGCCAGTATCAGGCCAAGCAGTATCCGTACCGTACAGCAGGCACTACCAGATGGACTAGCGCGGCCAAGTTTCTCTGGAGACGGTGGGCGGCCTTTCGGGATTGGGGGCAGTCGAGAAGAGACAAGGAGGGTGGTTGCACAAAGACCAGACCAGGGCTGGCAGTGCGACTGAGGGAACGGCGCTACTCTGCACTCAGCGCAGCAGCCGCCGCGAGTTGCAAGAGATCCAGTGACAGAGTTGCGGTACGGTACGGTCTGTTTTTGGGGGCGGTGTCGTTTGGCGTGTGAATCAAGTGTAAGCGAGGTCTTGTGTGGGATATCGGAACACCATCTTCATACTCTCAGAGGCGGCGACAGGAGTTGACTTTGCGTTTCGTCGAGTCCCGACCGTTGGCGAAAGCTAGGCTCGTTAAAGAGGTTGAACCGAGAGAAGGCTAGGGGGTCGAGAAGTTAGAAGGAGGATCGTAATTGCTGCTCGGAATTGGAGCGTCGTCTGTCCCTTGGGCCTTGGCCTTGCTGTCCTGCCGGCAAAACCAGACCGGGTGGAGAGACCGGGATTGCAGGAATGGGACTCGACGCCGCAGACTCGAATCTCGGTACAGGGTCGAGCTTATTGTTGCGACATTGAATGGGCGATATCCGAACGAGAGTTGAGAAAGGTGGCTGTGAAAGTGCGGGCGTTGGACGTTGATGGTGGTGAACAGCACAGCCAGGCACTGAGTGAAGGATGGAAAAGCGTGCGTGCAGACGGATGGATAGGCTGGCTTGGCTGGATGTGGTGGGATGCAGGCGCTGGGGCCGATGTATCCAAAACCGTGGGAAACGGTAGGGCGCCAGTTCCCAGTGCCTTGGGTCTGACGGCCAAGTCAAAACCACCAGAGTGGCAGAGACACTTGGGAGATTGGATGACGGCTAGAGAAGGAACGAGCGCCGAAGAGCCCCCTGCGTTGATTCCACATGTGCAGACAGAACTTACTGCATAGGTAGAAATAGAAGCAAGTCGTGGCTGGCGGGGTTTAGCAACAGCCCGCGGCCTCGACGACGGCCTCCAGTCGGTTGCCGTCGTGTTCTCAGACCTCTCAATCGTATTGCTGCTCATTATCAACAGATTGAAGCAGCAGTCAAGTCAATTGCGATGTGGGACGTAAACGGAGAGCAGACGGAGGGAGGGTACTTGCTGAGCTAAGCTCAATCAAGCAGGCCAGACAGGGCAGTATCCGACCCAGGACCCTGGCTCAGCTGCGTGCTAAACGCAAGCGAATCACGGAGACCCGCTAAGGTAGACTAGCCGCAGCTCTTTCTCCCGTCCTCCACAAAGGAGCTGCGACAGTGAACTGGCAAAGACCTGGTCCAGTTCCAAGACATCCAGTGTCCTTGCTGTCGGGAATGTGGGGACTCGAACCATGACACGGCCAAATTGCTGGTTGAGATCCATCCGCATGGTACTCTGTACGGCTTAACACTTGCTTACGACATCGATATGCTTGGGGGGCGGCCGTTTCTCCTCGGTGTCTCGACGGCGACTCTGAAGTAAAGTTCAGAATGCACCTGGTAGCAGGATATAACGCATCGTGAGTTGATCTCAACAAACTCCCGATCCCGGGTTTCTGTCGCGCAGCCAAAACGCCTCGGCACACTGCCCCAGAATCCGGATTGCGGTGAATGGCCCAAAACGGTGAACACAAGCACCTCAAGTGTCGCGGCGACTCCAGCCAATCATGGACGGGCGTTTCGTCGACCTGGCCCAGTATCGCAGAGTGGGTACCGATAGCTTAGCTGCCATTCGTCACTTGCATCCCACCGTCCAGCAGCCCCCTGTTCCACCAACCACATCCTCGGTGCTCCACCGTTCGCTAGGACCCTCGATAGCACTCGTCGCAGTTGACGGACTCAGAGACGGTAGCAAGTTCTGTCACACTGTGCTCGGTACCTTGTCGTCCTCGCCCTACCTTACCTTGCCTTGGACTATCCCGTCAACGGCGAAGCTCTCTTCTCGCTCCTGCCTCACAACATCTGGTCTCCCTCAAAAGTTCTTTACCATTAGCTATCTTGGTGTATTGTGCTAATCCCGTGCAGCTAGAGCTAGATCAACTTTATCCTCCTTCACATAGCCCCGACTTCACAACCTCGTCCTCGTGAACTATTCGAACCGTTACCTATGCGACGACCAGACGTCTCTTACTCGCGTGCACACACGTCGGCCGCCCCCTTGGCATAGACGACGCTCTCCACTACCATCCCAGCCGTGCTGTCTCGAAATCGTCCAGCCCAAAGAACACCGCAGCATCGCCGTCAACCATCGACTGTGTCGCCATCGCACCGCGTCGGACGGCTACCTCAGGTGTCATGGAGGGGGTTTTCGGCGCTCAGTCGGGTCTCCATCATCGTCTGATCAGGGTGAGACGAAGCAAACAGCCGGACGCTTGGATGCATGGATTCTGAGACCGAGCCAGCTTAGCTCGACCGCTATTCATGTCAAGATCGTCCTGCACGCACACGGCCGCTCTTCGAGAATCGCTAGAACAACAGCTTGTCTCTGAGCCTTTCTCTCTCTCTCTGGCTCCGAGCAAGTATTTGCGTCCGTGTCCATACCCTTCTGTCTGTTGCCAGCTTGCACCAAACCAAGACGAACCCGGACGTGCTCCCGACAGCTGCCATCTGAGACTCGTTGCTTATTCGACCCATCGATGCAATGCACGGAAGCCCGATAGTCACCTGCAGCCTGCAACCTACTGCATGTTCTTCCTTCCGCCCACACCATCTACCGATGCTCACCCGCAGCTGGACCATCCAGCACGCAGACACGCAGATTACCATGTGGTGGCCGACGCCTTCCAGTCCGCCTCCCCGCCCCTCCAGAAGGGAGAAACACGCCATTGTTGAGACGAGGCGGCGGTTCACTTGTCGCACAAAGCTCCATCGGCAAACAAAACACCACATGGTTCAATCAAACAGTTTCCTCAGAGAGTTCCACCGCGCCAACATGCGACGATTACCACTGGAAGTACAGGGGAAACAGTCTTGTTGCACTGAATCAGTCCCAAACATATCCTCAAGTATCACATGCATTGGAACATCTGCAACCCGCCTTTTGTTCGTCCAAGGAAAAGACGTCAAGGCTCGGCAGCTTGTCTACCGAATGGACTCAGGATAGCCCTACTATTGTCGGGCTGCGAAGCTGTCTTGATTGATTTCCGCGCTGTCCTTGACTTAGCTGGCTGGCCCAGACAACGTCAGCGCACGTTATCTTCCGCAAGATATTCAGTCTGACTGGTCGGCTGGTAATACCCGGCCAGCTGGGACGCTTTTGCTGCCACAACACGATCAAAAGGAAAATGCCTGCTCAACCTGGACATGAGGTGGGATTTGACTCGCACCAAAAAGTATCGCAATCCACGCTTCCGGGACGCGTTTGGGCTAGGTGCTCTCTGGATACCCTCCAATCAATGCGCCGTCCTGACATCAGACGACACACAGGCTCCGGACCTACTCAGGGCCTATGCTGTCGCCGCAAGACTGAGGTGATGAGTCGTGACGATGGTCGCCAATACTACCAAGAAGCACGCACCACCAACAGGGCGCAAGAGTAATGTGATGGCCCAAACTACGTCATTAGAGATCGGCACAGAGAAGCAGAAGTGCCCAACCTAGATTGATCATCCAATCGACTTTCCGCGTTTGACTCGTACGCAGCCACTCAGTCTTCTGACTTTACGGATATTACTCAGACCTTTGGATGTGGGCCAACACCCCGGACAAGATCACCGAATCCGCTCTCTGCAGTGGGTTTCAATGGTCGGTGCTGGGCGGCCCAGGCCTTGGAAGAGTGGGTATTTAAAGATGAAGAGCTGGGATCCCAGGGCCCACGTTCCATTCCGAAGGGCCCCTTGTGTCCCGAGCTCGTCCGGACTCTGCGCAATTGATGCTGTATGCAACCCACTGGAACATCATCACGTCTCTGTACACATTACTCAAGAGACGACGTTGGTCTGCCACCTGCCATCGGATAAGGGCTTCGTCACCTGTCTCAATCAGGGAAGCCGGCACAGTACGGCATGCTTGGCCATCACCATCTAGGACCGGCAGTGGCCTCTCGACCTAGGGATCGAAGCCGTTCGCCATCCGCCGGGCCCCTCATCAACTTCAAACCATCACCGCATCTCCAACCACAAGACTTGCGTTGATGGATATCGAAGCTCGCTAACAAAAGTTCGCACATCCAAGGGGAACGGCCGGGAGACCCAGCGCTCCCACCAGGACAATGCTAAGCCTGCCGTGAATCATTGCGGCCACCGGTCTGCCGCCCGCCAAGGCGCGGGCTACCGGTACCTGACTGAATTACAAGTTTTCCCCTGACTTTACTGTCGAATCGCTCGCGCATATGACCTCTGCTGTCAAGTGCCGTCCCGCGGCTACTAAATTCCCATTATTGTCACCGGCTCCTTCGCGGATGAGCCCGATCTGCAAAGTCGGGGCACATTACCTCCGCACTACGCTCCCACAGTCCTCGCAGGAGAGATTGAACGGCGCTTGAGGCTCCGGGCCGATACTGTGATGGGTTTGGCTCCGGCTCAAAGGAGCCTAAATACCAATCACCCGGTCTACGCGGTGTTGAAAATCCAAATACTCGGGACCTGGCTTGCACTAAGTGCCAGGCGAGGCGCGATTTATTCCTGAACGTCCGGTTAACTCTGCTGGGCTACGCCCAAAGTCGACGGGGTTTTGCTCCTGTTGCTACGGTCGAGTTTCCTGGTGACATGAACCTATCGATAGACACCTTTGTTAGGCAAAGGGGCTGTGCCAGACCATGCCTCATGGACGTTGACGCTCTCGTCCGTAACGCAATTCGAATTTTACGGATATCCTCGTCCGTCGCCTTTTTGCATGGAAGGCGTTTCGCGGTCTGGGCTCGTCTGTGACTTCTCACGGCTTGAAGTTTATTTTGAGTTGAGCGGGGAGACCCTCTACCGTCCGAGAAGGTTCAACGCTGTCGATTTCGAACGCTGATCCTACAATCCCATCATCGGCCTCGCATCTAGTAAAGTAGCTGATGTGGGCAATATTACATCAGCCACCAGCTCAGCTCAGCTGTGTCACACATGTAATCGTATCATGATACGAATCCGACATCCTTCTAATGTCCATGATGCTGTGGCATGTTGGGTTGAACTTACCCTGAGTTTCCTCGTCCGTCTCCAGACCTGGCTATCTGGAAAGTCCATATTATGGCCTAAAATAAGCATCCAGAGCTTACCAACCGTCGTTTGGTGCGCCCGTTGTGCCCAAACGTCGTCTGACATCTCATGAACCGGGCACTACGCGTCAAGTGATGCATTCGTCTGGTGCGTGATTGATGGACGATCATGAGCTTCGAGCAAAATCGAAGGCCCACGACCAGAGGTCAAGCTTCAACCAGCCAGCTGGACGCATCAAGCAATCGTTAACGAGCGCCCGTCCTCGCTGACAGCTCATCGTTTCCAGTCCGGAAGCTGTGATGACCAGTCCTTGTTGACCCTCAGCTATGCCAACCACTGGGGAGCCATGGATATCGTGAGCCTCCACTTCTGCATGTGATGAATAATGATCAGTCAACGCCTCGAAAAGCCGCCGTGAGGGGTAACTGCAACGCCCAAGCTCGGAACAGGTCTCGCAACACCCTCCGAGTCGCGAAGGCAAATTCCGAAAACGAAGACCGTGTGTGACCCGGTTCCCGCCGCTCCACGCCCCGAACCCCGTGCCGTGTCTTAGCATGTGCCCGACCAGCCTCGGCCGGAATCTGGAATTCCCGCTGTCAAGTTCCGAAGCTACTCGGGGTTACGATTCTGGAGAGGCTTGGACGAGGCGCTTTGCTCCAGCTCTTCTGGGTCACGGTGTTCAGCCACGCCGATAGCGCTGGGGGACGCCACTCCCTCTTGGTTACTATTCAGGCAAGAAGCCTCCCGGATTTGGCGATGAGAGAAAACCGGCCACGTGACCTTGTTTCTTTTCTCTCCGAAACAGTGTTTTCTGGGAGACTAGACATTAAACAGCTCTATGTCGATGTTGGGCGTAGGCAGGAGGCTGTAACACATTGTGCGATTTGGCTGGCTTGCTGGCTCATGATAGATACGTCCAAGTTAGTCAAGTATGCTGAAAGTGATTCGATTTGCTTTGATTGCTTTTCGGAAACTTCCAGAGAGACTGTGATTCTGGCAGTTATCGCAGTATTCTGTGGAGCGCCCGGAACACGCGGCTGTGAGAGTTCGAGTATGTGCCAGACCAGAGTGACGGATGATATCCCGTCAAGCCACCTGTGGGGGTGTGCAGATATTCCTGAATATCTCACAAAGAGACGGAGAAGGAATCGGCACCGTCACATTGAGTATCTGAGAGTTGACTGTATGAATGGGCGTGCTGGTGACTATTTTTCTTCCAAGCTTTCACACGCTGATATCTGGAGATCATCAGTATTGTACGGACTTTAACACGAACAGTCGAAAGGACAAATGAAGCAGGTATAGGCGAGTCATAAGAAACATGAGACTTGCGAACTTGACACCCAGGTTTTTGCTACGCCGCGGATGATGGCCTTACAGAAGCGTGCGTGAAGTTGGGCCAGCAATCCAGTACAATTATCATGACAGTATCTCACCATGTATATGCATTAAATTTGGCCAGTCCAAATCAAAACATTCCATTGTAGAAGCATCTGGTGTTAAACACGGAGCCAAGCCTCAAAGCCTCTGCGTTGAAGCGTGAACATGTATGAAGATATCATCGGTATCACTATCTGCCCCGTAATCTCACAGGGCTATACATACTATCGTGTTCCTACTATGTATGGGTCAATTCCTGGCAGCTATCGGCTACATAGTCCAGCCTAGTCACGAAACGACATATTAGCGTTCACCAGGGTTGGTCTTTACCGGAGTGTCGGACATTTTCTTAAGCTGATTGAATGTCTCAAGCAACAATGTCATCTCAATATATGCGCCGTGGACGAAGCTTCGAAACTAAGAAGCTATTCATTCGCTAATGAAGTTTCATGTGTATTCAGGAGCACGACATAGGCTGCGAGCAAGGTCCACGACTTTTCGTTGTGAAGAATTATGCCATATGCTCTCAGCTCTGTCTGGTGCGGGTTTCTTATCTTCCCTGTCCCGTGTAAATGTCCTATTTCATACTTCAGCGCATGCGAAAGATGCTTCTAGCAGGGAGAAATGACACATGTCGAGGTCGGAAAGACGCGCACTAACGTCTAAAAAAACGCGGCCAGCCCTCGCCGTCCACGACAGCGTCACATTGGCGACGATCTTCCGTCAAACGAGCGAGCTGGTTTGATTCCCAGAGTAAATCTACTCGAAGTAGCAGAGGAGACATCGACTCGGCTCAAGGTGCGCGTGAGCTTGGAACTGGGTGACAATTATGGTTAATAAGTAGCTCTCACAGGCTGCACGAGATCTTCACTGACCAAAGAAAATTTGAAAGGCGAAAATGACCAAACGCGTAGCCCATTGGAAAATTTGCTCGTGATCCTCAAGATAGGGTTGACTTGCTGAACGACGCGGAACTCTTGCGGACGAAAGGCACTTATTCTTGGACGTCAAGTCTGTGTCTTTGCCAGTGAAGCATCAACGGTTGGGGGGTGGCTGCATTTAAGAATGAAACACGGTTCACAAACTCGGCATTCTGCGTGCGCCTGTAATACTTTCGATTGAGGGTGTCAAGGGAGGTTGCCCACAAGAACAGCACCCAGCATGTCTGATAGAGGTCTGCTGATGATGGCGAAAACAGGCAGGAATGATAGTCTTGACTACCTCTTCAACAGCGAGGGACAAATCAAAAGCAAAGATACCAAACAACACCCACAAAGCACAGGTCGAGGCTAGTGAGTAGGTCTACTCTCTCGTGGCCGCAACCCTCTCTGGTTCTCTCTCTCTCTAAATCCACCCCCACACTGAAGGAACCAGGCAGGTTAGATGATTTGAGCGGACTATCTAGAAGGTCTAGAAAGATACAGTGCCCTAGAGAAGGTAAGAGGCAGGCCTCCAGAGAGACAATATACAGGTACTATTACCAGCTAGCAGACGTTTTGGTATGTGATTCAGTGAGCCTGCGTTACTAGAGCTTGTGTATGGTTTCAAATCCTACGAGAAAAGACACAATGGAGTTTTGTAGAAGATGAGTCATGCCATCTTGTGAAGGGTCCAGACTTCCACTCGGACCCCGGGATCGAGGTCTGCGAAGCTCAACGCCAGCACCACCGGCTCTTCATGCGGAAGCGGAAACCCTAGCATATCTTGATCCCATATGTAGTATGTCCTTCCGATTCTCCCTTGAGTGTGTGGTATCTGTTTGTCGAAAGGTTCAAGTCATTTTGGAACATGCAGCTTCCCACTCTCCACTAACCCCACAGCAAGACACGTCCATCATCCTAGACTCGGAGTGGAATCATCGTCTGGCTGGACGATGGTCTAGCAGGTGTAGGAACATATGATGTCCGCCCTCGAGACACAGCGCGGTCGATGCCGCTCAGTGAGAGGAACCCTGGCCATGGCAAAAGTCTCGGACCATCCGAGAGGGGTCGATTGGACCTCCTCGGTTGTCGACCTGCCCCGAATGTAACGTGAGAATGCTAAGGAGAAGTGTTGGGGGCCCTTCATTATTGGGTTTCTCGTAGACGTATTCGAAACAGTCTCGTAGCTAGCCATGGAGGAACGAAGAACGTCATCACCTGGATCTTGTGTTTCTTGTATCACAGCATGATACTCTGCAGCCAGGCACTTTGAGTCTTCTTGCCAAGGGCTCATCTTGGCTGAGCAGCTGGAGACGCTCCAGAACACCGTCGAAACTGTTACGGTTGGGTTGAAAGAGGTCTGCAGCCGCATGGTTGATGCTGTCCCGATGCTTTGGAAGATTGCCACCCTGAGGGAGACTCTGCCTCACAGCTCACGGCCTCTGTTGCTCGCCTAGACTGGCGATGACGCATGAAGACAGTACAGAACAGACGATGGGGACTGCTTCACGCCGGATGATCTGTTTCCTCCGCTGAAGTGAGCCTCGGGAAGTTGTGGAGAGAAGACAGCATTTGCTTGATGATGGTGTTTTCCTCAAAAGTTTCTGCAGTCGCTGTAGGATTTCGAGAGAAACAACTGGCAAATACGACCTATGAGGTTTCCGATGCCCTCGTTCGATAGAGAAACGCCAGTCAGGTAGACGAGCCCTAGATTTCGTTTGCCAAAGGTATGCTTGTCATGTCGGGAGTACGACGGCGCAAGAGGAACAAGCTAAATACTCTCATCCTGTGTTTTTATGTCAAGCAAAGTAGAGGACAGTCTGCTGGAACCGCCACCCTGTGGTAACCACTGGCAATGAGCAACTCGATGAACACCAACTGGCAAAGAGGATACTATCTAGGGGCGAAGGAATGCGTCGTTACATACACAAGTGATGTTCGCAGCAGGTTGTGGAATAGTCTGGGGGACAGCTCATTGTGCTTCAGCTTCGGGATGTGGAGTATTGTACATGTTCGTCTGATATTCTTTGAGGTCCTGAGACCATGTATTTTCTATACTCATCCTTACTCTTTGCGCAACTTGGGGCTGTTAACACATTGCACACAAAAAGCCACGCTCACGCCTTTAGTGTTCACCTGATGATGGACATGAAGATTGCCCACAACACCGGAGGCCGATTCAATATTCAAGGATGTTGTGTACCATGCAAGACCAACAACAATCACTGACATTTCCCTTTTGCAGCCAAGTGGTCAACGCTAGCCTTGTAGAATGTCAGTACATATCTTCACACACTTCACAAAGAGACCAAGGAGCTCGATGATTACAGTCGATTGATAGGGTTCATAATTGGTTCTCTTTTCCTTCTATTAAAAAGCCACCGCGTAACGCCCAGCATGCTATTAGTTCAAGCCGATTACCGAAATACATTAGGTTTAAATCTACATCAGTAGGAGCGCGCAAGCCATGGCCATGACTAGAACCAGCCCCGAAACCGCAGGCCGGCCAGGCGATGCGCCAGTGACCTTACCACAGCACTCACGTGTGTACGTGACGTTGTTCAACTTCGCCTGGACCTGGAAAACGGAGCCAGGCGGGTCGCCGTAGTTGTAGTAGTCGACATTCAAGATCTTGGGCGGACGACCCCAGTCTTGCGTGCACTGCGCGCCAGCCACGCCAAGAGAACCGTTTCCGGTAGCATTGTTGGTCTCGTTGAGCAGGGACACGGCAGGGACGAGGATGGAGGCGCCAAAGATGTTGTACTCGGCGTTGAGGTTGTGGTTCATGAGGTACAGGCGGTTCTTGGCGTCTTGTTCCGCCAGGTCTGGCGGACGCTGGACAACACACGGGAATGAGCGGTCCATGGGGTCGAACGGGGTCTCCCACATTTGGGAGAACTCATCCATAAGCCAAGGATACTTCTGCTGGTCGGCGACGTAGTCGAGGAACATGACGACGCGCTTACCGCTGAGAATCATCTCACCAAGCGTTGGCCAGTCGTCGTATGCCATGGGCAGGAACGGGGCTTCGTAGGTGTATCGAGTGATTCCCGAGGCCTCGATGAACGGGACATACAACTCTGGCTTCGAATAGTTACCGTTGCCGAGCAGAATTGTGACGACGTCGTAAGGGTGGGAATCAACCCATTCGCGGACGGTCGTAAGCCAGTCGGTGATTGGGCCAACTGCGGTGCGTTAGATGGGCGTGATGAAGGAAGGTGCATCGTCAAAAACTTACCATCGAGAATATCGCAGGATGAATGACAGAAGTGCGGCTCTGTACCGTTAGTGGGCCATTGGATCTGAGCTTGCAAGAAGCGCACTCCATCGTTCAACTGAGTCGTGACATCGAGAGCTTGGTTGGAAGCAGAGTTGCCTGGGCGAACGAAGGGCGAATTGTGACAGCCGACCTCCGTGACATTGCTGTACTTCCTGTCGCAGAATTCGACGTAGTTGTTGCAGGGTGTCGTGTTGGTCGCGGTGGGGGCGGTTGAAGAAGTCTCAGAGGCGTTGCCGCTGATTGTAGCCGTCATCACAGAGGACGCGCCCGAGATGATGACGACGGACTGTCCCTCGGCGTTTGTAGTCGTCTCGGTGACATTTCCAGTAAAGGTGACGGAGCCGGTGACGGTCGTGAGCCTCTCGCCGGTGAGTGTGATTTTGGAGGTGTAGGTTTCGTAAGGTCCGGTCGGGGTTCTAGCCTGGGTTACTGGGACTGTCTTCGTTCCCGACAGGAAGGTGACATCTTTGGTATTGGTGAGAATAAAACTGCTGGTGCTGACTGCATCTTGAGCTGTAGCTGGGGTCGCAACGAGCGAGAGCAGGCCCAGGGAGAAGGCGAGTAGACGGCCGGCCATGGTGGGCGACGCAGCCTCTCGCTAGGAATGTTTGCTGGCTTAACGACTGATGGAGATGGCGATGCTGAGGTTCAAGTTCGAGATGGGTGTAAGTATTCGTGCCCTGATCGCGGCAGGACGCAGTGACCAGGTACCCCTCGAAAAGATTTGAGTTGGGCAAACGACGGGAGAACAGAAGCCAAAACGGATATCGGATGAGGAGGACGACGACGTTGGGACTGACTCGGGAGGTCGATGACGATCCTGGACACCAGACTCTTGCTAGTACGAAGCAGTAGGCAGAGCGGACCGTCTTGGAAGCAACCAAGGTAAGGAAAAATAAGGCCGAGAGATTTGCGAAACTAAACACCAAAAAGCTCGGTCGGCCATTCACGCGAGAAGATGCAGGTGCCAATGTAAGTTTGGGCGGCGCAACGGCACAGGAGGTAGCAGCAATGAGAAGGAGATTCAAAAGGTCAAAAACCAGAGGCGTGCCGCTGTCTACCTATGACATAATGTTTGTGTACTAGTTATGCAGTACTGGGCTTGGTTTCCCGGGGTGGCCCAGACATTTGGGGTGGCTAGGCCGGGGCCTGTGCTGAGCCCACCTGGGTTGGGTTGTCTGCAATGCGCTGGCGCTGGCGTTGTTGCTCCTGGTTGCTGCTGTCCACTTCAGCAGAAAAGAAGAAGAGACTGGACGGCGCTACCGCGAAAAGAAACAACCTTCGACTGGCAGCAGCCCCCATCAGGCGGGCCCAGGGGCCCAAAGAGCCCCATTTCCATTGGATGGTCCACCTCACCGGAAACTGCTGCGAGGATCGCTGGGGATTGACCTTGTCCCTGTCGCCCATCTCCGGCACTGCGCTGCATGTCCCGTATCAAGAATGGATGTATCCATAGGCACCGCGAGCAAAAAACAAACAACACAGAGCGACAATCGAACGACGACGACATCGACGGAGGCAACAACGAATCTGCTAGTGCACATCTGCGGCATGTCTGCGGCGAAGGAGGGGGGCATCCAGGACCGGGGAAGGGGCCGCGGGCGGCGAGACGGCAGCAGGAAACAAGGGACAAACGGGTAACACGATCCCTGATTCCCTGGCGATCAACGGCATAGCTGCCGGCGCGGCGGGGTGTACGCGTGTGCAGCCTGCTACATGGTATGTACGCGATTGCGGTGGCTTCTGGAATACACCTCTCGCCAGTTGTCACTCAACGACTGGAAAGGGCATAACTGGGCTGAAGAGTGATGGACAGAGTAAAGTTTTAGGCTTCCATCCACCCGTCAATCCTCATTTCGTTTGTTTGAATCGAGATAGACAGTGTTGGGCAGGGGTTCAAGCTGATCACTCTTCACGGGGAATTAAATGAGTATTACTCTAGATTGGGCCCGAGTCAATGCTGGGATTCGCCCAGAAAAATAGAGAGAAAAGCACACATGCTACACACACGCAAACACGGGATGCACACGGCACGGGCAAGGCAGCGCTGCGCCGGACGGGGACCGTGGACACCGCGGGCCCCAGGCGACTCTTTGAGCATTATTCATCGTTGATCAATGGTGAAGGAGCGGACACAGCCATGGTGTGTGCATGCCTGGTTTTGCCGCTCCCTTCCCGGATGGTATTTAGCAGCAGCATGTGTCCGATGCCGTCCAAATCGGATGGCCAGGAATTTTTGCAGGCGTTCCTTTTCAGCTGTGAAGGGGTGGCTGTCACCACCTCATCAATCATCAGGCCGGCCAGCCGGGAGAAGTGACACGACGGGGCTCTTTGAGGCGGTGCTAGACCAGGGGCACCGGATCTCGTTTACGGATACGCAGTATTAGACGATTCCTACTCTGTACGGCCAAAGGACCCAGAGAAGGACGAGACCGCCTCTCCCTCTCACACACGTCTGGCTGGAGAAGCGTGTCCGTGGTGTCTAAATCACAACACATCGAGCTCCGTAATAGACAAGCCAACTGCCGCAGAAACGACCCTACGCATATGACCGAAGTGGGCTCCCGCTACGGATACCAGGTGCAAGTTACCGACATACGAATACCTACCTTACCTTGCCTGCAAATGCACCTCTGCTGCATGGCTTCACCTCTGCCAAAACACTCGTCCCAGCCCGTGCTGTGAATTTTTCCTTTTTTTGGTCTCGTCTCTACCGGACGGACGGTTCGTTCCAATTGTCGACTGACTTTCTTGAAAAGCTCTGGGTCTTCCTCCGGTCTGTCCATCGGACGGAAAGAAACCAGGGGCCCACCCACTGCACATTGCATCTGCTTCAAGCCAAGGCACGCTAGCATTAGCCTGCCGCCAAAGACACTGGTCGACCTCCTAGAGAGAGGAAGGGGGAAAAAAAAACAAGAGCGAATAATCGTTGCTGCGACGTCATTTCTCCCTAATCGATACCCTCCTTTAAGCTTCCCCAACAGCGATACGCCTGGCTGCTGCCAACTCACCTCACAACCCGACCGCCGACCCTGCCCTGCTCGCCCTGACCCTTGCCCAGCCCGTCCGTATTTACCAAAAGCCAGGGATCCGTTGGTGGGCAAAGGTCTGGTCTGGCCTGGCCTGGCACTGTTTAGTTTATTCTGTTTTTCCTGGTTTCGATCGACCGGTCTGTCTTGGAAGTTGATGTCCATCATCATCACCATCATCGACTCGACGGCGCTTTTTCACTCTTCAGCCCGGTGACATACCTGCAGACGCGTCGTCTTCTTCTTTAGCAGGCGAGACATTGCTGCTTGGCATTGACCGTTGGCAGTCTCGATTCAACTCGACCCAGACACGGATTCTTTCCTCCCGTCACCCATTCCGGACTCCGGAGAGAAAGACCATCGGAGCCCGCGTCACCTGCACCTCCCACCACAACCTCAGGTCACAGGTCGAGGTCCACTGCCGGCATCTGCAGATATCTGGGGAAGCACCACAGAGTCGACGCCCTTGCCCCCAGCTTCGGACGCTCGACGACTTCATTCTCGTCCACCACACCCATCAACCCCATACCTGATGGCCAAGATCCGGAGGAACAGCGCAATCGTTTGCGCTGTTTGTTATTTCATCTCCATCATTTTCCTCATCCTTGTCATCATCGGCAACACATCCATCAAACCCGTCCTTACCGACATCTACTTCTTCAAGCTTGACGTCTCGGATATCATCCCGCTGTCGTCAGGGAACAATGCCGCGCTGTTGAACTCGATCGCTAGGAGCCTCGGCCTCCACGATTTCTACCAGGTCGGCTTGTGGAACTTTTGCGAAGGTTACGATGATGAGTATGTCCCTTGCGCCCCTCGTCCCTCCCGATGAACTCACTGACAGCGCATAAAGAGGCGTCACCTTCTGCTCAACGCCCCAGAGGCTCTTCTGGTTCAACCCTATAGAGATTCTCACCAACGAGCTTCTTGCTGGCGCAACCATTGCCCTCCCCAATGAGGTAACCACCATCCTCAACATCCTCCGTATCGGCCAGCAGGTCATGTTCGGCCTCTTTCTCGCCGGCATCTCCCTCGTCGCCGCCCTCCTCATCGCGACGCCCCTCGTTCTGCGCACGCGCTGGTGGAGTCTTCCCATGGCCATCTTCGCCGGTCTCGCCGGTCTCTTCGTCACGGTGGCCTCCATCATTGCTACCATCATGAGCGTGGGTGCTCGGTACGCGCTTACGCAGCAGTCCGAGCTTAACATAAGGGCTGTTCTCGGTGTGCGCATGTTCGTCTTCATGTGGATCGCCTCGGCGTTGACCGATCTCGCGTTCATCCTCCACGCCGCGATGGGATGCTGCTGCTCACCCAGAAAGGAGAGAGAGGCGGCTGCTGCGGCCGCGGGCACCACGACGAGCTCGCAAGAGAAGCAGGAGAAGACTACCACGAGCAACGGAGAGAAGCCGTCCAGGTTGCCGGCCTTTATGAGAAAGCGTAGCCCAAGGTCATCCACTTCGTAATCGCGTTGCCGGGAGAGGATTGAGGAATGATCATACAGCTTGTGGCAGGATGGCAAGTTGCCATTCGAATGGTTCCCTGAGTAATTGGATTAGAAAGCCCCCCGAGCATAGCTTCCCGCGGCGGCGAGGATTGGTGAACGCGCCAGGGCAATGGAGGACTCGAGATATCGGCATTTCCAGTCTCGGCAGTACAGACAAGCATTGAGATTGAGCAAAAGCAAAGGCGTTGGTGGTTGCGTTAGCATAGGATAGGACGGCCGTGACGATAGAATCGCGTATTAGAAGGGAGTGACGAAGGACATAGAATAGTGCAGTCCTGGATCCAATACCGTATTACTAGTATCCCAACTGCAAGACGGCCTGGCGGGGGTCTGAGGTTTGATGTTGAATAAGCTCTTCCGTGTCGCATCGTGGTTTAATAAACTGCAGCCCGGCGGGATGGGATATACTTAAGCTTACATGGTGGTTACGTGGGGGTCAGCGTACCCCCTATCGCACCTCGGCCTTGGCCCCTCAGACTGAGCCTCGGCTCGTCTGAGCTAGGACCCTGAAGCTCTCATCTCATCCGAAGAGCTCCCTCAGCTTCATTTACATCTCTCGCAAACCAAAACCTCGTCTTCTGCACCTCGAACGGGATTCCACATCTCTTGACAAATAATTGCTCCTCAGGAATCTGCCGCTTGAAACCCGCATCACAATGGACGCCGCATCGCTCTTCAATGTCAAGGTAAGTAGCCAACCATTCCATCTTATCACCCAGCCAGACTAGACCGAACTGACACTCAACTTTCCAGGACAAAATTGTCCTCGTGACAGGCGGGGCCAAGGGCATCGGCCTGATGATCTCAGAGGGCTTCATCGCCAACGGCGCGACGGTGTACATCTCCTCCCGCGACGCGGCCGCCTGCACCGCGGCCGCCTCCGCCCTCTCCGCCAAGGGGCCCGGCACGGCGCACGCCATCCCCGCGGACCTGCAGAAGCTCGACGACTGCAAGGCCCTCGTCGCCTCCCTCGCCGCCGCGACGGGCGGCAAGCTCCACGTGCTGGTCAACAACTCGGGCGCCGCGTGGGGCGACTCCTTCGACACGTACCCGGACGCCGCGTGGACGAAGCTGCTCACCCTGAACCTGCAGCGCGTCTTTTCGCTCACGCAGCTCGCGGCGCCGCTGCTGGAGGCCGGCTCCAAGGAAGGCGACCCGAGCCGGATCATCAACATCGGCAGCGTCGACGGGCTGCGCGTGCCGCTGATGAGCAGCTTCGCGTACAGCGCGAGCAAGGCCGGGCTGCACCACCTGTCGCGGGCGCTGGCGCGGGAGCTGGGCCCGAGGGGGGTGACGAGCAACACGCTGGCGTGCGGGCCGTTTGAGAGCAAGATGATGAAGGCGACGCTGGACTCGATGAGGGCGACGATCGAGGAGGAGATCCCGATGCGAAGGATCGGGACGCCGCAGGACGTGGCGGGCGCGTGTCTGTTTTTGGCCTCGAGGGCGGGCACGTTTGTGACCGGGGCGACTATTACCGTCGACGGCGGGATCGTGCTTGCTTCCAAGTTGTAGTTGGGCTCTGATAGAGTGGCACTTGAGAGGGGGATGAGAGGGATGGAGAGAATCAGATGTTTGATTAGAGCTGCGGACTGGCGGCGAGGCGGGGATGTAGACGCATGAAATACAAGCGGCAAAGCAACAATATGATATTGACGGATCAAGCTTCGTGTCCATATGCCGTATGTGAGAGTATAAAATAACATGGACATCGCAGAAGCGTTCACACATATGAATCATCACTCTGAGCAAGCCAAACGAGAACATTGAAGAAGACCAGTAAACTGGCTCGTGTTTAAAACTGTAAAGATAACGTCTAGGTAGGACGAGCGTCCTCCGATGTGGTATTCATACATGAGAGCGAAGCAGTCATTCGGGGTTGGGTATGACAAAAAGCGACAGCCCCAGTCCCGGTAAGTTTACGCCATCGACGCCGTTGTAAAGAAACGTCCCAATAGATAGATATTCCCAATCCCGCAATGCAATATGCCCCTGGTTTGATCCTGCAAATAAACGCCGATATGCCGTTGATGAAAGTAGTGTTTGTTGCCGTTAAAAATGAGTCGAATCGTCTATCCATTTCCCCCGGTGTCCGAGATGATTGGGAATGAGTAAAACCGATGCCCCAAGGTCCCATGAGAGAAGACTTCTAAGACCGATTAAACGTTTCGTAGCGAGAGGAGAGTAAGGTCCGGGTAAACGGAGGGGAGAGCGGGAGAAGGGTCGAGAGGAGAGGTGAGCGTCCCACACGCATAAGGGAAGACGGCGACGGGAATCTCCTGGCCTCCGAGATAACTCTTCCCTCATGTGTGCACATTTCGATGCGAGAGTGACAGCGTTGCGTCTCGCATGCCTCGGCTTCCTCCCGCAGACCGCATTGTTTCAGCGGGCCCCATCCGATCATTTGCGAGTCCGCAGACGGTCCGAGCTGAGAGCGTGGTGAAAAGAAGGTTTGCTCGGATAATCTTCATTGCCCTTCGTAGCCTTGCGGACGGATACGTAGGTGGCTTTTTCTTTGTCAGGTCTACGACAGACCGCAGGCCTCGAAGTCGCGCATCATGACGGCCATCTGGGCACGTTTCGCGGCCTCAGCGACGAGGGTGAAGTCGCGGAGGAAGGCCTCGGTTGACGGGGCCTGGGCGGAGGGGGCCTGAGGCGGCGGGGCCATCTGGTTGGGCGACTGGTCCGTCGACAAAGAGGACTGCGAAGACATGGAGTCCTGGCGAGAAGGCTGGTTGGGTGCGTTCATGGTTGCGGTGGTTGTGGGAGGTGAGTTTATTGTGTGGTTGTGGGTGGTGGTGTCTTGTTCCGAGGGTAAATTGTGAGGTGGACTGCCGAGGCGGAGGGGCGGGCAGGTCGAAAGAGAGGCGATGGTTGGTGGTGTTATATCCCCAGATCTTCGTTTTTGGGGCTGCCGATCTTGACTGTAAATGTGAGACCCGAGCACAGTGTACCTGAACGGGGTGATGTCAGGCGGGGATGGGAGGCTGGAGATCAGGAACCGGAGGGCGGAAGCGAGTTGAGAGACAAGGCGTCCAAGTAAGGGCGAGGAGCGTGTGAACGTCTTTTTAAGAAAAAAGGGCGTCGATGGGTGTGTCTGGGATTTAACAGACGTAACGGGATAGCCGTGAACCGTGGGGATGGACGAGGTTTAAGGTGATCGTGGGACGACCCTGGTGCCAGTGACAGGCTAATTGCGGGTACTGCTGTCTTGCCTGGACAATATTGGACGCAATATTGGATTTCGGCGCGATTGCGGATAACCAACGACCCTTGCAGCGGACAGCCAACAGTCGTGTGGATAAGATAGATTGGGGTGTGCGGGTGGTGACCGACAAGGGCAAGGAGAAGCAGCTGGCAGAGAACGAGAGTGCAGCGATGGGAAGATGGTGACAAGATGACCAGATGGGGTTTTCCCCTTCGCCTTTCCGTTTGAAAGAGGGAGAAGAGTGAGACACGCAGGAGGTGGGGAGGAGATCACTGAGCCACACGCACACGCGAGCGAGGGATGTTGAGACTCTTATGTGCGGGATATCGTTCGAGCAGCGTCGTAACCTGAGCAGGATCCTGGGCTGGATAAGGCGAGTCGGTAGTCGACACGGGCTTGCGTAGGATGCGGGATGGAGGTGGGTAGTGTGGCAGCCCTTTTTCTCGTCTTCTGTTGTTGCCTTGCTTGTTAACCGTAGGATCCAGGACCGAAAGAAGGCTGGGTGGGATGTAAGGCAGCGCGGCGGCAGCTCGTGCGGACGGGAGAGGGTGTGGATGGCAGCGATGATGTGATGGGCAGCTGGATTGGGGTTGGTTCAGACTGTCCAGTTGACTTGTTTTTGTTCTAAACGAAAAGCTGCGCGTGTGGGTGTGAGTGAGTGCGGTGTGGGAGAATATGGGTGGGAGGGATGGTTGGATGGATGGATGGGCAAAGGCAGTAATAATATCAGGCAGAAGAGGCGGGCTGGATGGGAGAGGGTGGGCGAGTCGAGGATAAAGAATCTGAGGTCTGGTTCCCATCTACCGACGCAAGACCGAGATGGCTGCGCAAAAAAGGTGGTTATTTACCATGTACTGCCCGCGTGTGTACCTTTTGCACGGAGAGTAGCCGCGGTAGCAGAATCCATCTCATCTTTCCCCAGTTCTTTTTTGCAAAAAACCGAGAAAAAAAAGAGGGACGCGGCCGATACGCCTTCACGTTATTTCCCACCGTCTAATCCATGACGCTCAATGCCCTAGACCCGACCCGGCCGACTCCTGCCCGGGCTTCTGGAGCCATGGACCTCTGGAGCCGCGATAATAGGTCCGAAGATTGGTTTGTGGACTTGGAGAAGGACCCGACCCGAGCTTGGTACGTATGACGCCGAAGTCTTCGTTGTCGTCCCACCCGTAGATCTTCTGGTGCTTTTTTCTTGTTGCCTCGGGACGACGACGATTATCGATATGCATATTGCATCAGTCGAGGCCCTCAGCTGCCATGCTTGCTTGCTTTCCATGGCGCGGGGGGGTTGCTGAGGTACAACGAGGACGACTGACAGCGTCAGGCCTTGCGGTAAACGTCGCCAAAAGCAGTAATCAGGGACCCCATGTGTCAAGTACCGGTACATTATTCCCCCATGCGAGGCGGGGGGAGGCGGTTTGCACCGCGTCTCGACTCAGGGCAGCCCTTCAGGGTCTTTGCGGATCAGCGGCTCGAGCGACCGACTCGGGAGCAAGTGAGTGCGCAATTCACGGGCAGCACATGGGGGCCGGCCTTCTGGCCGGCGAGCGTTTCGCTGTGTGGGGTAAGGCGAGGCGGCATGTCGTGGTGGACATGGGGGGCGTCGCCTCCAAGTACCGGTACGTGAGCGCTTCTCTCTCGCGTCCCTCAGCCAATTCTCCGCATTGAACTTGACTGGATCGCATCAACCGTCCCTGGCGACGCGATCCTGGGAACAAGAACCAATGCACCGAAGCCTGCCTCGTTCGATTCCAGCCTAGGGCGAGGGAGGGAACAGCCAGGCGATGACATGCTCTGCCCCACCTGCAGATGCTGCTGCTGCTGCCGCCATCCCACGTCCATGTTTGCTGGATGCTGGTCGGTATCCCATGTCAATACCTGTATCTGCGCGGGCAGTTCTTCCTCTTTGTGTGTCTCTCGTGTCCGATATTGTCCGTAGCCTGGGACAGCACGCAGTATCCTTTGCCCGAACAGACGAAGAGATGCGGTGCGCGATACCAACCGAGGCAGGCGATGGATGAGATGGCTGCAAAGCGAAACGAGGCTTTTCGATTTCGATCCGATGCGAAAGTGAGACCTCTCTGCCCTCTTGTCTGGTAGGTTGCTGGCTTTCGTCACCGCGCAGGCTCTAGCCCCCGGGAGGCACGGCGTGGATTCCCGTCCCAAGATTGTCTGTCTGTCGTCGGATACGGCGAGACCAGCAACGTGTAGAGTGATGACTGTGCGGCTGTTGCGTGGGTTGGTGCGGGCTGAACTCTATCTCGAACGGGATTGCGGGGGAAGTGGCGTGGATGGCCTGGATTCTGGGAAAACAGCTCGAGGAGAGGAGGCATGATCACAAGCCTCGAATCGAAGCTGCTGGATGGAGTAACAAAACCGGGGGAGCTGCGAGAAACTCAAAATCAAGGGGGATGCGCCCCCGTTGACTCTTGTTCTTACTCGCTTTCCCCAACCCCCATTTGCTTGTGATTTTGTCTTTCTCTGTCTCTCGCTGAGGCCATCGTGTACTGTTGTCGCCATTCCTTGCCTCTTTGGTGTGCACCAGGCACCGCTTGCCCTTACTCAGAACCAGACGGACGATGGGCTGGACGCGCCTTCAGAGCTGTGAGTGGCAGATGGCGGGAGATCCAAGGTGGTCCCAAGTCCAGGGGTGGCCGGTCGGTTGGTGGGGAACATGTGAAGAACGACCACACGACATTGACGGAATTCCCGTTTTCGACCTTGCCTTGTTTCCCCACACAGGTATTCACTGGCGCTGGGGGCGTGGCGGCCGTCGTCGACTTTGCGCGCTCGTCGCTTGTTTTCCGACTCATCAATGACATCGGCATAATCCCGTGGGTGGTGGGCGTGGACGTGCCTGGTGCTTGGGCAAAAAGATGCGGAAAATGTCGGGATAGAGATTTCCCAGTCCCCAATCTTCCCATCCCACAATGCCCACCCACACTTATCGCCGCCTCTCCATGGGCTTGGACCCGCCCGAGTCCCATGGAGACTGGAGTTTTTTTCTCCAGTCGTGCTCTTGGGCCAAGCGCGCGCAGGACTTCCGGTTGCTGTTTCGCTCCAGGCTCGGAATACCTTCGGGATGAGAATGTCCCGGGGCGGGTAACACAGAATGATGATCAGATAGGACCACTCTCTTCTGATCTGGGGGCCAGAATCGCGCAATCTCGTGAGACGGGCGAAACAAACGGGAACATTCAGAGTGATTTTTTTTTTCGTTCTTTCTTTATTCTGCCTTGGTGCCTTGGCTTGCTTTCAATCAGCCGTAATAGCAGTGCTGCGATTCGCATGTGCAGCGCAGCATCCGGAAGCTGTTGCTCCAGTATCCAGCCGAACCGAAATGCGTAACTTCGTTTGGAAGTCATCCAGATGCGTCTCGGATGGGATGCATCACCACCGCTCGTTTGGAAGGTTCTTCCCAGACCAATCCTCGGAGACATGCAGCGCTGGTCCGCTACTTCTTGGTAGTATAGACCGCAAGCGTTGGTATTGGTAATAATGCAACTGCGGTCTCTGTTGATGGCCTCAGAGATTCACTAGCTCGCCCTCGCCTGGTCGACCAGGTACGCACACGGGGGGAAGGTCGGGCGTCGAAAGATATGCCCAAGCTTGCCGTGGCTAGAAAAGCATGGCAAGTGTGTGTGTGGGTGGTGTCTTGCCCTTCCTGCCTGGGCGCATGCACTTGCATCTTGTGCACGAGTCGCGGCAGACTGATGTCGTTCCCCGTCTGCAGCTGTTCATGACTGTCTGTCATCACGCTGTCAGCCGTCCCGTCAACCCAAAAGCTTGGCCTTCTCAAGCGGCACTCGAGTACGTGTGTGTGATGCGGCACTGCCCAAGTGGCCAGGCGGTGTCCCTGCGGGTATGTTTTGATCCAGCAACTCAAAAAGAGAGTTGGCAGGAATCGAACGAGGGAGGCCAACTATCCGTACGGCTTTGCAATTGAGCGAGGAATTTGCCCGAGATCACCGAGGGGCACCTTGCTCCCAGGAACATCGAAATTGAACTCGACCCGCCAGTCCACAGTCCGCCTGGAATTTCTCAATTGGCCGCGATTAATCCGGAGCCACCTCACCGACGGGGGGCTGCTCCAGGACTCCAGTCGCCAGCCTCCAGGGTCCAAACCAACGGGGACTTCACCGAGCCGGGGTTGGGTTCTTCGGGCGGATGGCGAGCGCTTGATTCACCTCGGCCGGCTCCATCCTGTTGTCGTCTTTCTGCTCGATATTTCCGCCGTCGCCTGCACGGATACCTGGAGTCCTGGACGGATACCGACCCATCTGGCTACCTGCCGAGGCGGTCGATGGGACCAGCAGCGCTGTCGCACAATCTCTGCGTCCGTATCCGATCATTGCAGGAGAAGCGTCATGGAAGCTAGACACGAGAGGTGTACGATATTGCCAGAGTGATAGAAATATAACGGTAGCCCAGGGCGAGAAGCAAATCCAGGGTCCATTTACAACGCCGCAAACCCGCTGCTAAGGTAGCAAGACATGCAGTCGTCTGCAGGTGCAAGCAAGCCTTCCAAGCAGCACGACAGCTTAACCAGACCACTCCACGAACGGGAATCCCTTGCCAACTGGGGGTGCATGATACCAGCCCAGATCGCTTCATAAAAAAATCTCTGTCCTTTGCATTGCACCAGCGCCAGTCAAGCAAACTCGTGCCACTCTAGCAGTCCAGGCTATCAAGCGGCTCCCGTCTCGCACCACCCGACCCCTCAAATGCGCCGAGAAAGAAGGAAACTCAGATATCCTCTTATCTCGCATGGGGACGCGATAAATTACTCCGGGCGGCAGATGGGCGGTGAAGGAAAGAAGCGCAACGCGATAATCTGCAATTCTCTCGCTGCTGCTGCATGGTCGTTTCCGTTCCGAGACTCCACCGACCGACCGACGCCCCGGCCCTGCCAGCAGCAAATGCAAGTGAATCCGTAGCCTTCGCAGTAAGGTACGCACTAAGGATCCCAGGTTGGCAACGTAGCTCCGACCAACCAACGAGCTGCCTCCCCCTCGCTCCTCTCTCCCACGGACCAACAAGGAGACAACACCACGCCGGGGGCAAGAGGATCAAAAAAAAAAAAAAAGGATAGCACGCGAGACGCGGCCAGCACAAGAATCGATACGAAACCCGAGGACCCCTCCTTCGACGCTACGTACCTTACAGCGTATCCTGACAATCTCATCTCCATCCTGGGGCAGCTCCGTCGTCCGGACCAGAACTCCGCTTCCCTCATCGCGGTGCGCGCGCGCCCTCACCCCTCCATCTCGGCCTCGCACACAACCCCTCCTCGCCGCCACCCCTCCGCCGACCTCCCCGGCGCGACACCGCAGCCATGCCGGAACACCCTCCGAGGAGCTTGTTCGACGTCCCCGCCCCAATCGCCGCCCTCTTCCGCCGCTTCCCGCTCGTCACACTGCCCCCGAATGACCTCCCCATCCGCTCCCCTCCCCGCGGCGACATCCCGATCCTCTATGTCTTCACCACGGACGACGATGCCCCGAGGGGCCGACCGAGCTTCAACCCCTCGTGTCTAAAGTGGCAGGTCCGTCCGAATCATCGCCTCCATCCCCTCCGAGGTCACTCCAGCTAACCCGTGCCTTCCTCCATCCAGACCTTCCTCAAGATAGCAGGCGTACACTTCCGCACATTCCCCTCCACAAACCACGCCTCCCCCTCCGGCGCCCTCCCCTACCTCCAACCCTCGATACCCTCGCGCCCCATCACCGCCGGCTCCAGACTCGAGACCTGGGCCCTCTCCCAGAACCCCTCCTCAAAACAACCGCCCCCGCCTCCAGCAAGCCGCCTCCAAGCCTACGAAGCCCTCCTCGACACCCGCATCCGCACCGCCTGGCTCCACGCCCTGTACCTCTCCCCAGCCAACGCGCCCCTCCTCTCCCGCCTCTACATCGACCCGGCCTCCGCCAACAGCATCGTCCGCCTCACATTGCGGCACCAGACCACCTCGGCCGCCGAGGCCCTCGTCCTAAGGACGACGCGGACCGCCGTGGTCGATCCGTCGCGGATATACGCCGACGCGCGCGACGCGTTCAAGGCGCTGGCCACACTGCTGGACGAGAGCGGCAGCGGCGGCACGGGGTGGTTCTTTGGCGCTGAGGAGCCGACGCTGTTCGACGCCTCCGTCTTTGCGTATACCCATTTGTTGCTGGACGAGCAGTTCGGTTGGGTCGACTGTAGGCTGGTGGAGCTGGTGAAGGAGTTCCCTGCTCTCGTGAAGCATCGGAAGAGGTTGCTGAAGATGTGCTTCCCTGAAGAAGCGTAAGGAGAGGAAGATCAGAAAGGAAAGCTTGTATTATATCTAGAGCCCCCAAAAGGGTATGTAGATTACATGACTGAAACGATACCAGCATGTCATGGCATGATAGAATCTCGCTCAGGAGCAGGCGTCATCATGCGGGTCACTCCAGCGCTGGCAGAATGGGCAAGACGTATGAACAGTAGTAGCATGTCCGTTTGTGCGGCGGCGACATACGCCCCAATTGAAGACCTATGTAAACTACCCATCCGTCGCATCAGCCAATGCAAGAATCCTCAAGAGCCGACTGTAAAAGTCACCACCCCCCACCAAGACGAAGCCTGACGCCAATAATATGAGTCTAAGAAAAGTAGTGGAGTGGCAGAAGACACGGCATTCTAAAAAGTGCACAAGAATAATGGAATACCATCTATGATGTCCCGGTAAGCCTAGAAGCCCGCTGTTTGCTGGTCACAGAGTTGTCTCCCCTAGTAGGGAGACTTTGGGATATCTTCGATGACGTCCTGTAACGATACGAAGGCGCCTGGTCCGCCATTTTCTCGCAAGTCGTCCAGCAGAACGCTCGTTTGAGCATAGACCTTTTCGAGAGCAGCCCGAGATGACTTGCCCAATGACACTACGTAACGCGTTAGTTAGAGTACGAGGCGGCGGGATCATGGATGCTCACAAAGAATTGCAGAGTTGAGTTCCTCTGCTACTGCTATGCGTCCTTTCCTGTCAAGGAGATGGGCAACATCCTTCTCCAATAAGGGGTTGCTATATGCGAGCAACGAGTAGATGTCTTGCAAGTGTTTCGACACCTCTCGCCGCGGGTCATTCTTGAATTCCGCCTGGAGAGTCTGGCCGTACTGCAAGGTGGCCAGCTCCAGTTCGTCGATGCCGAGAGGCGCGCCGCCCTCAGAATCTTCGGTGTCCATCTGGTCCCACGCACCATTCTCGGCGCCGTTGGCATCGAGGTCCATTGCTGAAGCACTAAGGTCAACGCCGCCGGAGTGCCCATTGCTTTTCTTACCCTCCGCAGCCGCCCTCAGCTCCGCGCCGGATCGGACCATTTCGATGAACTTGCGACAACGTAATTTGAAGTAGACCTGCTCGTTGTCTTTGAGAACCTGGGGATACGAAGCGTTGGTGTACTTAAGTGCCCTGTCGATGTCGCCCTCCAGCACAGCTCTTCGGATGCCTGCGTTTTGTTAGTCTGACACGAATAAGACCATCCCAATCAACTTACGTTGTCGCTTGTTAGCATGCTCATCATCTTTGACATTAATCCCCTCGATGGGAGCATTCGGGTCGAGACTCAGCGCCTTTTTCTCGGCGTTGATCTCCTCTGCAAATGCTCTCGCCGTTTCGACATAACCGTCATGCTGCAAGAATTGAAGTACCTGTCTCTGTGTAAGACGTCATCCCGTGGAGCTGGCCATACAGGAACCTACCAGGGCTTGGATCAGCTCCGTCTCGTTCATTGACGGCGCGAGACTCAACGTGCTCGTCTCAGCGATTTCATTTTGGACGCGGGCTTTTTCCGCCTGAAGACGAAAGGTTAGCAAATGACATTACAAACGGTGTGTAAGTACAACTCGTGCATCCTTTGCAAACCGACAAACATATATTAAAGTAAGCTCTCCAACGAAGGGGCTCAACGACAAGCGCATACCAGACACTGCAGGCATGCGAGACATGCAAGACATGCAGCAAAACGCTACGCTTGACTCCGGAAGTCCAGTTACGTGACACAACAAGATCGAAGAAACTTACAGTCATCATTCCCACAATGTCAAAAACAAAGGGGCTTCGGCCAAAGTTGACTCGCACATGCTCTCCTGATTTCTTAAGCCCAACTGTGGGATAAAGGTGATTTCCTTTTCCGATTTCGCGGAACGCCGTGCCTAGTAACACCATGTCAGTCGAATTCAACTTCGGGGACTGGAGTTTGCCAAGGGACAAGAAGCCCGTACCGAGGATATGTCCGTTCTTTGTGAAAAACGCGCAGCCCGTGCGGAAGTTGATACCGCATCCGATCACGTCCGACGCGGTGAATGGCGGACCGTAGGCTTTGCCGCCGTTCTGCCCGGCGTAGCAGTGACCGTCGTCGCTGTGGTAGCCCCAAGAGTCTGGTTCCCAACCCGGAGGCCGCGACAAGGCTACCGTCTTCGCCGAGAACCCGATACCGATTGTCATACTGTAGGCGGTCGTCAGTTACCTGTAAATGTTCACCATCGTTTGCGTCACCTACTCGTCTCGCTTTCCTGACAGAATTTGAACCTCGAAGTAGTAGATACCGCATTGTGGTGGCATATGATAGTCGGCCCGTATACTGTAGGCCTCGTGGTCGCGTTCTGTTTGTCCTCTCGGCCCGATATACCTGACCTCCAACCCGTCTGACAGAATGTCCAAAGCTCCATACTTGTCGTCTCGGTTCCACCTCGTTGGCAGCGGGGTAAACGACTCGTCCTCCTCAAACGCGGGGGGCTTCTCGATCACGTCATAGTTCACGCCGCGATGTGAAGCCGGCTTGCCGTGAAGACTGACGCTGCTGGTGCTCGTGGTCAGGTTTCCAGCACCCTGCACCTGGGCCGCCTGAGACTCTTTCTGCGCTTGCAACTTCGCCCAGTGCGCATCCTCCAGCCTCTGGACGTACGTTGAACCAGCAAGGTATGAGGGGACAAAAAACCCACCCCCATTTCCATTTGCGACACCTGATGAATCACCTGCCGGGGCCGACATGAACATATCAAAGACCCTCGAGAAGGAGGGAGCTTGTTGACCCCGCGAATACCGCCCGGACGCCCCGCTGAGGCTGGCGCCGTTCCTGTCCCCATCCATATCGCCGCCCCTGTTCGGATCGTGGCTGCTCGCGGGGGCTTCGAAGGTGATGTCGTCGGAGGAGTTTAGAATCTGAGAGATGACCGAGGTCCGTCCTGGATGGGAGAGGTAAGGTGGGTTAAGGGTGGGGGGTGCTCCAGAAGCGACCGAGGCGTAGGAGAAGCGTCGTGGGAGGAGATCAGAGCTGCTGATAGGGGTGTTGGAATCTGTATAATGCGAAGAACCATGGAAGGGGTTCGTCATGGTGGAGGGGTCGGGGATCGTGGGGGAAGGCGGCGGCGGCGAGCTCGGCGCACCTGTCACGTTCTAGGAGCTTCGCAAAGCCCCGAGAAGCCGCAACCCGAGCTTCACGGAATGACTAGGCAGGTGTGTCGAGCCTATGGGGGATGGGTCTGTTCGAATGGGCGGTATGAGATGAGCCAGGCAGTCGGGCAGGTCTGGTAAAACGGGAGCTCGTCGGAGCGTCGAACCAGCAATCGGGTTCGGAATGGCGTGCTGGGACGGATACAGATCGGTTCGCACTATTACGATGTTGGTGTGTTTGAGGGTGGCCACGGAAGCAGCCTCGACAGAATCAAAGTATATTTGGCTCTACCAAAAAAATCTGGAAGTGCACGGCAGAGGGTGCACTCGTCAGTGCAGAGGTGGCAGAGTAGTGCAGCTCGTTTATCGCGGCGATGACAGTGAAGTGGTTGAGTGGGAATCTCCGCACCTGGCAGGCAAGAGGTGAGGTGTGGTGAGGTAGAAGGCAAGGCAAGGTACCTTGAGTGCTTGGTAGGGACGGGTGGTGAGTTGCATCCTCCCAGCGCCCGGACGACTGATTCGCTGCTGGGTTTGGCCCGTCCTGAGCGTCCGCTAAATAATCACAAGAGCAGGTCATTGTTCGAGCCTAGTCGACCAGTTGAGGCGCCAAACGGGACCAGTCACAGCAGTCCCCCTACTGCAGCCAGTGCTGTCCAGGGATTCCTAGTGCAAGAGGTTGAGGCCGTGCTATCGGCATCGGCAGCTCATCGCACTGTACATACGCATGGCCAGATGGGATGCAAAGCCCCTTGGACTCCCTCCTGGTGAAGAGATTGGGCCGGCATACACGTGTCCAGCATGACGGTGTCCATGTTTAGGGTTGTTTTGGCAAGACTCGTCCTCGAGAACAAAGATCGCATGATGGGTGAGACGTCTGGACAAACATCAAATAGAAGGGGAAGTGCTGTCATCATATAGTGTGACATCGGGATCTGGCACTGTAACTTAGGTAATCATGGTGCCCACCTTGGTCCGGGGCTCTGGCAGCCCAGCCCCCCTGGGTGCTTAGGTAATGATCCGACCCGTCACCAACGTTCAACGTTCCAGCCTCTCTCCATCGCAACGAGGCAAACGCGCTCGATGGGGGAATAACGACAGGAGGGTACCAATGCTTTTTTGACAGTGGGTTTCCACAGCCCTTTTGGCGCTGATGAACCACAACACTGACCACCACGGTGCCCCAAAGACCCATCACCCGCCGCTTTCAATCAGTTTGTCGTTCTTTTTGGATGCACTCGATGCAAATAATCTTGCGACGAGATTGTCCTGTATGACGGGTCAGAGCTGAGCTGGATGCATATTCCAGACTCAGACGGACGGCTTATCGTACAACCCTTCCAATCGCCAAACACCTCGCCTGCCGCGTACGCACCACCCTCATGATTCAATCTCCTCTGGAGTGGGACGCTTCTGTCGCCGAGGCTTTCGGCACTAACACCCGGCTCTTTTCGGCCATGCCAACGCAATTCACGCACACAACATCAATGTCAATGGGACTTCAGTCTTGAAAAGTCCGTCAATTCTGTCGCCCGCCGGGCGACTCTTCGTGAACGCGCAAACTTCATAGTGTACACTTTGTGTCTGTCCATAAGAACGCCTTCCCCGTGGTAGCTACCGCGCTGAACCGATATTCCGAATCCCATGAACGCCAGCGGACTAATGCCGCACACAAGGCCTAATCCAATTCTGAAAACTCCTGGCAAACGTGCCTGACAGATGCTGTCCGTCACCGTACCTTTTTTCCCTTGCCCATCAAACTCCAAGCCTCTGTGTACATGCAGTGTACATGCACGGGATACTCTCAGCGTGTCTCTGCCTAAGTGATGAAATGGAAGAAAAGTGTAGCACCATCGGCGGTCGATCACGCGGCAGATATAGCCATCGGTGCGGGGGAGCTGGCGGGAACACTGCCGGGCGCGCTCCGTACTTCGGCTTCGACGCCGCTGTTGACAGCGCTGTTGGCGTCGCTCTTTACTTGCTCGTTCTCCTTGTTTTCCTTGGTGCTGCTATCTGCTGAGGCAGCAGCCGATCCCTCGGCAGTGGACTCGAGCAACAGCTTAGGAGGCGCGGTCCAACGGGGAACCTCCCAGACGATGCCAGTGAAGCTCTTGAGGACGAAGCCACCCTTTGCCCATTTGCGACACGGCTTGCCCGACCGGTCAAGAGCACGTAGGCCAGCGTTGATAGCTCCCTGGTTCGCCTTGGGGCCGAGCTTATGTCCTGCGGCTCCAGACCGGGCATTCGGATCGATCGTACCGTCCTCCCTGTGAATATGTTAGTATGCGTGGGTGCAAATGCATGGTAGAGATGTCACGTACAGTCTGGCTTTCTTCTTAGGTCCAGGCTTGCCACGAACCTTGGGCAAGCCGTCCGGTCCAAGACCGTTGGCAGCACCGGCACCGCGTTTGGTGCCCTTCTTCTTGCCTTCAAGAGGAGGTCCCATGGACGTGGGAGCTGGTGTTCCACCTGCAGCAGGGGTCGCAGGGTTTGAGTCGGAGGCATTCTCGCCGTTCGTGGCAGCGGGAGCAGCCAGGGTCGCGGAGGTAGCAGGAGAGTCCTGTGATTCTTGGTTCTCCTTTGACTCGCTGGTCTCGTCGACGTCCATCTTGACGGGGGACTCCTCCTTGGCGGGTGTGGGCTCAAGGATTTCCTTCAACCTCTCGGCGCTGACCGTAAGGGTAATGATGAGGCCGCCCTTGCCTCCCGTCGACTTGCGTCGGACACCTATTGTGGATGACATTTCGATAAATGTGGTGTTGAGTGATGGATGGGATAGTCAGGCGTGATGATTAGACGTGTAAAAATGGTGGTGACGAAGGAAAGTTCGAAGGGGAGGCGACGGGGAGCTGTAGAAGTAGAAGGGTTGGCTTTGTCGGGGATACAGCTGCTTTGATCAACAGGGTGGCGGTCGAGCCGGTCATCCAATGGCCACGGTTAGGTTGTGATCTGGCTTGTGGGTAGGGGGATGGGATTGGCAAGGTTTTTTGGGCGTTGGGTGCGGTGCGGTGCGGTGCGTTGCGTTGCGTTTCCGGTGAGGTGCGGATTTCGCAGGCAGGCAGGCAGGCAGATTATTCTGGCGTCGGCGACTCGCAGGTCAGGGTTCGGGTCGGGCGGCGTCGAGGTGGTGATGGTTTGCAGCGACGACGATGCGATAGATGGAATGGGAGGATGGGTGGGAAATCTGATGGGGGACAGGAGAGAATTTTTATTTTATGGGGGAATCCATCTGGTAAGTTTGGCGTCTCATTTTCGAGAGAGCGCCAGACCAGGCGGCGTGACAATAAACGGTTCTCATGCTGGGTTGGGTGCTGGGTGAGTGGTGCGTGGTGCTGGGCTCTCGCTCTCTCACTCTCCGTCAAGAATTGACCTCCAGCTTTCGCTTCCTCTCGCGCGCAGCAGCAGCCAGCGCCGCAGTTGTGGGTAAGCGAGAGCCTGGGACCTGGGGGGGGCCCGTGGTAGGTCCGGAAAGGGATGCACGGGTGGGGTTTTCCCCCTTCCAGAAGTACAGGGGTACAAGGCCAATCTTGCTATTTACGCGCAGAGGGAGCTGCATCACGCAGGGCTTCGCGCAGCGCGCACCATCGACGGCCAAGTACCTTCCCGCCCAGGAGGTACTTTGCACCGAGGTGAAGGGTGAAGGGTGAGCGTGAGAGGTGCCAGTTAATCAAAGGATACGTACCGCGGCACCCTCCGCTTCCGCCGCCGGCCTCAATACTCTCACTCGTACCTTTTCATAGCAACGAGAGCATCCATCTCATCCACCAAGGATGCATCAGGTCTTGGGGCTGGCTTGTTTGCTTGCTTCACTGAACTCAGCGAGTAGCGGCCCAGGAAGCCACGGAAGCTTGCCTTTTTCTCCTCTTGATCCATCCCCCTTCTCTTCAGTCGTCCGAAGCGTCATCTCTTGCTCTCCCGCCCTTCTTGCCCCGAGCCAGTCGCTTGTCTCTCATTCATCTTGACCGATGCTCCATGCTCCATGCCATGCCTCAGGCAATACCTTAATTCGCGAGATGCCCTCTGCTTCCCGCCCGTAGCAGCAGCACCAGCAGCATTTCATCCAGTCTGCCCTACATCCATTGTCAGGGCGAGGGCGAAACACTTCGACACCTCGCGACAAGGCCCAGCTGTCTCTTACCCCTTCAGGCATGGCTTGACTCGAAAAATGGCGATAGCACGCTACATTTCGCACTCTCCACAACAACCTCGCGGGACACCGGACGATGATCCATGGCCCTTTCAGACTTTATGTACAGCGACTTATTTCCCTCAGGCTCATGACACGCCGTGACGACAAAGACCCGGCACGCCTGCAACCATGGAGGACGGCCAGAAAAATAAAAATACGGGCCACGCACTAATGCCTCGACCGCCTTACTCACCGCGATGCACCATGAGCGAGATGCACTCAATCTCACAAGACGTGTACTCGTACTCAATGTCGGCCAGAAACGGGGCTGGCGATGACAAACAACCACTGGGAAAAAAGCTGCAGCTTTGGTCGATTTTTTCGGACGCACCCGCAGAAAGTTGCAGCGGGATCAATGGGTTCGGATACTCGGTCGGCGAGGATCAAGGGGATAACACTCAGGTCTCAAGCTAACACATCACCACGATCCAGCGGCTCAGGACCCTTGGCTGGCGCACTCCAGCACTTTGTTTGGAGCAGCCTGGAACCTTGAATTGGTGATGCCCACTACAGGCTTCCATTTCAGCCTGGAATCCCCTTGAACACACAACCTGGGGAGGTGAACTTTGGGCGTTTAAAGCCTGCGTCTACCATCATTCACCCTCCAGGTCGCAACTACTCCCATTGCATGACCAAGGAAGGCATGGACGGCCGAGGAACCGCTGGGAGATGGACAGCAACCTGCATCAACCTTCCCAACCTACCCAACCAACCGGTCCTGAGTCCTGACAACGGGGTGGGCGCCGATTCAGCAAGATCATCTACGAGCAGGGAGAAGCCGGGTCGGACACATACATTGAAGTGAATGACCAACTTCGAGCGGACATCAACCAAGCCCGGGTTGGAACATCGTGGGCTCGCTGATGGGGGCGTCGGAGTGGCCAAAGAACCATCGCAATCTGCCTTCCCTGCACCCGTCATTTGCATCACCACTCCTTGCAATTTGCAACCTCTTGTCTCGCGAAACTCGAAGGCGCCAGAGTGCTGTCAGTCGGCATGTTCAAAGACTTTCGCCTGCCTTCACAGACATATCAAGAGCACCGGTATCGACGATGACCTCGCGGCCAGCCGGCACCCATTGTTGGGAATGGGAGCCCTAAACGCCGTGGAAAGGGGCTGGGCTGCCAAACCTCCCCCATTTGCCGTGGTCACACTTCCCTGTCAGATGGATACAAAAAAATGCTTTCACCCCCAACTCCAATCCCACTTGACGAGAGCCAATCGAACTCCCGAGGGTCAAACATCCCAACCGGACACCAACAGAAAATGGAAAGCCAAGTGGCGCGAGATGAGGCCAGAGCGACATCCGGGAACCCGCCCAAGCCGCTGGGTGAATCCCACGAAAAGAAGAAAAGGGAACAGCTCCGTTCGTCTCACCGCATTACCGCACGCATCCCGAGAATTCGCCCACCATCATTGCAATACGCCCCTTACACAGTCCAAGATCACCAGTAAGAATCGACAACCACATTCAGTCGAGACCAACGCCTCGCTCCTGTCACCCAGAGAGAACGCAGACAGACGAGTAGGCGACGCAGGCTTCGTCTTTTTTTTTTTTTGCACTTGTCTTGTGAGTGGGGAAGAAACCACCTTCTTTTCGGCGGTCAGCATGAGCAGGCTGGCGACAAACACTCACTCGCGAGCCATCAGCCATTCAGTCCCGTTTCATCGCATCCGTGCGAACACTATCACCGTCCACTACGAGTGCCCGTTAGACTTGCGTTTGATCCGTACCCCAAATCCACCTCAGGGATGTCTCTCTTCTGACTGCGTCATGCATCACCGTCGCCTACGGCCGATCATCACCACCGTCCGTACCAGAAGGGAGCTTGCTCTGTCGTCATCCCCCAAAGCCAAACTTCGCCGTGCATCCCCGAAACCACCCCGACGCCTGCAACGCTCCACAATCCAGAGTTACTTCCGTGAACGGCTTCATCGCCATGATTTCTTCCTGTGCCACGCTCTTGCACCATCTCCCGACCCACAATACCAGCCGTCTATTGTATGCGCAAGCACCGAGCGGCCATCGCGAGAATTGAAAATGCCAGAGGTCTTACGCCGTCGCCAACCACAGGCTCTAGATGCAGTCCATCTACAATGATCGTTATTTCCTGGCCTCGGAGAGACAACTTCCACCGTCTTTTCTCCTCTCAGCCGCTGTTGATCGGCCATTGACCCAGGAACCATACACCAGCAGGAATGTCATCGCATCAGCGGCAAGCTGCCGCCGACTGGAATGCGTTGCCATGTTTACAACGGCAGCAATGCCACAAACCTATATCAGGGGCTCGAGAAGTCTCGACAGCCGTGTTGAATGGATCAACTACCCACTACTCATTGTTGAACGCGCAACATTCCAAGATGCATTTCATCACCAAGATTCTTCAAGCGGGCGTCATTCTGCACGTCACCTTCCAGGGCGCGTCCAGTGCCATCATGCGCGGCCGATCCGGCGAGATCGACTCGATTCAAGAGGCCCAGCTCTCGACCCGCGCGCTGACCGACCAACTGGAGGACCTCGACAACCAGCTGGGCGAGTTCTTGAGCAACTACAAGGGCGGCCATCTCAAGCCCCACGGGGACACCACCAGCATCTCGACCATTGCGACCGCCGACATCGAAAAGAGACAGAACCTCCAGATCTCCCAGCAAGCCCTCCAGGATCTCCTCAAGCTCATTCAGTCGATCGAAACGCAGATCTCCGCCATCATCGCGTCCGGCGGCAGCTCGCCGAGTGGCGGCGCCGTACAGACCCCGGCCCCGGCCATCACGGGAGGCAACCCGGCGCCCGTCGCTACCCCCGGCCCTGGTGCCTCCCCGGTAAAGTCGGCCAACCCGCCGGTTTCCAATCTGTTCTCGGCCTCCAACCCCGTGGCACCCAACCCGCCGGCAGCTTCCAACCCGGTGGCGTCTAACCCGTCGAACCCTGGAGCTACTAACAACCCTGGTGTAGGTCCTATCGTCCCCGCCCCCTTTCTAACAAACTCAGGTGCAGGCGCAGGTGGTGCCGGAAACCCCATGACTACCGCATATGGAACAGCTACTACGACCGGTACGCGATGCAAGACGACCCTCACTCAGACGTTTACCGCTTACGTCTATGAAGATGGCAGTCCGGCAAGAGCCCCTGCCAAAGCACGTGACGTGCATTCCCACCATGACGACCCGGAGGACTCGGACCTTAATGGTCCTGAGGAGGATGCCGAAGTCGTCGAGGCGGTCGAGCCCAGAGCCGCTGAACACGACGGCGCCGTGGAAGATGTCCAAAGTGCAGCCGAGTCGTGGAGGGCCTTGACACGCCGTGAGTCGCGAAGGGGCCCCGAACGCTCCAATCTCCTTCTCATCCGTGAGGAAGGGGGTCTTTTTGAGAACTTGAACTAGCAAAGGGCGACGCTGAGACTAAGGTAAAATGCACCTGTCCATCGGGAAGCGACTTTCAAACCCTAATTTTAATGGCGCAGGAAATTCAACATTACATCAGCCGGAGGTTAATGACGGGTTATGATGGACGAGAACGGATGAATCGGCAACGACCGCAATGATTATGACATTCATTTGATACGACACGCAACGACTAGAAAGAAGCACACAGCATACGACACACGACAACATTGTTATAGATTAGATGGACGAGGTGCCGGGGGAAATAGGTTATCACGACGGACACATCTTCAACAGATGAGCATTCTTTATTCAAGCAGAGCACTCATTAATACAACGACTTTGTCTTCTTATCTTTGGTTAACAGCTTTCTATTGGTGATCTGGGTGAAACCTGTTAGTGTCTCAGCCACAATGCTCGGGTCCGTGTGCCACACGTCCGTTCCGCGGCAATCATCGGTGAAAAAATGGGCCTTCTCCAAACTCAGAATGGAACTCGGCCGCCCCCAATCATCGCAGAAACCAAAGTCAGCATTTCGACGGGCAACGACAACTCTACAGAGCGGGACGGAACGACCACCCAATTGTCTTTCAATTATATTCTCTTATCTCCAAAGTATCAGCTTGAATATGCGCAACCAAGGGTCCGTATAGGGTTTATCTGGGGTAAAAAGGGCCAGAGAGCCGCTTATCATGGTCAAGATGGACTCAAAAGGTCGTAAACAAGGGCGTGGCCGGCAGCACGAGTGTGGGAACAATGTGTCGTTTACGCCCAAGTGACCCGTGTGACCAGAGATTAGGTTGATATGACAAACAGAAAATGGACGGGCGGCGGACGGGGGCTTCGTGTCATGTCTGGCCGGAGCGAGCAACCCCTCACGTAGAGGCCGGAATTGTTCCTCGTGAGGCCGGTTCTGTTCCGGCCATTTACTATATCACGGCGCCGAGTGGCGGAAAGTCCCAACCATCTGAACTTGGAACTCTCACTCCTCACAACGCCTACACACAAAAGGCTCTCCTCACTTCAACAGGATTTCCCTGATATTTTTTTGCCAATTTTTTCGGGTTTCTTTACATACCCATATCACTTATACCCGCTCTCCCAAGCCGTATAAGTCGACTTACACGGACGTTCTCATACATTACACCAATACGCACGCACTCAATACCAATTACACACCATCGTCATCTCATAACCCACACAACCCACCCGCACCCAACACACCCCTACTTTCACTTACACATAGTCTTCCACCCCACGTCTTACCCCGGTAGTTCATCGCACAATGGGTTCTCTTGACTCCACCCCGTTCCCCGTCCTGGACGACACCCGGCCGGAGGACAACTCCCTCCCCGCCTTCATGGTCTCCACCACCCGCGGCTTCTTGCCCCGTGCGGATCCCGTCGCCGTACTGCCGGCTGAGTTCCAACCTCTTGAAGACATCTTGGCCAACATGCCTGTGAAGAAGCTCGACGGCACTCCGGGTTACTTGGCTTCATCCAAGCTGGGTGACGTCGTCGAGAAGGAATTTCCCAACCTCACAGAGCACATTGACAAGTACAAGGAGAACCTGCCCCTGATGAACGCTCTCTACCGCGATTACTCTTTCCTTGCCTCTGCTTATCTGCTCGAGCCCTGCCATGAGCGTTTCGTCAGAGGCGAGGGGTACGGTCTAGGCCGTCAGGTTCTCCCCAAGAACATTTCTCTACCCATCGCTCGTTGTGCCGAGATGTAAGTTTCTCTCTACGCTCTCCCTTCTCCATTACTACTTCCTATGCTTTCAAATGTCCTAACATCCATCCAGTACCGGCTTTAAGCCTTGGATGGAGTACGCCGGCTCGTATGCCCTCTACAACTACCGTCTCGCCGACCCTGCTAAGGGTATGGACTACGACAACATCCGCCTCATCCGCGCCTTCGAGCACGGCCTGGACCCCAAGTCCTCCGAGGCAGGCTTCGTCCTCGTCCACATCGACATGGTCAAGAACACCGGCCCCCTCGTCAAGGGCACCATGGCCGCGCTCCGCTGCACGTCCCGCGCCGGCTCCGTCGACCGCGCCTCCCTCAACCAGGGGCTCTCCGAGGTCCTCGCCTCCCTGCGCAAGATCAACCACACCATGGAGACCATGTGGGACAAGTCGCGCCCGCAGAGCTACACCTCCTTCCGCACCTTCATCTTCGGCATCACCAGCCAGAGCATGTTCCCCAACGGCGTCGTCTACGAGGGCGTCAACAACGACGAGCCCATGTCCTTCCGCGGCGAGTCCGGCGCCAACGACTCCATCGTGCCCCTCATGGACAACCTCCTCCAGGTCCCCATGCCCGACACCCCGCTCACCGAGATCCTCAAGGACTTCCGCTCCTACCGCCCCAGCAACCACCGCCAGTTCCTGCTGCACGTCAAGGACCGCTCGCTCGAGCTCGGCCTCAAGGACGCCGCGCTCGCCGGCAAGACGCCCGCCACCGCACTCGCGAGCGACGACGAGGTCGAGGCCCTCAAGCAGACCCGCCGCCTGTGGCTGCTGATCCTCCACCAGGTGCGCGACTTCCGCTGGCGCCACTGGTGCTTCGCGCGCGAGTACATCCTCAAGCGCACCAGCCACCCGACGGCCACCGGCGGCAGCCCCATCGTCACCTGGCTGCCCAACCAGCTCGAGGCCGTGCTGTCCGAGATGGAGAACCTCTACACGGAGCTCGGCGGGCGCGAGGGCGAGTGGGACCTCGGCGAGGAGATGCGGGACGTCATGGATCTCGTGTCGAGGCAGAAGGAGACGCTGAGAAAGGAGGTGTCCAAGTACTGTGCGGAGAGGGGCGTCAACCCTCACACTGCTTGAAGGAGGGGTAAGTCCGTACAACAAAAAAAGAAAGTGTTGCTGATGACGAGGTTGGTTATTTTTCTGGTTTCTATCGGCTTTCACCCGCATTCAAGCGTCGCGGTGTGGTGGCACATGGTCTGACATGCAAACATGTAATTCAAAATCTATTATCAAAGAATTTGCTGATGCATTTGGCGCTATGCTGTCATGTGATGATACCATGCGGGCGCGCTAAAACAATCCAAAAAAGATGACATGAACACTTCTCTCTTTTTTAGGACGGCTGCTACTTGTTCAGCGCCCTGTCCATATCTTTCCTCCATTCCGGAGCTTTCTTCCTGAGCACCCAGACACACAGATAACCCGTGATCCACGTGAAAATGCCCAGGATTGTGAATAGCCACCCGTTGCCGATGGCATTGATAACGGGCTGCGCGGCGATGGCTCCGATGCACGAGAAGATGTTGCGCACAAAGTTGTTGACCGCCACGCCTCCCGAGCTGCGCTTGGGCATGAACTCCGTTAGCATGGTAGTGGCGGCGCCGCTAGGGAAAGAAGTGATGTTAGCCAAAGTTGACTGATAAGAAGGCATCGCCAGAACCAAAACGACAGACGAAGGGGACAAAGACTTACAACACCAGCATCGAGCTGATCCCAAAGAAGAAGAGACCGATACACGGCACAAACCAGAAAAGACCCTTCTGGACCACCCAGCCGTAGAAGATGAGGGCAGCGGGATACACCGTCGCGGCGATCCACGCGTTCTCGCGCATCCTGTCCTCGGGGAGCATGATGAGCTTGCCGTTGGCGTCGTAGCGGCCCACCTTCCTGGCCTCCCTCGCCATGATGTGGTCGAGCCAGCGGCCGCCGAGGATCGAGGCGATGAAGTAGCCCAGGCCCGCGGGGAAGTAGAACAGGCCGATGATGAGCACGCTGAAGCCGTACGGCTCCTTGGAGAAGGTCGACTGCACCGAGATGTTGACGACGAAGAGCGCGCCAAAGGTGATGGCCGCGAAGGCGACCGTGATGATCACCGGCGGGAAGCGCAGGTACAGCAGCACGGAGAGCGGGTCGAGGAAGAACTTCTTCAGCAGCGCGCCCGCCTTCTTGGTATGCACCTTGACCGATTCGGTCGTCTTGGTGCGGGAGAGCGCGTTCTTTTCGCCTTGGGCAGCGGCAGCGGGGGGCAGTGCGGGCTTCGGCTTCGCCAGGGTCTCGGGCAGGCAGAACAGGATCATGATGAGCACGAGGCCGCCGTAGATGGCGAGCGCCCACATGGTGGACTGCCAGCCGAAGCGCTGCGACAGGGCGCCGCCGATGATGGGGGCGAGGAGCGGGCCGCACAGGGGGCCGAGGTAGAAGATGGACATGCCGCGGCCGCGCTCGCGGGGTTCCCAGATGTCGGCGATGGTGCCGGCGCCGACGGCCTGGACGGAAGCGCTTGCGCCGCCGCCGAGGAGGCGCATCACGATGAGCATCTCGATGTTGACGCTGATCGCGCTGAGGACTGAGAAGACGACGAAGAGGGCGAAGGAGATTAGGTAGATTGTGCGGCGGCCGAGTGTTTCTGAAAAGGAGGACCACCAGAGGGGGAAGATGGCCATGGCAAGCATGTAGAATGCCACCGACAAGTTGGTGACTGTTGCCGAAACACCAAACTCCTCAGACATTTGACCCAAGGCCGCTTTTTTAGGTCATACGGTGTTAGTGAAATTGTGTCATTGGCATTGTTTACTTTTGGAACGAGCGAGCTTACGATAAAAGATGGAAGAGCCCATGGGAGACACAGCAGCGGCCAGGGCAATGATCAACGTGATTGTCCATTTTGTCTTGTTTGTGTAGTCATACGGACGGTCTACCTCGGGGATGATGGCGAGCTGGCCGAAAAGGCCTCTCCGTTTTGATCGGGGCACGATTGACAGAGCACGGGAGCGGGTGGAGGAGGCCCGGGACCTAGTCCTGGAGGCCGGGGCCGCGGCGGCTGATGGGTCCGCATCCAGCGCCGGCTCCGGCGACTCGCGCGATCCGTCATCACCATTCCGACCAATTTCTGTGATTTCATCTTCGCTATCGCTGGACTGGCTCTGCTCCTCTCTCTGCTCAGAAGCTGTTTCCGGCGGAAAAGGGTCCTTTTCCGGGTCTCGTGATGAGGCAGTCATTGTGTGGGATTTTTGTTGGCCGAGTCGGCGCCGAGGTTTTGAGGATGGGAAACAAGATGGGAATTGCGGCAGCCAAGCAAGTAGTTGTTGGGCGCTCAGAAGGCAAAAGGGGTATTCCAACTTTCAAGACCCACGACCGAACAGCCAAGAAAACACACTTAAGAAGATGGAGAAGGGCGAACGAAATGACGAAAGAGAATGGCCGGGGCCTGGCCGACTTTTTCAATCGGGTGCTGCACTGGGAAAACGGGTTTCCCACCCCCCACCCCAGGAGGCCTGGTCATGTCCATGATGGCTAGCCTGCCTTTTTTTCACCAAAGGAGACAGTCATTGAAATCTCTCCTACCCATCGGCTAACTGTACCGTTCCGCAGTGGAGTGCGGATCGACACCGAGCTCGGCTCCTGGCAGCCGATGTTTCGAGCGCGAGAGATGCCTCGGTGGTCCTCTCCATAGTGGGCCAGCAGGGTGGCAGCCGCCGCGCGGTGTACGTACAAACTCCATACGTTCAAGATGCAGAAGAATAGCAACGCGAACCGCGAGCGCGAGCACCGCCAGGTGAGCAGCAGCAGTTTGTAAGTGAGCATGAGGCGGAGTGTTCGAATCCAGCAGTTGCGTAAGGAATGACGATATAGACGCTCAGAAAAGACGGCAAAGCGGCACTGCAGTAGGTCGTCTGGTCTTTTGATGCTCGGTTTCCGCCCACTATGTCCGCCCAGCTTAGTAAAACGGCACCGCGGTCGGCAATTTTTTGGGGGCAGGGTGATATGTTGGTTGCTAGGTGGCCAGCCTAGTCTAGCAATACCCGCTGATGCGCCGCTCGTCTCTTATCGAAGGCGAGTGTCTTATCGGGACGGGGAGAGCCAAAGCGGCAGCTCCCACGCCGGAGTAGGCAGGCTGGTCGCGGGGTGCATACGGAGAACACGGAGTATGTACGGAGTATGCCCTGGTGCGTAGACCTTGCATGTCTTGGCCGTGTCGTCCAAATCCATTCCAAACGAGGGAGGTGATAAAAGTAGAAGCTTTTTTGTTTGACAAGGTGGAATACGGATGACAAGGGCCAACATGAGACGGGCCAAAGAAGAGTTCAGGCGTCGCAGGAGCTCCGACAAAGGAGGATACTTTGGGAACGCCTTCCATGACTCGGAGAAGATGCCGCCATGGTTGCATTTGCGACGACAGCGGCGAATCCCCGGAGAAAAGAAACAGAGTCCAGTGTCCGTGGCGAGTTCAAAAGAGAGAGAGGTTAAGCACCCTGTTCCCAAGAAACACAACAATGGGATGTCGCATTGAGGCCGACGACGACCCCGGCGAAAGTTTGTCACGACGTTTTCCACGATGCTCAGTGGCTGGGCGTCAAATGATAGGTACTTAGGTACCTGGGCACGCAGCGGGCCCATTGCGATTTGTGGATCCTTGTCTTCATCATCCAGGTCTGTACTCTGAAAACAACGGTTGACAGAATATAAGTAGCTTTTCGGAGTTGATGGAAGCGTATGAGGCTCTGGATACAGACTCACAATCTCCCTTGCATTCAAATAAGCTTATTTGGGTTGACAAGAGGCTACTGGCATTGGCAAAGTTACTTTAAACCACCAAAACTCAACAGACTGATCACCCTGTAGCTGTTTCCCTCCCGCTTGAGCTCCGGCTCCGAGTGCGGGGCTCCAAATTTTTGCAGCGTCCAGTGGCGCGTCCTCTCATTTCAGAGGGGTTTAGTGACATGCTGAGAGCTTCACCAATTGACTCACACACAATATCAGACTGTCGTCGGTGCAAGTGCAACAATTATTGCACAAAGTAGCATCTTGACACAGATTCACCCTCCCAATCGCCAATCCAACATGTCTCTCACCAACGCTACGCCTGTCGATTGCGCAAAGAGCGCCAAGTCGGCCTCTCACATCCTCGCCACACTCCCCGCCGAAGCCCGCAACGACGCTCTCACGGCCATCCACGCCGCCCTCACCGAGGCCAAGGATGACATCCTCGCCGCAAATGCACGCGACTTGGAGCTTGCCCGCAAGGCTGCTGCCGATGGAACCCTGAGCCAGAGTCTCGTCTCTCGCTTGGACCTGGGCAAGAAGGGCAAGTTCGAGGATATGCTCAAGGGTATCTTGGATGTGAGAGATCTGGAGGACCCAGGTACGTAAATTTCACACGGGACTCCTATGCTCATTAGAGTCTGACACAGAGCAGTTGGCAAGGTCACGTTGAGAACAAAGCTGGACGACGGTCTCATCCTCGAGAGAGTCACTTGCCCCATCGGCGTTCTGCTCATCATTTTCGAGGCTCGCCCTGAGGTCATCGCCAACATCGCCTCCCTGGCCATCAAGTCTGGCAATGCTGCCATCCTCAAGGGCGGCAAGGAGTCTACCGAGTCATTCGTAGCCATCTCCCAGGTAATCTCCTCCGCCCTCGAGAACCTCCAGAAGCCCAAGGTCCCCAACTCGGCCGTCCAGCTCGTCAGCTCTCGCGACGTCATTCCCCAGCTGCTTGCACTCGACGAGTACATCGACCTCGTCGTCCCCCGTGGCTCCAACGAGCTTGTCCGCTACATCAAGGAGAACACCAAGATTCCCGTCCTGGGCCATGCCGATGGCTTGTGCTCCATCTTCCTGACCGGTTCGGCGGACCCCAAGATGGCGGCGGATGTCGTTGTTGACTCCAAGACGAGCTACCCCGCCGCCTGCAACAGCGTGGAGACTTTGCTCGTGCAGGAGTCCGCACTTGAGAGCTCGTTCCCCGTGGTTGCTGAGGCTCTGATCGCCAAGGGCGTGACGCTTCACTGCGATCGCCAATCCAAGGAGGTCCTTCTGTCTAAGCTCTCTGGCGAGGCTGCCTCCAAGGTGGTCGATGTCAAGGATGCCGACTACGACACCGAGTTCCTGTCCCTCGACGTCGCAGTCAAGGTTGTTTTCTCCATGGCCGAGGCCGTGCAGCACATCAACACCCACGGTTCCAAGCACACCGAGGCCATCCTTACCTCGGACGAGCAGGAGGCTGAGAAGTTCATGAACTCTGTGGATACTGCTGGTGCCTACTGGAACGCGTCCACCCGCATGGCGGACGGCATGCGTTACGGCTTCGGCACTGAGGTTGGTATTAGCACCAACAAGATCCACTCTCGTGGTCCCGTTGGCTTAGAGGGTCTCATGATTTACAAGTACAAGATTAGGGGACACGGTCAGGTTTCGTTGGCGTATGGCGAGGGAGAGGGCAAGAAGCCTTTCAAGCACGAGAAGATGGCTATCTAAGGGATAGACAAAAGCGAATGACTTTGGGCGTTTGGCGGGCCTCTTGGAACGAGGAAAAAGAAAGAAAAAAAAAGAAAGCAAAAGTCTCGGAAGTTGCGTTACTTGACATGCTTGACTCTATGAAGTGACTCAAGCAACCCACAGCCAGCATCGGCCGTTGATCGGAGCGGCCCCACCACACGCCGATACCTGCCGGTTCGGTACGGACATGACGGCCGGCGACGAAAGACGCCGCCATCTAGCGGTAATCACAAGCCAAGCATGCCTTGATGTCCTGTATGAGTGACTTTGAGCATTTGCCGGTCTCACCTGCAGCTGCAGAACATCTTGGCCATTCTTGGGCCACGTTGCCACGTATCTGACCCGTCCAGGGCCACAACCAGCTTGTCCGGCAGCCCACGCAACTGGATTGACCCCGAGTTACCCGGTGACATGCACGCAACAGACCAGACTGGACGTCCAGCCCATCTCATGATGAATTATGAACCGTGTTCAAACAAATTGGAGACAAGGTGAATTGCAAGGAGAGACTCGGCAAGCCATTGAAAGGGAGCGCCGCCGTTGGACAGCTCTAAGCGCCGCCCCACTTCACCTGGCGCCAAAAAGAGTTAGGGACGCTTTCCATTCGCCTGGGCGCTCCCCTTCCTCGGCGGCGATTGGACAACACCCCCAAAGTCCCAGCCAGCTCGAATTAGAATCTTTGAGAGCTCCAGTACACCATCGATGCAGGACCAACGGGAAGCTGGGGGCGATGCGGCCAGATGTCGAGGCCAACCCGGGCCGTGGGACAGGGGTCTGGCGGAGCTTGCAGCAGGAGCTGGGATTGCTCTGGCGCGAGGGAAGCTCCCTCATTAATGGTCCTGAACCCCGAGGCGCCCGTCTTTCGCGACACTTTTTTCCTCCCTCCTCCCCTTTACCCATTGCGATACGGACGCGGCAGATTGGAGAAGAAATCAATTCGAATTTGACTTCATTCTTGTGGAACTTGGATCGTATTGTTCGTGCTACTCTACCGTTAGAAGCAGGCTGCGATCACCTGAAAGTGCGGGGCAGCGATGCGATGCGATGCGACCATCTTGGCGACGACTGACCTGTTGGCAGATCACCCTCTGAGTCCTACTCAGCTTACTCTACCGTCATCTACATTCATTTTCGACTCATTCGAAGCTGTTTCGGGCTCTCTGATACCGTCGCCGAAAAGACGCGACTCTCATACTGGCCATGTCCGCCCAATACTATCCTCGTGAGTCGCTCATTTACCCCGCCAAACGGAGCTTGCGCTGACAACCACACAGCTCCCCCTTCGGGAGGTATGTACTTTCTACCGTCGCAAGCACTTTTTCCTCAAGCATTTTGCTGACGAGACTCAAGGCCATGCCCAGCAGAACTACCCACCGCCGCCGCAATCGCCCCCCGCGCACCAGACCAAGTTCTCGTATCCTGCTCCTCCCTCACAACCCCAGCGCGGCCACAGTGGAAGCTACCCCCCGCCGCCGCAGCCCTCGCCGGGGCAGCCGCAGAACTATCCTCCTCCTCCCATAACCTCGCCGACCTCCCAGAACTTCCCTCCTCCCAAGTCGAGCACGCCTCAGAACTACCCACCTCCTCCCCAAGCTTCGGCAGCACAGAACGCGAACTACCCCCCTCCTCCACAGGCATCTCCGAGCCAAGGGCGAAGCTACCCGCCACCTCCCCAGGGGACATCATCGCCTGCCCAAGGTCAACCGCAATATCCGCCGCCTCCTGGTCTTGCGCAGCAGCAAGTGCAGCAACAGCCGTCACCCCAACCGTCCCCTCCGCACTCGCAGCAGTTCCATCAGACGCAGCTTCCGGTGAGGAATTCAGGGTCCCATGAGGCGGGTTCGCAATTCTCCACGCCTCCCCCCTCCTTCGACGGTCCCCCAGATGCTGCGGCCCTTCCAGAGAAGCAATACGTAGAGGAGGCCCCGGTCGACACCAGCAACCCCGCTAATCTCCAGGGAGGAGCTCCGGCCGCCACGCATTTCCTGGGAGCGACTGCCACTGTCGACGATGTTGGCACCTTCAACGGTGGCAGCTACCGCATCAGCCACAGAGACAGCAACACCATCCTGACCATCCAGCTTGCCGTGGGCTGCCCGCTGACGGCGAAGCCTGGCGTCATGGTGGCCATGTCGCACTCGATTACGCTGAGGGGTCAGATCAAGTTTAGCATGAAGAAGCTCGTTGCCGGAGCGGAACTCGCCAGCTCGACCTTTGTCGGACCTGGCGAGCTTCTCTTGGCCCCGCCCATGCTCGGCGACATCACCAGTCTGCGCCTGACCGGCAAGGAGATGTGGTCGGTCGGCCAGGACGCCTATGTCGCGTCAACGCAAGGTGTTAGCAAGGACTACAAGCGCCAGGGCCTCAGCAAGGCTATCTTCAGTGGCGAGGGCTTGTATGTGTACAAGATCAGCGGCACCGGCTTGCTCTGGCTGACCAGTTTTGGTGCCATCATCCGCAAGGACGTAAGTAAGCCCCTGGACCTGTATCTAAACGGAATACTGACCAGTCTTTAGCTTATGGAGGGCGAGAAGTACGTTGTCGACAATGGCCATCTCGTAGCATGGAACGTCAAGTACATCATGGAGCGGGTTGCTTCTGGTGGCATCATCTCTGGTATCTCATCTGGCGAGGGCTTGGTTTGCAAGTTCACCGGCCCAGGTACCGTCTTCATGCAGACGAGGAACGCCGTGAGTATCTTTTTTTGCCAATTCTTGAGATCAAGTTTGCTGATATGTGTGATTGCAGAAACACTTCTATGCGTACCTTCAAGGACAACAGCATCAATCTGTCTAAAAGAAAGTTGGCAGTGGTGTGGCCGAAGCAATGTAGACGTTGCATTATGTCAACCCAGGAGATGCTTGATGTGATGATGAAAAGAATCATAATATTTCAATACTTATAGCGTGGCAAATTGATATCCTCTCAATGTCTCAACACTGGTTCGTGGGCTTTGATTACAAAAGTATTGGTGTGGATCGTCTCGAATCCATATGACTATTCTTTGTTATGTGTTTCTGAGGCTAAGTGGTGACTTATAAGCCTGCAGATATGACGCCGTCTATTTTTACTGTGCTAGAAGAACTACTCTTTCTCTGGATTTATTTATAATCATTTTCATATAACTGGTAGCATTATTGTCCTCGTCGTGGTCTTCGTTATCGTTGTCACCGTCCGCTATCGTCCGTCGCCATCGTCCGTCGCCATCGTCCGTTGCCATCGTCCGTTGCCATCGTCCGTTGCCATCGTCGTCGTGGCTTCCATTTTATCATTCTTTCTGCTATCGTTCTTAATTGGAGCAACTCAATACACAGGTAATTTAGTTGCGCAGACATAGGATTCGGCCTCGCAAAGGTGGGCTCACAGTCGAAGCCCGTAGATGCTCCGGGTACGTTGTCGTTCCTTCCCCATAGCAGGTAGTACCTTCCCGTTTGCCAACAGATGCAAATGTCATTTCGTTGCTTCCTTGTTTATTTCTTAGACCAACTCCTTCCTCATAGACAGACTTGAGACTGTCTTGCCTTCCCTGTACCTCATTTTGCAGAGGGGAGTCTCCGGTGCCAGTTATCAGATTTGACCAGGCCCTACTTAGACAGCGACATCCTGTCAACATCAACACTCTACCTCAACATCACCTCAGCCTTTTTTTTTGGATTTTTGGACACGATCCATAGACTTACGGGCCCAAGCCTAGAGCGCATGCTTTCTTTATCAGCGAGGATTTCCCTTCACGGTACAGATTACGAAACAGTCCCAGCAGCGGCTCCTTGTTGTCCCCGATCACTTCGCAAAGGCTTCTTTCACATGCTGATGCCTCTCTGGTGAAGCACATCAGCAACATCGTCACAACCTCAGGACCGATCCAGACAATCTCAGAACCTCAGACATCCACCACTGAGGCAAGAACAACCCGCTGTTCTTTCTCTTTTGCAATCAGTTGAGGGGTCTGAATCTTCCCCAGCCTTCCCGAAAACAAAACGAGGGAAAAAAACCAACTCAACCTCCACCAACCCACCTCCGAATTATCTCCTCCATTGCAACGTCTCGATTTGCCCGTCTGCGGCCTTGAGTCTGGTCCCGGAGAACTTGACAATTCTCCATTCGGTCAGTTTTTCTCGAGGCTTCAAGATCGCGGCCCTATTTTGTCCTTCCGTCGCAAAGACTCGCTGCAGTGTGTGCCTTCCCAACGAACCGCAAAGCGCCGACCGATTCACCGATCAAGGTACGTCTGACTCCTTCTGTCTCTAGCTTTCGCGAAGCTTGCGTGACCAAAATATTGACAGTCATATTAGCTTTCTCGATAGTCTGCAAGCTCCTGCAAAACGGAGCGGGCTCACGGCACTCGCTGGACTCCCCATCTCTGACAAACGAGCGGCCAAGATGGTTTACACGAATATCAGAAATGCTGCGGGGCTTATCAACCGACCCGACAGAGGTTCATCCAACACCCGGCACCCCTCGCCTCAAAGAACCAACGACGAGAACAGAGCCTTGACCGAGAAACACGCCGCCGTATTGAACTCTTCGAACTGGAGAAAGCCCCTCAAACCACATGAAAACAACACTGAGTGCATCAGAGTCTCCAAGAGCCGGAAGACTTCTGGCATCATCACCGACTTCAACATGGCTGACCCTGCTACTCACGTGCGGAAGCCTGTTTCCGGCGTCGACCCTCTGTTGATCGCAACAGACCCCGTCTTCGGAGGAAATGCGGCGGTCGTGCCTCAAGAGATCTTCACCCGGGAGAAGGAGCCAGGTGCAAAAATAAGGTGCCTCGCTATTCATCACGGACGCTTCGACGAGAGAGTTGCAGGCAGTGCCCTAAACTAGAAGAAGAAGGGAGCCACCCCTCTTGTCATGGACTTGGTGATCCATGATTGCGATGACCCCGGTTGCGATGAGCACGGTGGGATATTCAACAATGCCGAGATTCGCCGCATTAAGAGTGCCACTCGGTTCAAGTCCCAGCCTCGCGATGGTGGCATTCTCGATTTTGAGAAGCAGCTAAGAGGCGCTAAGATCACGCCTCGCAAGTTGTCTATGGTTGATCTTACCAACCCTTGCAATTACGACCAAGACAACATTTTCAGCGGGAAAGACCACTTCAAGAAGTTGCAGGCGGAGTGCCAGGTCAAAAAGACAGCTATCATACAAGACCCTGCCGTTGTCACTGTTGGAGACAAGAATTCTGACGAAGATGCCATCAAAAATATTCGCTTCAATGAGATGCTTCGGAAGCTCAAAAGTTCGTCTATACCAGAATACCATCCAGTAGCTGTGGTAAAGGACTCACCCAAAGATCGACAAAGACAAGACTCTGGTGATTCTGGTGTCGACATGAGAAGCCCGATAAAGCGGTCTCTCAACCCCCTAGCGAAGGAATTCGCGGCCTTTTCCTCCAAGGAAAACCCCGTTGTTGCAGAGAAGCGCGGATCAGAGACCTCTATGAACATCCCTCTGTCGGTTCTCGAACAGATTGTAGGTCAGAGCGACCAATTCAAGCCTTTTGAGGAGGGCGGCGGCCAACAAATCTCGAATGAGGCGATTCTCAACACGATTCAGAAGTTCGGTTTGGGAAGCGCAGCGCAGCAAAAGGTAACCTCGCCGTTCTCATTTGAGTCTCTTGCTATGAAACCGGCTCTGCAGCCCTCACCGTTTCCACTGGTGCCATCCATGTCTCCAGGAGTCGACCTTAACAATGGCATACCTCCGATCAGCACTTTTATGCCAATGCAGACTTCGCCGCCCAGTCATTCAATCCATCCCTTCATCAATCCAACGACTCATAATCTGCCTCATCCGGCTACTGCTTTTGGACCGCACCCTCAAGGACCCGGTCTCCCTCCGCCCATGGCAGGATTTGGACCGCAGACAGGCGGATTTACGACTGGCTTCAACCGACCATTTGTTGCTGGTCCTGACATCGGGCCTCCCGGGTTTGGTCCTCAGACATTCAACAACCTTGCAGCAGCACCTTCCAACATGGCCAACAATGGCTCCCTCAACCACCACCAAGCTGGGCAATTCGACAACAAGTTTCTACGGCCGCAGAAGCCTCGCATCCCTGATGCCATGGCTCAGCAGAAGTATGAGGAGTACATTGAGTGGAAGAAGGCAAATGATCCTAAGTATGCTCTCGAGTGCAAGAACCGCCAAGCCAGAAGAGCTATTCGAAACAATCCTGTCCCGGCTTGAGGACACGATAAGCACCTTGCATTTCTCGCAAGAACGCCATGGCCGCAGACGGAGATTGCGTGACTTCAGACTGAGAGGGCTGCTGGCGCATTTCTGGCAGATCAGACCTGGATCATCGAACCATAAGGATTGAGTATGTTTTGTATCGAATTATGAGCACGTTTGCTATTGGTATTCAAAGTTTGCGACGGAAAGCATATGGGTATGTTGGAAGGAAGAAGGAAGGAGTATCCGCTATCGAGCCAATTCTCATGCTTGGAGATTCATTTCGATATGCACGTCAGGTTCAGCCGGCGTGGCAGGTTCGGGCAGCAGCTCTTTGATTTCCTGTACTGTTTATGATTAAAATCGCTGGCTGTAGCATTGGTTCTTCTCGGTCAATCAATAGCACTTTTTTGCCTGGTTATCCCTCGCTGTACAACGGTCATCATGCTTGTGACTGCTGGTAACAGTATCTGCATATAAATAAGGATACCGCTTGTTTTCCCAGTGGCTATAATCTCTACCTTACCATCGTCGCTGCTATTATCGTCGTTATCATCATTACTGCTGTCGTTGTTGTCGTTATCATTATTATCGTCGTCATCTACTGTCGTCGTCGCCGCTAGTATTATTACTGATATCATCTTCTTCGATAGAAGCAATGAGTACACAGGAAAACTAGGCGGTCTCTAAATAAGGTATCATTTGGATTTTGGTATCTGTGTGCGAAACTGCTCTCATCAAAGTCATTCCAGCGCCCATGTTGAAATCGTAAAGCCTTTCCACCTCTTCTAAAACATGATTGCCCACTGTAAGTCTTACTACTTCATCATAAATCCTTTAGAACACAAGCGAAAACCCAGTCAAGCCGTAGGCCCTCAGGGCAGTTCCTCCGAACAACTCGGCCTGGTCCTCAGGGTCCATGGTGGCCATGTAGCACATGCGCTCGACGAGCAGCTTCCACTTGCGCCAAGCCTCGTCGACGCCGACGGTGCAGACGGGCCAGTCGCTGCCGAACATGGTGCGGCGGGGGCCAAAGGTGGCCAGGACGACGCCGAGCCAGGGGAAGAGGGCCTCGAAGAGGGCGTTGGGGTCCTGCTTCTTGAGGGAGTCGGGCATCTCGGAGAAGCCGCCCGAGAGCTTGATGTAGGTCTTTGAGCACGCGGAGAGGGCGAAGATGGATGTGCGCCAGTAGATGAAGGAAGGGTCTGTCGTGTTGATGACGCCGAGGTCGGGTTTGCAGAGGTGGTCTGTTACGAGCAGGGAGCAGTTAGCAGGAGTTTTGAGATGTTAGAGAATGGGTAACTGACTGATGATGAATGTGACCTTCTCCTCCTCGGGAACACCTTCATGGGCACGGGCGATGATCTCCAGCGCCTCGTCGAGCTGCTGCTTCCCGCGGCGGTGCTGGTCGACGCCGAGGTCGAAGACGTAGCCCAGCCTGCCGAGCAGCTTCAGGCTGTCGATGAAGTCGTCCGTCAGGCCGGTGCCGTGCGGCTTGTCCTGCAGCAGGTAGCGGAAGCCGCGGATCTTGGGCCAGACGTGTTCGCCGGCGACCTCCTTGACGTGGTCGAGGTACTTCTGCATGGCCTCGGCGCCGGAGGGCAGGGGGGCCCAGGGGACGATGCCAAGGCACAGGTCCTTGTGCTCCTCACCGTGGCCCTCGCCGTCGCGGGGCTTGCCCTCGGCGATCCGGCGGAGCCAGGAAACCTCCATGAGGGGGAACTCCCAGCCGGAGGCGTCCTTGACGCCGGCCTCGAGGTCGTGCTTGCGGTCCGTCTCGAGGAAGATGAAGCCCTTGAGGTTGGGCGGGCTGCCGGTCGCGGCGACGTAGTCGGAGACGGAGTGCTGCTTGGCGAGCGGGTTCTCGGGGGTCGCCCAGGCGAGGGTCTCGATCTCGGTCTCTGGGTAGAGGTGGATGTGGGAGTCGACGATTGGGTAGTCCATGGCGGGCGATTTGGCGGTCTGCGGATCTTGGAGAGCGGGGCTCGTGGTAAAGGCTGTAGTTGTGATTGACCGTTGGGTGGTCAATTGGGCGGTTATGTGTAAAGACGAGCAACCCGAGAGGGACGAGGTTGAGTTATGGACAAAGGAACCCTCCGTTTCAAGAGACTTGGAGGGCGTGTTTGAAGACGGAAGTTTAGGGGGCGGAAATGAGGTGAGAGGAAGGTGTGTGAAGTCCCCGCACCAAGTCCCTCCATCGCGGGGTCGCTGTTGCAGCAACACGCCCCCTGACCCCAGCTTTCAGTGGATGAACGGCGGCAGAGGACCCCCACCAGCCCGCTTTGTGACGTTGATGGCCCCGCCCTCTTCAGCGGTATCTTTCCCCCGAACGCCGACTTTCACGAAAGGTCCCCCGTTCAGGGTCGGAGGTTTCATCTTACATCGTCGACCATATCAACTTACACTGATGGTAGACCACTATACGAAGGCAATGCACCAATTTACGGAAGACTGTCAAAAAAGATCACTAGGAGGCACCTGAGGTTGTGTTCATTGATGAATAGATTCCATAGGCGTCTACCCATTCCGCCTGTGGCGGTATCTTGGCTGTCTAAGGTACATGAGGGCGGCTTGCCCAAGCTTTCCAAACATCCAGCTTGGGGCCGCAGTAATTGGTCCATCCCCAGAAGCACGGAGGCTTCTTCATCCGCTGGAGCTTCGGCCTCGCATGCCTCCCTTCGGAGGGCACGCAAGGGTGCTCCCTCGTTGTCAGTAAGAGCACATGACAAACGAAACGGGCACGCGCGATCCGGACGGGGTGATCGCGGCGTGGGGTCGCAGCATCGACCCACTTGGGACGAGGTGTTGCGGGCAGTACCGAGACCGGCTCGGCATGCCGCTGCTCCTCGGTGGATGCAATGATGGTTGGAAACGTGCGCTGACTGCCGTGTGCCGGCGTCGCCGCCTGGCCCCCAGGGGCCGAGACGGGAGCGGCAAAGAGAACGGGTCGCGCGACGAAATGAATGTGTGTCCACGTGGGACTTCTTCTTCGGGTTTGTTTCTGATTAAGGTCTTCATGGTGATGTTGTGTCCTCCCCAGGACGGCATCGGGCTCTTCATCGGACGACCATGCCGTGGCGGCGGCTGTTGGAGACGTACTCCTCCTCCTCGTCGGACTCCTCGTCGGAAGAGTCGGAGCACTCGGAGCTGTCGCCGTAGCCGCAGCGGGCGCCGCCACAGTCGATCTTGACGCGGTCGCCCTTGCGGGTGATGCCGTAGCGCTCGCAGGTGCAGGTGCTGATGTCGGAGCCGGGGGTGCTGTAGCCGGACATGGACGAGTTGGGGCTGGAGCTGTCGGAGCGGTAGGAGAGGCTGGAGCCGCTGGACGACACGGGCGAGCTGGAGAAGTCTGTCACGATATCCTCATCGTCGAAGCCGGCGGCGCCGAAGCGGGCGGTGAGCTCCTCGAGATCCTCATCGCGGTAGTCGCCGTTGAGGATGTGCTGAGTGGCGTGGGGCGACGTGGGCTTGGGGGCCTTGATCTGAGAGATGGAGAGGGGTCGGCCCTTGGGGATGTCGCGCGACGAGGAGCGGTTGCGGCTGCTCTTCTTGTCCTTGGAGGAGGAGCGGCGGGAGCTGCGAGAAGAGGAGTGGGAGGAGGAGTGTGATGAAGACTTGGAGGAGGACTTGGAAGACGAGGACGACTTGGAGGACTTGCTGCTGGAGCTGCTTGACTTGCCGGACGAGGGAACGTCGAGAATGTTCAGCTCGCGGCCGGTGGTGGGCTCAACGGTGGAGGTGACGCTGGGGTTGTGGGCGACGTGGTAGCCGTCGATGATGTAGTAGTACCAGTAGCGCTGGCCGGCGGACAGGGTGGAACCGCTGAACTTGAAGGTGCCCTTCCACGAGCCGGACTTGGAGGAAGTCTTGTCCTTGGACAGGGGAAGTTGTCCGACGTAGTTGTCCCAGGAGCCAAGAAGGTGGACGGTCTTGACGCCGGAAGAAACGCGAAGAGAGAAAGAGAGTTGAGTGGACGACATTATTGCGATTTGTCAGGAGAAGCTGCGAACAAGGTGTGAAACTGTTGACGAATAATGGTGGTCGATTGAGCAAGAAATTCCAGATTTCCGATTAGGGGTAAAGTTGCCCAGCAACTTGGTGGTGGTGATGCAAAAAATTGGTGTTTTTGGAAATAACGGTTGTTGGGTATTAGTTGATGCTGCAATTAGGAATAGAGACCAGCTCTAGGGAAACAAAGAACAAAAAACAACGGAAAGGGGGAAAATCAGAGACCTGGAATTACTTGTCGAGTGCTTGCTGAAGAGAAGAGAGAGGAATGGAAGACGAAAGGGATGGGAGGCTTCCATTATATGCCTTGAGCGGCCGTAGTTGGAGGCCAGGCGAGGCCGCATGAGAGGGCCAACGACACATTGTGTGTGGTGGGTTGGAAAAGCCACTCGAGATGCGGTGCTACATGCGCCGCTCATGGCTGGGGCAAGCAAGCAAGCAGGCAGTCAGCGTGCCTAGTCCCAAGGTACTACGCAGTAGTGGAGTGTGCAAAGGAAGCATCACTTGATGGACGGCCCAATGAGGAGGATGCTGGGCATGGCAAGGCTTGTGGATGGCCGATGCAGGTAGCCAATATCACACTGGTGATGGTGCTCCGCGTCGGCGCTCAAGAGATCAGCCGGCCGGGGATCCCCTCGCTCCAGGACGGGAACTGGGAAGTTGGGAGCTAGTGAAGCTCTCTCGAGGTGTGCTGGCAAATAGGAAGCAGGGCGGCCTCAGCAAGCGCACCCCATCCCCATCGCCGTCACCTCTGGCGCGGTTGTTCCCCTCTTTCTCATTCGTACCCTAGGCAGGTAGGCAGAGGTCGTTTTCTGACCAAGTCCATTGTTGCGTTAGTGCTACCACGAGCCGGCCGCTGGGATGGGCCATGTCTGCAAGCTGGGCGGTTAAGCATGGTGAAGGAGAGGGGTTTCCTGGACACGGCGGGCCAAAATAGAAGAGATAAGTGGATCCCATCCGGGATTGTGGGGACTAAAGCGCGGTACGTTCCTCCGTCCACCGCGTGGCTCCAAGCCGATTGCCCTTTTGGCTTGATTGGGCGTCTAAATCCCTGCCCTCATTGGCCAATAGATTTGCACGTCGCTCTTCTGTGCCCGGTCGCTTATCACCCGTCACCTGGTGATGTGCTGCACCTCGCGCCAATCAGCATCTCAACTCTTCAACTGCCCGTATGCAGCTTCGTGGAAGCATCACCACTCTCACAAGCCTTCCAGCCCTCCTTATACTTTTTTCTTTCCAACGGGATTGGCTTGGCCAGCCAAGTGCGAGATGAGGAGAAATGCCCATGACCGAATTCCCGCACCGTATTCGCTCGCTCGCCGTATCGGTCTGTCCGCATCACTGAATGAACTGACATACTGCATCATGCATCGAGTCAACATGCATGCGGTCTGCATGTACATGCGCGGCTTGCTGAGAAGACAAACTTCCTCATTGGAGTGTTGATGGCCTCCGCCAGCCGTCGCCCAGGGGAAGAGCCGAAGATCGCGCGAGTCGGAAGAAAAGGGACACGGAAAGAGGCGCCAGACGCCATGTTCCTGGTTCCCTGACGAACATGCAGGCTCTTCTGTACGCCGTCGTTCGCAGCATTCTCATCGTACGTGCCTTTGCATCGCACCATGGAAGACACATGCAATTCTCGATCGTCTGTCCAAGTCGATATCCGTCTGTTGTGTCAAAGATGCGATGGTTAATGGAACCCAGGCCAAGGAGTGCTCAAAAAAATCCCCGAATAAGGGGCCTGTGGGAGATCAAACACTACCGAGATCCGGAGCTGGGAGAGGGCGCAGAAATGGGGGCAGAAAAGCCAAAAAGCCATGCGTTCCGCAGCCTGCTCCCCATTTCCTGGGCGGTCTGGCCTGCCTGCCTGCCTGCCCTGTCGGCTGCTGTCAACAAGGCCGATCCTAAGGCGACCCGCCAAGGGCAAACTGCCGTCCTCCGCCTTCGGTCGACATCCGCCCCTCTGCGTGACCTTGAGCCACCCACACCTCGGCGATGGAAGGTGAGATACTGCCTGCCGTTCCATTCTTCTTCGGGATGGTCCCAAGGTGCGTCATCCGGCTCCATGCATGCGACGGTCTCTAGCTTCGGCGGGTATGTGAGGCCCATCACACGGAAGGAGCTCTGCCTTGCTGGAGAGAGGATGGACGACGCCGCGTCGATATCCCCTCATGGCATCTCATGGCATCTCATGGCATCTTGGATCGAGGATCCAGTTCGCAGCATGCAGAAAGTCTGGACCGCCAAAAGCAGCTCATCGTGATCGCAGTTCCGTTACATCGGAAGGATCCTGTGGCCGGACGACGATATCCATGCGCCCGAGGCGACGTGAGATATCAACAGCGAAGTGCTTGGTGATGCCGGCGGATGTCTCACAAAGACTGCAGGCTCGAAGCGGTCTGACCTCAGCATGGCGAGATTTCTGTCTGCTGACGAGCTGAATGTCCGCGAGTAACGTCGACGTTGCAGGCCTCACACGGGGTGATCTTGCGTACCTCGACCAAGAATCTTGGCCATCCAAGATCCATGCCGTTGTGGTGAGGTTGGTGTGGCATCTCGTAGGTGACGGGAGTACCTGGCGGGAATCAGCGGGATCGCCCGTGAGAGGCCAATGGATCCACCTACAGAAAGCTTACATCACGTGACTGTGCACATGTTGCCGTTCCAATGTCGCGAATTTCGTCCGTTGTTGAGTCGCGTACTGCCCGCGTTTGCTCCGGTTATCTCCTGCTTCTAGCGCCGGCCTGACTCAGTCACTTCAAGGCAGCAGCTCTCGAAGATCAAACTAACAGCTTCGATCAGCCTCAAGTCTGCCGCAGACCGCCGCTGGGACCTCTGATTACCAATCTACCTGCGAGAAGTCTTGCAGGTACCTTCGATAAAGGCACAGCTGTCTCGGTCTCGGAAGACCTAGAGGCTTTCGTCAAGTGCGATCCCAGAAAGAATAATCTGAAGGAAAGTTCGACTACCTGATTGCCATCGCCCAGTCTTCATCATGGCCTCCAACTCAAACACAAACGAAGGGCTTATCGCCAAGGTCACCGAATACGTCGAGGCCTACATGGCAAAGTACGATGCTTCCCACGACTTCAACCACATCAAGCGCGTCCTCTCACTGGCCCACCGCATCTACGACCAGTCCCCTGCCAGCCCAGCACTAGACAAGCAGACCATCACATTCGCGGCCCTCCTCCATGACGTTGGCGACCGCAAGTACCTGAAGCCCGGCGAAGACGCATCGACACTAGTTTCCACAGTCCTCCAGTCTCTGGGTGCTGATGAAAACCTTGCCGCCCGCGTACAGACCATCTGTCTCGGAGTCAGTTACTCCAGTGAGGTCAAGAATCCGGCCCGCGTCCGCAGCCTGATCGCCGAATACCCGGAGCTTGCAGTCGTGCAAGACGCCGACCGTTTGGATGCCATCGGCGCCGTGGGCGTCGGCCGATGCTTTACGTTTGGCGGTGCCAAGGGCGCTCGGAGCATGGACGACAGCATCCTGCACTTTGAGGAGAAGCTGGTGAAGCTGGAGGGCATGATGAAGACGGAAATCGGCAAGGAAATGGCCAGAGAGCGTACGAAGCGAATTTTGACCTTCATGGAGTGGTGGCAGGATGAGGCCGGGCCAATCAGCGCATGAGTCAACGAGTTTCTTTTTCTCGGAATTTTGGAGGTGTCCGTTTTCGATTCAACTCGATACCCAATTGTGTTTGTATTGTCCAGGTCCGTGTCTCAACTAGGACTGCTTTTTAAACATGCTCAAAACGAACCCGTCCACGATCTATATCATTCCTCTCCTCAACTTTGTTGCTCAACTGCCTGCGGTTTTTCTCGAGCAAGTCGAGCCTTTCTCAGTCGTCTCTGCGCACGTCTGTATCTCCAAGCCCAGTCTATCAGCCCCAGCAGTGGAAGGACAAGAACATCGACCGTCCTGACCGATGTCCGCAGCTTGAAGTCGTCCTGCACGCGAGGTCGGTCGAACGACGAGCACAGCGTGTTGACCAAATACAAGCAGACCTCCCTCAGCAGCTCTCGGCCCTCAAAGTTGAACAAAAACGCAAACCCGCTTCCATCCTCCCACGGAACCTCCGCGTTCCTCACCCGCTTCGAGTACAGCTCGCCGAAGCTGTCGTCCCGCGCCAGCATGAAGGCAGTCACCGCTCCTCGGCGCAGCAGTCGTGGGTTCGGACCCTCGAAGGTGAGGAGCGTCGCGACGAGGCAGGCCCAGGGCAGACGGTCCCGCAGACCGAAGTAGTACAAGAAGGAGGTGTACATATAAGCGCCGCAGCAGACGCCGACGCAGGTCGTGAGGTCGAATCCGCGAGTAATGAGGAAGAGGAGTCCCATAAGGGGGTAGGTCGCGACGAAGAGGCGGAAGTGGTTCGTGAGGGTGATCCACACCTCCCAAATGATCGCTGCAAGGACCTCCCAGACGATGGCGCCAAGGTCTCCGATGCCTAGCAGTATCATAACGTAAACGCGGGTCCCGGAGACGGCAGGCTGTCGGACAACTGCCATGGCTCTCCCGTTGATTCTGGGCAAGGGAACGATTCGGATTGAGTTACTCGGCGCGGATTTGAGGTTGGTTTGATGACGGAAACGTCCGGGGCATCGTGGTTGTCAAGGTATAGGGAAAGAGAGGTGAGGCGTGGTGAACGCGCCTTATCTATCCAGGTTGTTGGGAATAATAAAGTTAGGGCATAGCTGGCGCATTCCCAAGGGGTGAGCAGGCGCGATCCAAAGTGGTGTCTCACCTTCTCTCCCTTAGCTTCTCACGAACCCCCCACGTAGCGCGCGCCATGGAACGCCACAATGGTGCCCCAATCTCCGGAAATAAGGATTCGAAGCACATTTTCTTCGACCTTGTGAGGAAACCTTGTGAGCAAGCCGATCCGAACATAAAGCTGCCTGCAGCATGCAACGTCGGCGGTCGTCCTTCACGCACAGATACAAACAAACCGTTGGGATCCCCGGACTCTGAAGCTGTCGCCATGGAGAAACTACCGAACGAGCTTCTGCTGAAGATACTGCTGCCAGAGAATTTTGAATGACCTGCCGATTTCGACGAGACAACCGCATCGATCGATGAGCTTTTCGACGCCAATTTCTTCAACACTTGGAGGCGGTCATGGGTGTTTCTTCGTGTCTGCCGCACCTTCAACAAGGTGCTGAAGCCCGTTCTTTCTGCTAAGTTCAAAAGACAGGCTGTCGCGCTTTTAATGCTGCTTAGCAACAACGATTCACCACACCGGCGGTTGCAGGTGACTAGTCCGTCAGACAATGCGTCATTGCTACCCGACGAATGCGAGATTTCAGATTTCAAACTTTTCCTCTACTGTTGGAACTTGAAGGATAGACAGATTGTGAGCCTGATCCACAACATACACCAAACTCTCGACGAGCCCGAAGCCGCCTGGCCGAGTTTGGACGGATTCCCGAATTTAGGGATGAGCCTCCATGAGGCGGAAAGCCTCATGTTCCTTCCCTGGGAAGAGAGATGCCGACGTTGTCCACAAAAGGCAGCATGTAGTAATACATGTGCGCTAAAACGTACACCAAGCTTCGAAGCCATGATTCAAAAAATAATTCATGATCGAAGACATGACGAGGAATCGATGTATCACGTTGAAAAGGCAGGCCAGTTGGGTTGGTATCTAAAAGCAATGGAGCAGGCAGCACAACATAGTTGTGAGTACTGAATGATCCAAGTGACTTGAGAACCTTAGTTCTGACATGTTACAGCTAGAGAACTCGAAATATAGGAAATCCAACCTCTATTTACCACTCGAAAGAGCTTTGTTATCCGGGAGGATTCTCAAGCGGGCGAAGTGCCATTTTCTATATATAATAGTACACGATGAATCATTCCTACTATTTCTATAGCTGTTACCATCATTCTTTTGCCGTTAGTGTTGTCTATATGGTCTATTTCGTGACTGCGAAATCTTTTTAAAAGAGTCCTACGATATGCCCTATCTCCTTCAAATGCGCCTAGGACGAGACGAAACAGCTTGAAGGAGCATTTCAACCACCTGTAGTCGTCATGTATTATACATTTGATATAGAGCTGGAGTCATCTTCCTTGTTTTTAACCAATTAGAAAGAGCTTTGCTAGCCAGGCAGTGTCACTACCGTACTTATTACTTCTATAAGGACGGTAATAGTAGAAGAAAGAATAGGGGCAGCTGTAAAGTTAACGACGCTAGACCACGACTATGGACGATAGCGATGGACGACGACGATAGACGACGATGATAGAGGCGATGATGATAGAAGCGACGATGATAGAAATCATAAGAATAATAATGACAAAAGAGAGGTGGGAAATGTAGTCCCTTGTAGTATCGTGTTCTCTACTACTATCGTTTCAATCGAAGTATTGGGTACGCTACGGTTGAAATTGTAGGGGACACTGCCCGGCTAGCAAAACTCCTGTTTGAATTGCACTTGTTGCAGAACGACGGTGTAATACGCAGACTGGGACCCTCGCTGCGAAGCCGGTCTGCGAAACCGAGTGGCGCCGCAATCCTAAGCAACACCTATGTTTGTACGAGGGCGAGGTTGTCTTCGTTTACGAGTCAAATGGAATAGATACCTTGCATATTTAAACATGTCTAGGCTATTGTATAATAAAGGGATCCATTCCGTAACGTGTTATATGTCCAAGATGACTTTCCGAATGGACTGTTCTCACTTTCACACGACGGCATTAGTGGTAATGACTCTTTCAGCAGTGCATCAGGTAACACCACGACTACAACACGATCTGCATAAATACAACTCCATACGCCTGGTGGCCAGCCCTGATCCTAGCATGTTCCACGATGCCGATGATTAAAACAAACAGTACTATGTGTATAAATGGCTTGTAATTCCAATAATTCGACAATTCCTCCGTACGGGATATCAAGAGAGTGGATTTACAGGAAAAGAGCAGCAACGACGCCAACAACGGCAAGATAACCAACGGTGTTCTGAGCGGCACCAGCTGTTGGCACAGAAGAAGGACCCGTGCTGGAAGGAGAACTCGGAGTGCCTGTGGGACCGCTTGGGGTTCGAGTTGCGGAAGAGGAAGGGGTGGTGGACTGGCCGGGTTGACCAGACTGACCAGGTTGGGTAGATTGTCCAGGTTGACCGGGCTGCCCCGGCTGGCCAGGTTGGCCCGGAGTACCAGGTGCGCCGGGGTTGCTGGTAGGAGCTCCGGGAGCACCACTGCCGCCCGGGGTCGTTGTTGGGGCAGTACCGTTACCACGGGGGACAGTTGTCGGAATAGTGCCATTGCCGCGAGACATCGAGGGGGCCATGCCATTACCACGAGAAGTCGTCGGAGCAGTGCCGTTACCGCGACCGCCACCACCACCACCACCGCTACCACCGCCTCCGCCGCCAGTACCAGGGCCTGTAGGCTCGGGCATGGGAAAAGTGAATCCAAACGTCGAAGAGCTCCTCGTCATCATGGAACCGCCGCCGCCGCGTCCACCGCCAGCACCGGTACCATTACCACCGGGGGCCATTGTCCCGGTAGGTCTCCCGACGGGGTATGTCTGAGAGCCCGTGACGGCGGAGTACGGAGTGCACACGCTGGGCGGGAGGAGGAAGGGCTGGGGGCTGGCGTAGACGACGCAGTTCTTCTCGCAGGCGGCATCGCCCGCGTCGGCGTTGCTCATCCAGCACTGCGCGGGCTGGACGCCACGGGGGTACTCCCCGGCGAGGTTGTTTGTGCAGCGGCCCGGCTGTCCCTTGCCTTGGGCGTTGCAGCGGATGATGATGTCTGTGCCGAAGGAGTCGCCGGCGCACCATTGGGAGTTGGCGCGGGAGCAGGTGTATACGCCCGTAGTTTGGTTGCTGTGCGTTGCGTGTTAGTTGCGTGGAGGGAGGGACGTCGAGTGATGGAAGGGAGGAAGGGGACTCACTATGTGTAATCGGCTGATGCTATGGCCGACATGGCCAACAGTATGCAGGTGTGTGTCTTCATCTTTTATGGTTTGCAGTGGATGTTCTGCTTCCTTACTCGGTGTTGAAGAAGTTATGAAGCAAGTCGACCGGACGGTGTAAGTGAGAGGGCAGATAGTATATATAGAGCAAAGCACACAAAAACGAGTGATGTGATGCTTATGCTATAATATGATGCAACTGACGATGAGTGAAGATGGGATGGTGAAAACATTCGGCAAGTGAGGGTGGGTGTTGGAAGCAAGGGCATCCATATATAAATGGTGAAAGATGGTGTGAGCTTATTAGTCGCGACGGCGGCGAGAAGAAACGTCGGGAAGCCATCTTCGGGAGCGCGTGGGATGGAGAGGCTGGGATGGGCAAGCTAGCGCAAGCAAGCAACGCAAGCAAGGCAAGCCTGTCCACCCATCCAAGCAACAGCTGGAGTCGCGGAGAGAGACAAGAAGCGTTGAGACACGAAAAAGGGACAGGTTGACGGTACTGGCGCAGCCGGGCTGGGCTGAGGCTGGTAGCGGCGCACGCGGGTTTCCCGATGAGACGAAATCGGGGCGCTCCTCGGTCTATTGGGCGGACTTTGCATCTGACAGATACGGCTGCCCTTCGCATTTCTCGGCCGTTCTTTTTCTTTCTTCCTTTTCTCATAGCTCTCGTTCAAATATCGGCTTTTGTGTGGTCTTAGCCTGCAGCCGTACCTGGCTGACTAGAATGTGTCCGAGAGCGTTTGTGTAGGTTTCGCGCCGGTCTACCTCGCCTGGGTGCGATATGCGGGAAACGATGGTGTGAGATGTTTCTGCAACCAGGATCTCGGCAGAAGTCTCCGATGGACCGGGACAAGGTATTTTTTGCGTTTTGGAGGGTCAGTGAATGCCAGTGGCAGGCAAGGGAAACCCACACCGCAATGTCTCGCCATCAGGAAAACGAGAGGAGAGACGGGGAGGATGACCGTGTCGCTGACATCACGAAACGGAATTCCAACCTCTTGTGGCTACGCATTCTGCAGAGCCTGCCAGAATGTCGTTTCCGGCCCGTCACATCTCCGAGATGCCTTCATATCTCTTCCATACTGATCGGTTGGTAGGTTACAGTTCCTTGGAGATGTTGTCAGTTACATGAGGCGAGGAACAGATTTCCACGTGTGGAACTCTACACCAGGACACTGGAGAGATTTGCAACCGTTCGCATCTTCAAGTCCTCACAGACAACGACTCTGCCGACGGGCAATTTCCAACACCGGGCATCCGCTACCGAGTGAGACAAGCCTATACAACGCAAACCTGCAGGTGGCCGGGGCGAAAACGTTCTCCCTCCCGCCCGGAAACGAACGACCACCACCTCCACGAGAAATCGCGGCGACAACACGTGCAGGCGTTCAAGCCACCCTCCGTCGCAGGCTCTTCATCACACATGGGTCATCAGCGCAAGGAATGACTCTCGACCAGGTCCGTTATCCGCTCCGAGTCGCCAAGGTTGCATGATGGGACGGAGCAGTCGCGGATGATCCGGCATTCGGAGCTGGGCGCAGTGTGGTCTGCGTCATTGCCACGGAGAAGCAAACGTGACCGGATCTGAGATTTCTCTCGCCGTGACAGATGCTAAGCTTCTTGCCCCGTGAACTCTGCTGTTGTAGCTGCCCAGCTGTGGCACTGCGCAGTATGTAGCTGAGATCGCGAGATTGTCGAATGAGAACGAGTAGACGGTTTGACAGCTGCTTAACCTACGGCGACGACGGGCGCTCGGTAAGGTAGCTAGCGAAGGCACCGCCTCGTGGCCCGCGGTGCCGATTAAGCTTGAGGCTTGACACTTGTGGCGAGACCTGTGAAGAAACCAACGTTTTTGGATCCGTATCCTTTCAGCTGGACCAGCCTCGATGGCGTTCGGTGCAAGCATGGCACAATGCTATTCTTATCCTTGACTCACTTACACGATCTGCTGGCTGCGGCCGCCATTTCTCCGTCGGCACCAACGCCGTTGACGATACTATTGAAATCATGCAACTTGCATGTTCGCCGTTCGCGTACCTCAACAGAGCAAAGAAAAGGCATGTCTGGGCAGTTGGCCTCCACCGGCGCACCCAGCGCGCTGGAATGTTCCCTGCCTTCCCCCCCTGCCCTTAACCAGCCTGACCCTGTAACGAAAATAGAAAACCACTCAAGAGGCCCTGTCCGATTCGTCCCCGCCGCTACCGAAAACACACATAGCAGCGTGGAGGCGCCTTTGGGTCCCGTCCGTGCTGCCCCCCACCCCCCACTAACTCTAACAGAGACCTCCCTCGGCCCCCAAATCGCGATGCGGGCTCCGATGCGCTGCACATTCCAGACGCGGGTTGGGTTCTGGCAGCTGAGGGAGATGGCGAGCGCGACGGGGTGGGAGGGCAGTCCTGTCTTCTCTGTCTCTCAGCTGACCTGTCATGCCTGTGAAGAAGACTTGACGACTTTGAAATGATGTCATTGCTGCCCCTCCTACGAGTGACATGTTGAATGTTAGCTTACACGATGAAGCAATCTTTTGTGAGGTAGTAAAAGAGTCGATGCTCAGTCAGGCGTGATGTTCTTCCTCGGAGGTCTTGAGGTACAATCTCTCTACACGAGACTGACCATGTTGAGTGTATTATAGCGATTCTTCATGTTTTTCATATTAGATTTCTCTTGCAGCTCATGATTGTCTGTGTCTCCAAAGCTACTGCCATTTGGTCCTCTTTTTCAACAGTACCACGACTTGATCATTTTTCGACGTGCTTTGTTTTGTACTCTCATAGACTCGTGATAAACATGACAACAACCCACCGATCGCGACACCAATCACCAACTTTTCCTCTCACCGACACCCACCAACCAACGCCTGTTATAGAACCTTCGTCACTAGGCTGTCAAGAATCCAATCTGACCACAGAACCATTCTCGGCACCCTAGGTCCCCAGGATGGATATTATGTGATTACAACTCCTCCGAAGCAGACTCGGTCTCGTTGACCATGGCGCTGAGGGGTCCGCGCTTGACCATGATGCTCATGATCTCGTACAGAGCGTCGGCAGCGGCCATGGTGGTGTGCTCGGCGTTGGTGTCGTACGCAGGCTGTGTAAGTCGACGTGTTAGTGTCAGTTTCCACTACAAACGTTTCAATGCCGTGGGGAAGACTTACAGCGACCTCGACGATATCCGCAGCAATCAGATTGAGGCTTTCAAGTCCACGCAGAATAGTGCGAAGCTCACGAGTAGACCAACCGCCAGTTTCAGGGGTACCAGTAGCAGGGGCGACTGCATAAAGCCGGTCAGCATGACTTGTTCCTTTACACAACAAAACACGAAGCACTTGCCCACTTACAGGCGGGGTCGAGGGTGTCAATGTCCAGAGACAGGTAGACGGGGTTCTTGGTGCCGACGCGGTCGATGATTCTCTTGATGATACCGTCGGTGCCGATAGTGTCGATCTCGCGGGCCTCGACGATCTCGAAGCCGCAGTAGCCGTCGTTCTCGTAGTCGCTGGGGCCGCTGAGCGTGGTGCGGATGCCGGCGTGGATGTTGGAGTCGTTGCGGAGAAGGCCCTCCTGGGAGGCGTGGTAGAAGTAGGTGCCGTGGTTGATGCTGGCGACCTCGGAAGGCGAGCCGCCGAAGACCTTGGGGCGCCCTGACTCTGTTTAGCATTCAGAAAGCGATTCATCTGCTGAAGGTACTCACAGGTGTCGAGATGGCTGTCAAAGTGGATGACGGACACGGGACCGTAGGCACGGTTGATGGAGCGCAGCAGGGGGAGGGTGATCGTGTGGTCACCGCCGAGGGTGATGACACGGGGCAGAGTCCGCGAGTTCTTGGCCGGGCCCTTCTTCGCCGCATCCGTGGCAGGCTTGCGGGTCAGGATGTTGAAGTGGCCCTCCTCGATCTGGTGAAGAGCCCAGGTGTTGTCATAGCTATTTCGATGTAAGTATAAGCGGGGAGATTGCCAGAAGAGACATACCTGGTCACGGGGATGTCGCCACAGTCGAGGACGGTAGCCCAGCTGTTGAAAGGGTTCGTGTCCAAGGGGACGTTGTACCCTCCGCTTGAAGAGAGTCAGTGATGGTGTTGTGACGATGCCCTCATATGGATCTTACTAGAGGTTCAGGCGACGAGAGCCTTGACGGATACCGGAAGGTCCGAAACGAGCACCGGGGCGGTAGGAGGTACCAGTGTCGAAGGGAGCACCTTTCCAAAGTCAGCGTAGCTCCAGTAACCGGCAATGAACGACGTGCTTACCAATGAAGGCAATATCGTACTGGACGTTGCCCTGCGCCAGACACGGCTGGTAAGGCAAACGACCGAAGGTGGAAATGCCCGAGAACACAGAGTCGGCCTAGGATTGTCAGTGACGTGATGTAGACACACATGCTTTTGCTCTGCGCACCTGAGTACCGCCATCACCCGGCAGAGTGGTGTACCAGAGAGACTGGTGAGGTCCAGACATGGACTTCTGGTCATGGTCTCCGTGACCGTAGACGGTTGCCGTGAGGGCAAGGGCGAGAAGACTCCGGGAAATCATGTTGCTGACGGTCGATTGGCGCGAATCTTTGTCAATGGCTACGGGAAACCAAGCAAAACTTCGTGCGGGCGAAGACTGAGCTTTTAAAACAGAACTCTCGGGTAGCTGCAACGTCCGAGAGATTCTGGAAAAGATTGGCCGTCGAGCTCGACAGCTCTTCTCCACGCATGGAGGCCCAGTGCAGCATTACGCAGGGACTGGGACCAGCTCCCAGGCTTATCGTCTACGGATTGGCCACACCGACAGAAGGTCCCTGGGACGGGACTGGTCAATGGACATATTCAGATGCATCTCCATGCAAACGTATTGACGTGTTCATGTTAGGTAAAGGCGAACCCATGGAAGAGATGCCGGGCTAGATGCGGGGCAGAGATAAAGCTCCCTCCTTCATGAGGGTCATGATGCTTGCAAGATCAGCGCAGATGCTTGGTTCAAGCTTTCCATTGGGTTTGCAAAGTCAATTCTGCACTCCGGACGGAGACCCCAGGCCAAACACTCGCTTGAGCTCATGGCAGGGTTGTGCCGACCAAGGAGGGCCGGCGGCGAGGTTCTAGCTTGAGAGGATAGAGGACGTCCCGACGGTCTGTGGACGATCTGGACGCTCTGAATGGCATGAGTAAGGCGGGGTCGCTCTGGAGTGTTGTCGGTGTTATGATGCAAACTATGATAGAGATAAGCCGGAATGGGCTCCAGAGATGCATGTTCTGCAGGGCCGCCGGTTGGGTGTTGGAGAGAGCCATGGAGTCGTTACAGCACAACCTTAGCTCCGCGGGGAACGCCCGTCACATCGGTAGAGCCAGGCATGAAGCAGCCAATGAAGATGGCTTCGAAATGTTCATGAGTCGTTCAATGTGCAAAGAACCGTCTGTTTGGCGTCCTTGTTGAAGGCGATGCATTGTCGAAGGCTCCTCAGACTTGGAGGTCCTGTCGATGACGTGGGGCGTCACCCACGCGGGGCTGATAAGATAAAGCTACGCCACGCTAGCACATGCAAGCTGTGCTGAGCGCTTACCCGAATAGGGAAACGGGGAGCAACCGCCACCTTGGGGCCGTCTGCTCTATCCCGTGCGGTCGGCGACAGTTCGCCGTGATAAACATGAAGAATTCGGCAGTGGCCAAGATCCGGAGCCGTAAGGTAGATAAGACTGTCGTCGGCCCCAGGGATCCTGAAACTAGGCTCCCTCTTCAACAGCCGTATGTCCTTCTTCTTCACGTCACTCGTGTGTACTGGCTACGGCTACGGCCATGGCCATTGGTCGGCTCGCCGAAGTCGCAGCACCTCTCTACCACCACTCGAAACCTCCGACCCCGACACGGCAACCACCTAGCAAAGTTGAGCAGGCACTCCTTTTTGGCTTGTGAAGACAGATTTCCGCCCGGTCCGGTGGCTCAAGAAAGGAAATTTACTGGGCTCCTGCGGACCGAAGGGGCCGAGCTTCACGGGAGCTTGGGCGCCCGGACCCGCGGGTGCTCCGCTCCGGAGGCTTTTACGGGCTGGTTTACGTACCGGCCGGCTGAGTGGACACTGAAAACCCGCAAAGACACATGGAATCAAGCTGACAAGCTTGACTCGGGAAGCTCATTGCGCAGCGAGCAATGCAAAAGTTTCGAGTAAAACCTTGACGCAGGCTCGAAGCAAGACCTGAATCGGCGGGTTCGTGGCAGCGCCGGGCAAGCTCTTTATTGGCGACCGGGACGAATCCCGTGTTCCGATGAGGTGTTGATCTGGTGCATGGCAGGGGCGCCGGTAGATCCGTCTCGCCTCGTATGCTCTTGTGCAGCCACTGCAGTGGTCCTGTTTCTGAATCTGCGGGTGGTTTCATGCAGGAAGCCAAAGAAGAGCGCTGATTGCTTCGCCCTTTGCAGGGCTCGTAGGCAGTTCTCATCTGTCTCGGAGCAATTTACAATTTATCGGACGCCAGTTGTGGGCGAGGGAGGGAGAGAGGGCATGAGAGAGAGAGAACGCGGGCTGAGGCAGTGCCGAGTGACACTTCGCTTCCTCCTCGCTTCTCATACGTGGCTCCGACACTGGTAGCATTTCTATGTGCATCAGTGTCGTGTGCTGCGACGACGAAAGCTGGTGGTAACAGACTGCACCGAAGGTACTTTGAGGTAAGGGAAGGTTAGGTAGGGCGCGTGGCCAGACCAGTCGGAGAGGGGCATGGGTGAAGGATGGAGATCAAAGACATGAAGACGGCCCTCTCCGCCGGCCGGTCCAACCGGAGCAGAGCAGGGAGAGAGGAAGAGCAAGAGGAAGGGGGAGACGGAGAGACGGGCGAGGGAGGAGCCGGGTTGGGTTGGGTTGGGGGAGAAAAGAAGTCAGTTGGCACGACTTTGCAGGAGAAGGAAACTACAGCTGCAGGACGATGCAACCACTAACGGAGCGCAGCCTATGACAGCACGGCGTGGGCCTGGAGCTGCTGGAAGAACGAGCAACGGCCCCGCTTTGCCCGGCGTCCTTCAGCGCTCGCAGCGCATTCCCATCACGCTACGACGCGGGCGAGGTGGTGTTGCCGTTCCTCATTCGGCCCCCCTGGCGGAGCTACTGCTGCTTGCTACACGTATCTTCCTTGTAAGACCTGCGTACCGCGCGCGGTATCCGGACTACAGAGGGAGTTAACAGGAGATGCGAGGGCAAAAAATAATTGTGCGGTGCGCAGGTGGACGAAACGAAGGCAGCTGGTTGGCACTTATTGAGAGGTAAGGTATCCGGACGTACCTAGGAATGGAAGGGATCTTGGCTTGCAACGGGGGATGCTAGATGGGACCTTTGATCGGACACTCGTTCCCTGCCAACCCTTTTTTTTTTTTCCTTGCTTCCACTTTTTGTGCTTTTTTCTTGCAGTTCGGGGCTGCTCTTACATACGCCGAGTCGAGGCTTGGCCCGGGCTTGGAAGTCCCAGATCCACTGTTTTTCTGAGGTGAGTGACGCTTGCTGGAAATGCGCAGCAGGTCACCTGGCAAGTCCACTTGCTGTTTGCCAGTCATGTTGGGCATGTTTCTTTCGTGTGCTATCCTTGGCCGGGTCGTATGGAACACCGTGAGGAGGACAGGATGCCCCACGCTCCCTCGCACTTTTAGAATCCGGACAGAAAGGAGAAAGTGAAGAGGTAGGGAAGAGGTATCTTGACAGCTCTAGACGTAGGGAAACACCCAGCAAGACGGTCGTGACCTCACCTTGTTGCGTCCCGCTAGCCTGGATGTGCTCTGTACTGTCTACCAATAAGGCACCGCCAACCTGCTGCTGCTGAATGTTCGTACCCGGAATTGTCCTTGTACTAGGTAGGTGTACCTTACCCTCATCACCACCAGCTCTGCCCACCGCAGGTAAGGTAACTTGCACCAACCCAGGTCCAAGACCTGCCGCATTCTCTGCTGCTACTGCTGCCCACCTTTGACCACCTCAGACAGGACAAGACAGGACAAGACAGGACAGGACAGACAGACCTAAGAAAGAGCACTTCTGTTTTCTGCGTCAGACCCTTTCCCCCCCTGCCAATCATCCTTCCCGTCATTCTTTTTTCCAACTGTTCGTCCGTCTCCATCGTCTCAACCTCCTGAAGCCGTGTGCTGCACCAAAATAGCGCCAGAGTCCGTCCGCATCGTCGGGGCCTTGGATTTGCTTCCGCTCCTGCTGCTGCTCCTTTTCCTTGCCTCGACTAGCACGCGCTGCTTCTCAGCTTTAATCTCACCTTTCATCCCGTCTCGTTCCTCTCCTTACGTCGGTCTGTGCGAACAAACAACCCGATCGAATCGAATCGCATCGCGCCCCTTCATTCGGCTCACGCAGCTGCGACTGTTCATCCGCCCTTCTCTCAGAACAGACCCTGCGCCTGCATCGTGACCGACCAACTGACACCACTTTTCCTTCCCCTCGGACTTCGTCTCCTCTTCCTCCTCTTCTTCAACCACCGCTGTGTCCGTCTTATCCTCTCGCTGGATTGAACCACTGTCGGGCTCGTGTTCCGTCTCATTGTGTCGGCAATCGTCCTTCACTGCTACGACCTCTTCCCGGGGGTGCGGCGTTGGACCAGACCCTTACGCGATTCGTCAACGAAGTCGTCCTGTTTCAATGTCTCACACGTACCCTTGAGACTTTCGCCTCACCCCGACATCCCTCCCCACCACGCAGTACGCACTGCGACCTTCGTACTTTACCCGCCGCCTCGCTCTCCAACTTCTTGTTTGCAACCACTGCCACACCCTCGCGCGTCGCAATCACCTTCGCCTACCTATGAACTTCACTCTACCCAGCATGCAAATGACCTTCGCCCGCTCAAAGCCTCGCACCGCATCATAACCTGCGACGGGTTAGTGTGTGTGCATTTGGCATGCATCGCCAGCCTGCAGACCGCAACACACCGATAGACGCCTGCGAAAATGACAACCGCTGCTAATTCAAAATCGTCAACCATGGCAGCGCGACCTGCAAACTACGCCTACGGCTCGCCAAATGGCAGCTTGGCAGGACAGAGAATGTTCAAAAAGCACAAAGTGCTTCCGCATCCAAGAAAGCAACCCAGCGAAACCGAATCATACGAAGTCCAGTCGACTCCCAGAAGATACGGTTCCCTCACAGACAGCCCCGTGTCGCAAGCAGATGTGTCGCAACGCTCTGCTTCCCAAACCTTGAGGCATCAGTCGAGGCGAATAGGAAGCGGCCCGGATCTACCTCCGACGCCGCCTTCCCACTCGCGTACCTCGTCAAGCACTCACTCGATCCCGCCTCCGAGCCCGTCTCCTGAGAATGTGTCGCAAACGCCAATCACTCCAGCGCGTGCGCCTGCGACTCCTCCAAACCAGAAGAGTCCGCCCACTCCAGACGTAACACCTCCCCAGCCTGTGACGCGACCCAAGGCTGTACGACCGATTCCGATGGATCGCACAGTCTCTAAAGCGACAACAGCGACTGCCGAGTCTCGGGCCGAGTCGTTTCGAACAGCCAGAGAGGAGCCGTATTCTTCCGAGGAAGACGACTTGCAGTCGACCGTGAGACCCAATGCTTTGTCGGCAAGAACATCATCTCAAAATACCGTCCGGCATACGTCTGAACCCCAAACGAAACCGCCGGCTCCAGTCGGCCTCGGCCTGGGTCTGGAGTCACCCCAGGAGGAGGAGCTTCCAACGCCCAAGGCGAAGGGCGACTTTGGCACTTTTGATGGAGAGTGGGCCTCGAACAGCGAAGTCGAACAGGAATGGGACGATAATCTTGGAAGAAACGTTACGGTAAGAAAACGGCGCCAGGCACCCGCAAAGGCATCGGATAAGGAATCTATGATCGCGTCACGCTACGAACCGCGTCGTGAAAACCGCAAGGTCGAGATTTTGGAGGATCGCGTCGTAACTCCAACAAACGCTACAAGGGCAGTTCGAGCGATGTCTCGCGGTGACAGGGCTACGTTTTATGCGCCTAGTGAGATTGCCTGGTCAAGAACACCAACCATCGAAGCTTCTGTCAACGCAGATTCCCGCAGGTTTTCAGGCATGTCCGCCAAGTCGACAAAATCGAATGCATCAACAGTGGTGGAAGCAATCTTGGTAGATGCTCCTGCCATCCCCCATAGGCGGCAGACCCTGAGGCATGTGCGAAAGCAAGTGGGACTACGAGATTCTGGATCAGACCTGTCTCCTCTGAGTTCGGCGGCGAACTCATCTGTGCAGATTGAAGAATCGCCGAGACGCCCCAGACCTTTGGCTCGTCCCACCGACGCTCGAAACAACAGCTATGCATCGAACACGACTTTCAACTCGATATCGAGCGGTAGGGCACGCAAGGAAATCTGGAAGAGCGGTGCTATCCCAGTTGTCGTTGTGCCGGATCGACGATCGTCTGTGAAGTCCAAGTCGAGCAGAACACCGTCACTTCGGTCAACCAGCAGTCGCCGGTCCAAGCGAAGCGCCAGTCTGAGCTCAGCAACTCGCGCTAACGGGTCGCGAACAACTACCGACTTGCCGACGCCCATCTATAACCGACCCGGCCGGCGAAGCCGGACCCTATCGGAGTCTGACGGGTCGGACCAACGTACGATCGACTACCCTCCAGTCATTCCCAAGCGTTCTTCCTCCTTGTCGGCCCCAACAAGCCGCAATACCTCCCGCGCAGGCTCGCTCACCGCGGAGAGTTTGAAGGCTCAGAGCGCTTTGCTCAATCAGCAATCTGGACATGAAACAAGAGCACCCGCCCTGACCCTTCAGAGGGCTCAGTCTTCAGAGACAGACAACGGCCACCATCATCGGGACCACAAGCACAACGTCGACCACCATGGAGACCCCTTCTTTGGAAAGCGGCTGGACGCACACAACACACCTTTCTCCGCAACCTCGGTAGAGACTAACGGTACTGCCCCTGAGGTATCAGAAGCAAAGGCTGTAAGCCTCTATCCCCACCAAAACTCATCTGTCCTCGTTGTCAATCATTCCAACAAGCCTTCGGAGAGCTCAAGCACTGAGTCGTCTCAGACGGATTCGGAATTCTTGAGACCGCCTCAACGACCGACAATCACCACTACTGGCCCAGACGGCGAGGAGGGCTTCATGACTCCTCCGCAGCAGCGTTCCGTGGACGACGTGGATTCTCCGTTGCGCAATCCACGCGCCGCTCCACCGGTACCTCCATTCATTCCGCCGGCGATCCAGTTCATTCCTGCTACACCCTCGGGCCTTACGCCTCATCACGAGAGACAGCGAAATATGGGCAACTACTTTGAGACCATGGTTGAAGAAGAGCCTCATCGGACCGGATCGGTTGTGCGACGGGCGTTGACGCGAAGACGGAATTCGGAGACGTATCCACCAAAGAGCGCCAGACCTAGCCTTCTCACCCGAACCTTGTCCCTGACTAGGAGAGGATCTCTTTCTAGGTCGTCACACAAGGACGAGTCCTCTGTGGAAGTACCATGCTCATGTCCGGATTGCGAAGGACCTCCACCTGAGGATGGTCGTCTCCATCCCCATTGGCGTCCGGCCTACTCCGACCCGGAGGATGACGTGTGGGAAAGAGAAATGGAAGACGAGCCCATCAGTCAGGTTTACCGGTACCCCCCGATTGACAACCGTCCCCAGCCTCCTCGCAGAAGAATCAGCGAGCGCGTGAGGAAGACTTTGGCAATTCTGCCTTCCCGTGATGAGGGCCTTTCCTACTCTCCCCCTAGTCCGAACGAGCCGGAGCGCCGCACGATTCGCCGAACAGACAGCGGCAACCTGCGGGTTATGAGACGCAGGAGCAGCTTAGACTCTCTTCGCGACCAGTCGGATGACCCGCCGCCTTACGACAGTCAGGATGGTGATGGCCGAAGCGGGACAAGGGGCGAGGCAGGACCGAAAAGGAGACGACGCTTCTCACTTTCGGGCACGTTGGAAGGGCTGCAAAACATTCCGCGCCAACTAAACGAGCGTAAGCGCGAAAAGAGAACGCAGGAACTGCGACAGAAAATCAGTGGGCCACGCGAAGTGCGAGACGGTGTAGGTGAGGTGATACGACGCAACACCTACCGCGAGATGCACCAACAAAGGCACTCGCCTTCGACCAACTTTTGATCTGCCAATGATCAACACTAGCCGCCAAGCGTCTTGCTTGGGGGCACTTATACATAATTATCAGGAAGGAATACCAAGGAGGGGCAGAAGGACATTATGACCGCTACGAACGATATCATTACGACTACAGGAACTTTTATGACCGAGGACGATAATCTTCACGAATCACGTGGTAGATGTTTTCTTTTTCGGGTACGGTGTTGACTTTGGGAGCTCGGAACGTCTATGATGATTTGGCTGGGATGGGCCTCGGAGCACGTTCGACTTGTTCCGAGAACGATGGAACCACCATTGCTGTACCATATAGAAATTGCCCAAGAAGATACCATTTCGCAAGGGTGATGAGCCCTTTGGCGCTCTAGTACAAACGTTTCTCTTTCGCGATGATGAATCTGATGTGATTGGTATGAGTAGTCATATACCGTGCCGTGCCATGAAGTTTTGCCCCTAAATATGTGACGCCTGAACACCATCCTCTACCCAAGAACTAACAAGCCTATCTACGAGGAAACGATGGCCGTGCGATCATCTCTGTTCCTGGCCCGGAGGCGCGCTACCAGGAGGGAACGCACCTGGAGGTGCTCCAGGGAAGCCACCGGCACCTGGTGGCGGCATGCCGGGGAACTGAAAGTTAGGCGGGGGCAGAGAGCCCGGTGCGACGGGAGGCGGGAAAGGAAGTCCTCCCGGGGGAGGGAACGGCAAGCCGCCGGGCGGCATCGCTCCATTGGGACCGCCTGGGAAGGGGGGCATGGGCGGCATTCCGCGACCACCTGGACCGGGAGCTGTTGTCGCAAGCTGGTTAGACGCGTGTTGTGGACGATTTTCCATCGCAGTGGGAGAGGTGAGACTTACGAGGAATCATACCCTGAGGGAATGGGGGCGCGCCGGCGGGCATGCCGGGAAAGGGCGGCGGTACACCTCCAGGGAAGGGGAAGGGCGGCGGGAAGGCCTGGCCCGGCTGGTTCTGTGGCAGCATGGGGTTGTTGTGCGCTTGGCCTTCGGCGGCGTAGGACGAGGTGATGGAGTCGATGACGGACTGCGCCTTCTCATGGCCGATTTCTGGAAGAGGAAAGCTCCTGTGTTAGTCGTTTGCTCCAAGTATCGCGAGGCCTTAGATTTGGGAGGAGGGCGGGAAACGTACGTTGGTAGTAGTCGACGACGTTGCGGAGGTGGTTTCGACCGCTGTTGTGCGCCTTTCGCACGCTCATGGAGTCGTGCGTCAGGTAGACGTCGCAGTAATCGCCTAGGCAATCTCGTTAGTCGATGTCGGAAGATTCGTGCGATCGCGAGCTGTTGCGTGAGGATGGGGGGACCTTACAAAAGACTGCGAACTTGTTAGCTTTCGTTCTGACGCGCGACGGGGGGGAGAGGAGATGGGGGAGCTTACACTTGGGCATCTTTGCGGTTGGATGTGTTCCGGAACGAAGGACTCGACGGTGGTTGATGCGGACGGAACAAAAGTATTGTTCCTCGAGACGAGCGCGCGTATCGTCGCATTCAACGGCGGGCGGGCTGGAGAAAGGAATACAGGCCCCAGGCAAATGCGGCGCGCCTCAGAGCGCCACACCAGCTTTGCTTGCTTGCCAGTACAGAAAAAAGCTACGAGGCTGGCCAATCATACGGAGCTGCCAAGCAGACAAGGCTGCCCCTCCTCTCGGCGGTGATTGGCCGTGCGATTAACCTATCCCCATGGACAGGGGTATCTGAGTGGCCCAGGCTCTCGAACGCGACAGATTGCCAAAAAATCCCCAAAGGGTGTGTGCATGGTTCCTTGGTACCACTTGTCATGGGCCTAGCTTCTCCTATCGCTAGCGTTGTCCACTACCTCAACCTCAGGGAGCTCTCACCACCATCTTGACAACCTCCCAACGCTCGACCTCCCCCCGTCCCGGGAACCGCAAACGAAACCCACCGACTCGAGTCGTTCGTCCCTTTCTTCGTACAGATTGCACACATACAACGATGGCGGCCACGAGATCATTGCTGCACTACGTGTGCGGCCTCGTCCTGCTCGCATGCTGCGCCCAGGCGCTGCGCTTCGACCTGCATGCCACGGGCTCCCACGAGGGCAAGAAGGAGCGATGCATCCGTAACTTCGTCGCGAGAGATACGCTGGTCGTCGTCACGGCGACTGTCGACGGCCACAAGGGTGACGGCATGGTCGTCAACATGCACGTACGTGGTCTCAAGGAAGAAGAGGGCCCCTCTCTCGACTGGGGTATCGGTTCAATTGGATCGGCGCTCAAGGAGGGAGAAGGGAGGAACCCCTCTTGAAGCTCTTTTGGTAGCATACAGAAAAAGCTGACATGCGGTTTGTGTGATTCCAGATCAGAGATGCTGTCGGCAACGACTACGGAAAGCCCAAGGATATCGCAGGCGGCGAGAAGCGCGTTGTCTTCACCTCCCACGCCGACGCTGCCTTTGACGTCTGCTTCGAGAACCTCCTGACTGGATGTACGTGGAACCCCCCTACACCGTCCTCTTGACTTGGCCATCCCCATTGCTCCCCCGCTGCTACAAGAAGCAACACTGAAGCTGATCCCTCCCGCAACAGCCGGCCGCAGTGGCTCCACGAGCCGCCACATCGAGCTCGACATCGACATCGGCGCCGACGCAAAGGACTGGAACGCGATCCAGGCGACGGAGAAGCTCAAGCCCGTCGAGGCGGAGCTGAGGCGCATCGACGAGCTCGTCAGCGAGATCAACACCGAGATGGACTACCTGCGCGCGCGCGAGCACAAGCTGCGCGACACCAACGAGAGCACAAACACCCGCGTCAAGTGGTTCGGCATCGGCACCACCATGATCCTCGTCGGCCTCTGGGGCTGGCAGATCATGTACCTGAGGGCGTACTTCAGGTCCAAGCATCTCATCTAGAAACAAATCGCCCCATTCCTTGTTTGTGGGCGACGCAGGCAGGGCTGTTTGTCTGTGGGCTTGCCCAAAGAACAAAAAAAATTACGAAGTTTACAGAAGCATATCCGCGTTTTTGCCGCGGGTGGATGGTGATGATGGAGTCAAATGCGATGCAACGGGACGGGCATCAACTCACCTCGAGGGTTTCCGAGAGTGTTGTAGTGTATACATACCATGTTCACCATTCGAAAAAAGTCATGAATGATTACGGACATCACATACCGAAAAACCCTCATCGTCATCAGAGCAGTCTTGTGCCACATGAAAATAACGTTCATTGCTACGGCTTGGATAAACTCACTGACCTCCAGTCACCATCACTCACTCAGAACTGCAGTCCTTGTAAGCGATCCAGGGTCATCTACAGACAATCACCGATGCCAAGCAGAGGTAGAAGAATGCTGAGCTAGAAGCAAACAGCAGAGAAAAATTGGGTATTGTTCGACTGCCAAAACTCCCACTTCGTCCAGACGCAATCTGTCTGCTTTATCATGCCGCCGCCGACAGGGCATAAAGCCCCTGCCTTGACCCTGCCCTGCCCTGCCCTTCCCAGCGCCAAGCCATGCAATAACAAGAATCGCGTCGAAAGTAACATGTCTTGGTAAAACAGTTCCCCGCCCGTCAAAGGTTTCATGAACAAATCGGAAAGAGGCAAGTCCCTCTCCTTTCCTCCTCAGCCACCGTGCCAATCATTATCTCGTCATAAGAGAAGAAAAACACAAACTTGGGTTGATCGATCGTGTATACATTATAATTCTGGTTGATCATGTGTCGCCCTCGGGCAGTATCCTACCCAGACTGCGCAGGACCTCCATGACCGGCATCTCTTTGGTGCCGACCGTGGCCTTCTCCCGCGTCTCACGCTCCTTGAGCCGCGCGGCGCTGAGAGAGAGCACCTTATCCGCCTCTCGGCCTGCCGTGTCGACCCGCTGCATGAGCTTGTGGACGCCGTCCGCGAGTTGGTCGACCTTGAACTCCAGCGTGGCCTGTGTGTTTTGAAGACTAGTGAGTGCCTTGGCGCGGATGGAGTCGAACGAGGATGACGGGTTCGTGAGCCAACTGAGCATCTGTGCCTCGCTGGTGTCGAGTACTGATGCGTCTGCCATGGCCGTTTGCGCAGGGTCTGATTCAGGGAATAGCGGCGGGGCTTCTGTGCGGGACTTCTTCAATGCCAGCCACTTCTTCTTTTCCTCCTTCAACCTGTGCGGGATGTCAGAATTCCTGCGCGGACATGCGTCATACGAGTCCTAAACATACCTCTGAACCTTTGCTTCCAATTGTTCAATCTTCTCCTGGTGCTCAATGTTGCGAGGATTAGGCTTGTACACCACGGGCACCTTTGGCCCCTCCGCTCGGCTAAACCAGTCGGAAAATTCTGACTTGTTCGCAAAATCTTTGAGTAGTTGCTCCTGGATGTACCGGGCTGTAAAGAGTTAGCTTTGTGAGAAAACATTGATTGCTGCCCAACTCACCACCCAGAACCGCATTAGAGCCTGTTTTTCCATGCGGCGGCTTCTCCGATAATGCTCGCTCGCCGCACCAGGTCAGCAACTGCCTCATCCGCCGCGGCTCCATGAGACCCTCTGATTCGATATGTTTGTAGAATTCCGCCGTCTCGACCTCCCTGTGTGGGATCGCATTGTGTCCGCTCTCAATCAGTGAGCTCGCTCTCCGGCCTCGCATGCCTGTGCTGCTCCTTCGATTTCCGCCTCCCTTTTTCCGCATCTCCTTGTTTCGATTGATGACCGGTGTGTCGCTGATGGGGAGTGCAATCTTTGCCGACTCTACCGAATCGTTCAGGACGCGCGGTGTAGACCGCCTGTCGACATCCATCGGCTCTGAGCCTTCCGCCTCATCGTAAGTTTCCTCCGGAACAGGTGCTGGTCTCGATGCTCGTCTAGGTGCCGGCTTCTCCTCTTGTTTCTCCACTGGGGCTGTAGAGTTGCGCGTGCTGCGGCGCGTCGTCCGCTTAGGCGCAGGCGCGGGCGCGACCAACTGTGGTTCATCCTCATCGAGCACCTCCAAACTCGGTGGTCGTCGCGTTTTCGCCTTCGAAGTCGCAGTCTTCTTCACCGCCGGTTCCTTAGAGGGTGTAGGTGCAGGCACGGCCGCCGCAGCGCGTTCCTTCGGTGGTCTTCCTCTTCCGGACTTCTTCGGGGGCAATGGTGCGGGCTCCGGCTCCGGTTCTGACTCTGGCTGCGCGTTCTTAACGCGCTTCGATTTCGATCCGCGTGTGAAATGGAAATCGCCATCGGCCTCATCGTAAGTCGCTGCGCGAGATTTTAGCATCCATGTCCGCCCCGCCGCCCCTGGGGCCTCATTCGGCTCCTCAAACTCACCCGCAAGGCGCTTGCTTTTCCTTCTTTCGGGCAATTCGTTGCTCATGCTAATGAATTGTAGCGGTTGACGGGTTCGTGTGACGGTCGTCATGGATGGCGCTTGTCAGGGAGCATATGGTCGGGAGGTTGATTGCCGGCGCTTCGGGTCCTGCAGTCGCACTGCTTGCGATGCAGAAAAATATCGCGTCAATCGCCGTTCAGGCGCGATTTACTTGAATGATTAATGATTTGTCGTCGGCGGGCGTCCTGTCAATCGATTTTTGGCGGGGGTTGTGTCGTCGGTGTCGCGTCTGTCGGTGTTGGCGGCGCGAAAGTGACGAGGTGTAGCTTCGTCTGCGATGTTGTTTACATGAGGGACCATTTACCCGTAGCCGCGCTAAGCCGCTTTCGGAAGTCCCACCACTCACCCACTCACCCCTCCGAAAGGTAAGACCGCCTCACTGACATCACTTGCCTCCTAATTCAACTACACATAGCCCATCGCGTCGATACCTCACGCAGGGACAAATGGCAGCCTTATGCATGCTTTCCATCTATAATTAGGTCAAACTTCACGGTACAAGAAAGGCAAGGAACTCATTCGGTAAAGTGTTATATTGACCTCAACGCATTGCTTCATGCAGCTGTTGTTACCATTGCCACGTCAATACTCGAATCAATGATAAAATAAAATCAACCAGTCCGGCAGATAACGGCGTGTGCCCGTCATCTACCCCTCGACGCCTGCCGCCTTTCAATGAACTTGCCTAACCCGAACTCCTTTTGATGTATATGCCGCGCATCTTGTACCTTTCAATGAAGGAACATATGCGCCGTCGACAAGCCAATGACGCCTGCTAACCTCCCACCTTCAATCCGAGGGGGGCTGCTCCTTTTCTTTTACAGCCCGTTCCTCAGCGAAACCCCATGATCAAGTGGCAGAAGTGAAGTGGTGATGATGGAGCAGGTTTGTCGGAAAAATGATGATACAGTCGAACCGCAAGTCAAGGCTAAGCCGAAGAAATGGAGAAAAGTTTCGCGCATGTACGACGAGAAATCCGACGACATCCAGGAAGCATCTGGGATATTGCCCTGGCCTCGACGCATTCACGAGCGCTTCAAATTACGCATCACTTCTCTCATGAGAAACGTCGCTGGACGCCCTGTCCGGCTGCCAAAACTTGCTGCTGGGGGATAGGCGCACCCATGCCGTACGGGTTCATCTGGGGGTTGAAGGGCTCCATGGCCTGTTGCATGAACGCGCCGTGGAGGCCCTGTTGCTGGGTGACAGGACAGTCCTTGTGTGCCAAAAGCAGCGTCTTCAGGTTAACAACTTCCTCGCGGAGCTGCGTTATTTGTGCTGTCAACGCATCGTTCTCGCTGCTGAACAGCTCAACCTTGGACTGGAGATTAGCCAGCCACTGCTTCTTGCGCTGGCGACACTTCAAGGCGGCGACTCTGCGGTGTTTGTTAGTCAAGGTCAAGATCGTAAACACTACAGGACGTACCTGTTACGCTCCAAGAAGTTCTTCCGCTTCTCCTCATCTGTCATCTTTGACTTGGAGCCGCCTTCCTTGTCGTCATGCTTCTTCATATCATCATCGTCGTCTGAGTGGCTTTCATCACCATTCATGTCAGGAGGAGGCGACAGGTTGGTCTTGGCCTTCTTGCTTGGGGGTGCCTTTGCTGGAGGTTCTTCAGCCTTCCTGCGGCCATTGGTAACCGCGCCACCACCGGTCGAATTACGCTTGCCCTTGCCACGGGTAGAAGGTCGAGCCTGCTCGCTCTCGTCCGAGGCGGCGCTTCCACCTTCGCTTACGCCTCTTACAGAAGATCCAGCACCGGCAGATCCCGCACCGTTTACGCTGCCCATTTGGGGAGAAGTCTCGACACTTTGGGCGGGCGCTGGCGGAGGTTGCGGATGTGACTGAGCCTGCGTCGCGGGGGCGTATCCCGGTGGCTGCGCTCCGTTTCTACCCTGAGCAAGCATGAACAGACCGTTCGCCGCGTCGTTATCGTGGGGGTCGAAGGCACCGGGCTGCTTTGCTTCGGTTTTGACAACTGCGACACCGTTGGCCATCTCCTGCGGCTGAGAAGTGACCGAAGAAGCAGGCTGTTGCTGCTGGTTCTGAGGCTGGTTTTGGTTCTGGTTCTGGGTTTCACGCTTCGCCGCAGCACTCAAAGCCGTACGATGGAAGTCAATCGTACTGGGCGTAGCACCACCACTGGCAAGCTGGGCGAACAATTGCTGAGAGTTGGGACTAGGGGCTGGGAACATAGATCCACTGCCTCCGGGTGTCAAGCCCGTCCTCAATGAAGACTCGTTCGGTGTAGGGAACCCGCCTCGGAGATGATGCGTATCGCTGAAGTAGTCACTTGTAGGGCCGGACAGCATAGCTGGACTCAGGGGGCCCGTTCGAAGCGAGCCTCCTCCCCAGTTGAATGGTGTAGCACCGCTGCCAGGAAGCAGCGAGGATGGAGATGTCAAAGCGGCTACAGATGGCAATTTTGTGCCACCGGGTGTCTCTGGCGCTCCGCCGCCGAAAGACTGCTCGAAGGGATTGGGCTCCAGACTGAGGGATGCAGCTGCTACGCCGCCAAAGTAATCGGGAGTGTTTCCTGTAGCTTGTCCGGGTCGTGGGGGAGGTCCAAGAGGTTTCGCGCCGTCGGCATCGGGCTTCAAACTCGGGTCAGGTTGCTTTACTTCGGGAGCAGTGTCTGGAGGTAGGTGAGCGAGTGAATGACAACAGCGAGGGATGGCAGTTGGCGGCTGGAGGCTGTCACGACGGCAGCAGCTTGCAGATGTTCAACGTACCTTGACGAGGAGGAGTGGCATTGTTTGACTGTTTGGGCGATTTGGTGTCACCCCCGGTCGAGGCGTCGGTCGGCGAAGTTCCCATGATGACGACGATGATGTATTATATTGGGGGAAAAGAGGGTTATTGACGTTTGTGGGGTAAGACGCCGATGGCAAAAAGTGACGGTAGCAGGGGGAGGTATGATGTGTGGTGGTGTTGGAAAAAGCCAGATGAGGTCAGAGGAGGATGGCACGCAGAAGGATAGGCTCAAAAGGATGACAGAGTGGAAGCGAAGGGGAGCGAAAATAGCCCCAAGGTGGGTTGGTAGGCGATACAGAGACAAGAGAGCCAAGTGTGAGAGGAAAGTTAGTCGTCAGAGGCAGCAGCTACGCTATTGCAGCGCTCCTCTGAATTGGAAGCGGCACAAGCTGGAATGGAGAAGCTTTCTGATGATCGACTGCGACGTATCTGGGAAGGGGGGAAGAGTCGTTGTTGACAGACTCTACGGCCGGCAACGAAGTCGTTCGAGAAAAAAAAAAATTACTGAGGTGGACTGCGTGTTGCGTCAGGTATGCGCTGGATGTGTGCACCAGCGGAAGCGGCCAGATGCGATGGTCTGGGAGGTGGTTCTGGTGCTGCTGCTAGGTTGGGGGTGCAGAACGAGTCGAGGCGAGAGAAGGTTGTTGGGAAAAAACGGCAGACGTCACAGGTCAAGTATGACGTTGCGGAGGACGATTTTAAAAAAGGCGAAGGCGCACGAGAGAAAAGAAAATGGGTGGGCGGCGGCGCACACTCTGACACCAGCACGCCCACGTTCAACCACGTCCACACGTCCATGTCCATGTCCCTGCCTGGCCCAGTGTCCCGTCTTGTCTTCTCTCTCTTTCTCGACGCCCACACCCATGCCCACGTCCACCGTCCACCCCCGTTCCCCCGTCCCGGTTCTTTCGTGTTTCTTTTCCTTGCCTCCAACAGCGAATGCGACCGGTGCTGCTTGCTAATCGCACACGTACCTCAAGATGGACTCATCCAGATTGCTTCAAGCGGGTACTTCAGTCTGCTACCGCTGGCTCAGGACCATGTCTTCCATGTTGCTCCTGCTTCCTGCGACTTCAGGCAGGTACTTCGTAGCTACCGGGCACGTAGCGAGCGCGCTTCACATCCACGTCCCCCATCCCCCCGGCCTGCGAGAAACGCTGGGACGAAAGTGGGACGGTGTTTCCCGCACTGTGCGCTGACTGACCCAGGATACCTATCCGTGGACGGCTTGCGAATGAGGAAAGGGTTCCACCACACCACATCCATCTGCCCAACAGGGTGCGCCAATGAGGAACGCATTTTTCTCGACAATGGCGTCGTTGGATTCTCCGTTCGCCGCCTCGCCTGGTGGTGAGGTGCGTCCATACCCGAGTTTCTGCCCGTCGTTGCAGTGCCCACTCCCAGGAGGTCGCGCGACTCTCTCTCCGTTCTACCTTCCTTCTCCTCACTGGGTCTTGCGCGCATCCCGTTGCCGTTCTGTATCAGCAGTGCCGATGGTGACATGGAGCTCAAAAAACACTAAGGTTGGGTCTCCGTCTTTGTACCCATCCATCAAACTCCGTCCCATCTTGCTGCGTCAAGAAAGGAACGGTAGACAAGTCTGCCGAAGCCGCGCACCATTCTCGCGTCCCGTCTTGTCGCTCGACTCGGGCTTCCTGCCTCCCCTCCAAATTTCAACTGTCCTCATGGTTTTGCCTTTCGCCTTCGCCCTATCTTTGATTTATCAGCTGAAGAAACTGGTCGTTGTTGCTGCGGTGCCTCGGCGGCTCGGCCAGTGCTTCCCCTGGCTGGCAATCTGCACACCACCATCCGTCGTTGTCCGTTACCGACATTGATATCGAAGTACTTCTCTCTACGACTATTATTGATCTCGTCGTCCACCGTGCCGCCCCCCGTCTTGTCGTCTTCGAGTCAAAATCCGACACACTGTATGATGCGATGTTGACCATTGTCCTGCAGAAGCGAGTCCGCCGAGACTCGAATTCGCACTGTAAGGTGCGGGCCACCCGCCGGCCTGCGTGTGCTGTCGACGTATGATATGGCTTGGAATGCAACCTTCAAGGGGGTCCGTACGCCCCCGTAATGCAGCAGCCAGTATATGCAGCCAACGTTTCCTACTGTGGCCCCCGCCCCATCTGGTGGCCCCTGCATTGATTGCATCACTTTTCTCTTAGTCGCAATCATCACAACCCGCCCGTCGTCGCTTTTGTCACTCTTCCACAGGCTGCTCGTGACTTTTTATTTTTTTTTCTCTCCCTTTCCGTCCCCTGCGCTCCCCGAAAGTGGCTCCGCGCCAGACTTCACGATCGCCCACTGCCCGGCCCTTCATAACTGCCTGCCGAGCCGCGCTCTTCTTCTCCTACATGAACCCGGGCTCATCCACCAAGGCACCAAAAACCCAGTACATTGTTCTCGCCAAACCAGCAATTCGCACGTCTGGCCTTGTCTTTCATGGTCTAGACCTGTCAACGCCATCGGACCATCTGCACCGTGTGTGCTATATCGAGTGCCTAAAGATGCAGGCGATCATCCGGAGGAATCTGGCCACCAAGAAGAGCGTTACGGTGAACTGATCGGCACTCATTATTGCTCTTTTGGGGCAAACGACACCCTCCCCCATCGCGATATGGTCTTTCAGCCTGAACAGTGCGACCATGAACTGTCTTCCGTATTGAATACCCTCCGCTCTCAATTGTCATCGACTTACGGCTGCCACGCGAAACTCTGCTGTGTCAGACTGTGTTGTTCCATCTGGGAGCAACCAAATCATGGCGGTCTTGTTCTTGTTTTCGCGGATTTCTAATCTGCATCTACATGACCCGGTTGCCGACACGAGCGAGGGATGGCCCTCGAGCGCATCTGGTGCCGTTTTCGAGAACTCTATCAATCTTCCGTCCCAAACTAAAAACAGATATTGTCAGTAAACCCGTGACGTAATGCGTGTCTGAAGGATGAGCCCATCGCGTCGCACACCCAAAAGACACTCCTGCGTACACGCGAAAGCTGCTACTTGTTGAACTTCATGCCAATTCGGGATCCGTATCGGTGATAGAAGATAGAGTTCGACAGTAATGGCAGTTTGCGTGCACTATCGAGAAAGGATTTTCGATACAGTGGTCAATAATGTGCTTTGCGCTCTCTGGGGTTTCTGTTCGTAAAGGGACTTGGTATGAGCGTGGCTCGACAGCGTGCTAGTGCTGTGACGCAATTTGTTGGAATCAGCAGTCGTCCAGTTAAGGCGGGGAGACTCGATGCCAGGCCTCCCTGGCCGAGTCCTCTCCATCGCAGGTTCTCATTGGAGGCGGGAGTCAGCAATTTGCCATTCCTATTGGCAACCGTTATGATTTCCGCTGTTTGCCCGGCCATGGCTTGGGCCAATGTCTGAACGAAAAGGGGGCGCACTGTCCCGGATACTTTTCAGCTTTTTTTCCTTCGCATTGGTGGCGTCACAGGACATGACGTAATTGTGTCTCGTCAAACTATCAACGAATGGGATACCTTTGTAGTCTCCCAGCGGAAGCAGCCAAGCAAACGATACCAGATGCCTTGCCGCGACTGGTCGTCCGGCACCATCGGGAGACGAATGTCGAGGGGAGGGGTGGTGCGCATGGTACGGAAAGCACATCGCATGCATCGCATCGTACAGCGAAGCATTGCCAGACAGTGAATAGCCCAAACACTTGACGGCACACTTCCTCCACCAGACGGGCGGTTCAGCCCAGTCGCGCGGACGGTGTCTCTAAGAACTGGAGCCTTCTCATCGACGATGAATCCGCGATCTCAACAGACCCCAATCCTCACAGTGGCCAGATCTTTGCAGAAGTTTTCTACACAGTCTTTCCGACCCACAGGTTCGCTACGAAATGACGGCGTGCTCCCGTCCACGTCCATGGTCGCTTCCGCTAGGATGGTGCCGATTCGGTTCAGTGCTTGGCCTCCGAGGCGTTGAGCTTTTGGACCGACCATGAGCGGCGCGAGACTGCAGATTCACATCAAAACGGATACGTTTCTCCGGAGCAGAGCTGCTTCGTCGGTTACCGTCTTATGACGCACTAGACCCAGAGTGCCGCCCCTGCGACCGCCCACCCACAGGATACACTGTGCTGAAAGTTTGAATTTCGCGACCGCGTCGCACCGCACTGTACGGATGACCTGCTGGCTCCATCCTTGATGCATCTGGAGCTCCAAGGCGCACCCCCCCGACGGCGCGATACGGTGACTTGGCTTTTCCTGGACGGAGCACGGAGGAGTCGCGTTTTGAGCAAACAATGTCCTCCTGCAGCATTCTGACCGAACAATGACGGATCGACAATTCTTGTCTATTGGACGCGACGGCTCGTCCGATATCCTTCAAGCTGGTTCTCGCTCGACGCTGTGCATCTCTCCTTATCTTGAGATAATCGATCTAGAGCCGATACGACGCCAGGACAACGGGAGGAATTCCAGCTCGGACTTCTCGACATATCGTCTCGCATCTTGGCACTACAAAATGGATTAATAATGGAAGCAAACATCAGATTCTGCTTAGCGTGGTATCCTGTGGTCCATCCCCTCGGTTCAGCACTATTCGGGTCTGTTTGAGCCTCATCTCGCATTCCTGCCTCGCGGAGAATCTCGTCCGATAGTCCTTGGCGGCCACCGGCATTCAGCTTCGCGACTTGACATCGCATCTTCAGAATGAATGTGTGCGTGCGCTCACCTGTCGCCTGATCCAGCCAAGAGCCTCACTGTCCATCCATTCATGGTGCTGCATCGCCAAATCTTGTCGACGATCTCATCCCCAACCCGTCGAACTTTCCACCCACCATCTTTGCTGAAGGGGCGTTAGTGAACCGCAGTCAAGGACACCTACCCCCCTGCCATCCCACCCAGATCGCTTTCGGATCTTGCATCGGAGTCGATGCCGGACGGGCGTCGTCAAAATTCACAGTTTACGCCGCGTGGCATTGCTGCTGCGCGTAGCACGAGACCTCACAATCTGTGGTGCTGCGTGAATGGCTGCCGCTAGATTCAAGGACCATGTTTCAGTGAACGCTAACGGCAGGCCATGCTGCGACCTCAGCTGCGCCAGCCATTGAACCTGCGAGCGCGTAGGCTCGCGACGCCTTGTTGGTTTCTTGGGTGGAACAATCTATGCCGATGGCAATGTCAACAAACCACATGCGGTTCAACGTCGAAAGCCATGGTTTTGCAACGACGAACCACAGGTATCAGAGCATGTCATTTAGCCTTTCAGCGGCCGTTGGCACATCTGTCCGTCTTACGACTGAGCGTAGCAGGTTTCGCCACTAAATGTCTTCAAGACGTTGATGATCACATTCCTCAACCGGCTCACAAGGTAAGATGGGCTCCAAATTCTCGATGGACAGCGATCAAGGATCTACCATTATGTTATGGCGCGTATTGGCTGAGGGTTGTAAGCATGTATTGATTCTAAGTCCAAGACAACACATGAAGACAGAAGCACTTCACTGCTCACACTGCTTCCCCAGACTCGGAATGAGGCTTTGAGCGCCATCGCATGATATGCAGGCAGCCCCCATGCCGCCATCACGGCCCGGGGACTCACAGCTTGGTGGGAGCTCTGCGTTCCTTGAAGCTGTCCCGCTTCTCCACCCGGAAGCCATGTCTCGGTGCGTGAACTCTCACCGAGCCTTTCTCTCCGCTGACCTCAATCACCACCTCATCCCCATTGATGCTCACAAGCTTCCCCGAGTCCTTGTGCGTAGCACCCGTGTCGGTAGGCCAGACGACCACTTCTTCGCCCGCCTTAAGGCCCGCAGCGGCCACAAGCGCGTCATTGGTTTCAACCTTGCCCTCGGGCTCGTTGTACGGCGACGCTGTCACAATCTTCGCGGCTTCATCTCCGGATACTGTCTCGACCTTGGGCGCCGCCTTCTTCGCAGCCGATATCTGCTTCTGGAACCGTGCAATCCAGGCGAATACCTTGGTGAACTTCTCAGCCGAGATGTACTCCTTGGGAAGCGCGCCGGGAATGCCAGTCAGCCAGTGAACCAGCCAAATAGCCTCGATATCTGCCAAACTAGGACCGTCCGTCTTGAGAACCCAGTCGCGACCGTCGGCCAGCAACGTCGTCTCAAGGAACTCCATGTTACGGCGCACCTCGTTGACTGCATCCGGCTTGTTGCGCTCCATGGCCTCAGCCGACAGCGGCGCACCGACGTAGCCGCTGCGGTCCTTGAACCACGCGGGGTCGCGCAGCATAGGTAAGTTGGTAGGGAGGACGCTCATCGCGTTGCGGAAGACGCCGCCGTCAATGGTCAGGACCTCGAGCAAGCGCTCGAGAGCAGCTTGGTCCGGGCCCGAAGCACCGAGACGCGGGCGCGAAGGGTAGAGGGATTCCAGCTTTCGAAGCATAAGCCGCGAATCCAAATAGACATCGCGGCCGATGGAAAGAATCGGGATTCGCCGGTGAGCGACGCCAAGTTTTTCAACGTCGGGCCGGGGCATCACCGGCGGTTGCATCTGGTGATATGTAAGCCGGGTTGCTTAATTGTGTACTGGTCCAAGGTACCCACGCATTGAACATAGGGAATGCCCCTCAAGGCAAGGTACCACACCACTCGTCTCGCATATGGCGAGGAAGGGTAGTGGTACAGCACTATTTTTCTCTCTTCACCAGACGAAGCCATTGTGAATGCTGCAATCAGGGCTATCAGAAGTTGACTACACAAAAGTGAACTTTGAGAGTTGACGATAGCCGGAAGTTGGTTGCTTCCCGTACTTTGAAATGCGGTCGACACGGGCCGGTTTTGCGAGGTACACTTTCTCCACGAAAGTGGGAATGCGTTGAAGATAATAGTGACATTGGGGTCCATGACGTGAGAGAGATTGGGTCCAGAACGAGATGCCGAGGCACCCAACACGGCACCGAGCTTCGAGCCAAGTCTGATGCGGGGTTCAGGGGCCTCCCTCCAGACCCAATGGCATTAGATTAATTGGACCCTCACCGAGGTGAGCGAGCCAATCGGGTGTTATACTTCAGACCTCACCACCTTCATCCTCGCGGTGCCTGAACACAACGACAGAGATCCTTTTTGAAGCAGCCACCAGTATTCACTGTTCCCAATGTCCATTTCAAGTCAATAAGTATGCAGACGCCCATCTTTGGTCAAGGCAGACTCGGACATCTAAGCCTACATGTCAGCCTTCCTGCCTGGATGCCCAAACCAATCAGATTTCAACACGTCATTCTCGCACTGCAGCTGGCGGGAAGTGCCAAATTCCAATTCGACTTCTGAAGCACCCACGAAGTCAAAGGTTCCAAGACTACAAGATTCGCGACAACCTCGCGCGATCCACCGGCGTGACATTGTTTTCTATCGAAACTCTCATCCCACAATTCCCGGGCACCAAAACACCAATCATGTCACACGAAAACGCCAAGCCAACCCTTTCAACAGAATGGAGCGACCTCTTCTCTATAAACCGCACGCATGAGCCAACATCGTACAAGGCCCTCGACAATCTCGACCGCAAGCCTACTCTCGCATTCCTGCATCATCTATTCTGGGACGAAATTCGGGCGTGGACGCAGAATGATGTTACCGAGATGTCTGAGATTACCCACCCGGACCTCACTGGCTCGGGAAAGATCTTCATCGGTGGCATGAACCACGCGCTCAACGAGGAAATCCTCGTCAGGCATGACATTCGCGCCGTGATCACGATACACCCCAAGGACTCGCTGGCATGGGATAAGAGCGACCCGAATGGGGGCCTGCGGCGATTCGAGAACGGGGGCAGCATTGTCGAGTGGCCGCTCATTATCCCGCTCGAGGACAACGCCAACTCGAACCTCATTGAGCACTTTGACGAGACCAACGAGTTCATCCAAAAACACTCCTCTGAGGGGAGGAACATTCTTATCCACTGCAAGTCGGGCAGGTCACGGTCGGTGGCCGTGCTAATTGCGTACCTCCAAAAGAAGTTCTACGACGAGAAGCTGCAGCCCGTCAACGACAAAGACGAGGCGAGAGATAAGATGCAGGAGTACCGCGAGGCTGCGACAGAGTCAATACGCAGCCAGAGGCTTCCCGTCATCGTCATCATGGAGCGGTTCCAGGATCTCTTGGCGCTGTACGACCTCCGACTCATCGACCACCCAGACTTCGAGAAGGACCAAAAGGCTCTCTTTCCCGCGCCCATGTCTGCCATTAGGATGATGCCGTCGCGCGTCGACTCTATTCTCAAAGACCCTGCCGATGAGAAGGCGCCCATCAACACTCCTGCCACGCCGCCCAACAGCAAGGTGGTGCAGACCAAGGGCGGCGCGGCGGTGCTCAAGATCTGTGTGGCGTGGGTGTTCTTCAGGAGTAACCAGAAGCCGACAGAGGCGGTGATTCACCAGTTCTTCGAGATTAACGAGGCGTATTTCTACGAGCTCGAGGGATTGGATTACAAGGGGCGGTCGTACGCAGGGGTGAAGCATATGTGCCCTGGTTTGGTGAAGTACTGTTTGGGTTATGCCCGGGAGTATAGACTTATACTGCCACGCCATACGGAGGAGCACGCCCTTTTGGTTATTGAGAAGGCGAAGTGAGATATTCGGCATATGAGCATAGAAAGGCAAATAGAAATGATTAGACGACCCGTATATAACTTGGGTAGCCTACTTAACGTGAAGGAGTTCCATAAGCACCTGATTTCATTTACACCATAGTTGTGCGCGCTCATGAACAAGTAAATAAGTGTAGACCCGCTAAATAAGATAGATATTCATGAGCACTGGGCCATTGGGTTTAGTACTACGTCAAAACCAGCCCATTGCTTATCCCCGTCGGTAACCTCTCATCCACATCTCCGACTGCAGATGAACACCACAGTTGGCAGTCTTCCATGGCGTCAGCGGATAGCAAATGCTGAAATCGAAACGACGGAACAGCTGCGGGACATCTCAGCGTTAGCAATCACAGCGAGCACAGCGAGAGAGAGGACCTTACCTCGAAAAACACCTTGTTCAGCTCCATCACCGCAACAGGCTTCCCCAGACACTGGTGCCGTCCGTAGCTAAAGACTAGCTCCCACACCCCCTCCATCTCACGGAGCTTCTCCGCAGACGTGCACGAACCGCCGTCCGCCTCCATGATCCAGCGCTCAGGGCGGAACTCTGCCGAATCCTTTCCCCATGTCTCCTGGCGCCGGAGGACAGCCCACACGGACCAGCCGATCCGCGTGCCGCCGGGGATGAAGGTGCCCTTCCAGACGTCTCCCTCCGGCGGCGCCTCCTTCGCGGCGAAGCTCGCTGCCGGCTGGAAGATGCGCAAGCCTTCCTTGATGACGGCTTGCAGATAGGGCAGGACGCGGGCCTCCGCGTCGGCGATCACGGGCTGGGCGGTGTGCGGGGCGGCGGCATCGATCTCGGCGAGGAGACGGTTGAGGACGCGGGGGTTGGTGATTACGTGGAGTATCGTGGCGCGGATTGTTGTTGCTGATGTGTCGGAGCCGGCGAAGCTATCAAGATGTCAGAGTGTATGTCATGTGTGAGAGGGACAGGGGAGACGGACACTTGGAGAAGAATCTCAGACTCTGCCTCTTCTTGAGTCATCCCGTGAGCGATGAAAGACCCCAGCATGTCCCGTTGGACTTTCTTGTCTGGGCCGAAGCGCTCAGCAGCATACTTTTTCGCGATGCTAGGCAATGTGTTAGCTTCGTTGGATACCCCCTTGAAAGACAGGAGCTCACCCCATGACTTTTCCCATCCCGATTATATCCTTGTCGGAAGGCAGCACCGATCTGAAGAGCGGGTTGGAAAGTATTCTCGTTACCACCCACGGGAAGACGGTGAGCGTTATGAAGGACGGCATAGCCTTTTCCGTTGTCTCAATGTAGTCGTACACATCACCATCTTCCGCCATGAAACCCATTGGGTCTCCAAAAGCCAGGTCCGTAATGACGTCCAACGTGAAGTACTGGACCTTGCGCGCAAAGTCAAAGGGCTGGCCAGCATCGATGTATCTCCCCAGAAGGCGGAAGAAGTTTGACAGATTGTTGTCAAGCTTCTTCGCAAAGTCTTGAACGTGTTTGCCGTTGTACTTTGAAAAATGTCAGTTCGATCCCATGAAGCATTTGAGATGAGGGTTGCGTTTACACCAGCGGCCATTTTGGCACGAAGTTTTGCATGCTCGTCTTCATCCCTCATGGACAAGACGTTATTCTTCTTGGGATGGAAGCGCACCGCGTCATACCAATCGGCCCTGCGGTAACTGCTCCGCGCACCGAGGACGCGCTTCACCAGCTCTGGGTCTTCCATGATGAGGTCATTGGGTCCAACACGGGCGAGGTTGCCTGGGAGCACAGTTGGTGGTTAGAAGCAAACTTTGAGTTGTCAAGTTGCTGTCCATTCGGCGCTGAGGTGTCGGCGATGACAGTTCCCCAACCTGTCTTCCGAAGAAGAATAGACAACAGCGGAGTTTACTCACCATATTTCTTGACTACATCGTAGAAGTCGAGATGCGCTTTCGGCCCCCAGACAGTCTTCAGATGCCACAGCTTAGAGAAGGCTGCCAAGGGTGGGCCTCTGAAGTGCCGGAGGCGCAGGTATTGTTTCACGGTAGAGAATAGCCACCACAGGATAAATATCCCGAGTATGCAGTTTGCGGCGGCACGCGTGGGGCTGGACTCTCTGGGCACGGCTCTTTGGGCGGCCTGCAGGAGGTCAGAGATGGCAGCCATGTCTGAATATCTGCGGAAGACAGCCGCGAGGACTTGATTTCAAAGAGAGATTCAGGGACAAGACTAGAAGAAGAGACGGAAGAAACACCTAGTTTTAAATAAGGAAGATTATCCCATTCCTCACTGGATGCGCGGGGTAACACAGGAGCTATGCGAAACAAGAGGAATCTGGTCACTCTGTCACCAACATTACGGAGGCCTTAGAGGCTTTTTTCTTCCCAGCATCCTTCTCGTCTAAGGACTCCATACAGCCTTAGCCTTGCCCTTGCAAGCGTGTTGGTGACCAATTACATCACCCTGCCGAGGTGTAAGCCGGCGGGCGCGTTGCTTTTTCGTTCTCCCGAGATGCAAGGGACTTGAGCAGTCCGTGATGGGTCACTCGTGGGGCGATTAGGAAAGAGGTAGGGGGTGATAAATGGTAAAACGGTTAGTATTGTTCGTGTAATCAGCGAACGGTTTTCCTGCTTCGCCCTCCCCCATGTTTGCTTCTGGAGCCGGGCAAACAACGGGGCCTTTTCAGATGACGAGGCAGCAAGGGGGTTGGTGAAAGCTGCCCGGGTGCTGGTACGGTATCTTGCATCTTGCACCCAAAAGACTTGCCAACTTGACTCGTTTGATGCAGGTGCATATGAGGTTGCCAAGGGTTGATACTCGCTAACCAATCCTGTTGGCTGTGCCTCATTCACACATGCAGCTTATGCGCTTGGCCCTGGACAGATGCAACGGCTGGTTGATGCCTAGCGTTGATTGAACCCCTGTCAACAGACCATGAACCACGATGGAAAATTTGCTGCAGAATTGATAATTGAGTTCGACTACTGCGGCAAGATGTCCAGATAGCGGCGAGCGCCGGACAGGATCCCGGGGTTTCGTTCGCGGTCTTGAGACCGGACTTGCCCTGCCAAGACCCCACGCCGGGGGCTAACAACCCGGGCAGCCGTTCGGAAGCGGCTAGATGTTTTCAGCCTCCCAACAACGGGCCGCGGTGGGGTGATGGGGAGCAACAGTTGCGCGATTATCGGGGTGAGACCCGCATGGAAAGGATAGGCAGCCATGTGTGCGATCGGGCTGGGTCAATCTCTCTTGTTCCAACCGAAAGCGCTTGCCGAGTTGTTGGCACATGGTAAAACGGTAAAGCATGAACAGAACCGGAGACCGCACAACGAGAACCCCCGTTACTAGATCGCCGATGAAGTATCGGTGTGGTTCAGTCTGAGATACTCTGATAAGGAATCATCAATGCCAGAGATCAGAGATTGCCGTCCCGGCCCAGTCGGTCCGGAATCATGTTCGGTAGGATTGCCGGAAGCATATAGTTTTCCTGAAGCATTCAGTCACCAGGAGGAATCTAAATATGAAAAGGGAAGGGGAAATATAACAGTTTTTAAACCGGAACGAGGACTCCATCGCGATCTATCTTTCCGCAGTACACGAACAGCAACCTCAGCTTGCAACTCTCAAGTGCCAAATTGTTGGCTTGATGAAAGCTGCACACCAACAACAGTCCTGTTCGTGATCAGAATCTTTAGCGATGTCTTAGTAGTAGTTTCTCATCGAGACCACCTATGTTTGCTGTGATAAAGCATCCACTTTTCTCATTGCTATACTCCACTACCGTCGTCGTCGTCGTCGTCGTCGTCGTCGCTGCTACCATCATTACTTCTACTATAGTCTTCGATAGGAGTAACTAAGTCCACATAACATAGCCGCGCAGATACATCTCAGACGACATTTTATTACCTCTTACCTACGTCCATGTCTAACCGCAGGTCTGACCGTGAGCGTACATGAGAACATCCTCCTCTCTGTGCTCTCTCGATACAGGGAAATCCTAGACATTCCCGGAACTGCACAGGGAATTGCCCGACAATTCATCTGATTATTTGACTCCGGATGGTCTCGCAAGTGCTTCCGGTTCCCCGGAACCTTACTGAAAACCCGATTGTAGCCCGACAAATCGGAAAGATTGGCAAGTTCGACACATCCCATTGCTGGGAGTTGCAATGTTGCAGTACCGAATGAAACAACGGAGCCTGGCCCGGTCCAATTAGTGAAGATCGCGAATTCCTGGACAACTATTTGCTTTCAGTTGCATAGACCGTCCGAGTCGCTGAGTGCTTGCCGCTCTGATGCTAGAGCTGGAGCTTGCTTACATCAAACCCCAAGCCGACTCGAAGGCCGGAAACTGGTGTCAATGATACCTCTTGGTAGGTGCTCTACTTCTAATCCTTCGATATGTATGAAGACGACGAAGAGGTATCTGAGCAGCCGGTGGGCTGACAAGCTTGATCGAAAGAGGTCACCATTGGGAGCGCTTGCTTGAGCTCACGGCTTTCGCAAGACTGCCGATCGAGGTATTGATCGAAATCACGATTCACATTGGAATGCGTCCGCCTGCTGTTTCGAAACGGACTGAAGATTGTCCCCGGATCAAATATGATTGGGAGCTGATGTTGATGCTTTCAACTTCATCGAAACGCTGCAGCTGGTTTGCGCCGAGCCCAGGTCGCAACATGCGGAATGCAGGGCTCGAAGTCTACACCCGGACAGCACTGACCCACAAGACTTGCAAGACACACAAAGTCAGCCAGGGTAGCAAGTAGGAGAAGCACCATGTCACGCACGCATGGGCTGAAATGGCAAGCTGAGAGCAACTGGACCCAAGCGAACGCAGCCTTGGGACGGAATGGAATGGGGAGCCGGAGCGGCGCGCCATGTGGAAAGTGTAAACGCGGGGAACTGGCGTAAGCTGCCGTGTTGACCAAGGCAATATTGGCTTGCTGACAAGAAAGTGCAGATTGGGACCGTGTCCCAATCAAACGCAGCGGTGCTACAAGCCGTGTACACCGCCTTGGATGGCGGTCCTTCTCCTGAGGGTGGCATGGAGGCGTCGGATGGCTACCGAGCCGCGACCACAACAGAAATGGAACAGCCAGTCAGTCTTGAAGGCATGGAAAGCGTTGCACACCGCAATTTTGCGTGTTGCAGCAGACGTTCAAGAGAGGCCGGTATGCCTGCAACTAGGTTAGCTAGATGAGATGAGGTTATTCATTGGCCGCCCAAGCTTGAAAATCTGGAGGAAGCTTCAGCCCAAGCGTGACGGGAGTTGCAGATGAAGGCCTCTGCAGACTGAAGCACGTAAGTCGCATCCACGGTGCACCGTTAGCGGTATCATGGGTTGGGGAACGAATAAGGCGAAGGTCAAACTGTGACCCTTGTCGAAGCGCAAGTCCCCGGAGAGGAGCCGGGAGGCGTGGTCCAGCCTGTAACCGCTGGCATGATGATGAAATGAGAGCTTCATGTTTGCTCAATCTGCTCAAGGATGCGCATAGGCACAGCCGTGACGGCAGCGGGCTGAGCCACCCGTTGATGAGAAGTTCTGAATGAATGGTTGTACACCCCTGTCTCGAGTACAATAGGAACGCCCTGAACATTTCAAACCACCAGACGATCGAGGAAACGTGGCGAAGTGAAATATACCTGGAGTATGGTCTGGTGTATCCGAAGAAATGAGTCAAAGTCCAGGGGATGACATCGGCGATGGTTGGTAGGAAGTCTATGTTGATTTGGCGAGGTGATTGTACGACCGAGGCGTGCTTTTGCTGCGAACTCCAAAATAAAGATTGACCATGACTCCTGACGAGGCTGGCGGAAAGGTGTAAGTGGCAGAGCGCCACGTCTTGCTCGAGATTTTTGGGCAGCCTTTCTGCCAGATTCTGTCAGCTTGGTCTCTACTCGTACCAAGAATGCCCGGTAATCAGCCCTTGTCTTGTCGGCCAGCTGTCATGTTTGGGGTTAGCAGGTGCGCCTCGTGGCAGATACAGCGCAAGGAAGGAGTGTGTGGTTGCTCGCCCGGCGTGCCGGCGTATCTCTATGAAGGTAGAGGGAAGGCAAGTTGTCGGTGCCCGGAGGAGGGACGTGGAGGGGGGGAGGCAAGGAGGGAGCCGTGAGTCTCCCGTCCCCCAGAGTTTTGGGAATGTAGGAAGTTGGGGTTTCCTTACTGGCGGCCTTCTCCGCAAACTGTAAACCTGAAAAAGTGAGGTGCAGGACATGGGTGTCCACCCCAAACTCAAACCCCACATTCCCCTTGCGTAACTTCTGGGGGACCTCACCGAGGGAAGTTCCAGGTTCCCGTCTTTCAATTTTTTCCCACCCCTCTCGGTTGTCCAATGTGCGTATATCCGTACAGCGCACGAATGAATACTCGCCGTGCAGTGCCCGTCTTTCGTCCCGTCCCACGAAGAGGTCGGACTCTTGTAATTGTACGCACCAGGCAGAAGTTACTTATCTCAACAATGATCGGACGTGGACGTCGTGGGATGGTGTAGCTAGCCAGAGGGCAGTGTGTGCATCTGATACCTACCTTGCTTGCCCTTGTATTCAACAAGTATTGTCCCAGGGCGCGCCATGACCAGCTAGGTATCACAATTGGAGGATATTTCCATCTATCTCGTTCGTGTCTTTCTGCCGGTTCCTGATTACATTGCCCTGTCGCTTCTGCAATCAGACAGGGATCGCTGAAACTAGCCGGTTCTGGTGCTGCGTTGCTGTGCCTTTCGGCGGCAAATCTCTTTGCTAAATGGCAACAGGACAAATAAGGTCGCTGATCCTCCAATCCACTCTCCAAAAACCAATGGTCAAGATGGTTTAGGGGGTCAGTGAGGCAACACTAGATGGAATGAAAGCCTGGGAGATGCGAGCTGCAGACCTGATCTATCGATCTCGACTGCTGCCTTGCTACCTGGCGGCATTCTTGAGCTGGAAATGTATCCAAGGATGGAACCTGGAAATGGGTATGTGTTCCGACTTCCGGCCGATGGAACGACCTTGCAGTCGTCGAGCGAGCTCTCGCGCCTTACTTTTCGTCCCGTCAATCCGTTTGGTTCACACTTATCCTAAAAGCAAGGTCCAGGCTACCGTGGGATCATTCCCGTGTCCACATAAGCAAAAAACACCTGCGAATTGCCTTCTTCATAAGGTGATAGGAGGAAAGACACCACCACTGGGATTATCCAAGGCAACTGGCGGTAAACGAAGAACCCTCAGTGCCCAGAACAAAATTCGCTTCTGCTTGCTTCCCCAACCGAATTACATCCGCAATTTCTGGCGCTGCCCCATCAGCACATTACCCGCCGATGCGATTCATGGATAGGATACGCAATCGGCAACTTGTGCGGTACAGATACGAAAACACCTTGCTCCAAACCCAACCAAGCTGCCCCGAGAAACGCAGCCCGCGAGTTTGGACGCAACAAGAAGTTACAAGATAGATACGCGCGATACCAGCTCAACCCCTTTGGCTTCTATTGTTCTCCTTGTATCGCCAGGTAAATTACCCCCATTTTCCGACACTCCCCTCTTACACCGAACACCCGAACGGTCAGCCCATCCGGCCGCTTCCCGAGCTCTCTCTCAAAGGGGTAAGCTGCCCTAATCCTGGTCGGAGAACATGTCCACCCTTGACCCCCCAGCTGTCATGGAACATTCCTCCCCTTCTACCCTTCCCCATAAGCCGGGGAGTATCTGGGAGCTTGTTTGGGGCTAGCCAACATAGCAGGACGACACCGACAGAGGAAGAAAAAAACAAGACGCGACACAACATGAAGGCTTGGCCCATCGCCTAGTTAGCTGCCTTTTCTGTGGACAAGAAATTTATTTTGCCCTGCTTCGAGTAAGGTACATCACCACCCCCAAATGTCAGTGTACATACCTCTTCTGGTACATCAGACGGCTGCTCCTCATAAATCATAAATAAGTCCGGCCATTTCCACTGAGACAACGTCTTGCGCAATCGTCCGCACTCAGTCCAGTCATCTTCAGCCAGATACTCACTGATTGCCCGTCTCAAACCTCCGATTGTCATTAGATTACGACATTGCACATCGCAAGCCTCAGCGTGCCAGCTCCGCACTCTTCATCTGCCTCTTGTTTGCTTTGGATCTGGCCGTGTCTCTGTCTCTGACCCTCTTTCCTCCCCCAGTCGTGCTCATCTCCCTTTCTTCGTCCATCCTCAACCCCTGACTCTCTTCCCCACGCCTTCCGTTGGATTCTCTCCCGGCTGCTGCAACCTTACCCGTGCTGCGTTGATTCGGCCCTCTGCCCATAGCCCACACTTTCGACCATTCGGTTGGGTCTTTTGCCCAAGCATTCCACACACCCTCGCCGTGTTTGCGCACCGACTTGCCCAGCCTTTGGGGCCGACGATACAAGGAGAGGAATTGTGAAATCTCTGTTACGGATCGCGCACAAACGCCCGGCCGCACCCTTTCCTCTGTCTCTCTACTGCTCGGTCAGCCGATTCTGATCCAGGCCGTCCAGTTTAAATATTCCGCCATCTGCACTCACTCAGACCCGGCACACTCCAGCTACACACCACATCAACCTCACATCAAGGCCATCCCTCTCCACATTACCGCCTGTTTCGGCACCTACATCAGCCTCTTCGTAACTATCGGACAAGACAACGGACCCCGTTCTTCATAAAAAGACCCGTCTCTTCCCCGGACTCATCTTCTCGGATCCATCCTCTTCAGTACGTGGACCCCCGGAACCGGAGCATCAGCCAGCTGTCTCGTCTAACACTGCTTGCCAGCAACTCCCTCCATCAAAATGCCCGCCAGCCAGATCGCATCACCTCTTCCCATCCCTCCCCAGAGGAGGAATCTTCGTCTGATGACAGGCCAAGATCTTTATACCAGCCTGAACGCGACTCTGGCTTCAACCACCCACCGTCCGGTGACGCCTGTCCACATGATCCAAGAGCAGGACTACAGCGTCCCGGCGCCTCCACCGCCGAGTCCCGTCTCTTTTGCCGCAGAGCACTGGCAATCTTCAATTCGTCATTAGACACCAGTAGCCAGCAGAGGGGACGGTGATTAGCAAGGCAAGATATCCTGTTTGATACAGGATATATTCAACATCATGTACAATCAGCATACGGACGAACGACAACGGGAGTCTTGGGCGAATACGGAGCGGGAAAAAGTCATTTCATTTGAAACTGGATTTTTACAAAAGTAGGATTATCATGGGCATTAGGGTTTTCTTCTCAGCATTCTTCGGAGAAGCAGTAACAACCTGTACTGGCTTGAGACGAAGGACGACTTCTCGGAGCAGCTAGCAATCGGTTTCTCTCACTTCTGCGTATTGTTTGACATGCAGTCGTCGGCAAATTGAACCTAATAATGAAGACTCATAAGGTCGCTTCGCATGGATACGGTGTTTGGGCGCTCAAGGATGGTGACTCGTTCGATGAATCGTTCACCTTGCGCAAAAAGACCGTCCCATGTTTGTCCAATAGCGCTTCATGGTGTGATCCCCAGGTTTGAACACGCAGAGATCTGAGGCGGCCAGGGACAAGCAAGTGAGCAACGTCGGGCGATGCTTAAATAGCGACTGCCTAAAATGGATTGCGACGTCAACTGTCTGGGAGGAGCTCGCTGAGAAATGCCAAGCAGCAGCTTCACCGAGCTGGAGTATTATTTTTTTTATTACTTTTTTTCCCCTCCCGGTGCCCTTTCCCCCATTCCCCTGCTTGCCGTTTTGGTCTGTTGCCATGCCGTTGGGAAGGATGTTGCCGAGGTTGGCCCGTCACGGGAGCACGGACCATCCACACCAACGCGCCCCACCTCTTTACGCGACTTCCATCGTGAATTGCAGCCAAAACGCGTCCAGAAGTCGCGTCCGCGGCCCCTGACCGGGGCGCGTAGCTGCGATCCATGCTTGCTCATTTTGACCTCCCCACTCTACTTTCCAATATACAAAACCTCTGCACATACGTCGTGACTTCCCTGACGACCCAACGTTCCAAATTCTTCCCAATTAAGGACTTCAGTTGTACTTGCCAACTAACAAACCCCATCCCCTCCTTCCAGACTCCGTTCACCGTCCTATCGACCTCTACTCACCTTCCCAAGAGCTTTTCGATACAGACAGCAGCTGCACATCTCGACGCAATGGCTCGCGCAGCTTCACGCCGACAGGTCAAGCCTGCCGCGCCTCCTGCTTCCAACCTCATCAGCAAGTACACTCGCGTATCCAAGGCCCAGGCTCTTCCCGTGGATGATGCCGTGAAGAAGGCCTTCTACATTGAGCTCCCGACGCAGAGCATCTCGACCGCGGAAGTCACAATCAAGACCGAGGACTCTCCTGTCAAGAACCTTCCTACACCTCCTCCCACACTGTCCGCCACGCCGTCCAGGAAGCGCAAGGCGGCTTCCGTCGAAGAAAACACCTCCCCCGTCAGGAAAGCCAGGAGCAATGCCCCTTCGCCCGAGTCTCTGAAGCGTCAACGCATCTCCAAGGACGGCTGGAAGGACGAGCCCGTTCCCGCCAAGAAGGAGTTTAACTCTCCCAAGGCGACGACTACTTCCCCCAAGAACACCACTGCCACTGCCGTCGACGCCCACCGCAGGTCTCAAAAGTCGACCCTCATCTCCCACGCCAAGACCGAAGGACGCAAAGCCACGAAGGTCACGCGATCGAAGAGACGCAACGCCCCTACCGAGCCGACGATCGAGGAGGAGCCTGCGACGAAGCAACTGCCTGCCGAGCTCCTCGAGCTTCTGGACCTGCAACGGGCCATCCTGAAGACCGTCGCGCTCCAGATCACACACCAGAACAGCAACGCTCCGCTGGACATCAGCACCATCACTCCTCACATCACGCGGACATGGGGGAAGCGCAAGGTCACTATGGACGACATCCGCAGGTGCATCGCCATCCAAGATATGAAGCCTACTGGCCAGGAACAGCAAATGCTCGGGTCCCCGTTCATTGTAACCGACTACGGCCGCGGCAAGCTCTGCCTGGAGATGGACTTCACAAAGAGCAACGGCCGCATTGACGAGCAGAAGCTCTGCGAGCAATTCGAGGAGAACCTCCACATCGTCTGCACGGAGCGGGCTACCGACGAGATGACCGACCTGGACGTGTGCTTCGAGAACCTGAGCTTCAACGACCTGCCCAAGTCCGAAATCATCGTCCGCAACAACATCTTCAAGACAAACCCGACCCTCGCCAAGGGACAGCGCGCGCTGACCGAGCTCAAGAACGGCATTGTCATGAAGAAGCAGGAGCAGGAGGCCAAGACACAAGCTGCCAAGGCTGCTGCGACCAACCCCAACGGCACCAAGATGAGCCTTCTCGACAGACTGAGGGCCAAGGAGATTGCCAACTCGCAGATCGAGCTTCCCAGCGGCCCCGAGATGGTGAGAAGGCGGGCGCTGCACCGCATCGGCGACATCGCGGCCATCATCTCCATGCTCGTCGCTGCGTCAAACTCTGCTGGACAGCCAGTCATGTCTTTCCAGATGCCCGTTCTGCAGCAGAAGCTGAAGGACTCGGTCAGAGTGCCTATGCCTGTGGAGGAGGGCATTGAGACGGTGCGCATGCTGGCCACCGACGTCGCGCCAGAGTGGCTGAAGATTGCGAGAATTGGCGGAAAGGACCACGTCGTCATCCAGACAAGGCGCAAGCCGTATGATGCTGAGCTCGCGGCGAGAGTGAAGAGACTTTCTTGATGGACACACCAAACTTGTGGAGGATATATACAGGGTTTCGACTGACGACGCATGGCATAGCGTGTTTTTGCATATGGAGTTTGGAAGATACCACGAGTGCTGGAATTTGACGCGGGAGGAAATGGCTCACGTACATAGAGAGCCGCTGCGAGTCACGATACCAAATGCCTCGAGTAATGAAATAAAAGTTGTAATCGTCAGCCTCGGTGTGCCAACTTCATCTATTGTGCTGTAAAAACGTCTAGGAACCGTAACCTTCATAAAGCCAGCCGCAAGACATTTATTTTTCAGTCTTGTTCATGCTATGCAACCCCAGGTCGTGGAAAATGACCAAATTTCTTTTCGCCTTCCAAAGACCACAGACTCCCAGGCGTGGGAAGAGAGCAAGAAGGGGGGCCGCGCACGCCGTTCTGGCCCGCTTCGCTCCATAAGGTATCCCAATCGCTGCATCCCGTCGCTCTACCCCCCCTCCCTTCGGCGATCAGCCCAAGGCAAACAAAATGAAAACACCGCGAGTCGCTTATTTCTTCTTGGCGAAACGAGGGGCGCCGATGTCGTTGCCCCTCAGCTTGACGTTGAGGACACGCTCCATCGCGGCGAGGACCTTCTGGTCGGGGGCGGCGGAGCCGCGCTCGAACTCGGCGACAACGGTCTGGGTGGTGTTGCACTTGGTGGCGAGGTCCTTCTGGGTCATCTTGGGCTCCATCTTCTGGCGCGTCTGGGAGATGGCGTCGCCAACCTCCTTGCCGACGGTGTTGGGCTTGATGATGTCGTCGGAGCGGTCGACCTTTGTCAGGCGCTGACCCTCGACACCGGGTCTGGAGGACTGTCACGGAGCATCAAATGTCAGCAACCGATTCTGAAAAGTATTCAATTGCTTTGGGGCAGAGCTCAAGGCCGGGTTTGGCTTTGGGAGATGCCATCATGAGAGTGGGTCATGGAGGGGTTGGGCGCGGTGATGTCAAGGGCGCGAATTCTGGCAAGGAGGAAGGAGGAGGATGGGGAGGTTGGCAACGTACAGCATTGCCGGCAGCGAACTTCTTCTCAGTGCCAATGACGGAACCACTGCGCTGGGCGGCGTTGAGGGCGCTCTTTCCCTTGATGACAGTCTCTCTCGAAGAGGCTCCGCCGCGGGCCTTGGAGCCGATCTTGGTGACGTTGTCCCAGTCATCCATTTTGGCGGTGTCGTGTGTGTGGAAGGTATGTAGGTTGCTTAGGTGGTGCTTATCGGCGGGGTACAGAAAAGAACAGGTGTTGATGTTCTTTCCCTTTGGCTGTTGGTATTGTGTGGGTTTAGGTGGTGTGTAGGAGTTCACGACCCTTTCAAGTTTTTTGTTGCGTCAGTTTTTTTGGAATGCAGTCCCGGTTTGGCAGGCTGGAGGGGTGGTGGACAATGGCTCGGAATAAATATGGTGGTGGAAGACGATGGACGGGGATGGATGGCAAAATCGGTGGACCTGAGTCAACCAGCGGAGGGAAGAGGGGCGGCCATCCCTGCATAACGCAAGTGCGCCTACCTTAGGCGAAGAAGGGGCAGAAGGAGGAGGGATTTTTGGCGGGGTGAGGCTGCTGCTAAGCTGCCGGCTGCTTGCTTTCTCCAGCCCAGCGCCCAGCTGACGGGCCACGGCGCAGAACTCGCCCAACCTGCTTATTTTTACTCCCAGGTCAATGACTGCGCCACACGGAGACGGCGCTGCGGCTTGGGCAGCCAGAGGTCTGGCCGTAGAGGTGTCCCCAGGTGCTTGCTCATCGGACAAGACCGCTAAAATCCGAAAGCGGCCTCCTAGCTGAGTGACTCTTCCCCGGTTCCATACTGACGTCGGATGCCCCTTCGGCGTTTACTTACCCGTTGCACGATACGGTATCCTCGTCCTCGGCACGTGAGGTCTTCTTTGTCATCTCGAGTTTGTGACCACTGTAGTCTGTTTGCTTCTATTATTCTCATCATACCTACCGATATGCTATGTGCGTTACAGATGCAACTTCTGTTCAGTCAATAGGGCACGCATTGACTTCATACAACAAAACCTCATCAAGCAAACAATGCTCTGCCTCGAGATGGTTGGTGTGATTATCGTTCCCAGCTGACTAAGGCACTCGGACTCCCACTCTCACACTCCAAATGTCTTGATCTCATCGAACATGTGCATCGGCCCACAACCCGCACCTCCTCCACTGAACCGGAGCCAGATCTGGCCAAAGGAAACTGTTAGACCTGGTCGCACTCCACCCCCAAGACCACGATAGCAAAACCGTTTCTCGTTTGATAGCACTTGTTTATGTACCGTGCGCATTCCGTTCCCGCGAAGAAACCATGAACCCTTCTTCGTCGTAGAACTCCCTGGTGCCTCTGAGCGCCATATACTTAATTCACACTACCCACGCCGCGCCTTTGCTCCTCGGCCGCCCGGGTTACAACCTCCACTGTCCCGTCCCGTCTCACCCAGAGGCCCGGAACTCCTGTAAACCTTCAACAACATGCGGACCGCTGATCCGGGACCGCTCCGGCCATTCGCCCTGCTGGCGGGCCTCGGCTACTTTGCGCTCGCCGGCGGCTGGCTGGACACCCTCCTCGTGCTCGTCCTTTCAGCGTGGCAGAACCGGCACGCCGTCACGGACCTGGTCGAGGAACACGTAGACGCCGCAACGCTCCAGCATGCAGTCTACACGCTCCCCGGCGCCGCGCTCGCCCTGCTGGTCTTGGCGTTGATCCGCTTCGGCGGCTCTTTCTTGGAGGAGGATGATGGAACGAAAGCCAAATTCACGACGCCGATGCGGCCGTTGCTGATCCCCGCCAAAACGACGCATCGGCGGACGTTTCCCGAGAAGCACGACTTTGCGTACTCGTATCTCGTTGTCGGCATCCCGGTTGGCTGGACAGGAAACTACGGCGGCATGGTCTCGAGCGGGATTGACAAGCGCAACTGGTCGTCGTGGCTCGTCTCGTGGTTCTCGTTGCTGTCGCCGCCCTCGAAGGGATGGTTCGACATCGATCCGGCGGACTACCTCGAGAGGGGCAGTGGGCATCTTGGGCTGAGGGGGAAGCTAGATGCATACTTGACTTCCCAAGTACGTCGAGTCACTCAACTTCTGAGAACTGCATAGCTAACCTGAAGCAGGGCGCGGATCCGGCGCAGTATCCAACTGCCTATCTAGTCACCGCCGCGAGGTTTCTGGGATACCACTTTAATCCCGTCTCCTTCTGGTATCTCTATTCCAAGGAAAATGAGCTGACGGCCATGATCCTTGAGGTGAACAACACCTTTGACGAAAGGAGGATGTACTTCCTCACCTCGGACGTCATCTCTGCCGGCCAGCGTGTCGAGGGGAGCGAAAAGGTAAAGGCCTCCTCGCAAGACTCGCTGGCCAGCAATGAGTCCACGCAGACGTCGGCCGTGAGAATGACCAAGCACTGGCCCAAGGACTTCCACGTCTCCCCGTTCAACTCGCGAAAGGGCTCCTATTCCCTCTCGGCCGTCGACTTCTTCAGCACCGGCCCCCACGGCCTGCCTAACCTCGACACCACCATTACCTTGAAATCCTCCAAAGATCACCCAAAACTCATCGCCCGCCTCTTCTCGTCCGCCCCCGCAATCGACCCGGCCATCATGCCCCTCTCACAGAAGCTCACCTTTTTGTGCAGCTGGTGGTGGGTAGGCTTCGTTACCTTCCCACGCATCGTCCACCAGGCCGCCCTGCTCTTCTTCCGCAGGAGCCTGCACGTCTGGTTCCGTCCGGAGCCCCTCAAACAAAGCATGGGCAGGAACGCCGACGCGGCAGAACGAGGCCTGGAGCCCTTCTTCCGGGACTACCTCCGCCACCTCGTCGAAAAGTCATCCGCCGCCCTATCCGTGAAGTACACCCCCTCCGGCATCGCAGCTGACTTGGCGCCCACGGAAGTGATGCTCTCCCCCGCCGCCCAAAAGCAGCCGAAGCGCACAGAGGAACTGGAGTTCAAGGTCCTCACGCCGGCCTTCTACTCCCGCTTCGTGCACTACGCCCACGACCTCGAGGCCGTCTGCTGCGAGTTCCAGGACAACTGCACAATCCACATCTCTCGCCCCGACCTTCTTCCCAAACTCATCCTTAAGAAGCCCACCCCGCCGCTCAAGACGACAAACCTGATGGATTTCATCTACTTCAGGGCCATCCGCGCCCTTCGGAGGAGGCCTGAACGTATCGAGAGGCCGCTCACATCCAGCGCTACACCGGCGTCCTCTACAGCCGGCAAAGACGTGGAGAAGATTGACATCCGCGACTTCCGGATATCTTCGATGGACGGTTTCGTTCTCGGGGGCGACGACTCAGCAAAGCGCAGCGCATACAGGTCCCTGGTCTTGCGGACGTTCCTTGCCGACCGCTTCGCCCTGGGAAGCGTCGAGCTCCTGGGTATGCAACACTTCATCCTGCGCGCCGGCTTTGCCTGGATTCTCGCGTCGACGATTGCTCCGCTGCTCGTGAGATCGTGAAACCATGTAGGACGCTACAAAAGGTGAGTAAGCGCCACGCATGACCATGCCGGTCTGTGGAATTAGATGAGGTCTTCCGTCAGAGAGAGAGAGACAGGAGGCCAGGCCAGACACGTTTAGTTTCTGGATAAAACACGTCGAAAAATACAAGCAAAAAAAGAAATAAAATGATTCCAAACTATCTCCCGGAACGTCCCAAAACGTGGCGCAAGGGGAAAACATGCAAGTTTCTCCAGTCGATTTTAGGCTTCATGTAGGTAGACGGTGATCAAACATGCGACCGCCGTGCCGGACTGCGTCGCCCAGCGTCTAGATCGTCCTGACGCGAGTGAGTTGTCTCCGTGGCCCGTCGTCATTGGGGGAGAGAGCTTGCTTTCCTCTCTCTCTCCCCTCAGATAAGGCCGGGCGGGCCCCAAGGCAAACATGACAGGTCACCCACATATTCGTTTAACCTGATGTGCTCGTTGCAGCAGACATACGCAACTCTGATGACGGTGCATCTTGTCTGCCGCGGAGATGCCAATGGGATGCCACCAATTTTGTTAATCCATCAAACTGTGGAGCTGTGTATTCATGTTTGCGTTCCGGTACAGGCGGTATTTCAAATACCGCCATCGTGCATGGTCTTCCACGGTGGATACATATCCGGCGGGATTTTCGTTGGCTTTTCGAGGGGGCGGTGACGCCGCATTGCATAGTATTTGCATAAGGTCCCTTTCGCTGGTTGGGGTCACCTTACCTTGCCTTTTCTGGCCCTGGGCAAGCTTTGGGACAGCAAGCTACCTCCCAGACTCTAGTCCTGCAGCTTGCCCTGTCCGTGTCCTTACCCGTCCTTCTATCGTTCGGTCTGAAGTCCCTCTCACCAGGGAGAATTTGTCAAAAGGAGAGTTTGTCCGATGTGCCACTTTGACAGATATCAGTCATCCAATAACGCAACGGCCGCTGGTGTATGGTGTAAGGTATGGATGGTGGCAGCTTACTCGGGCTTGCCTCCCGATCTTCAAATGGAGCTTACCCGGCGCTCACTGCCCCGCCATGAGTGGTTCCCCGACTTCTGGGAGGCCAGGGGATCATGGAGGGGGAGCCGCGGGTGGATGTCTTGGGGGTTTGGGTAACGTCACGCGCCCCATGAGGCAGCTGGCCCAGAAATCGACTCGTACCGTATCTGGTGGCTGCAGCTTCCCCATCTGTGATGATTTGCGAAGCCCTCGCAGGTGCGCTTGGCTCAACCACGCAGTCGGCAAGCCGTGTGGTGTTTGGCCTCGACTCGAGGTGCCGGGCGCTAAGGTAGGCAGGTAACTACCATTGCTAGCCCGGGCACCCGCTGCTCTGGCGTAGGTAGGTAGTGTGCTTAAGGTACCGGGAAGGTGCAGGAGCGCTAGGACAGGCCCCGCATCAAATTCCAAATCGTCCCGTTGTCAAGGCGGGGCAGCTTTCGAGAATGCCTCCAACACTTCGAGAAGCTCGACGCCCGAGCTGTCAGCAAACCGCAGCTGAGGATAAACGAGAACTCATCCAAAGCTTGATATTAGATGATGGGGATGGACTCAAATGACAAATACGCATGCCAAAAGTGAATTGAGAGCTTTGCCCCAGGAGCTGGCCGTCAACGTTCCAAAACTGAGGTTCGGTTTGATCTCCCTCTGCTCCGGGCCCCTCCGTGTGCCTCCGTGGGGTTGTTTGTTCGACTTCGAGACAGGAACATGCTATGCTCGCCTGACTAGGAATAGCTCTGTCGTGACACGCATCCCACGCGCTGCAGTCTTGATTGGAACCCCAGGAGGGATCGATGACTGTCCATCGTCGTGTCTGAGCAAGAGTGTTTCTTGTCTCCCGTCACGCTGCCCTGTCCAACAAACGTGAACAAGGATGGTTTGTCCAACGACACTGAACATGACATGCCAGGATGCCAGGATCGCCATGGCCTGCAGCGCTGACAGAAACGTTTCTTGGCTGAGGTGGGCCCTTCTCCTCACTGCCCCTCGGAGGCGTTCGAGCAAAACTTCGTCGTCCATGTTGCGTTCGAGGTAGAAGCCATGGTTCAGGCGTACAGCCACGGCGCAGGCGTCGAGGAGACTTCGAAGACGGTCGATGTCGTGTATATAAGAACAGGTCCGTGGTCTGCCATCGACACAGCATTTCTTTCGTCACTCTCCCGGACAAACGAACTCCCTCGCAAGAAAGCCTTCCCCAACAACATCAGCTTGAGTCGCGTCGGTAGCCATTCCGCCGTCGGAAAACTCCAATTTCACGGTTTCGGTCCATCTCCCCACCTGTCCGATTCTACCCCAAGTCTCGATAGGGTAAGTGACGTCGTCATAAAGAGGTCAGCGCGCAAGGCGCCAGGGAGCCACCAGCTAAAACTTGCAGCGGAATCAGATCAGAGATACCCCGCCCCCTCCATCGACAGAAAACAAAAAGGGCTCGTCCCCGTCTGTAATCGTTCGGTAGCCTTCACGTCGAAGTTTGCTGCACTGCACTGTCTCTTGTCAACTCAAAATCACCTTTCTCGAAGCTTAAGAACCCTTCTCTGACCCCAGCCTCATCGTACATCATGCCTCTGTCCGGACACTGCCTTTGCAAGGCCGTCACCTACAAGGTTGACGTTGACGCCCCCCTCATCACTGGTTATGACCACTGCGATGACTGTCAGCGCCAAAGCGGCTCAACCTATTGTGAGTAGAACCTAATGACAGGCCGATCAGCAGCCGAGAGCGTGCTGGATCGTTTTCGGATGAATGATCTCCTGGGCAACTCTTTCCCAACGTCTTGCTGACTCTGAGAAGCCCTCGTTGTCGTCGTTCCAAAGGACAAGCTTACCATCAACGGTCCCACCAAGAGCTGGGCTGGAAAGGGCTCTTCCGGCAAGGCCGTCCACCGTATCTTCTGCTCTGAGTGTGGCTCTCCGATTGCCCACGACCCCGATGCGGCCCCAGAGATCATTGCTCTGAAGGGCGGAACCCTCGACTCCGAGATCAAGAAGACATTGAAGCCTGTGAGTCGCGCCATCGCTCTCTGGCGTCGCCGTGCGCGGCACGATAAAGTGCAAGCCGAAGCTAACCACCGACTTTTAGGATACCGAAATTTGGACCGTCGGCAAGCTGCCCTTCTGCCAGGAGCATCTGGAGAAGCCTTTCGAGCACATGCCTCAGTAAATGCCGGTCATAGCTGGCGACGCAGAAGAAAGAGAAGTAGATATGGAACACGGAATCCAGCATGACGAAGGGTCTAGGGTCGGACTTATATCCATAGAGGGGTCCTTGACTAGGATGCCTTTAGGTGTGCCCAGGTGGAGTGCCCCAGGTTTGGTGCTGCTGCGAAGTGGGTTGGAGTGAGAACCCGGAGGGTTATGATGGAATCGGACCCAACTCAACCAGTCCGACCCAGTTCCGTCGTTACCTAGATCCTCCAAGATAGCGGGAGCGTCCCTTAAGAAGGACCCTCTCATGCAATGAAAGAAATAGCTCTCATCCGCTGGCTACAACCTTTCTTTTGATTCGCTGCGTCCGTTGTGCGGCCCGTGGCAGGCATCAAGGAAGCTTTGATTTAAGTCGCACCTACTTTCAGAAGTGCAATCGCATCAACACCAAAAAACGGCAATTTAGAGGAAACGGAATTTTGCATGGCTCGTTACTACTTCAAATCGTCTGTTTCATCCTCATTAAGCCTGTCAGTCCGTGAACAACTTTCAATTCTAAGTCTCCTTCTCAGCAACATGTCCTTACAATCCAGCGAAAACAGCCAAACCAGCGGCACCGGCGACAAGACCACCAGCAGCGGCAAAGGTAGGCATAGCACCGCTGCCAGAAGAAGAGGAGCTGGCGGCAGCGCCAGAAGCTGTGCCAGAGCCGGCCGAGGTGGTGGCAGCCGACGTCGAGCTGCCCGACGTCGAGCGGGTCGTAGCGGTGTTAGTGGGCTCCGCGGTTGTGGACTCGGCGGCGGTCGTCTCGCCTCCGGTGCCCGCCGCGCTGGCAGCTGCTCCGGTTATGCTGCCGGGTCCTTGGGGACCACTGGCCGTGTAATACAAAGAGATGGCCGTGTTACTGACGGCGCGGTCACTAGTGGCAGTGCCCCCGGTGGTGACAGGAGTGGCAGCCTGTTGGATAGATGAGTAGACGCTGGCGAAGACGGCTGTGGGAGTGCCGGTGCAGAGAGCGTTGGAGGCTGATGACAGAATGCCACTATAGTACGCCAGGTCTCTTTCGCTCCTCAGACCATGAACGTAAAGGCAACGTTCGCAGGCAAGCTTCTCGGCGAAGAAGGAGCCGCCGCACATGCACTGGGCATGGGCTTCGTAGTAAACGGCGTCGGTACCGTTAGGTTTGCAGGCGACCTCAATGTTCTCAATCTGGACACAAGGGGGCAGTTGGCCAGTTGTCTCGGGCTTGCAAACCACATCCTGGTAGGGAGCCTTATCCTGACGGGCGCCCAGGAAGCTCGGGGTGTAGAAGGCCATGGCCGTGGACGGAAGAAAGGCCGTGAGGCCGGAGAGGATAGTCGTCTGTCTCATGTTGTTCGTCTGGGAGGAGCTTTGCAATTGCGGTGTCGGATACCAAAAAGACAAAAAATTTGTTTAATGGTGGGGTCAATGATATCAACGTCCTCAATATGGGTATTGGGGATGAAAATGCGTGAGGTCTTGGTAGTGTAAGTCGTGATGCTAACTGTGGGTTGGGAATGAACAGATCATGTTGGAAGAAGAGCTCGACGGCGAAGACGACCACAGAAAAGTGGGAGAAGGACGAAGAAATTGGCCGACGATGGACTCGCTGCCAAGGGAAGCAGCAGTCCAAATCACGAGGTGCCTGACGCTTGCCGAATTGTCTGCCTAAACAGCTGGGCACCTTTCCCAATCTGCGTACCTTACCTCCCTCGCCTTGTTCGTGCAGCATCATGGGTTGGTGCAGGAGCGAATGCGTGGGCTGCCATCTTGGCCACAGCCAAACGGGAAGGCGTCGCGGGTGCGCCGTACAAAGTTTGGATCTTTCGTACGACACCATGCCCTTTTGACGCGGAGCTTGGCAGCTTGGGTCAGAATTTTGCCGTCATTACCGTCAAAAATGCGCTATTAAAGGGACACGATGTTGGTTGAGAATGTCGAACGAGAGCTTTGGCGGCCGACTATCTCACCGCGGAAATTGATCTTGCGGCACAGTCAATCAGTGACTCGATGTGCTGTGATTGACCAGTCACAGAAGGGGGAGCTCTCGCACAGAGTTGCACCGGGGGGCATTTCTTTCCATTTAGAGACTGGATCGACAGGGATCAGCTGCATGGTTCTTTAAGCTCGGGCGCAAGACGTGGAGCCCGGGGAGCTCAACACAGCAAATACATCGCCGTCTTTCTGCTCCTCCCTCTTGCTATCCCACCACGCTCGGAAAAGAAGCGATCGTAGGTAGGTACTCGAGACGTGTGCGACGTACTACATTCCACAACATGCTACTCGAACAACATTCAGGACGACCCTGTCCGTCATTTGCATTCTTCTCTACACTTATCGTCCTTAAAAAAGTATTAGGTGACGATTGAAGCCATGGGACACTGCCCAGCTAGCAATGACTCTTACGGATATAGCCGTCACCCAATGGTCAAGTGTCTATCAAGAGCAAATAGCACGAACATGGGCAGATCTGCCTCTGCCCTTGAGAAAGTTGAGAGCACGCAGAGATTTGTACCAAACCCCCTTACCCCGGACTTTCCTTCCAGCTGAATTAAGCTTGATTGCCGAAGCATGGTCTAGCCTGTTCATCCATGTGGATGCTTCTCCAAGCGGAAGACACCCGGACGATCATCTTGACACGGCCGCTCTTGTGAGAGCCACTGCATAGAACGTTGCTTGCAACAGCTTGCAACATCAAACGATGATAGACAGGGCTCAAGACGTCCAACACAAATGCAGACCTTTCTGTCTATTTTCGATGGATTCTTGGCTATCCACTCGGTTGTATCAACTTGAATCCAGTAACGCACTCTAAGGGCCTGCGAGGTTAGCTTGATGCTAAACTTCGCCGGACTCGACGCCTCCGACTTCAGCCCTACTGCTGGCGTGCTCCGCTGCACGATACGCTATCCCAACGACCTCGACTTTCATTGTTCTCGCGCTGAGGCTTGCCTCGCAGCTGACAAGACATTGCAACACAGGGAGACTTGCCCGACCTCAGCCATAAGCAAGGCTGGCCATTCACATCAAACGTTTGTCTTTTTGAACCCCGAATTACGAGCCATGAGGCTTTGTTTCAACGGGACAATTCGCTGGTCTTCTCGGGCTTTGCTACACCAAGCCCGCCCTAGCTAGCCTCCTTGCAGCTGGCCATGCTCGGGCTGGCGTGCGAATCCGTCTGGGCAATGGCGAGGTCGCGGGGAGGCTACCAGCAAGACAGCTCGAATGTGAGTAGCCAAGAGTCTTGCGGCTTACGACGTGCTCAGAGGCGCCCGAAGACTTTAAAGCTGTCCTCCTTCCTCTATGTGCAGCCTTCTTGTCGCCAGGGCCTTTTCGTCTTCCTTATGCGATGAGCTTGGAAGGCACCTTCGTCGACCATGCATCTCCTCCAGATCTACACGTTGGCAATTGCTTGCTCCCCATTAGCCTCAGCATGGGGCAATCTCGAGCAGCGCCAGGCCTCTACACAGAGCCTGATCGATGCGCTGGGCAACTATACCGACCTCTCAAGCTTCCAGTCAATCTTGAAGAATGCACCGGGTCTCATCACTGCCAACGCCCAGAGAGGTGCCACCGTCCTGGTGCCGACAAACGAAGCCCTCGAGGCGTACGTGAAGCAGAACAATGCCACCAACATATCCCAGTTGCCGATCAAGAAGCTTTCGAGCATCTTCCAGTACCATACCCTAGACGCTGCTCTCACCTCGGCAAATTTCAGCGTCCCAAAGGGTCTCACGGTTCCGACGAAGCTCACAGACAAGGCTAATAACCTGCGAAGCCCCGGCCCCGCCTTGCTCCGCCAGTTCGGCGCGGAAGCTACCGGCCAGGTGCTTTACATCTCCAAGGATACCAGTGCCAGCGCCTCCAAATTCCGGGTCAGACAGGGGACTTCGGGTGAAAAGTCGGAGCTGCAGGCTGGCTTGGGCCAGACGGGGGAGCTGACTGGGATCGATGGGGTGTGGGACGGCGGCTATTTCCAAGTCGTCAACACGTGGGTTTCTCTGTGAACCATCACGACGGAGAGCTGCACTGACGAACTATGCAGTGTTCTAGAGGCGCCAGACGTGTGCTCCACGACGATCAAGAAACTCTCCGACACACTCTCTGGCCTCGACGCGGCGCTGCGAAAGGTCAGCTTGTGGAAAGAACTCGACAAGACACCCAACGTCACCTGTCTGGGTCCTAGCACCGACGCCTTCAATGCGGCGGGCAATCCGGAGAAAACTCTCAACAACACCGCTCTCACGAATGCATTGCTGTGAGTCTGGATCTCCAATATTGGATCCTTGGAAAACTAACGTGCGACCAAGCTTCCACACTCTTCCCGAGGTGGCATACAGCAACTTCCTGACCGACGGCATGAAGTTTACCAGTCTCCAAAACGCCACAGTTACGGTCACGGTGAAGGATAATCAGATCTGGTTCAACGACGCCAAGGTCATCCAGCCCAATGTCTTGTAAGTTGAACTCACCGCTGTAGAGCCGCCATCCTCTGACACTGTACTCGCTAGAACAAACAACGGCCTCATTCATGTGCTTGACCGCGTCATGTCTGCTGAAGGTGTGCCAGACACTTCTTCTTCGCCGTCCTCCACGTCTGGTTCGTCGCCATCAGGCACCGCTGGTCCTACCTCGACCAGCACGCCAGGCAATTTGGGAACCACCCTATCTGGCAATCTGCATGTGGCGGGTATTATCGCGTTTGCTGCTGTCATCTTGCTTATATAGAGTCGAAGAAACGCGATCAAAAATAAGATTTGGCTTTCATCATTAGGATGTCTACCCTCTGAGTTGTACTAATGACCCATTTCGCGACTGATGCTCTTCGTGTGTTATGCAAATTTCGATTCTTGAGACCCATCTCTCGTTCAGCCATTCGTTTCGTTTCGTTCGTAAAAAGATCCTTATAACGCCGCCCTATGCATCTTGTGTATACCTCAAAACAACGCAGCAAGCATTGACAATGCTACAACCGCAAAGGATGCAACAACTCTCGACCCAGAGTTGGGGAACTGCTTCTGTATCTCTCCTGTCTGTGTTGATGAGCTGGTGGTGCAGCTCGCCGTTCCACACGCATATCCGCTGGGGCAGCAGCCGGGGACAGGTCCTCCTTCCTCTCCGCACAAGAACCAACCGCCCGCACATGTCTCTGTCGCCGAGGCCGGAACGTCGGTAACAGGCACGATGACGGTCGCTCCGTTGGAGATGATGGTGGTAGATGGCGTGGGCGGACATGAGGTAGTAGCACAGTCTCGTCCTGTCTGGCAGCAGCCTCCACCAGCGCGAGCCAGGCAGGCGTAGAATCCTGTCGGGCAGAAAGGTGCCGTGTTGGTGTCCCCTTCGGTGGTGGACGTCGGTCTGAAGGGAGGGACTGCGCCGCCAGTGCTGACCGCCGTAGTTGCTGGGGCTGTTGTAGGGTTTGCAGGCGTCTCGATGGAGGTCGAAGTGCTGGTCGTCGTGACGGTTCCGGGCCGCTGCGTGACTGTGACGATGATGACCACGGTCGTGGTGCTACCATCCGCGAGTGTCGTCGTCGAGACGGTCGTGCTGGTGACGGTCCGGACTGAAGTAACAGTCCCCCCTCCTCCAGTGCTGCCTCCACCACCGCCGCCTCCTCCTCCTCCTCCACCACCTCCATTGGTGGCCGTTGCCGTTGCTGTTGCCGTCGTGGCCGTGGCAATATGGCTAGGCACACCTTCTTCAAGTCAGTCAAAGTCCTTTGGGAGTTTGAAAGTGTACTTACAGCCGGAACCCTGGCAGACGTAACCCGGAATGCAGCACCCGCCGCCGACATCCGCCGCACAGCTTGTTGTGCCAATGGGGCAGATTCCAACAGGTCCGTTGCAAGATGCGCCCGCCGGACAGCAAGCGACGTTTCCAACACTCTCATCCACCACCTTCACACACACCTCGTTGGTCATGCAGCACTTATCCGGCGAACCGATGGTCTCACAGCTGTTCATCTTCGTGGGGCAAGCTTGTCTTTTCTCGAGGAGGTTCAACACGTCGATGGCACGGCGGAAGTGCTCCCAGCCCAAACCAGCCTGGGAGCTGTGTGATGCAAAGGGCGGGCGATGCGGGTAGGAGGCGTTGTAGAGGAAAGGGTCGTCGGCCATCCGGGCAGCAAGAAGTTTCTCGTGAGGTGTCAGCGGCGTATCGAAGACATCCTTGGCGAAGGCAAGATCGTCGGGGAGCAGCTTCTCGCCGGCGTTTGGTGACATTTTGCGGATTGCCGTGGGGTTCTCTGCGCCGACATGGGCTGTAATAAGCAGCAGCAGAGACGAGGGAAGGCCGACAAGTGAGAAGGCCCGCATCGTGACGACTGTGAGGCCAAGCCTTCGTCAAGACCAGAAGTCGTTGTCTGTTGTGAGTTCTCAGAGTGTGTTGTTCGTGTGTTTAGTTTAGGTGAGTGACAGGCCGGCCCAAGCTCCGGACGCCAAGTCTTGAGTGTGTGCTTTTGGTCGATGTCAGTTAGACTGAGGTACTGATGAGCGTGAGGTCGATCGGAGATTTGGCGTGAGCGACGATCTTGCTGCAGAAAGATGTCGCTCGGATTTCAAGTAGCGTGCAGTTCTTTGATGGGAAATTGCAGAGGCGTCGGGCGTCTTGAGGTTTCGTGGGACAAGTCGGTGCGGGAAAGCGGTGGCTGGGCGACTGGGCAACCTGCAAGATGATGGAGCTGCTTGGGCTCGCGAAACCTCACCGCCCTGTATTCGTGTCTGATCCCGAGAGGCAGTCTGTGGTCCCGCAGCGAGACACGTCGCCGGGGGTATCAGATTTCAACAATGCGTTTGTTGCGTGGACTTTTCCCGTATTTTTGTCTAGGTTGGAAAAGAAGCTGATTGCTGCTGATCTTATCGACCGTTGAACAGAGGTGCTGCACTGCTGACAGGACCCCTTCCTTGCATGTTCTTTTTTTTTTCAGGTGGCTGGGCATGGATGACAGCTGCTAAAGATACGTCATCCAGGGCGAGGGCGGGTCGAAAAGCCGCCGGCTGTCAAGCTTCAGGGGAAGAGCCGGATGTCTCGCCCGCCGTCAGGGGTCTGGTCTAAGCTTTACCAGGGTAGCTTCAGAGGACCGGCGCGCCGGCTGGGAAACGCCTGCGCCGACGACTTGGTTTTGCCTTGCAGCAGCCGAGATCGCCAATCCATGCACGACGGGAAGTACTTCGAGTGGGCACTTACCGGTGCCTTGCAGATGCCGTGTTATGTGCAAGACTGTCCCAGACCATCATATATCACAATAGAGTCAAGCTGCCAGAAGAGAATAATTCATTTGTGCCGAGAGGTATTCGTATTCTATACATGGTAGTTTTACAGATGATTGTACAAATGTTACATCATGGCATTATGCTTTTCCTGTTGTGCACCAACTGCGCATCAAAACAGAGTCTCTCCACCGTCTGCTTTACGAGCATCGATGTGCAGCCTCTCGGTCAGTGTCAGAGGATCTTTCTGGCGCACTCCTCGCAAAAAGGAGTTGCAGAGCAGCGCCGCAGCAACGCTCACGTTCAAGCTGTCCACAGAGCTTGCGGTTGAAGCCACTCTTGGAATTGTGACCTCGTGCGTCGCCTTCTTCCTAATGTCGTAGGGAAGACCGGTGCCCTCGTTACCGAGAACGAGGATGCAAGGCTCTTTTTCAAGAGGTTTGAAGTCCTCGATGTAGTCCGGAGTCCACTGACGGTTCGAACGCGACCCAAGCGTGGGTGCAACGGCAGCGTATGACGTCCAGCCAGCCTCTTGCGAGAGACTCAAAAACCGCCCTGGGTCTTCAACAGTGAAGAGCTTGATCTCTTCCGCAGCCCCAGCCGCGGCTTTTAACACGGTGGATGTGATAGAAGAGGATGTCCGATCTGTAATGGCCACAGCTGACACGCCAAGGAAGCAAGCTGTACGAAGAATCGCACCCAAGTTACCAGGGTCCAAAATCTCGTTCAGCAGGAGGACTAGCGGCCGAGACTGACCCTGCCTGCAAGGGATGGAGCCTTCCGTGCCGTTGATTTCGAGGTCTTCCTTGGACTGGTGAGCCACGGAGACTGTGTAGCCGTTTGAATCGGCCGACAACCCCCCAAGGCTGACAAGCGGCAGCTGAGGGAGAGGAGATGCCTCGAGAACAAGACCGTTGTGTGGTCTACCCTTGCTCATCTTGTCCAGCAGCTTCTGATCGGCCTCGTAGACGCTTTTGACCTTGATCCCCTTCTTCTCTGCCATAGACACGATCCAGGCGTCGTCCTTCGTGTCCTTCTTGTTGCTCCCCTGGTAGACATACAGATTGTAAAGCTTGCGCTGAGAGTTTCTCAGAGCCGCCTTCACCACCGATCGGCCAAATAGAAACTGCGATGCTGCTGTCGTGTACTGAATCGACAGTGGGAATTCGGCCGGTCTGTTGGCGGAAGAATCGTCGTCTGATCCTCGAGTCTGTCTCCGAGGCGCAGCACCATCTCGCTCAAACTCCCTCCTTACGCCATCTCTCATCTGTCTCATCGAATCGCGACCACCGTCTCTTCTGGGAGTTGTCGATTTCCAATCTCCATCTCTTCTAGGTCTTGCCGAATTCCAATCACCATCCCTCCTCTGACTTGTTGAGTTCCAATCTCCATCTCTTCTGGGCTTCGAGGCGTCCCGATTGAGATCTCTCCATGCGGAGCCTGACCGCGGATATTCCGTCTTATCTTCATTCATCCCCTCCTTGTCCAATAGCTTGGAGACCTTATCCTTCAACTCGCCGCGGTTGAGCTGGTACACCATGCTCTTCTTCCCGAACGAATACTCTGGGTTGTTGAACCGCTTGCTCCTTGACTTTCTCCCTCCCTCCTCTTCTTCTTGCTCGCGCTCTTGCATCTTTTGAAACGCTTTCTTCGGCTTGAAATGACGTTCGCGACCGCCAATCGCGCCATTGAATTTGTTGGCAAAGGCATCCGGCTTCGATGGAAGATTTCGGCTCGGGTTACGACCACGAGACTCGGTCAGGCGGGGCTTGAAGTCTGGGCGTCTCGTGCGATTATCCTGACGATTTCTCGAATTCGGACTTGTCGCGCGACCGTTTGAGGAACCGGCTCTTGCCGACTGTCGAAGACCCCGATGGATACCTGAGAGAGATGCATGGCGCACCTGTCCGGTGGTGCCAGTGAGCTGGAAGGCTCTATGGGTCGTTGTATGCGGGCGAACGGCGCTCCATCTCAGAAGTTGACTCATCGCATAGCATGCATGGAGTAAGTCCAGGCTTCAGTACGTGTAGTGGTGTCGATGTCTTCCAACATGGCGACAATGTGCAAAACGTCGTAGCGCCCAAATCGCAAGTCTTCGATGGTGGCACTTTTTTTTTTCTGCCACATTCTTGCAGCAGGGACCCGAGCGGTAAGTAGACCCTGGCTCTCTGGTTGGCCAACGAGTCTTCGATGGGCCCTTTCCATCGGCGCAACCACCCCACCAAGAGCGGGCTGGCGGTACGTACCCGTGCTTTACACGCTACGGCAGCTCAACTTTAATGGCAACGCGGTTTGAGCGTCGCGTCGAAGTGTGAAGTCTTCCCAGTCTCAAAGGCCGTCCTTTCTCTGAGTGCGCTCACCCACAACCGATTCCCTGCCTTTGCAGGACAATTCTTCCATTTCATTTTCGCCTTCTTCTTTTCAGTCTTTCCTTCAAGCGACTTCTAAATATCCGACGCAGTCCGCGCGACACCCCACCCGCCCCGACCCTATGCCTTCACGTTCCGAGCAGTCGCATCATGGAGGACTTCACGAACACCGCTGACGACGACATCGTCCAGTCTGTTACAGGCTCTCCAAGCGATGCCCTGATAGGCCTCGACCAATCCGATCCCGCTGTCAACGAGGAGATTCTCGAAGAGGCTACAATCGATACCTTCAACGGCGCATTCCCCACCGATGCCGCGACGAAAGGCCACCTGCCGCAGGGCGCGACGATACAAGACTCAGACGGGTTTGACCCAGAAGAACCATTGGCTTCGATAGACACTTACGAGGAGGTGGCGCCTGTTGCTACAATGTCGGAACCAGTCGTCGGCCTGGATACTGCGTCTACCAACATGGAGGCTGCGGAAGGAGTTCCCGAAGAGGTTACGCATGACCGAGTTCGCCCAGTCCGGATAGAAATTGTTCTGCGGCGTCTATCCCCCGAAGAGTGCGCGCAATACCGTGCCATCAAGAGCGACATCGTTGACGAAGTCATTGGAGAGGTGGAAGGCCCCGAATCAGAGTTGTGGTACAGCGTCGAGTTTACAGATGGACGACAAGATATTGTGAGTTACTATTTCCTTCTATTTTCTCTCAGTCGAACGTTCTTTCCTTTTTTTTACTGCTGCTCTTGCCCTCTTCAACTACTTCTATTCATCTATATAAATTCACAGCCTCTTCACTCTCCACTTTCCACTCTCCACAGTTCATCCTCTCCCTCTCAAGTCACTTCCACCCAACCACAATCCAGGCTTCACATATCTTCTCTTAAGCACTTTCCCCTCAGACTTCCTAGTGCTTGGCTTCATTTAACCGACTGCTGCTGCACACCGGTTCGTCCAGAGAACTTGCCAATCTGAGGAAAGCGCGGCTATCAGGTGTTTGAATTGTGTTGCGGGTTGCTTCCAAGACCATATCTCATCGCACATCACCCTCGCAACCCTACTTGTGCGAACATCTACTATGGAGCTGTATCAAGCAAGACCGCGCTTGGCGGATAGGAATCTACCACCACAAACTCTTCAAGGACACTTCGCTAACTCCACCGAGATACCGTTCGGAGACCTTATTGCCTACGACGGGGGTGAATCTGCTCTTCAGAAAATGCAGGGCGACGTGGACTCTGAGGTCGAGACTGGCGCCTTCCACGGGCAGAAGCGATCTTGGGAAGACACTTTGGAGGATTCCGAGGCCGATTCTCAGGCGGACCTGGATCTCATGGAACTTGATGAAGAAGAGTTACCTCGCCAATCGAAACGTCAACGAAGCGTCGTTCAGCGCAGCGCCCGCCTCACATCCATCATTGATTCCGATGATGAAGACGAAGACGAAGTTTCTTCCCGTCGTTCGCGACGTCAACGCACGACCACCAGACAGAGCACCCGCCAAAACTCCCATGCTGCTGTCTCTGACGACGAAGATGAGAACCGGCGGACTCGTTCACGAAGACACGAGTCTTCCCAGCCACAGCGACAACTGAGAGAACGAACTCAAAAGCAGCTCACACTCACTAGCATGGCTTTCGGAAACCCCAGTTTGACTCGCGATGATGACATGGATGAACTTTCCCAAGATCCCCCTCCTCAGCAATCTGACGGAGAAGACGACGATTTCACGTTCATTACATCGGACCTTCAGCCAAAGCCAGGCCGAGGCAGGCGCAAGCAGCCTAGACGATCAAAATCCTCTAAGGCAAAGCCCGAAGCGAAACCCAGATCACGCGATTCTTCGATCGAGTTTGAGGATCGCCGTCGATCCGGCAGATCTACCAGAAATAAGGCTAGCATGCTCGACTCCGCCCCGATGGACGAGGAATCCTTTTACATCGAGGACACTGCTCCGGTTGGAGCACCAAGAGTGATGAATGTCAAGGAGGTCTTCAAGCAACTTCCACATGATTCGCCATTCTTGACCTTCCACTCAGATATCTGCAGCAGTTGCAACGTTGGGCCCGCTGCCAACAAAGGTGCTCTTATCAGCTGCCAGGGCTGCTCCATGTCATTTCACAAAGTTTGCCTGGGCTACAGATCAGCCAGAGAACACTTGGTTACGAAGGTTGGGGCGGAAGACTTCGTCCTTCAGTGCAAGTACTGCATTGGCTTCTACGGCAAGAAGGATAAGCATGCCCCTCGTCATCACAACTGCCAGGGATGCGAAAAGCCGGGACGTTCTTGTGCAGCATTTTCGCCAAGGAGAACGCCAAAGCAAGAAGAAAAGCTTCGCGTTGAGAACGGAGGCGAGGATCCCATCGCACCTGTGGACCCAGCTCTCGTCCACAATGCAGAAAACGTCCTCTTTCGGTGCACCTCATGCAAGCGTGGCTGGCACTATGAACACCTGCCGTCTTCTCAGATGGACACCGACTTATCCAATGTCCGTGACCAACGTCTCTCTGAGTACTCAGTGGACTGGAAGTGCCATGATTGCGCCATGGTTTCCCACAAGATTCAGACCTTGGTTGCCTGGAGACTTACAAAGAAGGACTCATTTTCAGACGGAATGACATACAGCGACTTCTATGAAGACGAGAAAGACTACCTCATCAAATGGGCGGACTGTTCATACCTTCACTGTACCTGGATGCCTGGGGCCTGGGTGTTTCACATGGCTCCTGGAGCTATGCGGAATTCATTTGCGAAGAGGGACGCAGAGCAAAATCTGTGTTTGAGATGGACAACTGATGAGGCTATCCCGGAGGAGTACCTTCTTACAGACGTCATCCTCGCTGCCAAGGTCAAGAACGGACGATCACGAAGCCTGCAGGACGACATGGAGCGGATCGGGAGTGTCGACAAGATTTACGTCAAGTTCCAAGGCTTAGGGTACGATGAGGCCGTTTGGGATAAGCCCCCAAAGCCAGACACTGGGGAGATCTACAATACGTTCAAGGCTGCCTACTACGAGTACCTCACTGGCAAATATTTCGTCAGTCCCACGAACCACAAGATGAAACAGCGAGTGAATGATTGGAAGGAGGAAAAGTTCGTCGCTTTAACCGAGCAGCCCAAAGCAATCCGACGGGGCAACCTCATGGCCTACCAGCTCGAAGGCGTCAACTGGCTGTTGTACAACTACCACGAAGACAAGAATGTCATTCTTGCCGACGAGATGGGACTCGGGAAGACAGTTCAAGTCGTTAGCTTGATCTCTGCCCTGGCTCTAGGCGAACCTAAGGTATTTCTGCCCTGCCTAATCTGCGATCGTGACTAACTCAGAGTGTAGTGTTGGCCATTTCTGGTCGTTGTACCAAATGCTACTTGTCCAAACTGGCGCCGCGAGATCAAGCAATGGGCCCCAGAGCTTCGAGTTGTGACCTACCATGGCGGCAAGCAACCCCAGGAACTAGCCTACAAATACGAGCTCTTCCCCAACGGCTCGTCAGACATCAAGGCCCATGTCGTGGTCATGTCATACGACTCCGCTCAGGATGACCGTACGAGGAACCTGTTTCGCTCTGTGCAGTGGGCTGGGTTGATCGTTGATGAAGGTCAACGACTCAAGAATGACAAGAGCTTGCTGTACCTAGCATTGCGCGCGATGCGGTTTCCCTTCCGACTTCTCCTGACAGGCACGCCATTGCAAAACAACAAGCGAGAGCTCTTCAATTTGTTGCAATTCATCGACCCTACGCAGAATGCTGAGAAGTTGGACGAACAGTACCAGGAGTTGAACGCACAGAACCTGCCAGAACTTCATGGGCGAATCAAGCAATATTTCTTGAGACGAACGAAAGCTCAGGTTCTGAAGTTCCTGCCTCCAATGGCGCAGATCATTGTGCCAGTCTCGATGTCGATCCTTCAGGAGAAGCTATGCAAATCTATTATGGCGAAAAGCCCCGACCTCATCAAGGCAATCTTTGCAGATGATAAGATCAACAAGAAAGAGCGTGGTAGTCTGAACAACATCCTCATGCAGTTGCGGAAGTGTCTTTGCCATCCTTTCATGTATAGCGATGCGATCGAGGAGAGGGCTGTGGACCACGTCAAGATGCATGAGAACCTGGTTTCTGCGTCTGGCAAGCTGATGCTGCTTAGTATCATGTTGCCCAAACTCAAGGAGCGTGGACACCGTGTGCTCATCTTCAGCCAGTTCTTGGATCAACTGGATATCGTTGAGGACTTTTTGAACGGCCTGGGCTTCTTGCACAGGCGTCTTGACGGCAAGATCAACAGCCACGAGAAACAGAAGCATATCGACGCATTCAACGCCCCGGATTCCGAAGTCTTCGCCTTTCTCCTCTCAACCAGAGCAGGAGGCGTAGGCATCAACCTTGCAACAGCAGATACTGTCATCATCCTAGATCCTGATTTCAACCCCCACCAGGATATTCAAGCCATCTCTCGCGCGCACAGAATCGGCCAGAAGCACAAGGTTCTCTGTTTCCAGCTCATGACGAAGAACTCCGCGGAGGAGAAGATCATGCAGATTGGCCGCAAGAAGATGGCTCTTGATCATGTGTTGATTGAGGCTATGGACGACACAGGGGAGCCGGATGATTTGGAATCGATCCTCAAATTCGGAGCTACCGCGCTTTTCAGCGATGACCAAAACGAAAAGGACATCATACGTTACGATGAGGCAAGTGTTGAAAAACTTCTCGATCGCTCTCATATCGAGCAAACAAGCACTGGCCAAGATGAATCCGCCGAATCGACATTTTCGTTCGCTCGCGTCTGGGCTAACGACAAGGGCGGGTTCGAGGACAACCTGGCAGAGGAGAACGAACCTACCGTGAACCCTAATGTTTGGGAGGAGATTCTTGCTGAGAGAGAGGCCGAGGCCAAAAGACTAGCGGAGTTGAATAAGGAAGTTCTTGGTCGTGGAGGACGTCGCCGCCAGGTTAGTCAGCACATCGATTTGATGAACATGGTATGCTAACAACCGCCTCAGGCTGTGAACTACAAGACGAACGCCCCCATTGCTACTGATCTTGCTGTCGACCACAGCGGTAGTTCCGATAACGACGAGGACTTCGTGGGTGGTGAGGACGAAGAGCCTGATACTGACCCAGAGGACAGGAACACGATGAGCAAAGGTAAAGCCAGGAAATCTTCTTCTCAGTCTACGTCACCTCATTCAACTCCCAAAAAGACACCGAATCGCAAGAAACAACAAGTTAACTCTTCGACTCCACAGAAGACGCCCTCTACGCGGAAAACACCAAAGAGAGACGCCGCGGCATCCTCCAAGACGTCAAAGTCGGCCAAGTCAACCCCCCAAAAACGAGCTCCAAGAAAGACGCCAAAGTCAACCCCAAACAAAACCAAAACCAAAACCACCACATCCAAAGCCACTCCATCCAAGGCTACCCCAACCAAGGCCTCCAGCCAGGCAGCCAAGTCAACCAAGGATTCCACGGCATCGCAGCCCAAAGAGCCTACCAAAACGGAACGCAGTATTCTACTACCGACCCCCCAGGATACTCCAACCCCGTCCAGCCCGGCTTGCAGATCTTCCCGCTCGCCATCGGTGGAAAACGAGGCCGACCCCCAAAGTACGGCCGACCATTAAAGTATGACATGGCATGGCTTGACAATGTCCACATCTCCAGTACGGGGTCTGGCCCACAACTTCCAGGCTCCGGGCCACAACTACCAAATTCTGCGAACTTCAATAAGGCAGAAAAGTCTTCTCGAAAGACCTCATCTGGCCCATTTCAGATGCACCCCAACGCAGTTGCTTGTGCCACTTGCGGCCTGCGGCATCTTTTGCCTCAATGCCCAGTTTTTACAACTGAGATACAATTACGACTTGCTCTTGATACCTTCCAACACTGGCCAGCGAAAGCCAGAACACCTGCAGCAGAGCAGGTCTTACGAGAGAAGCTACACAGGATAGCTTTGCAACACAGAACATAATGACATTTGCTACCGACCTGCCAGGCGTATGGGTTTGGATTTAGACGGCAAGGATGGGACATTAGCCAGAGGATTGCAAACAAATCCTCTCGCCCGGCTATTTCATTAACGCTTACACAGCTTAGCTTAGATGATGCATGCATGTAGGCCAATAGACATTGCATTGCTTTCAGTCGCATCAACGCAGTGCGATATTTTTGAGGATCAATCTATGGTTTGACTTGTTCAACAGTGAAGGCACAGCTGTTTGTCACGTGGTGAGGTACAAACCAAGAATGCAGGTAACCGTATGAGTGCAGCGGACCTTATTTCGGTCGAGCAAACGACGATGGCAACGAATCTTTTTTTCGTCCTGGTACAGCGACTGTTTTGATTAAAGGATCTCGCGTCCTAGGCATCAGGCTCTCATGTCTGAGCCTTTGGCATCTTGGTCCGGAATCCGCCTTCGTGCTGCATGCTGCAGAGAACGTCAAAGTCGTCTTTAATCACGTACCTCGGCGACTCCAGAGGTGCTGATCACGGTCGACGGCATTATAGATAGGGTAACGTATTGGCATCTCCCCGTTTGCACCTTGCCAGGACTAAGACTTTCCACCGTGCCCTAGACTTGTCCTTTTCTCTTCTCCTCATCCTTCTTCTTTTCGTAACTTCTCACTTTCTCTTCTCACACCCAGTATGGACTCGATGTTAATTCACTCCTCTTCCGACAAGTCTTGTTCGCCCCCGGCATCAAGAACCTCGACGCGCGGTACGACACCTGACTTTGACCCGTCAGCATCGATCACGAACGGAATCAGTGGCGTGCGGATTTGCGGCATGGAAACATCCACCTCTCTCCAGGCGAGGGACCACCGATACCCTGGCGAGATGCCTCCTGCCTCCTTCCGTCGTTACCAACCTCAACACCATCACCAACAAGAGGCGCCGATGAGGCACATGCTCGCCAACGCCGCCCCCGCGCCACGCAGCATCGACGCTCCAAACTGGCGGATGGGTATGAACATGACGACAGCTACTGCCCAAGTTCACGGTCATTACCACACGCCCAGTCTGACCAGCGGTCCTGAATACATGGCTATGGGAGCCCCTACCGCAGAGCATCAACCTGCTACGGACCAAGGTCAGGACGTGGGCGTCGACACATCGGGCTTTTACGCCTACTGCCTCGACCGCGGCAACGGCAACTACACCAGACTCGTTCCTGCTGATACTCTCCCACCCTTGGTCGGCATCCCAGCTGTGCAGCACGGTGCTGAGGGCATGCTTGTACTGCCCTCGCCGCGAGGGCTGGATCACCAGAATCCGTCGGGTGGTACCATACAGCCGGTCGCGTTCAAGGTACGGCATTCCTTCCTCTAGTCATTTTCCAAGCACCAGAATTTTGGCGCTGAACATCTCAGACCCCTCCATCGTCTCCGGCACCGGTCTCTGATGCTCTTCAGGTAATGATGACCCTCCACCTGTTGCCCTCCTACCGTGTTTTGATGCCGACTGCCTGAATCTGAGTCACGCTGACGTTTTGTGCTACAGAAGAGAATCGACCACATCGTTGCCTCCTCTCCCGCCCCGCCCAAGAAGCCCAAGATTTACTGCGACAAGTGGGTTCACGAGGGCGTTTGCGCCTTCACGCAGCAAGGATGCAAGTACAAGCACGAGATGCCGCTGGACAAGGCTACTCAACACTCCCTCGGTCTGTTCCATGGCCTGCCGACCTGGTGGAAGAAGCAGCAAGCGGAGCTGCAACGCCAGCAACAACAGCAACAACAGCAGGAAGCAAGCGGCACCGAGACGTTCTACGACTCACGCCAGCCCCAGCAAGGAGCACTTCCGTCACCCATCAGGTCTGAGAAGGACCTCTCAAGTCCAGCGAGAGCATCGCAGTCATGGAGACGAGTCGAAGGTGCAAGGCCGCAGGGTCACATGCGCTCGTCGTCGCCCACAAGACAGAACGAAAGCGGTTACAGGACTACCGCAGGTAAGTTCCCCTCTGCACCGGCTCATGAAGCCAGAATTGACATTCGAGGCAGAGCAGAGGACTGCGTATCCCCAGGGCATGATTTCTCCTGCTTCCCCTTGCGTCTGGGGTCCCATCGGCCCTCCGTCGAAGCGAACGGCCGACCACCCCCACAGGTACCACCAGAGCCTGGGTGGCTTCGGAATGCCGAACAACTTTTCTATGCTGAACGATATGGGTGAACGAGATAATGGATCTCGGTACTAAGGTCTTTGAAGGCCAGTCTTGGCTGAAATGTGGATTACCTAAATAGGAGAGACAGGGGCAACTGGCAATGAGATATGAGATGACGATAGGATGGGGATCTTCCAAAAAGAAAAACACAGCTTTGTCGACTTGAGATACTGTATGTATTATAGAACACATACACCAGCAATGGATGTTCGCAATCACCGCCATTGTTCTTCCTATTACTAGCTGTCGCTCACGAAGGCCGCCAAAATGATTGTTGAACTTTTTACAGCCAGCTAAGGGTCCAGGTCTCCTTACCAGCGCGGAAAGGAACGACCTGAATACCAGAGCCCTCGAGGACCTGGTTGATGACAGCACCACCACGAGTAAGGCGGATTCGCTCTGCCTTCTGTTCCTCGAAGCCGCCGTAGAACTTGCGGCCGTAGTTCGCCACGAAGCCCTCGATAGCCTCCAGAGTGATGTCCGCGTCCTTGAGCTCTCCGCGGACGACAGCCTCGTCGAGCGCGGTGAGGAGGTACTGCACGGCATACGGCTGGGTGAAGACACCTGCGGCGGCCTTGGAGGGGCCCGTCTTGGAGGTGATGGGGTGAGGGGCAGAGTCAGTGCCCAGGAAGAATTTGCCGTTGCTGTTGACGACGGCGTTGAGGAGGGCCCTACGGTCGTGGGGAAGCTTGGCAACGGGCTTGCAGAAGTTCATCTATGTGCAGTGAGGTCAGCATGATGACAGGGAAAGGGACAGGGACTGGGTCGGTCGTACGGCGTCACCAACGACATCGTCGATGGTAATGAAGAGGTGGTGACTAAATATGTCAGTTTACAAGCCTTGAAGGACCTTTGTGGTAAACTTACACAGTAATCGTTCCCGAGACGTTGGGACCACTTGAATATGGTCAGCTTTGCTAAATAATGTTCATCCAAAAGAACTTACCACGACTTGACGGCCTCGACAGCCTCGGCAGTTGTGCAGTGCTCGAGGACTATTGCACGAGTCAATATCATTCAGTAGCGTGGTTAGTTTGACTCACTGATCCTCAGCTTCGGGTACTTGTTGTGAAGAACCTTCAACGTAGGGAGGAACTGAGACTGCGTCAGGACATCCGGTTCATTAGCACAGAATGCCTGGCCTACCCACCTTGGACTCAGCGTTAAGAGTAGTGATGTCGCTGCCAGCATGGGAAGGGCACTCTCCATGAAGGCAAAGAAGCAGGTCAACCTCCTCCATGGCCTTGAAGACCTCGTGGAAAGCATCGTAGTCGACGACACCAGCAGAGCTGTTGGTTGTGACGCCGGCAGGGTAACTGAAGGACATCCAGATCAGACCAAACCTCGAAACAGGGCTCAAGTAGATGTCAATTACCTTTTTACTGCGGCAACTCCAGCCTTCTTGGCTTCTCTGATAACTTCAGGGGTAACATCGGGGTGAAGGTAGAGTGTCATCAGTAGCTTCACCTCATCGTTTCCCAGAGCCTCCTTGATACGAGAAGAATAGTCCAACGCCATCTTCGTGCTGGTCACGGGAGGAGTAAGGTTGGGCATGATTAAAGCAGAGTTGGCACCACCGGATCGGATAGTAGGAGCAACAAGCTAAATAATCAGCATGTTTGCGACTGAGCCTGAGGGAGGCGGTTTCACGCTCACACACCTTCAACATGTCGCCATCACGCACGTGGACGTGGGCATCGAATGCTGCAGGCAGCTCAATGGTGTCGGGAAGAGGCATCTTGGAGGTGGTCGAGGAAATGGTATGCTGCAGTTTGTTAGTCGCTGGGTATCACAGAGGAGAGGCAACGTGAGCTGCGAGAAGGGCACCGCGATCGAGACAAAATCACTGACTGGGTGTCTGCTGTCGGCGAGGCAGAATTGCTATCGGTTATCAATTGATGTTTGCTTATGATACTTGTTGCTCAGGTGTGCTTTTTTGGCAACTCTGCACCGTAGTTTTGCGACCGATCTCGGAGTGTGCTTTCCACTAGATAGGGGCAGATGTAGATAGAGTAGAGACTTCTATCTCGAAATGTTTTTCGTTGGAGTATGGTGGGGGCGGGGTAACCAGGTTGCCCAAGCTTTTATCTCAGCTATGAAGCACTTGACACAGGCTCAACGGTCAATCACTCGACGATGCACTTCTTGTATTTATTTCGTTCCGACTTCAGCGATTTTCAAACTACTGTCCTCACGACTGTATTTTTTATTGTTGGAAGTATTCGATGACCACACATAACACTGCCAAATCTCGGTGTAAGAGGGGTAGTGCCCCGCTGCTCAACTACCTTAGTGTCGACTAATCTATTCCTTCACCTTGCTTACCGAGGAGCAGCTGGTATGGAGGAGACTGGCGAAATCAGCACTTTCCAGCTCAATTTTGTGACTTCTTCCGAATGGCCTTTGGGGTTTCTACCTCATTCGAGTTATGTCCAGACCTTGCTTTATGTAAGAAAAGGAACCTGTAGGCAATGGAATGCAGCTGGTAAGGATTGCCAGTTTATCCGAGAAACAAGCGACTGGGGAAGCTTCGGATAAGCTACGATGAGCACGGACCGTGCAAGGCACCCCACCACGGGTCGCCAGCTCTACCGTACCTTCCTTGCGGGAGGACCACTGTGGGTGCCATCAAGCTTCCATATCCTCCAGGCTGCCAACAGGTACCGCAACCTAAATTCGCGATCACTACTTTCCAAATTTCACAAACTACACTGCCTTTCCTGCGAGTCTGTCTCTGTCTCTTGCAAGAGAACACTCGTCGATAACCTAGCCGACTTCTTCGGCTGCTGTCCCGTTGGTCTCCGCGCAAGCTTGCCGACTTCGCTTCGCATCTCAGTCCCGGCAAGGCGCCAACACGACGGCAAGATGGATGCCACCCTCCTCTCCTTTGAACCCGACCAGGGCATGTCCGATGAGGTCTACGACAGCGCGCTCAAGAACCATATCGCACAGATCTCGAGGCTTTTCAAGGACCTGGGAAACGAAGTCGTGGCCAATGCCCCTCAGCTCCTAGAGGTCCGTTGGCGCTTGCTACTGTCGTCGTTTGACGTTTGCTGACCCATGTCCCAGATCGTGAACCCCGCCACGCACTCGGTTGCCTTCCTTGCGATTCTCAACACCTTGAAGCGCCTCGAAGATACCGGTCGTTCCATAGCTGCCGACGCCTTCCGAGAATACACCCTCAAGTTCCTGCTGTCCTTCGATCCGAGACAAATACGCTACGTTGGTGATGCCTTTTCCGATCTGGTTAAGGATGTCGTGGATTGCAAGTTCTACCCGGTATGATAAATTAGCTTGCGATATGCTTTCTGCATGGCTAATTTCTGCTTTCCTAGGCCCGTCAAGCTATCGAGATTGTCGCGATCGTGCTCAGAAGACTCGACCCCGATTGCGCGGTGCTCACGAGCCACCATGTTGCAGTGGTCAAAATGGCCTACGAGACCGATAACATTGACCAAGCGCTTCCCTTGGTCGAGAAGCCATGGGTTTTCCTCCCCGGAATGAAAGACCAAAGCCAGCCAGCCTACCTCTGCGATGTGACAGCCTCCCCCGCCTCGTACATCAACACAGGCACACACCTTAGCCAGAAACTCACCCGGGAGGAGGTCATGCAACACGAATGGGTCACCGCTCAGATATTCACCGCCAAGCTGAGGTGGGCTGATGCGCACAAGGCATACCAGAGAATCATCAGTTGGCCAACAAGGGACGGAGCTACGAGCAAAATCATGACCGACGCCCACAAGCGATGGATTCTCACAGGCCTCCTGACCCTCGGCCAAACCCCCACTCCTCCGAGCTTCATCGCACCCGCTGCCACCAAGAACTACGCCTCACTCTCGAAGCTTTACACCGATATTGGCTCGCTATTTTCCACTGTCAACGCCGAGGAGCTCAAGAGCGCGGTCGAGGCAGGTACACCAACCTGGGTCGATGACCAGACTACAACACTGCTGAAGGAAGTTGTGAAGGCGTACCAAAAGTGGCAGATTCTTGGCCTTGCAGACGTCTATCAGAAGATTGGCGTCTCAGAGATTCGCGAGAAAACTCTTAGTGCAGAGACAGCGAAGAGTTTGGAGACAGACGTCGAGACAGAGGCGCTTCTCCAAGATATGATCAGTAGTGGAATGCTTGTGGGCGCGCTGGAGACCAGCCCTGACGGCGCGAAGTGCCTTACGTTTCTCCCACGCGATCAAGAGATTGAGCACACCGAGTATAAGAGGAAGATCACGGACGATGCTCGCATTGAGACGCTCAACAAATGGGCTAAGGCAAGCGACGCCCGGCTCATGTTTTCGAAGGACTACGCTAGGCACATTGACCGCGAGGCTAAGCGTTCACAAAAGGATTCGTCCAGCCAGCATGTCGAGATGTTCGAGACATCTATCGAGGACGAGGATCTCATGACTGGCATTCAACCGACTCGCTAGAAGCCACCCTATTTGATGCTGGGGTCCAGATATGATGATACGCGAGCCTTATGAAGCAATGAAGGCACGAGACGGGATCATGGTGACAAAGGCCTACAGGAGTGCGGTTGGAGAAGGCACGGTATTTGTTGTCATTGATCCGAGGAGCTTCCACGTGAGGTGGTGGGCATTAGGCCGGCGTTACGAGAGCAGGTTTATTGGGAATTGCTTTGTAGCCCACAAGTGGCATTTTCTCCGCGACTTGCATCAAGGCGGGCTCGGGTTCCATAACCCGAGGACTAGAGGAAACGTAGCAAAATGGTCATCTCGTCTGCCATTAAGTTTTTGTTCATTGTGCGAAACATTTACGTTGACAATTGTGACCAATGGTCCTTGCCTCGTAGCTCATGAGATTCTAGTCATCCACTCCTATCTGCTCCTTTCCACCACCATTTTCTATAGCTTGGCAAACCGCGCCAAATCTCTTTCCATAACGTACAGCAGCGCCGTCAAATTTTATGAGCTGATGCCAAACTGCTTGATGAGGTCGGCGAGCTTAGCGCCCTCCGACTTGAAATCGATTTGGGTGGCACTCATGACCTGGTAGCGAACTCTGCGTTGTTTGTTAGCATTGTGCTGGATCACACTAAGCAGTGGACGTCACGTCACATACCTCTGAGACTCTCCAAAAGTATCCATCTTGGCACGGCAACGGAAGTTGAGCTTGCGGCAGTTCGCTTCCTCGAACGCCTGAGCCAACTTTGTCTCATCATCCTCGCGCAGGGCCATGAGATCGTCAGCAGACATACCCATGACAATCCGGCCAACGTCGTCGAAGCAGCTGAGCCACAGCTGGTTGGTGTGGTCGCAGACGTTGACGGACATGATGTAGCGGTACTCGGGCCTCGGATGAGAGATGTCACACTTCTCGCAGCGCCAAGTACCGTCGCCCATGTCAGTAACCTTCTTGCTGCAGCCTTCGGACATGCATGCAGGGTAGGCGAAGTTGTCCTGCTTGATGTACACGATGGTAGCCTTGAGGTTGAAGTAGTCTTGCTGCTCCATGCCAAGATTCTCCTCCTTTACCTGCACAATCGACTTGTCCTGGTCCTTGCGGCCAGTTGCATTGCCCATGCTTGCCATGTTGTTGTGGGTGTTGAAGGCATCATTGCGGCCAGACGAGTCGTACCATCCTTTCAGACGGTGGGCTTCCGTAATATCGGGGTCAATTGACATGGTACCGGAGGAAAGCAAGCTCAAACTTCGGCCACCAAAGTCGGAGACCTTGACGCCCTTGAAGGCCACAACGGATTCTGGCTTGACATCGAAGCCCGTAGCGCTCTTGCCCCAGATGGTGACCCGGACGGAGTAGTTGGTGTCGTCGACGAGGGTCAGCTCTCGCTTTTCGTAGGGCTTACCAGTCGACTTGGAAACAATTTGTGATACCTCAGCAACGTCCTTCAGAACACCAATGACGTCAACAGTTGCATCCTTCTCGACCTCCTGCAGTTCTTGAATATTGCAGAAGTTGAACCGCACCTGCGGCACGTTGCTCTGGTCCTCGGCCTTCTCAATGAGTGTATCACGCTCAAAGGTGAGTTCGTAATCGTTGGGGAGGTTCGTGAACTGCTTCTTGGCAAGCTGGACCTTGCACGGGTTGGAGATGTAGTAGACGCTTCCCTCCTGGAGCAAGTCGTAGTATTGGTCGACCTGCTCGTTGAAGCCAGTGGCCTTGATCTCGCCGCTCTCGTCAAGCAGGTTCACACTGAATAGCTTGCCCTCTCCGCTAGGCTTGTGCCATGTTCTAATGTCCGACTTTTGGGTGACACGAGCCTTGATGGTCCATTTGTGGGCATAGGGAGAGAGGGCTTCGATAGGGTAGATGTTGTTGCTTCCGTGTTGGCCACTGGCTCCTCCGGCGGTTCGTGTTGGTATCGACTGTTGGGGCTTGGGCTTTGTCTCTTCCTGCTTGACTCCATAGAAGTTCTGACCGCCGATTGTGGTGTTGGCGGCTGGTGGGGCCTTGGCCTCGAAGGCTTGGGGCTCGCCAATCTTGTCTGGTGTTCCAAGGTTCTCGATCACCTCGAGGCCCAAGATGATCAGGATGCTGAGGGGGGTTAGCGTCATCTTTTACAGCAAGAGAGAGCAAGAATACATACTTCTTTCCCTTGACAGCGTTTGCCTGGTATTGGGTGATGCGCACGATACAGTTTCTCACCAGCTTACCGTCATGGACGACGTGGTTCACTTGGGTGGCCAGCATGCACTGGACGTAGTTGTTCACATCGCTCAAGACAATGCGATATCTCTCGGCACCGCCGCCTGCTTGTGCGGCCAAAGGCTTGATCTGCAGGCACTGGAGGACAGGAACGGGGAATCTGGAAGCGGCATTGTCACCATCACTGAAGATGGCACTGTGAAAGTTCTCCGTCAGTACCACACGGGAGAAAGGACGAGGGGAAATAGAGAAAAACACGTACTCCAAGGCACCCTTCGTAATTTTGGATTCGGCTTCCATCTTGATGTCAGTCGAAGCGTATATTTTGGTCGTGAACAATTCGATCGGCTAAAGATTGTGTTGGGTTGTGAGGGATGTGCAGCAAGTTCTTCGCGAGGTGCGGGAGGCAAGGACGCGTCGGACGCGTTCTGTTTAATGACTACTACACGTCCCTGGTGCGATGGCGGGGTTCGTTCTCTGCCTAGCTACCGACCTTAGGTAAGCTGGTCCCTGCACTATCTCACATGCCGGGATGGGGTCAGTGGTCAGACACGCACCTTACCTCAGCAAGCGCCAGGCGCAGCGGGGGCATCTGTGTTCGCGGGGCAGCTCTAGGTACCAGCATCAAGCTGAGACGTCATCCCTGGAGGAGTACCTCACGGAGCTACCTGTACACGTACGCTGTAATGTACTAACTTACCGCTCTGAAGGGCTGTGCAAAGGGAGACGTGACCGACAACTCGCTTGTATGCCAATGTTTGTCGCAACCACCCAGTTAGCCCTACCTTCATCTCAACCAGCCGTTCGCTTCAACTCCAAACGCAGCTCTTTTCTTGTAGCTCTCCACCTTTATCGTGATACCTAAGAACCACACTTGCCCCGACACCCCGCCGTACATCATGACCCAAGTCGACGTAGCGACGAAAGCTCCCGAGAGCGATGCCGCCGAGACGGTATCCGAGAGTGTGACTGAGCCCACGACAGAGGCCACCTCTGCTGCCGACACACCAGCTCAGTCTACTAGCCCGACTACCACAACTGCAGGAGCTGGAGAGCACAGCGAGCACTGCGTGACGGACCGCCCGACTCGTGAGTGCGCCGACAAAGCATCTGACCGTTATGCGCCTTACTGATATTCCACAGCTGCTGGCCAGTCTTCGAGTGGAGAGATCATCAAGATCAACGGTGTTGATGTGAGTAGCTCCATGCGTCGCAAGCGTTGTCGTTATGCGCCTCATCGATTCCAAGCTGACTTTCTGCAGGTCTACGTCTCCAAGCCCGCCGACTATCCTCATGCGCCCTCCAGACTCCTCCTCCTCCTGACCGGCGGCACGGGCCTCAAGTCGACGAACAACCAGATCCAGGCAGACAAGTTCGCGAGCGAGGGCTTCGTGGTGGTCATGCCTGACTTGTTCAATGGTGATGCCGCGCCCAACTCGTCAAGATTTGACGACACCGAGGACACTGGCTCGTTCCTCGACACCTTCAAGCTCAAGATCGTCGAGACGGCAAAGAGCTTCCAGATTGATATGTGGCTCGCGCGGCAGACGGAGGAGAAGGTCCTGCCCATCCTCTACAAGGTGGTTGACGGGTGCAAGGAGAAGTTCAGTGACGCGGTCAAGAACGGTGACGGCGTCTATGCTGTCGGCTACTGCATCGGTGGACGATACATTCTGCACCTCGGATCCGACGGAAGTGTGCCAACAGGTGGCCAGGGCCCGGCGGCTGATGCTGAAGCTGGGGAGGTCAAAAAGGGACCCTTTATCAAGGTCGGTGCCATTGCACACGGAGCATCTGTCATTCCAGACGATTTCAACGGCATCAAAGTACCGATATCTTTGGTTTGTGTCGAGAACGATCCTCTCTTCCCTGAGGAGGTCCGCACCCACGGCGAGGATGTCATGTCCAAGGCGAATTTGGAACATGAAGTCCAAGTTTACCCCGGCGTGCCTCACGGTAAGACTCCGTTTCTGATGCCTGTCGACGAAACATAATGCTGATAGTTATCTAGGATTTGCTGTTGTCGGTGAATACCAGGATGCGTCGATCCAGGAAGCCCAAACCACCGCGTATGAGCAGATGCTCAAGTGGATCAAGGAGCATTAAGGAGTTGATGAGGAATGCTTATGTTTGATTGCTTGAGCCCATGATTCTTTTATGATAGTCCAGGTCGCAACCTATGATGTACACGGTTCTTCGGTGAGCCTTTTCCCGATAGCTCGAGGGGTATTCCGTATTCAATACTACATGACTTCCGATTCCCAAATTCCCCAGCCAGAAACGCCAAATATTTCAGTTCCATATGATACACAGTGTTTCCAAAATCCCGACGCCATATTTACATCTTGAAGTCTGTCTCGCTTGCAAAACTTGAGGCAGCATGACTTGTGTTTGGCGTGGTCGCGCTGCTGCATACGCTCTTGTCGGCCAATGCCGTCGTAGCACTGGGTGAGTTGACTGCAACTCGCAACTCGAGTGATCGATCCTGGAGCACTCTATGAGATCTGCGACGTGACGAGTCGCCTGTTCCAGATCTGCCTGTCAGGTTGGTAGTGACATCTCTGAACTGGCGAGTGCCCTCTCGCAAGAGCTGTCGTGCGTTAGGCATGCAGGAGACGACAACTCCAGTGCACAGCTCGATGCAGGACCAGATGATAGTTCCGCGCGCGTCAGCAGTGGCGTTGGATGACGTCGCGAAGTACACCAAGCTCTTGACACGAATGATGCTGACGACAGTGAGACTGGACCCATGTTAGCTTTCAAACTTGTCCCTTGGCATTTGCGGCACGAGAGCTACTCACAAGATGCCGACGCAGAACATGGCCATGATGCCAAGCTTCTTTCTCAGTTTGAGGTTCAACTTGTACAGTTGCGTCAGGGGCAGCACGAGCATCCACACGTCAAGCGCAATGTTCATGCCGCCGTGGGCCAATCCCAGTTTGTTGAGATCGAGGACGACACCGCGGGGGTCCTTGTCGCGCCAGCCCTCCCAGATGAGCCATGTAGGCTGTCTCTGGACGAAGCTTAGGACAATGAAGATGAAGCCGACGAAGAGATCGTAGGCCAATGTCACCCAGACAGCCCTCCTGAACCACTTGTCCGGGAAGATTCTAAGGAAAAAGTAGAGAATGGAGGCTTTGATGATTGCCAGAATGAAAATGTAGTGAGTTTGTACGGCCAGAAGAAGCTGTCGAATGTTAGGGATGATGCTTAGCAGGTTTCGGTGACCAATAAGGTACTGACCCTTAGAAAAGAAGTGATTTGATTTTCGTTGAGGGCCCATATGTCGAGACCAAGCCCCTGAGGGATCACTGAAGTCATCAGTCAGTTTTGACTCTGGTCAACGTTTTGCTCTATGAACTTACTGTATTGGATCAACACTATGAATGGGATCAAGAAGGCCTGAGATGGGTTCATGTCAGTGAATGAATGTCATCTGAACTTGGCTGCATGGGCATACATATGCGACGACCATCAAACTATCATCGAATCCCCATGAAGAGAACCGGAGGACCTTAACGGCAAGACGGCATGCGAAGAAGACGGTTGCGACGCCGAACATGGCGAGACTCGTCACCTTCGCCTCGTCGCGATGGTCTGCCTCGGGCAGGCCGCATAGTGTCCTCGAGATGTTGAGGAAAGCTGCGACAGTGTTAGCCACCCCCGTGAACTCTTCAAAGCCATACCCCAGCGTTCAATCTACTTACACAGCGACTCTATGACGGTACATGCTGGTTGTACACATCCACTGACAGCGGTGTTGAAGCCTTCATCAACACACAGCTGGGCCTGTGTCTTGTTGGCGAACTGTGGTTGAGCCAGCGCCTGGCCAAGGCATTTGAGCTGGAGGTCGCCAGTATGTTAGCATCAGATCAGTGCACCGCGGTCAAAGCAGAGTTTCTGCCTTCACTTCCAGATACGTCCAAAAGCAAACATGAGATGAGGTGAGAATACTAACGGCGCATGGTGGAGCATCAGCCAGGGACTGGGCGACCGTGAGCGTCAACAGGCACGACACTCCCAAGAGGACGAGAAGCCGCAGAGTCAGCATCATGGGACTGTTCTGACACAGAGACAATGGGAAAGACAGGACAAGAGAGTCAGACCCGGTGGGAGGACGGACCAGGTGCAGCTTTTGTCTTCTACTCAGTTTATGACGGAGACGATTGCACCAACAGCACAGGGAAAACAACAAAAGCGCCGCCAGGCGCTACTTCCCTCTCCCCTCTTCATCCTCTTCTTTGGATCCGAAAATGACGAGCGCGGGCGACGGTACCGACACAAAGATGGGCGCGAATGGTCCTATAGCGCCAGGGCCTAGGGCTCGATAGGTCGTTAGCGGCGTCGACCGTACCTTTATCCGTTGCCAGTCCGGCTCGAAGGCCAAGCACATCGCAATCCAGGGACTGGACGGACCACTCAACGGGGAATTCCCAAAGGACTAGAGGACCTTCCCAGAGAAAGAAAATAGGGGGGGCCTCGCCACGTCTTGGAATGTCTCACATCCCGCCATATGCACCCCGCAACCAGTCAGAACACGCTGAGACTTGGACCAGACAGGGCCAGACGAAGATCCACGAAAGGCGCGAGGTTTTCGGGGTGTTATTACGATGCGAATGCCACAGAATTGGGGAAAGCAGCAAGCTAAGCGAGAAGCTTGCCAGCGCCGCAAGCGTCCAGCCTCAAAAACTCTAAAGGAGGGAATTCTCTGCCATCCAGACCACAGAATGCTCGAGCGTCCCGGGGATGGGTTTTACCGGTGATAAGACACCGAGCTGGAAGGTGGACATTCCTCGAAGAGGCAAGGTGCTGTCAGTGTCAACCTGCTCGTCTGCAATTTGTGAGATGACCTGGGACAGCCACACGAGGCGAAATCGAATGACGAGTGCCTTTGTTCACATTGGTGGTCGCCCAGGGGAAGTCGGAAACCGCTGAGAAGACCGTCTCGTTCAGCTTCGTACCGTTGGGTGGCGACGCCAGCCAAGCTGATCGGTGACAGCGGCCGCCAGAGCTGGCGAAAGGGCCTCGGCCGTTATCCTACCGGGTCCGCCCCTCGCGAATGGCGGGGAGAGGATCCAACTATCACCGACGATGCATCAGCTCGAGAATATGTGACAAGCTTGGCGTCTGTTTGACACTCTACGGAGGCTCTGTGGCTTCTTCGGCACTTAAGAGATGGTACAGATAATCTTGCCCGAGTTCTTGTTCGCCTCCAGCAACGCATGGGCCTGCTGGATCTCCTCCCAGGGGAGCACGGTGTCGATGACGACCTTCAGCGCGCCCGTCTTGAAATGCGGAATGTACTCCTCCAACCGGTCCCTCAGCTTGCCCTGGTACTCGACATCCCGGCTGCGCAAGGTGCTGCCCTCGATCCTGATGCGCTTGTATAGCAAAGGCCCGATGTTAGCGTTCTCGATCTGCGGACCGCCGAGCAGGCCTAGCAGCACGATATGCGCGTCCCGCGCCGCGACGTCGAGGTTCTTTTGAAAGTAGGTGCCGCCGACAAAGTCCACAATGAGGTCCACGCCCTTGCCGCCGGTCGCTTCCTTGATCTTCTCGGCCCAGTCCTCCTCCTTGTAGTTGAAAGCTGCAGTGGCGCCAATGTCCTTGACGACGAAGTCGCACTTCTCTTTCGAGCCGGCCGTTGCATAGACGGCGGAGGCACCCGCGTCCTTGGAGAGCTGGATGCCAGCGATGGACACGCCAGAGGCACCGGCGTGCCAGAGAACAGACTTGCCCTTTGAGAACTCACCAACGAGAATGAGGGCTTGTGTCGCCGTTATCCAGGTCTACCGTAGTGTTAGTGAAGGAGAAAAATCCGCGCCGTTGTGATGCCGTTGAAAAGGGGTGGAAAAGAAGTGGGGTTCTTCGGCAGTTGTGCTCCTTCAAGCTCACCTCCGGGATACCAGCGGCCTGCTCCCAGGAGAGGAAGTCAGGCTTGTGCAGCAGCATCTTGCTGTTGACGGCAATGTACTCGGCATATGCGCCGCCGTACGCAAGGCCGAACACCTCGTCGCCAGTCTTGAAACTGCCGTGCTCGCCATCTCCAAAGGACTCGATCGTGCCGCTGAACTCGACGCCGAGGGTCTTGGGCGCCTGGGGCGGGAGCGGGTAGTTGCCCATGCGTTGGATCTGGTCCATGCGGTTGATGCCGAAAGCCTTGATCTTCACGAGAGCCTCGCCATTGCCCGGTTCCGGCTTCGGGGTGTCGGCGTTGATGAAAAGGTTCTCCTTCGGACCCTTGCCATCCTTGATGTCTGTGAATATGTGAGCCGGCGAAGTGAGACTATGGCCGCAGGACCGCTTACCGACAGCTTTCATTTTTGAAGCCATTTTCACGTCAATTCACTTTCACAATAAGCTGACTCGAGGAGCTGGTAGGGGAATTTTAGATTCCAAAGGGTGTGTTTTATGAATTTGCCGCGCTCTGGGGCTGTCTACCGATGGAGCTGGAGTGACGCCGAATTCCGGTGCCCCTCACTCCGAGTGCTGAATGACGTTCCGCGGTTCCGTCCTGTTCCACTTACTAATACACACAGTCGGAGCGCCGCCAAATGTGGTCGTGGAGCTCGAGCGGCGATCAAGACCGACATTCCCGTCCCGTCCCCGCCCGTATGCGGGCGGACCCTCCAACCTAAAACAACCGTGGTTGATCGCCATCCAGCCCTATCTGAGGTGCTCAGCCAGGGTTCGATATCGCAAGCACCCACACTTGACACAATCTGGACCACATCCGACAAGTTATCGGGGTAGGAACTGGTCTAAGGTAGATTCGTTCTCGCAACGGTCGTGCTGGCTGGGCCTTCTGGTTGGTCATTGATGCTCATCTCGCCAATCGTAGTTTATTAGGAGAATTTGCAGATATTGGGGATGCTTTTCGATCGGTGGGTCTTTGATTGGGAACAGGCTGCATCGCATCCGCGGTCGCGTTGACGGCAACTACTTTCTGCTCAGGATCATGGCTGAAATGAATCCTTGTGTAGTTGTCAGTGTTCCTTCTTCTATAATTGCGGAGGAGACGTCGTTGCAGCTGAATAGCTCCGCCGGTTCGAAGCCAACGAAGATGGATTTTCGACGTGCGAGGCATGGAGACAAGCTGTAGCACTGGTTCAGACAATGGCTCATGAGGATTTCTCTACAAAGCAGATGAGCCTAGAGAGCCTTCAGAACTTTCAGGGCCAGGCCGAAACGTTGGCTCAAGCAGACGAGTGGTCCCATTCCCAGCTGCTACGCGGTGAGTTCGTTAAGCAACGCTTTTTTCTCCTTGAGACTGGCCGGCCTGTGCTGGGTGGCGGACTTGGTTCGAAGAGTGATTTTGTCAGACTGCACCCACCAGGAAAAGACCGCGTTTGCTTGCTAAACGATCAACTTGAAAACATTCTTGACGATGGTCTCGCAATGAAGATGTTTTCTCAGGCGGCCGTGATGAGTGGCTAGCGTTGTCCTTAGATTTCCACTTGGGTTCCATTAACCGACAGAGACCAACTCATACTTCCCATAGAGTCCTGGTGTTTGTCGGCCGGGTAATCGTCTACTCGCAGTTGAAAATGATTACTGCACTCCCAGACGGCGATGTGATGAGAACAGTAGAGCGACTAGCCCACACAACAGAACTGACATGCTTCACCTGGGGTTGGCTCGGATGTGATGTGCGGCCGGCTCAGCAGCCGAAAGACTGTCGATTCTACCCCGGAAATCCCCTGCCAAGCGGAGAATCTGCAACTTGGGCTGAAAGAAGAGGAACTCTGAGCCTATCGAAATATGGTGACAGGACAATAATCCATGGGATATGCGGCTGTCAATTTCGGCAGGCCGGAGATGCAGCATCTTCTCGGAAATGTGACAACCAGTGGGGCCAATCGGAAGGATACGAGGTGAATCGAGAGAAAAACGAAGGCCGGAAATATTGAATTGAAGGCGCCAAAACATCCACAAGGAGTAAAATGATGACGCGACATGGACTTGGGGCGCCTTTATGCCTGGTCGACGAGGTTATCTCGGACCATTGCCTTCCTTGAAGCCCAAAAGCAGGAAGAAGATGCTGCAGGTACGATGCCATCCACTTCCCGTGCCACGTACCACAGGTGAGCTGACAGAGTGGAAGGAAGAGGAGGAGTAGGAGTAGGAGCAGGAAGAAGGAGGAGGAGGGGTGGAATGATGAGGATCGGTCAATAGTTCATCTGAGTCGTTCAAGGTCTGTGTATTGTGGAAATTAGATGATGTGGAAGGCCAGCCCATATTTGCGGCACAGACCACCACCATCACCACCGGGCACCATCTGCAGGCCGCCTGGCCACCGGGGGCGAACGACCCGCGGCGGGAAGCTGGACCGGCGTCGGTGCTTGCGTGTTCTCTGGGTTCTCGCCAGTGATGCTTTGCAGGCTGTTCGCTAAAACTTGTCGACAGCTTCATGTCCAGGCCAAGCCATGCCGACGGCCAGGCGCGAAGCGGCCGTTCCTAAACCCTCGGTGGCTGTCAAGATACAACAGAGGCGGACAACCGGGACCGCTTCCATCTGGCCCGCCCAGCCCGGCCCAACCCAGCAGAACCATCACCAATGGTCGGCGCCTTGGTGTGACATTTCTCGCCATTCGTCCGGTTCTTGGCTACGTAGACGCTGTAGGATGCCTTTGAAAAGATATTGTTAATGGATGGGATCCTAGGAAAAGCTTCCCAGGTCACGGCGCCTACAGAAAAAGCTCATGACATGATAGGAGGAGGATGGCCAAGCCCGCAGAGAAGCCGTCATCACCGTTGAGTGTGCCCCAATCGGGTTCCCGTCCAGCCCGAACATTCTGCAATATGCGCACTGCCTCAACTTCGATGATGTCGCTGGCCGAATTTGGGGTCCGTGAATCGGTGCCCGCGGTTTTCATCTCTGCAACGTGCCACTGGATCTTGATATCGGCTCTGACGAATACGGCTGATCATCTTGATTTCCTCCGAGCGATAACCGTATTCTGGTCTCCGCCTTTGTCCCCGCCAAAAGCAAGGACAATCAATACTGTTGGCTGTCGAAACCAGAACAGTGACAGTCAGGGCCCGGCTGGCTTGCTTCAACTCATCTTCGATGGCAAGGAAAGGGTCCTGGGGATCCGGGGGACCGTTGGGCTGGGCCCCTGTGCTGATGAGACTCTGACATGCGCGGTAAAAGGCCCTCATGCGGGAGGCCCTGGTCGTCTTGCGGGGGACGAGCTGCCCGCGGCTTCCCTATTGCCCGAGGGGGAGAAGCGATGACAGCCGTCCAATGTTTTCTCAATTCTTTTGCAATGCAGGTTTGCAGTTCGTCCAATGTTTTGGTCTAAGCGCTAGGTGGTCAGACGAAACAGGGCCTAATCACGGGGCTTTCGTCTGAATTCGGACTCGTCCGGGATTCCACCCGGTGCTTGGTCCCTTCCATGGAAGTTCTGGGCTTGCCGTGGTTGTCTTGGGTCAATGACAATGTAAGTCATTGTCAACAGACTGCCAGATCCTTCTGAGGCATGCAGATGTGACGGCCGGAAACGCCAGAGACGGTATCAATTTTAGCGAGGAGGATGACGCCTCTCTACCTGCCTAGCCAATGGCACTGGCTACAACGGGCATGAGTGCTTGATAGGGAATGCTGGATCACTGTGGGATATCGGGAAATTGAGAAGACAGAAGGCACTGGCCCTACGGATACTAAGGTACCAGCAAGTCCAGGGTGAAGGACAGGTCGGGTTGGGGCCCCTGACTCAACTGCGGCATATTTTTCCGGCTGGATGGCAGGTGAGGTCGGGTGAGTGCTAACAGTCAGGTACCCGGTGAACCCGACTCGCCGTCTCCGCTAACCTACCTCCTTGACTATGCATTTCTATCCGTACCTAGAGAACACCACCAAGACGGCAGCCCTACCTGCGAACCAGGACACAACATTGTTCAGGACAATAGTCTCATCAACGGTTTCACGCCATGCGAACGCACAAAGCTCGTGGCGCCTATGGCTGGCCATTGTCGCCATGCCGTGGCCAACAAGCATGCGAGCCTGCCTACCGGTATCGCTAGGGTTCGCGGCAGTCTCAAGTCTTTTCCACATGAGGTCGGGTTCGGCCAGCCGTGGCTTTCGATAAGGCCGTTTTCCAGCCGCCACGCGATGTCTTGCTTCCGGAGACTCGTGGTGGCTGCGCCTGGTCTCGGTCTCGTTATTTTTGGTCGATTTAGCCAGGCCCGCGGCTCCGAAAAGTGCACAGCTGGCCCAGCCGATCTCGCCTGAAGCACTGGAATGTTTATCTACGGCAGCGACGGACGGTACCTGCATTAGTGCAATGTCTGGTACCTGATTCGCGCACTTGGTTGCCGTTCATGACGCAGTCACAGTCAGCCGTCAGCAGTGGCTGTAGCATGCACCAGGTCAGAGATGCAGCTGGAATCACAGACTGGTGGATGGCAATACCAACCATCAGTGTGTCGGGCGCGTCCAGGCATCGTGAGCCACGAATAGCACGACAAGGGAGACTGCAGCGCATCCTGCAGTCAAATAAAAGATACGAATACCTAGGACGGTCGACAGGAGCGGTCTGGAATCTCGGATCACGGCTGCACGTCAAGCAAACCACCCCCGCCGTCAAACAGGCATGTCCGCCCAGGAACAGTTGGACAGTGACAACAAAGCCCAGCATGTGAGGACGAGCATTGGCATTGCGTACGACTATTGGCAGTCTTGGTGCTGGTTGATGATCGACCCCACCGAAATTAACCAAGCTTACCTTGCCCTCTCTGCTTCCTCGAGCGGTTTTGAATCGACTCATCTCGCTCGACCAACCTCCTTGCAGATTCGGGTTGGTTCAGTGGCTCACCGGCTGGGCTGGACTGGAAACGAACTGATTTCAAGTATCCAGGTGTGTTTCTGAGTTGTCTTGTTGCGAATGTCAAGTTGCAAACGAAGACAACGAACCATCGGGCAAAGCAAGCGCTTGAGGCACCTTCCCGCACTGTCTGCCCAGTCTACTGCATGGTTTTTGCTGCCGTGCTATCTCACTCATTCCGACTCTTAAGTGGTCAGTCATGACCAGGTGGAGTGAACGGGCAAATGATTTCCAGTCTTCGACTCTCTCTCACTCTGTCTTCCCCCTCTCCACAAGGTCTCTCCCCTTTCAATGCATATCCTACACCCACTTGTGCACCCCTGATCTGTCCCATACCCACCCAAAAATGGGGGACGTACCGCTCTTCTAGGCCGGCCTCCCATGTTTAGCCGACTTCTCTTTTGTCTGCGCAACCACACCACCCAAATCACTTCCACTCCCGTTTTCGGCTCGGGTAAAGCCAAGGGGCGCCAATGAGTCTAGTCTTGTCGTCCCAAGCCAGTCAAGCCAATTCCCCGTTGCCAAAGCCACAATCCAAGAAACACCACGAGAGAGACGGCAGAGAAACGAGGTCCACCCCCTTTCTCGACCGTCGTCCACCTTCATCCACAACCACCACTGTACAGCCTTCCTTTCGTGTTCACTCCCCAGTCCCAGAAGCTCGCTCAGATTGCTCGCTTCTGATTTGTCCAAAATGAAATAAGCTGGTCAGTCCAAGGGAAAAGACAACAGGAAAACCGGGCCCCCTGGCAAGCCTATCTTAGCAGGGGACCAGGGGCCAGGCGGCGTGTGCCCTCCTCGCACCTCCCGGTCCAGCTCGCTCCTCTTCTCATCTCCAGAAGCAGGAGATCCAAAGTGAGATGCTCCACTCCCGTCATGGCCGGGCAGAGGCACCGCTGAACTATTCGTACGGCGAACCGTCCGTTACCCTGCTGCAAGGCGAGGTAGCACATGCCTACCTTAGCGTACACGCCTGGTGCTGGCAGCGGTTCATCCACACTTCACACTAAGGACTAAGGTAGTCCACCACCACCCCCAACCCAGTCCCAGTCCCCATGTTGTGTTGCGTCCATATCTGTATATAAGTCCATTTCCTCCAGACCATCCCGACTGCTGTTCTCTTTCCCTCCTCACCCACACTCACTTACCAATACCGACCCAGACTTTTTAGTCGCTTTCATTCGTTAACCAACGCCCTAATCCTCAACCACTCCGCAACTACAACTCTTCGAGTTTTAATTCCAACCAACCCTCCCCCCAAACCGTCAAAATGAAGTTCTCCGCTGCTGTCCTTGCCTTCGCCGCCGGCGCCATGGCCAACAAGAACATCACCTACGTCACCGAGGTCGTCTCTGCCTACACCACCTACTGCCCGGCTGCCACTGTCATCACCCACGGTGACAAGACCTACACCGTCACCTCGGTACGTTCACGATTCTGGAGGATGGGCCGGGCTTCAACGGGAGTTTCTTTAGAGACGCAAGGATGATCAGGAAGAGCACGCTCAGCGCCGGTCACCGCGAATCTCTGCGATCTCTCCCAGGGCCTCGCTCAGCCTCATCTTTAACATGCGCAACAACATCCAGCTAACATACCTCCACAGGCCACCACCCTGACCATCACTGACTGCCCCTGCACTGTCACCAAGCCGGTCATCACCTCCTCCATCGTCAAGTGCGAGACCTGCACCGCTCCCACCAAGAACGCCACCATCCCCATCGCCACCCCCGCCGTCTCCAAGACCGCCCCTGCCACCGGCGCCATCACCCCCACCAAGCCCGTCTCCGTCCCTACCGCCGGTGCCGGCAAGGCCGCTGCCCTCTCCGGTGCCGGTCTGGCCGGTGTCCTCGGTCTCGCTGCCTTCGTCCTCTAAATCAACCACGGTCACGCCTCGCCATCCACGTCTCCCCCTACGCAAGTACGATAATATCCTAATTCGTGGGAGCCTACGACATCTAATGACTGGAGAGCGGTTGTGAACCTTCCATCAGCTTGGATGGTTGTGTTTGTTTTCTAAGGGACGAAAGGGAGAGGAGTTTCGGGAATAGAGAGAACTTTGGGGAGTCAAAAGAGGAGCGAGAAGGAACGTCACTCTACGCGACCACGGAAAATACCCGGTACATTTATCACGGCAGCTACGACTTGCGCGCTTGGAAAGACTACTTTTTTCTCTGGCCAGGCTTGGTCGTAGCAGTCCTGTCAATACTGCCAACTTCTTGTACTTGCTTACCACCAACGCAAACGGTTTTGTCTCGGGTTGTTTGAGGAGGCCCCGTTTTCCACACAAATCAACGCGCCCACTGAGGATTATCACCAAATGTGTGCGGTCTATACCACCAAAAAGGCTTTTTTCGGGAGGCTTAATGGGAATATAATGCGATTCACGATAGGTCATCTGTTGTCCACTGTCTTCCTCTTCGCAGCAGATTGTCTGTTGACAAAGTCTAAATCTACTATATTCTTCTCTCGAAGCGCTTCCCCACCATGTTCGCCAGCCCTCCGCCAACACTAATATCTCCATTCGTGTACTATTCTTGATCATGTCGATATCTTGTATTGAGACGGCGAGCATGGAAAACCCCGAGTTCTCTTCTAGCAGAAAATGGGTGGATGTTTTATGGTCTCTTGTCAATTCTCACAGTGTCTCTGAGTACGCCCAATAGAACATTGCTGAGAGACCAGTTTTGGTCCGCCAAGTACAAGTTCTGTCCTCCCTACAGGTGAACCACGGTCGTCTCACGATTGCCAACGACCCTTCTCGAGTTGACAGCATTCCAGGATGCCACAATCAGATTGCGGAATTTCTATACTTGGATTGTGTGGAGTTGATCTGACTCTTTGTGAAGCTAGCAATTACGAGGTGACGTCAAGCTGTGCTTCGTCGTCGACGATCGAGAACTGACTCCGCGGGCATAACATGCATAGCGCAATCATGGCCCTCGTTCCACAGCAAAAACGAAAGACACCCGCAGCGACTCGCCGAAAACAAAGATCTGACTCGATCTTTTGGAGTTTAGGGATCCCGCAAAGGCCCAAACAAAAGCGCCTCGCCCGATCGACTCTAAGAAACAATGTTTCTCGATTTAGATCCAAGGTCTTCCTCTCCTTTTTCTCGAAGCCGTGCAGAGACATCGAAGCGGCGCGGAATGGAATGGCGGTTTGAGACGCGGACGCCACACAACGTGCGTCCCGTGCCGGGTCGGATCTCAATACGCGTGGACGGACCAGCGCCCATCGTCGGACCGTCAAGACACAAAAATACCACACAACGCAAGGGAGGACGCTCTGGCCTGAGCGCAAACCATCCTCAGGTACGTCTTCGAACTCTGATCGAAAGGAAGGAGGAGAAGGTTGCAAATGGGGGTGGTTCCATCTTGGCGCTTCTCGAAGGGGAGCAGCGGGCGTTCTCGTCCCTTTCTTTCCCTTCTCATCCGACGCCGCAGCAGCACGCAGCTGAACTGCACAAGGACGGAGGCGGGCAGGCTAGGAGGAGACGGCGAAGCTGACGAGGCGCGTTGAGGCCGACAGCTGAACGGCCTGAAAGCTGCAGCCGCCGCCTGGCCTCCCTCCCCTGGAATGATTGACCGCCTCGTGTCGTTGCAGTGCAGTCAGTCCCTCCCCCTTGGATAAGGTTGTTTGGTCTGCTCAATCTCGTCCATCCCTATCGGGCGGTTTTCTTTTCAGGGGACGTCGGGACCACCAAGGCGCCGCCACTGTGCCGTACCTGCATTTTGCAGCGCTGGGCGGTGGGTTGGGGAGGTCGGATTGGACGGGACGTCGGAAGATGGAGGTGTGGAACCTGCTGCATTTCGCAGTGGAGAGAGCACTCAACAAGTGGATGGATATCCTCAGATCCTGGGCCAGCAACAACCTGGAACTTGACAAGCCAGACAGCTGGAGGGCCAGAACAATGAGGTCAGATCAAGAGGCGCGATTGCAGAAGAGAAACCGAGACGAGACACTTGGGTTGCGTTTCCCGCGAAACAAGTGCTGGAAGCACCTTTCCTGAATCTTTGGCAAATGTCAATTCTCTAATCCGCCTCCCTTGGGGGCTTTTGGAGAACGAGGCCTTTTTTTTCCAACCCCCATCACTCGTTTCCTGACCACCCATGCCCGTTCCCACAAGGCCAGCAACACCCCGCAGCAAAGCGAGATTAGCAACTTGTCCGGGCCTCGTCACGCCGATCTTCATTAATTTGGATTCACGAAAAGAGGTGCATGAAACAATCCGCGGTTTGCTTTAGTCCGCGGGGGGTTGTGAACGAAAAGTGGAATAATTGATAAGAAGAGCTGGGTAGGTTTGTCGAATCGGTATTGGTTGCTTTTGAGCGCGGTTGTGTGGTTATTCTCTCTTTTTGTCTGGCAATGGCTTCAATCGCACCCGTTCGTTACGCCTGCCTTCTTCGGGGCCCATGAGGGAAAAGAACCTTCTGGACATGGCCTGACTTGAAACGCTGCCACCGTTAAAGCCCAACGTTGCCTAAGATGCCCTTACTTGCTCCCTTGCCTCTGCCATCAAGCGGCTTCTTTTCTTCTTCGCCTATCTCGGCCTCATGGTGGACTCAGCCTCCTGGTTTACTCTCTGACGAGGTCGCCTGGACCCGACGTCAGCAAAGAAGCAAGTTGTGTCTTGCGTGATGGTTGTAGGTGGCCAAGCCATCGAAAACGTTGTAGGACCTGTCTGCTGCATTCAGGTCAATGAGAATAGCTCGGTGAGCCGAGGAGAATCTACGGGAAGGATGGGTCTCGCGGGGAGCCAGTGGGGTCCTTTCGCGGAGACGTTGTCGGTTTATGGGGTAAAGTCGGCGATTTCTCGTCTTTGAAGGACGGAGCACGTTGCCGTCAGGAAACCGTGGGAACTCGGCCTGGTCCGTACAACTAACTCCAAGTTGCCTTCTGACTTCCATGTTTCCGAAATGTTAGTCGCATCTCTTCTTACCAAAGACCAACCGCTACTACAACAGCGAGGTAGCTTATTTGAAGTCATTGCTCATTCTCAGCGGCTCCGAATTCTAATGTCGCCAGTCTGCCAGAAAGCATGCAACTCATGTATATCCTCAATTCACATTCAATCATATTTTTACAGCGCCATAGTTAGGTGTGATCGACGCGCATGTAACCCCGTGGGGTTCCCTGGCCGAAGGAAGCCGCCAAGTTCGGTTGGAGACGTCGGTGTGGTCGGCAACGATGGGCGGCGCCCATTTACCCCGGGGCAACGGAATGCGGGGAAGCTGCCTCTCAGCGCCAGCGCATTTACCGTAGAGAGCACGTCAGCAATTGTTCATGGTTCATGTCTCTTTTCTCCGTGATACATCCGTCTCAACCCTTTCCCAAACCTCCAGCTGTCCGGGACGCCTCAGAGAGCCGAGGCCAACGTCGTGCTCCCTGCTTCCTGCGCCGTGATCAGACACCTTATAGATTGTGTGTGAAGCCCATGCCGTTGTGAATGTGCAAATGCTTTGTTCCATGCCTTGGTTTTCTCAATCAACCACACGAGATTCACCGCTTCAAATATGGATGACAACTTTCACCCCCAGGATGAGGTCCTGCGGCACTCACTCGAGGATCCTGAGGGTTTCTGGTCTCACCAGGCGGAACATCTGCATTGGCACAAGAAACCCACATCAACGCTAAAGGTCACCAAGAAGACGCTCAAGAGCGGCGTCACTCACGACTCCTGGGAGTGGTTCCCAGACGGCGAGATCTCGACCTGCTTCAACTGTATCGACCGACACGTCCACGACGGCAAGGGCGACGCACCCGCCATCTTCTACGACAGCCCGGTGACCGGAACAAAGCAGACGCTCACATATAAGCAACTCCTGGATGAGGTTGAGGTGTTCGCCGGGGCTCTGAGGGAAGAGGGCGTCAAGAAGGGCGACGTGGTCTTGGTGTACAGTAAGACCAGCCTTTTCACCGGGAGCCACTCGGAAGTTTCTGTGAATCTGTAATAGGAGCTGACACGGATTCCCAGTGCCCATGATTCCCGCCGCACTCATCGGCATCCTCGCCGTCAGCCGTCTCGGCGCCATCCACGCCGTCGTCTTTGGCGGCTTCGCGCCCAACGCGCTCGCTCAGCGCATAGAGGCCTCGCAGCCCGTGGCTATTCTCACAGCATCGTGCGGCATCGATGGCAACAAGCCGCCGATGAGTTACAAGCCTCTCGTGGAGGAGGCATGTACCATTTCCTCCCACAAACCCGATAAAGTCATCGTCTGGCAGCGTGAGCAAATCCGATGGCATCCTATCAAGAAAAACGACGGCGAACGAAACTGGCAGAGCATCGTGAAGAGCTGTCGTGCGAGGGGGATCAGGGCAGAGTGCGTGCCGGTCAAGTCAACGGATCCGATATACATCATCCACACGTCCGGGACGACGGGGTCGCCGAAGGGGGTGTTGAGAGACGCTGCCGGTCACGCCGTGGGCCTCCATCTGTCGATCAGCTATCTCTTCAACATCCACGGTCCCGGGTGCGTGTCATTTACGGCTTCTGATATCGGATGGGTGAGACCCCACATTCTCACAACAAGTTGTTGTTATCATTGTTAACGATTGGTGATACAGGTCGTTGGGCACAGCTACATCGCCTATGCCCCTCTCTTCACCGGCGCGGCAACGGTGCTTTACGAGGGCAAGCCGGTCGGGACGCCAGACGCGTCGGCCTTCTGGAGAATCGTAGAGGAGTATAAGGTGAACACGATGTTCACGGCCCCGACAGCGTTGCGCGCCATCAAGCGCGACGACCCCGAGAACAAGTTCCTCAGGCAAGTGGGCGAGCGCGGAGGTCTCCGGACCCTCAAGGGTCTCTTCCTCGCCGGGGAGCGGTCCGAGCCGGCACTCATCACCATGTACCAGGAGCTTCTCGAGCGATACGGAGCAGTCGACGCCCATGTCGTTGACAACTGGTGGTCTACCGAAGCAGGCTCCCCGATCACGGGGAGAGCTCTCGTGCCGCACGCGGGGAAAGACAGGAAGACGGACGTCCGGGACCATCCTCCGCCCAAGATCAAGCCCGGCAGTGCTGGAAAAGCGATGCCGGGCTTCGACATACGGATCGTGGACGATGCCGGCAACGAGGTGCCCAGAGGCACGATGGGGAACATCGTCCTCGGCCTGCCACTCGCGCCGACAGCGTTCAGAACGCTATGGCAGGACGAGGAGCGATTTTACAAAGGATACCTGAAACGCTTTGATGGAAAATGGCTGGATACAGGAGATGCGGGCTATATTGACGCCGAGGGATACGTCAACGTCATGTCCCGGAACGACGATGTGCTAAATGTCAGCGCCCATCGTCTGTCGAGTGGTAGGTCTCACTTTCCCCTTGAATTAAAATGTGAGCAGAAAGACTGATGAGTGTAAAACACAGGCGGCCTCGAACAAGCCATCACATCCCACCCTCTCGTAGCCGAGGCCTGCGTGGTCGGCATCCCGGACGCCCTCAAAGGCCAGCTCCCCTTCGCCTTCATCACGCTCTCGACGCCCGATCATCCGACCTCGGCAGTGCCCGACGGCAAGCTGGCCGACGAGATCCAGGCGCTGGTGCGGTCGCAAGTCGGCGCCATCGCGACACTGGGCGGGCTCATCCAGGGGAAGGGTATGATCCCAAAGACACGCAGCGGCAAGACTTTGCGTCGTGTCCTGAGAGAGTTGTTGGATAATGCGGTCCACGGCGAGTTTGACAAGGAGGTGCAGGTGCCGAGCACTGTTGAGGATGCTGGCGCGGTCGAGGTTGCGAGAGCCAAAGTCAGGGAGTACTGGGAGATCAAGGGGGAGGGGCACAAGAGCACAGAGGCAAGGGCGAAGCTGTAACTTAGACTACTTGGCAGAGCGAGCGTTCTTTGAACAATACAGAGCATCAGATCATGGTCTTGGTTGCGGGTACGGGTTGCGCGATGACTTGAGGGACAAATGTGAACTAGTCGGCCATGCAGGGTTTGTAAGTCAACCCGGACAGGTTGTAGGCAAGACTGCGGATATTTGTGACTCTTCAAACTAATGGTAGCTGATGTATTTGGACTCGCCGTTTACTCTGTCCATTGTCAAGCTCTGACTACTTGTCTACTTCGCGTCCATCAGCTTTGATGCACCTACAAAAGAAATCATGAACTATCAAACGCTTACCTGACAAGACCATACTTCAAATCTTTGGGGAATCTTTCCCTGAACCCCTCAACGAATGCCCGTCTCAGTGGCAAGCAGGGGCTTCGAATGTCGTTCTAAAGCGCCACAGCAACAGAACTCCATGTCACAAGTTCAACATCATCGAATCAGCCCAAGAGGCAGAGACTACATGTCCAGGTACAAGAATATCGAACCACCACCGATCGACAAACAGCACACACGTAACCATCTATAATATCACATAATCATGCGCTTGCGGCAGCGCGGCTAACACGTCCCGGCCATGCTGTGCGACTTCCCAACATGACGGCACTGCTGAGCTGGCACCGCATGCCCCAGCATCAGACCAGGAGGACATGATTACATATCGAATCCTGTGTCCCAACTTTTTCCAACGGGAGTGTCCGGCCAGGGAGTCGCAAGAGGCTTTTACGCAACGGCTGTCGCGCAAAACCACATAACCCACCGCCACGCCGAGACGGCTCACCCTTCAATCTGCTCTCCTCGTTCGACATGTTTGACAAAGCCCTCGCTCGCCCCCCACGAGCCCTCGACACGCATCCAGTCATTTCTTCCCATTTCCAACTTCGAAATAACGTTACGAGGTGCTGAACCCACCCCAAGATCCCGTGTCCTCGTCCAGCGGATGTCACTTGAGAAGAAAATACGGACGGTGCGACATCAGAACCCGTCCGCTACGAGTACCACGCGCCCGCAGCTGCGTGATACAGACCGCAAAGAAAACATCCAGTCCTTCACTTGGCCCATGGCCTCGTAGTCCGTGTCTCCTCCCCTGGGTCCCCTCTCCTAGGATCCCTGGCGGTGTAACCAAGGCCAGTCCGCAAGCACGCTCCCCATTTTCCCTTTCCCCGGCAACGAAACGGCTTGCAGCCGGTGCCGCGACAGGAAAAAAAAATAAAAAAAATGACCGACCTGATGCTCGCCCGCCCGCCCGTATCGAGTCGTGCCGTCGTACCATGTTTGGGTCTACGGGTCGTCGAGCCTTTGTGTTACCACAATGATGCTGTGAAGAGGAGCATGTTTTCCGGGCCGGGCAAGATCTCCGCAGTGTTGTGTTGCGCAGAGAATCGGACGGGAATCCTTGCGGTGTAGTTTTCTCTTTGTTCTCTATGGGCAAAGCCGGCAAGGGATAGTGATGCTGCACGAACCAGCCTGAGAGGCCCCCGGATGGGCCTGGAACATTGAGAATTTCGAATCTGTAAGGGATAGAAGATGCTAAAGAACGCTTCGTATGCTAGAAAGAGTTTGCCTGCCCATCTTATGCTTGGTATCATGATGTCTCCAGTCCCCAAAAATGCCAAGAGCGTACGCAAAGTAGCCGTCAAACCCATGTAGAAACCGTCATCCAACTTCATGCGCCTCAAATGCAATCGCAATGGTGATCGGTCATCGACTAGCCGAACCAGCGGAAGGACTTGTCGAGGACGGCTTTCCAAACATGCCGTAGACGCTCTTCTGTCCCTCTCTCGCAACCTTCAGCGGTGCAAACCTTGCTTCCGATAACCGAGTTCCTGCCTTTAGACTCTCGAGCACCCTTTCCGAAGCCGTCAGTACATGTTTGCAGGTATGAAGAAGATAGTCAGGAGAACATACCACTCGACTCCAACGTACTTCACTCCACAGCCGCCCACCTTGCGAATCTCCTTCTCCAGCTTGCCACTTGCGAGGCCACCGCCGGCTCCAGCCCCGACTCCCGCCGGCCTGCCCACGATGACGTGCGTAACCTGCCTCCGGCCGAGGTGTATCGACATGCGGGCGCCATTTTCGACCAGCACGCGCTTGAGCTTGTGGTCCGAGATAATGGGATGCGTGCTGCCGTTGACATAGACAGTTACGCCCTCGAACAAGCCAAGTCCAGCAGCTGCTTTCTCCTCCTTTTCTTCGTCCTCCCTCCTGCGGGCCTCCATAATGGCTTCCTCGTTTGTTGAATCTCCTCTCACGGCTGATGTCGTCGAAGCAGCGGATCCAGCGTCAGAGATGGACGAGCCGCTCCTCGTCAGCCCCGGCCTCGCGAGCATGTCGGCAACGCTCGTCGTTGCCCGTGCCCTGACGTTCTTGGGCACAACCATCTTGAGCTTCTCATCGTAGTCTTCGCTCCCGGCGCCGTAAGTATCGCTCATGCGGACGCCACCGGAGTGGCCCGCAGCGAACTGCCCGGCGAGTTTGCGGGCTCGGCTGTCCCGCCACCCGAGAGTCGCGCCGGGTGCCGTCTCCGGGCGTTGATGGCCGGTAGCGCTGGAATTGTACGGATCGAAGTTGTTGCTTAAGCGTGGCTTCGCGGCCGGCGGCAGGGGAGTCTTTTCTGGCGGCGGCATCGTGTTGTATGCAGCAGGAGGAATGTCTCTTTGCTTTTTCTTTTTTTTCCTTCTGCCTTGATGCACAAAGGGTCGGGTTGGACGACGTGCAGTTGATATTAGGTAGGGAATAAGAAGTTCATGCACGTCAACACTGCGACTACGACGTCGTTCAAGTCCATGGGTCGGAATGGGAAACGACTGGTCGAAATGACGATTACTTTGTATTTTTTTTTTTAGTGTATTCTCTATTTCCCACCAAACAAAGACAGCCTCCCAAACGCGAGGGACGCGTAGCCGCAACACGGGAGGCACAAAGCGCAGGACGATCAGGGCCAATCCAGGCGCGAAGAAGGCGCGGGGCACGTGACCCTGTTTTGTGTGTTCCTTCCTCCTCCTCCAAGGGAAGGGAAGCGCCCGGTTCAGGTGCAGCGCAACGAACGAAGGCAGTCCCAGTCCCGGTGAGAGACACGACCTGACGGTGTGTTTCTCTCCACAACCTGGGAAGTTGTTGGTAACTTGGTGTTGCATGATAGTGCCTCTCACCAGGCCCGGGTGTCTTCCTTCAAGTCAGTGTACGACGCACCTACCTACCCAAGCTCCCAATTCCAACAACGTGAGGCATCTCCAGCTGCGCTGCCCTGCTGCCCTGCATACTCTTCACAGCTATATGTACGCAGTACGCCGTACGTATGCGCGCATGTGCACGTCAAAGTCCCTTGGAACCTTCCGCAAGCTGGAAGCCAAAAGCATGACCGAAACGCTTCGACCATAGGGGACCTTTCACCTTTCACCTCAGCTTCAACCTCGGAGACTCCTGCAGGTACGGATACACCATCATCAGCCTAATGTTAACACCGGACCGACACGCCCCTCTCCCTAAACAACCATTGTTTCTTCCCACGAGCCCACACTCAACCAATCGACCGACGCACATGCCCACCCGCGCACACACACGAGCCCACGGAACCGGAACCGGAACTGTCAGTGTGAAGACGGACGTCAGGTCGAGACGCAGTGAGGTGCGAAAGCGAAGACACCCCGAAAGAGAGAGAGAGAGAGAAAGAGACAGAGTCCGCCAAGGTCAAGATGTTTGCCTTTTTCTCCGGAGGAGTACCGGACTTGGACCTCAGATGTGGCTTCCACAACCCAACAATACCCCCAACAGAAGGCTATTCCTATCTTCTACCACCACCACCACCACGACCAAGAAACACTCCAGCGACAGTACTGAGTACCGAGTACAATGGCGTACGATATCGCCAAAACCAAAAAAAGAGGAAACAGAGTTCCGTCCCTTTGATCGTCGCATCCACCCGTAAACTGCATTCGCACATCGATGTCCTCGCTGCGGCAAAAAAACAAAGCCACCCAATCGGTCTCCAATGTCGCCCGCTCTGGCAGCGCATCCCCCACAGACGACGCCAGTCATGCACATCACGCCCTCTCCAACTCCATCGGCCGAAGCTTGCACCTTAAAGAAAAAGCTTACACAGCCGGATTCCCCTGCTTCAGAGAATCACCGAAGCTTCGCCTCTTCCCACACCCATTCGCCCGTCCGCCGTCCAGAGAGGTGCCAGACGCAAAGCTTGTAGCATCCAAGCTCTCTCATCTCAGGTACACCTAGCTCCGGCCCAACAATTGACTTAGATCCCCAAACCTCTGCCGCGCGGCGACCGCCGGGAAACACCAAACGAAAAGGGTCGTTTCCTCCGCCCCGGACCTGGCCTGCCACATCGTCGGCTCGCTCACTGCTGCACCAACTCGGGGACTCCCATGTCTGCCATCTTCGCCTCTTCCCGGACCAACTTACGCACACACGCATGCACGCCAACTGCACCACCAGATGCAGCCTTCCTTGCCTGCGAACCTTTTTTTCCTTTCTTCCCTCTTCTTCTCCTGCATCAAGACTGCTCTTCCCCTGGGGCGACCCTTGGACACTCGACAGAAACACCGGTGCTCCGTCACATGTATAACACACCCTTAGGTTCTTATCATGCCGTACCAGGAGTTCATGCACGATGCCCGCTGCCCGCCGCGCCGCTGCCCACTACTTTGTACCTGCCTTCCGAGACTTCTCTCTCCCCTCCTCCTGCCGCAGTGTTTCGCGGCTACATTCGCTGGGACAGGGCGCGGGAGGTAAAGGATGCTGCCCTGCTGCCCTGCTGCCCCTGACAGCAACCTCGACGGCGGCATGTGACATGCCCTGCGACGCCTACATACATCAAACCACCTAACATGCCATTCATTGCAGACTGTGAGAAATGACAAGCAACCAAACTTCCGGGGAAAAAGAAAGCTGAAATCGACAAAACGCACCGAGGCTTGCATATTCTGCGCGCTTTTGCTGCACAGCAACTAGGCGCCGCGCATTCTTCAACGCTGCACTGCGCGTGCTGGCTGCTACTGCACTGCACCACTTGCTCAACTACGTAATCCCGTCCCCGAAAACGACTTCATCCAACGGCCCAGAACCTCGTCAAGTCGGGATAAAGTCGAGACAAGACAAAGTCATCTCACAAAACCGCAAGGTTGCAGGGTTCTGAAGGGCAGGGAGGACTTTGGCGAGACAGGAAAAAGTCAATCACCCTCCGCCGAGCCCCAAGCTCCCTCGCGCAGCTCCCGTCCTCTCTCACGTGAGATCAATCAGGGACGCTAGAGACCGCCGCAAGGGTCAACGAGAGGGGGGCGAACCGTTTCAAGCGAGCAAGTTCTACCCCGACTCGACGATTCATCCAGTATCAACTTGAAGGCGCTGACAAGGCAGTGCCACCCGCAAGCGGCGGCAAGGGAACTCCAGCTCGTGCCCGAGATTCCACGTCACTTTCGCTTGACCCCGTCCCTGACAGTTATATGATCTGCCCAGCATGCGCCTGCTTGCTGCGGTCCAGGTGCGCAGGAGCCATTTCTCGATACCTGCTCTGTTTCCTCAAGCTCTACGGTGTCCGTGAGCAAGCAAGCAGGTCTCCCCCCGGGGCAACTCTGTGATCCGTGATCTCGCCGCCGCCACCCCATGTACGAGCAGCATGCATACCCGTCCGTACGCGCATGCAGGCCATCGACCCTATCTCTCTTCCCGGGGACAGCTGCCAGGCCTGGTAAGGAAGGAGCGGGTTGTTATTTCCATATGGCATCCACTTCGCGGATAGACCTGGGTCATGGCCACCAGCGGGCTCCAAACGCGAAGACGACGACGACGAGCGAGAGCGGGGGACTCACACGCAGGTGGATATCTCGAGAAAAGGTCGGCCAGGTCCAATTCCGACATCATTCAATATTGCTGTCATAACTATTATCATTCCACCCTGCTGGCTCACACCGGTCGTGTCCCAGACAAAAAGGTTGTCTCGCCTCGGGAGCTAAGTTCGGGATAAATCCAAAAAGACAGCGAGAAAAAAAAAGATACCTCACCCCCCTCCTGGGCCAGAGAGGGAAAGGAAGAGAGAATAAAAGACGCACTGGAATGCGCCGTCTACGTACCGGCGACGACTGTGCGTTAGAGAAAGTAGAGGAGGGCGGCTGTCAGAAGTCAAAGTGCGCCGAGGTTGGCAAAGATTTTTGCTTAGCTTCAAGCCGAAGACGAAAAGGGCACAGTGCAGCCGTCCCTTTGGTTACAGACAGAGACGAACAAATGACAGAGAATCGAAGCCGAAGAAAGTCAAAACAACAATGTGCAAACTCGGCGCACAAAGACCAGACAATCTAACAAGGGGCAGCGGCATTTGGCGGGAAGTCTTCCAACGTACAGCAGCAGCAGCAGCCGCAGCAGCCAGCTCCCAAGGCCAGGGCCGCTGCATTGCCTTACATGCTAATCGCTGTAGCACTACTGCCGCGCGACTGGCACATATGCGAATCATACTTGCTTGCATCCTGTGGTCTTGACGGCGAACGATTGGGCCCGTCCTGTTGTACTTCCCAACTGCTGAGGATCAGTAGCATCATTTGGCTCGCCCGTTTCCTTCAATTTGCCTCGAACGTCCCCGGGGTGGGAGGATGATCGGTGGCAGAGACGACGGCGGCAAAAGGTACTGATGTAGGCAATACATACGTCTGGCTCCCGGTGCTTAATGAGCATCGACGTATCGGTGGCGGAGCTGTGTTTTGGCGATACCCCCATTCGCCGCTGCCTCACGTTCAGCTCTTCCTATCCCCCCAACCCCCGTGCCCCCTCAGCGGGATACGCACTATTTTGTCATACTGCGCATTTCTGCATGTGAGGTATGCTGTACTTTGACAGCCAATATTCGACATTGAACCCCCTCCCCTCACCACCTCCCCTGCTCCAGGTCTAGCGTTGGGTACAGTACATCTGACATATTACTTCCCGAGGAGGCGCGGCGGCGGCGGCGACGGCGCATCTCTTGCCCACAGACACAGACTACTGCGTACAGGCGCAAGGGCTAGCTGGCAGACAACCTACTGCGGAGACAGGCCAGGCGGGCAAGCCCAGCAAAAGCCAGAGCCAGCCAGCCAGCCAGAGAGGTAGCAGGCCGGAAAAAGTTGGGGGCAGGAAATGGGAAGGTGAGGGGGGAAATAAGTGGGAAAGGGTTGCGAATGTAACGCAGGCTCAACAGGCGAGATGTTCCGCCCATCATCGCCTGCCCTCCTTCTTTCTCGTGCAGCGGCAGCCGAGAGGGAAATCTCACGTTGGGGGCGCCTTGGCGATGCTGGGCCCGGCCTGGGCCAGGCCCTTTGCTTTTTCCTCTCGTCTTTCTCTGCTAACATGATTTTTCCATACACCACCCAGGATGCTAACTACACGTACTCACACGCACCACACACCTACACACCTCTACACGAGTTGACAACGCAGCGGCGCCGGCTGCTTGCTTGATCGAGGTGGGAAGGGAAGGGAGGGAGGGGCTGACCGGAAGATGCGCGCGCGCTCGCGCGCGTGTGTGTGTTGAGATATGGTGTGCTCCGGGGAGCGCGATGCTCCCGCGGACGGCATAACACCCTACTTACTTACTCCACGGTACACAGTAGAGACCAAGGGCACATAAGCCCAACGGCATCGCGTCTCTTGGCTCTTTTGCCTCTCGGCTGCGAATTTGATAAAAAGAAAAAAAAAGCAACATCACAGATCAGCTTTTGTGCCTCCTGCTCGAATTCTCTAGAGCCCTGTGGTGTACACACACAACATGCAGGCTGTTTTCTCCGTGTATGATGATCACCCTCAAGCAGGCAGGCAGGCCTGCGATGTGCGGTTTGTTTGCAGCGCCAGCCAGCATTGCAGGGAAAGCAGACAAGGGTATTACTACTGGGTACGGTAGGTGGTAGAAAAAAGCGCCGCGGTGGGCGCGGGGGGGCGCGCAGTACAGACGTAGTGTACTCACAACACACACACATACACACGCGCACGCGTGTTGGATGCGGGTGGAAGTTTGGCTGTGTGGGCTAATGTAGGACAGGTAGATTCTCATCAGATCTTCCAAACATAACACACATGCGAGGCTACCTTACTCCTCCTGTACAGGACGCAGCTATCCCGACGTATGTTGCTGCTCATGCACACGACGGAAGGGAAGACGGGGGGCACCGCTCTTGGGGGTGGGAGGGGCCAGCCAGCAGTAGTGTAGCAGCAGCATTGGCAGCAAGCAGCAGCCCCAATCCACCCAGCCCAGAACAACATAAACCGGACCCAGGTAAGGCGGGATAGGTAGTTGGATGCTCCACGTAGCTCAAGGCAAGGTACGATGCAATAATGGTGTGTGTATGTACGCAGTACAGCGTACTAGTTAGAAGTCCGTCATTGGAGGGGGCGTCAGCGCCCCCCACCGCCTCTGGAGTTGCCGTGTCCAATGGATCTCGAAGAATTAGCCGTCGCCAAAAGCTCGTATCAAAAAGATGTGCTGCTGACCGACTTGACCGCAACAGAGGGAGGCTTGAAGAGAAGGAGAAGAAGAAGAAGAAGAAGAAAAACACTAAGCATTGGACACGTATTGGCACGAGAGTCGCTGGTCAGTCCAGCGGGCGACGTTGAGCGGGAAGAGCGGGTCTCCATTATCTCTTCCAAGACAAGGAGAAATACAATAAACAATAGGGGATTGTTCTCCGGGAGAAGCTCGTCGGCTTACGTCTTTCAAAGACCGGGTTGTCTTTCGTCGTTGAGAATGTCTCAGCCGAGCAGGAACGGCGGTTCGTAGCGACCGACCGAAAGCCGGTGGCCCGGTGGGCGCGATACCACATCAGAGCTAGAAGAGAGATAGACAGCAGGACAGGCTGGAAAAAAAAAAAAAAAAAAAAAAAAAAAAAAAAAAAACCAAACCACCCGCCAAAGACAGTGAGAGACAAGACGAGACTCAAGTCTAGGATAAATGCCGTGGCTGGAACAGCTCACACACAACACCACTGAAAGAGAGCAACATGGTGCGCGCCCCACGCCGGTCTAAAGGTAGAGGTAACCCGTACCCCGCCCCCCACCTCCCTCCCCCCCCCCCATCCTGACCGAACGGCTGAGCGATGTAGGAGGTGGTCGAGAATCCAGGTCGACAAGAGCATGTATCCGTACATCGTCTTGAGAAAGAGAGCAACAGCAGTAATCAGAAGAGACACTGCGAGAGATGGAGGAGAACTGGAGAAAGATGCGAAACGGGGGGTAGGTGGAGGAAAGCGACCAGGAGGGGCGCGGCGATGGTGCCCGCACACGCCCCTCCGCTCATCGCATCGTGCCATTCGCCTCCACGTGAAAGCTGCACACAAAAACTCAACGTTCAGCAGCGGCGGCGGGAAAACGCTGCAAGGTAGCCCTGCCAGCGCAGCGTCGTGGCTCCAGAGGGGGGTCAGCAAGCCGGCTCGTTTGGGCATAGGGCTATTGGCTCGCAGCGGGCGGAGAAGCAAGCGACGATGGCCTGGTGGGCCGGGGTCCAGGCCTGGTCCAGGATGGGGCATGCCATCATTATCACCACCATTGGTCTTTTTTTTTTTTTTTTCCCTCCTCCCCCTCACCCTCTCCCCTCTCTGTGTCAGTCTCCAACGAAACCCCAAGAGGGTCGCTGTAAAGAGGCCACAAGAGTAGCGGTGAGGACGATGCTAACCCCAATCAGTGAAGCCATTATGGCCTCCACCAACCTCGCCCGGAGGCGCGCCTCAACGCCACAGTGTCAGAGACGGGGACATCACCTCGGGCTTCAACCTCAATGACTCTCCCGCAAGAGCTGCTGCAAGTGCAAGTGTGCGCTCTCATCTTTGTCTTGGTGCCCTCGTGCCGTTGTCGGGGTTGTGCAGTCCGCGACGCGAGGTGGAGGGGGGTTTAGAGCAGTGCGTTCTGCCCACCCGCGTCTCTTGAAGAAGAGCGACCTCACCAGTGCACCATGATACACGTGTGGCACAAGCAAGCTGCGGGTAGAAATCCGGGGTTGATCACAACTCGTAACATTCCCATCCTGCATGTCCCAAGGCGGCCTTCCATTCTTCGAGAATAGACGGTCTGTCTTGTCTCGTGCCAAGAGCCCGTCGAACGGCACGTGCTACATCAAACGGTGAACGGTGAAATTCCGGTCAGCGTCGACTGCTTTTGTTGAGTGCAAGTGAAACGTATCTTGAGCTGGATTCCATGCCATATTGCGCAGTCTTCAGTCCATTCTCGATCCGGTTTATGATCCCATTCGACCGGCATCATCGTCGACGTGGGACTGAGAAAAATGCCCATTGGACTGGTGCATGTCTCGCGCGGCGCCGCGGCCGTCTGACATGGTTCCATGACGCTGCGGTACGGGAGGAACTCCTCGTGCTTTCATGTGCTATGTAAGGCGGAAAACGGTCCGCTCATGCATGCCAATTGGCGAATGGGGGCTCTCAGGAGCTACTTCCAGATCCTATGATTTGCATGATAGTTGAATCTCTTCAAGGAACTTCCTGCTTGCATGGTGAACCATCCACCGGGAAAGGTAGTCTAAGAAGACAACTTGCTTATAACGACTCAAGATGCCGATGCAGACTTTCGACCGCTTCTGCTGTCTGTCTCTTCTTTACCCGTCGACAGCGCAAATGGCGGCGCCAAGCCCACGCAACCGAAATATCAATCTAGATATTTATTCGAGACCCAGACTGTGCACGCGCTGAGCAAAACCTTCAGACGCATGGCTAACCTTCCCCGTAGCAATGTCGCCGAAGGACCAAAAGAAGGCTTTATCAGATTCGACATGCCCGCGACCAAAACTCCAACCCGACTGGCATTGCGCCCATCACCGATTCGAGAAATGCGTCCGACCCAAGCAGAAGAGCTGCGGCGGCGTGTATTGGTAGGTGTAGGACGGGGTGTGTTGTATGTGTGTGGTGGTGTGGCAGCCGACAACGTGGATAGCTGTGATTCGCCTGATTGCGATGCGGTTCGAACTACTGGGATCTCTACCACCCCAGCTCAGAGCGAACCCAGCTCAGAGCGAAGATGGCGCTGGACTGATAAGCCAAAGCGCCAGATTTACTCTGCAAGCCCCGGCCGGGGAACAACTGGCGCATCCTGGAGGTATCCACTACATGGCCAATCCTCACCTGTCTTATTGTCCTGTACATGCCAGAAAGGGACGGCAATTATCGTGATTTCCGGTACGTCCGTATGTAGGGGAAGATAAGGCCCCAGGTATTGTGTACGGAGGCTGGCAGAAACGACCTTGCGGCATCTTTGTCCTGGCAGTGGTGAGTGAATACGGGGTCTTGATGTAGCCCTTCGGATATTCGTACTGTGGTTCAGTTGTCAAGCATGACACCCCGACTCAGCAAAACCAGAGGCTTCTTAGAGGATAAACGTTCCGTGAGTCAAGTCGGACACCGTCGTAAACCCTCTCAGACGCGCCCAGCCAGACCAGCCAACGACATCTCTTGGAGAGGAAATTCCCCATTCCGGGATGCACTGCACCTTGCCAGCGCTGAAAGACCTCGGGAGTGATGATGGATTGAAGTATGAGCCGAGCAAAGTGAGAGACAAGGCTCAAGAAACAGCTCAGCAACACTACTGGCAGATGCGTACCCAGTGCCTTGCAGACAGAGCGTAATTTATTTTAAAAAAATAAAATAAAAAAAAAAGGGAAAAAAAAAGAAAGAGGTTGACGGATAGGCTAATGTGGCTAGGAAGGCATGGGTTCTTCCACCGAAACTGACACCGATGTGCCAGCTTCCAAGGTGGCAAGTGGCTCGCAAATCGTTGCATGCGAGAGAAAGCAAGTCATGTGAAGTGAGCCATAGTTTGCGGTTAAAATCAAAATTGCCGCCGGCCACGTCGAATCGTTTGTCTATACGGCATGATGGCCTTTCTCTTGCTTTTTGGTGGCGGAGTCTTGGTCTCTGATCGGTGACCGGGCCGCTCCGGCTCAACAATTTAGTAAACGTAATATCCGTGAGCGTTATTCAGGATCTTGGCTGTTCCGACAATTGTCCAGCTGTCGTACTGTAGGCGTCGATGGATATGGACGTCGAGTGGAGTGGCAGACGACAACGAGGGCAATCTGGAGTTGCCTGAGGCCAAAAACAACGGCTAAGGTAGCCTGGTCTTGAGCCGCGGGAGGCAAGCTCAAGGTAAGGCCACGTCTCGCCGCATGTATCTGGGTACAAGCAGTTAGCAGACAGCGACGTAAGCTGGCGGCTGGGGTCCTCCGGGGGGAACTGAAACGCACCCCTCCATCGTGCCGCCAGTCGGAGCAGTTCATTGGCCAGGTCTTAGCTTAGCCGCCTTGCAGCTGGGTCATGCAAGTGCTCCAGCCAACATCAACATCACACTCTAGTCCCTGTCGTATGTGCCCTCTTTGGCAGCCCAAGATTTAAGATGTCTGCAGGGTCTGGACGACGTGGGAACCGGGGGGAGGGGCGCAAGATGCGACGCTGATTGCTGTTGGATGCCATGCCATGCCATGCCATGCCATACATAGAGACCAGACCACTTCGTGGATACTGTCCCTTCATACCTTACACAAAATGCTGCTCGGAACACCCCGGTCCTGGTCACTGTGAGCTGCCGCATCCTTGGGATGCGAAGTACGGTAGTCTTGCGCGGGAACCAGGCTTGTTGAGCTACCTGCGAGGATGATGCCGTTACTGTCAGATGTGCAGATGCTCTACACAAACATCCGGCACGAACTTCGATGCCAAGATGCGAGCTTTTAGGCTTGCTGGAAGGTATGGTTTGCTGTTGAAACACCGTCATGTACATTTTTGGATCTTCATACCGTCGTCGAAATTTGACCTCTATCACATGACCCGAGTGTGGTATCTCGTGAAAGATAGATTGACCAACCTGCGGAGGCTCAGAAGGCTGCTGTGCAAGTCCCAGGCCTGTCGCTCGAGCGTTGTGTGGAAAAAAAAAAAAAAGGAATAAAAAGAGATGATGGCCGACATTTGCGTGTGTCATCTCGACGTTGAGCTGATTCCCGCCCGCACCCTGTCGCAGTTTGTTTCGGCGCTCAGCATCCGATCGAGTAGAAATCGCTGATGCGCCCAACCTTCTGAACTTCGGCCCACCCCGGGCGGTGCCTCGTCCCTTCGATAAGTTTTCCCACCAAGACCTCGCTTCTACTTCCTGGCTGGTGAGTTTTGTATCTGGAGCCAAGCAGCCATTGATTTCTGTCAAACTATGAATTCGCTCCAGGAAGGGTGCCCTGTATTGTTCGACTACCAGCTCTTTCTTGCGATATCGCTGAAGGAGTCCGGCGTTCGTGCGGCGAGAATCAGCGAGAATCAGGACCGAAATCGACATGCTCATGATTAGGACGATTGCGTGAAGGATAAGCAGCGATTGGAGGGATGGGTTACATCAAGAATGGCGTGTCGTCGCTCTAGACGCCTCGCGGCAAGAGAGACGCCGGCTGATCCTTGGAAAAGAACCTGATGACTCGGAAAGAGGACGGTCCAATGACAACAGCGGGATGGAACATTGACAACGTTGACGCCCGGCAGATGATCTCAGTTAGCTGCGTGCGCGACAGGAGGTACTGGTGCCCAGGAGAGAGCAAAGCCTCCGCCGTCGCTTCCGCCTCCGCCTCACGTCTCCCTAGATATGCGGTCCGACTGAGACACGCACAAAGGCGAGCAGGAGAGAAGAGAAGAATAAACAAGTCCGCGCCCGCAGGGCCCAAAAAAAAAAAGGAAGGGGTTCGAACGACTGGTACATTGCCAGAATGGCTAGCCAAGAATCGACGAAATGGGAGCGCGCCTTGTGTATTAAGCTTCGATGCTGGGAACTCCTTCTCCACCCTTGCGTTTGTTTTTCAATATCGTTGGCCAGCCCATTATTGGCAACTTTCAACGAGAAACATTATCCATTCTGGGCCAGATTAGCCCACGAAAGAAGATGTGACAAGTAGTAGACCGGCTATACTCTCAGAAACCCGAGTTCGGTGAAGGTAGCGTCCTGAGACTGTTAGTGGCTGGTCACCAAGCCGATCATGACGACGGTCTAAGGCTGATGACCTCTTTTTCGACTTCTATTTTGGTGCGGTGCGGTGCAATCTGTTGGGTTGGGGATGCCGGGCTGTCGGACCTAGACGATAACGCAGGACTCGTATACCTGAGTTACGTCAAGTCGCATATTTTCCAGCTGAGTGGTATTTTCTTGACTGTAGCCGCTGTTCTGAATTAATGCTCGTCGCGACGTCCTACTATGCAGTAGTGCTTCGGTCGCAAGCCCTCGTCTCTGCAGTCTTGTCGGGTATGGGCCCCTGTTCAGTTTTTCCGCGTGGACGAAAACCAAAACCGGGGTGGCTGGAGAAACGAAACTAAGCAGGTATTGGTTGCGTTCTCTCTGCGGACCCAAGTAGATACGTACCGCGAGTTGAAACTGCGTGCGAAATCCGATCCAAGTTGTTTCTGGCATATAGACAAAAAAAGGCGCGAATACTTTGCGGCGCGAGGATTGAGTCTTGGTTTTGAACTTATTTCTATTTTTCAATGCTCACAAGCATCAAGAAAGGCGAGCAAGCTGGCCAAGCCTGCTGATAGGGCCAATAGTGATAGGATCCTCCATCGTCTCCCGCCAAATTTTGTCGAATCGGTTGTTACAGTCATTCGGAGACACACCTGCACAGCGGTGTCCTCAACTGAGAGCGGATTGTAGAGTTGCCCCCAGCGGCCGACTTGCGAGGGTATGCAGACGGATGGTTGATACGTACTTGCTGCGCGGCGTACAGGACGGAATCTTGCATTGGACTGTGCATGCCCCCACACGAGCTTCCATGTCGCACCATGTCACCAAGACATTTCCCTCCACCGCTGCCTCTAATTCGGCCAGCCCCGCTGCGGCCTGTGTCAGCGCACTGCCTGCGTGCGTCGGTTGTCATAGTGTCTCTCGAAAGCAGACACACGCCTCGGCTGTGCCTTGAACCGTTTGGACTTCAGGGTCAGAGTTGATGGGCGACTGAGACTGAGACTGTGGAAATGGTGTTTGCAAGTCTCAATGGCGCATCAACGGTGTACAGAAATGCGCCCTTTCTGACATGAGCTTCTGAGTGCTATGTAGGGCTAGACATAGCCTGATGACCCCTGGTGCGGGATAAGCATCCAGTATGCCCACATGGATGCAGCTGCATGTATTGCTCGGCTTGCGGGCCTTGAAGAGGTCGGATAGCAAGGATTGGTCGCCATCTGACCTCGGCGTCATTTGCCTTCCCCCCGACTCCTGCCTTTGGATCTGGAGGAAGTATGAGGACGGAGCGGGTTGGATGTTTGCCTTTTACTGCATGAAGCTAGAGAGAAAACTTTGTACGCCTTGAGGAGTCGACGTCATGTTGTGCCTTTCCTTCTCTTCTCATCGCCATCATCAGCCATAGCCACTGTGGTCGTTGGTGGCGTCGTGTTTCACAGTTTCTAGCGCTGTTGCGCGTGGAATGATGGCCGGCATTGTCAGGCTTGCTTCTAGGTCCTCATTGACATCCAGGAGCAAAACGGTCGAAAGCAGGATATCAATGCCTGCGATCATTAAATCATGCCGTCCCTAACTGCAGAAATCCTGCACTGCAGAATGCTGAAAATGTGAGGTTCCCGTCATGAAATTCCTTCACTGTCGTTCCTAGGTTGCCTTGGTGCCGAACCAAGCAACTACCGACTGCCAGCCTTTCGTGTGGTGGCCGTCTGGGAACCGCGACGATCAAGCCACAAGAAGCCTCAAGAACTGGAGGTCCTGAACACCTTTCAGGAGTTTGCCGGCGGACTACCCCATTCGCAGCTGTTCTGGCGAGCCTGTTCACATCGTACTTGTGAAGTGCTCATAGATCTTCATCAATCCGTCGCCACAGCCTCAGTTGGCGCGCAGACACCTACATGCCTTGCGCATGGATGTCGCGAATTTTAGGATCAAGAAACGAGAACGCATCATGATCCCGAAACAGAAATCGGCGATGTACTGAAAGTTAGATATCGATCTCGCAGACAGACGGTGGCTACCCACCTTGACCGTCGGGAGACGTAGACATGCATTTCGACTGTAGCTACAAGCGCAAGCTGCCAAACCCGACTGAACCCCATGCTTTGACCGTTATGTTGATTGGGCTGAGTGCGACTGACGATGCAGGTCCAGGTCCGACGAACTGCACCAGAGGTCTGGGAAGCCGGGAACCGGTCCGTGTGGAAGTAAACTCAATTGTAGAGTTTGGAGCATTTGGGGCATAAACGGCAGACATGCACGTCTCGATCCCCATGCTGCAGATTTGGAAACGCGTTAAGCATGCGGCACAAGCCTGCTTAACAGAACTATGCAGTGTGGCGCAGAACACTTCGCAGAGCCTCTCCGCTCCGCGAACATCTTCGCGTTGAGAAAGAGGCACGATGGAGCCCGAGAAATCCCAGCCGGATTTCACTCCAACCCGATTCATGATGCTGCAGTCGGACAAGGTCCGTGACTTCGAGATTGGAGATAGAGATTGTGGATTGTCGGGGTGTTTGCAACCCGCCGCGATACGCTCGCACGTTAGAGTGGATTCTTCAGACCCTTGAGTCCTGGACCATCCAAGGGTCAGGGCTGTGGACGACAACGAATTATCCAAGGCGCAAAAGATTCATCTTTCTGATTATTACTAACAACACCGAAAATTGGCGGGGTAAGAGACGGCTGCGAGTGGGGTGCGATGAAGGAGTGCGTGTATTCTATCCGTGGGTAAGTAAGCAAGCCTGAGGTCGCTCTGTGACGCAAGGTTCCAGTCAAATGGCGGGGATGGATGTGTCGAATGTGGTCGAGTGATGCGGATAGATACGTGGCCGGGCAAAACCACACGAGACGATCTGCCAGGTCGAGACCGAGAAAGATGGCGTGTGGTCCGTACTCCGTAGACCGGATTTGCCAACAATGAATTTTGCCAGACTGGAGTTGATGGGCGGCGCCCCGTTGAGTTTGGAAAAAGCAAGCAGCCGGTCAGTTACATTGAAAATTGGCTGTCGAGACTGGGCCGTCCAGCCATAGCGAGATTTCCGATGAGGTATCCGTAAGGATGACGAGTGTCCGCTCTCAGGGCCAAGCTCTGTAGTAGCCAGAGCTGCCAGTCGAGTCCAGACACTAAGAATACCAACCTCGGATGGAGGGGAGGGCAGGCAAGGGGTGCGTGAGAGGCAAGGACTTAGGTCTCAGGGCCAGTGGTGTTTTTTTCCTTTTTCCAGGCCTTGGCAGCCGTTGGTTGTCGTCGGCGGCGGCCGTTCGTCCAGTGGAGATGTGGTGCGTGTCTTCTGAGTCTGAAGAGAATGTCTCGCCGGTGTGAAGTGAGCCATGGCCCATAGGCGCTGGAGAAGGCACGGAGGATGGGCTGAAAAGCTCGGACTTGAGGAGGATCCATGAGGGTCGAAATGGGGCCGGCGGAGCGAGTAGGCCCAGGCAGGATGGAGAGGTGGCAGGTAAACGAGTTAGACGAATGATATGGTCTGGTCTCTGGTCCAGAGAGACCTTTGCTCGTGGCCCGTGGTGTCAATGTTTGCTGAGGTGCTGGGTGGTGGGAGGCTGGGTGGGAGCACCCCGGCCCCGGAGTAGCAGCGAATGGGCTGCATCGGTACCGACAGGCACCGGGCTTCTCGTGGGCCACGGATAGGCAGACCTGCGGTAGGTAGACATAGACCAAGGTCTTAGGTCCCAGGTCCTGGGCCGCACGCCTTGGGGTTGCAAGAAGCCGTCGCGGGCTCGGGTTCGCGAGGCCTAGTGGAAGGGCATGTCTTGGTCCATGGCCTCGGTGGACTATCGAGTCCAGAAATAAGTTCGGGTCGAAGACGCAGGTTAGATGCTAAGCGACCTGTGTCGGGTCTCTGGCAAGAACGGACGGCGGGACAGAAAATAGCCAGTGGATGGTCCCGAATGACAACTCTTTGCGGCGGCGGAGACGGTGTTATCGGTCAGGCCCGCGGGTGTTGGGTTGTAATTTGTAAGGGAGTCTAGAGTCCCCCGTATGTGATAAATTAACAAGGCATTTTGTGCAACGGAAATCGATTGGCTGAGGAGTTGCGCGGGACGACCGGAAAGTGTTGAATTGAATTTTCGTCGGATGCCAATGCTTTGGTGGTTGATCATTATCAAAGAGAGTTGCTGGACCCTGGGAACTCTGCTCGTCTGGAGTGGCCTGGCCTGGGCTGTCCCCTCCCTAGGTAGGTAGGATGATGGATTCGTCTTCAGTGGCCAGGCTGCTGCTCTGCGCGGCTATCCTTCTCCTCCGTGGCTGCCCTTGCCGACTTGCTCACAACGCGACAGCCTCACAGCTGTTTTGCCCTGCTTCCTTCCCATGACGGTGGAGAGCGCTGAAAGAGAAAGTGGAACTGTGAAAGGGCAGTCACAGTGGAGACGGCAGGTTGGATGGAAAGAACCCATGCATCACCACCTCATCCACTTCGTCCACCTCCAGTGTCGTTCAACCACGCCGGGCGGATAGGCGGTGGCTGGCAGTTGCGCCGGGGTCGGAAGGAAGGAAGGAGGCAAGGAGCAAGGAGCAGGGAGGCAGAGGCAAGGAGCTCTTTCTCAGCGATGACCAACAGCCAGCCGAAGCAAAGTCGAGGAAAGAAACCATGTCAAGTCACTCCTACTCTGTCCGGATACTCTTCTTGCCTTGCAGCCATTACGTAGGTACCTGCCGTGTCCAATCCCTACAATTTCGCTCCAGTTTCCCTTCGTGATCTCGGCGGATCTGGAGTTGCTGTTGCTGCGTTTTCCAAAAACTGAACCATCACCACCAGCACAGCACGCCTTGCAAGTTGCCGGGCCTCGTCATGCCTGCCCGCTCGCCCGCTCGCTGTTACCTTCCATGCCATTATCGTGCTTCAGGTAGGCGCTGTCCCTGCTCTCTCCACTGATTCATGCTCCCCAGACTGTACCTGCTTACCTTGCCAGGCGCAGTGAACACACGCCTCGACCAGAGGTTATACATGGATCTACGGATATGCTCCAGGCACTTCCTTCCTTGTCCGCCTCTGCCAGGAGCCCAGGGACCCCCTCATCATCCATCTCGGTCGGCGCGGCTGCCAGACCAAGAACGTCTACCCAGACCAACCTGTCTAATCACTCGTTTCTTTTTGTCTTCCTTGTCGTTTCATTGTCTCACACCGGCGAGTCCTTTCACCCAGCTCTTACACGCGACCGGCGCCTCGCTCCTCCCACTCAACGTGGTCTCGCTCGTCCAAACGGCCGCCTTCCTACTCCGTACCTTGCCGTGTCATCGCCCGAAGGATGGGTCCTGATCGCTCATCATGCATATCACATATGTACGCAGCACGCAGCACGCAGCACGCAGGCATCGGGTACGGATTCCTCTTCACAGATGTCTAAGTCTGCGAGCAACTCAATTTCACTGGTATTGAGACAAGCCAACGGCAACGAGGGCGGCGCTAAACATAGACGAGAAAGCCGCTGCATTCCGCTGTATTTTCTGCAACACCGCCGGCAACTTCAACACCAAACGTGCACTCTTGTTTCAATGAGCTCCCATCTCTCGGAGACCCGCACTGCTTATCGACCCAAAGGCCGAGCAGCCTGCCTGTGGATGGACAAACTCGAAGCAAGACAGGGTTAGCCAAGGTAGCGTTACAAGATCTGCCTTTTGACATGCGCATGGCCCTCTGCCGCACAGTGCAGCACGTCTGTGCTTCAGCGTCAATGTCGGGAACCCCAGCAGCGCACTAAGATCAGAGATCCATCAGGGAGCTGCGATGGCTTAGGCCAGGTAGCCAAGGACCAAGGTACATCTCGCTGTTAAGGCTTTGCCCGCTTTGCCGCCCATGATCCAAGGCGCCCCAGAGTCGTTTTCTAGGCTCGGCAATCGTCGACGAACGAGCATTTTGGCTCCCCGTACTACCAAGATGGCGTTGTGCTTGGAGGCAGAAAAGAAGCGTCGAGAAGACAACCGACCAGCACTGACGTCCGCCAAATGCCTTGATTTACTCTTTTCCCTTTCTCTTCACCCTCTCTTCTCTTCGGGGGTACTCGGGTCAACGCTACGGCCTATTTGCTCTAACGGGTTCTGAACTCGAGCGCTCAGCTGCCTTGCCACACTGCCAGACTCTGCTGATGGCCTTGCAGACTTGGAAGAAGATGGCTCCTGCAGACGTGGTCTTAGGATTTTTCCCGACATGGACGCGTGAACCATACTTCCGCCGACCGGATGACACAGAGGGGTCAGAACCCCAAACTTGCGACGGAACACTCAGCATTTGGGATAGCAGATCCGAAGACATCTCGTGCCACTGGCATACAACACTTGCATCTCGGCGGGCTTGAAACCGAACAACAAACATGACAATAACAACATACCCGGGGAATGGGATACTCGCATTGTCAAGTCCGAGGCCCAAGGCGGATCAAATAACGGATCAGGAGCACGGCCGGAGGGACAGTGTTAATAGGGCCACGGGCAGAGGCCATGTACCTTTTTTTATGTCCTACCTCGCCTCGCCGTGTCAACCGCTGCTACCGCTGCGCTGAGCAGTCTGCTGTTTTGCCGCTGTGACCTTTTCAGCGCCCCTCAACAGCGACTACGAGTGTTTTGGGTCTGTCCAAATACTGAGATATCAAAGCCGTCGTTGTGGTTGTTTAGGTGACGAAAGCCTCTCAAAACTTCTCGCAATATGGACAACTCGTACAGTGGGGCCTTTGATGGCACTTGACCTCGACTGTGCGGTGGGCAGAACGATTCGAAATGTTCCTTGAATGTGGCCATTGCATGGCTTGAGGCGTGAGGTGGTGCCGTCCAGCTCAACGACAGCCAGCCTCAAGTGTCGCGCAATAAGACAGCCAGTGAACTGCAAGTCGAGACAAGATTCATGCCAAGCAGGGCCGAAGACATCGGATTGGCTGCTTGGAATTTCAAGTCGCCGTTCAATCTTTCCACACAACAGCTGGCATACTATCAAAACCTACTCCGTGCGTCCAAGAGAAAGACGGTAGATGCGCAAGCAACCCGGAACGAAGCATCTTCACTCACTGTTCATCCAGCAACCCCCGCTCTCCGTCCATCGGCATTGAGAAGGGTTCTGGTATCTTTGACCTGTAGCGTTAGAAACGAAGTGTCGGTCGACATTGGGTGCGTTGGTCCACGGGTTGGTCCAGGACTCCAGTCCAGTCCACACATCCACGTCCACGTCCCCGTTCAGTCGCAGTTGCGGTCGGGTGGTGAGTTACTCACGCATGTATCGGTACCTCACTTGTACACGCACTTGGAATTCCGGGGTCATTGAGCTGGAGATGCCATCCCGTTTGTGTCTTCTGTGCTGCGGGCACCACTTTTGAGCACTTCTTTCCGCTCTGCGCGTAATTGATGCTGTGTCTTTTCTCGTTTGGCTATGCCTTCGTCCCACGCCAAAGCTCCATTATGTCGTCCGTCCGCTCCAAGCTATCTAGCCTTGCCTTGCCAGACCAGCAGGTAGAGATAGCGAGAGGGATAGCAGGTCAGAAGTGTCTTCTGAAAGACCGACAGGCCGACCGCGACTGACTGGGGTGGTGGGCTTGACCTCAGGCCATGGGCCCCCTGGTTGAAGCCAACAGACCCCTCTCCGGCTGGTACTACCTTGCTCCTCGCACACCCCTCGAGCAAAGAGGGCGAGAAAAAGACGACAACGGATCCCATGTCCAGTCAGCAGCGCTCGCGCTTCACGCCATCTGGACTGGTCACACGCCCCCTCCTTTGGGAACTAGCCAGAGCCAGCGAGAGTTCCAGGGCCCTTCAAGTTGATCCACCGAACGGCGACGGTTAGCTTGCCGGTACCACCCTTCGAGGGCTCAGGTAGCTAGCTGAGAATTCACTTGACACCACGCTCCAGCCCGACACAGTGGTCAAGACCGAAGAAGAGACGAAATCACTCCAGACAGAGAGGCAGAAGGAGGCGAAGACCGACGGCAAGATCGCTTACCGACGCAATTGCGGCGGATAAGCTGAAGCACCCGACTGAGGAGTTTTTGGAGAAGTCCAAGGACGATGGGAAACAGAAAGTGTCGCTAACTAAGGCAAGGCACGGCGTAGGGTGCTTCGTGGACAGATACCTGGTCCATAGCAGGCGAGGTACCTCTCAGCTAGCGGAACACTGGACGATGGTGCTCACCACCTACGCGGGAGGGGAAAGAAAAAAAAGAAGAGACAGCAATCGCGAGCGAGTCAAAGTCTCCACTTGTATTCCACACAGGCTTCCGCTGATTCTTCTCATTGAAGACAGGACAAGTCAAAAAGGTAAAACAAAAAAAAGTGTATTATCGACATTTCGTCCGCACATGGGATGTCCAAACACACAATGTAGAAATGGTATCCGTCCAAATAGACGGGAGCCAAAAGCCACATGGGCCGAACATGGCGATGGCCGAGCAAAACAACAAAACATGAATGGCGACCTTTCGTAAGGAGGAGAGGGCTCGAGAGGTGTGGGATTGAAGACGATATCCGGACGGTAACTACAGAGAGCTCGCAGTGGGAAGAGCCGGCCGGTGAACGATCCACAGGCGCGGTAGCCCCGGTCCCCAAGAGTCGAACCCGAATCCTCCCAGGAAGCGTAGCGAGCGCATACCGCCGTACCAAGGTCGAGTTCCCAGCGTACGGAGCAGAGCAGAGCAGAGTACTCTAGGGTTCTGTGTGCGAAGAAGCATGCCTAGTATGGTGTGTCGGATGTAGGTACTCCGGTACCTGGGCTGGCAGTTCTCTCCGTCCAGAAGCCAGAGAGCAGCTCGCCCAGGCTGTGGGCACGTACCTTGCTTGGCTGTCCATGGTGTTCCCTGCACCGCTTGTCCGTGGTCAAGTTTCCAAGCTACACGCCCTCCTCCCTCGTCTCTCTCACTCTCTCTTTCTCTGGCCTGCCCCTCCCTCCTCTGCTCCTCCTTCTCCTCCTTCCATCCCATGAGTACCAAGTACTTTCCCTTTGCCGTTGCCCTCAACTTGCACCCTAGGCAGGTAAGGTAGGTGCGGATGCCTACCAATTGCTGCCCATGAATGGTGGCCCCTCCCACCCCGGTCGACGGACAGTCCACTCAACCAGCAGCGAGCGACGAGGAAGAAGAGCAGCCACCAAACCCACCACTCACTCTCTGTGCTTCCTCGCACCCCTGGCAGGCCCTCTCTCGCCTGTGCCTCTTCCAATCTAGCGTAAACCAACCTTGTCGACCACCGCCGCTCCGCACCGCACCGCATTGCACCGCTCGCTGCAAGTATCGATGGTACATACGGCCGCCTCCTCTCCTCCGCGGTTTTTTTTTTTTTTTTTTTTTTTTTTTTTTTGCCTCGCACCATGTACCCCAGTACTCTTGGTGGTCCCCTTCTCCGCCCATTGCCATCTCTCTGTGACTGACACTCAGTAGGCGGGCAGGCACGGATAGGTCCTTTCTACGCGGTACCTGACCTTGCCAGAGGGCAACGGGCTCTGGCGCTCGCTCGCTCGCTCGCCCTTCCTCTCTTCTGCCCCGGCTACTTGCTACCTTACCTTACCGTGCCAGTGCCAATGCCATTGCCAGTGCCACAGCTGCTGTTGCTGCTTGCTGCTGGCTGCCACCATTACCACCGCCACGACAACCACCACACCATCCAATCCATGCCTCTTTGCTCGCTGCTCGATCGCTCGTCCGTCCCCAACCTGCCTTTCGCAGCCAGAGTACCCACGGTCTTCTGCTCTGTTGGAGCTGGAGCTGGACCTGCCCTTGGACATGACCTAAGCCGTGGCATCCCCGTACCGCAGTACCGCAGCCCGCAGCCCGCACCGCTCTGCGGATACCGCAGTACCCCAGTCGAGTTGGTACCTACCTCCCGTCCCCTCTCAACACCTGGTCCACGTCCTGCAGCACCCTGGCTTTACCCTGCCTACCTTGACCTTAGCTGCACCGGTTGGGGGCGTGGATGTATGATCCTGAGGACCGTAGTCTGTAGATGGGGTGGAGGGACTTCGACCTGCCTCCTCTTCTTTTCTCTCACCACCGAAAACAAAACCTTCCCACGCCCGGCTTCTTTCTTTTCCTTCTACCTCTCACGACTCCACCAACCACCTCCAATATTCCCTTAGGACAGCCCAAGAGGCGAGGACGGTAAGTCTGAACCCAAACTTCTTCTATGCTCCCAATGCCTCTTCACCAGCCCTCCTGCCCTTTCCCATAAGCGCCATCTCAGAACGACAAAGTCCTTGGTTTGGTTTCCATTCCTACATCTCTGCTGTTGCACCCTCCACCCCCATCTTACACGCCAACTCTAGCTGATGTACCTGCATTAGAAGAGTTGGGTGAGCTCGACGAAGAGAGAAGAAGAAAAACAAAAAACCAACGACCTCGCTCGAAGCCCGCGATTTGTTGTCTGGTCTCTGCGAAAGTGTTTGTGTGTGCTGCTTGTTCGGTACCTCTGCTTCGATAAGACCTTTCATACAAACGGCCTCCACCGCCTGTTACTCAGCTCCCCATTTCACAAGAAAAAAGGGCCATTCTCTCGCTTCCTACCGTCACCGTCCTCGGCGCCTTCGTGCAACCCGCCAAGCAAGTAAAGAACCAAGAGGTCAACCCAATCTCTTGTATTTACTCTGCCCTTCGACGACCGACGTCTGAAGACTACTCTCTGTTCGACCTCACCGATACGAAATAGCCATTGCAACAGTTCCCACGGCTTGACACAATCAGATGCTAATGTTACTGAAGCTCTGGTTTCTTTTTTAACGACTGCTTACGACGCCCCACGACCGTCCTGATCTGTTTTCACTCAAGAAAAGTTCTCGTACCACGGTTATCGTTCCATCTTGCCCGGTAGCACCCTCACCGCTCGAACAACCCTACGGTTTTTTTTGCGCCGTCAAACCTCGCCAACTGATTCCAACTGCGCTATCGACTGCGCCGATTGGACAGGTCAATTTGACTGAACAACGCTCGACGCCTGGAAAGACAATTGCTGCTCTTTCCACGCTTGTGTGTTTTTGCAGCTGCCGCAGTCCAGAGGCTCGCTTCGCGACTCGGACTCCACTGACTGTCTGGCGTCAGGTACGAACCTTCGGGGCAACACCGTGAAGCTGGATCTACCGTCGATTTCTCAAGTGCAAACCCGGGGACCGACCGACGTGTCGTACTATAGCAACTACGCAGCCCAGAGGTACATGAGCAGCGAGAGAGTGCCGTCTCTGCCATTGCCAAACTCGCATCAGGCATACTCGTCGGGTACCTCGTCACCCCGGGTCAGCTCTATTGGGTCCGCCTCAAGCTCGCACGCCTCGCAGTCGTCCTTCACCTCGGCCGCATCCTCCAACGGCCCCAAGACCCCATCTCCTACTCTGCCCATCACCGCTACCATTCCTGGTTCCTCAAGCCAGCAGGTCGGTGCATACGATAGCTACCCCGCCATGAATCAACCCGCTGCCGACATGTATTACTCGCAACACATGTCCGCTGGACAGGCGCCGCCGCCCCAGACCGTCACCTCTGGCGCCATGTCTTACCACTCACAGCACCCGCCGTTACAACCGACTCATATGCCCCAGTACGCCCCGCAACCCCAGTACTCCCAGTATGGCTACGCCAATGGTTTGACCTCGCCCCAGAGTGCGCAACCTGCTAGCCAGATGGGCCAAAACGTCCTTCCTTTGCCCGGTGTAGCAACCCAAGGCTTCCAAGGCTTTGACACCACCGGACAGGTTGCTCCCCCAGGAATGAAGCCCAGAGTGACAGCTACGCTGTGGGAAGACGAGGGCAGTCTGTGTTTTCAGGTCGAGGCCCGCGGTATCTGCGTCGCGCGCCGTGAGGGTAAGTTGCAATGCCATGCCAAATTAGAACTGCAGTCGTTGACACCTTTGCAGACAATCACATGATCAATGGCACCAAGCTTCTCAACGTTGCTGGTATGACCCGCGGCCGCAGAGACGGCATTCTCAAGAGCGAAAAAGTGAGACATGTTGTAAAGATTGGCCCGATGCATTTGAAGGGTGTCTGGTAAGTTGAGCTCAGCAAAGACGCGTCTACTGCCGAGTTCCAGCTAACGCGACGCAGGATTCCATTTGAGAGGGCACTCGACTTCGCCAACAAGGAGAAGATTACGGAGCTCCTGTACCCGCTGTTTGTTCACAACATTGGTGCTTTGCTGTACCACCCCACAAACCAGACCCGCACCAACCAGGTCATGGCTGCTGCTGAACGTCGCAAGCAAGAACAGAACCAAATGCGCGGTGCTCCTCAGACCGGTGCCCCTGGGCTACCCTCCATTCAGCAACATCATCACCACATGAGCTTGCCTGGGCCCCAGCAGTCGCTGCCGTCCCACGCTCAAATGGGACGTCCCTCGCTTGATCGCGCGCACACCTTCCCCACGCCGCCGACTAGCGCCTCCAGCGTCATGGGCGGGAACATGAACGCTTCGGACAGCGGATTCCAGTGGGCACAGGGTCAAGGAATGGGCAGCGCTCAAGGCGCCAACCCGATGTCCATCGATACCGGCTTGAGCAACGCCCGTTCAATGCCCGCAACACCGGCCTCCACACCCCCGGGAACGACTATCCAGAACATGCAATCGTATCAGTCCGGCGCGCAACAGTACGACAACTCGAGACCGATGTATAACCCTTCCGCCCAACAGTCGCCGTACCAAGCTACCAATCCTGCTTCTCAAGACCGCCCCGTCTACGGCCAGCCCGACCCGTACGCTAAGAACGACATGGGACCTCCGACAACACGCCCCGCAACTTCTGGCGCTCCTCAGGACCAGAAACCCGCCAACGGAATTATCCACGCTGATCAATCCGGTGGTCAATCTGCCGGGGATGAGGAAGCTGAGCATGACCATGATGCCGAATACACCCACGACAGTGGCGCGTATGACGCCAGCCGTGCTTCCTACAACTACTCTGCTCCTGCCGTCGGAAACCTACCCGCTGAACATCAGCACCTCTCCCCTGAAATGACCGGCTCGCCGAGCCACCCGCCTGCGTCTGGTCGCGCAACTCCCCGCACAGCTGCTGCTCCTCAACCATACTACTCCCAGCAAGCTGGTTACAACACTCCTCCGCGTGTACCCCAACAACCCTCAAGCAACTTGTATAATGTAATGAGTAACGACCGTGGAACTACCGCTGGAGCCGGAACCGGCGATGTTTACCAGCCTCAAGCCGATATGGGATCCATGTCAAACGGATACGCAGCCCAGATGAACGGTGCTGGCGGCATCAAGCGCGGGCGCGACGAAGACGACGACCTGCAGCGCCCATCAAGCGGCGGCGGCATGGATCTCAAGCGTCGCAAAACCCTCTTGGACTCACAAGTCCCGGCCATGGCGTACGCCCCGCCTGTGATGGCCCAGCAGCCGCGACGAAGGTAAAAAAAAAAAAACCTTCGCCGAGTCGATATCTTCCAACCTATGCCGTTTGACACTTCATTTGAGGCGTTGTGGCTAAACCAGGGTACGAGACATGATCGGTCATGAACGTCTGAATTGATGATCTAGAGGCATCTAAATGACGCTTCTCGTCGCTCCTTGCGCACCATTTTCTTATCTGTCTTTGTATTCGCGAGACGACTTTCCGCCATCAACGTTACATGATGACGATTGACGACTCTCATTCCCTGATTTTAAATGCCCTCACGGCTGTACATGCTGATGACTGACGCTTGCATGGGGGAGGGACTTAATTCTAAAGACTCGGCTGTTATTCCTTTTTTTGTTTTTCTCATTGATCCTCGGGGCAACATACACACGTAAGAGACGGAGATTTGGGACCCCATGGCGCTTCCCTTCGCCTGTTATGAGCTCGGGCGAAGTAGCCACACTACTTTGAGGACTGATCACCTACATTACCTTGTTTCCGCTTTCCTTTTCTGTCTTGAATACAGGGGGGATCTGGCACCGAGCGTGTCAAGGGAAGGATGATGACTTTATGATGAATTTTTATTCTTTCACAAAAAGTGTGAGACGTTGGGAACTGTCTCTTTAAGGTAACGACTTGACGAAACGGAAATAAAAAGCTATTGTTGCTTCAGAAAAAAACTTGTTCATTTTGCTGTGAGCCTCTCGCGTCATTCAAGTGATCATGCCTGCTTTGGCGCCAGTTCACAGCCACATTGGAGCGTCAGACCAGCATGATGTATTTGCAACCTCGACATCAAACACTAGAATGCTCAATAGGTGACTCTCTGCCGATTTTCAGGTCTCCTGTTTTAAAACGCCTCGATGAGAATGTTCACGAAGCATCAAACGAAAACATATGGAGAAAGGCCTGTCAAATCCAAAACTAGGTGTCACTCGCGCAACGACATCATATATGCTGAAACCATGCTTACTAGAAGTGTGCATTTTGTAGGTAGGTCCTCTTTGTCAGAAGAACGAGACTAGAAATCAATTCAAGTATGTGCAGTCAACGAATGAAGGCGTGGGTGTGATCCCGGTTAAACCCCGGATGTGTGTGCTTTCCGAGGCAAGTAAGCCGGAGCTGACGTGCCTTCCTTCTCACCTTGCTACCCTTGCTACTGCAGGACGCGGTCAACTGCGTGTCGACTCCTCCAAACCTGCGGTTGAAGCTGCCGTCTTCATTCCCCTGCCAGTATACAGAATTACTTCCTGCGGCGTCTTTTTTCATTTTGTTTTTTGGCACATCTTTCGCACTGGCAATAGGCTTTTCTCGCCTCTTGATGATCACGAGAGAATTGGCAACATAGCACGGCGCGGTCGGATTCAGCCATAAATCGCGATCGCCCACAAACTCGATCGCCCAGCTCCAACGATGGCTACTCCGACTCAGATGAAGCATGCCGCTTCGCAACAAGGCCGGACACCTTCACAGCTTGCTGCAGCGACACCACCGGTCTCGACACCCTTCTCAGCGTCCCAAACCCATGCAGCCTTCTCCCCTAGGGGTCCTCGGTCTTCGCCTCAGCAGTTTAAGAAATCGCCTGCGACCTCGACTACTCTTATGGGACACCCTAATGGCGCTCTCAACTTCGACAGTCCGTCTGCCGCAGCAGCTATGGGCGCCCTTGGAATAAGCGGCGGATTGGATATTGGCTTGGATCATGTTGGTGTCGGAGGATTCGGTGGTCTGGGAGGAATGGGCGAGGATGACAAGATCAAGCGCCTGGATTCGGTCATTGATATTCTTGGGGTCAGTCAAACCTGTCAAATTGGTTCTGCGACGAAGACTGACTAGTTTTTCTGGCAGAAAGCGAAAGGACGAGTGAGCGAAGCGGGCCTCGAGCGACTGACCCTCCGTACAGGTCTTACTAGCATCTGGGACGAGCACCGGTCGGCCGACGGCAGGAAGACCAAGATGCTTGTCATAGCAGGACAGGCTCTGACGGTGGACATTGTCTTGAACAACAACGTTGTGGAGAACGTCTCGTTGACGTTCCCGGAGTCGGCACCAATCGTGACGAGGCACAAAGACCAAGCCGCCAAGATTCTACTCGAGGATCTCCAGCTTCGGCCGGACCAAAGTCCTCTGACCAAGACCCTGGACAAATTCTCTGAGAATCTGGAACGCCTCGCAAATCTTGACAAGCTCAGTGTCATCCCCGGACTTGACTGCCAGGAGGCTCTGGCTGGCATCTTTGAGTGCTTGGAGCGTCTCTTCCGTTGGGAGCTGTCGAAGCTGCAGGAAGATGCCGCGATGGGCGGGAAGCCAGCGCGCTTTCTTCAAACCACAGTCATGTGCATGAAAAGCGGTCGCCCGATGATGCACGCCAGAGACATGGTCGGCCTCAGTGTCGAGTATTGGACGGAAAGACGTCATGTCATACCCAAGACGGAGACCGTCCGATACTGCGAGAAGCAAGAGAAGGTCTGGTCCATTCTCATAGGCTGCAAAGCGCTAGATGACGGAGAGTTATTCCCGCCCGTCCGCGTATCAGAGAGCTGGATATCCCAAAAGGTTGTTGCTGAGCCTGGTCCAGACGACATCCTCGCTGGCGCATCGGGCATCGACTGGCAGGAGCCAGAGGCGACGAGCCTCCCGCAAACCGACGACAACAAGGACAAAGGTATGGATATGGTGGGCCCAGATGGCAGTACACAAAGACTTCCGAAAGTCAAGTTTATTGCAACACTGGCCCCGCCAGTCATAGTGCCACAATCCGTGTGGAACAACTTGCACAGCCTGACAGGCGCGGCGTCCCAACCTATGCTGGTCCCAATCCACACGTTTGACAGCATATCCTTCCCTATACCCGACGGGACCAACCACGATGCGAGCGAACTTCGTGTCATTTCTTGCCGGAGGGCGATACAGGTCCCGGGCGACGGCAATACAATCTCCCGAAGACACAAGAACACGCTTCTCATTTACAAGCCAGTCTATGGACAAACCGTGACTGAGCTCTCCTTTTCTCACCCTCGGCAACTTGTAGCCATGCTACCCATCCTTCGCCAGTATGCTCTGATATCAACACTGCTTGAGAGGAGCTTCGGCTCAGACATATCTGGACAGCCACTGCCTGAGAAGGACCAGTCCATCGATACGGTCGAGGCGACGACGACTACATCAGCTGAATACGAGATGTTCATGTCCAACAAGCTTGGAGACAATGAACAAGAGTTGACAATCGATGTTGTCTTGACTGTACATCCGTCCGCTGGTTTACACGTCGTCTTCCCCTTCCGCAATGCGACCGCCAACGTTGATCTTCAGATCCAGGAGAATGGGCGGGTGCACATCGTATCGCAAAATATCGTGCCCGCAGTTGATGAGGATGTAGCGGCAGCGGATAAGGGCAAACACACGCAACTTACTCTGGAGGATCTGGGCAAGCTGCTTGAGGTGATGGAAGACCTCTGCTCCTGGGCAGAATGGATTCGGAGGAATCTTTCATAAGCCGTTGGACGCGCGGTGGGGGTGGAGTGAACCACGGACAGACTTCATTACCGGCTGCGGAGTGGCTGTTTGTTTTTTCTGTATAATTGATACCCAGCACATTATCTCTCTTTACTGGAGGCGTGGCATTCAAGGCTGGCTCTCCTCGTATTGTACAGGGAGAAACTTCGACATCCAAGATATTGGGCTCCTAGAGGAAAAGAGGTCGACTCGATCGACAAAGAAACGGACAACGTTGGGGTCTTGTGGCGTTTGGATTATTGGCATGGTTGGCGCGGCTGGCTTGCGACTGCCGACGTCAAAGTGAACCCGAACAAAGGGTTCCGCTGGGGTGGCTTTGGTGTACGTTAGATTCCTCCTCTTCCTCTGGTTCCCATTACCCGCATGAACCGAGCTCAAAGAAGCAATTTTATATAATGACGTCCTGTCTGGACGTGGAGGCTTCACATGGCCTAGGCCACCACTTTCAGCGTTGATCGATCGACCATCGTAGCAACTCACACCGCGCCAATCTCGTTAATCGAAAGTTTGCTAGGGAATATCACATGTATAAGCAAGTTACGATGGTGGGGTTCAGATGTGTGGATGGACTCTCCTTCCTCGAGAAGCTCCTCACGGTCCATCCAGTCTATCGCGGTCAAACGCCGCTCGGCCTCATGAGCTGACTGGTCCTGCTACTCGCTTGTGATTAATCTTCCCGCACCCGGGCATTGGCATGTTTACGTGCTGCCATCTAGAGCCTTAGAATCTGATCTTCATGGAGTCATATTCCTGCTTAGCGGACTACGGGCGAACATATCACTAGGAGGATATGATGAAAATCAGTGGAGAGAAACGTCTATTAGTTACTTCCCATCGGGTTATTCATCGTCGTTTTCACGAACTATTAGCGTAGAAATTGCAATGTCATGAGATTTTGGTCAGTTCTATCCAGGAAAATCTTGCGTATACTTTGGCTCGACGTGGACGCCCTTTGTCCAGCCTCTCTCTCGGGATGAGGCGAATCTCAAGTCACCCAGGACATTCCGAGACAGGCGTGATCCATTGTCTTCAGCATTGGGTCACGGCACGGGAAAGAGGTCGCGTATGTGATGGCATGCGAGAGACGGGTGTGTCGCGTACCACGTCACCGGATTGCACAACAGCAGCCACGGGGCCGCAAATAGACGCAGAACAGGCGTCTCCGGCAGAAGAAGAAGCAAAGATGGGAAACAATCTCATGACCTTTGGTCCCGGGTGCACTTCGGGTGGCGACAACGGCGGCTGCGCGGCCAGCCCGGCTCGGACGCACGGCTACGGTAGCCAGGCTGGACGTGGAACGGGGGCTTGAACAGACGGCAACGGTCTACAATAGCTAGCTACCTCTAGGGGCCATTTCTTTTTCTTTGGTTCTCTGTTGTCTACTGTTGTCTACTACCAATATACTTTTGTGCGGTTTCTTTTCCTTCTTGAAATTAATATCTTCTCTTTTCCCGTGGACACGATTGTCTGAGACGGGGTTTTGCAGATAGGTAGAGACATTGTTTCTTCGAATCGCCTATTTGCTTGCATCCCTTTCTTTTCGTTCCCTTCCGCGCGGCGGTCCGCCCCGTACTATTCGTCGCTCTGCGTCGTTTTTTTGTACGCGGCGGTTGTTTCGGAGGTCGGGAGTCTGTGCTGTGCCTGTCGCAGATGGGGGGAGGGGAGGGAGAGGATCCTACAATACGGGGATGACATTGGCAATGAGCTGCTGGCCTTGGAGGGGAAAGGGGAGGGGCAAAGAGGGAGGGGAGGATTCAAGGGGTGGCGGATTGGAATCCACCGGTATCGATAGGCGATGGAGGGGAGGGAGGGGAGGTTGTTGATTTGTTTGTTGACTTTGAATTTACACCCATCAACAAACAACAATAAAGGGTGCTTTAATATGATATCCGGTGTAATATGGGAAGGGGGGCCAGATGGGAAATTGGAGGTCGGTTTTTTGGCATTCTCCCGATTAGATAGATACCTGCCTACCGTATTAGTGGCTTTCGGAGGACGGGAAGATTTTCTGGGGGCCTGTTGGCTGCCTGCTGGGCCTCGGAGCAGAGGAGACGTCAATATCGAGCAATTTCTGGGTCTTCTGCCCAGGTTTCGGGGTCGATGGACCGCGGGCTGTGGCACAAAGAGGAGCACTGGGGACGGTGATCTGAGTGAGGGGGGCCACTCTGTTCATGGGTTGGATGTCCGTCTCTTGTCTTGTTCCCGGTCCTCTTCCTCCGCTGCAACTGCGGCACGATACATCTGACAGGAAGGCGATCTGTTTCTCAACCTTTTGCTTTGCACGTGCGGAAGCGAACATGTTGCATTTTACCGTATACCAGAGATTTGACCGGAGGAGACACTGAGAAAAAAACGGGGTCTTCACCACCTCAGGTCATCTCATCCAGTGTCATCTATGGTTCTTTCTTTGGGTTGTGTGGCTTGGATTCAATATCTTGCGTATTGGTGTAACCCTGATGATACCTTTGCATCTTGGCCTGGGCATTGCGTCGCCTTGCAGCCACCCCGTCCATCCCTTGTCTTGCCGCCCGATACGACGAGTCGTTCCCGTGCCGTCTTGTCTCTTGTGTGGAATTAATAAAAAAAGAGAGGTCAAAGAGTGTCCGAGCTCTGGAGGGAGGAGAGGCTCGAACGGCGATCCAAGCTCCTGCCCCTCCCCGCCCTGGTGGGCCACCGAAACGGGAGCGCGATCTTGTCGCAGCCCGGTTATTTTTGACGCAACCAACAGCCCGTTGAAGAGGAGCAACGGGTGAAGATAGCGTGGCGAGGATCAGTGAATGAGGCCAGTTTGTCGGTAGTTTAGTGGTGACGAGGTGACGGGACGGATAGGGAGGGGGTAGAAACACCAATTCCTTTTTATTCTTAGAGGAAACCTTGTAAGCCGCTGCCGCGCCCGAAGTGTTAGATCATCCAGACCATTCCCAATGTTCCAGGACTTTCTTGCGCTGGTGGGCAGAAAATGAGATTTCAGGGAGAAAAAGACAGCGGGGAGGAGACTTCTGGTTTCCTGGAATGGGAGGACCGGTCGGTGGACCATTCAGCGCCGGCGTCTTTCTGGAAGCCGAGCTGGAAAGCTAGATGTTGCCTGTCGTCTGGAGCTTTTCAATGTTGAACACAATGGGCAGGTCGCAAGTCGCAGGTCACGATGAAGACAGAAGCGAAATGATAGCGGTCGCAAGCATGAAATCGTAATATCGGGCGCAATCAATCGCGGACCCTGTCATTCCCCCCATTGAGCGATGGACAGTAAAACGGATAGGAAAAGTGACCGATGTGCGTAACAGCAGGGTCCGGGTATCTGAGAGGTATGCCACTGGTAGGTGGTGAGGCAAGCACGCAATGCTGTTTGGCGGTGGATGGCGATGACGGTGGTGACGGTGGTAGTAGCAGCCTCAGCCGAATGCTCAGCTACGCCGTAGGGACCGAAGGGCGCTGGGCTGACGGGTACTCGCAAAACTGGTGGTGAGGCTCGCAAATGATAAGTATTGTTGACATTGGCGAACAAAACAAAAACATTTTTTGTTTTGTTTTGGTCTCGGCTGTGGCTTGTCGCGTTTGTTTAGTGGCCTGGCTCCATCGTCCATGGATCATCCGTCCTGCCACTTTGATGATGAACCCACCTTTTGCCGCTGCCCGACAGTCGCAAATGCAGTCATTGTTCTTCGCAAGGTGATGATGCTGAGGTGCGTCTTGACACAGCGAAGCTGAAGAGAGGGTAAGAGTCAGAGGAGCGTTTCGCTGCGTCTGGATGGGGAGCGTCAGCGTCAAGCGGACAAGTGGCAGTCGAATCGTGGCTTTGAGACCAGGGACCAGTTGACACTGCAGCAGCTACTGCAGTGTGCGAGCGACTGATCAAGGCACACGGGATCCGGCCGGCGGGGAGGTGAGGTGGTAGGCATGCACGAGGTAAGGCCAGCACCGCAGGACCACAATCCACGACTGAGAATGGAACCTAGCAAAGAGGGGCACAGTCGCACAGGCGCCTTTTCCCTCAGGTCGACCGTCAGTGTGTTGGGACTGGAGAAACCCTGGTGGGAAGGCTCGCTCGCCTGTCGTCTGGTCTTTTACGTGCAAGATGCTGACCCTTGACTCCATGTAGTGTGCGGGTGGGCGGACGCTGCTGCAAGTCGTGACGCACAGAACAGGAGGCCCAAGGAGAAAAAAATAGGGGCTCGACTGATGTTTCTCGTCTGCTCTCGGATTTCAGTATGTTATTTTTTGTGTCAATTTTCGCTCCGTGAAGTGTGCTCATGAGGTGCGGCATGGCTGCATGAGACCTCAGACGCGTGGGCGGGACCCTGCAGGCAGAGGGCAGACGCAGCCAATGAGCGGTGCTGGTAGACGTCCGAAAAGGCATCCCCTGGGTTGTGTCCGGGGACGGCCCCTGGTCTATTTGGATGCCAGACCGTTGGGTTCGAGCATGTTAGTTGTTAGTGATGTCAGGGCGGGCGAGGGACGACGGGGGGAGGGGGGCTGCAGACACATTGTTGATTGATGTCTGATACTGGGCGACAAACGAACAACAAGAAGAAAGTCGACTGTCGGCTCCCGAATGCGAAGTCCAAGACATGATGAAGCCTCGGGATTCTTCATTTGAGACGTCTTCATGCCTCTCCAGGTTTTGTTTTTTCCCCAATCCGGGACCTGCAGGTGCGACAGCAAGCGACTTTGCGACCAGCTGCAGCCTCAGGTCGGTCTTTCCTTAGCAGAGACCAGCCAGCCCCACCAGCTCCCGACGCGTCTGTCACGTGAAAAGCCACCACCTTTCCTCTTTCGGAAGTCGTGTAAACAACACACACGCCACGCGCGCCATCGCGAAAAGCAGTAGCAGCGGCTTTCCAGGACTTGGGTCTTTTCTTTTCTCTCCGTTCCAAACCTGAACCATCCACTCAGCTTGCGTCCTCAGCGCCTAGAGCCACCCAGAAGGCTCCATTCTGACTGCGATCCCCCAGTGTGTCCAAGGCCTTTGGCTGCCCGCCTGCCCTGTCCTGTCCTGTCCTGTCCTGTCCTGTCCTGCCCATCTATCCCATCCCAACTTTCCCACCAAGATAGAGCAAGACCCAGGCCAGCCCACTATCAGCACTTCACCCACCCACTTTGTTGCGCGCGCGCAATTCACTTGTACTGGCGCATCCGCACCCGCTCCCGCACCCAACCACCCACCACCCACTCTCTCTCACACAACCCGACGCACACACTTCACCCTCTTACACCGCGCATCCTTCCACCTTCCTTTGCGCCCGAGTCTCGCCCTCTCTCACACTCATCCTTTGCCTTCTGAGGGTGCCTGTCCTTGTCTGCAGCCTTCCAAGTTTACAAGGCCAACAAGAGTCAGAGATACCTTCACTGCCCAAAGGGCTTTGCCACCCGCCTCACCCAACCAACTCTCACCACCACCAACACGACACGACACAACGCGAAAGAGAGAAAGGACCCCTACTTCCTCTCCCCCTCCACCCCAGCTTCTCTTTTTCCTGGCCATGACTTGAAAGAGTCGCCTGCCGATCACAAGTCGCGACACAAGCACCAGGGGAATGAAGATGCGAAGCAAGACGCATGCCTAACCGTTCCTGCTTGACATCCCCCCTCAGACCTTAGCGCCATGCAGTAGATGCACTTGCGCTCCCGTCCCGTCCCTTCTTCCTGGCCCTCCTCCCTTCTGCTTCCTGCCTGGGCCCTTCCCTCCTTTTCCACCCTTCAACTTCTTTCTGCAACACCACGTCCCACCAGCATCGAACCAAGAAAGAGGGCGCTCTTTCCGCCCATCCAGGCCTCATCGCCTCAACCACGTGTAACTGCTCCCACCTGAGGGACTCCCGCAAGTCTCCTCCGTCCTATCAACAACCGCTTTGGGATAGGACCCCGAAACATCGACGATACACACTTCCGCGCGCGCCTCGGGAAGCTGCGCCCTCGTAGTCCGCATCTCTTCAATTCGCCAACACGTTCCCGTATAGGCCAAACAACACACGCGCCATAGGCCAACCACCAACCCTCGACTCGACTCGAATCGACACGCCCTATCTCCATCCATCGATCGCACCTTTGCTCCACCACCACCTACGCGGAGCAGCCAGCGAAACAGTATTCCGACGACCAATACCCAGCGACAGTTTGCTTGCCCTCCCAGGATTGATTGATTCATTGCTTGCTGCGAAGATACACCAACATTACGGCGCTCAGCTCTTTGTATTTTGACAGCGAATCCCAAGAAAGAGAAAAAACGATAGACCACACAACAAAACAAGACACTCAAAGAACGCCATCCAACCAACATGTCGTTCTCTAACAGCAGCGGAGGAACACTCACTGTTCCCAGCCCAACACATGTCCACCATGTGGACGTGCTTGCCTCCTCTGTGAGGGGCCTGAGAAGATCACTCTCCAGATCGCCCTCCAAGTTCAGCCTTGCGCGCACCAACTCTCTTGAGAGCACCGATAGCTCTCACAGCGGATCCCACACACCAGTCCAGCAGCAATCGCCATGCCGACGATACACACCAACACCAACACCACCTAGTAGCAGTGGCAGCAACAGTGGCATCAGCGGCCTGCAGGACCAGCAACCCCTCAGCTTTACCCCAGCTGGCCTTCCTCCTTCCATGCTGACCTCTACTACGCCCTTGAGCTCGCCCCCAAGCCTGGCCACGCCATTCCGCCCCAGCGTCCGCCTCTCTCTGCGCTCTGCAAAGTCATCCAAGGTGACGGGCAGCCCTTCGCGGCCAGTAACTCGGCTTCGAACCTCGCCCAAGTCACCTCTCAAGCGCGCTCTGAACGCTACCTCTGACTCGGGAAATTCTACTCCTTCTTGCCCCTCGTCTGCTTCAAGCTCCGAGAGCCCCGGCCAGGAAAATAACGGCCAGGTCAGCCCGCTGTCCAGATCAAACTTTCAAAAATCATCACGCCACAGTTTCCATCTTGACGGCACCGGTCACGCTCAGCAAGCGAGTATTTTTAGGTCGATCGAAGGCCAGGGCGAGTTGCAGGCAGTCCCGGGATCAGGCGCACTGAAGCGCAGCGACGCCATTATGAATCTTGACCAGGCCTCGCTTGGCAGCCCGGTCGCGAAGCGCCGCAGTTTGCACGGAATTTCAAGTTTTGGCCAGACCACACCTGATTTCAACATTTTTGACAACAACGCGAATACCAACAACAGCAACAGCGGCACCCCGGGCAAGACGAATTTTGACATTCACGACGAAGCCAACCGCGAGTACGAGCTCTTTGGATCATCCGGCTCTTCTTCAAACCGGGACCCTCTCCCTTCACCGACCCCGCCTCCCCAGGCCCCGCGCCGGACTGGATCACTGCGCAAGTCCACCCTCCAGCAAAGACAACACGACCGGAGTTCTTGGGGACGTCGGTCAGGTGCAAACCACCTGGCACAGATGAGCGGAGACTTTTCAACGCCCAACAGCAAGAACAGACCGCGCTTGTCAATGGATCAGTTCCTTCCCCCTCAAGCTCCCCGCGACAGCCCGTTCTCATCGAACCCACCGTTGCCCAACCCTTCCGCTCACCCAATTGAGCGCTCATCACACCAGCCTCACCCGCTGTCTAAGACGCTGGTCACTTCAACATCGGGAAACAGCCTGGAGGAGCAGAATAACAGTATGCCTCCTCCGTCGCTCTTCGAGAAGCCCCGCGCTCCCATCAATTTCGCAAAGTCGATGCCTTATGGCTCTTCTCGGCCCTCCTTCATGCAAGAGGACAACAACGAGAATGTCACTCCCTTCAAGGCGGCCAAGCCTTGGGCTGGAGCCTTCATGTCTACGGGCCTTGTCTCTAAGGTCAACCGCAACCCCGAGGAGTTCGACAACAAGCTAACCATGCCCGACACTCCCTGCAAGAAGCCCACCAACGGCTTTGCCACCTTCCCACCACCGCCTGGCAGTGTGATGAAGAAGAACAACCGCTACTCGTTCGGTGGTATGCCATCAACCCCTTTCAACGCACCGGGAGCTCCATCATCTCGCAGCACATTCGGCAACCCAGGAAAGGGCCTTGGCATATTCCAGCGCATGGGATCGCGCCATGCCCGCCGAGGCAGTGTCTTGAGTTTGGACGATGATAAGAAATTCTCCCTTGACACCAACTTCAACGTCGACCTCGCAACTGCTACTACTGACGCCCCCCCGACACCCACGAAGCAGGGTCTCACCCCTAGCTTGAGCAACCTGAGTGAGCAGAGCATCGAGAGCCCCAGTGCTAAGAGATCGCTGCCCTTTTCCGCCGTTCGGCCAATGATCTCTAGAGAATCTACTGGTGAGTGTACTCCAGAGAGAAAGTCCAACAATAGGGGCGCCAGTGGTCCATTGTCAAGCTCTCCCCTTGGCTCCACTGGTTCTCCGACCAGCGGACTGTCTCCTACTTCGCGTCTTTCCTTGCCGTCGTTTGGTCGTTCGAGATCCTGTCGGGGCTTCAGCGCCCCTTCGCCTTTACGGACTCGATTTTGTCCCTCGACGTTTGAGCCTCAGAAGGACATGTTGGCTAAGATTACTTCTCACGATACAGCTAGCCCAGTTGAACAGCGCTCTCCTCGAACCCCCTCTACGCACATGGTCATTCCTGACGCCAGCTGCCTCTCGATTTCTAACCCACCTGAGCCGAGGAGCGTAGCTGCTCCATCCACCCCCTCTGGACGCGATTCCTTCCAGAGCACCACGACTCAGCTCATGACCCCAGTCAATGTCCGCGGCGGTGCTGATGCTGATGACTCTCTCTACTCTCGCTTCGACAAGGTTGAGATGGTTGGCAAGGGTGAATTCTCCTCCGTCTACCGGGTGGTGAAGTCTGGCTACTCTCGCGCTTCCTTCCTCTCCGTGTTTAGTGGAACACCCACGAAGAACTCTCGCGAAAGTCCTGAGCCCGACCGCATCTACGCTGTCAAGAAGGCTCGCCGTCCGTTCACGGGGCCCAAGGATCGCCTAGCCAAGCTGAGAGAGGTCCAAGCGCTTCAGGCCTTGACTCACGCTGACCATGTGCTTCACTATGTCGACAGCTGGGAGGCCAACCAGTACCTGTACATCCAGACCGAGTTCTGTGATGAGGGCACGCTGGACAAGTTCCTGAGCAATGTCGGCCGCAAGGGCAGACTGGATGATTTCCGTATCTGGAAGGTCATCCATGACATTGGCCTGGTAAGTTGACCGGACTTTCCTTGGCATTGACATGACTGACGAATATGCAGGGTCTGCAAAGCATTCACGAGGCTGGGTTCATTCACCTCGATTTGAAGCCCGCTAACATTCTCATTACCTTTGAGGGCATCCTCAAGATTGGTGACTTCGGCCTGGCCACCGAGTGGCCTGCTGCTAAGGGCGTCGATGCCGAGGGTGACCGAGAGTACATTGGCCCCGAGATCCTTCGTGGCGAATTCAACAAACCCGCGGACATCTTCTCTCTCGGACTCATCACTATCGAAATGGCTGCGAACGTTGTCCTTCCTGACAATGGCCCTACCTGGATCGCCCTGCGTTCTGGTGACCTTTCGGAAGTCCCTAGCCTGACCTTCAGTGCCACCACCACGACTAGTGCTCAACGCGACGCGGCTGGAGTGCCGACCATGCAGTCCTTCGATGACCCTCTTCTGGCTCAAACCAGCGCTCCCGACATCAGCCTTCACTCTGGAATTGCCCCTACCAGAGTCAACGTCGTGATGGATGATTCAAGCAGCCCCTTCATCACCCGCAAGCGCACTGAGCTGAGGTCGCCCCCCGACTTCATGAGCGACCCTTTTCACCCCAGCTCACTCGACCAGATAGTCCGTTGGATGATTCGACCTGAACCGAGTGAGCGACCTACTATCCAGCAGCTGCTGTCGACTCCTGCGATGACCTGGGTCGCGGATCGTCGCAGATCAGCTGCAACCGTCTTTGAGGGCGTGTGGGGACCTAGCGAGTCCACCTCACTTCCCACTCTGATTGACGAAGCCTTGATCGATGAGACGATCGAGGACGCCGTCATTGACGAAGACACTGAAATGATGGACGTTTAAGCACGTCTGCTTACTTATACAGCCGCATCGACGGCTCTCACATTTCTCTCGCCTCCGAGCACCATTGGAGCGCATGGGGATTTTGCGAAATGTCTGGATTTTACGATTCTGGCTGCATCGCTGTTGAAGTGGATACGGCGAAATCGTGTTGGAATCATAGCAAGGGCGTTGGAAGGCGAGCATATACTTCGCTTTGGCCTTTGAAAACTACCTTGTTGCGGCGGCGTTCACTTACGACATAACGATGCTACGGTTCAGCCTAACGATCAATTCCGTGAGGCAGCGTATATTGCGTTTGTGTCTTTTTCTGATTGTACGCTTGGCGACATTTCACGATACGAACCCGCTGGAATCGACATCCTTCCAACAACGTTCTCAACATACCCTATTGATGGACATTGCTTCCACAGCATCATCAACGAATTGTTTCGAAAAGAATTGAAAGTTTAACGGCTTGGAGGCATCGCTCAGCACTTGACTGAGCATTTCCTCTGTCTGCCCCGGCCTTTGAAAGACTTTCGTGTATAGACTAGATCTGGATTCTTTCGAGGAGTGCCTGAAACGGCACCGGCTCCGCAGCAATCTGGCGTCGAGGACGGAAACAAAAAGGGAACCAGGAAAATGGTTTTTTTCTGTTAGAGGCCTGAGAGAAACGTCTCTTGGCAAAAGACATCATGCGGCGATGACGGTTGTAGAGTTTTTTCACGAACACTAGGGGCCTTCCTAAAGGAGGTCAATACTGCATTGTACGCAAACACATCATGTATATATGGGTAATCCTGTCAGAGCATCGACCGGCGATTGGAGGAGTGGAGGAGCAGGGCAAAGGGCTTCTTGCCTGCCCTCGGTTGTCGTTTTCTTTTCTTGTTTTTTTTTCTCTTGTGAGAATACTGCATGGTAACCGTATCAAGCGGCTTTACCCAAAGATCAGATAGATCATCTCCTGGCCAGACTGCGCCTATTCCCTTTGTCTTTTGGGGGGTGGGGTTGGGATTTCTTTGGCTCATGATTCCATGACGAAATGGCATGATAGTTATGAAGTTTCCATTCTAAATTCTTGGGCTCTCTTTTCTCGGTGGTGAAGTGAGGTGTGGTGGTAGCGAACTCGGTAGTACGGAATCTTGATGTGTGCGGCATTTGGCATAAGACAACATACATGGTGGACATAATCACTAATCAGAGACAGGTTGGCATGATGGGTAATTTGTCGTCATTCATAGGTACCTTCCGTCTATACACAGAAAATTCCAATCAATTTAAACATCTCCCGTCCCATACTGTATGCAACGCCAAAGTCCTATGCTTGATCGAGTGCCTGTACCATGGAATGTAAAAGTCCTCCATCACACGCTCAAAAGGCCGCAAGCGCTGGCACGGCCGGACTCATCAGTGAACAATGCCCCTTTCGTTATGGTCGCTACGAACGCCGACTTCGCCGAGCGCCTCCGAGACAGACGCCTTTCTCACACCCTGGATGTATTCGCTGAGGCAGTTGACGTTGTCTTGGTCTTCCTCCTTGATGGTTGGTAGACGTCGTTGAAGTTCATCGCGACTCCGAGGAAACGCATGTCGACGTCGGGCTGGTAGGCAAGGTCACCGAGGAGGATCTGCAGACGGGAGCGGAACGAAGAACCGAGATGGCGAAGACGTTCCTGAAGCACCGGGAACTCGGACGCGACGGTGCGGTTGTCATCATCACCGTCGGGGCCAGGCGTCGATGCCTTCTTTTGGTGTCGAGGAGCTCGGGTCGAGATGCGCATGACATCGGCCTCTTGACGCCGTGTAAAGTCGGAAACGCTCCAGCTGTAGAGACCATCGACGGAGTCACGGTAGCTGAGCATGGCGCGTAGGAGGTCGCCCAGCTGTGCTAGGTACGAGCCGCGGTCATCTTCCCCGGTAGCTGTTTCGACGTGACGAACGCTGCGCCGAGCGCCGAGAAGGCCTTTGTGTGTGATATCGTTTAGGTATCGTGTGTGTGCCTTGATGAGATCGTCGAGAGTGCACCCTTCGCGGTGAATGCGCTTCTGGAGCTCGTTCCAGGATGATTCGATAACCTCAAAAAGGATGTAGTATTGCAGCTGGCCAATGAAGTGAATCATTTCTGCGAGAACGCCCCGTGTCGACTTCCATGTCTGGACCACGACAGGGTCGGAGTTCTGGAGCACGCCGCGGGAGCCTGTCATGCACTTGCGCCATGTGGAAGCCAGAGCAAACTCGACACGCTTGATGCGCCAGAGAAAGTTGAAGACCTTGAGATACTGGCGGTTACCCCAGTCGGTGACAACGACGTCGACAGGCGCATCAACTTTGTATTCGAGAGTGAAGCAATCCCATCCAATGTCACCGTGTGACAGCTGAAGCATACGAGCGTCAAGACGACGCAAGACTTCAGGTGAGTCATATTGGGCGTTGGAGCCGCGGATAGCATGCTCGAGCTGGGCCGTGAGTGTATGACGGTATTGTGCGCCAGCAGGGCGGTCTAGATTAGCGGCCAGGGACTCCATGAGTAGGGCAATGAAATCTCCTTGTCCAAGGAGGATGTAGTTCTTAAGAGCCTGTAGGTGCTCGAAAAGATGGAACTTATTCGCCATCAAGTCAATCAAACGCTTCATCGTAGTCTTATAGGCTTCGTCGATCCAAGCCTCGAGTGTCGCTGTGTCGCCATAGCGCAGCTCCTTCGACGCAGCCTTGGAGTAGTCTTCGACCCATTGTGAATCGCCGCAGCTGTGTCTGATGAAGTTGAGAGACTTGCCAATGAGGAAGACTTTCTGTGCGAAGTCTTGAGTGATGATACTAGGAATCATGCCCTTATCAATCTCGTACTTGTCTTCCCAGACACTGCTTCCGCCAGTCTTTGGTTCATCTGTTTGCTGCTGCTCCTTGACGAAGAACTCGCAATAGGGGTCGAGAAGCTCGCCGTCATAGATCCACCGGCGCAAGATGTCATAGAACGGGCGTGTGACATGAACCAAAAGACGTTCGGCAAATGCCGCAACCATGGGGTCTCCATGTGATGACGAAAAGCCATGTATGAGCGAGATCAGCTGACCGCCTCGCCTGCTTTCTGACTCTTCAGCAATGAGACTCATTAGTCTCAGCCCCATTGTCGCCTCGCGCGTCCATACTACACATCGTTTCAAGGTCACTCCCGCTTTGCCAATACCCCCTCTTGGCGCTGACTCGTCCAGTGAAGAAAGGGCTCTGCGAATTTGTCCCTCGAGGGTTGCTACGAGGCTCAGATATGCCCGTAGCTCACCGCCTACTGCGGCTCGAAGACTCTGTCGAAGCAGCCCTTGAGCAGGTGACTTTACAAAGCTTTCCAGGCGTCGGTACAGCAACGAAGGCTCGGAAACCGTGTGCAGAAGGGATATAATTGGCGATGGTAGTGTCGGGGGCAATACCACGGTATCTGGTTTTGAAAGTGGGAGCGTAGTGGATGATAGACCTTGGAGTGTGAATGGGAGGTCCCTCAACAGGACTGTTTCTGATGGTTCGATGTCGGTGTAGTTGTCGGCCAACAGTGTTGACTTTAATGCCACCTGTCTCTTGTTCGACTCGGCCTCTTCTGTTTCCGTTTCCTTCTCCCTTTCTTTTTCCTCGGGTTTTCTTTCGTCAACCGACTTCTTTCTGGCATTGTTCGGAGGAAACTTCTTCAGGCCCTCAGGAGCGAAGGCGTCATTGAACTGTTCTTCTTCTCTTGAGATTGGCGTAGAGGTCATAGACTGACCCCTTTCATGGTTTCTGGACGGCTCGCGCGGCGCCTGGGAAGGAGGCTTCGGCGGGGGGAGGGGTAGTGGCTCATTTGGATCTGGAGAGTCGGCAAGCTGGTAGAGGAGGTATAAGATAGCCCACTTCTGGCCGAGCACCGGTAGAGAGAGGAGGCGCGTGTAGAGGTTCGAAAATCGTAAGGCTTGGCTTGGGTTGCTCTGTATGAGCTTTCGCTTGATCAGGTCGGAAGCGTGGTTAACATCGGAGGAAATGGCGGGGGACGCGGGGCTGGGCAGTGAATTTGGGTCAGCGACAGTCGATAAGTGAGATAGTAGGCTGGAGACTCCAAGCATGGTGAATAGTCTTACCCGTCCAAGATTGATTTGACCAGGTCAAAGCAGTTGTCATGCCTTTCCTGGGCAGCAGCGTCGTCTTCGTGGGGATCGTTGGGTACCAGGTGTGCGATCAGGCTGTCGACAGCGCCAGCAATACGATGCTCGCGGTTGGCCGACATGATGGCATCGCCAGTGGCTGTCTCCCTCAACAACAAGCAAAAATTCCAGGTCTCTAAGCACAGAGGGAGTTGAAAGAAGTCTCGATGCAGTAAACCAAACACGGGACGTTGATTGCCGTAAATTGCATAGGTTCTGGTTGTGTATTTCCAGCAGTTGGCCGCTGAGGGGCGCGCCAGACGCGACTTCGCAGTGTTCCCTGCGCCAGTCGCAAGCAGTTCCCAGGGGGGGGGGGGTTTAAGAGCAAGTGGTCAGGGCGTCAATCCAGGTGCCGAGTACTTGCTTCACCACGCTAAGTGATACTGGCTACCTCTTCCCCAGGCTCGGTCCCCCCCTGTGTTTGTCGTCAGACAGGTGGGCAAAATTTCCTACGACAAATGCGCAGCAGGTCAATCGCATCTTCCTCCACTAGCAGTAGACGAGTCGTCGGACCCCGATCAACCTCATCCCGACCTTCGCCATCACGCCTGCGCCCGCAGCATGGTCCGTTCATCAAGATAACGCCAGATCCGTGATCGCATCCTCTCCGTCTTTCGATCCATGCTACTCATGACCACATATTCTCCATTGCGCCGAGTCCTGCCCGCCGCCGCCGCCGCCGCCGCTGCTGCACGCGACTGTCGCTCTTCTCCACTAATACGCCCAACACCGAGGACGTGATCTGCCCTTCTGGCATCCCGTCGCGATGCCCGACATCGACCCCGCGGCCTTGAGCAGCCGCCCATCCGTCAACCTTTCCACCCCGACATTATCCAACAAGTCAATCACCGTCCAGCCTCCGGGTTCTATCAAAGCAGCCAAAACCAGCCAGATTATCCCCGCCCGCATTGACCTTGAGCCGCTCTATACCGCTCTGAAGCAGGCCATTGGCCCGGAAGCATGGATCGTGTACAAGGAGTCGACAACGGAGTTCCTCATCGGTACGCAACCCCAGACTATCGGCGCATCCTTGTTCTTGTGCTGACAACCAGAAACAGGTCGGTTGAACCAGCCTGAATATACGGAACGTATCGATCCCATCCTCGTCTCCCCCAATGGCGAAAAGGAGCACCTACATAACCAGCTGATTGCTGCGATATACGGCAATGTGACGAGGGAGATGCCAGATCAGGGTCTCGCCCCTTGGGTCAGCGCCAATGACAAACCCACTGCTCCCGTCGGTAGCAAGCCTGTATCAGGCGATGCTGCTGAACGTCGGCTCAAGGGCGATGTCATGCAACTTCCCAGCAAAGACAGGCGACGCATCAAGGACCTGGCGTCCAACGATGTTGGTTACACATTGCCCCCCTACATGGCAAAATATGTCTCTGACTTTCTACTTCTTCGCAGTTCGACCCCCACGAGAACCTGGCCAGCGTCTTTTTGGATAACCACAGACGACAGACCAAGACTGCCGAGGTACCACCCAGCGCAGGAGGTATAGGTGGTATCAACAAAATGAGTAAGTGCAGCATGCACCTATTGGTCGCCCAGTGCTAACTAGACTGCCAGACTTTGACCTCGAGATCCGCAAGCGTTTCGCCCAGCCTCTAGCTGTCGAATCAGGCGAATTTCCAGATGCGCAATTAATCGAGGGCAGAATGTTACCATTCTGTTACGAGGCCGGGCTTACAAACGGACATGTCTCTGATGCAGCGTACTTCATGTCTGTTGCAACGGAAACATTCATCAAAGAATCCCTGGCCGCCGTGTTTTCGAAAACAAGAAGCAACGGACCAGGAGAAGGAGGCAACGCTGGCTTCGGTGCTGGCACAAATTGGATTCAGACGCATAAATACCGCCGTCAGCTCGTCAAAGAGGAGGACGCGGCTTTGCGCGGCGATATGACCCGAGACAAGAGCGGTCTTCTGCCAATTGAGTCGAAGGCTGCAAGCGAACGAGGGCCGCTTGGTATGGCCGATGTTCGAATCGCCCTGGAAATGGCGGACAGCGGTCTGTCGCAATTTCCTATCATCAACACGGCAATCTCTTACGGCTATCGCGAGGGAGAGCTCGAAAACTGGCACGACTACACCTGGCTTCCAGGCTTCGAGGGATTGGGTGACAATACCAAGACCGAGGGCGTTGACACCGGCCTTTCAGCTAAGCAGCAGTTGCCGAATGGGCATGTTGATGCCATGGAAATCGACTCGGAACCCTGGTGGGAAGGCGGCGATCCTCAAGATATGAGTGCCCTGGATTCAGTCCTGGATTCGTGCTTGGCCGTCGGTTCATAGTGTGGAACGCGTCCAGTACCAACCCCATGGGCTTCTCAGAGAGATTCACTCTACTCTCAGCGTTTCATACGCACTGTTCATCCAATCCACCAACACTGGAGGCAGATATGGGGATGGGACAGAGTACAGCGCGGAAGCCGTTCCAAACACCAGTCGGTGCGTGCGGCAAGACGGTAGGCCAGCCGTTGCCTTCCGTGAGTTGGGGGATTTTTCTTTGTCTTCCGTCAAAATGCATTAGCATTAGCATTGGGCAGGGCGCAGTAGGGTTGCGTCTTTTTTCATCTCTCCATTTTGTATCCTTGCCACCTTTTTTGCCCCTCATTTTACTACCGTTCAGGATATCGATGGGGAGTTGAGCATGCTTGAAATATTCAAACACAAAGGGAGGAGGCGTTTATGGGTCTTTAGCCAAGGAAGGGGCCTGTACAATAGGGACGATACCCGGTTTGCTTGCGCCACGAGAGCCTCAAGTATAGGAAGGTGGCGAACGGTATAGGTCTAGCTAGCGACTTTAGAAGACGACTTATGTCAAACGTAAATACTCTTGGATGCGAATGCTCTCTCCCTCGACCTGCGCAATGAAACGACGCGTAAGACGGAGGAGCCCTCGTTTCTCTGTCGAATCTACCAAGTATATGTCATACACATATAAAAGCCCACATTCTCTCGTTATAATTTAGCTAATGGCTCGTCTCCTACTTCTTTCTTGGCCTGCTCCCTGAGAATCTTCCGCAAAATCTTTCCAGACTATAAAGACGTTAGCATATAGGATTTTGGGGAGTCACGTATGTGGAGGGGTCATACCGGGTTCTTAGGGATAACATCCGTGAACGCTACGCCGCCCCTTAGGCGCTTATGCTTAGCGACCCTCTCCTCCAACCACTTCGCAATTTCCTCGCCGGAGGTGTTGGTTCCAGGCGACCGAACAACGTACGCACGCGGAAACTCCTCACCGTTGATGGTGACGCCGATCACGGCTACATCAGCGATATCTGGACGCTCGAGGAGCAAAGCCTCAAGCTCTGCGGGAGCAACCTGGTTCCCCTTGACCTTGATAAGCTCTTTCTTGCGGTCGACGATGTAGAACAGGCCTCCCGTCTTGAACTCGTCGACGTATGCAATGTCACCGGTTCGCAGCCAGCGGTTGCCCTCTGAATCGATGTCAATAGTCTCCTGGGTAGCCTTCGGGTTGCGCCAGTAGCCACGCATAACCGTGGGGCCCGTGACGAGGAGTTCACCGGGTACCTTGGGCTCGGTCATCTCCTTGCCGCTCTCATCGACGAGCTTCGCCATGTAGTTTGGCATGAGCTCGCCCACGGAGGAACTGCGCACCAACCGCGAGGGGTCCCACGTCATGGCTGTGCAAGTCACCTCAGTCATGCCCCAACCCTGACGAACGATAAGATCGGGCTTCTTTAGTAGCTTCTCGGCCTGTCGTGCAACGTCCTCGGCGAGCGGGGCGGCACCGGAGCCGACAGACTCGAGACTGCTCAGGTCAAACTTTGCGGTGATGGGGTGCTTGGTCAGGGCCACCAAGATGGGTGGCACGCTGACGAGCTGGGTGACGCGGTAGCGCTGGATGTAAGTGAGCATCTTGACGAAGTCGAAGCCCGTCATGATGTAGACTGGAATGCCTTGCTTGGCAAAGTTGGCGACGAAATATGTCTGAGCATATGCGTGGTATAGAGGCAAGAAGCAGAGCCCGACGGAGCGAGCAATAGAGGCCTCGTGATCCTCTTCCAAAGCCGAGACCTTGACAACACCGCATCCGTTGGCAACGTAACTGTAGTGTGTAATCTCTACGCCCTTCGGCACACCGGTGGTGCCGGAGCTGTAGTTCAGACAGCAGGTCGTCGTGCGCGCATCCGCGGGTTCAACCCATTCGAACTTCTCTGCCTGGGCCTTTGGAGCAATCAACTCCGTCCAGTGACGAGCACCACCCCGCGCAGGCTTCTCGGGTTGCGATGAGCCCGGGATTGTAGTATCGAACACAAAGACGTTGCTCGCTGGCATCTGGACCTCCTTGGCGGCAGCGAGAGCTGTGTCTAAGCTGCTCTCGGCAGCAACCATGAAGACGGCCCCGCTGTCTTTGAGCTGGTAGGCGAGTTCGCGAGGGACGAAGGTCGGGTTGGCGCCAGTGAAGATACCGCCGGCCATGAGGACGCCGATGAAGATAACGGGGAAGAAAAGGTTATTCCCCGAGAAGAGGAGCACGCGATCGCCTGGCTTGAGGCCGGCCTTTTGCAGGCCGATGGCGATCTGCTTTGCGACGAGGCGGTAGTCGGCGAAGGTCAGGTAGTGTGTCTCTGGCCGGTCGGCGTCATAGAAAGCCTTTCGGTCGGAGAGGGGCGCGGAGGAAGAGCCGAAGATCCATTTCTGGAGAGAGCAATTCGGAATCGGCTCCGACCACCGTGACTTGATCGGCATCGTTGCGGTTGTGGGGAGTTGTCGGTGGTGTTGGTGGGATTCGGCCGTGAAGCTTGGAATAGGGTCAAGTCAACTTTTTCGACAGGCGAGCGAGCTCTATTTGAAGCGAGGAACTAGTAGGAAAAGTTCGAAATTCAATGGGATCGTTGGAGCTTTCCCCGGACTTGGGACGGAACACGTCGTGCTCGGTTGGAGTTGTGAGCGTAGCAACGGCCACTTATGAAGGGGACCCTGCCGCAGTAAGGTTTGGGAGCTTCTATTGAGGCCCCAGTTTGAACAGAACGCGAAGGACCCGTATCTGGACGATATAGTAATCTATCCGTTGTGTTTACTGAACTCGAGTCAGTGATTCGATGCTCCAAGATACGGTGAATGAGTGAGCCAAAATCAACTTACGAACCAGGCCAGTTGACAGTGGAAAGTAGAGATACGGTCAGCCAACAACCACGATCTAGCCTACACCGATTTATTGAGAGGCAAGAGGACGACAGGTAGGGACGACGAGGGTTAGCGAGCTTCATATAGCGACCAGCAGACCTGGGGCAGACAAGAGCTCCAGCCTCCAGACGAGATAACCCCAGATCCCCGCGCCATGGCGAGCCAATGGCCATGCAATTGCCGCGAGACCGTGGCTTTCGGAGGCCAGTTTCGATGCATCTAAACCTGGGGGCAATGCTTTCGTGACGCTAGATTCTCCGCATTGCACCCCTGTCGATGCGGGGGTTAGTTAGGGGGAGCTCTCTTCGCGAATGGACGATGTTGAGACGAGCCGAGGCACGGCTAACGGAAAAGCTATCTCTGTGAGGGGGGAGGAGGGTGAGGGAAAGGCCGCTTGTTACGTCCTGAAATGGTTTACAAGTCGTTTGTCTGCCAACCCTGCTTGGAACGGCGCCGCCACGCAACCCAAAGGATGGTTGCCAAGTGCGGAGCTGAGAACGGGTCCGGCTCCGGAGTTTTCGCTAATTTCCAATGCGAGATGGAGGAGCAATGATGCGGCACGCGGGGGAGAGCTTCTACCAGAGCCGCTTGTTCTTATTGTGTGTCTCGGATGTGGAAACGAGCTTCAGAGCCCACTGATTGACGTTGAGAACGTGCGCAGATCCAAGCTTTGAGACCCTACTTGATGTTACCGCTTTCTTAATTAACTCCAACGCATCGCCGCCCAACATCGTGGATGACCAAACGCCTTCCATAGGCACCCCCGAATTGGGGTTACGAAGAGCCGCGCGCGTTGTACAAAAGCTGCAGTCCGAGTGAGGGTTACATATAGCCAATCGGTAACTGCAAAGATGACCCTTGACGTTCGCTGACAGGTCTGGGCTGTGACACTTTTTCGTGCTGATAGGCAGTCCATGTCTCACCATTGAGCCTCCTCTCTCCGAGGTAAAACTCGGTTGTTTATTATTTATCAGTGGCTACCATCATGCTTACGGCCATGCGTCTGCGAGCCGTTCAATCCGGTGTACGCCAGGCGCTGGCAGGCTCCCGATAATGCGGGTTTTGGGGTCATGGGTCCTCGTTAGTCCAGGTCCAAGTCTAGTCCACTACTTGTTTCCGGTTTGTGGTCTCTGTTCTCTTCTCTGTGAAGGAAAGGTTATTTGACCACTCGTGCAACACCAGTCAATTGATTCTCCTAAACAGGAATCAGCCTTGCCAACCAAGACTGAGAAGACTTCGCCTCAATGTTTTATTCTCGGCGAAAATATCTTGGTCAGGGTCGACATTGGTGAGTGAAGATAGCAGTTGACGATATCGACCTACAGACCTCAGATGGTAGGCGATGATAGAAGGTGCAGCAGCCGGAGACAAGACGGAGCTGTTTGACGACCGGTGGAGAGAAAGCTTTACTCCGGGAGGACATGCATAACATTTTATGCAAACTCAATGACACCACGAAAATCTGCACAAGCGGGTTTCCGCACATTAGCCGGACAGACCAATCAGAGACATTGAATTATTCAAGCAACTCACGACTTTTGATCTCCCGGAATCCGAAGCGAACAGCAACCCATCACCACGCCCTCCGCCATCGCCAATTGAGCCAGCCACCATCCCTCGCAATGGCCTCCAGACTCGCCCCTCTCTTCTTCAGATCAGCCCTCCGCTCGACATGTCGAGCGGCGAGGCCCCAGATCCGCGCCCTCTCCGTCACAGCCGTCCGCCCTAGCGACACACTGCAAGTGGTAAGTCGCTCGCCCTCAGCCTGTCCCTCGACCTCCTCCTCCTACCCCTCCGACCGGCACGTCAATTGCATATGCGATGTGGATCAAACTGCCGCGCTGGGCGGAGGAAGATTGAGGGATATCTGCTTTGCAAAGGGCAGCATGCAACATGCCAAGACGCAGCAATGCTGACCATCCGCTCCCCCCTCAACAGCACCGCGACTCCCCCGAGAACAACGCCGATGTCCCTTTCAAATTCAACAAGGAGAATGAGGCCATCATCGCCGAGATCCTCAAGCGCTACCCTCCCCAGTACAAGAAGGCCGCCGTCATGCCCATCCTCGACCTCGGCCAGCGCCAACACGGCTTCACCAGCATCAGCGTCATGAACGAGGTTGCCCGCATGCTCGAGATGCCCCCCCAGCGTGTCTTCGAAGTCGCTTCTTTCTACACCATGTACAACCGCACTCCCGTTGGAAAGTACTTCATCCAGGCTTGCACAACAGTGAGTTATCCCCGGCTTCCGATCATATCCGCCGAGATGCTCTCCGGGCCGAGTAGATGTCGCAGACACGGAGAATTGTGCGAACGGAATGATGGACGTAATATGCTAACACTTTAAACAGACCCCCTGCCAGCTTGGCGGCGTCGGCTCCGACGTCATCGTCAAGGCCATCATCGACCACTTGGGCATCAAGCAGGGCGAGACCACAAAGGACGGCCTCTTCACCCTCCTCGAGGTCGAGTGCCTCGGCGCCTGCGTCAACGCCCCCATGATCCAGATCAACGACGATTACTACGAAGACCTTACCCCCGAGACCACCGTCCAGCTCCTCGACGCCCTCAAGGCCACCGCCTCTGCCACCGGCGGCGTCTCCGCTGCAAAGGTCCCCAAGCCCGGCCCTCTCAGCGGCCGCGATACTTGCGAGAACAGCAAGGGTCTGACGAACTTGACCGCTGAGCCGTGGGGACCCGAGACGACGAGACCCGATTTGTAAAGAAAGATAGAAGATTGGGGTGTTCGGGGATGAACGAGAGGCAGCGAGAGCGAAAAAGCACGCGCGGGCGGATGATGGAAGATACCGACGATAGGGCCGGGCGAATGGAATTTGAGCCAGTGGTTTTGGCTTGTATATAACTCACAGATGTGCTGTATTCGTAACGCATGGGAAGACGGTTTTTAGAGACTCACGGCCCTCTTTTCCCCCCTGCTCGAAGCCGCGAATATCATGTGTGCATTGTTCTTTGTTTGACATCAAAAATAATTTTGGTCAAATTGCTATGGACTCGTTCAAAAACTGCTCTGTTCTGTTCTGCAAAGCTGGGGAATATGCAACTGAAGTATAGGTGGTCTGTCTTCCGACAATGTGTCTCATCCTCACTCGGGGATCCTCAGGATCCATCCGTCACGCAATCTCTTGTTCTCTGAGCTCAGTCCTCCCCAGACGACCACGCCGCTCTCCTCGACGTCGGCCATTGGCGCTGCCGCGAACCAGCCACGCGGTGCCGGCTCACCATCGTCATTATCATCGTCATAGGGCTCCATGGTAAGCTGCGTCCATCTGCCCTCGCCCGTCTGCCAGCCCATGCTGGACCACATGGCATCCCGGACGCTGGCGGCAGTCATGCCGAGAGGCGGGACCTGGAATGCCCACACATCGTCCCACATGGCGCCGGCGCCGGCATGGCCGTCCGAGCTTGGCTCCCGCTCGCCCATGATGAGCAACAGGTACTCACGGCCGGCGCCAACCGTTACAGCTTCAAGACCAGCCACGCTGCGGGGGCCGGGCCATGTCTGGCCGGGAATAAGGTTGATCTCCTGCTCGCCAGAGTTGGCACCCTGGACAATGCTTTGCCATCCGCCGCGACCGTGGACGGCGATCTCGCCCTTGGAAACGCCGTCATCAAAAGTATCCATCTCGAGGTGAATGAAGTCTAATTGACCACCAAGCTCATTCTTGCCATCGAACCCGCCAAATCGGAACAGGCGGCTCTTGCTCACGCAGATGGCAGCGCCTCCACGCGCCGGGCCGGGCGCTGAGGGGAGCTGGCTCCACACACGGCTTCGGACATCGAATGCCCAGAGGTCGTTGGTGCGCTCGCCGCCTGCCAAGCAACCACCGTGAACGAAGAAGGTGCCGTATCCCTCATCCTCCTCGTCGACGGCATTAGCGGCGAGATGGCCGACAATGGGGGCCTGAGGGATGCCAGTTTCGGAACTGTCCCCAAGAGCCCAGGTCTTCCAGGTCTGGGCACGGCGCCGGCGCTTAGGAGCGAAATCACGCGGGCGGTCGGTGGCAGCGGCAGCGTGGTAGCTTCGTGGTGAAGGCATGGGTAGGTTGGTCACGCCGGGAGCCGGGGGGACGGGGTCAAGGAAAGTCCAGGTGTTGGTCCGAGTGTCGAAGACCCAGACACGGCCGGCCTCCTCGAGGGGAGCCAACTCTGGTCCTCCGCGACCGCCGAAAACGAAGATGCGGCTGCCAATGACGGCGCTGGCGTGACCAACTCGAGGGCAAGGGACGTCGTCCAGAGCGGGTTTTTCTAGACCCTTGCCCTTGTCCTTGGTGGTCTCCTCTTCGCTCTCCTCATCAGAGTCCTCCTCTTCAGAGCTCTCCTCTTCGGACGAACTCTCTTCGGCAGCAGGACCAGCTCCTGGGGAGGCCAACGACACCTCGTCAAGAAGCTGTTCCTTTTGGTCGGCCTTTTCCTCCATTGTCGGCGCGACGACCTTCTTCTTCTCGGCGGGGGCGGGAGCAGCAGCGGGGGCAGCATCGGCGGGCGGGGTGTACTGCTTCGGAGGTGCGGACTTGACCTTGTAGTAGTCGGCACCAGCGCTGTTGTAGGGCAGGCGAAGGACAAGGACATCGTTGTCTACGGGTTCACGGGGCCTGACCTCGCCGCCGAAGATGTAGGCTGTGCCGTTGACGACGTTGACGGTGTGAGACGAGCGAGGCAGAGGAGGAACGTCAATCTTCTCCCAGGTGCCCTTCATGGGCTTGGGTCCAGAGCCCTGAGAGAGGGATGGCCTCTTCACCTTGACATTGGGCATGTTGGGGAGATTCTGGGGGATGTTCTGGAGAATCTCCGTCGTCCGACGCTTGAGAGCACCAAAAGACTCCATGATTGTGGTGGTAATGAGAGCTCCGAGAAGGACGGGGTATCAATGGGGGAAGGTGGAAAGTTAATGTTCGATCGAGTGGGCGAATTGCGTGAATATGAAGTCGGGATTATGTGCTGACTGTTGCTGCTGATGGACCGGCGCAGGCGGCGGGCCTTGGTGATATGACGTAGCGAAGCGCTTCTCACCTCAGCTTTTGGGAGGGTTGTTTGTGGGCAGTGAAAGCAAGCTCCGGATGCGGAAGCAAGCAGGAAACGTCGGACCTTGGAGACTTTATGAAGGAGAGGCAAACAAAGTTTCTCTCTATAAATTGCCCTGTTGCCCTTCTCCTCCCCCCTCGTTCCTCGTATCACTGTGCGGCTGGCTTCAGCAAGTGCGCCTTTGTGCACCTACCTACCTTACCTGCTTTCGCAGCACTGATGGCTGAGCTTGCAGAGGGAGCGGGGGCGCAGGCTGCTAGAGCTTCCCTGTCATCCTATCAGCGCAAGGGCCTCTGTGGCACCCAGGCACCTATCGCCCTCGCCTGTTGTCGCATCACCGTGTTGCGGTCGGCAGTGCCGTTGGTGGGGTAATCCCTCTCCGCTGCTGCCCAGTTCGAACCCGTTTGAACCATCAGGACCCCTAAGAAACCGTGCCTTGGGCAGTTTGTTCTCAGCGCCAACGGATCCATGGCTTCATCGTCCGGGGGGGGGCACCTTGGTCGAGAAGCAATACGACGAACGCCATGCTCAGGCTAGGGCTAGCATGGAATCATCCGGCTAGCTGACTAGCGAATATCTATCAGCATGTCGGACGAACACCAGATACACCATCCGAGGCGCCAGCTCGACAGAAATTCAGTGCTGATGTTGGATTCGCAGAAAACGCAACGCACCAGCATCAGCCCTCAGCGCGACTCAGCAGACCGCTGTCGTCCGGCCATGATCCCACCAAGGCCCCTCAATCGCCTGTATATTGGAGACGGATGAATCCAATCACATCCTGGTCATACAGACAGCTTCGACGAAACACCGTTGACGACTTGCCGCTCGCAAGTGGGGAAATAGCACCGACACGAAAGCCATCCTTGCTGAATCCTGCCCGCTTCCATGGGATGGGAGCGAGCTATTATGGATGCCGACGCCGACGCTGGCGCCGATGCCTTCCGGCACCGCCCACCCGCCGCGCATACTTAGCCCGCCACCTCTTCTTCGCTTTCCTCCTCGGCGGAGCCTGATCCCGCCGTCCACAATCCCTTCCGCAATGGTGCCAAGCCCGGGCTGGATATGGATTGCTCGGATCCGGAGGCGGCAGTTGTTGTGGGTTCCCAATGTTCATCTCGGGGCCGGAGGGTCTCGTCAAGGGCTTTGTCGCCGCATCCGATGCGGACACACGATAGCCGTCGGAGGCCGCCGCGAAGAAATCCACCATATCAACTATGTCCTAGCATCGCCACCTAATCGAGAATCATGGGCAGTGAGGGTGGTTGTGGCATGAAAAGTGTTTTTACAGAATGAGAACTACGATATTCCCAAGGGCGCTGTCAACGGTATTTGGACGTATGTTCAAAGCGGTCTCGACGAGAGTCTCCCGACGGCAGGTTCATCACAAACCAGAGGAGGAAGCTATGCCGGTGGATGGTGCTCGCTTGGTGTCGTCTAAATCGCAGTTCCAACAAGCTGAACCGGCCCGGTGCAAGTTCCCAGCCCACAGCCCGTCAACCGCGACCGACGGCTGACGCGGTTGGGGGATTTGTCTCGGATGAAGGTCGTGGGCTCATCGTCTCATCGTTGGCCGGGAGGATCTGCAGACTTGCTTTTTCTTGGCCGGCTGAAGACCAGTGTGTCCGGTTTTCCTCCCAAAGATATTCAGCTTCTTGCCAGCTTCTACGTCATGGAATTCTTGCACAGCATCTGCCGTATCCTCCCAACCTCAGCTACTGCGCTTCTAGACCAAGCTTGCCCATCCACCCCGTCGGCACCCACGCATGTTTCCAGCATCATGTCCGAGACAGCACAGGGTTCTGCAACTGTTGGTATTTATGGCACTCCCATTGCTGCTGCCTCCAGCACTGCCTCCCCCACCAACTCCGTTGGTCCGAACAGAGATCACGACTGCTTCAGCTTATCGACATGGGTACTTTTCCCAATGGTTTACATGGCCCGCGAAGCTCTATTGCGATCTCCCGCTTCGCCAAAAAGTCGGCGGTGGCTTAGTGAGCAACAGGCGGAAGGCAGTACACCATCTCTCCCGAGAGTCCGTCCAAAAACAGCACCCTCTACCCAAGAAGGAATGGACATGAACCGGAGAGAGCCAGTTGTGCCCTCTCCCCGCTCTTTCATGGTCCAACGGCGAATGGCGTGTTGATGCAACCAACACCGCAATATCAGGACGCTGCACTCGGGGGCAGGGAGATCGTCAGCTTCGGCCCCATTGAGCCATCTTTCCGCCCTCCATCTCCACCTCGTGACCTTGTTGCCCGCCCCCCGTTCCCGTTCCAACAGACATCGCGATGCCTTCAAGCTCGTCTTCGGTCCCGAGATGGTGGTTTACTGTGCCAGGGGCCCTGCCTATCCTCGCCCAGGACGAGAGTGAACAAGATACGAACTGCAAATGGAAGAAGATATATGCACACTGCATATTTGTCATTCCGCCTGCATATGTTGGTTATTGGGACTGCACTGCCAGCGAAGGCCGTCACGCCTCGAACAAGCATATAATATGATGCTCTCTCGCAGGCCAAGAGTCTGACTGCGCCCCTAGATACTACTTCGGAGAATCCTCCGGATACCGTACCCTTTGTCATATCGCGCCTCTCTCCCCCGTTCCTTCATTCCTCCCAACGAGCAACGGCTCGGCCAGCCAAAAGCCAACGCGAAGAGGGCCTTCTGCCGGGCATAGGAGTAACGTTGAATCTTCCCAACCCGAAAAACTCTAAACCGCAACCAGAGCTAGTTAGCCCTCAGAACGCGGCCTCCTGGGCTGGCTGCCATGCGACCCGCGTGGCTGTGTCTCCACCGCCGTCTTCCCTCCCCAATGACGGGCAAAGAAGCCGTTCATCAATCACCTCTTATTATACCAACCCCCCCCCCCCCCCCCCCCCAAGGGCCGCCGCCGCCCAGCTGCAGGGCCGCACCGGTATCCAACGTGTACTAGTGCTGACATGCCTCTCTCTCTCTCTCTCTCTCTCTCTCTCTCTCTCTCTCTCTCTCTCTTTCTCCCGCGCGCGGGTGCGCCCCTGTCAGTCCTTTTTGCCCATGTTGTACGTCTCGGTTGGCCAGAGGAGCAGAAGATGAAGATGGGGGCCGCCGGGTTTGGGGGCCAGAACATCCGCACAGGGGGCAGCGGAATGGGGCGGAATGGATGTGTACTGTACCCATGGGGCGTCAGAACCTTGAAATCTCGAAATGAAGATGCTGACGGGAGACGGTAAGAGGATTCGGCGCGCAGCTGCGCTACGAGAGACATGCGAGAGACCCGAGAGAAACACCGTTTTCTGCTGCCGTAGCGAGATGCAGCCCTGAGGCGCGGAACGACGACACCTGGCCACCTGTCAGCATCAGATACGCACATCACCCGGGCGGAACAACGCCCCAGGGCAGTGGACGGCGGCAGCGGCAGCAGGAGCACTGGTCTGGTCTGGTCTGGTCTGTTTGGTTTAGCGCCCAGAAGGGAGAGCGAATGGACGATTGAGCCGCATTACTCAGGGTTTGCGGGCTGCCCCCGGACTGCCGCTGGCCATCGCTGGAGATTGCGACGGGTTTGGCGGTGCTTGTTCGTGTAAGTGGACTGGTCGTGTCGGTAAGTCCAGTTTCGCGCGAAGCCATCTCGCAGCTGCTTGCCGCGAAGTGTAGGTAGGTGCGTCGTTTCCGCCAGGCTCAAACACAATGGAGGTCAACGTAAGGCGACCTTAAGCGCGGTAAAAGCTTCATATTTACTCTTGGTTCAACTTGATGCAAGGCTGGGAGCGTCAAAAGGTCGTGGTGGTTGCATGGTGCTCAGGGGCTCGCGTGGGAGGGGGAGCCGCGTGCTCATCAAACCAGTTTGGAGGCGACGAAGGTGCAAGTCTGCACTGTATCGCGTAGCATGGAGGAGAAGACTGAGTGTCATTGAAGGGCACAGATCGAATTGGTATCAATATACTATCAATGTCTGAAAGTCATAACAATCATGAAGTCCGGTGCCCCTCCCCATCCCATCCCATGTGTGCCTGGTCTATCGCCCTATTAATGATTCATCTTTTTGTGCGTTTTCCCGTCGCAGAACCAGACCCAAGTAGCATGTTTGAAGGACGAGAAAAAATCAAAAACACCGCCCATGTGAGTAAATGTACTCGTAGATAGCTAGATAGAAATGGTGATAGAAAAGAGGTATCAACAAAAAAGTGGAAGACGCTTGCGAATTAAAACGCCTTGAAATGCCACGACAGACATCTCTAGTAGAAAGCAAGATTGGGTAGTAAAACTAGCAAAAAGAAACGTAGAAAGCTTCAGGTGAGGGAGGTCTACTCCTCATCCTCGCCCTCCGCGTCTTCATCGGAGCAGCCAGCAACGACAATCTCCTTGAGGGGCGAGGAAGATAACGACGGGGCAACGTAGCCAGTGCCACTGCCAGGCTTCCCGTTGCCTGAGGAGGGACCAACCTCGCCCTTGAGCGGGTTTATGAGCTCCCACCCCTCGGCGGTGTTTGTCCTGCGGACAACGTAGACTTGTGGGCTCGAAGCCCAGTTGGTAAGAGTGAAGTCGTCCTCGCCGCCAAAGCGGACGACAGGCTCCTTGCCGTCGGCAGCGCGCTCGAGGTGGCGGGCGACGTGCTCCATGCGCTCGTCCCAGGCCTGGGGGCCGTTAAATTCGTGGTTGCAGCCGACGGCAGGGCAGCGCATGTGTCGTGGCAGGTCGCAGCGAGTCTGCTCGGCTTCGGCCTGGAGACCCTTGAGGTGCTCGTCCCATTCGGGGCAGGGCTTCTTCTGCTTCTGGGACTTGCGGACGTTTGGCGGAACATGCATGCGTCGAACGTGCTGGGTGTAAAGATCCTTGCGGTTGAAGATGGCGCCGTTGGGCAGGGCAGGGGGCGTCGGGGAGTCGGGGCAGCACGAAGAGGAAGAAGAAGAACGGCGAGTGTTTGGTGGGTTGGTGGTCTTGTCGCAGCCGTCTTGGGTGCAGAGCCAGTAGGTGAGGGCGAGGTGTTGGGAGCTCACGTGGCGCTTCCACTCGTTCTTGCTGGCAAAGGTGGATGGGCAGCCGGCGTAGTTGAAGACGCAGACGAAGGGACGCGTGTGGTGCTGCTTCATGTGCTTCTGGTACGTGCTCTCGTCCGAGAAAGGGGTCTTGCATTCAGTGCAGAGAATCTTAGACCCACGGGTGGAAGGAACCGCTGCGCTGACCCTGGATCCTTGGCTGTTGCTACTGGTCCTTGACCTCTTCCTCTCGGGCGAGCTGGAAAGGGCTTTGGCGCTGGGATTGCGGTTGCGTTTCCTCGATGATGATTGCTTGGGCTTGAAGTCCAAGTCATTCTCATCGTCGTCGAAGGCGGGAATCTCGGCCTTGATTGTTGGCTCTGGGGATTCGTACTTGGTGGGCTCGGGGTCTGGATAGGAGGCAGGGAAGGGTTGTTCGACGTGCTGGATTTCCTTCTTAATAATGGGCTCAGGAGTGATCTGTCGCGAGGTGAAGGCGCTGTTCTGAGCAATGCTGAGTGAATCAGACTCAGTGTAGAAGCTGAATGTCCTGCTGGGCTTGAAGTCTGTTGGGACAACTTCCTCTTCGAACATGGCCTGGGTGCTGTTGACGTCGTGCGGGTTGACATAGGCGTTTCCCTGGAATCCCATGCCGAGAAGTGCGTGGGCTTGGTATTGTTGCGTCTCCCATCCCACAGCAGCAAAGTGCTTGTGCTGGATGAAAGGAGAAGTTGCTGACTGGTCTGGAGGCGTTGCAGGGAGAACGTCGCTTTCCGTGGGAGGACTGTGGGAGTCGCTGCTGGACAGAGTCTGTTGGGAGCAAGGAGACCCGTGTCTCCTTTGCGACGCGGCAGGAAGAGGGTTCATGGTCTGGGTTGGGCGGTTGAGGTTCTGCATTGCTTGCATCTGGGAAGCCATGAAGAAAGATGTCCTGGGTCCTTCCATGTACTGCTGGATCTGGTGCGTTTGGCTGGGCCATGTCGACGGGAACTGTGGTTGAGAGTATTCGAAGCTAGGGTCGACTGGTGGGCCAGAGTTTGGCGCCATTGATCCGTCCATATAAGTGAGAGGCAGCTGGGTGAAGCTCTGCTGGTCATAGTATACCTGCTCTTGGTGAGCATGTCCCTGATGGACATTCTGGTAGAGGTAGTCCATGGCGGAGGATTGTGCGGGGTCTGTAGTACAATCCAAGAAAACGGTTCTGAAAGTAGGCCAGTGGCGAGGCAACTGATGGTTTTATATGTCCTTGGGGTGGTGCAATATTGAAAGATGTGTTTTGTCCAGAGGAGGCAGGAGGCGTGTTAGTGTCGGTGCAGTCCGAGGAGGTCTTCAGCCTGATGACGGAATGAACCCGTCCTTGACAAGGCTATAGGGCTGGTGGAGTGAGGATAGGGAGGACAAGTCCAAACTAAGACTTTGATGATGACGGGAGGGAACAATTATATGAACGAAAATGCTTGACAGAATGCGAGAGCACACAAGAAACCCGCTTCACACTTGGCACGAACAACACAAGACTTGATGATGGCATCAAGGGGACCTACCTCCAGCGTCCAGTGGCGGAGCAGAGGGTATTATAAGTCGGCAAGGTGCACTTCACATACTGCATGGTGGATACACAAAAGTCTGCCAGGGCACCCAGCCAGGCATTCCCTAGCCAGAGGCCGAAGAGAGAGATTGGGGAGACCAGAGAACCCCGAGACTGGCCGGGGAAGGAGGGATACGTACTCAAGCAGAGCCGCAAGTGTATGTACTCCTACTCCGTAGGAGTTGGGTGACGGAAGGGAAGAGCGAGTTAGAGAGAGGTGAGGGCCAGTGAAAGGACGGCAAGGATTTGCGGTTGAGCGGCCCATCATCATCAACACCATCTTCCCTGCAACCTACCCTACCCTACTTCTTGCCTGGGGCTCAGGGGTGTGCATATGCAACATCCGCCCTCCGCAGCGCGTGCTGGCAACCTTAGCACACCAAAGGCTGCGGACGAGATAGCAAGCCCAAGCCTCTGTTGGCTTGCATGTGTAAGTATGTACATAAAATTATACAGGATGGCATCGCGGCCGGTTGGTGCAGGGCATGGGGGGGTCCCCTGGGGGGCGCGAACCATCATGGCAACAGATAATGGTGGTGATGGTTGTGGAGGGTGGGTAGAGAGACGCCAGGGCTGGCCGCTGCGCCTTGGGATGCCTGTCTCTGTCCCCACGAAGGAAGGGCAGGTACTAGAGGTGTTTCTGTTGAGTCGTCCTGAGTAGGTAAGGCATGCTGTATGAATGCCCTTGTCTCCAGATCCAGGCAGAAGGACGGCACGTCGGTTGCCTTTTTTTCAGTTGCCTTACGGCTGGCGAATCAAGACGTCTGGCGTCATGGGCAGAAGGTCTCGTCTGCAGCAGAAGAATGCCAACTCAGCCCATCTCAACTCGATCAAGCCGATTCCACTCAAGCAAGGCGTCTTTTTCGTCATGATCCTGTCGGCCGTCGGAAGTGTCGGTCAGGTGCGGTGGTGAGGGTATTGGTAATTTGGGTTGATAAGTCTTATTGGCCACGGTGCGTTCCGCCCCAGATAGAGGTATTTGATCCATTTCAGCAGGGATTTCTTGTCGTTGGCTTTAAGATGCGTGAGCCTGCAGCGCGAGAAGCCCCGGACTGGGGCAGTCTAGAGAAGGTGTATCCGTACAGCATCCAGTTTCCAGATTCCATGGCTGGACCAAGACCCAGGTCCTGGGATGATGATGGGCCGTGGAGTGTCGATACGGGCCGGAGGGATGTCGTGTCTGCAGCCAATGGCACAGCCAATGGCAGAAGGGTCATCGTATTAGAGGGGAGAGATGGCGAGCAAGGAACGGAGAAAGAAATAAAGAATACCAGGTCTCGGGAGATTGGCATGGGAGACTGGTCGAAGCGTCCACTTGTTCCGCGCCGCAACGTGTTTTGTAAGTAAGGGAACCCCTGGTATTATTTCAATACCGACGACGGGAGTCAAACTCTACTGCGTAAGGTAGTATACATCACTAGGTGGTAACCCATTGCGGCGGCCGTCGAGGAAGTGGAACAGCAGTAAGATGCAGGGTTCTAGTCAGGAGCTGAGCAAAAGCAAGCAAAGATCGCCGACGGGGGGGGGGGGGGGGGGGGGGCTCTGAGTGGAAAAAGGGAGAGTGACAAATGTGTCGGAGGGGCAGGCGGTCGAGACGACACAGAGAGAGCGAGAGAGCGAGAGAAAAAGAGAGTGCGAAAGAGAGCGCTGCATGACATGGCATGGCATGGCAGCGATGGTTGACATTGACAGGCGAGAAAAGGAGGGTGAGGGTAGAGATAGATTGGCTCCCCGCAAGGCGGACATGGCAAGGCAGCTACTTTAGCTCACTACGGACACCTAGCGAGCCCTAGCGCGCTGCGTCGCATCGGGGACCTCTCTCCTCCACTCGTCCAAGAGAGTGGGGGAGGTCGCTGGTTCGCATTCTGCTTCGCAGCGAAAGTGAATGGAAAGTGATGCCATGCCCATCGGCCCCCTAGGTAGTGTAGTGCCGTGGATGGGTGGTTGCCGTTGTATTCGTGGAGTTGACGAAAAGACCGCGCATCGCAAGTCGCACCTCAATTTCGAATTTCAAATTTCACCTGCAAATGTACCCGGCATACATTTCACACGCCGTCAAAAGTGAAGAGGGAAAGATGAGTGTCAATCTGTTGAACTCGTTAGACTCGGAGTGGAAGTAGAGATACCAACCCCTCGATCACTGTTCCGCGCAGTGTCTTCCATTGTCGTACTTACCTGCGGTAGGTGTGGTGTAGGTAGTAGGTAGGTGGGTAGGTAGGTAGGTAAGGTCCAGGTAGGTAGGTAGGTAGAGTCCGGAGAATGTGCCCTAGGTACGAATAGGTAGTCCATGGGAGGTACCTGGGGGTCCTAGCGGCATAGGCTAACGTTAAAGACCCCTACTCATATAGGGGGGGGAAAAACCCATTACTACTGAAAAAAACCCTTACTACCTAAAACACTAAAAGTAGTTAATTTAATACTTCATTATTATAATTACTAACTTTATATATTCATTAACTACCTATAACTATATTTTATAATAATAAAAATATAATAGCTATAATTATCTTATTATACATAATCTAATAGTATGTTTAAAATAATTATATAGCTATTTATAACTTTATAATTATTATATCTTTATTTATAAGCTTATTTTAAGCATAATTATTTTAAGTTTAACTTTAAAGCACTATAAATATTATTCTTATTTATAATTATACCTCTTAAGCCTTCTAAGTATTAACCCTCTCTATAATAATATAATATTTTAATTTATGTTTTATTATTAGTATAAATATAGTTAGCATTAATAGTAGAGGTAAAGTAAGTAGTTTAAACTTATTAATAACGTTATTATTAACTTTATTATTAATATTAAAGTTAACTATTAATTCTAATACTATATTATTAATAATATCTTTAATAAGATTATTAGCTTTAATAAAAATATCTAAGTTAAATATAAAGTTAGTAGATATTTCTACTATATCTAATAATAGTTAGTTAATATCTAACTAATTTAAAAGCTTTACTATATATTTTATATAATTACATATTTCTTTTAGTAGTAGCTTAAAATTAAGGTTAATTATATTAACTATAAACATAAACTAAAACTTATTGAATTAATAAGGGTTTTTTATATTAAATGTAATAAAATTAATATTTCTTCTAATATAACAGAACTATTATTCAAATATTAATATTTTTATTTTACTATTAATTAACTACTTTTTAGTTTTTAAGTACTCTATATATACCTCTAAGTATTATTTCTTAGCCTCTCTTTTTATATAGATATATTAATATTTAATCTCTACTGACATAGCTTTAATAAACTACCTCTTTTACTATTTAATAATATTTAAAAAAAGGTATATTAATAATAAATAAATAGTTTAGCTTTACTATCTACTTTATTTAAGTCTTTTTATATAGTATTAAAGATATATATTTCTATCTTATATAAACTTTTTACTTTAATAAATTATGATTTAGCCTTTTTTAAGATATTTAGTTATATAGTAATATTATTAGTAAGTTAGTAAACTAAAAAGTAGTATATACCTCTTAGTAATATAATTAATTAGAAAGTCTATTTTAGTAAAGTAATCTATATATAGTAAAAAAATAAAAAAGTAAATTAATATAGTAATATTAGCTTTTTATATCTTCTTTATAAAGTGTTTTAATATAACTTTAGGTTATATGGACTAGATATTTAACTTTTTAAAGCTTTTTATAATATTTATTAATGTAAATATAGTATTTAATATACTAATAAAAGCTTTAATAAAGTTACCTCTTATAAATATAAAGGCATTTTTAGAAAGTTAATATTATATAGCTTTTTATTAATACTTTTTAAATAGCTAGAAAACTCTTATATCTATTAGCCATAATAGATATATAATATAAAATAGGAAAAAGCTAATAATAATATTATAATCTTAATAATATTTTATAAAAGAGATATTAATATAACTAAAAAAGCTATTTAGAAATAATAGTTAATATAATCTCTTAATAGAGATATATTAAGCTATCTCTATATATTTAGTATAATAATTTAGCTTTATACTAAAAATAAATAAGTTATTAAAATGATAACTATAAATATTAACTTTAAAATACTCCTCTATTATAAAATTAAAGCATTAATATTTAGCTAAGTTTTTATATAACTAGTTATTAAAATACTTAATAAAATCTAATATAATCTCTTAGTTAAAGAAAGTAATAAATAATTAGAGAAAATATACTCTCTCTTAAATATTATAGTTAGCTTAAGCTATAATAAGCTATATTTTAAATATAATATAAACTAATGTAATACTACTAATAATATTATTATATTTTATAAGAATATATAACTTATAATTTACTAAAGTAATAACTTCTAAAGCTATATTTTATTTCTATTTACTTTATAATATAATAATATATTTTTAGCTAGTAAAATAGCTAATATAATAACTAGATTTATTAATATTCTAAATCTCTAGAAGCTTAAGTTTATACTAGTTAAAAGTGAATTTATAATAATTAAACCAAACCTTAATTAACGTTAAGTTATACTTAATACTTTTTTAGTAGAGCTCTATTAGTTTAATTAACCTAAAGACTTAAAGTTTAAAATAATTAGCTTTTTAGTTAATAAACTACTATTTAGATATTAAAAGCTTACTTCTATTAGCTTAAAAATATTTACTATTTCTTAAATTATAGCTAGAGAAACTAGAAACCTTATTTTATATAGCTATATAGTAAAAATAGTAAAAATAATATCCTTACCTAAAGCAATAACTTTTAGCTAGCCCTCTAGTTTAAAAAAGCTTCTAAAGCTCTCTAAATACTTTAAAATATTACTAATAGTAATATAGCTAACTTGATAAACTTTAGCTACTTTCTAAATAGAGAGAATATATAAAATAAGTTAATAGTTATATTAGAAACCTTAATTAGTATATATATAATATATATAAATAGTTTAAGCTACTTTTTAAGCTAAACTAAAGAAGTATCTTAGTTATTTTTATAAAAATATAAAGTAAAAAATAGTATAATTAGTTTATTCTAAGTAAAAAGAAATAAGTCATTTTAGTGAGAAAATAATGATTTTAGCAATAGGGGGTTAACTTAGGTAGCAAGGGTTTTTTTTAGTAGTAAGGGGTTTTTTCCCCCCTACGTGAGTAGGGGGCGTTTTGCGCTGACGCAGGCTGACTAACGCCCCCAGGTAGTACCTGCCTTACCTTACGTGCGGACGGGTCCTCCCCCCCGAAACAATCAACCTCCCGTTCATCCCGTCTTCAATGGGCAGAATTCGCCTTCCTAGCCATGCCACTCGTCATTAAAGCCACTGGGCAGTCAACTCAACCAAGCTAAGTCTTCAACTTCACTTCTCTTCCCTGCCGGTCGCCGCCCGCCCCCATCTTGCATATCGCTCGGGTACGGTACTCTGCTGTCCAGGCCATCCCATCCATCTGACGAATTCTTTCCCAAAGGACATACGAGACAGCCATCAGCGCCAACCCGCGCCATTGGACCTTCAAGATGCGCCGAGGCGCTGAGCTGTAGCCTGTCATTGTTCAAAGGACATTCATTAAACCTCCTCCACCATCTTAGGTCCGTCCCGTCTAGCGCCCCGTGCAGTCCCGGTTCGGGCCCTGGCTAGGACGCCCATTGAGGCAATCGATTCGGCCTCTTGGGCCATGTCCAACAGCCAGCCCCTGTTGCCCTTGTGCGACCTCAACCTCTTGTTCCCCTGCTAGGCCACGCGCCAACCGTCCAGCATCCATACCAGACGCTGTATTCGCTGCTCCCCGTTCCGGACGGACTGAAGATGAACGGAACCCACTGGTGCCCACGCGGATACGGACTCTGCGAGCGAGGAACAGGAGAAGCTGCGGTTCAAAACCCCGACAGCACCCCGACGAACCCTCAACAGTACCAAATGAGGTCTCAATCGCCCGAATGGTCTCCTTAAACGACGGATATCTCCGTAATGGAGACGACGGGCCTCTTTTCCATGCCTATCAATGCCTCAACGGGCGCGTCAACATGCAAAAGTCGTCGTGTCAAATCTCTCGACACGGTTAGGGCCTGGGTGGCATCAACGGCCTCGACCGCAACGGGGAGTCGGGGTCCCGTTCTGCGGCACCAAGCTCCCAAATTGTTACCTCCACCGCCGCTTCGTCACTCCTCTTGCAGCGCGCAGCGTCTTCACCCTTTCACTGCATTAATGGCGTGTGTCTCCATTTCCACTCCTGCAACCCGTGCCTTATTCAGAAGCCATAAACGCTTAGCACCACGATAAGCCCGTCAGTCCCGAAGAGCAAGGTATGAAGTACGGATTCGTACGTACGAATATCACTACCTACAGACAGGCCAAGACAGGCCATTGATCCATCCGTTTTTACGACCTATCATGCCCTAAATCCTCCTCCCGACTTGCTGGGTCCTCGTTGGCTGGGTACTGCTTCCGCCCCTGTTTAGTGGCTGGATCCTGTGCGAATAGAGGGGGCCGGCGACCATCAGAGGAACCGTCGACCCATGGGATCAGGCAGACAAGTCAGCAAATCAACCCTACCACTTGCAGCTCCGGGGATACGGTACCCTTGTCTACTGTCGGTCTTGCGAGAAGACCTGCGCATGCTTCGTCGTGGAGACTTGCAGAGCAGACGTTATCACCGATAATATCCTGTTGCACCGTTGACGTTGCACTTGGAGCCGAAGCCATTCTGAGCGCCCCAAGTCGACCGCCCGCACATTTGCGCGCGGAGCAAGAACCAGCGATTGATATTGATATGGACTCCATGCTAATTGCCACGTGCAGACCTAGGCCTGCTCTCCCACCTGACTTATCATTTTCATCTGGCGAACCGATGCGACCATGCTACCTCCTTCCCCGGCAGGTACTTCTGAAGAACATTTTCGCTACTTTCCAAATCGCCGCCACATCTTTCCCGCGTTAAGCAGCCAAGGGGCTCGCCTGCGCTTCATCCACAATTGGGTGGGCAGACGGGACTAACACGAAGTAGGCTTGCCTGCCGGATTGCTGGTCACCCACGCGATCTAGGCGTCCAATGCTGGACTGACTTACCTTTTTTTCTCTGGCAGCTTCATCTCTGCTGCGATAAAAGGCCCCTGGTTTTGGACCCCAACCTCTGGAGCTGGGCCAGTCAATCTCACTGCCATTGGCCGGTCGAGGCATAGCTGAACGCAAAGATCAAAAGAGGTGCGGCAGTCCTGGCAAGACAGGCGGCTATTTTGACCTCTGCAGCACCCCCCTCACCCAAGCGTTGCCTCCGTCTGAGCCCTGGGCACCTGATCCATCCTTCGAACCAGGTCCATATTACCAGGTTGTCAAAGGACCGCGCAGCGTAGGCGCAACCACGATGCGGGCGGAAGCCAGCCCACCCACTACCCATGGATCATCGGCTGCAAGGGCGATAGATGTCAGGATCTTGTGGAGTCTGGAAAGCCAAGCATGCTCGCTGGGCATGTTTGCAAATGTCTTCAACCGATCATCATGGGCATATGTCTCATATCAAGATCAAACGCGTCGTCGTCGCTTGGTCTGGGGTGTGTGTGTCTTTACCCATGGTGCAAAGTGCGCGAACCTGGTCGAGACTGGTGCGCGCAGACTCGCGCGGAGTGCGCGGTAATTCCAACATTCAACGCACAAATGCGCGCTCACGACTCAACACTCCGAGTTGGTTGTCGCCAATGGCGTCAAAGTCTCCTGTGTGGACTGTGTCGCTGGATACCTGCGTGTCTTGCTCTGAGACCAATCCTTCTGGCCCGTTAGCCCTGCCCTCAAAAGGTCGGCAGATCACTGGAAGACAGATCTTGGATTTCCGGCCAGCTACCGCCCAGTAAGGCGGGATGTGGTGTTGTCCAGGCCACCAAATGGCCTCGCTTCGTGGTTGAAACACAGGAGAGTTGCCAGGAAGAGAAAACACGCCCGTGTTGGATTCCAGCATCTCGGTAACGGCACTAGAACTCATCTTCCTCCAAAGTTGTCTTCTTTCCAACAATCCTTCTGGCCTGGAACATACGTGCCGCACGGAGTGGCCGATACATATGTAAGCCTTAGTTGGGCCTTCACGCTCTATCAACGGACCCAGCAGAAGCGCGTTGCATTCATCACACCAGGCCCAACATACTGGCAGGGCTACTCCGCAACTACGCCGTACATAACCCATTACACGAAGCTGGTCTTTTGCGAACCAACGACAACGGATGACAAATGATCAGTACGCACGGTGTAAGGATGTTTTCGCGCCTTAGAGATTAGGATTGAGATCCTAGCGCACCTTTGGCTTAACCACCCAACTCGTTCAATAACAGATCGATGGGATTCATGGCTTGGCTCTCACGCCCGCCATATGGCCGGGTTTGAAAAAGTGGTCTCTCCTGAGACCCGCCGACGAGATCAACAGCCTGACGCCAATTGATCCCTCTTCAGTGTCATCAAGGCACCTACATTTTGTCCCGGCGGTCGATTCTGGCCCTCAACTTGACACTCGCTTCCCCTTGCCGAGAGACCGAAACCCCAGGCTCTGTCCCAGCATTCAAGCTTACATGTCAGGTCCCGCCCACATCGGCGGCCGCAGCATCGTTGTTGTCGAACCATGAATGGTTGACAACATCCTCTAGACCCCGATGACCAACTCTTCGTACCAACACGGGAGTTGAACCGGAAATTGCAAGTCCACCTCCAACATGAATGATACCATCACAACGGCTACCACCAATCTTCAACTGCCGTCAAACGTGATGAGGACATCCTCTTCAGCCGCACCGCCAGGGCCTGCATCAAATCCATTGATACCTGATAACCGCTCTCTGGCTCTCCCTCCTCCTCTTCCCCGGTCCCTGGCTCCCCCTCACCTCCCCGGTGGACATCATCACCGACATCCGCAACATCCTGGCTGCTGCTGGGAAACCACCGCCAGGAGGGGTGGGGTGGCTGAGGAACAAAACAAACTGCATAGCCTCATCGTTATCGAATGCGCCTTTTGATCTGAAGCATGTTTGCATGCGCACTGCTGACGGCTTGCCTGCCCTGCCCTGCCTACCAGTCGCATTTCTTCCCTGCCAGCCCTGCCTCCTCACCACCCCTCTGTTTCTCCGGCCCCCAAATGTAGTAGTACGGCGTCGGCCACCTCAGGCCATGCCACGAGAGCGAGGTGGTTCGACTTTCGGGCATCCAGCCAATTATTGACTGTGTCTTTCCGCCTGGCTTGACCTTGACCCGGCCCCCAAAATGACGACCCAGGGGCTGGGAAGGAATAATAGATGGTTGTGTTGTAACCACTTTGTGTGTGAGTGGGTGTGTGTGTGTAAGTGGGTGTGGGTGCGAGAGAGAGAGAGAGAGAGAGAGAGAGAGAGAGAGCGTCTCCGCGACTCCAGCCTTTGGGCTCGCAAAACCATGGCTGGCACCCAGGGCCAAGGAGGTTCTAGGCACCGGTCCGTGAACCAAGGAAACGCCCCCTCCCCAAGCCAAAAAAGAAACGAAATCCAGAACCCCAGGTCTCGGGACACTACCGCCAAAGACTTTTTGGGGATGGGATGGGATGGGATGGTGGCGCGGCTCGCGGTTGGTTGGGTCGTCGTGCTCCGGACCCTCCCTCGGTGCTTCTTTCCTGGAAATCGTACCCGCGTCTCCCGTCGACATATGTGCGATGGGATGTCAGGGCACCCAGGGGCTCTGCTTACGCTTCGTTTTCTTCCTTCAATGTGGGAGACGAAGGGGCAAGGGCACGTGGGAAGTCGGAGGAGGGGCGGCAGGGCGTGCGTGGTAGCGGTGACGGTAACCTGGCTCCGCGGCCTGCGGTCGGACGACTTTCTGACAGCTTGGTTGTCTTGCTTGCATATATTGTTTGTGATTACATCTTCCGAGGTAGGATCATGTTGTATTAATCATCTTCACAATACAAAATGCCGCAGAGGCAATTTCATGTAACCTTGGCGGGCACTGCCAGCCAGAGTCTTGTCGGTGCTTTCTAAAGGCAAGGAGGGATGCTCCTTGCTCAATGTGATTCTGTCCAAAAGGGGATATCATATCTGTACGTTTTGTTTGTTTGTGTCCTCGAGCTCCCGTCGATGCAGACCTTGGCATTCCTTCCCTACGTCTTCCTGACGTTCCCCGTAACTCCGTCCGAGGCGTAGCCTTATTATAGCACAATCCTATAGTCGTTGATCATAAGGAGAAAGATGAAACGAAAGAGGATATCGTAGAAGTGACAGCTGCTTTGAGAAGAGACAATCCGTCCAACATGCCAGCATTCTACCGCACGAGAACTTGTTGTTCCTCACAGCGGGTGCACCGTTGGTGTGAGCATTGAATGCATGCAGGGGTCGTCTTAATGTCAAAATCGTGAGAGCAGTTGCACTAGTCAATGGTCAGCATGGTTTGCGGCAGGTACATTGGAAGAGCACGTACGCAGTTCCACCTCTGTGTGATACGGGCGTCCTTGAAGCGTTTTGGCTCCCGTTCGTCGTTGTCGTCATCTGCACCTCTCTTCCTTGTCGTGGTGCTTTTCATGATGAGTCCAGAGGGCTTATGTGAAGCAGTGGCTTCATCGCACGACTCGGCGTCACTCGAATCGTCCACTGAGCCCGCGAAGTCTAGCTCGTGCAGCTCTGGGTCGACATTCTTCCACTCAGAGATGTCCTTCTTGGCCACGTTGTCGCGGCCGGCGTAGTGGTTATCAATGTGGTTGAAACGCTCAGTCCAAGCATTCGCGCCCTTCTTGGTGATCTCGATAATCTTCACACAGAAGCCGCACCAGAAGCGAGACTCGCAGTTTCTACCGACGCGGCAATCTTCGAGGGCCTTGTCAACTTGTGAGGCATCGTCCATCTTGTGCTCCTTTTGCAAGTGGCTGCGGAAGGTCTCGCGACGGTGGCAAACCTTCCCGCAAGTTGTCTCTGTCTGCGTGTTTTCGTCGTCGGTGCGCTTCTCACTGCACTTCCAGACCTCAAGCTGGAAGTGTTGGCTGTTTTCGTGGCGCTTCCAATCATTTTTGCTGCCAAATCTCTTCGAGCAGCCAGAAAAGGTACATCCGTAAGGCTTATCGTGACGTTTCATGTGCTTCTTCAACTCACATCTGCGATTGAAGGTCTTGCTGCAGCCCGATTTAGTGCAACGATGGGCTTCGATGCTGGTTGTTGGCTCATGTGACGGCTTCTGATCGGAGTGACCCTTCAAAAACTTTGCAATAACCTCCTTGGGGAGCTTTTCCAGGATTCTGAGGGCATCTTGTTCGTTGAGAACCTCGCCTGCAGATGACCAGGCCCCTGCAGGTGGTTTCTGTGAGCTGACCCTTTCGTTTTCAGACTCCGATTCAGGAGCTTTAGGGGCAAGATCGCAATCCATGGCATTGACGGAATCCATGGGGGACTCCTTCAGATCATCAGAGCAAGCGTCGAGGCTCTTGGGAAAATCCACAGTAATGTGGGCCTGAACATCACGCGTACGTCCTCCAGGAAGGAGGGGCTTGATTGTTGATGGTGGCCTCGAAATCTGCGTCGGCTGGACAAAAGCATGATGGTTCTGAACAAGCGGAATGTTGCTGGTCTCGTCAATGTTCGTCAAGGATGGGTCGACGAGAAGATCATCCATTTCCATTGGCTGCTCCGGAGAGGAAATTTCCCATCCCTGAGAATCACTGCCGAAGTTGAACAGCTCCGATCCTACGCCTTCAAGATCTTCTTGCACAGTGCGCGACGTTTCTTGGGGCTTTTGACATGGGCTGCTAACGTGATCAGCCTATTTATCTCGACCACAGATTTCCGTGATTGTGAAGAAGACTCGTTGATGTGGATGCGTACGGCAACGCACAGGAGTCAAGGGATGGAGGCGAATGGGAACTTACTGCCAGAGATATTGATTGAGATCATCGTCTGCTGAGACAGGCTGATTGTGAACACGCTTCAGATGTTGTCGGAAATTGTCAGCTCTAGGCCATAACTTGTCTTTTGCTTGGCATTGAGCACTGATGTTGCAGCGCCAACGAGGACCTGAATCAAGCTCCGGGTGCACACTGCTCTTGTGCCTATCGAGATCGTTCGGAGTACCGAAACCTTCCTTACGAGTGCAGCCAGGAACCTCACACTTGAATGCCTTGCGATGTCGTTGGTTGTGTTTGCTGTCCCGAGTGTCAGTATGTGAAAGGACAAACATCGGCAACGACGGCGACGACCAGAACTGGATCGCAACTCACTTCAGCTCGGACTTTGTCTTACAAAGAGCTTGACAATCTGGGCATATCAACTTGTCCGTAGGGCCGGTCTGTACTGGTGCTGGCGGTGCTGGTGGCCACGCTTGGACGTGAGCGTCGCGAAACGTGGACGTTGAGAGAGGGAAAGGGTTAAATTCCATCATATGTCCAGCGAGGCTTTGGGTTTCCGTGTTCTCCTCGTAGACGGACCTGTCATCGACGATGCTGTGTTTCGCTCTACTTTCATAGCCAGAGTCGGAGGGCAGGTAGGCCTGGGGGATGGTGCCGCACTCTGATGGCTGTCCGTTGCTTCTCCAACTAGCAAACGCGGGGGCATTCCTACTAACATCCACGGGGTTCATGTGGTGACTAGGTTGAGCAGATGCGGAAGCCGGCATATTGAATCCAACCCATGGCGAATCATCACCGGCATAGAAGTTCATCAAGCCATACGGCACGGGAGGAGTGTTCAGGCCACGGCTTGCAGCCATGGGGTCCGAAGACAGCCTGGGTTTGTTGAATTGATCCATTTCCATTGGCCTGGCCATGGCCTCGATGGGAGAGAGATCGATAGAATCCGATGGAGATCGACTGGCGTTATCAGGGGTTGGCAGCGACTATTTCAAAAAGTCAGCATCGCGCCTGAGGATGGATGCATATAAGAAGTAAGGCTTAGAGTTGCCTACCGAGCCTGCTTGTTGCCCGTGATACATGGCTATGTTTCTTCTAGTGATGAGACTTTGTGTTAGTCAAATATGTTGATGTGCTCCATGGTAGTGGGGCCATCGCAGCTCCGATGACCTGCTGGGCCGCCGCATCGAGACTGTAGATACGAACTATGCGAGATCCACGGAAGAGACAATTACCATTTCCTTCGATAAAGAGTAGAGTCTATGGGTGGGACGCTGGTCCGAACCCTCTACAAGGCACATTTGCTAGGTGCCCGGGGGGAAAACAGAAAGGTAGACCAACTTGCAAATGTTGGCAGGGAATACCCGATGCGTCGCTCTAATTGACGGGTAGTTGACTCGGAATCGGACGTTCGTCGTCTCAACAGGCAGCAGTCCAAGTAAATGCGGGAATCTTCAAGTCGGCGCAACCAGGATCGACAGAGTTTGCGAACGAGTAGGTCAGGCGAAACGGAGGCCGATGGACCGTGGTGAATAAGGGACCTTGATAGCGTTTGGACGCCGGTCGGTGGTGGGTCGTTCGGGGCCGGAAGAGCACGCGGCGACTTAGGCTCCACGTTGTAGACAAGGATTGCCAGACGAGAAAACAATGATGCAGTCGCGCGACGATAATCGATGAAAGACAATGGGCGAAATGGAAGAAGAGCGATGAAATCAACGAAGCGACATGGACGAGGGAAGGAGAGAGATTCAAGTCATTCAGCAGGCGGGAAAAGGCAACGGGTGAGGAGGGATGAGGACGAGTAACCACGAGGCATGAGGGGCGCAGCATCCAAAGTAGGGCGGACGATTGTGAGAAGTCGACGTTAGGCAGACAGGCCCGGTTGCCTTGTTGGTTGCCTGCTTCTTGGCGGAAGGTCAGTAATATTCTCGGTGACGGTTAGGAAACACGGCGATGTTGAACCAAGCTAATCTACTTTCGGAAGCTTAGTCAGCGATACGGGTGCCAGACCGAGCGCAAGATGGGCACCACCGACTCCACGTCTTCCCAATCCAGTTAGCTCAGATGGGAATTGTCGTTTCTGCCTTTCTTGCCAAATAAACCAGCATGTGGTTCGCAATTCCCTATTCTTCTACTTGTAGTCGGCACGTCACCAGTGTCTCAACACCATCAACTTCAAGGGACTGTCCAGTGGTTCTTGTCAACACCGCAACCCACTCCGATGCATTTGTTTCAATGTCGAATGAGGATCGATAACAGAAAAGTTGGCGAAAGCCGCGATCATTCGACGCTGCGACATTCTCAATCACAACGATAGTAAATTGCCATCTTCGGCCCTCGCCTCGGCCCACTGAGGCTTGTGGAAAACTCAGAGTCGGCCGTGAGAGAAGCGAAAAAGCCGAGACCTGAGAGGTGGCACTCGGCTTTGGATGCCATTCGCAGAAATGGAGCCATGAGTCTGGTGGTCTAGAACTTGTAATAAGCCCTCCACTGTGTCAGCTGATGTAGTGCTGAGGGCAATAGTTGCCTTCAATGCTCGCCGTGGTTTGTAGACTGGTTGAAGAACAAACTTGGGTCAGCCCTTCGAACTCTGGACATCGCCAGACCGTCTTACCGTTCTGATCTGTCACGACTGAAGAGAGCATGCTCTTTCTGCAACTTGGTTTCCAGTTCATCTGCATGGCGGCGCAATAACACGAGGTTGAGGCTATGTCGCTCCATTACTTTGCGCAAATGCGCACTCCTCAGCTCCACAAGTCCCGATTGCCTGCATGTGGACTCGACAGCGACACAGATCGAGGTCGACAAGACAAGACTCGCAAAAATGACTCCTTTCAGATTTCTTCCTTTGAGCGAAGTGAACAGCGCATCGTTCGATTTGCTTCTTCTTCTCCTTCTTCTTCATCACCCCTTTCCGTAGTATGGATTCTGTACAGTATCCTCATTCCTCATCTCTCAAGTGAGGAGACTCACCCGAGATTCAACGCACCTCAGGGCAAATCAGGGCCTGAACTGCAACTCACATTATGATATGTCACTTTTTTCCAGCTTTTGGAGACGTCGTTTCCCGACAGTGTTGCCCCCCCACCTGACGGGAAAAACCCAACGGGTCCAGACCTCACTTCCGATGACTTGCCTCACAGTCAAATTTGCTTCACTAATGTACGCCGGTCTCCGGAGGATACCTGCAGCGTTTGAACGTCTTCGGGTCGTCCAGACGAGAGGGGGCATCACTTGTCCCCTGTTTCACTGGGTGACGAGTGCGACTTCCCTGCCATGATGCTTGCCCTACGATAAGTAGGCGCTCTAGTCCAGAGCAGTTGGGGCCATCGGCCCTCATCCTCCCCAATAGGATAGCATCCGCAACACCTCTCCCGCCCGCGCCGTTGGCAATGGAAAGCCGGGGACTCTTCTGTCCGAGTTTAGTGCGTGTTTGCTTCCTGCCAAGGGCCAGCTTTGCGGCTTTCTCGATAACCACCTATCGGGCCGCGCCGCAAGGATGCAAGTGGCTTGATTGAACATGGTGGCCGTGAATGATTGGATCACGTATGTCACACGCTCCACAATCCGACAGGTTCTTGACGTCTCCTCGTGACACGCAGCCAATACGAAGAGAAATCTACAACCGGTGAGCCTACGGAGGTTTCCAAGACCTGGCCCGGACTATCCACCCTCAGACATCAGCCTCGGCCGCAAGCACCAAAAGCATTTTCCTCTCAAGGAACGACATGGGCAATCAAAAAGCAAAGACTCTGGGAAGAAAAGCCTTTTGGAAAGTCTGAAAAATTGCAGCAACCAATATCCGAGCAAGCATATGCGCGGGAAAACTTGTGGGCTTGACCTGCCTTCGCGGCGGGGGTCGTGGGGTTGGTTCTCTGGAGAGAATGTCCCCCGGACGAGACCTTCGCGGGTTGACCAGTGTGTAGGTATCGACTAACCATTATCTCAAGTCTCGGTGCAAATTTACACAACTTTGTGGCTCAAGTATAACGCTGATTAGAGCAGACCCGATAGACCAGCTCGAGACCCCGCGACTGAGCCCCAAGGTATCCGGTTCGACATGGTGCGGTAGCTCTTGCGTCCACCTCTCACACCTCCGGTCAAAAGGCAATGGCGCAACCTCCTTTACCCAGCTGCATGTTCAGCTATCCGAAAAACTAATCTACGTAGGGTAGCTGTTGGGTCTTGGACGCGAAATTGGTGATTAATTAGTGACATTGACCCCAACGTTGACCCAGCCTGCATGCGAGACTGACGACCGGACAGGTATTGCATGCCAGGTCACAAAGGATACTGTGTGCGTCTATTGGAGCTTCTTGACCTGCAGCTGGACGTAAACGGATTTCAACGCCCGTGATGATCGAGGTTGACGACGACGTCCGACGACTGGTGAAGGACATTAAGTATATAAGATCGACATCTCTGATGTCAGGAATGAACAGTACAGAGGCATATCTCAACTACTCGATCATTCTCTACCTTGGTATTTGTTGACTTGACTTCCGTCCAAATTCACATATTGCGAGACATAGCTTTTGAAAGTCTTCAAAGCCTCAAGTTCGCAAGCTTCCAAATCAACATTGACTGTGAGTCGTCCAAAGAGGGCTCAAGATCACAGCTAACATGTCATGAAAGCCCGAGTACCGATATAACCTTAACGTCATCTCTCCCGAGCCTTGTTCAAGATGTGCGACTTTGAGGAGTTCCTCTTCACCTGCAACCACTCCATCGTCCGTCTCAAGTCCTATTGCCACTTCGCCCGCAACGATCCCAACCACCAATGCTTTAGCGTCAAGGTCCTCCGCAATTCCTGGCAGCAAAGTACCCCTTGCGATGACTGCGCCTCGGCATGGCAGTCCCAGCAAGGGCACCAGCATTTCGCCGCCGGTTTCGGCCGGGAAGAATGCGTGGGCGGCAAGCGCCATCGTCATTGAAGGGATCAGCAGCCACCGCCACCTCGGAACGGAGAGAAGATCAAGGAAAATAAATCTTTGAGTAGGATTGGTTGATTGTAGATAGGGAACTTGTCCTACTAAATGGTTGGGTAATGAAGGATGACACAGCGACCAGAGGGCTAAGTGAGCCCTTCACATGTTCACATACAAGACGCGCACCAAACGTTGGAGGAGGTTGATGACGTTCAAAAATGTTCGCGAGGGACTTTCGGGATTCATTTGAATCGAGACGGGATGGCTTGATTTGATTCATGTCGTGTTCGCACTTGCATATATAGGCATCGGGTCTCAGCTACTTCTTCGCAAGGGTCGGGCTCGAGTGGCACCTCTTTATTCTTCGAGGGGGGGTGTGGAAAATAGGTTGCGGGTTAGATAGCCAAGAATGCAGTGATACATGCATCTCGATTTCTGGTAGGAACCATCCAACTTACACGTATGCAATGCGCAGTGAATCTGACACGAAGTGAAGAGGGCCAGAACTGGCCTCAAGAGTCATCCAATCATGCGACGTGACAGTCTGAATATTTTGGTATGGTTCACTCTTCAAGTTCGAGATATGATCAGAGGCACAAATGCTACAAATGTTACTGGCTCTAAGACTTAATTTCTCAATCCTGGCATTTATCCATGGCCCGCTCCTTGTCCCACGTTAGGGCTCTTTCATAAGGCTCTCATCGTGTTTTCTTCAGTCCTTTCACTTTGTGCCAGTCACTCTTCCCAGAAGGCTTAAGCCCAGCTTCCTCGATCAGAGATTGATTCAGATCATCGACGGGAGGCTTCCACCGGCCAATGAGTCGGCGCACATGTCTGGTTCCCTGACGAATACGAAGGACCTCCCATCACGACCGCCAAGCCGTTCTACCCATTATTCTCACTTCGAAGATGTACATGGGCGTCTTGTTTTCAAGGTAGACCTGAAACTCAAAAAGTCCCTAGGCTTCAGAGGACGTACTCTCAGCTGTCTCCACTGAGACGCAAGGTTGCATTGGAACGGGCAGGCAGGCTGGCTTTCTCCTCCCGATCCTTCGAATCTGAGGCGTTCATGCAAAAGAGGGAGACAAGCTGTTGTCCTGAAGCTGGCGGGCGACCCGGGCCCATGCAGCTGCAAGTACACACTGTTGTACAACGAGTGGTTGGGTTGGCTCCACTGGAACGGTTTTTCTGGGGAGGGTAGAGCAAGCTGCAGGTGAGGAGAAGACGAAGAGAGAGAAAAAAAGGGGGGGGATATGAGAGCTGAGATGCAAGATGATGTTTCTAGGATATCCGGTGCATGAGCCTCGAGTCCGAGACACGTCACTTTTCACTTTATTCCAGACATGAGACTGTTCCGTCTCTTGACTCGCTGAGAGGTTTCTGTCCTCGTACTTACCTGCGTGGCAACGGACTAGACCCAACCGCTTGATGAGGAGCCAAAGTTAAGCGCAACGGAGGAGTAGATCAAAACAGTCGAGCCCCTGCTTGTCCCCCTCAGGTCTGAACGCGTGTATGAGTGGGGGGTTAGACAACAACGGTGGCATCGCATCTGAACGACAGCTGCTGTGCGCGACCCGACGTGTTGAGGTATGACCTGCGCACAGGGGATGTATCGTCGAATAAGCTTTGACATTGGGAGGTCTGCAGATGTACGACCACCCGTAAGAGGGGGTGACGTTCAACTGCATCGCTGTTAGGTGAGAGATTGGAATCGGTGCGCCATTCAACGTGGAGATGGGGAAGAAGCCAGTTGAAGAGGATGAAGAAGGAGTGGGAAAAGGGCATTGAAATCGTACCAAGTTTAACACGGTGTCATTGGAGCATGTTTGGGCTGAGAACTGACTAGGTCTACACTTGCTCCCGATCATGCCCATACCATGATGAAGGATATCTCTGCCTTCCCCACCGTGAACTCCTCATAGCTTTGACTCAATTCTCCTCTCCCCTCCCCAAGATTCATTCCGTGTTGGTAGCCCCAGCAACACGGCCGACGACATTGTAACGCTTGGAGAAGAAAGTGATCCAGTCGTTCAGAACGCCCTTCTCCTTGTCTGAAAGATCTGACCAGTCGGCGCTAACATCCTCGGCCTTTGTTGAGGTCTTTCCCAGAGCACGAGAGGCGTCCTTTCCAGCGAACACTTTAAATGAGAGTCAGCATGCATCCATATACCGAGTGTGAGAATCCTTACCATTGTAGGATCCGCCGGCTTGGTATGCCTTGTTACCAGTGACGTCGTAGACAACACCCTAGAAACTGAGTGAGAAATGTGCGTCATTGCTGGAGAAATAGTTGTCGGTTTACCTTAATCGCGACGTACGTCTTTCCGTTGGGGTCGGAACCTAGGAAACATGAGATTAGTACACTCCCGTACATGACGCAGAATACATGGGTTCCATATGCGAAATTCGTTGGTACGGAGTTTGCGAGGCCGTGGAGATATAAAAAAACCAAACGAAGGCACATGTCCGCTGTAGGCAAACATCTGAGCTGTGCTGGGAAGAAGCGGTCTGCTGGCATTGGGTTACGGACTACCCCTCAACGGGTGCGGTCAATGATCACTCAAGATGCGATGTTCTCTCTCGCAACATGGAGATACGAGATGTTCCTTGAAAACGAAAAACATAAGTCGGCCCATTCTGCCACTTACCATCAGCCTTAGCCAGCTCCTCGAGAGTGATGGGATCGTCCTTGGGAGGGGCCAGTTCGACCGGGGTCTTGGGCTCAAACTTTCCAGACATTTCTTGTTTGATTTTTGGATGAGAGAAACTGAATGTTTTCGCACTGATGATAAGTAGTTGTATTGGTTTGATCGGAAGACGGCAACAACAAGCTGGTTTGACAGGTGAGGAAGATGGGGGGGGGGATCAAGCTCGACATTTGCCCCTCTAATGCTGAAGGAGCTTCCCCACGATCCGGGTGGGGGGTTGCCTCGGCGTAAATGGTCATCTCCCATTGGCTGCGCGTTTCTCCACCAAATCCACATGAGCAGGAACACTGAGCTCTGGGTCCTTCCCATGCGACGACCATTTGCCTCGTGAATTTTTGATCCAATACGTCACATTCGGCACATTCTGCAACGTCAACTCCGCCAACCCAATCCCGCATCGACGCGCATGCTTTGGATTCAATCAACAACAATCGGCGAAGAAGCATATTTTCGAGATCCGCGACAATGGCGGCTGCCCGCATCACGGCGTCCCGCGCCATTGATCGCGTCTGCTTTGGTCAAGCCATTCGATTGTCTACGGTATCAACAGCCACAACTCGTGCCAGAGGTCCCTCGAGCACACTCTATGCTCTGAGGAACGTTCAATCGAGACAAAACAGCACGGCGAAGCCTCCACGAAGCAATGCGAACAAGAAGAGCACGGATCCCAAATCCCCGCCTCCGCCCCCTCCAATACGATCCTTATGGCGATTAATGTCATTTCGCAATCTCATGAGCGCCTTGACACCGCGGGGAATGAAGAAACTATTCAAGGAAAGCCCAGAAGAGCTGACACTAGCACTGACAATGTAAGCTACCTCGTGTTCCCCGTGAGCAGTGACTTGAGGGACCATGTCTGACAACTTTCTAGCCTGGCAGGCTTGGCCGGTGTTGCCGTTTACATTGTCAAGTTGTACTTTGACTATTTCCAAGCCCGACAGTTCACCAAATACCCTCCACCAATCGCAAAGGCCCTCAGACGAGCACTCTACTATACGAACATCAGCCCCGATGCAAACCTGGCGAAGAAATACTATAAGCAAGCCCTCGAGCTATGCAATGAGCTTCAGTTGGACCTGTTCTCTGATGATGTCCTGGGTATCAGAATCCAGACCGCTGCTTGGCTGGAGAAGATTGGCAACTACCAAGGAGCCATTCTTGTTCTCAACTCTGTTATGGATGACTGTACCAAGTGGGTGGAGTGGTTCGAGAAATCTATTGCAGAGGGCACGGTAGATAAGTCCGGAAAACCGGCTGCGGTCAGGGTATTGTCCGAAGATCAACGCCCAACCGTTGTCGAGGACGAGGAAGAGATGGTCCCCGAGAACTTGTGGCACAAGCGCACAAGACTCCTCGCGAAAGCTGTGGGCACCAGCACCAAGCTCGGAGCTCTGTATTCCGACGAGCACGTCTTGGAGCCCGACAATGCGCAGGCTCGTTTGACTTGGGCTGTAGAGACTGCACTGTCAGAAGCCCGACGACGCCATAAGGAGGGCGTCAAGAAGGAGGAGGGAGCCTGGATGAGCCCGGAGGAAATCGGTGGTGCCATGGAATGTGAGTCTCATCGCCCTCAACCTCATCTGGAATCATTGCTCGCAGACCACACTTTGCTAACTGCATTCCTAAGCCTTGGCCAATCACTACGAGACCAAATCCCAATTTCAACTCTCTGTGCCTCTCTTCTTCCACGCCCTGCGTCTGTGTGCCGACCCTTGTCATCGAGTTACAATAAGTGCGTCGTCCTTCGGATATGGCCCACCAGAATGCAATCGTGTTGCTGACTTTCCACTACAGTGAACAACCTGGCCGTGGCTTTTGCTCAACATCCCACGCACGCATCTCTCGAGACTATTTCTGGAGCTCCTTCAACTTCTGATGTCCTTTTCAGTCCCGACATGCCAACAGATCGGGCAGGACTTTTGGAGGCGGCAAAGAATTGGGCCCACAATGCTTACTCACACGCGAAAGACGTGAAGGGAGACGATCGTACAGAGGAGTGCGATGAAGCATGCGCAGTTGCCCTGACGAACATGGGTGGCATTGCTGCAATGCTAGGCAACAAGACTGACGCTCGCAAACGCTTCCAACAGGCTATAGAGATGAGCAAGAAGATTGGCTTCGAACCTGGCGTAGCCCAAGCTGAGGCTGGACTACAGAAGCTCTGATGTGGTGTCGGGACGGTAGTCTTTCATTTCGACGATTCTGTTCGCGGATTTGCGAGACCCCAAAATCTGAATCGGATGGGCTCAACCACAAAACCGCGCAACGGCACAAAATCTCCCCGCTCACGCCCGCAAGGACCCTGCATAAGGCTACATTTAGAAGAACCCTGTGAGGGACCAGCTTTTACGCCATTACTCAACTCTACGGATTCATATTCAATACAAGGCACATGCAATTGTGGGTCGAAAATAGTTGGTGGGCTGCTCCTACCTTCCCACAGTTGGGAGCAAGTACATGGTTGACGAGGATCTGTGACGACATGAGCGCTACTCAGCTGAGACTCGCCGCGATCTAATCTCTGAAAAAGGTGTATGCAAGCTGGGAAAGAATTTGTTCGAGCGACCGCTCACCAGGTCATACCGTGGAGAGCACGCCGAGCCTGGGGGCCAGTAGTGGAGTCAACTGGACGTAGATTCGTTCGCCTCAACGCAGAGTTACCACCTTTGCATGATTCTTGCAGAGCAGGAGTTCTTACAACTGCAGTTCCTGACAATCAGGTGCCAATCTCGACATAGGGCGCGCAGAAGGCTGCTCCAAGTTGGCGGAACCCATGCCTGGTTCCCCTGCTCCACCTTCTCGGCGACATTAGACCCAAGGAGTTGTGCCGTGTGTGAAGAGCAAAGGACCTATGCATGACTCTTTCAAAACCAAAGGCCGTTGCCGTCACGATTCATCGGATATTCATCGCTACGTGCCGTCATCACAACCCCACGCGGACTCCAAGTCGATTCTCGCCAATGACATGATGGGCCCTAGCGGCTCGGCATGCTAGCGGACGCAGAGACAGTATGGGTCCATTTCCCTGCATTATCATCCCAGCACCCCAGCAATGGCGCTCAGTAAAAATTACCCTTTTTAGAAAATAGTTGAGCTGTTGCGGGGACAAGTCTGGCCCGTCCAGAATGCAAGACAACCAGCCACCGCTAATATTGCTAGGCATGTCGGCTGATGGGTGTCAATTGTGTCTGCCTGGAGAATGGATCTTCACAAGCTGGGGCTTCTCGGAGTCGGAATCGCACGCAGCTGCTGGATCGGGACGGTAGTGCTTTCGGCCACCGTCATGTCTGACAAGCCATCCGGAGATTACACGACTTGCATAGACTAAGGTTGTCTTGATAGTCCCACAACTCAACTTGGCTCTTTGCAGGCACTGTTCCAGGCAGCAGTATTTTCTATCTTCGGAAAGAGCATCAAGATCAATCCCAGATTGCTCTACCTTGAAGCGGAAAGGTTTGGGAGTCGATGCAATCGAGCCCCTTCTCAAGTTTTCCGTGGAAAAGTCCCTTTGCTGGGGGCGCTTTCGAAACCACAGGGCTTGGGCAGCATCTCTTACAATCTGGCTCGATGTTGCCGACTATACAGTGCGATTCTGATCAGATTTTCGGATATGAGGGCCGGTCAAATTTAACATGACAACCAGAAGCGGGGTCTTTGGTTGATTGTGATGGGGAAGAGACTCACGCTGTTTCGTCACCACTGCTCAGCCTCCAGACGTTGCAAACACGTCGGGCATTTCACGGCCTTTACGACTTGGCACAGCTGCAGTCGACGGGATGACGGGAGCTTTCCTACTGCGTCTGTCAAATACGAAAGTTGAGAAAACGAGACGTAGTGTCTCTTGTCCAGTCTTATGGATATCCACGCAACATGCATGGCACGTCACTGAGGCTGACGACTGAGCAGAAGCTTGAATCCAACTGTCAACAGACCCACCGCAAGATGAACAACCTTGAACTCTATGGCGGTGTTCAACTTGTCCCCGCGCAACTCGTCGATTCAATGCAGAGCAAACAACGGCCTGAGCCTGACGGCAGGCTCGGCTCCGGCATTGCGAAGGAAGTTCCACTCGACTGGCGGTGTCTAAGCTTGGCCGAGCACAATGTCCCCTCTACGGATAGGACTTCAACAGAGATGCAGCTGCTTGCCGTCCAACATACGCTCAAATCATTGAATCTGCCGAAAGACAGTTGTTGCAGGCCGACTACACCCTGGCATAGCTAGGGTTCGTTTCGATAGTTGGAAAGGCTCACGATGCCACGCCTGGCACCGAGAAGCGGATTCCATGATTGCGTCACTGCCTAGTCCACTGCCCACTTCAAGTGCAGTGGTAGAAGACATTAAAATAGAATCAAGCGTTTGGCTTCCAACCTGAGTGTTCCCGCTCCGGTTGCATACCGGCCCACCACCCAGTACCAGAATGAAGGATCCGCGTTTGTTGAATGGCTAGATCAGCGCCGGGCACGGGTACGGTCTACCTGACGATTTATCGACAGTGGTGTTGCATACTGGGGGCCAGATCAGCCCAGCTGTCTTCGTACAGCGGGGGCCAACGCCCAGAATTTCGGCTGCAGGGGATATGGAGACGCTAACAGCACTAGTTTATGCAGCATGACAAACAGACTCGACGATGCCATTGGAACGTTCGTACGTTGTGCTCGAAGTAAGATATGGTTTGGGTACGCTGGCATCAGAATGTCCGGGAACGCTGCTCCGGACAACTCCTTTGACACGGGCTGTATGGCCCAAAGCAGGCAGAAGAAGAGGCCGGATGGGTGAACGGCCAACAGCACTTGGACGCCTTCCAAAGATCCGGCGCCTGATAAAGATGTTGCGGAGTCTGACGCTGGTTGTACACGCCGTTACTGCCAAAAATAATACTTCGGGGTGCTTCGGTGTGGAGTTTCATTATCGGAGCTCGGGCTCCGGCCAGGATCCAGATCCGAGACGGAGCGGAAACGATCATCGGCGTCCAACCGACGAGCTTAAGCATAGCAATTCAGGACCAGCTACCTAGGCACGGCGCGACCGCGGATCATTCAGTGATCGAGGACGTTAGTGCGCTGCTTAACGAACATAGACTCAGACTCGACTTTATCGCTTGGGGGCCAAATTGTCCCATATCACAGCAAGTCGGCACAGAGACAATGCCGCGAATGAGCACCTAGAGTTTCCGATTGGTGGGAAGCTCAACCCGCAGCCACCACCGCACGTTGCAACCCGACTTCTAGGGCCACTAGTGCGGCGGAATTCCACGGCTTCGGGCCTGGGAACATTTGCCATTGCGCATGGAACCGTACTGCCCACAAGATCTAGGTCTTCACGTTTCCAACATATACGATTGCTGTTGGCAACACGGTCACTTAGTTGCTTGATAATCCGATTGACTCGGTACCATATGCACATTTCTTCAGCGCACACCGACCCCGTGTCTCCTGTGCGTCCATCCTCAGATATGAGGGGTATTGATCCAGAGGGGCTTGACCGAATTCGAGGCATATGACAATCCCATGTTTCCCCTCTCCTCAACCTCGACATAACTCCCCTGGGACCTGGCGAGCTGAAAAGTGCTTCCGACGAGCACAGGCCCATTCAGCGTCGCAAGCAGCAAAAGACTTCCTGGACGAAAGACATTAGACTTTACCGTTTGGCGAATCACCATGTTTTGCCGGACCTAGACCTCTTGAAATTGAGTTGGGGCTCGCTTGCGGGATCCCACTCGAGCCCGCACCATCCCAGCTTCTCACCATAGCTCCGGCCTATAGCCGGACTGATGTATAGTCGGAAAACCTCCGACGACAGTTGACAGTGGCGGCGAAGCTTCGACAACAAGAGTCTTGACGTAAGGAACCGATTTTGCCTTCCTTCGAGCACTTGTGGAGGCTTCTATTGTTGGCAATGTGGAGTGCCTTAGGTCTGGTCTAGCCCAGGTCAGCCTGGCAAGGCAACGTTCCCCTGTAACGCCCGCAGTGGTGCAGAGCGCGCCGGTGCCCTGCATCCATCGCGAGTGCAGTTCGTAAGGCACTGCATACGAACCGGGCCTCAAGAGCCGAAGCTCTGCTGCCTCGTGTTAATAGCAAACATCGTGATTCAGGGCGTCAGAAAGCCTTGATGTCGCGAAGCCCACCAGATGCAATGGTCAGTGTCGTCATAGCTGGCCCATGTGGTTTCCCCAAGAATATCGATGTCAACCCACTGGATGGCTACTCGGCTTAACATGCCTACGCTCGGGGTGCGCGATGGACTGGGGGCAACAGGCGCGGGGAAAGTGTAACCGCAAACCGTCTTCTTCTAATCAGCAAAGCTTTCCCCCATCCAATCTCGCATCCTCCTCTTTTGATACGGTCTAGCGGACACTCCAATCAAGTATTTGACACGCTGGGCATCTCAACTTCAAATTGCCGAAAATGGAGACAGAGGACGACTTGCAGACGGGAGCTGACGGTTACGCAAACGCCCGGAGCGTGCAAGAGGTACCGCTAAGATCCCAATTGGGCTCCGCCATTCTTCTGCCAAAATACCATCAAAAATAAAGCTTGAGAGCTGGGAAACGAATCCAAAAAGGCGGGATTGCGACTGTCTCGCTCAGCGACAATACCCCCTTGGACAACGCACCCCTCCCCTGACTGCGAACGACATCTGACCAGCCAGTAGCTGCTTCCGGCACTGAAGGCTCTTGTCTTCGTTCCGTTATTTTCTATCAAGCTCCGAAAACCGTCTAAGTAGATCTGGCAGTCGACATCTGGCTGTGAGAAACGGCGTCACGGCCGGAGACCCCCGCGAGTCATCCCCACGGACACGATGTTTGGCCCCGAAGGAGCGAAGTTACTTGAAATGCCATTGGCGAAGCATTTCCATCATATCTGCCACGCCGAAAAGCCGAGACCGCAAAACTTGGCCGTCCAAAAATTTCCCCATGTCATGGACTGGGATGATCCAATGTTGGAGGACGGAAAGGCTATTACTCTTTGGCTGCGGCGGTGCTTTCGTAACCCTTCCATCTGAAGTTCTCAGTGGCTGAAAATCAAAATCAAACGACGGCTGGCCAAAGAGAATTATCTCATGTCGCCCGCCGGACGACGTGGGCGAGAGGGCTCAGCATCATGCACCAACAGCAGCTTCGAAGCTTAACGGGGCCGCGTCGGCTCATCAACCCCTCATCACCACCGTCTGTCTGTACCGTTCGCCATCCCCACGACACTCCGTTTGCCGGGGGCCCTTGCAACATGGCAGCCCGTTTAAGGCGGGGACTTGGCGCAACATGCAGCAAAGACAGGTCAAATCGTTCCTTCTACCCTTGCCGCACCACCAATCCATGCTCGCTACAAGCTCTCGACCAGGCCTAAATTGGCGGGGAGGGCGACTTCTTCTCCTGCTTCCTGTCCCCCCCATCACGCAACCTTGAACATCAGGGACCAGCCAGGAACAAGGGGGTGGGGTGCCATGCACTCTAAGCAACATAGCGGTGCGCTATCTGGGGTCCAATGGGTCAACGGTCGACTGGATCGTTGCTTTGCCGCTGTGTACAGTTGCGGCCCCTCGAGAATGTCTGCGAAGAGGCTGCTTACCTATGTGGTTACGAACCAGAAATCATAGCTTTCACATGGACATGCAGATGTGGATGTAGATGCGGTCCCCTACCAACCCTCCGAACATGTTCCCTGTCCCGGCCATGACTGTCGAGTGGTGCATCTTTCGCATGCGCCGCGCGCCTTATATAATTCCATCTGGCCCGTTGCAAATCACCGTGGCGTAGCTTAGATCGCCTTACACATCACGGCACCTTCCAGACGCACAGCCAGACACCTCGTCGCCCAAACCGACTTTTATATATACCTTCTTTCCAATCTTGCCCCAGAGTTGGAGCTTCCCAGACGTCGCACAAGAAACCAATTCAGCCGGCCTGTTTACTCCTTCATCCGCCTACGAAAACAAGACACTCAGACATTCAATTGTTATAATGGAGCACCCACTTCCTCTCAACATGTTGGACGACATTGATGCGTTCTTGGAGATGGAGGCGCCTTACGGCTACGAAGAGGCAGAGCAATATCTGGACACTGCTAGCTCATCCGAGAGCACAAGTCCCATCATATCGAATGTAAGTTGGCCTGCCCCGCACCTGCAAATCTCCATCGGCTTACACTGGTCAAGTTCGATATGACGTTCGTACCCGACTTCAATACCACAGAAACCAGCATCTACCCCAGCCCAATGAGCTCACAGCGAGACACGGAATCACCGCAGCCCGCTTCAGATCCGAAAGCCGCTGCCACCACCGCCAAACCTCCAGCGAAGAGGAAGCGTGAGAACAGATACAAGAATGCCCCGCCTTCCGTGCTTTCGGTAAGCTTTTTTACACTTTCCCCAGCCCGAATCCCGCGGGCTCGCCGCCGAGCGAGCGAGCGAGCGGGAGAGCAACAAACTTCAGGCGCAGCGCGACTAACACGTGCCCCCCCTTCCCCGCGCAGCGCCGCCGAGCACAGAACAGAGCATCACAACGGGCATATCGAGAGCGCAAGGACCAGCGCATCAAGGACCTCGAGGTCATGCTCTCCGAGCAGAAGCAGAAGAACGACTCCCTCAGCCAGGCCTACTCGGCATTACACGCCGAGTACCTCAAGCTCCGGGGCGTTCAGGCGAGGGCACACCAGATGCCGCGACATCACCCGACGACCGCCGCACCGCCACCAATGATGTTTGATCCGTCTGCCCACATGGGCATGCCGACTGCCCATCCCGGAGCGATGGATTACGCCGACAACATGTACATGTTTCAGGACATGCAGACTTACACCCTATGAGCTTCAACTGCCGCTGCCATGAGGAATAATTCATAATAGCGGCTGAGCGCAAACAAAACGATCAGAATCCCCAAAAACCAAATCCATGCCGCGCATTCCTTCCTTTTTTGCTTTTCTCGATCTTGAGACGGAGAACCACTGCTTTCTTTCAAGGATACCATGAAAATTGGGCGCGGCGACCGGCAAATGTGTGAAGGTTTTTGCAGATCATGGAAAACGACCGATAGGCTCTTTACTCGCTGGATGTTGGTGTTCACCTGATTTCGTCTCTCATTTGTCTTAGGAGGAGAAAGGGTCCAGGTGTGTTCTGTTTGTTTTCTTTCCTTTACTCTATTATTAGATGGCGAAAACGGGAGTTGACAGGCCTGGGACGCTTTATTGTCCTGATTTGCCCTGGCGTTTATGGCATGAAGTGGTCGAAATGGGACTGGACTGAAGGGGGAAGGCAAACCGTCTACTTTTGTCGCAATCGGATACCAAGATGAGGGGAGGAGCTTGGGTGGGGGATCACTTGCACACTCGTTGGGGGCTCGGTGGACTGGGGAAAACTTTGGGTAGGCAGAAAATCAGGCACATGAGAGAATCCCATCTTTTTCCTACCAAAATGCTCGTCTCCAAATTCCTCCATTCCTGAGAGCTCCCCCCAACTCTAAAAAGGTTTTGCTCACCGAGGAGACCCCGCAACTCGCCCATCCACTATCTTTCTTGGGGGTCTAGACGTTGCGAGCGGCACGGTTCATTCCTTCACAGGCGTTGGATAACCTTGTCTTTTTCATGGTTTATAAATATCTTGTATCTCGTTGCCGTGACTGAGGTCCGTGGGAAATCTACCGAATGGGGGATAGGTAGAAAGATGAGGACGGATGGTTGGATTGGAAAGGATGATAGATTTTTGCTGCCATGGGGGTGTGGGTTGAGCGCACGCTTGTGCTCAAGCAGGGCAACCAGGACTGCCCCGGCTTGCCACACTGATCTATGGGTAGCGCACCCGGGATCTGGAGACTTGTCAGTGTTAGGAAGCATGTCCTTTCGTCTCTGGTTTTGCGATGGGTGACTCAGCGCCTCACGTCAGCACCCTATCGAGGAAATGTTTCTTCAGGACCGCCGCCGTCTTGCCTCTTCAGGCTCCACCGAATAAAGTTCTTCATGGTTGCGCCGGCCGGCTGTCAGGTATGGATGGGTGAAGTAGACGCCTGGCTCCCGGATCGTGGTCCCGACCTGTCAAGGCGAAAAAGGGATCCTAGCCCGGAACGCGTAAATGATGAGATATACCCGTCCCCGTTTTTGCCTTCCCTGGGGCGGGTTGTAGCTTGCAGCTTTTTGGGGGGCAAAGCTTCAGAAGAAGCTTGAATGAGCTATTAATTCTCTAAGCCTCCCTCCAATGCATGCGCCTAGTGGAAGGAAACATCACAAGGATGGAAGCTCTTCGCGCAACGTTTAGAGCTGACGGGCCGGATCTTGCGTGGCTGTGATAACGATGCTGTTTCACCATTAGACGGACTTGGCTCCGGTGTGCTTCATTCTCGCCACGAACTCGTGGCACACCACATCTCTGTCGGCCTTGGACCAAGAAGAAGCTTGATTCTTTTCTTGGAACACACATCTCGAGACGAAGAAAGAAGAAAAACGCCTCGGGGTCATTTTTACGTGCTTACGTTGACACCTTGCGACGGAGGCGAACCGCTCAAGGATGGCAGTGCCCAGGGATGTCGTGACATGTTCAGCTGTGCGGCAAGATGGAACCTTACCAAGACTTGAATTCTTACGTTTGTAGTGTTTTTGGGTTGGTCGCTTTACACTAGCAGAGGCAGGCTTGATAAGCCTACAGACGCGCGGGATCTCTTGGGTGTAGATCGATGCGTTGGAGGTGGAATCTTTGCTGGCGCGTCTGTGCCGGATGTGGAACTGATGAGAGAGACCCGGGCGTTTATGCCTTCTAGTCCATCTTGGTGCTGCGTAACACACTTTCGATCTAAGATGGATTGTTGGGCAAAAGGGTTTGGTTCGTTCGCGGTATAGGTCATGTCGAGCTTGTATGATGCTACCCCAGAGTAGCTCGAGGCATTGAGATTAACTTACACCCAAACAGCGATGGGTGAGTAAGCTAGATCTGCCTCATCAGTTAAGATGGCTATTTTCATATCAAGGATCATTCTCGGGTTCTCGGCAAGTAGTGGCTTGCCAGGTTTACAATAGTTATATCACAGCGAGATATGTCCGATGGTACACACGTTGACATCTTTCACTTGACAACTTCAAAGCACAGAGGCATGATAGAAATCCTTCCGGCTGTATCGGGGGCATGTGCACATTGAGCATCATACCCAACTGTTACGATGGCAATCCGTGCCTCCTGATTACCACCTTGTTGCTACATGGATCCCAACGACCATCGATGCCGTTTATGCAAGCTCAAATTCCCGCATCCATCGCTGGGTTCCTCTTAGATACAACATATGTCATTAAAATTGTCTCGGTTCCAGACCCATAAAGGCCCGTAACGTTGTGATCATATACTCCTAATGCAATTATGCTCTCGCCTGCTGCTCAGTGACCTTCATCGAGGTTGCACCGAGATACACAACTGAGGTCGCGTGACCGATTTTGATGCGTTGGTACTTGAGTTGGCATCTCAAAATTCTGAACACTGGCGCATGAGGCTTCTACGTGGAGGACGGTGCATTAACAGACGTCATGGACTGCATTTCCTTCACTAGCTTCTCCCGTATGTGCCTTTGCCAACATTCTCCAGCCAAAGATACAAAGCATTCGCATCGCTGTTCTGAAGGAGTTTTGCTAGCCAGGCAGTGTCCCCTATAAATCCTACAAGGGCGACAATAGTAGAGAACTTAATAGGGGTAGCGACGACAATAATAATGATAACGACGATGAACGACGACGATAGCGACAATAGAAGTAATATTAACGATAGAGCTAATAGCAACAACAGCGACGACGAAAGCGACTACACGAGCTAGAAAACCTGGGGGGGCTAGCAGGATACACGAATCACACACGCATGTGTGGACACTGCCCGGATAGCGAAACTTTTTTGGAAAAATTACATGTACATCGATGCATATGCGGTCGTGAATGATCCATTTCACTCGCATAGATCTGCCCGGCCTCAAAAAAGAGATTCAATGCCGAATTGCCGCTTGGAGATTCTTCAATCCTACGGCAGAACTTCATCTGGGTTGGTTTCAGACCAGAGTCGACCCCATCTGTGTATTCAAGATACGATTTGTGGTGAAAGCCGCCGTGAAAGTGAACAGGGAGGAACTTTTGACATTCCAGTAAATGGAGCGGGAACCAGATGCAGATGCGCCATGACGAGAACATAGCATAGGATGTATTCAGGCGAGGTATATGGCTCGTGATCTCGATCTTCCTTTTGATATCCCTGGGGCGGAAGGAAGAACCTCGTGGAGAAAGCTACGAGTAACACATGTATGGTACCGGACAGCTTGCTTGTAACTTCCATGGGCCGTGTTTGCATAGGTCTCGGGAATGGTCTATATTGAGAGTGGAGGATCAACTAGGCATGTGCCGCTGGCGAAATTGTGACTAGCACTGCAGTCGCCATCGAAGTTACAGAGAAAGGATGGGAATATGTCCGCAACGGGCTACTGACTTTGCCATGTGTTCGAGCGAAGTATCCGCTCCTTCACGTCGTTGCGCTGGACGTCGGGTCTCTACGCCTTTCGATATCTTCCAATAATCCAGCGGCTCAGAGTTGCCTCTTTGTTCGTCTACTAGCGGCGACCATTTGTGCTCAGGCGTTCTCCTAGATTCGGGACAGAAGCTTTCAATTGCCGATGCCATCATCATGGCCGTGCTCAACATGCTCGAGCGTATTTGTTACCGAATGGTTCATCTTTCCAACGGATTTTGGTCGGCTATTAGACCACAGTTCTTGGATCTACCATGTTCACATCGAGTACGAATGTGGTCAGACGCAACCCCATAGAGTACACCATGTCTTCCTGGTTTGATCCTTTTGGCCACAAGAGCGACACAGAAGACGGATAGAGATGCCGCAGCAGGCCGAGGTAGCTGGATTCGTGAATCTGCCGCGGACTGTTTGCGGTGCTGCGCACTGAGCCAAATCCAAGGCGTCACAGACTTGTCGTTGGTGTTCAGATTTGGGTGAGCAGGTACGTGGAGGAGCGTTGTTGGCACGTTTCGGCGGAGGGATGAACGATAATTCAGGCGTCAGGCGTAGAAAGTTCGAGAGCAAGCAGGGTCAGAAGACCGGCTCGACTCTTGAGATTCCGACGCACAGTTTTGTTGACCTGCTATGAATTCTACCTTGAGCAATTGGCAGGCCGACTGACGTAAATGCCCCTTTCAAGGTGCCACTGGAGGTTAACAGAGACTGAGGCCATGACGGCGACTTGCTACTTGCCTCTGTTTTCTCAAGCAGCGAGAGTGGAGGGCTTCTCACAGTGCCAGTTGACCTGAGACAGCGATGCGAAGCAGCACCGTCGATGCCTGTGCAACACCGAACATTCTGTAATCTATCGACAGTATAAGCTAGTCACTACAAGTGAAGCTTTGAGGAAAGTTGCTAAAGGAATACCGGAAGGCGGTATGAGCAACTGCGCAAGCTGTCTATTCACAATTTGAGGCCTTGGCCAAGATCACGGGAAGTCATGAAGTCAGACCGAGCCACGGAAAAACTAAGAATTTCCAGATGCAGCGGTGTCGGGCGTAGTGGAATAAAGCACCGAGAGGTAAAGATGGCGCAATTTGAACATGTCACCAAGTCAGGATATGGAGTCATCTCAGGCTTCGTATGTGGAACTGCGGCGAATGTTCTATGACTCAGTTGCGGCGTCGAAGATGCTACGTGGAAGCTTGATCACCACTTTCGGCACAATTGGTGCCCCGAGGCCAAAGAGCGTGATTCGGACAATTCGAGTCACAATCAGACGTCAAGAGGCGAGAAGTCCAGACTGGTCGATAGATGAAAGGGGAGGAGGTGAAGTCGAAATGTGGTCACGGGACCCGTGGGGAAAACAGAGGCTCCGCTGTTCGCTCACTCCGCCGTCTATCGATATTGGTGCCCCGCCATCATTGAGGCGGTTCGTGAATGACAACAGTGGACACAAGCCCCTGAGAGACGTCTCCCAGCCTGCTTTTGGCATCCTTATCTGGGAAACGAAGATGCCGCCATTGCTGGCGTGACTGGGAGTCCACAATTGTTCATGGCCTATCCGTATCTTGGACCCAGATAACAAACAGATACCACCGTAGATCGAGACCAGATAGAGTGCGCATCTCCGAGACTAAGCTCTGCAAACGGATCCGGTCGAGGTTGGAGGTCGACAATCGAGTCGAACACTCCATCGGCCGGCTTTCACCCGACAAATGGGATGACTGCGTCCAGAGGAATGCGGCAGGTAAATGGGAAACACGTCAAGCGTGTCAAACCACCAGACCCAGGATGCATAGTAGATCAGAGGGGTGCACAGACAGGCGGGGTCCCGATCTCGCGAGTCAGGGGGGCGGGCGTTTGACGAGAACAAGCTCTCGACGGTGGAGGTGACGGGGCCTCAATTCTGGCTGTGCTCCGATCTCTGCGCCGCATCGACGCAGCACGAAGGTGAGTAATGGTGGTGGTGGCGAGCTGTCTGCGTGAGAAGCTGCGGCTGGAAGCATAAGCTGAGCTGGCGACGGGAGTTCAGGTGTTTGCGATTTCGGGAACCGAGGAGGGAGGCGTAGTTGCGAGGCTAGCGAGCAAGCTCCAGAAAGCTCTCCGACTGAGCCGAGTGGAGCCATTGGTCAATTGATGTGCTCCGGTCTGGGGCCCGCTTCAGGGGTTCTCGTTCTTGGGGACCGGTACGCAGGACGCAGGACGCAGGACTCAGCATTGAAACGCGAAAGAGCAGTCATACGGGCATTTTCCGGCAGATGCACCAACATTCCAGATTCGTTGGGAACTGGTGAATCGAGGAATGAGCGGATCCAGAAGTCGAATGCCGTACACAGTGTAGCAGGTGGTGATGAGAGACCCATAGGAACCCCATCAAGACCACATTTGCAACTGTCAGTGCTGGTGGATGCGGAGTTCTTCGTGTCCGAAGAGAATATGCCTTAGGTAAAGAAGTCGACGTGGAGCTGGCGTTGGCTGGACAGGCCAGGACCGGCAGTCGCCGAGCAGGAGCATGATCATGTGTGCCAATATGCAGGCTGCCGCGATGGAGTCATTGGCAAGGAGCCAGGCTCGAGGCCGGGCGAGAACAGCAAAGCTGCCACATGGCCAAAACGAATCAGCCACAACGAGCCGTTGGGGATGCTCCGACGTCGGAAAGCAGTCCATAGCAGACTAGACTCTCTGGCCTTCGATACGGTGAAGGGTTTCTGGAGCATCGACAAGGAGAATGGCCAACTGTTAAGTCAAAACAACAGTGATTGTGGCCTCGATGTAGGACGAAAAAAGGAACATGCTGGGATGAGACGACACTGACGATGGGCAGTTTTCGATCAGTTGCGGCCCCTAAATGGCTCGATAGCAGGGGTCGAGCGATACCAGTCGCGTGCTGCTCCGGTACTTGGGTAGGCGCAGCGGGTGGGCGGCTGTTGTGGCCGCTGACATGTAACGGCCTAGCGGTGCATAGTACACTGGTATCCACTACCCCGCAATCTGGCCACCCGTCCCAGCGCAGCTGGTACCTGAGACCCCGGATCCGAGTGGACCCTTTGCGTCACTGTGCTCCCGTGGTCAGGGGATTGCCGCAATGCAGCTCGGGACGGCGAGGAAAGAGGACGAAGGGCCTGCCTTTCATTGCATTTGAGGGAGAGAGACGAACGTATGGATCAATTGAAAGGTATTGGTTGAGGCAGGAGGTGTGTTGGGACGGATGACAGTGACATGACAGGAACAGCTCAAACAGATAAGGGCCAACAAACAGATTCCTCCAGAGAAAGAAAGCCAGAAGCCCAGGCATTGGAGCAGCAGGAGGGGAAGGTTTGGTCTGGCGTCAGTCCACGCCCATCTCCACCACGGCCAGTCCACGCCGGCCGTCCCCCCGTCCCAGTGCTCCCCCCCCGCGCCGTGTCTGGACGGTGCAGTCCAGGTCGTGAAGGTGGCCCCTTCCCTTGCAAGCTGCAGCAGCTGTCCGCCCCCATCTGCATCGAAGTCACGCGATCCGCCTTTTCATCAAGGACCCAGCCAACCCGGTCAACCCAGCCTTTCCGGACCTCCTGCGAAGATACCTCCTTCCCCCCTTTACCGTCCATCCCCCCATTGGGCGAACTGTCTGATGATCGCGTGATCTGATAGGCCGCCATTTCTCTCAAGCCTTCGTCCTTTAAAAGCATCCTGCTTAGCTCTCCGTCTACATAACTCCCCCCCCTCCTCCTCACATAACACCTGAATCCCATCAAAATACAATTCGAATCCATCAACACACCAACCGCAGTTTCACCCAGCGAACATCGACGATCTGCTCTTTAACCATCAACCCAAACCCGTCTACCTGATCTTCTCCTGTAACACAAATACACACATCCAGAAACCGTACCTCACCAGCAATTCCTTCAAGAGTATGTTCGCACCTTCCCTCTGAAGCTCTCCCCTGCCCCGCACCATATTCCCCTCCCGTGACGTCTCCCCGTCACCTCCGTGCTGTCCAAGCATTCCATCTTCGATATGTCTTTACACATCGAGTACCATCCCCAACCATCATTCAATGGTTTTTGGCGGCATGCCAATTGACCCCATCCTGCGTGTAACTGTTCTGACCACTTGCACTAACACCGTCTCCCGCAGTGACTCGTTCTCACAAGTACAACGACCGTGACCACGCCGCCCTGGCTGACGGCACTGCTTCTCCCCAAGAGCACCTGCCTCGCTATTTTGCGAAGCATGGTCACGAGGGTGTCGACCCCAAGAAGGTGAAGAAGAACGGCGGCGGCAGAAGTAACTGGTACGTTCGGACCTCTCTTTGCGTTGCCTACCCCACTTACACGCGACCACTGTCAATGCCACAGAGCACTTCCACCTCCCCCAATCCATCAATCTGTCACTCTCAACTGCCCATGAATTCATTTACTAACATTCAGTGTTCACAGGGGCAATGCCGGCGAGGAAGTCGTCGATGAGGACTTCCGTTTCACCAACGCGAGGCGTCGCACCAACAGCAGCGGCTACGCTGACAACTTGTCGGCGTTCAAGACCAAGTTCGACGTCAACGAGCCTGAGCCCGTCTTCGAGGAGTCCATCCACGGCCCCAACGAGGAGGATGGCGAGGACCTGACCAAGACGGAGACCTCTGAAAGCGGCGGTTCTTCTTACGGCGATGAGAAGATCACCAAGCACTAATATCGGGACACCGTCCCTAATGTTTCGTGCTGCAGCCCTCTCATACCACTGTAACACCAGGCAGTCGTGTTCTCATCATCCCTTTTTCAAGCTTGCGCTCTCGAGGAACTAGTCATCACCACAACAACACAAACACATTGTATTCAGCATGGGAGGATGGGGTTATTGCTCAGGGTTTCATTTTCACGGTAACGGATTCGGCGATAAGTGGCTTTGCTTTGAGAGACTGGAAGAGAGCGAAGGGAGATGGGGCTTCCTCGTTCACGATTGACTGCCTTGGCGGCGGATGAAAGCGTGTATCACGAAGATTTATGACCTGGCGACGAGCAGCGTTGCCCTTGTACTATTAAAACAAATGGCCAATGATCTGATGAATAGATCCATGCCCTGTACCAAACTCTGGTCCCAAAAATCTGTGTTAAAGCCCCTCGCCAGTACTTTAAGACACGAGTCTAATACCGTTCATCCAAAAGGAGCCGGCATTCACAAGTAGACGTCAAACGTTTATGGCCATGACTGCGAAGAGAGCAAGCAACTAACCATAATTTGGACGGACGAGCTCTCAACCGCGGACCTTTTGTTTTTTGAACTTCAAATGTCTCTGTTGAAACTGCTTAACCCGCACAAGCGACAAAGACGAGGGACTAATTTGAGCAATCGCACCTTCCATCATCTCCAGCCAAATCGCACCTTCGAAAGCTACGTCCTATCCTTCTGACCCCTCATCGACGGCGCAGCACCTTACACCACCCTGACGAAACAAAGCTGCAACCCCCGCTTTTGGTTCCCTTACTGACAAACTTCACCACTCGACTCCAAGTACACACAGTCTCTCGACGAAAGGGGACCAGCCAAAGGTCAAGGTGAAACGGGCATACAACATTTGCTCCTCCAGCAGCTGCAGCCTGGCCGTGTCCATCTGCAAGATGTCCATCCACTTGGAAGAAGACGGGGGAGGGCGAGTGATGTCTGCCGGGCTGTCTGCTTCTCCAACGACAGAAGCTGCGACCGCTGTACTCACATCGACGGGGAAGAAGAGCTCGCCCCAAGCCTCCTCACTCCATACTAGCTTCCCTTGTGCGATGCACCCCGTTTCGTCCACCAGGATACCCATGACTCGGGGGTTGAGTACAAGGGTCCTCTCAGTCATGCAGTTCTTACACGTTGCGGACGAGTGATTGGCATATAGGGGAACTCCGCAGCTAAAAGGTCGCATTAGCAACTGCCCATGACGTGCAAGTTAGTGATGCTGCGCGTCGAATGCTACACACCATTCAATGCAGCAGAGCATCTTCCTTCGGTAGAGCCCACGCAAATCTAATCCTAGGACCGTCAAGCACAGCTTGCCCGTGAAATCCATCGCCGGATCAGCACGAGCGAACTCGTCCACCTCTGCAAGAGTGAACAACGGTCGTATGGGCCCGTGAACAGCCACCTCGGCGTTCCAGACGTCCTTAGGGAAAGGAATGCAGATGCACTCCTTCTTTACCCTATTCTTCACCCATTGGTGAAGCCAGTTGCCATCGGGAAAGTCAGGGTCTACGTCGATGAGGGTGTTGTAAGTGAGGCCGACACCTGCTGGCTTGGGAGGCTTGGTCTCGCGAGGGGGGTTAAACTTGGGACTCGTCAGAAGAAGAATGGTATCGTTGGGCTTCCACAGCTTGGCAGAGTTCGCCTTGTCATCCTATAGCGTCAGCGCACAGCTTGCTGTGTCATCCCATACAGTGACCTCGACTAGCTCCGCTTCTCTGCGGTCATTTCTCGTGACGCGCTTGCGAGATCCAATGCTCTTGACGCAGACGATCAGGCGAATCGCAGCAGCTGTGTCATGACCTGTTTTGAGGTATTGGCCGAGTGTCATCAGGTTGGGGAGCGGTCTGGCGTCTGGATCATCATGCTCGTAGTCCAGGGGCACCCGAGCAATGTTCTGTGTCGTGGGGGTGTCTGTGATGAATCGTATGAACTGCTTGGTACCAACGTCCGCTGGGTTGATGGGAGTATACATGGTGACGAAGGGGATGTTTCCCTGGTTCGTATTGGCTGAGGTTCCCGTCCAGCTTGCCCATACTGTGACAAGCTGTCCGATTAGGAGAAGAGAAACAGGGATACCAATGGGGACGAGTCTAACCTAGAAGAGACGGTCAGGCTCGACGTCAAACAATAGCAGAAAGTACTTGGGAACGAACTGCGATGGCACCTGTATCATCTTTGACAATTAGCTGGTGTGCTGGCCGAGTATACGTGTTCTTGGAGTCGAGAAATGCAGGCGTATAGTTGACGATGCGGCCAGTGAAGCGAATAAGCGCCGGCCCTGGCTGTATATTCGCAATGCACGCTTGATGGTATTCGTCGGATGGATCCCAGCGCCTGTCGAGAGGATTGTTTCCTGCCTCAACCTCCGCTTGGGTGAAGCCGTCATCCTGAGGGTGTTTCTTGGTGGGCGCCACCACCGATGACGTGGGTACCTCCTTCTTGTAGAAGGCCTGTATGGAAAAGTCGGACATGGCGATGGATGCGGCTCACCAAGAACCAAAGTTCCTAATCAGGGAATGGTGTACTCGGCACTGAACCATACAGGTGACAGCAGAGAGAGATGCTGATTAGTACGCCCCGGACCTGACCTTGGTTGGACGAAAAGACTTAGGCGGGTTGAGGCGAGGCTTTGGTACAATTCTCAGACAGGACCCTGGAAAGCAAGAGCCGTGGTGGACATTAGTTCAAGACGGGGAAAGAGCCCCTCGACCGCACCTTCTCATCTCATCTAGGCTGCACCTTCCCACTCTCCCAATTTGGAAGGCACGGCAAGATGCAATATCCCGCCTCTCTCAGCCACCGAAATCATCCTGGGTACCTAAGGTAGGTAGAGCCAGTGTATACAGCCGTCTTGGTCTCCCGCGCGCTTAGTTCGGGTGTGTTAGTGCCTTGTCCCCCCCTCTTGGACAATGAGCCCAAAAATCGTGATAGTACCAAGATTCCACCCGGCCCCGATCCGTGGTTTTCGGGCTTCTATCTGCTTTACACGTAATCCACTACTCACTCGTATTCTACCAAATGTGACTGGCCCTGAATCCTAGAGTCGCGCTATAACTCGGTCTTCGTACTCCAGTCGATTGCTTGGACAAAGAAATGCATAACCCGGGAAGTGGGAAAGGTGACCGATGCACACGATAGTCGCAGTCCGATTTGATTTAACGACGCAAGCTATGCCGTTAGAAGCAAGCAAGGCATGACCCCCCACTCAAATAGCTTCCCAAAGGCTCGGATCCGATGGACACCGGTGGAATGATGATCGGCCATGGCGAAAATATCCAATCTTGGACGTGGCGTTCTCGGCACCGCATCGGGCATCTTGTCTCAAGCGGCGGCGGAAGCGAGGCGGAGAGACATCACCGCATGCACACGATTTACAGAATGACAAAGAGCAAACGGTTAAACGGACATGATTTGGAACTTTTTGTCTCGTGTGGTTTTCCGGATGTGTTATATGATCTATCTTCTATTACACTGGTACTGGTGGCTGACTACCAGTACACTTTTTAACGGCCGAGAGGGTACGGTCACACCGGCGGCCGCCCTCCCCGTCAGGCCAAGGAACAATCGAATGCCTTCTCTGATCGTATGCTAGACCAACGACTCCATGATCCCCTCGGGTATGTCTAACAAAGGAAAACCCACCGGAAAGAAAATAACTCCCAACGCCGAGGCCGTTTCTTCTGTCAGTTCGCGGGAAATACTCATCGTACAGTATCTCATACCAGAGACAAGAGACAAGAAACCCTCATGTGCCCACAACATCTTGCTGCCCAAAGGCGGCTGCGTATCATGCGGAGTTGTGGTGTCGTATGTACAAACGCTGAATTTTTGTGTACATTTGTAAAGCGCAGCGTTGGAGCTTAATCCCTTGACGAAGGACCAGACTGCTTGCGTCCGGGACCACCGTAATCCGACATGGCGCTAGACGTGTGTGAGATTGACGTCGATCTGTGGCTTTGTGCCGCGATGCTGTTCTTGGCGCTCCCGGACTCGAGATCCTGCATGGCGTATATGCTGTTTGAATCGTGGGTCTCGAGAGCGAATGACTTGCTGCAGACGATGCCCTTGCCGTTGCGTATGGCGGCTTGTAGCTCAATCGTCGACGAGGACTCAGTATTAGGGCCCTGAGACATGCGGTTGCGACTGCGGCTTTTGCTCGGGTTATGTCCGCTAGAGGGGTCTTCCGAGTACTTGTGGGAGTCGTAGCGTTTCGTGAGCATGCCAAACAGTCTCGGGAAAGTCTTGATGAGAATGAGACGAATGGCGGGTAGACAGCAGCAGATGATGCCGGTGGGGACCTCAAGTGTTGTCCAGAACGCAATATCGAACTGATCCCAGGTTGGGTTTTGAGACGTTGCGAACTGAACGAGCGAGCGCAGCCGCAAAATGCTCACAATGGTCACGCTTTCGGTCTTGTTAGCCTCAGACTTCTGAGACGGAGAGTTCACAAGGAGACTTACAAAGTACCAACGCAAAACATCATACCCACAGCCAGTTTCTTCCACCAGTGCAGGTTGAGAGTTCTGATTCTGGAAAGAGGAAGAACAAGCATCCATAGATCGAGGAGGATACTGATGACGGCGTTTGCCCAGGGAACGGCGTTGATGTTGATACACGTTCCCTGGTGTTCGCCGTCCCATCTCTGCCAATAATAGTGAATGGGGGTGCATTGAAAAATGCCAACCATCAGAAACACGAACGTGTTGACAGCGTTAAAAGCAACGGTACCCCAAAGTAGACGCGCAAGGCCAGCTCGATCGAAGATGCGCATGTAAAAGAACAGGATGGCCATTTTGACCAAGCCCATCTGAATGAAGTACATGGGCTCGAGTAGGTAGAACCAGAAACCAAACTTCTCGATTTGATCCGGTGTCAGGGTCCAGATGTCCTTGCCGAGACCCGCGGGGATCAGCCCCACAAGGTTGATGATGAAGGATGGGAGGACGGCGAGGAAGGCGAGCAGTGTGAATGAGTCATCCCAGCCTAACTGTGCCGATGAGAAGAACTTATATATCAACCGGGCAAAGACGACGATGATCGAAAGACCAAGCATAGTCCATGTCAACCGGGCATATTCGGGGCTGTGGTCCCTGACAGGCCTGTCACAGGTGACCTCGAAGACATTTTTGGCATCTGTGGACTTGTAAGTATGTGCTCGTGTGCCTCTGGGTTGCGATGGCAGACTAACGAAGGGTGTCCTTGATGGGGCAGGCTCCCACAATGCAGGTCTCGGTTGTAGTCTCGAACTTTGAATCATTGCAGATACACGTTGCATTGGTTAAACCGCAAGGCGAGTCCCTGATTGCTGACAAGATACATGTAACCTAGAGACATATGAGTGAGTGGCGATGGAGACAGGTAGGTATCGGGCAGACTTACCGCACATGTTGGGAGTTGAGCAACAGCATCGGTGATGCTACCAGCCTTCTGGGCCGAAGCGAAAGGTACTGTGATAGCCAGAAGTACTGACACCACAAAAGCGAAGGAGTGTGAAGACTTCATGGTGTCGTCCGATCTAGGTTCGGATCAATCAATTCCCCAACCGTGTCGTGCGCCGTCGTGACAGGAGCCTCAAGAGTCCGAGGTCCAGGGGGGGTATCTGCTTGGTTAAAAAAGAACAACCATAAGCATCATCGAGACCGTTAAATCCCACGAGCTTTTCCGAACCGTTCGCGGGAATAAAAAAACGTCAACATATAGAAGAAAGGGGGTACGGATGTGGCCCAGCCCCGGCTACGGACCGGCGACATTTAAGTGGTCGCCATGTAGCAATGGCTCATCCTCCACGAGTCGCGGCGCGACCTCCTTTCAATCAACCCTGAGCAGGATGGAATTGTATATGCCGTTTGCGATGGTTCAGCCCAGGAGGACGCCACACGAGCGCCAAAAGCGCGGCCGGCCTCTAGTCCCCTCACGTGGTGGATTCGCGATGAGAGGGTCAAGATCAACGCTGAATCGCGAACAGAGCGCAGACGGGCCACCGCTTCCGGTATGGCCGGTGGCAGCCCAAACTTGTCCATAGGCCGGCTGGGGCGAGGCACGGATGGAGCACCGGTCCTAATAGCTTGGGGTAGTTGAACCACTGACAGGCGGAAGACGGATTGTCGTCCTGGATCGCTCCAGGCCATGGGGATCCCCCAGAGTTGCATTCCGGGAGGCCATCCGTTTGATCCGTCCATGCAACAAATACCAAGCGCCGGAATGGGAATGTTGCTCGGCTACGACGAGCTTTGAGCTCCCGGGTTGGATTGACGGATGCCATTGGTCTCGATCAGATTTGACTGGAGAACCATCCTCCATCATCGCAGACCAAGGATGCGAGGTGTGGCAGGGAATACGACGGTGACTTGATAGTTTCCCACGCGGTGGAAATGCAGCCCATCCAGAAAATCTGGAAAACGGGCGCTGACGGACTTGCCTTCTAGAGATGGAAGCAGAAAGGAGTAAGGTATGCGAGAACAACTTCCGAGCTCTGGATTTCTGAAGATGGAAAGTGCCTAGAAGGAGTGAAGGCGCATGGAAACCGCCTCATGGGCCGACTCCCGAAGTGCCCTCATGATGGTCTCTCGGCGACTCCAAATCGTCAAAGGAATTCCAGGTTTCATCGCACAAGTGTGAGATTTAGCTCTTGCATCAAGGAGTACGTCACCAGGAAGGAAAGGCGCCGTGCTGAAGACATCAGAAAAAGAAAGACACGGTGGGGCCGGCCATCCACGAGCCCATCTTCAGCTAAACGACCCAAGCAGGTGTCCTGCATGTACGTCAGGTCCTGTCGTCCCATCATCGATCGCTGTCAAGGTTTTTGTGTGTTGATTTCTGCGCGCACTTCATCTGTTGGGCACGGCGCACGCGCACATACACATGGCTGTCAGGGGATGTCTTCCCAAAGTCCGCTAGCTTTAGGTGCGGCGAAGGATGGTTTGCCTTCAAGCTTGAGCGTGTTTTGAAGTGCAGGAGACCAGGACCCCAGACCAGTGATCGACCGCGTGTGGCCCGTGCTCAAGAGTTCCTTGAGCACGGGCCTGGTTTCTTGTAGCCGACTTATCTCCTTATCGGGCGGGCTCGTGCGTCCACGTCCCAAATTTCTGAACTACCAGATCGCGGTCGCTGCCAGGCGACACCGGGTCGACGTCGGCAACCTGGAATCGAAATACCACGCTACACCTCCTCCCTCTCAACAAGTCTTTCGACGTCCAAAACTGTCAATTTGCCCAGAAAACCATCCCGAAGACCCCTTCTGACGGCTCACGTCATCCCGCAACACAATGAGCGCGCTAAACGCCTTCCACGAGTCCCTCCCGTGTACGTCTGCTGATCTCCCATCTGCCGTGCCTGCGCCATCCAGCTAACCTGTCAACGCCCGCAGACATTGATGACGAGCCCACGCCCGCTGAGCGCGAAGCTGCCGAGTCGTTGATCCGAGCCGAGCTGGCCACCTCTTCCCCAGCTCCGGCCCCAGCTTACAAAGAGCCTACCTTCTCCCCCCTTATTGAAGCCGAACTCGAGCGCGTCGCGTCAAAACAGCCCCTCAAAGTCATCGACCTCGAAAGGTACCAGACACAAGAGCCCTTTCCAGACTCTGGGCAGCCAAAGACAGCAGAGGATCGCGAGCGCCTCGCCGACTCGCTGCGCAAGGCATACACCTCCTACGCTTACCTCGATGGTCGCGCTCAGAACCTGGGTCTGCTGGACAAATATGGCAAAAATGCGTGGCTGATCGGCAATTGGGGCCTTGAGAACGAGCTCAAGGCTATGGAACGGGACCTTTCCGAGACCAAGCGTCAAATCGACATTTTGACTGTTGCTAGGAGGAGGCAACAAGAAGAGGTTGCGGCTGAGATGAAGGGATTGGAGGAGACCTGGAAGAAGGGTGTCGGAAGGACACTGGAGACAGAAATTGCTGTCGAACAGCTGAGAAGGGAGGTTTTGGAGGAAATGAGAACAAGAGGCTGAGGTTGAAAATGCTTTGGCGGGTGTCCTCCTGCTTGCCTCACGATTGATGTCATTCACGCTTATCTGTAATAACAAGGTCCATCTAGATCAATGATACCACCGGAACTCCGTCCTTCAAAACCAATTAAACAATGCCATGAATAAAATACTCTTGACTAACAGGTATCTGGACTTCACTACTAGCTATGTTCTTAGGAAGCGAAGGTAGGTGTTCCACTAACGCCGTTGTGAACCTTCACATTTACCGTCAACCTTTCCAAAGCCGCCATCCAATCTTCAACGAAACGCACAACCACTCCATGACCATTTAAGCCGCTTGCAGCGGATCCATCTCTTCGACACCCGTCTTCACGCTCTCGTACTTTGTTCGCCTCATGATGCCTTCGACGGGGCCAAGAAGTCTCTGGAAGGCAGACTTGCCGAGGCTAGCGACCTTGACATCCGTCGTCGCGACGATACTAGCGGCGCGGGGGGCGTCATTCAAGAGCGCAAGCTCACCAAAGAAGTCTCCCTTGCTGTAGTGCTTGACAGCTTCCTTGCTATCGCCAATGTAAGCATCGGCCTCACCACTCTCCAGCAGGTAGAACGAGTGGCCCGGGTCGCCTTCCTTGATGATAGTTTCACCAGGAGTGTATTTTTGGGTTTCCAACGCGTCGGCAATCTTGGATCGCTCATACGGCGTGAGGGATTGCAGCAACGGCACTTCCTCGAGGAAACTCTCATACATGCGACGGCGCGCAAACGTCGACTCCATAAGAATGCGGCGGAATGTGAGTCGGTCGAGCGCCCACAGGGTGCATCCAGACTCGGCGGAAGTAACCGTTGCAGCTCGAGGAGCGTTGTACATAAGAGCCAGTTCACCAAACGAGCCTCCGGCCTGGATCGTTCCGACTTTTTGGCCCATGCCCTCGGGGCCAGGTTGCAGAGTTCCACTGCTGTTGACGTACACGTCGAAAGATCCCTTCTCCACAACGTAGAAGAAGTCACCAGCGTCACCTTGGCTAATTACCTGTTGTACTACGTTAGGCACCGTACATGTGCAACAAAGTGATGTGGTGGAAGTGATCTTCTTACCTTGATACCTTTGGCCGGGATAGGTTTCTCGATCAATGCTCCCAGAATCTGAGAACTCTGCTCATCGTCCAGATGGCTGAACAAGAAGTTGCCTGCGATGGCAGTTGTGAGACGATCCAGTTGCTCCTTATTCTTCTCGTGGACGGGAGGAGACCAGTTATCGTATGAATCGGCACTGGGTTTCAGAGACTCAGCCGAAACCGAGGTACGGCGGCCAAAGTTGTACTGGGCAGGGTAGCTTTCGGGATTCGGCGGGCTTCTAAGCGCAGAAGGCGGAGCATCGTCCGTGGCGTCGCCGCCAAAAGGACCGCTGAATGTGGTGCCAGCGTTCATGCCAAAGTTCGGTGATGTGGGAGACGTGACCGTATCATTCTCTTCCTCCTCGATAACACGGTGGATAGCGTTGCCACCGGTAGGGCCGTCGCTGGCGCCGCCAAATGGATTGGCATTTGCACCAAAAGGACTCTTGAACATGTTGGGCGACTTGTGAGTAATGACAATCGATGGGAACTTTGTCTCGCTTCGGTGCCTTTAACGTCTCGGTGTAATCTGGCGCAAGTAGGTAGGCAAGTCGGCGCAGCGGGTGTGGATATTGAGAGGGGGAATCGGTGATAGTGTGTTGATGGGAAGCTCTGATGTATGGTTAGCTACTTTGGACACCAGCAGATGGAATGGTAAACGGTTGCCCTGCTCTCTGAGGTCATCAGGCAGATGGACAAAGAATGTTGCAAGATTGGTGGGGTTGTGAGCACGACGGAATTGGCGCGTTCAGTGCCTCGTCTGCTGGGTCTCAGGCTCCAGCACCCGAGCAGATTCCAACTCCCTGGCCAACTAGGTCATGAGGTTCGAGATGCACTGACGCAGATCGGTAGGGATAATCGGCTGTGCAGGGGTGACGCAGGGCAGTGGCAACAGTCCAAATGCGATACCTTTCAATCGGCAGCAACAGTGACGAACTGCAGGTCGGGAGCAGGGAAAACAGGGAGCGGTGACATGGGAGCACAGCAATCTTGGGATGTATGCGGCTGTTGAAGAAGACACATGGGAAACATGAGAGGAGATGATGCTGGAACTATCGAATCTGGGCTAAAGCCGGCCTGATGGTCGAAGGGAGCTTCCACTTACCAAAGGTGTAGCCAACGAAGCTAGCTAGCGGGAGACGGTGGGTTGAGGCGCAAGCTCAACAGCAGCAATGTTCATATAACCCACAGATGTTGAGGCGTGCAGCTGTCGTCGTCGACCGGACCGGGGATGGAGAAGTATAGACGAGGACGAGCAAGACGAGCTTCCGGTAGGCAAAAGGGATGGATGGCTGTTTAAAGATTGAAGAGAGAGGGGAGGGGAGCAGTAATAGAGAGAAGAAGAAGACAGGAGGTCACGTCGTGGGTCCGCAACAGCAGGATGCGGCTAGTAGGTAAGGTATGTCAAGGTAGGTAGGTAGGTACCGAAGTCGAGGAGGGGGAGGGGAGGGGCGTGGCAAGTGGGCGCCGCTTTCTGTTCTCCTGGGTTTCCAGTTCTGGTGCTGTTGTCCGGGTGCGAGACGGTACGAATTGATGAGGCCACAAGAATGCCTCACAAGCGTGTCTTGTCTGGATCGAGGGCAGTTGGCAGAGGAAAGAAGAGGACGACGGTGACGAGCAGGCGGATGGAAGCACGAAATGGGGGAGTGTAGGAAACGGAAGGCCAAGGGAAGGGAAGCTTTTTGGGTTCGGTTTAGGGATTGGACTGGGACGGGGGTGAGGTGGGGTGGCCACGCTTGTTACCACTGCCAGCAGAGGCACGGAGGCAGGCAGACAGTGGAGGAGCCAGGAGACACTACGAATACAGAATGAGGAGGGCGCATCCACGTTGGCTGCTTCCAGTCAAATCTCAATCTCAAGCACCAAAGCACGGAGCACAGGGAACATTTGGGAACCTGGTTACCTCTCAGGAGACAGGGTAGGGAGGGGGAAGGGCACAAAAAAAAAAAGAGAAAGAGCGGAAGGCGCTCCTATCCTCCCCTCCTCCGCCTTCTCGCATTTCTTCGTCCCCTTCCCCCCCTCCACTTTCCCGCCTCCGCTGTCTTCGCATTAAGGTACCTAGCTGTGGCATCCAATCCGCAGGAGCAGGAGAACCAGCATGCAGCGGGCATGCAGCAACTGGACATTACAAAACAGCCAGCATCAGCAACAGCATCAGGCTCGAGGTGATGGATGGGCCCCAGGTGGTGTTGGGTCCTAGCTTTTGAGGGGCCTTGCTGCCCCGGCCGGCCATTCACGGCCGTCGAAGAGTTCTAGAAGGCGCACAGATCATCTTGTGGTCCGCTGCCGCTTCCCTTCCCTGCAGCCCGAAGTGTCCGGGCTTCAGCTTCCACCCTTCCAAGCCGCTTCGGTTGCGATTCTGTGCAGCTCCCAGCGTCTTTTCTGACTGGCCGCACTGGGCCACACACACACTCACACAGTCTACCCTGGGTCCCTGGTTTCGGCCATGTCATCATGGGGACGCCCTCCCGCGGAATTTCAGGGCGCTTTCAGTGGGCCTTCCCCGTCCGCCCGCAACTGCCCCTCACTCAGTCTTTACTAAGGAGGTATGTATGTACATTCGTCCACGCATCTTTTCTGTCAGTGGCCACCTTGGTTTCTAGGTGCTGATCAAGCTCGCTACAGCCACTGGCTTAGTGCCCAAGACCTGACCGATCCCTTTACCAGCACCTGTCTCGCCTGTACCTTATGGCCGCCGGGCTGCTTTCACTGCGATTCCATTTCAGACAGCCCGGGCCCCGTGTAACCAGAATGAAAGTCATAAGCCTGGCTCAAGCTCAAGCTGCCTTTGACGTCCCCATTTTTTGCTTCCAGACCTGCCGTTTCAAGCGGTATGTGCGGCCTCTCAGATGTCGATTCCCCATCGTTGACTCCGCGTCTGGTATTCTTTCGACCATAGCAGTCGCCCCTTTATTACGCCTCCCACTCTCTTATTACGCGGTACTTGACAGGCCATGACATGCTTTCATACAAGTGGCTGGAGGCGCTGCGCATGCATCTTGTCGTCACTGACCTTGACGGTTCTCTGACGAGAAAGATCATCTTGACCTTCTCACACCCCTAGGCTCTTACTATCATATTACCCACCCAAGAGAGGAACAAAAGATGAAGAAATATCCAGCAAACGAAATGAGGCGTGTTAAACATCAACGCCATTCTCTGGTGAGCCTTGCTGTACCTTGACATAGAGCTTCCAGAGTGGTCACAATCCACCGCGGGTATTGCCGAAGCCCATCGTAATGTCGGCGATTCCATCATTGAACATGTTGCGTGCATGGGCTTATCTCAACATCCGCAATTTGGAAATCCAATTAAGCATTACATCAAAATTTCGGTACGTGATTGCATTTCTTATTTGTCTTTGGCGTCGTGCTATTGCCTTCTCCAGGGATGCGGGTCGGTGGTGTTGCGTTCGGCCCGGTCTTGATATACAATATTTTGCGCTGGACTTGTCAATTTGATATGGTGTAGTGGCCAACACGATGCCCTTTCAATAGTTTGCGAGGTTAGGCATAGCCCCGAGCTCGATTCTCGGTTTCGGAACATTTTGTCGTTCGTTTTTTTGGTGACTCTTCGGACCACAATTTGATGGGTCTCCTTTCTTTCACTGCAAATTCATCTTCCTAAGATTTCATCATTTAACCACGGAGTGGAATCTGGACGTTATAGTGGAGAAGTATAGAAACGCGTCTAAGAGAATATTAATAGCATTAATAGGGGTCATCACTCTGCAGGAGGATAGATAATCTTTAAGAGATTGTTAGTTATATCCTGTATGTGCGCTGAATAGCTATTTTCTAGGCTTAGACTTTAAAGGTCTTCTACTTTTTAAGCCTAGCTATATCTAATTTATAGAGGTTTATGCTATATCATGAAAATTCTATTTATATTTTAATAGATATTTACTAAATATTACAATACTATTTATAATAATTAAAAAAGCTTTAATCTAAGTTTATAAAAGTATTGTTAATAACTTTAATAGTTTATAAATAACTTACTATATAAGATTATATAAAAAGAAAAATATAGATCTATTCTTTTTCTATTTATTAACTATCTCTAATAAGATTAACTTATTATATTTAAACTTATATTAACTAGAATACTAATTATAAGAATAATTAATAACTAAATAAAAATAAAATATTCTCTATCTAAATAGTAAAAAAAAAAATTAAAAAAAAATTAATAGTTTATTAATAATAGTTTCTCTAATATTATAACTAAAAATAATTATAAAAACTACTATAAATACTTTATTTATATTTTATAAATTGCTATATATCTCTTATATTTATAAAATAGTAAATTAAATATTAAAATTATCTATTTATAGTTTTAGTAAACATATTAATAAATGAAAACTTTATAAAATCTTAATAATAAAAACTTAAAGAGAATATTAATAAATTAAAGGAAATTTTATAATATAAGGATTATATAAACGAAATAAGTATAATAATGGCTATAATCCTTCTTAATTGTTAAAAATAAGAAGAGAGAAGTAAAGAAGGAAAGGGGGTAACTATAAAGGTAGCCTATATACTAGCAGAGTGTTACAGTCAGCTATCTAACAGTAGGGTCTGCTAATAGAAGCTAAGGATGAACACGTAGTAACAGTATACTGGGTTTATAGTCTGGGTTATAAGCTTTATTATAGATTAGTCTTTAGAAGCTAAGGTGATTAATCTTAGACTTTATAAGTTATTTATAGTGAAAATAAGCTAAAAGTATCCTAAGGATAAATATAAAGTTAATTACTAAAGAGTTATAGAGGTCTAACTATAAAACTAGCTTAAGTTATATTATATATAAATCCTAAATAGTGTCCTTTATTTATATCTAAGATATAAATAATTATAATTAGTTAGTAATATTTACTAATGACTAAATATTCCTTTAAGTACTCCACTAATTATTTTTTATTTTATTATTATATAACTTATACTATAGTTCTTTTATTCTGAATAAATCCTTATTATTCTTATAATCTTATAATATAAACATCTTATTTTAGCTATTTAACGCCTAAATAGGTCATTTAGCTATTATTCTTATTTATAGGTTATAATATTAGGTCCCCTCTCTAAAAGTTTTATTTTTAAAACTTATTATAAATAGGTTATTAGTCTTAGGTTAGAGATCTATTAATTATACTTCCTAATTTTATTTATAATACTAATATTATATTAAGTCATATCTAAAAATCAAAATTAAATATTATCTCTATCTTTTATTATTATAATTATATATTATGTATTATTAAGTTTAGTTTTACTATTAATATATTTTATTTTTATTTTTATTCTTTTAGAAAATATTATAAATTTCTTTTTAGGAGTGAGGTTTATAATAAATATATTTATTTAGGTCGATTATGTAATATAATAATAAACGCTATTTACATCTATAGGTTTATTTATAATTATAATATTTATATTAAGCTAACTTATTTTAGTTAATTATTTATTAAATAAAGCTATTTATTTAGAAGATATTAAGGTAGCTAAAGAGGAGGTGTAAAAAAAGAAGGCTACTATTTTATATATTATATAAGCTAAGTTAGATAAATCCATAGCGTAGTTAAATTATTTATATAAATAGAAAAAAATAATATTTTATAAAAGTTAAGAGGTAATAAAAGAGGAGCTAGTAATATCTCTTACATTAGAGGCTTAATTTATAAATAGTTTTAATATATTAGACTTAAAGATAATCTTAGATTAGAATCCTAGTACTCTAAATTTCTTATTAGAGGAGTCTTAGTTATATTTAGGTATTCCTAATTAAATAAGTGGTTTTTTATTTATTTTATAATTATTTTAGTAAACGTATATATAAATAAGTTATTTAAGAGGTTTAGGGAATTATATATATAAATAGTAACATAGTTCATCAGTCAGCCGGCCGGACCAGTCAGCCGGACGGTTTTTTCTAAACACTCTTACATCCAAATCACTTAAACCTTTGACGCGTAAAATCTCAACAACCATAATGCCAATCTACACCCAAGAAGACAAACTCATTCTCGCGATTGAAGCGATCCGATCGACACGCGCTGCAGGTAATAACTTAAGCATTTCGCGTGCTGCAAAGACCTACGGTATCCTAAAGAGCACCTTAGCTGATAAAATGAACAACCGACCGCGATGCGAACAAGCTCAACCCTAACGATATAAACTCAATCCGATTGAAGAGAAAACACTTCTCCAATACGTTATTGAACAGGATTCCAGAGGATTTCCTTTCCGCCTCAGCAGTGTGGAAGATATAGCTAATCTCCTGCTATAAGCCTGCAATAGCAAGCCTGTTAGTAAGCAATAGGCTAGGCAGTTTGTGGACTTACAGCCTGCTCTGAAAACTAAGTTTAATTATCTATATAATTATTAAAAGACTCTTTAAGAAGATCCTGAGGTTATATTAAAGTGGTTTGCGCTATTATGTAACATAATAGCTAAGTATAATATCTAAGAGGGGGACCTATATAATTTTAATAAAACTAGCTTTATAATAGGTATAATCACTATGTTAATAGTAGTTATATATACTGATTAATATAGTAAAGTAAAGTCTGTTTAGCCTAATAACTATAAATAAGCTATAGTTATTAAATATATTAGTTTAAGCAGGTGGTATATCCCTCTATTTATAATTATTAAGGGTGTATATCACCTTATTATTTAGACTATACAATTAGGTTTTCTAGGTAACTAGGTGATTAAACCTACTGCTAATAGATAGATAGATAATTAGATAGGTTTTAACTAGATTAAACATTTTAATAAATATACTAAGAACTAAATAAAAGGTGTCTATTAGATACTTATTATTAATAGCTATAAAAGCTATTTATTAGCTGAATTTAATAATTAATATAAGCAGAATAATATTATAACTATTAGCATGCTTATATATTTATTATATCTACTATAGCTATTAGATATTACCCTTTATTCACCTTTAAAACGCATATACAGTGATAAAATTAACTAATTTATTAAAACCTCTATAAATCATATCACTAAGTCTAAGTTCTTTATTACCTTCCACTAGGCTTATAATAAGGTTTTTAATAAGGAAAACATCAGGTCTGCTTTCTAAGGCGCTAGAATTTCACCATAGGACCTAGACTATATTATTAAAAAGCTTAATATATATTTATAAATACTTACACCTCCTATAGCTAACCTTTTAACACTTCTACCTTAGTAGTTATAAACGCCCTCTAACCTATAATAAACTATCTTATAGTCTAACTTTATTAAAAGTTATATCTCTACTTATTAAGGAAGCTTATTAATATTAATTATTACTATAGTTAAGTAATTATTAAAAGATGTATAAATAATAGCACACTTAATTACTATTTTAACTAATTAGCTTTATACCCTTAAGGATATAAATATAGCACTTACTAAGCGCTAGAGGGCTAAAAGAACGTAGGTCCAGCTTAGAGGGGCACTTAGTATAGAGGAATCTTAGGTTTTGCTTGAAGGGAAACAAAAAGAGAAACGTCCAGCACCTCAAGAGGACGACGAGGGGGGTCCATCAAAGAGAGCCCAGCCAGCTCGGAGACGCTGTGGTATGTGTGGTGAGACTGGGCATAACGCGCGAACCTGTTCTAAAGATGTCGAACCCTCAGGAGATTCTGATAGCGACAACTAATAGTTGATTTAATGCGTTGTGGTTGAGAAATATTAGATGTTGTTGTGTATGTGGGGAAAAAACGTCCGGCTGATTGGTCTGGCCGGCTGACTGATGAACTATGTTATTTATATTTTCCCTCTATTTCTTATTATTATTATTTATAATATTATTTATAGTTTTTTTATATTTCTTTTACTCTTTTTAGGTTATAGATATATTTAGTCTATCTTTAAAATTTATATTATTAAATATATTAATATAAACCTTAATCTTATTATAATAGTTAAATAGGTTATTATTAGGTTTCTATATATTATTTTTATATCTATAATTTTTCTATTTAACAAAATATTCCTATTTATTATATCTATATTAATGATTAAATAGTTTTTCTATTTTATACTCTAGTTTATTATCTTTGATAATAATAAGGTTATTTATTTATAATCTTTATAAAGCTAATTTAAGGAGTAAGATATAGAAAGCTAAGTAATACTTTATAGTTTCTAAGAGTTTAAATTTATAATTAATTAGTGAAATTACTTATAAAATTCTGAAAAGTCTAAATTTCTTATAGTTAAATTTATTACTTAGTTGTTTTATTTTAATGTTTTACTATATAAAATAGATATTATCTTTCTCTTTTAAAGTTAGTCTTTTAATCCTTTATTTATTACTAAATTTAGCTATTCTTTATTATGTAAACTTAAGTTCTTTATATATACTATTTTAGATATCTTTTATTTATTATATTAAAGTAATAACTTTTACTATAGCTAGGTTTATTTATAGTTCTCTATAAGTAATTAGTTTAAATTTATAGTTAAAGTAGAAAAAGGATTCCTTAGTATTTTCTCTAGTTATACTATTATAAATAAGCTAAGCTGTTAGTAGTAATGTTATCTAATTATTTTAGCTGTAGTTAACATAAGTATAGATGTAAGTTTTAAGGATTTAGTTAATTGTTTCTATTTATTTATTAATTTATAAGTGAAATATGGTAGATATGACTTATTCAATATTAAGTTATAATATAATTAATCTCTAAAACTTAGAGGTGAAGATTTTATTTCTATTTAATATAATTTCTTTTAATATTTTATAGTTAGTAATAATATATTTAAGGAATATATACGTGAATTTTTTAGTATTGTTTGCTTCTTTATATAAAATAAAATAAACATATTTTATAAATCTATTAATAATAATAACAATATTCTTAAAATACGTTTTTATAAGGGGTTCTTAAGACTTTAATAGCTTAATAATAAAATTAAAGGATATAGAGTATTGAGCGGTTTATAGTATAAATAAAGGTTATAATAATCTATTAAACTAGTATTAAGCTGGTTTGCTTTTTAGGTAAACCTTGTAATCTTTAATTACTATTATAATATATTCTCTAGTGATTTTTTCTCTATATTATTATTATAGTTATTTCTAGGTTTTTATAATTTCTTAGTAACTATATATTAGTAAGCTATAGAACTCTATAATTACTTTATTATCTAATTTACTAGTTAAATTAGTATTAAATCATCTAGTTATTATTAGGAGTTTAGCTATTAATATTAGGTTTTTATTATTATATTATTTAAGAATTATTTAGGTTTCTTTTAGTATTAAGATATTATAGTTTAATTATTAGCTAAAAGCGTTAGCTTTACTATTTTTTAATTCTTTTTAATAGATAATTTAGAAATTAAATTCTAAGAGGAATTCTAATTATCTGATTTATTATTTATTAAATATTTTTAATATAGTGAAATATACTAAGTTTTTATAGTCTATATACATATATATATATATATTTTATAAATTATTCCTAAAAGCTTAAATTACTATTTTTTTTGAAAGCTTTAATAATTACTATAAGTGTTTTATTATAAATCTAATGATTAAACTTAAGTTTATAGAGTTTATATAAAAAGAAGGCGTAAAAATATAAATATTTTTCAAATTCTTATTATAATAGTTATATTTTAAGAGTAAAATTTAAAATATTTATTTTTAGCTTAAACTGTTTTTATAAGTTTAGGATTATTAAGATTAGTTTATTAGATACATAGTTTTTAATTTTCTAGAAAGCTATATTTTAAGCTTTCTTTTATTTAAATAGTTAGTTTTTATAGCTAAGGTCTATAAGAGGTATATTAATCTTATTATAATATTTAATAAACTTTTAGTAGAAATTAACTAATTTGAGAAAGCTTTATTTTTTTTAAGGTTTATTAGTATTAGCTATTTTTTAATAATTTAGACTTTCTTTTTTAATATACTAATATGTGTAGAAGTAAGAGTAAATCTAAGTTATTTTACCCTTAAGTATAGAATATATTTTTCTCTAGTTTCACTAGGAGTTTAGTATCCTAAAAGGCTTATAATATAAAGTATACATATTGCTTATATTATTCTATTACAGGGGAGAAAATAAGGATATTATTAAAGTAAACTATTATAAAGATATCTCTAAATTTTCTAAAGATTTAGTTAATTATATTCTAAAAAGTAGTAAAAATATTAATAAAACTAAAAAAACAATGAGGTATTTATAACATCCTCTATATATTTAAAAAACAGTTTTTTTTAATAAAGTTATACATATTTTTGAGGTTTAATCCTATAAAATAATTTGCTTTATAGAAAATTTATTATAGTTTACTAATTAAAAGTAATAAGTATTAGTTTTTAATTATTATTTTATGAAATATATACTTAATAGTTAATATAAAGTTATAATTTATTACTATTTCTAGTATAAATAAAATTAAGCTTCTTATTAGTGAAAACAATTTTCTAATATACCTTTTTATAAGGCTTTTATTAAGATATTCATTAAAGGCTTCTATTTCTATTAAGTTAAGTCTATAAATTCTATTAAATTTGGGCTTTTTCTCCTCTTTAATAGGGATTTTATAATTAAAACTTACATATTTAGGCAGTTTAGTTTCTAGTTTAGCTATAAAGAGGTTTTTATAAACTTTGTATTTTTCTAAAATAAATAGAAATAGATTATTCTTTTATTTAAGATCTACTATTTTTAATAGCTATGATATAGCTTTCTTTATTTTAAAATAATAGACACATTATTTTACTATTTTATAATTAGTGAATCTATTTAAGGCCTAGGTTCTATAGGGCTATTTAGGGATTAGATTATTATTATCCTCATAGAGTTAGCTTGTTCTCTAATTTATTTATAGGTTATTCTTTTTAAACTATAGTATTTATAATATAATATTATGTATATTAAATTTAGTAATATTAAATTAGAGTTATTTATTTTAATTTAAGTAATTTATCTTAAAAAGTATAGTTTTATTCTCAATAGTTCCTCTTTTATATTAGATATATTCTTTTTTAATATTATTAAGCTAACATATATTTTTTATTATAGTAGTTATAATTTATTTACTATTTAAAATAATATGAAATTTATTTTAGCTCTATTATTAATAAATATAGTAGTTATCATATTATGAATAGTAACTACTAATTATAGATATACCTTTTAGTTTAAGGATATTAGATAAATGGACTTTATTATTATTACTTGTTATAATTTTTTATTAATAAGTAAATTTAGTTTTTTAATTATTTTAGTTACTTAGAGTAGGTTATCTAGTGTTTTTCCTTTTATACTTTTATAAAGTGGTTCTCTTAAATTTATAGTTATAGTAGGTTTATTTTTTTTAGAGGTGTTTTAAAGCTTTAGCTTTCTAAATTATATGAATAAAGTATTTATCTTCTTAATATTTGTTTATTTTATAGTGTTATTATATTAGTATTTTACAAAGTATTATAAGCTTAGGCTAAAACTAGCTTTATTACAGTTAAATAAGATTATAGTTCATTCTATTATTTTAATAGTAATATAGATATTCTAAATTACATTTTTATTATATTTTCTAACGTAGAATTAATATTTATATTTATTTTTTAGATGTTTCTTATATTTATTAAAGAGGTATTAAAGCTAAAAGAGGCTTTAGTAGTTATAGTAATTTATTCTTAATATTAAATGATCTTATTTATATAGTTATAGGATATAGTTTTAGTCTCTAGTATTTATAGCTATTTTATGGAAATATCTTTCTTAGTTATTATGATATAAGTTAATTTCTTAGTATTAGATATATTATCTGGTTTTTTTATTATTATTAAGTTTCCCTTTAGAGCTAATATTATTTATATTAGGGGTAAACTTATAAGTGATTTCTATTTAAGTATATTAGTAAGTAATATTATAAGGTTTATCTAAGTTATAAAGTGAGTTTTCTTTTTTACTAAAAGTTTAGCTACTAATAAAGCTAAGAAGCTATTATTTAGTTAAAAGGTTATATTAATATTTAAGTTTTTTATTTAATTCTTTTTTAACCTATTTAACAAGTTTTTAGTTAATTTACTTAATTTTAGTAAAGTTACTATAAATATTTCTATCTTATTCTAGATATATAGTTAAAGTATTAATTTATTAATACTAGATATAGTTACTTAGTTCTCATTAAGCTTATTATAGCTATAAAGTCTAAGCTATTTTGAGGTATAAGATATATTATTTATTATTTCTTATAACTTACTATCTTACTTTTTATTAATAGATTTAGCTTACTTTTTATTAGATTTAGGTTTCTAAATCCTAAATTATCTATTAAGTTGTTTTATTATAGCTTATAAAGTTTAAGTTAAAATTATTATAAATAACCTAAGTTTACTTATTAATAATATAGAAGGCTAATATATTAATAAGTTTAAGTTATTATATTTAAATTATTTTATTTAGTTATTTAGTAGTCTTTTTAATTATCTTAGTATTAGTTTATAAGGCTATTATAAAGGTTTTAGTCTTAGTCTTAAGGATAATTATATTATATCTAGTTCTCTTATAGTTTAGGTTATTAGGCTAATATCCTAAAGCCTCTTTATTACTATAATATATAAAGTATTTATTATTATAATATTCTATTTAAGAGAGGGATATATAGGGGGTTTTAGTTATTATACTAATCTACTTAATTTATTTAAGTATTAGTTGCTAGTTAAATTTCTTAGGTTATCTGTAGTTTTTAGTAATATATCTTATTTTTTTATAGTTATAATATTTAGGGTTGTAAGGTTTTTCATTATCATTTTCAATAGTTATACTAAGATCTATAGGTTTATTATACTATCTATAGGTAGTATTTTACTAAGTATTATTTTAGTTATTATAGGGTTTATTATTATTTTACTAACTATTAAACTTATTCTAGTTATTATTAGTATTTGTGTTTTGAGTTTAGGTTTTATTACTTATCGCCTTACTTTTCTTATTATTTAAAAAGTTAGTTATTAATCTTAATAACAAGTTTAATATATTAGAGGAAGTTATTAAGTTAGTTAACTTTAATAATTTTATTTTTAATTTTATTTTTAAGTCCTTAATAAAATATAAAGATTTAAGGTTTTTTAGTAAAATCAAATTAAGTACTAAATTATCTAAAATGAGTAGAATAGTTTTTAGTAGATTTAGTTTACTAAAGTTATAAAAAGTCTTTTTTAGTTTATTATTTCTTATCAAGGTTCTAAAAAAATAACTGAAATATATCTTTAAACTTTTAGAAATTAGTATAGATATTATAGGTCTCTATAATATATTTATTAAAAGTTTTATGCCTAAAATACTCTTTTTAAATTAATTTAAACTATTAGAAAGCTTTTCTCTTCAAGTAAACAACTATATATACTATTTTCTTCGTTTTATCAGTAAAGTTTTTATAATAAAAGTTTTAATAGTTTTTAACTTAGATTAAAAACTTTTTAAAAGTTCTAAAAGTCTTACTATAAATAATATGTATATTAAGCTTAAGTTTTTATTATCCCCTATAGAGAGGTGTAATAATAATATTAATAGTAGCCTAAAAGGTCTAATTCTTACTTTTAAGCTTAGCTACTTATTAAATAACTTATCAAAAAGCTTCTTAAAGCTTATTAATAGTTTAAACGTTTTTATTAAATATACTTTATATTTAATTAATATTACTATTCGCTTTTACTAGCTGTTATTTAAATTCTTTATTATTATTATCTTCTTCTAAACCTTCTTTTACTTTATAGTTACTAAGTTTCTATATTATGTTATAAGTCACTTCTTTAATAGAGAAGCTGAAAATAAGTGATTTCATAGAAATATAAGAAGATATTTTCTTTATACTATTTAGTAAATATTAATAGTTAATTTACTAAATAAAAGCAATTAAAATACTATAGTTAGCTATCTAATAATAAAGTCTATTAATAAAAACTAAAAATTAATATATCGTAATAATATATTAGGTTTATAGTTTAAGTTATAAGCTTTATTAAAGATTAGCTTTTAAAAGCTAAAATAATTAATTTTAGACTTTATAAGTTATTTATAATAAAAATAAGCTAAAAATATCCTAAGGATAAATATAAAATTAATTACTAAAAAGCTATAGAGGTCTAACTATAAAGCTAGTTTAAGTTATATTATATATAAGTCCTAAATAGTGTTTTTTATTTATATCTAAATAATTACTTAGATATATAAATAATTATAATTAGTTAATAATACTAACTAATTACTAAACGTTCTTTTTTATACTCTACTAATCGTTCTTTATCTTATTATTATATAATTTATACTATAGTTCTTCTATTCTAAGTAAGTCCCTGCTATTCCTATGATCCTATAGTATAAATGTCCTATCCTAGCCGTCTGACGCCTAAGTGGGTCGTTCAGCTGTTATCCTTGTTTACAGGTCGTAACACAGAGTTTCTAAAAAGTATACTTTAATACACTATATCACTTCAAAGTGAAGAACTTTAAAGGTCTTATACTGACCACACGTTGCAAAACCACCCATACGTCTGGTTGTTCCGATGCTAGCGATCCGCAATAGCCGCCATAGCACAAAGATGCTCCGAGCCAGAGAGCCTGCCCGTGCTCACAGCGTCCATACTCTCTGTATGGTGCTGACTGCGCTGCTCTGTGTTGACGAGGAGTGGATCGCTCAGCCACGCCGCTAAACCCAAACCGTGCATCAATGCCAAGCCACACGGGCTGACTTCAACTCCTGGGAGTCGCTCCTGCGCATCCCGGGACGTCTCCCAAGACATCAACCTACCACCAATCCCCCATCCGACGCCAGAATCAATCGCGCGCAGCGAGTGCACGATTGTCCAAGATGCCCGAACCATCGCCAGGCGTCAATCACGCCGATTCTATCGATTCGCAGCATGACAAAGGAAAGAAGGAGGAGAAGAAGAAGAGCCGCCGACCCGCAAGTACGTGGAAGCCCCGGAACACCTCCTAAAACCACCCTCGGTCGACGCGGAACTGGTGGAATCTCCAACGCGACGAACTTTGAGCTGATGCGGACATTTCAACAGATACGGCGTTTCGCCAGCAGCGTTTGAAGGCATGGCAGTAAGTCTTCTGACAGATTCGCGACGACAGACATGTGGCGATGATAGCTGACGATCCAAGGCCGATCCTGACGCCCAAGACGGTTCTCCCTCTCTTCTTCACCATTGGAATCATCTTCGCACCCATCGGAGGACTCCTCTTGTATGCTAGCGCGAAGGTAGGTGCCCCTTGCGCCTTCCCAAGGCGAGCAACTACTGATCAGGAAACAATGCATAGGTGCAAGAGATCAAGCTGGAATATACCGACTGCGCGAAGGAGGCGACGGAGACACTGAGCGTCATGGACTCGAAGTATATTTCCACCGCATTTAAGAGTAGCGACCAGACCAAGAATGCCCTTTGGGCCTCGGAAAAGGTCAATATTACGACGACGGGTGGCATTACATACGAGACGACACAGTGCAGGATTCAATTCAACATCCCCGAGGACATCAACCCCCCGGTCCTCTTCTACTATCACCTCACGAACTTCTACCAGAACCACAGACGATACGTTGCTTCGTTCTCGGATAAGCAGCTCAAGGGAGATCCCCTTTCCGTGGACAAGGTCTCGAGCTCAAACTGTGACCCCCTTAGGACGGAAGAGGTTAACGGCACGAATATGCCAATCTATCCTTGTGGTAAGTTCCGGGCTTCAAATTTTATTGCAGAGGCGTTTTCTGATTGTTCCAAAGGCTTGATCGCGAATTCCATGTTCAACGATACGTTCAGTTCCCCTCGCTGGTTGCAAGATGACACCCTGTATGAGATGAAAAACAACTCCGGTATCGCCTGGGACTCCGATGCCTCGCTGTACGGGAAAACGAAGTACAACTACAACGAGGTCATCCCACCTCCGAACTGGAGAGTCCAGTACCCCGAATATACGGAGCAGAACCCGCCGCCCAACCTGGCGGAATGGCAAGCTTTCCAGGTCTGGATGAGAACCGCCGGTCTCCCATCGTTCAGCAAGCTGTACCAGAGGAACGACAACGACGTGATGAAGGAGGGCACTTACGAAGTCAACATTACTGACAGTAAGTACTTAGCGTACACTATCGTCATGCGGATCTAACCCGGTGTAGACTTCCCTACTTTGGAATACAAGGGCACCAAGTCTATCGTGATTTCGACGCGCACTATTATGGGCGGCCGCAACCCCTTCCTCGGCATCGCATACATCGTGGTCGGCGGTATCTGCATTCTTCTTGGTGCGGTCTTCACTGTCACCCATCTCATCAGGCCGCGGTAGGTTCTCTCCTTGTACAATAACAAGAAGCCCCCCTAACTGACACCCCCAGAAAACTGGGTGACCACACCTACCTCTCCTGGAACAACGCTCCGGGGTCCAAGGCTGGTCCTACCGGTGCGACGGCTACCGGCCGTGAAATGCGTCCCGGCGAAGCCTAGAAGGCTGCCGATGAGTCGCAGCGCCCTCTTCGTTCCGTTTCCAATGCCACCTCGCCCTCTGAGCCGGCATCAGTGGCGCCGAGTGTTACCGCATCGTCAGTTGGACGGCAACGCATCGTTTCTCCGCTGTCGTATCTAGACGGTCGACGATCACATTGATTCACGGGACTGCAGAGCTGGCATGCTGCATTTATATGGATTGACATGAAATTGTATGAGTAGAAGGGGGCCTGGGCATTTCTTCTGACACACCGGACAAAGCCCTCCTTCAGATGCCTTCATTTGCCCAAGAGAGGCTTGGCATTGTTTTTTTCGACGTTTTTGCGGTCCATGGCTTGCTGTTCTTAATGCCTCATTTGGGTCTACGCCTGCGTTTCGGGCTGGGTTATTCGGAAGGGGGCCCTGCTTTGTTCTGCACTGAAGGCGAGGTAGACAGCCCTAAAACCGACCGTCTTTAGCCTACCATAGGGATTTTGGAGTTTGGAAGGAATTGAGCTTAGATTAGCAATTCGATCATATTTAAACCATTGCTTTGGGCGTCAGTTTGATCGAGTGAGAGAGCTTCTTGTTGTAAGACAGCCGAAAATCACGCGGCTGGCAGGTTCACATGGCCCGCCCATAAACAGGTCCAGGCCACTGTTTTGACACCAACCATCTCAGCCCTAGGGGCCCAACAGTAGAACGAAAAGATGTTTCACGAATCCTAGATTAATAAGAAAGCTATCTGCCCCGACGTCCTGAAGCTCTCAGGCGGCGGACCCGTCCTCACCAAAAGCCCTCTCTTCGCGACCCAAGACGCCGACACAATTTTGATACACTGATGGATAATAAAAACACTGCTGAGATGGAAAGACCACTATCGTCTGTATCTGCGGTCTGCCATCGGTGATATCACGCCGCATGATCAAGATACTACGCTTAGTGCTTCCTCTTCTTGCGGCCGCGACTTTCGTCGTCGTCGAGGTTGCTCTCCCGATCGCGCTTCTTGGCCTTGGCCTCGAGCTCATCCCAGTCCTCGCCTTCGTCTTCATCGCTCATGTCGCCCTCGTCATCCTCATCCGACACGTTAGAGCCGAAATCGGAGTCCTCTTCACTAGACTCGGACGCCTCATCGAGCTCATCGTCGTCGATTTCGAAGTTGCTCTCCTCCTCTTCTTCCTCGCCGCCCTCGTCGTCAGACTCAGCCTGCAGGAAGGACCATCCGCCATCAATGAAGAACTGGTGAGTGTCGGCTGTGACCGTCTTCATGATGGTCGGCCAGTTCAGGTTGAGAGGACCCTCCGAGTAAGCAATGTCTGATGAGTCCAAGAACTCCTTAACGTGGTCCAGAAACTCGACTGGAATTGTGTTGACATGGTATGGCGCGCGGGTGAAGTCCTTGAAGACAAATACAAGATCAAAGTTCTTGAGGCCGAATTGGACACGTTCCAAGTGGGCGACTTCAATATCATCCAGAGTGACGACCATGAATGGCGGCTCGACGACTTGGATCAAGCACTCGGTCGTGGGTTGGATGAAGACGTTGCTTCGGAATGGCACACCGTGGAATCCAAGTTCTCTGATGGGCACATCAACCTCGATACCTTCATTCTTGCCAGCCTCGGCGATCTTTTGGGCGAAGCCTTGGAACAGACGATCAAGTTCAGCGCGGCGGCGGCGCTCTTCTTGTTCTTGTTCGAACTCATCCTCGTCACCGTATCTGTACTTCCTCTTGCGGTTGCCCGTCTCGTCGAATTGAATATCTGTTGCCTCGCGGTAAAACTGGACATCCTTTGTCTTCTTCTTGTTGGCGACCATGATAGGATCCTTCAAGTGAATGTGGATAATGACGATCAACTCATGTTGGCATGGCTGGAAGAAGAGGTGGCGGACGTTGGAGAAGAGAATGTCGACTCGCTGTTGTGTGCTCAATGGCGATTGGTAGCGGATACCATTCTGGTGTATCTCTACCTTGCCAGGAACTCTCTTGCCCTCCATCGCCGGGCGAATGAAGACGTTATCAAGCACGGCCGGGCGACGGTCTTGCGCAACACGTTAGCATGCTCTTGTAAGGCAGTATCGACTTCAACTTACTTCTTATTTCGACGAGCTTGTCCTGCTCGACAACGTCCTCTAGTTCCTTCTTCTCCTGCTCCTTCTTGTTCACATCTCGCTTCATGTTAGAGATTTGAGTCGCGATTTCTTGGTAGCGGTCGCCATCCGTTGACCTAAACGTCAAGCTTCTAACGAAGTGCGCTGAGGCGTCCTCGAAGGGCTGGTCGTCCTTACGTCCGACTCCCTGGCCTGGAGACAAGAAGTTGACACGCAAAAATGACCATTCGCCTTCGTCGCTCTTGCTGGCGTTCTTGATCGTGTTAATGTGGAAAGGCACAGGTCTGCCCATGACAGGCAGAACGACGGTGTCATTTCTCGCATCAACCACAATCTGCAATTCGCGGACCTTGGGAGGGAATTGGTTGTCGCGTTTGTACGAATCGAAGCGCTTGAACTTCTTGACTTCCGTACCGTTCTTGTCGCTGGTTGACTCTGAGAACCGAGCAAGACCCTCCTTCTGCTTCTTGGAAGCTAACTCCTTCTGATGCTCGCGACGCTTCTTCTCGGCATCCTCGTCGACCTGGGTGGATCTCTCGGATCTCAACCTTGTAGAAGTGATGTTTTTAGTAGCAACAGCACCAACACGGGAGTCCTTCTTTTCCTTCTTCGGCGTCGGTTGAGCCTCTTCCTCATCCTTGAAGAAAAAGGAATTCGAGTCGGCGTCGATCGGGGTCTCGCCAGTGAAGACAACGGCATCGCTGGACGTAACACGGATCGTGTCGGTGATAACAAGCGAATAGATCTTGCTGTTCTTGTCCTGCGGTTGAGGGTTCTCGATGTCGCTGAATCCGGTTGTGATGACGAGCGTCATACCGTCCTTCAGGGCTCGGGAGTTCTTGGCATTAAGGATCAGAGTAGGGTCGCGATTCTCCAAGCCGACGCCCCAACCAACGTTCTTCAGGAAGTGCTTCTCCAGGTCTGGCTTCTTGGCCTTGATCATGCTCATGGCCTTGCTGTAGACGTCCTTGATAACGACGCCGTCGCGGACCTCCTTCAGAATCATGTTGTGAATGTTGTAGAGGAGTTTGTAGTTGCTCTCCTGCGACTTGTTCGGATCCACAAGGTATGTGCGAGCAATAGCAGAACAGTACGACTTGTAGCGCAAGCCCATAGCTGCGACGATGGTTCCCGGGTGCAGGACGTCGTCGTTGCTCTCCGAGTTCATCTTGAGATCGTACTTGCCACCGCTCTGGACCAGAGGGCCCAGGACCCAGTCCAGCTGAGCAGGATCCAGATCTGTGGGAAGCTTGCTCTTGTTGGGCAGCTCGACGGTCTTCCAAAATTTGGCATCGTCCAGCTTCTTATCAACCTTATCAGCCAGCGCGCTGTGCTTGACCTTCTTTTCCTTATCGAGAATGTCCGACATTTCCTCAAGGAAAAAGGGGGTCATCAAGGCAACGCATGCCTTGGACGCGGTTCGCATGGCTCGCAGTTCGGTCTCGTCCTTGATCGAAAAGGCGTGCTGAGAGAGGGCTTGGGAGATGTCAACTTCCTCGACATCCTTGCATTGGTCGGCGAAGACCTTTTTCCACTCCTCGACGAAAGGCCCTTTGGAGGTATCTCTGGCGATGGTGCCAACCTTGTTCTGTGGGGAGATTGTCAGCGGAAACCAATGCAGCACGCATATGAAGAATGACTCACGCCTGCCGACTTGATGGCGTCTGCCAGCTTGACGAACAATTTCTCGTTCTCAGCTGCGTCCTTGCCTCGTACGAGGACTTCGAGGGGAAACCGGCCGCCCTTCAGCTGGTCAAGGTGCTTCGCTGAACAAGAGGTTAGTCGTAGCTCGTCGCAAGCGCATAAGTTCGATGAAGCGCATCCTCACCTTTCTTGGCCGTAGTCAGGATGTAGATCGAGTCGACCGTCAACAGCATCATCGTCGTGGGGAATTCGTAGCCAAGCAACCAGAACTGTCGCGAACGAAAAAAGTCAGCCATCTGTCTCATTTTCGCAATCTGAGCGCAACTCTGCGAATTGCATCGCGATCGCGGTTGCCGCTTTTGATGGCAAGAAGGGAGGGAGGCAACTTACATGCATGGCGTTGTTCTTGTGCAGCTCGGGGACTTCCTCCACCTTGCCCATCATGACAATGATGGACGAGGCGCCATTGAAGACGCCATCCTTGGTGCGCAGGTCGTTCTTCCAAGCGCCGGTCAAGCGCGAGAGGCGATCGTGGAATGCCTTGCTGTCGATTTTGATGTCCCCCATCGTCGCTGCCTGATCGAGTGACGGATGTTGAAGCAGAGAGAAGGGGGTTGGAATCGGAGAGGTTCGCTGCCGGGTCGACGCGAGTAAAAATCCACGCGTAAATGGGAGCCAGGTCCAAGAACTAAAGTGGGTCGCTAGCAGATGCCCACACGTGACGTGACCGTGTCGCAGCAGGCTCCAGGTGCCATGAATTGCTGGGGTAGGTAGAGTTCGACAGGCAGTGCTGCTTGCCCGGGGATAGCTCGCCCCAAACGTGCTAAAGAGCTAGGGTAAGGTACCTGGTTAAGAAGCAGGTGCAGCAGGTTGACCACGGGCCGCCGGCAGCTCCAGCAACGCTTACTAGGTAGCTATTGTTGCTTAGACAGTTGTAGTTACGAAGTTAAAAACCACCCTTTGCATCAAATGATGTCCTCAGGACTAAACAGGACAGCGGGCTCTTTCTCATTTACCTCCCGAGTACCAAGATTTAGGCAGACAACTACAATCAGACGATTTGCCTCTCGCACCGCTAGTTAGTTACTTCCGCTTAGGTAGAATACCATACCGTTTTAAACCAATCCCAGCCAATCGTAACATTTTGGGGTCCCTGCCGATCAAATCGCCAGTTGGAGAGCGCACAGTGTATCCGTAGGCGGCAAAATTCCCAGTGTTTGACGAACAACACAACACTTCGGCATGGTGATGACATTTGGCCTTCGCAAACATGCCCGTCCGACGAAATGTTCAATCGCGTGCTCTCCACAAACTCTTGAATACTCCACCGGCACCGGCACCGCGACACCGCCCGGGACAGCATTCAACCGGAGTGTGAGGGGAAGAAAGCTCGTCGGCCCGCCCGATTTTCGGGATGTGGAGACGGGACTTACACCCAGACTACAACCCCGCCTCCCAACATTTAAGCTCATGAACTTCAACCCTCAAGTCTTTTTGTGCAGCTTCATCCGTCCTTTCAATAAAGAGACAATTTCATGCAATCGACAAGATTCTGGCGAATCGTAAACATATCACGTCCGCGGATAATCGGTAGTCTCACAGCCAAAGCCCCGTTCAAAACCCAAGCACCCCTCAAAATGCGTCTCCCCTACGTTCCCAACCCTCCCCCCCCCACCACCCCCGAGGACGCGGCCATCGTATCCCGCATCGAAGCCCGCCGCGCCCCCCGGCCCCTCCAAGCTCTCGACCTCACCCTCCTGCACGCCCCTCCCGTCGCCGACGGCTGGAACTCCTTCCTCGGCGCCGTCCGCACCCAGACCACCATCGGCGCCGACGTGCGCGAGCTCGCCATCTCCCGCGTCGCCGTCGTCAACAAAGCCTGGTACGAATGGGGCCACCACGCGCCCCTCGCCGTCAAGGCCGGCGTTCCTACTGCCGGCATGGACGCCATCAAGACCGAGGCGCCCTTGGAGCTGAGCGCGAGGCCCGAGGTCTTGAGTGAGCAGCAGTGGGCCGTGTTGGTCTACGCCGATGAGATGACGAGAAACGTGAGGGTCAAGGACGAGACCTTTGCGGTGCTCAAGGGCCTGTTCAACGAGAGGGAGGTTGTCGAGATTACTACGACGGTGAGCTTGCTTCGGGACAGAGGCCTGGACGGATGCTGATGAGAATCATAGGTTGCGTGCTACAACTGCGTGAGCCGCTTCTTGGTGGCTCTCGATGGTGAGCACTCTTTTATCCTTCACTGATTACTCTGAGTCTGGCTAATACAGGGGACAGTTGGCGAGAGGAACAGCACAGGCCCCGATGATGTCGAGCTGCCTAGTCACTAATTCATCGACTTTCACCGGTCTGGTCGAAAAATAAGGTACGTCTACGGTCAAGAAAGTTCTTTGATGGATTGACCTGAAGAGAGTGCTAAGCTAACTGCATGAAACGTAGTCCACAGGTGAAAGCAGGGGGCTGGTAGTGCCGTGGAAGGGGGTATCTCATCTAAGTGAAGTGAAGTAAAACTCTCCATGGCAACGACCAAAAAGAAAAGCCGCAACGTCTTCTCACTGCTTGCTCCTGTTCATAAAACCTTAGCGCCGGTACCGCCACATGATTGTCGTACAAATTTTATGTGAGTCTTGAGCAAAACGCGAAAGCCAAATAGGCGCCGCGCAAAACGTGCCGCTACGCTTCATGCTGATGCCGCAAAAGATGTTGCTCCTAGCCTGGTACTAAGGCCATGCAAATTTCTGCTTCCTGTGAATGCATATGCGTCGTCATAGGTCGTGATAGTAGTATCCTGTAGTCGTAAGTCGATAATCGTATCATCATGATAGCCCATGTCTGCATCGATGATCCGAGGTCGATGACAAACCCTCCCCGGCCGATCGGAGACTCACCCTGGAGTTGACCAGCTCTTGCTCGATCGATCGCTCAATGGAGGTGCGCCGCTTGTGTAGCTTGGGGCTCCTTTGCAACTCTTGGACAACGCCTGCCCATCCCATCTTGTAGCCCGGCTGCGTATCTGCGTGATGGCCGAGAGCCTGGGTAGTCAGCCTCCTCAGCGGCGGCTTCTGGCGAATCTCCTCGGTCAGGGCGCGCGTCAGGCTCGCCTTCATGGGGTGCATCATTGGGGGTGTGAAGGGCAGCGGCGACTTCTCCGGATCTGTCGCCGGGGGCGTCACCGGCGTTGCCGCATGTCTTTCCGCCGTCGCGCTGGCCCTCTCTGCCACAACGCCCATGTACACAACGAGAAACCGCATCCTCACGAGATCGAGCCTGCGCACGCGCTCTTCGAGATCGCGGCGTTTGTTTGCCCACAGAAGGCGGGCAGGTGTGCGCAAAGTGGTTGTGTCGTCGGAGAGAAGCATGGAATTGATCTGCTCGCGTAAATCGTCGCCTCCTTTCTGTATCTCACGGAGCAGTCGGCCGAGGCGCAGTTTGTCGTCAAGGCGCTGTACCTTTGCGATATCGCGATCGTAGCTCTCGTTCTCCTCGACTGAAAAGTCGACAGCATCAATTAAAGAGCTGATTTCGCTGGGTGCGTCACGGTAGGCGGTTATGTATGTGGTCATGATCTGGGATAGGACGATGAAGGAGAGCAGGAGAGCGGTAAGGACAAGGACGATCGTCCACTGGCGCGCCTCTGACTCGGCCATGTTGGAGCGTGTGTGTAAATTGCAACAGGTGATACTACAACAGCATGATGCGACGGAATATGCGACATCCAGAAGAATGGTGTGAGTATGTTGATGACTGCAGTCTATGGTGGTTTCAACAGAGCCAACGGGGCGATGTTATGGATTGGAAGAAGGAGGGGAAAGACACGGAAAGTGATGGACGTGAGGAGGCAACATTTGATGACGATGCAAGTGTGTAAACGGAATCGGGGGAGGGAGGGCTTCGAGGGCTTCAAGGGCTCGCCGGTGGTAGGGTGGTGGATGAAGACGTCCCGTCTCCGAAGTGTGCTGTGTGCGCAAGTGCTAGGGTCTCTAAACGAATCCTCGGTGACTACTAATACGACTTTGCACTTGCGCAAGGTATTGGAAGCGTGACATACTCTCAGGTAGGCCCAGATGCTGCATGGTTTGATGATGCCTCCTCTTTCGTGCTGCTCATTGCCCCTCTTCGGTGCGGGCTCCCTTGCATCTCTTCTCGCGACATGCAGCCACTGGGCGGCATGAGCCAATGACTGACGCCGAGATCGCTCCAAGACGGGTGCCGTTCGTAGGCTCTCTCACGGTTGGCGCGCTCCCCTGCGCTTGCAGGAGGGAGCGCCAGCTGTCACTGGACAGACGGTGGCCGACTTCTGTATCCAGCATGGCTTCACGGTGGGCCGAACGTGGCTCGAGACCGATCCAATGGGGCCGACCCTCCTGCTGGGACGAGGGGATAAGGGTTGGATGCGTGTGACCAGCAGTAGCCCGTGGTGGCGCATTTTTTTGCGCTGTTTGTCGTTTCGTTCTGTGGGCAACGAACCGTAGGCATCCACCAAGATGCATGCGAAATGTCGAAATGCTTTGAGTGGCGGGGCGGAGGTTGAAAGAAGGCAGGAAATTGTGCCTGGAACGCAGCATTTGGTTTGGCGGTGGAAGACGTTGCCAGGGATGAGGGGTTGTGGAAGAGGGGGAGATTATTTGGCAGATGTAGGCGGTCAAACGGCGTGTCGATGGCGGGGTGAACAGGCGATCTGTTGGTCAAAAACGCCATGAAGAGAGAGAATTCTCAGCAAAAGTTTTGGTTTTATTACCCAGTTTTTTTTTAGTGTTCTAGAAAGAGTTTTTTTTTTACTAATAAGCTTTAAGGTATTAACAGATATCCTACCTATATTTAGCCTTATCTCCTAAGGTTATAGAGAACCCTAAAGGAAAGAATTAGCGTAGCTATAACTAGCTAAACTAAATAAAGATTATAATATTATAACTTTATCCTTATTATATATATCATTTTTAATACAGTTAAGATATTAATAGCCCTTAGTTTTAACTAGTATAATACTACTAATATATATAATAATATTGCTAATAACCTTAATTATATTTTAGATCTGTATTATTATATTGATTTCTAGCTAAACTTCTTTAATTACTATTTTAACTTTAAAAGAAGTATAAATATTTTAATAGTAAATAACTTAAATAACTACTAAAATATTTAGATATACTTTTTAAGTACTTATATAGCTTTTCTTAGTATTACGTAATATAGACTAGTAATTCACTAAATTTAGTAAAAGCTTAAAGTTATACTAATTACTATTAATAATAGTACCCTATATTAAGTATTAGATATAATATAGTTAAATACTCTAGGAACTTTAATATAGTAAATAGCTCTATTAGCTAAGATATAGTAGTATTAGACGTAGGAGGATTTATAGTAGTGTAGCTATAAGTACTCTATTAATCAGTCTTAAAAAGTCTCTTTTTTGAACTACGCAGCTTACATAACGCAGTTACCTGGGGCTGAGGCCTGCAGGCAATTCTCGGCAAAAGTAAATCATCTGGGCCGCGCTGTCAGGACAGCCCATTCGCCTGGTTGTGTTCCGCCCAGTCAGTCCATGCCCTGCCCTGTCTTCGGTTCCAGGTACCTTACAGCGTGTATGCGCCAACATCTGCCATCCGAAGACTCCAGCTGCACTGCGATGTCAGAGGCGCGGGCTTAAGTGCATATTCTGGGCCATTCCACACTTGCGCTGCAACCCGAGGTCACTGGTACTGTTAGCTTGCCTTGATCACCGCTAGCTGCAGAACATTGGCCAAACCTTGCTATTAACTGATCAGAATCCCGTCGACTTCTCCCGCGATTATGATCGGTTCGGAGGCAGTTCCAACACACGGTCGAGAGTTGTCAATAATGAATTACTTTATCTACAGGCTGCTTTTGTCAACGTAAACCTCCAAAAGTGCCCTGCAGGGCGGAGCATGCGGGGGCTGGTGACATCTGTTACGGGGATATTGCTGGGGGTCATCACAACCCACTTTCCTAATGCGGACGGCAACGAACTGGTGTCTGGCAGAGAAGTCCTTCAATCATGCGGAATGAAGACATAATTTATCATGAGCAATCGCATTTTATAGACTAAGAGCTTGAAGTAGACGATTTATTTCATCAACTACTTGCAGGGCTAACTAAGATATTCATTCTCTCGTGTTTTGGGGGGTATCAATTCCATCACGTCCCGAACTCGCAAACCGCCACTGATAATAATCGCAACGCCACCAATCTACCTTACTGCTTGGCTTCCGCTTGCTTCTGGATGTCGTGCTCAGCACCACGCTGTTGAGTCTTGCCAGAGTCGTGCATATCCTGGTAGTGTTGCTGGCCAGTCTTGTCCCCAGTCAAGCCGGCAACAGCACCGCCAACGGTACCCTGGACACGGTTTCCAATGCCGGAGGTATAGTCGTTCAGCTGGCCCTTGGCCTCTTGTTGCTGTCCTTCGAGGTTCTGCTGGCGACCCTGCTGCTTAAGGTTCTGCAGTGTTTTAGTGAGGTGTCAAATGGAGCAGTAAATAATGATCGAATATCATCGTACCTCAGAGCCGACGAGGCCACCAACAGTCTCCTTAGCGGAGCCGACAGTCTGGTTCCAGGAACCGCTGGCACGGTCGGGATCGTCCTTGGTCACGCCAGAGGCAGTAGCAGTGAAGCCGGGAACCTTCGCAGTGGCGTGAGAAGCATCGTGCTCAACATCAGCCTTGTTCTGCTTAGCCTCGCCCTTGTTCTGGTCGGCGGTGCTGCCAGTGAGGGAGCCAATCAGGTTCTGGGCGGCGCCGGTGGCAGAGTCCACATAGGACTTGAGGGTAGAGGTGTTGTCGTTGTTGGCGGACATGTTGGGTTATTTGGGTGGATGGAAGTGATTGGTAGAAGTGGTTTGTTTGTAGGTTGAATGTGGTTGGGTCTTGTCAAGATGTGTTGATGTGTTGAGTTGGAGATCAAAAGTTCATTAAAGTCTGGGGAGGGAAATGGTATTTATCTACAAGGAAAGGTCATAGCTTCTTCAGCTCTGGGGCAGACAGCATGTGAACATCGTGATTTTGGAAGTCGCGATGGCGTTTGCTTGGCCAAACTGATCGAAAAGTGATGTCATATTGGAGAAGGTCCTACCAGAAGCAGGTGTGTAGGAAGGGGCCAGTGTGGAGGGGGAACGTAAGGAGGGGCGCTGCTGCGTCTTTCGCGCCTCCCCATGATGTCATTTCGCGACCTCAACCTTCAGTCGCACCTCACCACCACACACTAACGCACGCGTACCAACGCCATTTTGCCCCCGTCCCGACCCCTTTTCGCACTCGTCTTCCGGCACACTGAGACGTGTCGCAGTGGCCGCGTGAGCCCACCGTAGACGTAATAAGGACCAGCCTGGACTTTCCCTTGTAAATCTTGCGTCCATTTGAAGGAAAGCTCGATGATGCACTCCTGCACCCGCCTTGGCAACGAGATCCCAGGCAATCAGACAATCGGGTAATCGCATGGCGCGACGGCGTGCCTGACTTCTGAGCATTGGGCCCTGCGGCCCATCCTTGGACTGTCCCGGATTACGGCGAGCTCGTGGCATTCTTGAATTTGAACAGAGATCTGGACGGAACCAGCGGCATGCATCTTACCAGCTTGATTAGCTCGCGGCTGTGCGCATTCTTCAAACACACAATGCATATCATTCGCCAGGCATTGCACGCTAGGTGCGACTGCAAAATACATTTGGCCGTCGCTCGGAGAGCATTCTCATTTGCAATTCGTGCCGTAAAGTAGGTATGGTAGTGTACACGCCAGATCATCACCGGCCCAAGTATCCTCATGTTGAAATCAACCGGCCCGTAGACGCCAGCCAAACTCTGACTTTCCTCGTTCGCCCCGATTCCAACTCCATATCCCTGAGCACAAGAACAAAAGGCCGGCTGCTAAGGTAGGTATCTCAAATATGTGTTTTAATACAGGCAACCCAGGTAGGAGGGATGCGGCGTGGGCGATGCGCCTGCGCCATTTTTCTGCAGGTCTGTTTAACCCAGACTTTGGAGGATGATAGGATTAGTTGCGTAATGTTCGTTGAAGCATAAGTCGTTCCTCAGTGCTGACTCCATTGAATAGTGTTGAGGTCAACACCCTCCTGAACCAGCTCCCACAGAGGGCTGAGCTCACGAAGAAAGTCCACCCTCTCCTTCACCGCCTTCAGCACGTAGTCGATCTCTTGCTCAGTCGTAAAGCGACCAATACCGAATCTGATACTGCTGTGGGCACTCTCATCGCTGTTGCCCAATGCACGAAGAACGTAACTGGGCTCTAGGGAGGCAGATGTGCAAGCACTGCCGGAGGAAAGAGCTATGTCCTTCAGGGCCATGAGCAGAGACTCGCCCTCAACATACGCAAAGGAGACATTGACACATCCGGGGTAGAAGTGCTCAGGATCACCATTCTGGGACGTATGCTCCAAAGCCAGGAGGCCGTTGAGAAGTCGGTCGGAGAGGTACTTGATGCGCTTCGAATCGTACTGTTCGAATTGTCAGCCAATGCTACTCCCAAATCTTCGACAGACAAAATGGTGGTAGATGGGTGAGGGGTCAGACAGGTTGCTATTAATCAACACGGACGTCCTTGTCACGGGACATTCAGAAAGCCATGCATGTGTAAAGCGAATCATCATCCAAGCTATTGGAGAAACGTAGGGAAATTGAGAGAGGAAAATTCCAACATACCTCCATCTCCTCGTATGCGATGCGGCACGCCTCGCCGAAACCGGCAATCAAAGGCGGGGCGAGAGTGCCGCTTCGCAGGCCTCTCTCCTGGCCGCCACCGCTAATGATAGGGTCGAGCCTCACTCTGGGGCGACGTCGAACAAAACAAGCTCCAATACCCTTGGGGCCATATATCTTGTGAGATGAGATGGACATCAAGTCAATGTTCATGGCATTGACATCCAGTGGGATCTTGCCGACGGCTTGCGCTGCGTCGGTGTGGAAAAATGTCTTCCTCTCCCGGCAGAGTTTTCCAATCTGCTCGAGAGGTTGGATAACACCAATCTCGTTGTTGACCGCCATGATACTGACAACGGCAGTGTCGGGGCGGATGGCTGCCCTGAGCTCTTCCATGTCAATCAAGCCGGAGCTCTTAACAGGCAGATATGTGACCTCGAAACCTTCGTCCTGGAGATGCCTGCAGCTGTCGAGGACGCACTTGTGCTCGGTCTGGGTCGTAACGATATGCTTCTTCTTTCCAGACCTGCCAAAGAACCTAGCGACACCCTTGATGCTCATGTTGTTGCTCTCGGTTGCGCCGCTGGTGAAAATGATCTCCTTCGAGTCAGCGCCGATGAGCTTGGCAATGTGCGACCGAGCAGTCTCGACAGCCTCCTCACTCTCCCAGCCATACGCATGTGTCCTCGAGTGGGGGTTTCCGTAGATGCCGGTGTAGTAGGGGAGCATTGCGTCGAGGACGCGGGGGTCGACGGGGGTTGTCGCCTGCATGTCGAGGTAGATGGGCCGCTGGCCCTCCTCCATGGTGGTGACCTGCTTCAGAACCTCCGCCATGGGGCTGACCATGACGTTTGAGGCATCTGGTGACTGAGGGACGACATCGATGAAGTCCTTCTTGTCGAGTTTGATGGCGGTTTCGACGTTAACCTGCGCATTATCACGCTTCGTTTCCGAAACATATCTGCGCTGCTGAGATAATCTCTGAGCCGGGGCTGTCGCCACCCTTGATAATGAGGAAAGGCCTCGCGAAGGAGTCGCGGAAAATGTTGAGTGCCTGCAGAGGCGACCTGCCTGCCTCAAGGCGTTTGTTGTGATACTAGCCATGATGTGTTTGGATGGAGATGGCGTAGGGAAGAGGGGAGTAGCGAGCTTCGAGGAAGAGGAGGGAGAAGAAAAAAAGTCAAGTAGCGGATCGAGAAGCGGAGGAGGTGGTGAATTTCGGCTCGGTGATAAGGTCAAAATCGGTGCCGTGATTGGCCGGGCCCCACCAAATCATGACGCACAGCCTTTCTCCTCGCCCCCATTCGTGGTTTCAATTACTACGCATTGCGCTACCGGCTGTAGTGGTCGGTGTCGGCCGAAGGGGCCCCTTCTCGTAAGCTGAGATGATGGAGGGTTTTTTTTTGCACAACACCGGACGGCAAGACGGCCGGCGAAGTACCCGCACACTGCCCAAGGAGATGAGCACGATTACCTAAACCTAATGTGCAGTAACAGGCCTCCCAGGACGAGCTGAGCCGAACAAACTGTGCTGGTGCTGGGGACCGGGGTCCTGGGGTCTCTTTGGACGTGGAAACGGGTTCTCGGGGTCGCTTTTCTTTCCCCGTCCACCGCTTTCGCCGCGACCAACCCGACCGCGAAGGAGCACTTCCTTACCTCAAGTACCCAGTGATGATGCGGCGGTAAGGTACCCAGCCCATCCACCCCGTCCGGTAAGGCGCCCACGGTAATAGCAGTAAAGTACTGGGCTGCGTCAACCACTTACTCGAGTCCCGGTATATCCCACTTGGCTTTTTCACTTCGCATTGCACAATTTCCTGCTTTGTATGCTTCGGATAGGTGTACCTTAATTCTCAAATTTTCTATCTTTCTTCTGCTTCGCTCCCTCCCTTCTACCTTGGGATCTACAAGCGTTTTCCTAGCGTCATCACCACCAAACTTCACCACGACCGTCTTGCGCCCGAAACCCGTCCTAAGGTACCTGCTCCAGTCAAGGCACCCGCCAAAGCTGTCCCCCCAGCGCTCCAGCGCTCCATTCAGCGTCTTAGCTCCTGGCAATCGGCATCAGGGCACCATATGCGCCACAGCCAAGCGCGGTAGCTGACTGACACAGCCACGCCTACGTCGTCACCAGCGACAATCAGGTTGCGAAAGCCCACTCCTCATAAGGTTGGACGTGGAATACCCTCAGACAGCGAACACCCTCGTCATAACCTTATCCCACGATTCCTCCGCTGTTGCTCCTCATTGGCACAACTGTCCTCCTTCCTAATCCCATACATCACCATCACAACTCCACCCCGCCATGAGCTTCCGGGGCTTCCAGAAAAGCGTCATTCGGGTACGTGTGTTTCGTTTCCACCAAATGAGGGGTCTTTCCGTCTCTTCCGCTACGTTACGCGACGAGCCACCCGTCTCCTCTACTCTATCCACGCTGACTATTGACCTTGCTGGGTCTTTCGCGATAGGCGCCGCAACAATTCAAGGCCCGCTTCAACATTGGCGAACACACAAAGGATGCCGTCTACATCGACTCCGAGCGCCGCTTCCAGGAGCTCGAAACCGAGACCAAGCGATTACACGATGAATCCAAGAAATACTTCGAGGCCATCAACGGCATGCTCAGCCACCAGATCGAGTTCAGCAAGGCTATGAGCGAGCTTTACAAGCCCATATCCGGTCGCGTGTCCGATCCCATGAGTATCGAGGTCCAGGGTAACCCCGACGGCATCCGCGCCTGCGAGGAGTACGAGGCCATTGTCAAAGACCTACAGGAGACCCTTGCGCCCGAGCTCGAGATGATTGAGAGCAGAGTAATCCGTCCCGCGAACGAACTGCTCGATGTTGTCAAGGTTATTCGTAAGACGGCATTGAAGCGCGAACACAAGAAGCTCGATTACGACCGCCACCGCCAGACCCTGAAAAAGCTGCAGGACAAGAAAGATCGGACCGCCAAGGACGAGAAGGCGCTGTGGAAGGCCGAGAACGACGTTGAGCAGGCCACCCAAGAGTTCAACTACTTCAACGACCTCCTCAAGGAAGAACTGCCTCGCCTCTTTGAGCTTGAGCAAGAGTTTATCCGTCCTCTCTTCCAGTCCTTCTATTACATGCAACTCAACATTTTCTATACACTGCACGAGAAGATGCAGCACTGCGACATTGGTTACTTCGACCTTACCCTCGACGTATTAGAAGCATTCCACAAGAAGCGCGGCGACATCCAAGAGCAAGCCGAGAAGCTGTCCATCGTAAAGTTCAAGACAACCGGCCAGAAGCGTCCTCCGGTAAAGTACGGCGCCCGTCCTACGCTCGAAGGCGGCAAGCCTCAAGCGCTCCTTACCGCCGGGCCCTCGTCATCTGCTGCGTCTACAACAACAACATCCAAGTATGGCGGATACAGCAAGCAGGCAGAAGCCAGCGAAGCCAACCCCCCTCCTCCCTACTCGCCTCCTGCGACCAACGGAGGAACTGTTAGCCCTGGACTCGCCGCCATCGCCGCCGCAAAGTCGAAGGCAAAGCCTCCACCACCCAAGCCTAAGCCTAGCCGACTCAGCGGTGCTCCTACCGCCGAGACTGTCACCGCCCTCTACGACTATGCCGCACAAGCAGAAGGTGACCTGAGCTTCCGGGCCGGCGACATCATCGAGATTGTCAGCCGCACGAAGAATGAGAACGAATGGTGGACTGGAAAACTAAATGGCAAGAGCGGCCAGTTCCCTGGTAGGTTTCTTCTACTTACACAAATCTTGACGGTGGCGCAACCGTTGGCTAACAGCTGGATTTGCAGGCAACTATGTGAAGTTGAACAGTTAATTAGACTTTCGCCATCACTCACAATGAACGAGGTTCTTTGATTTTTCGCCCGAATACATGCGCCAGAAAAGGCGCCTAATGAACGACTGCGAGGACATTAAAGGGAGCGCGAAATAACTTGCATTTGGGGTCTTTGGCGTACGCAGAAGGGACTGCTTGTCATTTCGAGCCGGAAAACACAGAGCAGGACAACGGGGGGGAGGAATGTGAAGTAGGGGAGTCAAGCAAAGCTTTCCCTCGGGCAAAGTTCCGGGTGGAGTCTTGCGAAGGGCGTGTGACACAAAGACAAGAGCCTCATCTGCATGAGACTACTGGGTGTAAGGAGGCACAGCAACAGGCAGGCAAAAGGACGTTGCTGCAAGGCTGGGCATGGGCTTCTGATCACACCTACTTTTTTTACACTTCGTTTATTCATCACCGATCTCGCTCTTTGTTTCCCAAAAATCATGACTAAATGTTTCTATTCCAGGGACAAATTGGCTGATTGGTGTTGTGAGCTGCCTTCGTGGCTACCGGACTGTCTTTCCGGTGCCTGGTGTGGGAGACTATGAGGTGGGGGATACAGTTGCACGACAGAATAACAAGCTTCAATCCCACACTCTGCAGTGTTTCCAAGTTCCAATGCTCCCATCTGCAGATCGTCTTATCAATAGCAACCATTTGTCTGTAAATGCATGCAGCATCAAGTTCAAAATCGAACCCCCCGCCTTTCCCCCTCGTGCGAGTTGCGACGGTTTCTGGACATGTAAGCACCTCAAGCTGCAACATGCATGTCTCTGCAGCCCCGGCTTCTTTTGGTCACATCTTGTCTGTGATAAATCACCTGCCTTCGCTCAACATCAAACTATGTTCCACGGCAAGCAGGCTACGGAGACGCATGTCTCTACTGCAAGCCCCTCCGTATCAAGGCAGGCTGGCACTCGTGGCCATGAAGTGCATCTCTCTGGAACGATCCAGAGACAGGGCCGCCCTCGTTTGATAGGCAGGCAAGCTTGGCTTCCATCTATCCAATCGAGAGGGACTCGAAGCATGGCCCCTTGGCTGCTAAGGCAGCCTATGCGTATTAGCCCGATGCGGAAGATCAGCTTGATTACATGTGTACACCACGCGGCTTATTGCAACTGGGGATGTCAAGGAATTATAACGCAAAGCTTGATATAATAGGTACCTATGCTGGCATGCTGGGCCTCTTCACTCGGTTGCTCGCTTAATGTAACCAGCCCCTTCCTCTGGCCGGGGTAGGACAGTAGCTCACAGACTAAGGTGAGGCGAACAGCAGCTATCGTGCGAACCACGGGCTCCCAGGCGGGGACGAGCCGCACAGCTTGAAAAACAAGGCAACTGAAACCCCTGTCGCGAAACTAAAGTGCAAAGCGACGTGCCCAGGTTACGCTGAGCTGGGCTACCTGCAGCAGTTGAGGAGATTCTGCAGAAGCCCAAGCCTTAGTCCAAGCCCAACCCATGTCCATCGATGGCACCTTCGTCTGGGGCCTATGTCTGTAGGACGTAGATAAAGTACCTCGCAGCGGTCAGTGATCACCGCCTTGGTAGCCGTTTCGATGTCGATATGGTGAGATTCAACCACGTGTAAACAACGTTGAAGTGTCTGGACCGGTCAGTCGAGATGCAATTATCGGCTGTCTGTGCAGCAGCGCCGGTAAGGATGTTCAATGATCGCCGCAGTTTGCAAAATTGAAGCCAGTAGGTGTTCCGATGTTTCGCAGGCTGTCCGAGTACATGGCCGGGGTTATGCTACCCCACGCGGCCTCTTTCTTGTCTGACATGCATCCTTCGCTAAAAGATGCATTTCGAGATGCCATTGCAGAAGCTGGCATCAACTGCGGGGTTGGATAGCATCCCATTGAGCTGGTCTCACAAGACCGTGGCTTTTGCAGAGCCAGGGACGCTCCCGTTGGACCACCAGGCCAGGAAGTGAGCCCGCGAAGCTTAATAGAGGGGTCGAAAGAGATGAAGACGAGGGGCCGTGTGCTGTGGTGACTGGGTTGGCCGACAGCGTAGACAATGGACCGATCGTCCATCGCCCCTGAAATCGGTCCGTGAAATTGTTTGCCCCTCGGGTTGAGGATATTTTCAAGAGCTTCGAGGGATGGATCCCGCTTCTCTGCATCCGTGCTTTGCGGCCAGCAGGAGACCTGGCTGAGCTTGCCGGAGCTCTGCTGACGGCCGGCCGGACTAGAGCGGGATATCGAACGTAGTTGTGGTCTTTGGACCATGGCCTCGCTGGCAGCAGGATCGTTGATGAGATCCATAAACGTTTCGCAAGATTGGTGATAAGAACGTATAAAGCAGTGTGTAAAAGTAGCTGCTGGGATAGTTGACCCATCATCGCCTCGGTGAACTGTCGATGGGTCTCGAGTTGGTGTTGTCGTGGCGGCTGCAGACGTAGAACCAGATGGATGGTCCGCCTCATCCTCGTCATACTCGGAGTCAGAGTGATCATTGTCAGAGTCGTCGCTGGCGCAAAAGTTGAGTTCTGTCCGATAACTGCTTCGGGTGCTCGAACAGTCGCCAACAAGATATTCACGTCGGCATTCGACGGCCATAAGTTTTCCTCCGGCTGGATCCTTCTCGAGACTCAGAGTGCTCCATCTGTCGTCGATTGGTCCCTCTTGATGCTGACGGCGCCACATTTTCTTCTTTGATGTCAGCTGCATGTCTCGCGGGCGTGAACTACCAACCGGAAAGCGGAACCCATGGTAATATGAGGTCCAATCCGTTTCATAGACATCGAAACTGGATAGGCTTGACAGCCCATAAAAGTGATCATCTATGATCTCAAAGCACACCGTAGCTCCAATGTCTGAGCCAACGATGTCCTCCAAGTCCAAGTGACCAGAGCCCCACTGTTTATCCCTGATGCTGAAATGCTTCAACACCCATCGCTTGAAGCCATCATCCCCAGTAAAAGAATGTGTTCCGTAGTATAAATAATTCTGGGTGTTGCGCACAAATATATTTTGGTGCGATTCGAGACGATGACACGTAAGGAGCTTCCGCTCGTGCAAGTTCAGCACCAGAAGACGGCTGCGACCTTCGATTTTGGGCGGAGTATAGAGGCATGACACTATACCCTCGGCGTAATGAATGGGGCGAAACTTGTAGCTATTGTTTCCGAGGTTCTCATCTGGAACGGATTGAAGCAGTGCGGCAGTATCGATTACAACCTCCTCAAATCCAGAGTTATGGAGATCGAGAATACGGAGCCGTTCGGGGCCGAGAGTATAGCATAGCATGCCGTTGCAATAGATGAAGTCATTGGCGCAGGCCACGACGGCTACTGAGTATGGCGAGGCTGTGGCGATGGCATCTCGGATTTTGACCAGTCGACGAAAGCCGCGGGCATATTGTCTAGATGAGCGGATATCCCGGAGCTCAGCTGAATACGAAGCGTGCGTCTAAGCCACCAAGTCAGCAAGGCACCTCAAAAGGTTTCAGACAGAGAACTTTTTTGCGCTACCTCAAGTGCGGTCTTACAGATATCGTCATCATTGATCAAGTAGCTGAATTGTCGGCAAGTAAGAGCGAGGTTGAATATGTCATGCAAACCTAAAGGATTGGTGATGTAGGTCATTATTTCGATAGGCAGCCGTTGCATACTCGCAAATTCGACGGCTGCCGTAAACCCGTCCAGAGACCATCCGAGCAAAATGAAAGATGTTGTCGGGTGGTTCGCACAGCAACATAAGGCGGAGTGATACGTGCCACAGGCCAAAGAGAAAGCCTAGGTAAGGTATCAGGCGACTTGGTGCATGATGGGGTAATGCAACCAAGTGCATAATGCTTGAACGAAGAAACCGCACCATTGTGCCTTTATAAGGTACGTTCCGCAGAGCCTCAACCGCACCTTTCAATAATTTGCCGCATACAATCCCCGGAAATGAGACATTTGTACAGCCTCATCCTTGGGCAGCGTTCTCTGTAATCGTGCGGCTCCGTTCAGGGGTGGCTAACCACGGCGTGGATCGGCCAAATTCAGGATATGGGAACGAGAGGGCGTGCAAGTAATCGTGTTGAACTTCGACAGGGAGGAAACACAGCAGAGCCGCACTTGGATTGGATTTTTGAATCATGTGTTAGTTTTAGTCGAGACCGGCAAAGGGGTGGAGTGCATGCATCCCAGGCAGGCTCTAGACCGCTGAACAGCTCTGTTAGTCGTTCTCAGCGAGGGCCGTCCGATGCCTGCCAGAAAATGCGGCTCTGCCCTTCTGCATGACAGCCTGATTTCACGGTAGATCGACCATGCAATTCCTGCGCCTCTTGCAGCTGTTGTTAGTTAGCCTGATCCTAGAAAATTGGCAGGTTGGGTGAGGCTTCGTTCGTGTAGAGGATTCCAACGATGGTGCTACGCCAGTCTCCAATCTTTCTGGGATCACCCCTGCAGAGACAAAAGCATGGAGACGAATAGCCAATCATACCCATACAAGCAAGAAAATCCGCTTCTTTTCATTGCTCGGCGAATTCCACCCTTTGAATTGAGCCTCATTCAAATCGCCATCCGCCGCTCCCTGGCGACGCCAGCTCCGCGTTTCTCTCAGAACACCATCAAAGTGGACCGCCTTATCACTTCCAGGCTTATCGTCACGCGCCCGCCCCTTACGCCTAATACGCATCTCAGTTCGTATGGCTGTGGAAAGATTTGCAGGACTTCTCATAGGTGGTGCCCCCCTTTGTCTTACCTCAGTTGATGACATCCCCTTGGGTTTGTCCCTCGCCGAGCAGGCTGAGATTCTTCATCTGGGCTCCCCGGCGGTATGAATGTCAGTTGTACCCGAAATTCCAAAACTCTGCGCCCGCTGTCAATGCCAGTCTGACAAAAGGACCTCGCAATACTCGCAATAGGCTTTATGAAGTTTTGGGCCAGGGCAATGAATGTCGCCGATCCTATAATCTCGGCGTGACTGTAAGGCTCAGCTGAACAGCGGTGGCAGGTTCGAAGAATTTTCAGTCCGTCCCACGGTCGGGTGGACTTGCTCAAGACTGATTCCGTCCTCCACAGTGAACCACCATGTGGCATGACCCTATTCGCTGATCCGCGCCAACAATACTGAGCACTGAAGAATACGTCAAGTGACGTTTTCATGGCGCATCCGACAGAGCACAAAAGGGGGCTGCTGTTACTATCGTTATGGCCCTCGGCTTTTCTAGCAAGTCATCATCGTCTCTAGCAGCTTACTCGGGCCGAGCTACACGCCCTTCCCAGACGCACCGGACCGACCATTCAAAGTGCACAACCTCAAAATCAAGTGAGGGGCGTGACACGCAGCTCACCTGCCACAGGTAGGATGTGTTACTTTGGGCTCGGATCCCCTGCGTTTGCGCGAAAAATCGTGCTCTCGAGATAACGTCTCCTATGAGAGACCTCGACTTTGAGGGTATATGCGATGTAAGGTAGGATAAGTCCGGCAGCTTCACTATACACTTGTATTCAAAGCTTGAACGAGAAAAATTGCCAAATTTTTTTTTTCCATAGGAGTTAACCAACGGGCCGTTTCGCCCTGTATTTTGCAACTGCAGTAACATATGATTCCCGCCCGCCCGCTTCCAATCATAACCTAGGTCCTGAAAGTCATTCTTCGAAAGTGCGGACAAACGGCCGCTGCCATTACTATGCGCACGACTTTTGATCATTCATATCAAAGCGGTGTAATTCGATGATCGAAATGGAAGTGTTGCTCCCAGCCTTGCATTTGAATGTCGTCTGGGAAACCTCACGAAGGCATCCCCATTGTGTAACCCCGAGCCGGAGGCTCCCCACACCTGCCGATCGACTACCTTCGGTACGTAGGTCCGGACTTGTGGGGCTGCTTTCGGCAGGATGCCTGTTAAGCGCCCACCTACCTACCTTGGTAATTAAGGTAGGTAATAGTCTGTCGCTTATGTATTCTGCAAGTCCGACAAGTATGTTATTTTAAAGGCCTTCCTTCATCCCAGATAAACACTCGGTGATTGCTGATTACAAATGATGGAAAAGGCATGTCCTAAAGGTTCCCAAGCCCCAGCGCCTGTTCAATTCATTGCACATGCCTGACACACACAGTTACCCCTCACTCATGTCGCCCACAAGACACAACTCAGATCTCACGAAAATATGTATTCGAGACCTGCCAAAGGGCGCCCTTGACACCAAGAAAAACCGCGCCATCTGTTTCCATTCCCCGGGCCATAGGGACGTTACACGATTCAGATTGATAGAAACTTGATTTCGTGCTCCAGCGCCGCGTTGACCGCTGTTTCCAAACGGGATTTCAACAGCAATCCCCAACTCTACGTTACAAAAGAACCCGGCCGCCATTTGACGACGATGCTTCAGTCTTGCATACCCCGCCGCATCTCACGGTGTGCGGTACCGTGTGTAAGTCGTCTTTAACACGGCCCGTGGGTTAGCCGTCATCGACCGTTCCGGTAAGATCCAATCTTGGATATCTTTCCCACAACTTCTCTCAGTTCCTTTCCGCGCATTCCTACACCTCAATTGGAATTCATGCTCATTTGACACTGAAAGTAGTAGCTCAATTGCAGCCATGGGCGCCTCAGAGCAAGTCGACCTCAGAGCGCCTTTCGTCAGCGACACTCTTTTAGAGGTCCGGACAAGCACCATGAAGAAAATGCCGGGCTTAGAAATCGAATCGGGAATAGACAAAAACTTGCGCAACGGACCCGTTCGGGTATCTTTCCTCGGCCTCGAGGATGACGAGCACGACCCGACATTTCACGGAGGTGTCGATAAGGCGATCCACGGATGTAAGTGGTTTACCGTCTCCCACGGCGATAGCACGTCCAACTCAAAACCAATCTCCAGATTGTTCGTCGCACTACCCCGGATGGCAGAACGAATTCCCTGCGGCTGCAGATCGTTTCCAGCCGGGCGGCTTTGGCGAAAACTTCGTCACTAAGCACATGAACGAGCGCAACGTTTGCATTGGCGATGGCATTGCCGTCGGCGACGAGGTTCTGCTCCAAGTAAGCTTGCCTCGACAGCCCTGCTTCAAGCTCAATCATCGCTTTCAACTTAAAAACTTCGCCCCGAACACGTACAAGACGAGCAGGACTGGCTGGTATTACCGTGTTCTAAAGGAGGGCACCGTCAAGGCCGGCGACGAGATTAAGCTTGTCGAGCGCAAGTGGCCAGCATGGACTATTGAGAGGGTGCAGGAGTTCCTGCATAGAGACCAGAGCAATTTGCAGATGAACGAAGAGCTGGCGCAAATTGAAGAGATGGGGAAGGAGAGTCGTGGCGCGTTCCAGCGGCGAGTGGCCAAGGCGAAGGCCCAGGCGAAAAAGACGAAGGACAAGGGTGAAGAATGGCGCGACTACAAAATTGTCGAGAAGAAGAGGGAAACATCTCGGGTTTCTTCATTCACTTTGGAATCTGTCAGTGGCGATGCTCAACCCGAGGTCGACATGGAAGGCGCCCATACGAAGATCAAGCTTCCCAACGAACTGCTACGATCCTACTCCATTGTCTCTGGCGAACCCAAAAGATTCGAACTGGGCATCGCGCTCGAAGACAATAGCCGCGGAGGCTCTCGTTGGTTTCACGAATCTGCCAACGTTGGCGACATCGTCCAAGTCGGTCGGATCACTACAGATGTGAAGGTTGCCAGTGCGTCTAGCAACCACGTCTTCATCGTTGGCGGGATCGGCATTACTGCCTTCATGGCGCTCATGGAGGCCTACCATTCAGTCCACTACAATTTTGAATTACATTACGGCATCCGCTCGGCCGATGATGTGCCGTTCCGCTCGCGCCTTGAGTCTTTTGGCAAGAGTGCCCGCATCTATGATGGTTCCAAAGGAGAAAGAATGGATATCGGCGAGATCATGCGGACTCTCAAGTGGAACAGCCACGTCTATGTTTGCGGACCGACACGTATGATGGAGGCGGCGAATAAGGCGGCGGAAGAAAGTGGTCTTGATGCCACTGACGTCCACTACGAGGCTTTTGCTGCTGATACGACTGGCGATCCATTCGAGGTGGAGGTGTCAAATCGAGACGGCAAGGTTCTCAAAGTTAGCGAAGAGGAAACGCTTCTGGAGGTAATAAAGCGTGGTATCGGCGACTTGGAAAGTAGCTGCGAGGTCGGAAATTGCGGAACGTGCAAGGTAGTGTTGAAGTCTGGTCGGGTCGACCACAGGGGCACAGCATTATCTCCTGAAGAGAAGGCGGGATCGATGCTGAGCTGCGTGAGCCGTGGTATCGGAAGAATAGCGATCGAGATATGATGCAGAACGAATCAATTTATTTCAGAAACTATTGAGGCAGTCAGTGTTACGTCCGGTGAGTTCACAGATTGCATCGGTGCCGTCGATGCAGCGAAGTAAGTCACCGAACTTGACCGAACTTGACCGAGAAAGACGCACAGACCAGTAAGTCGCAATCGATAAGCAGGACTCGGTCCCACCTAAACTTTTTCCCAGTGGATTGAGATTTTTGGAAGCTGTTATGCTTGCGTTCTCCGTCGAGAACACGACAAGACTTTTTTGACGTTGCTCGGCCCGCCCGCTGTCGCCAAAATGCCATCAACCGAGTCTCAAGGAGACGGCTTCGTCCTCCTCCCCGTCAAGATTCCCGCTCTTCCGTCTTGTCCCGTCAACGCCGTACACGAAATCCGCGTTCGACGAAACGCGCCCAAGATCCCTACCGAGATTGACGATCGAAGCCTGTTCTTGAAGAATGTACCAGTAGACAGCACCGAGGCCCATTTTCGCCAAGTGTTTGCCGCTCTCGTCGGACCCGGCCGCTTCGAGGGCATCGCATTCGAAGATGAGCGAAAAGCCGCGACCGCCATTGACCCAGCCCAGGCCGTGAAAGTCTCGAACTTTGGCAAGAAGCGCAAGCGCGGCGAGCAGGAAGCGGAGGAAAGAGCGAAGGAGGAAGAAGTGGCACGGCTGCCGGATATTTGGACGAGGAGGCTGCGAAAGAGCGGCAGCAGCGCCATCGTTCTTCTGGCCGATGACAAGAGTGTCGAGCTCGTGTTGAAGGCGATCAAGAAGGCGAACAAGTCGAAGAAGTACCCCGTCTGGGGTGAGGGCGTGTCGAAAGACCTACCTGAACTCGGATCGCAATGGATCTCGACCCATCTGCAACTCTCTCGCTGCGACAAGGTGGCGACGCAGAAGTCAGTTCACGCATTCTTTAACGTCTTCAACCGCAAGGAGAAGGAGGCACAGGAAATGGCCAAGAGGTTACGCAACGAGCCGGACGAAGACGGCTTCGTTACTGTTACGCGCGGTGGTCGTGCTGCTCCGGCGAGCAAGAACGAGGCCGAGGAGGCTCGCCAGAAGATGGTGGACAAGGCAGCCAAGAAGAAGTCAGAGACAACCGACTTCTACCGCTTCCAGATGCGCGAGCGTCGCAAGGCGGAGCAGGCTGCCTTGATGCAGAGATTCGACGAGGACCGAAAGAAGGTTGACGCTATGAGGGAGAAGCGCGGCAAGTTCAGGCCCGAGACATGACGCCGCGGAAGGCCCTTCTTGCAACCAACTACACAAAGATACCCCTGCTTCTAAGCACCTGTACAATGTAAGTTACGTGCGATTTCTTCTGACTTTGTCTTGACCATGATGACGCACGCGGGGCCAGCGAAGCACCTAGAAGTGATAGGCTTGTCCTGGATCTGTTGGTGCAGTGCCGACAAACACCGCGTTATCATATCTTCTCAAATTTGTCTGAATTCAAGAAGGATGTCCCCATAGTCTTTTCCGCATAACACTTGCTTGGATGAGGCTGACCGAATCCAGATTGCGATGGCTTGATCATACCAACAAGACGGTCACAATTGCATCACCCTAGGCAGGTTCGCATGCGCCCATCATACGAATCTAAACCGCCTTTAGGCCAATCATCAAACACTGCGGAGATGTTGCCAAAAGCAGCCGACGCGAATAGGAGAAAAAGAAGAAGACGGCCATGTATTCAGTCCAGTCGAAAAAGAGGATCAACAGGCTCAGATAGTCATGGAAGGAGGACGGTCTGGCGGCCGCCACGCCGTCTAATGCCCTTCGGCAGAAACATCTCAAAGCCACGTGCTTGCCGGCAAATCGAAAATTTCGTCCAGACGTTTCCAACAATTGGGCTTTTGTTCATGCAGACCCAGGAGTATGGTTTAGCTCCCATTAGCTTATCCCAGGCCCTAGGCGGTCAATCAAACCTCCTGAATAGTACGTGGTGCAGTTTTTTCTCGATCCCATTCCAATGCAAGTGCGTCGTCTATTTTGCTTCGAACACCCTCATTCGGCAGACAAGTCTTGTTTTAGCGCCGGGCGGTGGTACCATGTTGCTCCGTCCGTTGGTTCTAGTGAACAGTCTACCGGACGCGATGGCGCTCCCATGTCATCGGCTTCTCGCACGACGCGGCGTGGGAGGGGGCCAAGTGCAAATTCTGTTTCGTGCGAGACAGGATCGAAAACCAGATTCCCTTGGTTGCTGCTGCCTGCTTTGCTGCAGGTTCAGTGACCAAAGTCCCTTCGCATACACGACTTTCGCATACTTTGCCGCATGACCACAGCTTGGTAATTTAACAATCCCGGCACGATGCCATTGCTTTTGGGTTATCGTGGTTGAACTGTGGTCTAAAGGCTTAAAGCAGCCTTTTGACTCGGCGTTGGCTCTATTTGGGCATAGCTCAAAACTGGTGGCGGACCTGAGATTTTCACTTGGCATCAACGGAGTAAACCAAGATGTTCACAACTCGCCCATATTCTTCCCTCTCTGAGCGCTGTGACGGTGCCAAGTGATAGCCGCATTGACGCTCCGACGTCTTACTCCTTCAGCTCTTCCAGAATAGCCACCAGGTGGAAGGCTTCATCGACGTCCATCTCTCACCTGAAGCCTCATGTCTCAAATCTCTATTGACTGTTCAAGAGTCCTGTTGCTCAATGACCTTGGCATTGCACGTGTATGTCGAAAAGAACTGTCGAAGCGGGTGGAAATTGATCGCAGGGAAGCACCTCGAACGACTCATGATTATCCACGCCGCGGGGGAGAATATTGAATTATGTGGCACAGCCCAGAACAGCAACTATGTCTGACGAACACCTGCCTCTGCTGGCCGTGATCACGTACCTGCATTAGGCATCACGCCAACTTGACAAGTGCATCCAGCGACCCAGACAACGTGTCGTAGGAAAGGGGAGGGTGGTTCTGAGTCACGGTTACCAACCAGATAGCCGCAACGCCACTAGGTGCGGCTGTCGCTGAAGGCTTGCGTTCTGTACCACTTTCGAATAGTCACGACGCTACAGTCACTTCAAGTTAGCGCATCGGGCGACACACTCACGACCCTGGCAACATATCGCGGCGCCCCGTGGCAGCCATCGCGGGATCCCTCCAATCGCTGTCAATCATTGCCTTTTTCGCAATTTCCCGGGCCCCTTTCCCGCAGACCTGACCCGCAGGAAAGGAACCTCCACCGAACTTGTGCCCGGACCTTACGGCGCTTGGCTCCGAAGCCGCCATCAATGGACTCTCGCGTGCTTCCCAGCCGCTATCGTGAGGCCTTATTCAACATAAGCTTTTCCTTTCTAGGCCCCAATTGCTCGACCAAGCGACCCCTACCCGATTTTTGGAGAGCTTGCCAGGCCATCGAGAGCTACCCCTTCCAGGAGAAGCCCAGCCCTCACTAGGCTGGCTTGCCGCGATGCTGCTGTGCCCCCTGCCCGCGTGTAAGTGCCCGACTTGCCAGCAGAGAGGGACTTTCAAACACACATTCGTGATGTGCAACCAAGGGCTTCATAAGAGGGCACCTTGTCCACTCGACAAGGGTTTCCTTTTCCCTTCCCTCTTCACGCAGCACCTCGACAACTCCTGTGCCGTCCAGCAACCTCCAGAGCCGCCTTGCTCGTCCAACGACGTATCTTTCGTCAAGTCACTCGTTTTTACAGACACCTAATACCTAGTCTCTCGTTTCAATAAATTTAATACCGCTCAAAATGGCCCCTTCGCTCGTTACCATCGGCACTGCTGCCTTGGCCTTGGCTGGTGATGTTGCTGCCAAGAAGTTTTCTCTGGCCGATACGTACGATTCGACCAACTTCTTCAGCAAGTTCACCTTCTTCGAGAGCAACTACAACACCTCGAACTACAACGACGTCGACCCAACTTCGGGCTACATCAACTACCGCTCCCAGGCGGATGCCCAAGCCCTGGGTCTCGCGTCCACCGCCGGTGGCGAGATCTACCTGGGCCTCGACGCCAAGAGTATCACCCAGTTCCCTGGTGTTGGTCGCTCCAGTGTGAGACTTGAGAGCAAGGAAGTCTACAACAAGGCTCTGATTGTCGCTCGCTTCTCCCACTTGCCCAAGCCCGTCTGTGGTGCTTGGCCTGCCTTGTAAGTCTGTTAGTTACGCTGTTGTCAACATTGGTACTAACATTGGCAAAGCTGGTCGTACGGTTCGCCTTGGCCCACGAAGGGAGAGCTCGATTGGTTCGAAGGCTGGAACCTTAACAAGGTCAACAAGCCCGCCGCTCACACCTACAAGTCCTCGGAACAAGGCCAGTGCCTCATCAGCTCGACTGGCCAGACTGCCCAGGTGGACACGCCCAACTGTGATCAGGAGGCGCCCAACCAGTATTCCAACCAAGGTTGCACAACCTCGACCACCTCCTCTGACCCCTACGGCTCCTCCGATGGCGGTGTCTACGCTGTTGAGTGGACCGACGATTACATCAAGTTCTTCTCCTGGCGATGGGGCTCGGTTCCGGACAACGTCAACTCCGACTCCCCTGACACCGCCACCTGGGGCACTCCCAGCATGCTGATCGCCAACGATGCCTGCAACATCAACAGCCACTTCAAGGACCAGAGACTCGTCATTAACATCGGCATGTGTGGTGTGCTTGCCGGAAATGATGGAGTCTGGGGTAGCGAATGCAAGGCCGCCACAGGCCATGCTGTTTGCTCTACCTACGCCGCTACGAACCCATCGGCTTTCAGCGACACATATTTCAAGGTCAAGGACATCCGCATCTTCAAGGAGGGCGGTCAGACTTCCTCCACTGTCTCCTCCTCTGCCTCTTCCACGGCGTCCTCGTCCGCTTCTTCCTCCGCCTCCGCCTCCGCATCTGCCAGCCAGTCTTCTTCCGCCAGCGCATCGGCTTCTAGCCTCTCTGCCACCGATTCTGCTAGTACCAGTGCCACTGCGTCTGCTTCGGTCAGCGGCTCCGCCTCTTCTCAGGCCTCAGGCTCTGCCTCATCTGCCGCCGCTTCTGGGTCTGCCGCTGCTTCCGGATCTGCTGTTGCCTCTGGCTCTGCTTCCTCCGACATTGCTTCCGCTTCCGCGTCCGCTTCCGCTTCCGCTTCCGCTTCTTCCCAAGCATCCGGCTCCGGGTCCAGCGGAGCTTCCGTCTCTTCTGCTGCTGCCTCTGCTTCCGGCTCTGTCACCGATGCCGGCACTGGTCCCGTCTCTGGAACCGCCAGCGCGTTCTCGACCATCACCAACAACTGGAACCAAACTTCCGTCATCCCCGCTCCCACCCCTGTTGTCTCTTCGTCCTCCGTCGTCCAGTTGACTACCTCAACAGTCTTCACCACCCAGGTTTCCACTGTGACCTCTTGCGCCCCAACCGTCACAAACTGCCCAGTCGGCGCCGTCGTGACCAAGACCATTGCCCTTTACACTACCGTTTGCCCCGTCACCGCCGCGGTCAAGACTACCTCCGCCAAGGGCAATGGCAAGGCTTCGACCAAGGTGAACAAGAGCAACACCACGAAGGCCACCACAAAGGTCAACAAAAACACCACCAAGCCCACCACCAAGACGAACCCCCCTGGCGTCAGGACCACCGTCCTCACTAAGACCTACACCATCACCAAGTGCCCTGCCTCCGTCCCCAACTGCCCCATCGGCAGCGTCACGACCAAGACTGTCACAGAGGTCACGACCCCTGGTGTTCCGGCCACACCCAAGACCACCCCCGCGACCAAGGTCACCAAGGTCATCACTGTCAGCACCACTTCTGCTAAGACCACGGGCGGCAGCAACACGAACAAGAGCAACAACAGCAACAACGGCGGTGGCAGCAACACAAACAAGAGCAACAACGGCAACACTTACAGCAACTCCACCACCACGGTCACCAAGTCATCCACCGTGTCCAGCGCCAAGGCCTCTGGCACCGCCCCTGGCGCTTCCACCACGGTCTGCTCCGGCGCCAGCTGCCCGGCGACGACGAAGCTCGTCATCACCAACAACGCCGTCCAGGCTGGCGTCGGCTTTGCCCTCATGGCGGTCGGCGCTTTTGCCGTCTTCGTTCTGTAAAGGTGCCATGATATGATTCCTGGATAAATGATCAGGGAAATGGATATGCCATTGTCTTGTTTGGAGGCACATTACGTTCCTTTTGTCACAAATCTGCTTCACACAGAATCTCAATTTTAGACATTGCGTACATAGAATTTCGCTTCTGGTGAAGACAGCTTTTCTATTCAATAATACGATTGGAGCTTGCCATTAATGTTCCCTCTCTCCGCTTGCCTAGTGGATTACATCGCCCTTGCATTGCCTGAACAGTTACTTACCGTGCTTCTCTAAACATTTGTCATTTCTATCATCGGCATGTTCGTAAGGCTCGCTGCATGTGGAGGGCTCTCGCAGATATTCCACAATCTCGACCCTTTCTTTGAGAGGCAGGAACCAAACAAAGACCCGAAAAAAATCAGGTGAAGAAAGAGATAAAAAGGGATTCGAGACCAAAGTCTCTAACGCTGGACAAGCATGATCTCTATGTTTCAGCTGGTAGAACTGCTGTACCAATACTGGGCATATTCACGGCCATTTATTCCAGGCGCTGTTGCCGAGGCTCGAACGTAACCTCCTCATATGCCTACCTAGGTACGCTGTTCTACGACCACAGGCACGGGACACACATGTTGGACCCCGAGGCATTCGGCACATGCGAACTTTTCTACAGTGAGCGAGATCACTTCGAGTACTTCACGCCAGATCATAGACGGATGTTCATCAATAGACGCCAATATTTTTTTTATCTATGGCCCTGAGCCTTCTGAGCTTTTAGGTAATGCTTTTACATGAATGCTGATTGATCTTGATCTTCCGCTCTTCGCCCCCTTCCCATCTCGTCCAACGTTTCCGGAATTGCCCTGGAAAATACTAAAATAAACAAATAGCCGCCACCCTCGGCTCGGGCGCAGGCGACGTCTCATTCCCCAACTGCAGTAATTTTCTCATCACCGAGTGCCTCGCCCATCATCATCAGTCTCAGTAGTAGCTGCCGATGTTCGCAACGCCTCTTCTGTAATCCCTCGACTCGGAGGGGGGAACCTATCTACCGCCCTTCTGCATCTTGGTGATCTCAGTCTGGTACCGAATCTTGAAGCCGTTGCAGAGCGCTCTCATGTCGGGGTAGGCCTGCTTCAATAGCTCGAAGCCACCGGGAATGACGCGGACAGGCCAGGAGTTGACTCGCGACGAACGGCTGGCCTTGAAGCAGAGCCAGAAGTAGCCAGGGTGCTTGGTGTCGATGCAGAAGGCGTAGGCGGATCGGTTGGGGTTGGCGTCAATGTACGTTGTGAGCCATTTCTCTGCAAACATTATGAGCTTTGATCGACAACTTGTCAAAAGAATTAGACATTAACTTACCGAGGTCTGGCTTAGAGCGCTTCTCGAACTTTTCGTGTTGCATCATCTCGTCCACCTTTCTAGACATGGCCTCGATGTGCTCGTGGATCAGTTCGTCAAGATCCTTGTAGGTGAACTTTCCGCCCACCTTGAGCAGCTTGCCGACCGAGAACTCATTATCTTTTTGCAATTCCAAGACATCAACATGCTGGAAGACACCGTCGGCAACCTTCCAGGTAATAGCAAGATGATCGTTGCCCTTGGAAGAGGGACGGATGATGACTTCTCCGGCTGGCTGAGTACCAAGCCATTGCTCTGCCTCCAAACCATTGAAAGGCTTGAACATGGGGTGCTTGATGACTCTCTGAGTGCGACCCGTGGTCTTATCCTTCTCGCGCAGCTCTTCCTTATCGGCTGCCTCGAGTCTGTCATCCCACTGCCCATGACCGTGGTAGAGCTGCCGCTTGTACGGGCGCTTGACTTCGGCATCGCGTGCAGAGAGCTTGGCAATAAAGTCCTTGTAATTCACATCCAGGACCTTGGCTTGTACCGTTTGCCCCGTCGAGAGAATGCCTCTTACCCGTACGCCGTCGGGGCCATCGTGTGACTCGATACGACCCTCAATACCGCAGTCGAGTTTCACAATCGCAAAGTCGTCCTTCACAACCCGCACGTTCACCGGAATGATCATGCCCTGAGCAAGAGTGTCCTTCGTCTCGCCAGTAAACATTGTGAAAATCTCGTTCGCGCCAAGTGCGGCAAAGTTGCGTCGGAGTTCTTCGTACGGCGCTTGCAATTCGGCTCGGATGGTTTCGAGGGTCGCGCGCTTCCTTTGACTGTAGTTTCGCTCCAGCTGCTCGGCATACTCCTCCAAAATAAGCTCATTGACCTTTTCCTGTTCGTCCTCCTTGAAAAGCTTGCGGACAATGGCCCCGGGGCCGTTATGGTCTGTCTCGGCCTTGACGTCTTCCTCATCGAGTTCCAAAGCATCAGCCGCCATCTTGCGACCAAGTTCGTAGTCCTCGGGATGGACACGAGTATTGTCCAGGGGATCGGAGGTTGGATTTGTCGCATCGTAGTCGATGAACAGGAAACTGGCGCAGTTGTTCCATACTCTAGGGCCCACGACTGGCAGTTTTCCGCTGTCCGGATCACCGACCAGCTCGTCTCTGCTGCTGACAGATCCGCCATTCGCGTTGATAGCCTTAATGACACTGGTAGCCTTGCGCGGGCCAAGGCCAGCAACATAAGGCAGCAAATTAGCCGTGTATGAATCGCCGATGGCCTCGTTAATGTTCACACCACACAGATTCACCATGTCGACCATCGCTGACTCCAGATGTTTGAGTAGCTTTTCTTGGGGCAGAAGGTTCTGACAAGGGTGGAAAGCCAACGACGCAATGTCCTTGCCTAGAGCAGCGTATTCCTTCAGCGGGTTCTGCATATAGTGCGCCAGAGCGATGCAGTATCTCGTGAGAGGGCTAAGGGTCGGGTGTTCAGCTACTGCTCGCGGACTGTCCTTGTACAGACGGGCAACTTCGTCGTTGACGATGATGACTTCGAGGGGCTCAGTCCTGTATTCGCCAAGCTCAGGATCGTCGAATTCAGGGCCCATCAGGCCCTTTTCGTTGATCAAAGACTCCAAATCTCTTACAAGCTTCTGAGTGTCTGCGGAAAAGCCACTGACACCGATGGCATCGGGGCGGCGTCTGTTGACGATGTCAACAAATTCCGCGCGGGTGGCTTCATCACGCGCGAGATTGCCAAGCTTGCCCTGTTCAATGACGCGACCATCCTCCTCGACTGAGACCCATGAAGTGGCATCTCGGGCGGGATCTCCCATACCGTTGGACAACGTGATGATTCGAGGCACGGTACCGAGAATCATGCCCTTGGGCTTGTACGGTGCTTGATCGAGTCTCTTGGCGTACTCTTCGCGGCAAGACTTGAGCACCTCCTCTTGACACGCTGTACGAAGTGACTCCTTGACACCCTTGGCGATGATCTTTGAAAGGCGGGGAACAACAATATCAAGCACTTTTTGACGTTCCTCATTCCATCGATCAGCAATTTCGCTGTAGTTGTCCGAGATAAACTCTTGGCGCAATTGGCGCTTGAAGCCGTCCTCATTCTCCAAAGTCAACTTGACCTCAATAAGGCCCTCTTCCTCAGCCTTCATCATCTTGAGGTAGAGTTCAGGCTGTCGAGCAACATCGGCAATTGTCTGGTTGATGAGATACTTGACTTCGTAGAACGGATGCGACTCGTCGATCTTCTTCAGACCCTTTTCCGTTCGACGACAGTTTATCTCGCCCATCTGGTAGAAGTTGATCCTGAAGTGTTTCCGCATGCGGGGGTTGGCGAATAACTCTTCCGCATACATCTGGCGAGCAGCGTTTACAACGGAATCACCAGTCTGGAAGTCCTCATCGGTGAGCGAGTCAGCGAGGTCATCGGGGAGTTGGCTGGGATCATCAGCAAAGACTTTGTTGCCCTCTCGAAGAGTGTTTTGCGCGAAACGATCAGGGGTGATGCCATAAGCGCGGACAAAGCCGGCTGCTTTGCTTCTGCGAATGCGGTCAAACAAGTTCGATTTTGAGCCCGGACGCTTCATCTGATTGCCATTGCCGTTGATTGAAGACAGGTCCTTCAGCTCGGCCGTGTACTGGAAGTGTAGGTAGTCCTGGAGGTCCTGCAGCTCCTCCATAGTGGCAGCCTGGGAAATCATGTCTGTCAGGACATCATCGTTAATGCTGGCCGACTCCTTTAGGCTCTCAAATGTCTTCTCCAACGAGTTCCGCTTCTCAATAAGAGAGCGAAACTTGATGTCAAGCTCGAGGATGCGCCACAAGTCGTCCTGAGTAAGCAGCTTGTCGGCGCTGACGATGTATTCAGGGGCGTCGGGATCATCGCGATGGTCGGGGTTCTTCGTTTTCTTGGCGTGAATCAAGTAGTCCTTGCGGTGTTGGAAGACGTACGGTACTTCAACGTCGTCGACGACGAAGAACTCAAGAACTTTGCCGATAGCCTTGGTGAAGGGCGAATGAAGTTCAGACTGGAGAAGCTTTTTGGGCCACATCAAAGCTGCGATCCACCTGGCTTCCTCCTTGAATTGCTCTGCAGTTATTTGCAGATGCTTGAACGGCTTTCGGTCCAGCTGGAATCTTTCGGGCTCGTCGGTGAATCGGATTTGGTTGTCCTCGTCGGTGAGCAACTTCTCCTTCAGCTGAGACGGCTCGAAGACGTCCTTAAGCTCGATGGTTTGCTCTTCACGCTCACGATCCTCTTCTTCGTCTTCCATCTGCAGAGCCCAGTCGTAGTCCTCGCCGTTACCGAAAATGGCTTCCATGTCCTCCAAAGCATCCTTATCAAGTCCAGTGGTGTCCACGACACCGCCCACGCCCTTGTCGCGCGGCCGTGCCACTTCTGCATCTTCGAGTTGACGCGCTCGCTCGTCCTCGTCCTCGGGGAAGTCCTCTTCAATAAAGTCATCGAATTCGTCAGCTTGGGAGCGGTAATTCGCTCGGCCGTAGTGTCTTTGTTCGTTGGCCTCCTCGTCCTCGTCCGAAAACATGTCTTCCAAGCCGCGTCGCTCGGGGCCCCTATCATCTTCGTCTCGATGTCCTCGTTTCAAACGCTTGAATTTTGGCTAGGTAGCTGTCAGTAAGGAGTGAGGCGGCGCATGTTGATAGGCGCCTACTTGTGTGGGTGCTCGACGTTCGATCTGCTCTCCAATGAGTTCCAAATCGTCCTCGTCAAGCTGCTCCTCTTCTTCCCGATCGCGGTGCTCGCGCTTCCTCTTGACGATCCGTTCTTGGGCATCTGAGTCCTCGCCTTCTTCCTCTTCATCCTCGTCGACGATGAAACCTTCGCGAATCTTTAGAGAAACTTGGATTAGTGACCGGTTCTATAGCACGGCGCTGGGTCCTCCCTACCTTACGCGCCTCCTCCTCGTCATCGTCGTCTTCTTCTTCCTCGGAAGAATCCTCAGGGGCAACGTTCCTCCTGCGAGAAACGGGCTCAGCATCTTCATCCATGGACTCGTCATCCTCGTCATCGAGCTCGGCCTCGCCGTCAACGAAGTCACGCATCGACTTGCTCATCTTGAACTCGCCAAAAAGGGCAGTCGCAGTACGCGGTTGATGTCACGTCGTGATTGCTGGCGGGTTCGGCGCGATGAAAGGTTCGAAGACAGAGTTGCCGGCGAGATCTTGCGGTAGGAAGATTTTTTCAGCTATATCCGTAGTCGCGAGGTCTTGAGTCGAAGGATTGGGTGGAATGGTTGCTGGAAGAAAATGATTAGAAACTGAAGAAATGCGCCCGTCGCCAGACAAATTTCGGTCGCCGCTGCACTGGGAATAATTGAAAGCTTGGACCTTTTGCGCGCCTCGTTCGCTGGACCTCAGCCTCGCGCAGGCAGGTTCAATTGGCTACAATTATCCGACATCCGATGCTCCTTATCTTATCAGTTAATCCGAGATACCTTAGCCAGCCCAAATCCAACTTACATAAGCTTGTCCCCATGCGAGACCCCTGCCTTCCCTGTTGGCTGAGGTCAGTCCCAGGAAAACTAGCTACCCCAGTCTGCTAATCCACAACCCGCCATTCAATGGTCGTGGCTCATGACTCTCCACGCTGAATTTCAATGACTTACCAAGGAGCAGGGTCACTACAGAGGTCGATAACCATTGACCACGTTGACGAGCTTACTCAACACAGTGGCTCCAGGTCGGCAATACGCCAGAGATGCTTCAGGACTCTATCAAACAAGCTGCCGTGAGCGGTGAGAGTTCCAGAAACTGCAATGTTTGGGACGGCATGCTTGGTTACCAAACGGACTAGTTTCCTATCCCGCCTTATCCCGTACTCGAAAGGACATATCGGATGCCAACCTGCTTGTTGCGAGTGGACATGGGTAGGTGAAGACGTGGGCTATTTTGCGTGGGGATTCGTCGAAAAAGATGTTTTTGAGTTCATGATTGGGAGAAACTGAGTCAAAAGGAGTCGAATAGGTCGGTTGAGCCCTTAGGGACCCCGTTCTTTGTCCATCAACATGACACAAGACAGCGCCGTCACAGGGAAGCACATTGCAGCCAACAGCGACAAGCGAGCCACGGATCCATCGTGCAGCCCGCGATAGCACGTTTTTTCGCGCTTGGGCAACCAGATGGAGCCCGTCGGGAAGCAGGTCATACACACAGACGCACGGGTTGGTTGGGGGTGAGGGGCCAATGAGGACGGGCGGCGAGACACTGAGACACCAGCCCGTTTGGCGATTCAAGGCCCCGGTGCGGGAGAAGTGGAATTTCTCTGCCATCGTTGGCTCGAAGCGATTCATCGCATCAGTCCAAGTCCCAGCTTTCAACGTACAGACGACTAGGCCCCTGTCTGAAGCCAGGAGGTTGGTGTGATGGGTTGGGAGGGTGATGGAGAAGTCCACAGGATTGGGTTGGACTGAGCTATCTGAAATGTGAAAGAAGACGATGTACATCTGCTTTCAACGTCTGGACGAGGTGGGTGGTATTCTTAGACGAGAGACGGTAGAAGTCTCTGTTGGCGCTCCAGACAAGATCTTCTATCTTTCTGTCGCCTTCTCTGCCTCACTTCGTTTGCCGTCTGTCGCCGGGAAGCATTCAACTGGCTGTCAGGCACACAGGCAAATGACGAGGTCGTACGTCGTTGGAAGGAAAGAGTTGGGTTGATGCGGCCGGGCGTGTTTCTCGGGTGTCGTAGCCCAATCCGAAGCCTGCTACTGGCGCCGACGAGCTGACAGGCTGGCTAGGTGTGGCCACAGGAGTGACGGTCGTTGGCAGACTGACAAAGATTGGCCAAAGGGCAGCCGTACGGAAGACAAGGCACGAGTGGTGAGGTAAGGTACTTCAAGCGGGCATCTCGAAAACGTGCCGTCGACGTCGGAATTTAGATGAAGGTACTTCCCTGGGCACTGCAAAATAGCAGAGGATGCATGTCCACCTTTGTCCGTCGCGAATGTTCACTAGTGGCCCCACGATTCTACAGGGCCCCCTAGAGATTCAAGCGTTTGGCTGCCACTGTGGCCCTAAAACGTGCGTCAAGTTACCTCTATCCCGTACTCCGGGGCTGGGTCTTGACGCCTTTAAAACACTGGCCCGGTCTAGTGCTGGGCTGTGGCCCGTCAAGACTGGTGCTAAGATGCTGTGGGAGGAAGGAGGTCGGGTATCCAAGGCAACCTCGAAGGTAGGTAAGGTAAGGTAATAGAAGGTATTCATCGCATCCGCCATCGGCGCAGACCTTGGAAAGTTGGGAGTTTGGGGCTTGGGTTGTGAAGGCACAACAACAGCAGGCTTCGTGTGATCCGAAACCGTCCCTGGGCGTTGATTTGTCCGCCAGACATGCTGGGGACCAGTGTAAGACGATGGATAGGCGCAGAGTACATGGCAATGCCTACTTTAGGTGCCATCTAAAGCAGACTAAGTGGACGGGACCGGACTGGACCGTGGCTCTTTGGTGGGCTGCATCCGCACACTGAACCTGGACCTGGATTTACCTGCACCTGCTCGCCTCCACGGCAGCAGCCTGAGCACCAACCAGCGCCCGAGTCTGCACTTCTGCACTCCTGCATCTCTGCATCTCTGCGTCTCTGCCCCTCTGCACCAGCTCCCCTCTCCCCATTCACTGCTGCACTTTGCACTTCGCATTGGGCACTGAGAGGCACATCTCACTGCTGGTCACTGACTGGATGTTTGTGTGTCAAGCAAACCAAGCCTGGAACCTTTGACCGGGCCAGTCTTCTCCCATTCTACTCCCACCAGCCCAGTCCAGTCCAATCCGAATCCTGAACGCTCCAGTGTTTTTTCTTCCCTTTCACTTCTGCATCTGTTTCCGTCGTCTGTTTCTGCTGTGTACCCTTTCCATCTTTTTTCCCCATCCCTTCCCCTCCTCCCCTCCCCGTCTCCTCCTTCACCAACCAGACCCGACCCACGTACCGCCTATTTTCCTATCGAGAGCAACCTCATTTGCGTCTACGAGGTCTCATTAACTCCTTTCCCAAGACCACGGAGCACGTTGCCTATTTCTCGCTCGCCACCCCTCCCCCCTCGCTCTTCCTCGGAGTCGCCTCCCTACCACGCCGTCCAACCCCACCTTGGCCGAAACGGGACGGGACACCATCGACGACAACCACACCGACAAATTTCGAGCCATCTACGCCCCTCTTTCCCCCTTTCTGCAGGCAGTCATCGACCTCGGAATCTATCGATCGCTCCGGTCCACCGCGAGATACTAAAACCCACCACTCGGCCTCTGCGACTCTGCGATAGCAACGTTCTCCCGTTGCCAAACGCCCATCCGCCGCCTCTCTCTCTCGTTCCCGATCCTCACCCGACGACCCCGATTACCCCGTCGCCGGAACCTCATCTTGCCGCCGTCTTATTCTACGAGCGCGCCCCAACATATGGTCGCGACTCTTCAATCCTACGGCGGATTCTCAGGGTAGCTCTTTGCTCGGTCCATATCCATACCCCAACGGAAGGGCATGTCAACGGCCTTTTCGTTGTAACTTGAGCTGGTTCTGTTCATCTTCAAACTTGGTCATTCGCCGCACGAATCACACAGCGAAAGCTTCACTCCCAAAATGGCCGACCCCTTCGCGCCCCGGTCCATGAAGCGCAAGAACGTCAAGGGCCTCGCCCTGACGCCTGCTGCACCGAAACCCCCACCGACTGCCGAAACCAGCAGACATGGCTATGATCCCCGCGATAAAGATAGCGGGGAGCAGTCAGCGCAGTTGGAGATTGGCATCGAGTACAAGCTGGACTTGCGGCCGGAGGACTTGGAGATCTTGAAGGAGCTTGGGTCCGGAAATGGAGGCACTGTCAGCAAGGTCAAGCACGTGTTGACTGGGACTGTCATGGCTCGCAAGGTAAGTCATCACTTGGAGAGGAATGCAGCAACCGGTATTGATCGACGCCTCTAGGTCATCCACGTGGAAGCCAAGAAGGAGATGCGCAAGCGCATTGTCCGCGAACTTCAGATTATGCACGGTTGCTCATCCGAGTACATCGTAAATTTCTACGGCGCATTTCTGAACCCTCACAACGATGTCATCATGTGCATGGAGTATATGGATGTCGGGTATGTTATAGTCCTTGGTAGGGCGGAGGATGCATGCTAACTCAGCACAGCGCGCTAGATCGGGTATCCAAGGTCTTCGGCCCAGTCCGAGTAGACGTTCTTGGCAAGATTGCTGTGGCCACCCTCGGCGGCTTGACCTACCTGTACTCCAAGCATCATATCATGCACCGAGACATCAAGCCGTCAAACATTCTGGTGAACTCGAGAGGAAGTATCAAGTTGTGCGATTTCGGTGTGTCTGGAGAACTTATCAACTCCGTCGCAGACACATTCGTTGGAACATCGACATACATGGCTCCTGAGCGAATTCAAGGCGAGAAGTACACTGTCAAATCCGACGTGTGGAGTTTTGGTCTGAGTATCATGGAGCTTGCCATTGGCAAGTTCCCATTCAACGCGAGCGAGCAGCTTTCCGACGGCGAGTGCGCCCCAGCTGGCATTCTGGATCTGTTACAGCAGATTGTACACGAACCCGCGCCCAAGCTACCCAAAAGCGATGCTTTCCCCTCCATTCTGGAGGATATGATTCAGAAGTGTCTTTTCAAGAACCCCGACGAGCGACCTACCCCTCAGGAACTTTTTGTAAGTCTAGTCCTTGGCTGACGTGGGCTTCTCCAGCTAATCGCATATGTGCTAGGACCGGGATCCTTTTGTTCAAGCTGCCAAGCGAACCCCCGTAGACTTGAGGGAATGGGCTGTTGGTTTGATGGAGAGGGACAACAGAAAGTCTCACCTTGCGCCCCAGCTTTCTCCCGCGACTCGAGACCTCCTGAATTCCAGTGACTCCCCGACATATCAGGGCGGATCTACAAACGATCGCTCGCTTGACACGCCGACGTCAGGAGAGATTCCCATCGCGGGAGCTGGTATCATTTCTCCGCGCGAACCTGCCACCCACTCCAACCGCTCCCCCACCAGAAACGGCGTCAACGCCATCAGCAGCCGACAACAGGCGGCTGGTCACCCCGGGATGGGACAGCGGATTGTTACGACCAATCCGATCCCCAAGGTCGGCGAATATCCCAACAGTGCTGGCCCTGTGAGCGCCAATGCTGCATCTTTCAGCCTTCCTGTTCGTCCTGCCCCTGGTGGTCCGCTGCCGCCAGCCCCTCCTCGGAAGGGCACCCCAGATGAGACCAGGAGAGAGAGCAGAAGACAAGCCACATTCGGCATGCCGCCAGCACCCCGAAGCTACGCGAGCGATGTGTACAACGGTACTTCCAACTAGGCACGGGGAGGCTTCAACTACACTCGCGGCGCTCGGCCACGGGTACCCCAAGCGAAAGCACAGCATAGCAGAGCGCCAAACCGTGTTGTTTCGCTACAACAACTAGAAGCGTCTGTTGACCAAGGTCCGAAGTCCTGCAGCATGCCCATGCAAACGGCCTTCCGACCAGCATCTGAAGATCAGGTAGAACGACCCCTCGCCTCAGCTCCAATCTACCCTTCTCAACGCCTCCCACAGAATGGTGTCAGAGGTCGCAGGACGTCGCGTGTAGACAACGTCATCGGCCTGGAGGATCCATTTATCTAAGGTCCCGACATACCTCAGCGGTCCAGCAGTCGGTCTGGGCGAAACCAAAAGGATTTTCCGGTCTTTCTCTGCATCACTAGGCGCATGTATTGATATCAACCTCTTGCAAACTCGGTCGTTTGTTGTAAGACGCCCGACGATTCAGCCTTTTTAGAAAGCTTGGACAGAGCGGCGTCGACCAACCGTGACCAGGAGGGGAGGGGTTTTGTCAAAGTCCCACGTAGGGAATCATGTATGTAGCAAGCTTGGAGGAAGGTTTTTCATTGTGGGCGTACATGCTATCTAGACAAAGTCACAAATGCTTGAGCAGTCCTGTGCCTGGATCACATTGATGTGATATCACCGCGTCGTTGGTAGCCCTCGCCAACAACAGGCTGCATGATGCGGCCGAGATCTGTCCTGTGGACGACTAGCTCACTATGCAGCTCCAGTCTCTCTGCTGTGGAATCCATCCTCCAGAATAGGAATCAGTTCATCCAGGCGCCGTATTACGAGGTCGGTATGCTCGTGGTCCACCAGATGCACGTTCACGTCGTTTGCGAGGAGCACTGTCGCCGCGCCCGCTCTTCGGCCAGCCGTCATGTCGTCGATTGAGTCTCCTACCATGATGAGCTCAGTCGCATCGCCCTGCGCTTCTTGACCATCAGCCCCGATCGGTGCCTCTTTGACCAGCCCCCAGCTTTTGGCGATGTGCAGGATACCGGCAGGGTCGGGCTTTGGCGGACGAAAATCGCGAGTGATGATTGGCTCAAAGAGGGAGCCTTCCAGGAACTTGCCGAGGAGGTGGGTAACGGGCGTATCGAAGTTGCGGGTGCAGATGCCCTTCCGGACACCACGGCTGTCGAGGTAAGACATCAGCTCGACGAGGCCGGGCTGGGCGACCTGCGACGCCATGGCAGTCCTCTCGATCTGTCTGATGGACTCCATTGCCGTTTCTTGGGCCTCTGGGGTCGGGAGAGCGTAAATGTGGTCAAGAATGTCGACGGACTTTGTAATCTTGAGAGCATCGCGCATTTCTTTGAACATGTATGTTTGGGGTTCACTAATGTTGTCAGTGAAGCTCATGTCTCGCATGATGGACGATGATCTCATTGGCCATTGAAGTCACGGTTGAATCCATTGCTTATCAAGTGAGAAAGCCAAGATTGACGTCCCGTCTCGTGACACGCCGATAAAAGGATGAGATGAGTTTGCGAGGCAAATGAATAACGGAAGGAGAACACAAGCGATGAGAGTTTCCCACGTTACGTACCATAGCGTTCCGTCAACGTCAAAGACGATGCCTTTCAACCGCGGGGCGTTTGAGTTGGCCGCGGCTCCATCCTTCAACGGGGCGAACCGGCGGGGTGTAACAGTAGCCATTCTGGAGATGAACCTCTTCATAGGAAATTCGTGTAACACCGATGGCTTGAGAGCTTCATGAGAAGGCCGCGGCGGCAAAAACTCGTTAACGTTGTCTGCCGGCAACGTAAGGGTGTCTTGACAATGAGTGAGTTGTTTAGTCAATCTGGAATAGCCAGCAACTTAGACATGGATGTTGGAGTCATTGTACCGCAGCTAAGATACCTAGGTCAGGAAGCTTAGCTTAAAGTAGAGAGGTACCTGGGCTTGCCTTATGTCACGACTCGTCGACGTACCACGCCCACTTCCTACACACAAGAGTGGGAACACAGTGCTGCATGATTGAGATGTCCGCGTATCCTCCAGACATTTGCACTGGGCAGGTGACATGGGTCGTTGGGCTTCTGAGTGGTCGACGCGACATGCTCCAGCCTTTAAGGTCACGGCGGGTAAGAAGAGCTGCAGCTAAGGGACCGCCTGCCTTAGCTGTTGCTTTCCTTCAGGTTCCAGACCAGACCCTACCAGACCTGACCAGTGTCGCGGATGCTCGGCCGTCGAGTTGTTTAATAGTCGCCTTTGCAGTTGGCAGTAGGCTGGAAGCTGACGGCGAATCTGGCGGAAGCTGTTGTCTTGTCTTAGTGAGCCGTGTGCGCGTCTCTGCCTATTCCTCTCTCATTTTGCGTGCCGATATACCTACCGGCTAGGAACGCCACCCTTCCAGCTTGTTTACGCTCCTACCATTCCAGAGCCAAGGGAAAGGATTATTTACCGAGCGGCATCTTGCGCAGCCCCCGCGAAGCTCGTCTGGGCGCAACAAAACTCCACGACTGCTCCAACACGGCTGGGCATTTGGGTGGTGCGCCAACACCCAACCGTGATGAGCTCGTCGGCCACAAACCAATGGCCTCCTAGGCGGCCTTCCAAGCGGAGCGTGAGTACATCTTCTGTCACTGGCCCTTGACCAGGCCCTAGAGGTCTGCAGCTGATGATGCGCCACCGTTACAGAAGCTTCGCAACGGCACCTTCATTGTTCCTGGCACCGGCGAACGCAGTCGCCGCCAATTCTCCCTCCGTGGCTCGAGCATCGAAATCCCTTCTCCTGAAGTCGACGGCTACCGATCTCTCCTGACCGCCGAGACGACCGGCGAATCTTTCAATGTCGTCAAACACAATATCAAGACCAGCGCCTCCCGCTTCTGGGACTGGCTGCTTTCACCGACGGGCAAGGGAGTGGTGAAATGCTCCGTCGCATATCTCCTCGCCAGTCTGGCAACCTTCCTTGCACCGATATCGACGTTTCTAGGCAAGCCTGATGGAAAGCACGTTGTCGCGACTCTGACGGTCTATTTCCACGCCAGTCGGACGTGGGGTTCCATGGTCGAGGCCGCAGCCATCGCCACTATTGCCATCTTGTACGCCGAAGTCGTCTCGGTCATCTCCATGCTCTTCTCTGTTCTCGTCGGAGGGAAGCTCGGTCTCATCCCGTTGTCGCATGTTCTCATCCTCACATTCTGCATCGGCGGCGGTCTTGGCTTCGTTGGTTGGGTCAAGCAGAGGCTCAATAACCCGCTAGTCAATGTCGGCTGTACTCTTGCATCTATCGCCATTATTGCCGTTATTACCAGAGAAGAGGCGATTCATGAAGGGCACTTCTCCGAGGCCAAGATAGTTCAGGTTCTTAAGATGTTGGTCATGGGCATCACCATCGCCGTGGCGGTCAACCTATTGCTTTGGAGAGTCTCAGCGAGAGCATTGTTGCGCACCTCCTTGAACGCCGGTGCCGTATCCCTCTCAGACATGCTCGCCATGATCACTCGCGGCTTCTTGAATGGCTCTGAGAACGAGATCATGTCGGGGGACTTCGCCTTCGTCGTGAGGCAGTACAAGGCTACTCATGCTAAGATGACGAAGAGCCTTAGAGAGTCCAAGTTCGAGCATTGGGTTTTGGGCCGCGAGAAGGTATACGACCTGGAGAAGGCTCTAGTCAAGTCGCTTGAGTCACTGTCGCAGGCTATCGGGGGCTTAAGGAGTGCTGCTAACACGCAGTTCAGTCTTCTAAAGGAGCTGCCTCAAGATCCCATGGCTGGACAGCTCTCTCCTGGCAGCACTGTCTTCTCCCCCACACTTTCTCGTGCGATGTCACAGTATCTGAAGGGTTCCCGGGACAGATTTGCTACCTTGGCGTCTATTGATGAGGATGAGGAATTTGAGGACGAAATTGACGACCACCCCAGCCCTGAAGCGACACCAGATGGGCCGCCACCACCTCTCCCTCCATTCAAATCACCAAGCGAGATTTTCGAACTCTTCATGGCGCTGTTAGGGCCTTCTATGAAATCGCTAGCATACACGCTTTCGGAGATCCTCAGAGAGCAGGCTTTCGGTGCTGGTGCGGACTCTAAGATCACTGTTAACCCGCACTTTAAGCACAGTTTGCAGGATGCCATGACATTGTACAACCATGCGAGGACCAACGCGCTCCAAGAACTGTACACTAGCATTGAGCTCGGGCGGTCGAGATCGGAGAAGATCCAGGCAGATATTGAAGAGGTCGCGGCTGCTTGCGGACACTTTAGTTTCAGCTTGCAGCACGTTGCCGAAGATATCGATGCCTACTTGACAGCACTCGAGGAGCTGAAGTACCACAGGGAGTTAGGCTCTCGCAGCTGGAACTGGCTCAAGCCATGGAAGTATTGGAACACCCCCTCGCCACCAAGAGAACCAGACCCGAACAACCTTGATGCTGAGCGCCTGCTGCATCAGCCAATGGATGCGACTGAGCAGCCTGTCCGGCCTCTCAGAAAATCCGCCGTGCCTAGAGGCATTCCGGATACCATGATCAAACGAAGAGACACGTTCAGCTGGGACGCTGCTCCGAATGCGAGTACGATCCTACGTCTGCTTTCGCAGGTGATTCTCAAATTCCTCAGGGTCTTGTCCCGTGATGACAGTAAGTCAACTAGATAATACACGGAAGGCAGGCCGTTGCTAACATGTCTTCAAGTTCGCTTTGGTGTCAAGGTTGGCTTCGGTGCCGCCCTCTGGGCAGCTTGTGCTTTCCTTCCGGCAACCAAAGATGTATATCGACACTGGCGAGGCGAGTGGGGTCTGTTGTCTTTCATGATTGTTGCGTCAATGACGGTAGGCGCTGCCAACACTACCGGTACTGCCAGGTTCATCGGCACTATCGCTGGAGTATTATTCGCGATGACGGCCTGGGCAATTAGTCAAGGTAACGGTGTTATTCTTGCATTCTTCGGCTGGATGGTGAGCTTTTTCTGCTTCTACATGATGTTGGTGAAGAACAACGCCCCCTTCGGTAGAATCACGATTTTGGCCTGGAACGTCACAGTCCTTTACGCATACTCGCTCTCACAGAAGGTGGAGGACGATGATGACGATGAAGGTGGCGCCAACCCTTTGATGTTCGAGATTTGCTACCACAGATTTGTCGCCGTCACGCTTGGTATCTTGTGGGGTATCATTGTGTGTCGTGCGATCTGGCCTATCTCAGGCAGGAAGAAATTCAAGGAGGGTCTCTCTGTGCTCTACCTGCAGTTGGGACTTATCTGGAAGAGAGGGCCGCTAGCCATCTTGCTCCGAAGCGACAACACAAGGTCTTACATGAGGGCTGGAGAAGAGCAGGCTCTGCAACGTTACGGTAGGAACTTTGCACTCACAACGGTCGACTACCGCTGACGAAATCACAGCGTCCAAACTTGAGGCTTTGCGTAACGCAGCAAAGAGTGAATTTGAGCTTCGAGGCCCGTTTCCCGATGCGGCATATGCCCGCATCATGTCGTCTACCAGCAAGATTCTCGATGGCTTCCATGCCATGAGACTCGTCACTTCAAGACGCGGCCAACTGTCGGATGGCGAGAAAGCGTTGCTCGAATACACGGCCCCAGAGCGCGCTCAACTTTGCGACCGTATCTGCCACGTATTCCAGGTGCTCGCCAGCTCAATCATGTTGGAGTATCCGCTCACTGACGCCATTCCGTCGGTGGTTGGCAACAAGGACCGGCTGCTGGGCAAAATCTACCAGTTCAGAAAAGAGCACCATCCATCCACGCAGCCGTCCACTCCAGGGGCGGAACCGAATGGCAATGGAAACAGCAACGGGAACAGCAACGGGAACAGCAACGGCAACAGTAAGGACGACATCGTTGTTGAAGAGAAGGACTATGCCTTGTTGTACGCGTACACCTTGGTCACAGCTCAGGTCGCCCAGGAGTTGGAATACGTACAAAGAGAAGTTGAGAACCTTTTTGGTGTACTAAACACCGAGGCACTTTTGCTGCAGTAAGCAAGGGGCAAAGGATAGAGATACATCGGCCAAACGAACACATACGAGGTTGGGATCTGGAACGTGGGAAACAAAAAAGGGGTGACTGATTAAGTAGCATTGCTTGGTTGGCGTTGGGTCTTCACAATCATCACATCGAATACCTCAGATCGGCTCACGACTCTCACTTTGGGTAACAGCATCAAGAGCATGGGATACAGACATTATATACAAGTAGTCATTGAACAGCATTATACCCTTCTTTGATAAATGCGGTCACATTGAGATTAACAAAGGCGTAGTGACAACCAACCCGTTCGACATGTTACATGCAAACACAGCGGTAAAGCTGGAATGTGAGGGTGTTGCTTTCTGCGGTGTGAGCTGAAGCAAAGTCATCAAGTCGGGATCTACAAGCTGTCATTGGAATACAAGGCTCTACAGCCATGCCCATCCTCGGCGAGATTGGCTTACTCCCTCTCATTAAGAGGTCCTTGCTATATGCATATTCTGGTCCTCTCCCGTGATAAGCTGTCCTCATCAAATGAAGGTTGGGAATTAATGGTGAGTAGTGAAACTTTTTTCGAATACAATTAGGCTATTACACTTGAATTTCTCCTCTTTTCTATAGCCACATGATGATTTGCCGGTATTCATGTTCACGTTGGGTCCTGTAATTCGTTGTTTTCGAACATGGAATTGACTTGTCGAACTGCAGCGCTGAGGAAATGGCTACTGATGTCTCCTAGACTGATTATATTTTTTACACATTGATTCCCTTGTCTTGGCCGATCATGAAAGCTCATTAACTGACATGAGACTCACTTAATAGGTGGCCATCATATCATGGGCAAGTTGATGAAAACACTGGACAATCATCTCATGAAACATGCCACACTCATCCTAAAGCAGAGCCATACGCTTCTTTTGCAATTCAACTGCCGCCGCAGCTGCACTCTACTCCATAGTGAATATTCAGTAAACCTCCACAAATTGGATTTGGCTGGGCGCAAAAGGTAGAAGAAGCAATCATTAATTTGAGTTGCCGTGATATTGCGTACACCCAGTCTTGCTCGCATACACCCTCTGTCGAAGTGTTTTGCCTTCAGAACCATTTTGAAGAAATTCCTCTAGATCGGGCGCATGCTCGCATCCGACTCGTCAACGTCCGCGATAGCGAGCCCTGGATGCAAGAGATACTCAAAGCAGCCAACAATTCTTATGTGAGGCTCTTGGCGGCGGACTAACGATACGGTCAATCTCAATCAAGGGTCTGTGAGAGCATGTAGCATCCCACCGGCGGCGTATCAGATCTTTGAAGATACAGGCCATCGTCGGATGCGGGTAGCGTACCCAGCACAAGCTGAAAAGCTCGCTATAATTCATCAAGGTGAATGAAATTAATGAGGATCTCCCTTAGGACCTCATCTATCTGTGTCTTTGAATCACAGCTCTATCCTTTTGACAGCAATCTGCCATTCCGATATGGGTTAGTTGATGGGCAACCACGGGGGTTTTCGAGATGATAGGTGGTCTAGCCAAACTTCAAAACTTCAAAGCGCTGGCCAAGCGAAATCCAGAGACTCGGTATTTTCTGCCCACGACCCCTACTCAGCCTTTCTCAGCTTTCACGGCCTCATGTAGTGCATACCCCTCAGCGTTACGTGGCACTCGCCCAAATTCTCGTCATTCAATTCGAGCCAACGCTTGTTCCCGTACAACACAAGACCTTTGGCTTGCGGGCGGTTGTTGATGAGCCCCCTAGAATGGGCATGCGATGCTTCTCTTGGAGTTTCGAGAGGCGGCATCCGCCGGCAAGATCACTAAACCTCCACTCGTCCGACGCAACTTAAGCTTCGCGAGATTGCTCGGTCTTGGATCTTGGCCAGACTGGGCCTTTTTTCGGATAGGATTTCGGGAAGGGATGTCGTCTTGTTTTCTTCATTTGCCGTATATCGCAATTGCTGCGCAACGCCAGGCCACCTGCAGCACCGGCGTTTTCAAAACACCACATCGCCGAATAAACGCAAACGCTGCAGGAGATCTCGTCCGCTGACATATTCGCCGAGGTGTCCGAGAGGCCGACAGGCGGCGTCCGGCGCTTACTCTGGCTCGAGGGTTTCTTGGAATAGCATACGATATAGGTCCAACTAATCTCCACCCCGGCATATGTTTTTGCTGTGGGCAGTCACCTTCGTGAATGCAATTTCGAATTACGCTTTCACGAAGTCGATGTCTAAACGCCAACTGCATCGCCCGTCTTCTTGGCAACAATGGGCTTGTCCGAGATGTTCGCATTCGGGGTCTCACGTTATTATTGACCGCCGTGAATCCGCGCAATGCAGTCAACCACAAGAGAGATCCACAGCTATCCATGGTAACGGAAAGTTCCCAACTCCGCGCGCGCTAACAATATTCTGCCCATCAGAGCCAAGCTGGACACGTTGTTGCATTGGATGACAGGGGCGTGGCGAAATCACGAAGAAAAAATTCTGCTTTCAACCTTCAACATCTCCTACTATGTATGCTCGTTCGGGATGCCGAATCAAATACTCGGAACGACCGAGTCGCTTTCCGAGAGCAACTGAAGGAGCAACGAGACTGTTCCGACGTAACATACGTCAGTTCAAAACCTGGCGTCATATGTCATCTCTGTTTATAACCTTCAACGCTCCGTTCAACGTCATCCTACCCGCTTCACGTCATATTCAGACCATAATTACGCACAAAGAGGCGATCTCCCTGAGTCGGGAACTCGCCGGTTTCCACGGTGGATCTGTCTCTCTATCTCGCAGGACGCAAAGACGCTATCACCAACTTAAAAACGTGGGCACGCTGCTTTTGCATGCTGCAGTGAACACCCTCGAATAGCAAGGTTGACTGACTTGTTAGCACTCCTACAGAACATGACTAAGGTGTCGATGCCAGGTGCTCCCTGATTCCTCACAGCTTCCAGAAGCCCAACTTTGCCTGCCGCACACAACTATGCTCGTCCTTTTTCTCGGCGGAACCATGACGCAAACCCTTGGCAGCGAAAGGACCAATCTCTCGCCGCGGCACGGCAGGGACATCGTCTGCTTCCGACTCAGTCGACCGGCTGCTGCAACTGCCTTGCTACGGCTGTTGTTGCTGCTACTGCGTCCGTTTTCCCGGCGGTGTCCCTGTCCCCGCATCCGATGATGCTTCTACGGAACGTTTCCCGACCTTCTCGAAGCCCACAAGTCTTCGCACCCGACCCGTGCCAAGACCGGGAACCCTCCGTCCCGCCCAGCGTCTTTTCTGTGACGAACCTCTTGCACCACGGCGGCTCGCTGCTCGTCATGGCACGATGACTGGTTTTCCACTTTCTCTCCCACGCGCTTTCCCACTCCCTGAGCACTGGGCGCCCGCTGCGCTACCTCATGCTTGTTGATCTCCAGTATGACAACCCCCTTCTAATGGAAGAACCTTCACAACCATTGCTACCCTCGCTGTTATTCGACTTACTCGTTCTAGGGGCGTGAACGAAAACTCTCACGAACTGGCTAGCTCCCAGGTTCGACGATAGCAGCATATCCCTTCTGATGAATGATTACCCAGGGCCGTCTGTCAGATGAGCTTGGAGGGTAGGTATAGACCTTTAGGTCATCCAACGTTGACCTGGCTCCCTGACCGCTGATCGACATCGACGTCACAGCTCGGACGGCGGCTGTCTATATCGTGACGTTAGAGAGCATCTACGATACGAATTTGTAGCAGGATTAAGCGCAGAGCATGGGCAGCTATCTGTAAGCGCTCGCTGGCCATAGTAGATCTGTAGTTGGATCGAGGCTATTGTCTACCTTTCACATCAACGAACCAAGTTTCCCTTCTTTGCGTAGCTATGGTGAATTATTTTATTTTTTTCATCTTGTTAAGGTGGCGCAGCAGAGCTTACTTCGTTGTAACTCTGAATCTCTGTGTAAGTTGGCTATGCAACCTTCGGTCAGGGCTGATCGCAAGTGCGTGCTGCGTATGCGGAGAGAGTTAGTTGGGTGGAAACTGGGATTTGCGGAGAGTTCATGGATAATTGGGAAAACTGAAATTCCTCCGTCGTAACTATTGTCGCACTCGGAAGGAACTGTAGTGGAAAGTGGCATCATGACCAATATTTTAAGCTTTTCGGCCTTTGAAGACGCTTTCGCGGGCTTTGATCGAAAGTGACACATGACGATGTTTGGTCTGGTATGTGCACACAATCTTACCCCACACACACACAACCACACCACCACACACCCTCTTTGACCTTTGGCAGCTGCACGCAATCCCGTTCCGGGTTCCGCGTGAGTTCCTGGAGCCCAGCCCGGCCGGCAAAACTTGGACAACGGATCCCGTCCGGAAGCTGGAGCCCCCTTCCATAGAAGTTCCAGCTCCGAGCGGCCTGGAGCTCCGAGGAAGAACGGGAGGAACAACAAGCGTGTCCCCCCACGTCCCGATACCAAACCACGACGATAGCTCCAGGCGAACCTACCCAAAGAGGTAATGGTTTCGTCATAATCATGGAGGTGTCTGTCAAGTCATGGAAAAAGGTTGGCAGGCGACATTTTGGCTGCCATCATGGAGTTTTGTGGAACTGTAACTCCATCCACGTCCATCTTGCTCAAGATCAGGGAAATTCGAGGCGCGGGACGAGACATTTCTCCATCACCAGATGATTCAATAAAACCAGGCAAAGGGTCAACTCAATCGAAAGCAAAGTACTCCAATGATATTTATTAAAGATCTTGGCAAGGGGGGTGAGAGGAGAAGGAACGAAAAAAAAGAAAAAGCAGAAAGTTACTGTACTGGGGCAAAAAAGCGCTGATTTGATTAAATCGAAAGCTTATTCACCTTGCGGACCGGGAGCAAGGCTCTTCGAATTTGGGGGACCTCTTGCCAGCCGTAGCAGAAAGGGACGGTATCGTCACCACCCGATACGCGAACCGCAATTTTGAGTTTGCGTGAGGGGTGCAACGTAGCTAGAAGGGTAGATGTCACTCTCACGACGTGTCATGAGGTCGGTCTGTCTACATGTCATGACCCTACCTGCATACGTCAGTTAGGATATGTCGCTACACGTGGTAGCACACGGGTGAGCAACGGCCGGGCAGACAGACAGACAGACAGACACACGCACTCTGCTCTCGTGGTGTGGTGGCTTGAGTTGCCTGTCTCCGTCCACACATCTTCTCTTCGCACACCACCACCAACTTACACGGAGTGGTGGGGATCGATCCCGGGATTCGTCCCGCCCGGTCCGCCAGCGGCCACCTGCGAATCGTGGATTCGCGGGCAGAAGACAACATCCCATCATCGCTGCCATTGACGCCACATCTGGGCAGAAAAACATGAGCCCAAGTATGTGAGTGACATGAAACAAACTGTCTTCGCTCACCGCGAATGCCATTCTTGCCTTGCCGTGGCACGATTACGGAAAGGCAGAAAAACTTTAAAGACGAAAAAAGCAAAACCATCCAGACATCGGACTGCCTATCTGGGACCTCCGCCGGTCCACTCACAAAGGGATCCCCTTTCCACGGAGCCGCCTCTTTGTTCGCGATTTCGAGTCTCGGTCTTCGCCTCTTTGTCAGCGAGAATTACCTGAAACAACCCGCCACGCTTCTAGAAGCCTACCATATTGAGCCGTTCCCGTGAAACGAGCCAGATGTCAAAAGGTAAAGTAAGTTCGAGTCGCCTGCCCGTAGAGACAGAGTGATAGACAGCACTTTGGTAAACATCATGCCTTTCAGGAACAGGTCTTCCTTGAGCAACAACGTGCTCGGGATTCCCTCGGCAATGTGGCTTGCTGTGGTATGGGGGTGATGGGGGGCCATGTCTGAACCGGTCCCATGTTGCTGATTCAACTCTTGACGTCGGGTTGCCCAGTATTAGTAGAAATTGGGACTTTCAAAAGTGGACCGTTTCGACACGTAACAAACGGCGGGTCTTTTCTTTTGTTGCTTGGAACTTGGGGAGCTTGGCGGTTATTACTGGCCCCCATTCTCACCGCGGAATGAGCCGCTGGAGTGCTTGACGAAAAAGACCCCTTGCGAACCGCTCTCCCTGACTCAAGAACGAGGCTCAAGACCGCGCTGCTTATGTCAATACGCCTTATTAACAGTGACGATATTTCGCCAACGTTACCATCATCCAGCGGGGCAATCTCTTGCCCAGGGGACCCAACCGCGCTCCAACCGCGCCAGGGCTTCGCAGTCCAACCCCGACTGGAAGCGCTATCCGGCCGGCATCTTTCGCAACCCATGTGGAATCAGGGATCGAGAACGAGCGGGGAGGCAGTGTACTTATCCCAAAAGTATCGAATACGATGCACGATAACCGCCACCAAGTGGACCGCTACAACGATGTTGCGCATGGGGAAGAGACGAGAAATATCCAGCATGTTGTCGCGTTAGGTTGAAAAAGGGCAATAATTCGCAAAACGTGCCGCTGGTGGGCTCATGACAGTTTATGCCAAAGCATTGTGTTCGGCAACAGTTAAACTTCGAGAGCCTCGGTGAAGGCGATGGTTGTTGGAGGCCTTCGGACACGGAGACGAAGATGGAAAGATTCGAGAAAAAGCCTATTAGGGACCTGATCCCGCATTAGCCGCGATGGCCACGCGAAGAACTCGAAGCGGTGGCTAAGGAAGCTCACAAGAATTAAAACCATCCGAACTACCGTGGGAGTTGTGTGTGCCTGTGTCATCAGCAGCAACATCCCGCAACCTGCAAGTCACTGTAGACACAGACAACATCCATTCTCTGCAGCGATGTGTGTGTGGGTGGAGAGGCAGACAAGCTTAGAGACACACTCTCTCTAACAGCACGCGCACCCCCCCCCCACACCGATCTGCGATAGATTCACCCCCGTATCTGCACTTCAACCACTCAACGACCACCAGGATACCTGTATCCGATCCAGGTTTGGCGCCAAGCAAATTATCCGTAGTGGGGTGGCATTGCATCAGGGGACCCAGATATCCAGACTCCAGAGAGCGGCGAACCGCGAGCCGGACCCGAAGTGCACGCTTCCGCTTCGGAGGAGCTCGGTGGAGGGGCCCAGAGCCAAGGGCCAGAGTCGTGCAAGGCGTGGCCTTAATTTACTACCAACCAACAACACGTTGTCCTGCGCGGCGAATGGCCGAAAAGTAAGCAGTGAGTAATGTAGAAATCACGAGAGCATACCAACCTTTCAGCCCGGCGGAGTCGTTGGTGGGATTTTGACTTTTGCATCCCTGACGACACCGCACTCGTACTTGTATCGCACACCTTGTCGTCATAAGTCCCTTCCCATTGCCTGCCGGGCCCCCGCACGGTCGTCGCAAGCGCTCTACCGGGACCTGGACGGGGTTGAAGGGTCCCTGAGAGAGAGTTTGCGCTATTGATATCCTCCAATTACCCTGCCTAGGCGGAGAGATCACCGTGATCACCTGTCGCCTGCAAACTTTGGTTGTACTCGAAGCGGTCAACAAGGCTGAACTGAAACGTTTAACCTTCCAAACTCGATTCAATTGACAGAGTTCGCCATGGTGATATAAGAGACTTCTGAAGGCCAAGATGACCCTGAGCCGGCATGGCCGGTAGGACTCCACTCGTCGTGTCGTCCGGCCGGCTCTCGAGGACGGGAATGCGGCCGGTCGGGCGGCTGGAGGATCTGGGCACTGAGAACTGCAGCCCGTAGCTGGAGTAGGAGCTAGGGAGAGGCTGGAGCTTGGACCTGGAGCCCAATGACACAGTCATGTTTGAACTCCACGGAGAAGCTGGGGTGCCATTGGCAATGCTGATCGGACCTAAATCCGACGAATGTCCACCTGGAAAATCCTCGGACTACCTCCGACATTCTTGTTTGCCGGACAACCGTGACACTGCATCGCGATTTTGTTTCCTAAAGTTTGGCCCAAAACCTGAAAGTTGACAGTCGTGATGGCATTGACTTCGACAGAGTTTGCCTCGTCGTTCTGTTGGGTTGCCTCCTGGAGTAATACCATCAACACCTAAGCAGGCTCACCGAATACCACATCGTGGCAATGGACGGGATGAATGGTGGTAGACCGAAGCTTACATGACCAAAAAGGTCCTGCTTCAAGCAACGCATGGGAAGCTTTGGACGGAGGGCAGTGCAACCGACCAGGTGAAGCTCCGAGGTGTCACGGAGCTTAAGCCATCGAGGAGCTTCCCAAGTGGGAGCCCCTGCTCGTAGCCCTGGGCCCTGGGTCTTTCCAACACAATCCCTCAACCCGGAGGAGATCGCGGGGCACCGGAGAGATCCTGAGGGAAATAGGTGACCAAATTAGTTTTCCACGGAGACTCAGACTCAGACTCAGACTCTGGGCAATAAACGGAAACCCAACTCACAGCGCCGTGGCACTTTAACTCAGTGAGTGCTCGCATATTGATGCGAATCCGAGGCCAAAACCAAAGCGCGGCGCTTGTTAACACCTTAATAATTTGATTGCGAATTAGTGATTCACTGCAATTGCAGAAAGGCTGGGCGCAGCAAGTCTGATGGACGGACTGGTCTGTGTGAAACAATGAAGCATCTTGTTGGTGGGAAAGTTGTCTGGTGTCGGGTAGCGCGAAGACGTCGTAGTGGTGCGTGATGGGCGTAAAGTTGCTGGCTTGTGGCTGGGGGTGGAAAGTGTGTGCGTATGTGGCACGAGCAACAACACGGGAGGTGGATATCGGACAGGGGTGTAAGCACCAGCTGTGCAGGACACCACATTATGTCAGCAGCTAGTGTACCCCTCGCGGCTGAGGTAATATCCGACCCAGGACGACAGCTGGGGTCAGATGGACCCCGCCTACCTATTTCAGTGTCGTAGCTATTCGTACGGATGGCTGACCTAATGAAATGGAAGGAATGTAGTCGGCATCGGCGGCTTCCTCTTCCGTGATGTACGTATCACGTGGTCATGAGGTCACAGCAGACACGGCATGTTCCGTCAGATTCCGTCCTATCCTAACCAGCCAGAGGTACCCACGACGTCGCCGAAGCTAGGAGTTCGTCGGAAGAGCTCCATTCTCGACAGAATTTTTCCCAAATCGACGGTCAAAGAAGCGAGGCGAATAAACGTGGCTTCCACGGGACGCACGCCACTCAACCAACACTGGGCACTCATCAATCCGAATCACCCGGCCTGTGGGCAGATTGAATTTATCGCTCCAGCCCCGCGAGGAACCTTCGGAAGCATCCGGTGCAACACGGTTTTGCGCATCAGTACTCACAATCAATCCCACTCCGGAGTTTACGGCGATTCGGACCTCAAGCTCTCAGCAGGCCACCACAAGCTCCCAACACTAATTCCACAAACTCTGCAACGCAATCGAGCTCGGCGCCTCACCATCGATATTCCGGAGTCTCGACCACCGCCCTTACCCTTGACTCGAGCCTGTCCGCCCGCACCTCCAACCTACCAGGAGCAACAAATCTTGTGCTAAGCATCAGGTGGCGTCACTATCATCACCACTCAACACTATGATGCGACCAGCCTTCCAGCAGGTCGCGGCCATACCGCGCCGCGCCATGCCGACAGCAAGACAAAATGTTTGGGAGGCAGTATGGAGGAGGCAATTCACGTCGCCCAGACGCCCGCTCACGACAACGCCCTCGCGCGCTGGAGGAACGAGGACGGGCGCATCACAGTCCACGACTCGTCGCGCCCAAATAAACAGCTGGAGTTGGATTGCAGCTCGTTTGCAGACCGTGTCCCGAGCCTCGCGCCGGACATTTCGTTTTTCCGCCAGACAGAGGAATACTGCGGACGGGAAACCCGCCCAGGAATCGCTGTCATTAAGTCAGAGGCTGAAGAAACTTTCCAAGGAATACGGTTGGTCGGCGGTGGGAGTGTATTTGGCCTTGAGCGTCCTTGACTTTCCCTTCTGCTTTTTGCTCGTCCGGGTTGTTGGCACAGACAGAATTGGTGAGCGAAAAAGCAACTGCAGTTGTGTTGGATCCGCTATACTGACAACGTTAACCATAGGCCAGCTCGAGCATTGGGTAACATCCCATATCAAGCAAATCATACCTGAGTCGGTCAAGACCTGGTGGCATGAGTACAGAGCGGCGCTTACCAAGGCCGAGACTCAGCAGCTTGGCAGCAACGAGGCCAGCGAGGCTGTCGAAATGGCAGGCTGGGGAGTGGAAGAAGCCCAGGAGCGCAACCGGGCAGAAGCCAGTAAGTTCATGCACCTCGTCCCCTTGATGCTTTGAGACCCTCTTTTGGCAGACGAGACGGAACAACTCACCAATTTGCGTTGTTGCAGGCCTGGGAACTCAACTTGCGTTGGCGTACGCAATCCACAAAAGTTTCATTTTCCTCCGAGTCCCTCTGACTGCAGCGGTAACACCAAAGGTTGTCAAAGTGCTCAGATCATGGGGATGGCAGATCGGCAAACGGCGGAGCAAATAAACCGGCCGTCAAATGGGACCGTAACTCCGTCACCAAACCTCCACTCTTGCCCGGCGGGTCGGAAGGGCCCTGGGATGCCGTGCTCCTCCAGCTCCTCCTTTAATCATGTATTACCTATCAATGGGCGACACACTCGCTCGTGTTTTTCTCGGGATTGACGGCCAGATCGGCCCTACTTTGATATTGACGGCTTATAGATCCACTCAACCATAGACGCAGCATTCAGCATTGTCATCCCGCAACCAAGAGACTCGCAAACTCTGTGCGGTTTTGTGTGTATAATACATGTACTTGGCTTGGCCTGATATAATTTTACTCTCGATTCAAGAGTGCTACCGGAACTGCGCGGCAATTTGACCAACGGATGGACTTATTTGTGTTTGCTGGCGGTATGCATTGCGGACTTGGCTGGGGCGGCCAAGGAGCCGTAACTCCCGAGCGTGTGGGAGGTCGAAAGTTTTGCCCATCTTTTGTTCCCAAACGTCATGCCCGAAAGCCAGCGGCCCGATGAGGGCCCTGGGCCGTGGAGACCGGAACGGATGAAGGGTGCTCGTGTGCAGGCCGGAACAGAGGCACTGGGCAGATGAGAGACAGCGCTGTCCAAGCGCAGTGTTGCAAACCGCGCTAGCGATGTTCTTCCGGGCTTCGAGAATCATGCTCAACTCAGGGTTCCCAAGAGATCGCGATCTAGTGGTGGAGCGAGCTTTGTGCTCCTGCCGTGCTGCTGTCGGCTTTTGCGCTCAGGTCCGTGACAAACAGATGGAGTATGTTAGAACTACGGCCTGGCTGCGGCGAGGCCACCGAGCTGACGCCGTGAGGGGATTCCCGGCCGGCCGTGATGTCCAGATCGATACAGGTGACGCAGCTCCGGTGTGCGCCCACCACATGAACCGAAGGTGGTGGTGGTGGTAGGAGTGGGCAACGGAATGTGGCCGACCAAAGGGGGCTCACGATAGTAGACGGGGCTGATAATAGCCACGCGACAAAATGAGTCCGTGTTGAGGCAGAGGGGAACGACGATGTGCCTTCCCCCGTCCAGGCTGACCCGCCCACAATCTCCCGAAGTGCATGGGGGCAGTCCAGACCCTCGAGGGCCTCTGGACTCTGGAGTCTGAGAGTGCGGAACGATGCCACGGGAGGGCGATGGTGTGCCGTCCTCTCGCTTTGCCCTTCCTTTCCGCGACTCGCCTCCCCACCCGGAGGCCCCGTGGGTCTCGGGACGAGGACGAGGGAGAGCAGTGCGGTACGGTAGGAGCTGGCCGACGTCGACGACGACGTCGACGACAACAACGGACGGTCATGTCCACTCTCACTAAACAAAGTGGACGTGAAGGTTTGGTATTACACCGTGTATGACGGAACAATGGAGTTGGGAGGTGGGTTCTGGCGACCGCTTCACCGCGGGCTGACCGGACCCTGACCGTGTACCTCAAACGGGAAGCATCCACAGCTTCCCTTGAGTGTGTAGGACTCTCGTGCCGCCATACGCATACGCATACGCAGTATCCGTACGCAGATGGAGTTGTCACTGTTGGTGTGTCCCGTTTGTCAGGCGTCTGCATGATCAGCGAGACCCTCACGGCTCGTTCTCAACCCACACAAGCACATTTAACCCCTGTCATTACCCATTGTTTAAAGTTCTCGGTCTTCTAGAATGAGGACCAGGGCAACACGTCCAACCGGTGGAACTGGTGGGAACCGGTGGACCGTCGAATCCTGACTCGACCCGAATTTTCACGGAGCAGAACCCTTCTTTCTGACTTTTTCGTCAGACGTTGTCAGCTATGAGTGAGATGGGGTTTCCAAAAATGATAACCATGTGGAAGCCACACAAGCTGTCTAAGTTTTGGACCAAAACTCTGTTTTCCTTCCATCCGCAGTCCCTAGGGACCCCCCAGCATCTTCGGGATCTGAACTTGGCCCCTGTGCTGCCCATTCTCTTCACTGTCCCCTTGGAAGCTATCTGTCTCTTACTCTCTCATGACTAGGTACTGCCCAGTGCTCAGTCTTTCTGCCTGGGTACGTTAATTACTCCGAAGTACCACAGACCCAGCTCTAGCGCGGACTTTCCGCCAACCTGGCATCGGAGAGTACACCGGTCGCTCGGCCGGGTGAAGGCCTCGTATGTTGTTGGCGGACCCCAGCTCGGCTTGCCTCACCAGCCCCATCCCTCTTCCCCGTATCACCGTGAGTCGCCAAGACATCTTCCGTTCCGTGCCTGACAGTCCCGGAGCTCGAATGGCAAGGCAAGGCGAGCGCCGTGAGGCACAGGTCCTGGGAAAACCGCCAACAAGAACAGGATGGTGACCGATCCACTACCGGGTCCGAAGAACCCACTCATTCAGAAACAAACTCTGAAAGACGGACGTTCCGCGGCGGCAGACGAAGCGTGTTGTATTATCACATCGCATCCATCACACACACGCCTATGCATACACATCTTGCCCTAGCCACACGGGACAGCTCGTCCTTGGCCCGGCCCGACCTGCCAGCCCATTAATCGTCGTCCATCCCTTCCAACCCGCTAGCCAGGCACCAACTTGTGATTGTCGTTGATGCCGCTCCTTCAAAGCCGTGATCCCCGTTTTACCTTTCGGAGGAGCGACTAGCATTTTCCCAACTGGGACACATCTCCGTTGATGAGCGACCGACGCTCAGTTGTAAGACCGTCACGACTTGTTTCACGACGGCCAATCTCGACCGCCCCGGTGTTGATTCCTGGCTATTGCTTGCAGTTCCCGTCTCTTTCCCATGGCCTCCCATTATTTCAGACAGCAACGGGATTCGCATCTGCCGTCTGAACGGTAGCGTGGCGTTGGCGTGGCGCCGGCGCGAAGCCATCTCCCCCTTCTCCCCCTTCTAGCCCGGGAATAGAGTATGGCGCCATGGAACTATGGCTTGATGGCGTGTCGGACTTACGGACGTAACGCACGGCTGAGCTATAATTTAGATCTTCCATGTAGACTTCCATTTTCTTCAGCCCTGGGATGTTCAGCCTCTCCGCAAGCTGGGCCTTATCCGGGCAACGTTGTCAGGCACTTGACAGCTTATGGCTTTACGAGAGGCTGACTTTTGACGGGCTCACTACTAGACAAACTCAACGGATGTGGCTTGAATGTTAAAGCAATGGCTGGAAGAAATTCTACCGAGCCAAATCTTCGGCTGGATTTTCCCACAAAATCTCCCCGTGAGGCGCGTGCGCGTCTCTGGTCATCCAAGGAGAGCGCGGGCCTATGGTACTTTGCGGGGCCCGAGACGTCGGCTAGATCAGAGATCGTGAGCCGCTCCGGGAAGGGAAGGGAAGGGAAGGGGGGATCAGGCGGGCTCGACTCGATGTACGTACCCCCTCGTCGCCAGTGTAATAAGTCCGATGTGCTCGCAAGGCCTCGTAGCTCGCTCGTAGTGTATTATCTCTGCTACCGCGGCGTGGGCTCTTGGCGAAATCGTCCCAAACCTTACTCTGCCTTAGCTTGGCAGACCACGGAGATGTCGACTAGTGTAGTAAGGGTTTCGATGTTTCGTAATAGAAAGCCAAGACTTTCTGATTGCCCATTCTCCGCTGGCCGCTTCTTGACCTCTGACTACTCATGGCCCTGGGCATATTGTGCAAAAGTGGGATTTTCGCTAGCAGTGGGCGGGGGTCTGTACAAGCCTTGGACGGGTCTCGGTTTGATTTTGAGAGGCAGGCGGAGGGGCGAGGCGACGGGGGTCAGTGACAGGGCTAGACAGGACGAGCTCCGTCGATCCTACAACTCCAGGTTACGACCGAGGGCCAATCCTCCAACGCAAAAGACAGCTCCAAGTGCGTAGACTTTGCGTAATGGCCAGAGTCACGAGAGCAGCTGCCAGGGAAGTTCTTCAGGGTCCGGGTGAACGCAAATAGAGATGGGCAAATGTCAAAAGTGACGGGCCGGACACTAGAATCCCATGGGTGATGATCCCATAGTGGAACAAAGAGAGTTTCTGCTACCCTAGCTTTCTCCCTCGCTCGCTGGCTTTCTTGCCATTGTTCTTGCTGTGGATGCGGGAAGTACGTAAGTTGGGTATGGAAAAGGTAACAGAAAATATTGGGGTAGCTTCAGAAGTTCAAGTTTCTTTCTTCCAACAGAGTTTACACTTGCTGTGGTAGTGGACAAGCAAAAACCCGCAATGTCGGGGTTCCTTGCCCGATGTTGCTTCGTTGTAACGCCACAGATGATGGGGCCTGGGTTACTCTGGGGTATGAGGCGCTGATGATCGCAAAATGGGGCTCCTCGGTCAACGACCGAAAGCAAGTTGTGGCGGTAAATGGGGAGCAGATTGCTTTGCTGGGCTTTTGCCAACTACCCAGCCGCATTGCATTGCCGTGACCCGGCCGGCAATGTGAACTGAATAATGTCCAACCCGGCAAGTTGACGATACATGGCCATGGGGGCAGCAGCAGCGGAAGCAGTCGCAGCACGGTTCTGATGCCATGCCCACACAGAGAGGAACAGGAAACAAGTTACAACAAGTTTCGGCGACGGACAAGCAGGCTGTCGGCGAATGCTGCGCAACACAGAAAGGCAAAACATTCAAGCATCGCGAGATTCACATAATCAAAAGAGAGTTTGTATCAAGGCTGGGCCTCGTTTGACTCTTCGGTGAAATGCAAGATTGAAAACCGCCCTTCCATCCACCCATCCATCTAACTCCGGACGTGTTGTCCTATTCGGGCGGTCCCTGGGACACACAGAGGGATGGGTTGCTTATTACTTCGGGACGTGGTCACAACGTTTTCTTCGGGAGGCAAATGAGCGGCCACGGCGTGTTCGGGCGGCGCGAATCTCGGAAGTCGCGAGGGAAAAGACGAAGAAAAAAGCATTGACGGGTAATTGTGTCGCAGCCCTTTCCGAGCCGCCACGGGGTCACCATTTCGGTGTCTCCACGATGGACACACGGGGCAAGCTGAGAGCATAACAGAGGGGCAAGCAAGATGGCAGCATGGTATCAAGGTTGGTCGGTGTCTGTGTGCGTTCGTGCAAGTGTGGGCAACGGCGGGAAGGGCGAAAAGTGAAGGGATGGGAGCTGGAGAGTTTCCTCGGCCGTTCCTGATGTTCAATCGTAGGAGCACTCCCTCCTGGATCTGTGGCATCGTCATTGGACTCCAGTATGATTCCAAAGCCAATGCCTGCTGGTTTGTGGTTCTGTACGTAACGCGGGATGTGTCTCTACAGCGGAGGTATGTCACTGCCAACACCAACACCCAAACAATCCCGTCCCGCGACTCGTCCAACCCGGGTCGGAAGTCGGCTCGCTGCCACCCAGCAACTCGGAAAGATAGAGTTTGTGGTAAAACAAGGCACCTCGCTGTCCCATGCAGGCTGCAAATTTCCACATTCCTTCACCTGCGCAAATGGTCCCCCCTCACCAAGTTCAGCTCGAAGAGACCGTTATGCCAGGTCCCCAGTCTGACCCTACGCCCTCCAAGGATCCTGAAAAGGAGGGTAGAGATGGTTCAGGGTGTGCCCGGGCAACATGAGTCTTGGCATTGACCGGGGGGCGCTATTGAAGGGGCGTTGGAACTGGACGTTGAACAACTCGAACAATACATTGGATGACACAGCAGTGTGAATGAGCAAGAGACACACAAACACGGACGTTTTGAACTACAGAACGCCTCCAACGCACGAAGGTCGCTGGCTAACCTGGTCTGATAGACTGTTCCGGAGGACTGGAAACCTGTCAAGTAGATTGATCTCGCTGGGCAACTGTACGTACCGGTGCTGGTACGGTATGGTACGGGGTACAAGACGGAAGGACGGGGATGGCAGAGGCCTGGCCTAGTGGGAAAGAGCTGCTGCACGAGGGGGCCAAAACGGACAGCATTCCCGTAACTAGGTACGGATAGAGCAGTGAGGTAACGCTGCAAGCTTCTGTAAGATTGGTGGAATACGTACCTTCTGTATGTACAATCTGACCAAAAGCTGCCGCTGGCTGCTATTCGTAGCCACAGAAGGGTTTTGCACAACAACGGACTACCACACCTCCCGGCTGGCAATCAAGCAGTCAAGCCCTCAACCGCGACGCGGGCGGCCCCCAACCTCCAACAGATAGCCAGGCTATGGTGTCATAGGTCAGGGATGGGACGGACGGATGGTGGCAGATCCTTTTCTCACTTCCATGTAAGCGGATGTTTTCTCCTTCTTTCTTACGCCTGCGTATTGTGATGTTCGCCAAATGATTCATGGTCTGTCGTCAGTGATGAACCAACTCCTGCTGCGCTTGCACGTAGCTCTTCTCTCGATAGACACCGGCGCGGTTACATACGCGGGTCAACCGTCAAAGGGATTGGGCTGTCAGATCTTAAGACACGGACACGGGGCAAAGGGGAACAGGGAAACGGAAACTGAATCCCGGGTGCCGCCAGAGATAATTTCGAGGGGGGGCCAGCCAATTACGCATTGTGCAGCGTTATTTTTTTGGTTATTGTTTTTTTTTGGTGTTACTCCGAAGTTAGTTCACGATCGACTGATGTGATGAGGCAGGGCGAGGCAGGCGGAGTATGGATACATTACGAAGACTGGTCTGAAGGATTTGTCCGGGTCGGGATATGTGCGGCAAGTGTGACGGTATGGTTGTTATTTCAACCGTGTACCTTTACGAGTGAGTATGCATGCTGTTCCGCTGTTGGTTCGTTTTGTTCCGCTATGGACAGGGCAGAGCAGATGAGGAGACAGCACGGACATGGCATGAAAGGATAGCTTGCAGATGGTTGTAGATGGATCCAACCCCTTGCTCGAGGTATCCGCACTTTAGACTCGTCGCCATGCGCACTTACGTATGTTGCGGAGCCCAGGGGGAAACATGGGAGGATCACACTAGGAGCGAGTTTGAATGGCGTGTCGTCGTGAGGTGCTGGCTGTATTTCCGTAAGCTGCTTTTTTTGGGCGTTCTCTGGTAGGCTGGCCGGCTGGCTGGCTGTGTTGCGCGAAAAGTTCGTGGGGTTCATGGACTTGACGAGGGGGCCAGCAAGCTACCTAGCTATGCCAGCCCGGCTCGAACAGGCCCATGGAGTTTGATTGTTTGATTGTTCAGCATGCCCCGTGGCACCTCGGCACCAACCTAGCGCAGAGAAGGGGTTTCCCGCAGCTATCTCGTTGCTCCCCTTGCCTTGGAAGGGGGAAAAAACCCCCAAGCCAGACGAAGTGAGTTCCCGGTTCGTGGGTCAGTAGGCGTCGCCGCATGAGGCCGAAGACGCGAGAGTAGCGCGAGGATGGGAAGGGAGGAGGCTAGACGAGCGGCCGCCCGGTGGCTTAACTGCCTTCAGCCTTCGCGTAACCGTAGCTGTGGAAGGTTTCGCATTGTGTCAAGGGGGGCGCACAAATGGCAGAGTGGGATGGATAATAGCTTCGAGTTTATGTTGGTAGCCCCGGTGGTGGTAGACTCCGAGGGCAAGCAATACGTAAGTCGCATTCTGTTCGCTCCCAAGCGTCCATTCCAATCTCCATGCTTGTGATAAGTCCTCGCCACCTCCTGCTCGTCGAGGCCAAAGCTGAGGTCAAAGGGCCAGCGCGAGGCACGAATAGAGGCACAGCACAGCTCAGCCAGAGTCAGAGTCAGAGCCGAACGGTATGGTTATCGCATTCGTAATAATGGCAGGGCTAAGAATAAGGTTGCAATAACAGGGACAAGTCGCAATTAACCGCCCAGCGCCATGTCGGTGTCGAATCAAAGAGGGCAGCAGTGTTGATTTCGGAGCAAGTTGCCGCGGCACTGGGCAAGCAGGCAGGAGTGAGGTTGGAGACGCCCCATAGAGACAGGTATCCGCATCGTGCTGCGTATTCGTAGACAGACACAGGGAGAGAGCAAGCAGGAGCACGTTTCGTTCTTCCGGCCAGAGTCCTGCCTGTCCTGACTACAACATGTCTGGCGATGGAGACGTGCCTGACTAAGGACATGTGGAAAATGCCTGCAAAAGCATCTCGGTGTTGAAGAGCCATGCTCCACCGGTGGGCCCTCTTTTTGCCTGCCCTGGCCATTCATGGCTCAGGGCCCGTTCTGGTTGGCTGCTTGAGTCTTTTGGCGACGGATGCCACGACTTTGGTTCTCTTTCTCGCTAACACTGGCCTGGTTCCTTGTCATTGTCCTTGCCTCACTGCAACATGGTAGGAGGACTAGCAATATCTGGTGCTCGCGGCAGGCGAGAGACATTGGCCGATTAATCAACAAGGCACAGGCTAAAGAAGATTAGCCACAATCAATTTACGGATATTCGTACCTTAGCTGCCATGTAGCACCTGCCAGTTGTGGTTGTTCAGGAACTCTACTGCATAGTACGAATACATTGCCGGACAAGCCTGGCAAGAAACAATCAATTGCACCTGCACCCTACGGATACGCATACAAAAGTTCTTGCGGTAAGACAAGGCAAGGCATCTGGCGAGTAATACATACCTGACGAGACACACAGCACATACGCAGTACCACGCAGTATCCGTACGGTAGACTGCATCCCATCATCCATCCCATGGTCCCTGCTCTCAAACATTCAAGCACCCACCACATTCCTTTCTCGTCGCAGCCACTGGGCAGTCATTCTGCTCGCTCAACCCCCGAACCTGGCACCGAGCCACACATACAGCGTACCCGTAACGACTGGCGGCTGGCTATTGCCGCTGTAACGAGTGGACGTGGTGGTTGGTGGCATCATGTACATGCGCTAGCCTCCTTTTGCCTGCCCTCTCCCGAGTTTCCCCCTTTCTTTTCTGCTCACATCCATACACTACATACGTACGTGCTTGCCGGGACAGGTGCTGCAGGCTCAGGAGCATGCTTCTAGACCTTTTCCTCGGGGCTGCTGCTAACTGCAGTTGAGGGATGACACATGGAGGGGGAGGAGGGGGAGGTGGAGAGGGAGTGAGGGGCTCTTCTCTTGCCGCTTGCCTCTTTGGTGAACCGTACCGTCCACGACCGGTGTTGGTGTTGGTGTCGTCCTTCACCGATATGCCGGTAGACCGTGGCACCGTGGCACCATGGCCCCGTGTCTCGCCCCTTTACTATTACAGCAGGGCAGAAGTATGGCCTCGGAATATCCGTAGAGGCCTGTCCTCCTCTCTACTATGGCTCGAATACCTTACCTGTCCGTACTACGAGGTCGAAAGCTGCACGCCACAGCGCGCCATCACCGTGAAGTGCATCTGAACTGAACCTTTTCCCTGCCGTCCGCTCTCCTCTCCGCCGCACCCCGTTTTCCACCACGCTCGTACGCCACCCCGTCTTGACTCTCCTCTCCTCCCCTCTGTTCCACGGCGCAGCCGAGGCCATGATTTTTCCTTCCCTCTTTTGCTGCACACGCATTGACGTTGTACATCACACACATTCGCACTCATCTCAAGTCTGTGCATGTCTCCCCGTCTCAACTATCGGCTTTACGCACACTTTTGTATTGTTCCGATCCACGCTTGCGCTCTGCCTGTCTCTCTCATACACAAGCGCACATACGCACACACAATACGAATGACCCTCAGTAAACTTTGAATTTCTATGTCTTCACATAGTGGCCGATCGCATTCCCAAACAGCTCGGACCAAAACGGAAAAACCTCCGTTCTGGTTGTGTGTCAAAGAGACTTTCGGCCATGTGGAGTCACACGCGCCTTGTCCCTACTTGCTACTCCTGTCCCAATCCCGATCTAGGTCATGATGGGTGATTAGCATTCGCGTCCCATCCTTCGTTCTAGCCGTACCATACCCATACCGTATTGTGTCTTTTGCGCAGCGCTACCATTTCACTTTACATCGCACTTTATCTTGCTTCAGGCAGCAAGCAGTAGGCATGTCTGAGGGACAGACACGGGCAGCAACGCACATCACAGCATTCGTATCAGCCCCTAGCAAAAGGTTAGGTTAGGTTAGGTTAGACAGGGCAGAGCGCCAGCACAACAGGCAGGACTGGACTGGAACTGGACAGGCCGCAGAAAGCAAGACAAGACGGGCGAGACAGAGTATCTTCCCATGGTGACAACCTAACCGTATCGCCAACCAGTCATCTTGCAAGTTGCACCAGCCTCAGCCGGGCTGGCCCTACTGACTGTCTAAGGTACTACTGCGTATGGTACGGTACGGTACGGTACGGTACGGGGTTGACGGCTGATTGATGGATGGATGGATGCGAGTCTATGGAACTCTGGTGCGAATTGCTGCCAACTCGTGACTTGAATGGAGGCACTGAGTTCCTTGTACGAGACGAGAGAGAGAGAGAGCCAAGGCCTCGCTTTGGCTTAGAGTTCTCGTCGTCTTCGTCCCGTCCGTTGGCCGCAGTCAAGTCAATCCCGTAGGTCCATGTTGTCTTGTCGCTGCTTCTGTGTCGACGACGACGTCGTCGTCCTTGTCGCCGCCGCTGACTGGGTTCATTACACTTTCTCTGTTGCTGAACCACATTCTCACATTCAATCTGCACTCATTCTGCTCTGCCACACGCCCATAGACAACACCCCTCTTTTACCCCCCCCCCCCCCCCCCCCCCCCCCCCTAACCGCGCACCTTGCCCTGCGTCCTTTCACGTCTCCCAGAAACCCCACCCTTCACCACACGCCCTCCCTTCTCCATGTTCATGATCCATCCACCTCATCACATCCCTCCACTCCCTGTGGGTTGGGATCTCTCCTCCGTCCACGCTACCTCCCCACGACGTACTCGGTCCCCCGTTCAAACCCATGCAAACTGTTCTGCTATTTTTTTTTTTTTTTTTTTTTTTTCCTGTACTGCTGCGTAGTATCCCGCCTCCCCTTTAGACCCAGCCTGGGCTTCTTTCCGCCCGTTTACCTGGCATATCCTTTCGTCGCCAAGCTGCTGTACGAGGCTAATGACTGCCGCCACGCTACATGGTAGTGTACATATTCACTCTGCATGGCGGTTGGATGCTTGCCAACGATGGAGATGGAGAGGGCAATCCCCCTCTCGTGAGTCCCCAGTCCCAGCACCAGTCCCAGTTGGTGACGGGATGCAGGTCGCATTACTGTTGCGAGTCCAGGTCGACCGTCGACCGTCAATGGAGGACCCGCCCATCTGTTTCCTCGTCTCGTTTTGCTGATGCCACGGCCCATGACTTGGATTGGACTGGGCTGGAACTAGAACTGACAACCTTCCCTCCCCTACGGAAACTCACTAACACTGATGACTTACACGCATACCCACGCACACCTCCCGCGCCGCACCACACACACCACGGCTTCTCTCTCTCACACACGGTCTCTCCATCTCTCTTGCTCTGGCTCTGGCTATGGCTCTCCTTCTCACACTCCCAACTCCAATTATTCCAACTCCCACCCCCCAGGAGACCCAGCTCCATCCCCAACTGCAGCTCCTCCTACCCATACCTTTTTTCTGCTCTGCTCTGATCCCACGCCTTTCCCACCTGCCACACGCCTACCTGGCCCTACCACGCACGCCTGCAGACACACTTTGCACTTGTCACTCTCTCGCCTCACTCCCATCCTCTTGTCACTCACACTCCCCCCCAAAACTAACTCTTGAGATCCCACACTCCCTGCCCGGGCTACGTACCGCCAATACGGACGATTACACTTTACAACCCATGCTTGACTATCCGTACCCGTACCTGAGCCGACCTGACCTGGGCATCCGCTCCCTCATCCGCCGCAGCAAGGCCAGTTCCTATAAGAGAACAGTCTAATCCGGGGTTGACGTCGACCTGCTTTTGGATCGAAGCATCTTGTACCACTTTACAATCCCGACAATCAAAAGGTCAGCTCCAGCTATACCCTGCAAAAGGCAACGCAAGCCAAGGCACAACGTCAAACAACTGTGCGCCTCTTTTTGGAGCCTCCCAGCATCCGTCATTCTAGCTCCTGTATCTACCTCGTTGCTGGACCCAGCTACTACTTATTAAACGTCGTTGCCCCCCTCCACCGACTGCCTAGTCCAGATCGGATCAGACCATCATATTATATATCATCTCTCATCCCCCAGCCTTCTCTCCAGAGTCTGCCGTGTCACACTCGCCTCCTTCTCCAAAGATCAACATTACATCTTCGCCTTCTATATATACATACACATATCACTCCCGCCTTCCCAACCTACAATGCTGTCCATCACACCCCAGGCAGACCACCACAGCCAGTCCCTCCTCTACCTCCCCTACAGACCGCTGTCTTCGTCGAACAACCGGGCCTCCGACCTGCCCTACCTCACCAGCATCGTCAGCACCATGGGTCACAGCCTCCACCATGCCGGCAACACGACCACGGCAATCTCTGTCAAGGATTCCGCCAGCGTCGCCCAGGCGCTTGAGATTGCCCGCGAGAGCCCTGACGGCGCATCAGACCCGACTGTTAGCAGCATCCTGGAGAGCGCTATCAGCTCGATCTGGGCCAAGGTCGCTGCGCAGCCCGAGACTTACGTCCTGACCCGCGACGAGTTCGCCGTCTTCAACTACTTCCAACACCGCTTCACCGGCAACAAGATCGCCATGGCCGCCCGCAAGCGCTACTGGGACAACGCCCGCGCGTGAAGTACGAGCAACGGGATACACTGAGCAATCTGCTCAGTTTTCTCTTTGAATCTACGGTTCCGCGCGCTTTATCAGCGCGCACTCTCACAGTTACTTTGGCATGAGTCTACGAGGTGTTTGGGAGGGGCGTTTTGGGGATAACAACGGGTGGCAAGGCTATCACCCGGAGGCAACGTCTTTCGTGTTCTCACAGAGAGTCGCCTCTCCCATCCTCTTTTCACCTCGGAAAGTGCCGCATATACCATCATCCACTATACCCAAGGATTCACCTCGCCAGCTAGGGACTCGGGATCTGGTAGCCTTGTCACGCCAAGCATGGTGCCGCGGAGGATTTCTGCCAGTTCCGAGGCGGGATGATGGGCCAGTCGGGGCAACAGCAGCCGCAGAGACGCTCGCATTCGTACCCCTGGGAAAGAGAGGAACCGGATCTGCACACTTGGTTGGACAAGACGACAAGCTGTACAGCGTGCATTTAGTCGCAGCTACGGTTGCTGCTCGCTGTGCGGTATTCGCCATACTGCAAGCATTCGATCCTCCAGAGCTCTAGGCCCCTGGTTAATCGCAGCACTCCGCCATCCGCCCGCCTGGCAGCGTTACCCGACTATCCAGGAGCCGGTCTTGGCTCTCTCGCGCCTCGGTCCCCTCATCCGTCCCATAATCTTATCAGCCCACCTGCATACCCACCAGACGCATATATCCGTTCTAATACCCGGTCAGCACCCACTTATCAGACAAAAAACCCTGGTCCGGGGCGTCACCAGCCAGAAAAAGTGGGGAACCCGGGTCCGAGCTCCAGACTCCAAAAAAGAGCCCCCAGAAAACCCCCCCTCAGTACCTACCGCAGGAAGACGTACCCTTCCCCGACCAAGTCCGAGATACTTGCTCTCTCTCAGTGTCTCCCTCTCCCTCTCATGTCATAGCTGTCCGCCGGCCCAGCGCGGCGGACGTCACAGCGCAGCCCGCGGGCGCAGGCAGCGGAGGGGAAAAGTCTCCGGCAGGCAACGAGCAATCCTCCTCAGCATGGACGACGTGGACTCACCGGTCTGCAGAATGCTGCGGCGCACAGCAGTCGGTCACTGGATGAACATGTTTCGACGAGCCTCCTGGTTCCGCCTATGCAGGCTAGCGCTTGGAGACGTCGCATATGTATGCGGCATGCAACTCGATACATTCGGTCGGTAACTCGTCAGCACAGGGTGTCTCAACGGTGGACTGGGAACACTGCGAGGTTTGGTGGGATACGACATGGAGCCATCTGCAACTGCAACAGTTGCGGGCATAGGCATACAAACGGCCGCAGCGGTGCACGTCAAGTTGGACGAGAGTCTGCACTTTTGCGTGTGCCACGATGATACTCGACCGCACGTTTGGCGTGGCACAGGCACTAGCCATCGGCTCCCATGTTTGGACGACGACCAGGCGGTGTCTTGTCTGTCGTTGGTTTCGGCCTGGTTGGTAACCGATCAGCCTTCAAGCCACCAGTGGTACCTTCACACCCCTCCTCCTTCCTTCCTTTCTACCTGTGGCTTGGCGAGCGCTCGAGGCGCCTACGCGAAAGCCGCTAAGACATTGTCGGGTCACAGCAAATTGTGCCACGGCTCGTCACACAGGAGGATCATGGGCGGACTTACTATTACACTTCATGTCTTGGGTCTTGGGGATTGGGGGTCATGGTGAATGCGTTAGTCGTGTGTTGGTTTGAAATTTTTTGGATTATTTGTTGAATGCAAAAGGCTATTTACAGAATCATCGTTGATGAATGTCCGGAAATGCGAATGTCGATGCGTGAAGTGGTGCCTGGGTGCTGCGATCTCACCGCAACGTTTTCGAGTGACATTTGCACACACGGACACGGACACCCTCATCTGCATGTAGCTTCACACTAGATGGCAGAAATCATTGGAGAACCATTGAATCATGACTCTTATGCCTACCATCTTAAGAGCGTCCGGTATAAGTGGGATGGCCCTTCCGGAGGTGCTGACTATTCATTCTGAAATCGGGTCTGGCAGCCCGTCGGGCCATCCATCTTCCTGCCCTCGCTGCTTGCAAAGATGAGGCGAGGTGGGAGAGGCCAGGCAAAGGCGGCCTCAGCTTGGATCTCTGGCTGGCTGGGTCGGGTCGTTTAAGGTTATAGGGTGTTTTGTTTGCTGTGCATGGCATGGCACGGCATGGCAGGTGCGCGACCGCGCCTCGCCCTCTCTCCTCTCGTTTTGGAGGTAAGGTAGGTACAGATGTACGGTGCCCAAGCAAGGGAAACACCCGACTTGTAAGAGGTGCCGTCCTGCCGCAGAGAGCAGCCACCCACATTGTTTGAGAGTTGCTCTTCCCGTCTGCGCACACAGTTCTCTCTCTCCTCGGAGAAGGGGCAGGGCGGGCATGATACTGATACATGATACATGATACGAGCGCAGCGCCGCACCCGGGAGAAAATCAAAGGTTAGGAGCGCGGAGAGAGAAGAGGAGGGCCAAGAAACACAGAGAGAGACACAAGACCACCTACCCTGAGGCGGCCAGCAATTGGGTCGCGGCTTTTGGATTTGACTTTTCACCTTCCACTTCAACCTCTCGCGAGAAAATTGTTTTCATTCTCCCCCATTCGAGTCATCTCCTAACCCAGCCCGGCGGCCTTCGCGAAACAGCCTCGTCCAAACCATAACTCAATATCTAATTCCACCTATTCTTTAGCCCGTCTTTTTAGTGCTCCTCTTCCGGATACGGCGGAGATCTTCTTGCCTTTACTTCAACCGGTCCCGCCCACCGTCCCGCATCTCAGGTGGCTAACACGACAACGTTGACTTGCGCCGAAAGGGACCTCGTAACCGCCTACCTTCTCTCGCATCCATCAGGACCACAACACACCACTTTTTTCTTCTTCTTTTGTTCTTTTTTTGTCTTGTCGCGCGCCGCCCGCATATCTGGCCTTACCATTGGACGATACTTTCAGGCCGAGTATTATCGTCCATCGTACTGGATTACTTGCAGCTTCAACGACAGCCGCCGCGCGGGATTAGGTAACGGCCCCTCGCGGTTTCCACGAGGAGGTATCAAATCGAACGAACGCACCTTTGCACCTGGTCACCGCGCTATATCATATCCCAATAATCAGGTAAGGCACGCCGAAACCAGACCTGTTGTGGTTCGGTCTTCCGCCTCCCCGCTCCCTTGCCCCCCGCCGCCGCCGCCGCCGCCGCCTCAAACCGTTATACTTCCAATAGATGCAGATCCACGTCTTGTACTCCGTCCTACTCTTTAGTGAACCAACCCAGACCGACTGCCCGCGCGCCCCTCACCTCCCCTTCGCTGCCGCATGGCGCCGTCTAAGCAGCCATGGGCTAGCTTTGCCCTTTCTGCGTCCTCGCTCAGCTGCTTGCACTGGCGCTTGCTTGAAGTTTGCTTTGGTGGCGCACGCCGGGTTGTGAATCCTTCATCTCCGTTCCTTCCTGACCGACCGCCTGGGATCCCGTGGCTTTGCACCATGTGCGCCCGCCGCCCTTGCTGCCCACCACTTTTGTTGCTTCTCCTCACAGGGGCCGTGGGTTTTTCTTCGTCACGCGGTTCTGACACCATTCACTAGACATCCACCCAAGCGAGACATAGGGCAGACAGAGACAGGCCTTAAGGCTGCAGACCGAGGGGCGTTTACGCCGCCCCCAGAGCCCAACGATGGTGGTCCTTTGGCCGCTCTCTCGGGCGCTTGCCTTGTCTCTCTTCTTTGTTCTTGGCTTGAATACGGGCTACGTGTCGTCACGTAATCTGATCTCGGAGACGAGATTGACAGACGATGGCTCCCGTCCGCAGGGAGTGCTTGCCGATACTCCGGCGCCAATGAGCCCTTTGCTTCAAGCAGACGAGGCTGCACGGGGCCAGCGGGCTCTCGACTGCTTCCAGGTGGCCCAGCCAGTGCTGGGCCCCAAGGGCCCCGTCTACCAAGAGGTACGGCGTGGCAACGATGACAAGGGGAAAGACTCGGCGGGTGCCTGCACGGTGCAATTGATGGATCACTCGTTTGGAAACAGCTTTGGCAAGCCCTTCGTCGGTAAGTCGCCGGCATTGCAGCAGCCTTTGTGGTGGATTAAAGTGGAAATAGGTATCCTGACTTGACTTGACTTGGGGTCTGATAGGCGACTACACACCTCCTGGGTGCGACTTCAACCGCGTCATTGTGAACTTTACTGCCACTTCTGCAGGCCGTCAACTGGACCGGCTGGCCTTGCTGTATCTCGGCGACGCGGAGGTATGGAGAACCTCCACTGCGGAGCCCAGGCTGGCGCCCGGAATCATCTGGACCTATTGGAAGGACATGACGCCGTATCTGAGCATGTGGAAAACCAAGCAGAAGGTGATATTCGACCTCCCCAACCTCATCGGTAAGTGTCGAGCGCCCCGTCCCCGTCCCCCGTCCCCCGTCCCCGTCCCCCGTCCCCCGGCCCTCCCCCGGGTTGCCCCCCGTGCGTGACCCGATGTACGTGCTTATTATTAGTTCACCACACCCTCCCTACAGCACTACGACAAACGTATGATTACTTTGCTGCTACTACTATATGCACTGCTCTGTCTGTATGCTGCTGCTTTCTGTTTTGCTCCCTGGTCGGTTTCGGAGATCTCGGGGTGGGGGCCAAAACGGCTAACGCTGCCAAGACGACAGATATACGGGGCCCTTCAATTGCACTCTAACAGCGACCTTCTTCAAGAGCGACGTGGTCACTGGCCTCGCACCACCAGCCGATCTCATCGTGCCCATCTCGTCCCGCAACGCATCATCCAATACAGGCAGTGCCTGGCAGGTGCCCGAGCGTGAGGCCGTGAGCACCGTCAAATTTCCGCGCAATGCCAATCGAGCAGTCTTCTCCGTCTCGGCCAACGGCCAAGGGACCGAGGAATTCTGGTGGAGCAACGTCCTCCAGAGCGATGCCGCGGCTTTCAATGCTACTGTCGGCATGGCCCCAGCCGGAAGCCCCTGGCGTGAGGTCCAGGTCCTCATCGACGACAAGCTGGCCGGCGTGCAGTGGCCCTTCCCCGTTATTTTCACCGGCGGAGTCGTGCCCAGCTTCCATCGCCCGGTTGTCGGTCTCGACGCCTTCGACCTCCGGGAACACGAGATTGACATCTCGCCCTGGCTTCCCGTCTTGAGCGACGGCAACGAGCACACCTTCAAGATCAAGGTTGCCGGCCTCGCCGATCAAGGTGACAAGACCTTTGTGAACACAACCGTCGGCAACTTCTGGGTCATCTCGGGCAAGGTCTTTTTGTGGCTTGACGAAGAAGGATCCGTCACCACCGGACGACCGCCTACCGTTGACATTTCCGAGCCGGACGTTAAGCTGACGGGTCGAATGCTGAAACAAAACTCGACCGGCGCAAATGAGTCCCTCGCCTTTAACCTCGAGGTGACGCGTTCCATCTCGGTCAAGGGTGAGGTCGTCTCAAAGAAGGGCACCATGAACCCCGTGTGGAGCCAGAAGCTGTCTTACAGCAACCAGGCGACCATCAGCGAGTTCGGGCGCAACGGCTTCAACAACTTCATAATCACCGGCACGGATGAGCTCAGCGGCCAGGGGTCTTACAAGTTGACGTACTCGTTCCCGCTGATTGTCGACCAAATCTCAAACATGACAGCCGCCGGCGACCTCAGCCTCTCGGCGACGCTATTCCAGGAACTGAAGTTGGAGGTCGAAGGCGTCGGCGTGTACCCAACCGGGCTTGAAGTGTACAACAACCCAAACCGCACCGAACGCCAGGGCAAACCCGGTGACTACAGGATAGCAAAGCTCTCGACCTTCCGCAACGGCACCGCCAAATTCAATATGCCGGCAGATATGAAGAGCAGCTCAGCCTCTGGCACAATCCGCCAGGTACTTCGGTTCAGTGGCGGTCGAGAAGGAGGAGCACGTGACGTGGAGCTATATTCGCGCCAGGTCCGAGCCACCAACAACACCGTCTTGTCTGATGAAGAAAAGTCTGCCGATAGCCAGCCGAGAGTGCTGCTATCGGAGGAAGTCAATTAAGATCGCCAGGGCGGACCGACCACAGGTTGTCGCAGGTGGGAGTCGTGTGGTTTCGGCAGGCTCCAGTGACAGTAGACAACCGCGGAGAACAGGACAAACAGACGTCTTCGGAGTCCGAGTTGGACCGACCAGCTGGAATTTTCCCAGGTTCTGAAGCAAAGTCTACTGAACGGCCCAAGTGCCCTTAGTGTCCAAAGCTAGAGGGAAACCCTCAGCCTGTCATGGCCAAGGTGAGAAGCAAGCGAGCGAGAGAGCAGCGCTGTGTGCGCGCGTGTGTGTGTGTGTGTGTGTGTGTCTCACGTTGTACTGCCGTTGGCAAGGTAGTCGAAATCGGGATTTGCTTTTTAAACTTTCGGGGTTAGGAAGCAAACGGCGAAATAGCCGTCAATCTCCCCCCATCAAAAAATCGAACCGATCAGCCATGTTTCGTTCGTGCTGGGGTGTTGGAACTGGATACCAGCCCAGGCCTGGTGCCAGGTGGTGTCAGGTTCAGAGAGACCAGCCTCAATGAGAGGACGGAGGACGGACGACGGGAGCAGGGAGGAATTAGGTTAGCACAGCCTACCATGCAAATTCCTCGGAATATCAAGCTTTACGGCGCGCCTGCCAAACCTCGCCTGTCCTTCCTCTGCCGGGAGCGATCGACCGCAGCTCATCAATCACACCAGTTCCGTCGTGTTGCAACTCTTGGCCCGGCGGGATATTGCTGAGACGAAAGGAGAGACAGAGGGACAGGCAGAGAGGCAGGCAGAGAGAGAGAAGGGCACACAAGACGGGAGCTGTGGACCAATAGGGAGAGGGCGAAACGAGCAGCGTCTCTTTGTGTGTTTGGTTGGTTGGCAGCATCAGCATCCATGGCGTATATCAGCAAAGCACAGCTCAGCTGGCAGCCATGGCACGACTTTTGTGCCCGTGGTGCCCTTCTCGTACGGTCGATCCCAAGTGGCCCTGTGCGGCGCCTCCACGCATATGCTTGAGGGTGCGGCATGCAGTGCCAAACTCTATTTCTACCACGGCAAATCACAAATCCCATCCTTTTGATGGGAAGAACAGCCCTTTCCTTCCCTTCCCGGACGCGATGCTCCACCTGCCACTCCCAAACCCAGCATCTGGCGTCCGCTACCGTCCCATCATTCTGCCTTCCTCTAGGTCCTCTGTGACGGTCGTCCCGTGGTTGGTGAAATCCAGCCAAGGCACAAGGCACCACCACCAACGACAACCGCATTGTCCCTGTGGGCAGCAATCCGCGGCGCTTCCCAGCAGTCAGGGCGACTAGCGGCGCACCGGCATCGATTTCAGCAACGAAGAAGGGGGGGGGTTAAAGGCATGCCCCAATGTGCGACTGCCTCAAGTTCAAGCCTCATACATCACATGAAGCCCGGCAGTCTGGGCACTACACCAAACAGCCTTCCAGCATACAGACAACGCGCAACAGATGGGTGGATGTGTTGAAGGGACGGGAATGTGGACGGGAGTCACCACACGGGAGAGAGGGAGATTCTCTCTTTCCCTTTCCCTTTCCCTTTCCTCCGTGCGTGCCCTCCCTTCCCTTCCCGCCCGTCCTTTCTCCATCTCGCTCTGGTAAAAACAGGGGCAAACCTACCTAAAAGGCACCCACTCACACGTCGATCGTCAGATATACCCATCGCACGTATCCGTACGTACTATATAAAACAAAAGAGGGTACTTGCGTACAGTACTGCCAACACTGCGTAGCACTGGCGCAAAGCAAGCAAAACCTTAAGATCCATGCTGGAGGGGGGCGATTTACGCGGTAGCCCTGGTCCAATGGACAGCTCCTTCCTGCTTCTCACACCAAACCTTGCCCGTCGTCAGATGTCCAACCCGTCGCAGATAAGCTTTGCGCGTGCTATTTTGTCATCCCTCTTTCTGCCCATCATCGAGGACGTGGGATACACACCGACGATCGATCCCCATCCCCTCCTCCCGCAGCCAACGAACCATGCTACTGTAACCTGGGTGCTATGCAGTAGTTTGTTAAGTACGGTGTACGGAGCGGCCGCCTCTTGTCCTGCAACGTCCAAGATACTTGTTGGAGGAAAGAAAGTCTTTGGCGCCTACCAAACTATGTATCGCTCGTTCATGATATTGGGGGCGTTTCCCGCTCATCAGCTCGTCTTGGCGGCGCCGTTCCAAACCCCCTCAAACCCCTTTTCCGGTTTTCTTTGTGTGTATTATGACCAACGCTGTATATCAAAGGTACGGAATACGGGTATACCAAGAAGGCCAAGCTTTCTACTCACCTGGTACGGCGCGAGTAAGTGCAGCCTGCAGCAGCAACAGCAGCAGGCGGGACCGATTCTCTCGGACTTTTCGCATCGCGTACTGCGCGTCGTATCTCGTTCCTGCTTCGCGGGGGTAAAGGGGGGGGGATGAAAGATGGATGAATGGGGCGGCGCACAAATGACCCGCGTTGCCCAGTCTGCCGAATCTGGCAGAAGTTCAGGTGAACCGGGGATAATCATTGGAGGACTAGGCGGGTTTGGTGATCCTCTCAATACCGCTCCTGCTGCTGCTGCTGCGCTGCTGATGCGGTGCGCTGCGGTGTAGTTCGGTGCTGCCCCATCCGCCCAATCCCTCGATCCTCTCCCGCGCCCCCCTGCCGCGCTGTTGGAAGTTCATCAGGGCGGGCATCGGGGGTCGCAGCAGCCAGCAGCCAGCAACAGGCAACGCTTCCCAGGGGGCCGTGGAAAGAAGGTTTAGAGCCGCCGTGGGTGGTGCAGATGCGGGCCTTGGAGATATGCACGGCACGCACACCACACGCACACCAGCAACACGGGAAACGCGAAGCGCGGAGCTCTGCGGAGTCAAGGGGGTAAGCAAGCAAGAATGGGATATGTATGTTCGTTGGAACAAGCCGGGGGGGGGTCACAGTTCGATTCGATGAGATGTGGAGGAGGACGAGGGGGGGCGGGGAGGGGGGGAGGGGAGGAAAGGGAAGATCATCACGCAGTAAAGTACATGGCGGGTGTCTACTTACACATGTACACCTACCTACCGACCTGCCAGACACGCAGATGGGCAGCAAGAAGCACACGAGGTAGACACACATACACACACACCGGACACGCAGCATACATGCACATGGTGCGGGATGCAGGCCCGGTAAGGTCAAGGAAAGGAACAGGGAGGGTGTATGCCGTCAGCAAGTCAGCAAGTCAGCAGGCGGATGAGGCGAGGCGGGCAGGGCTACAGGGCGATGGGTAAGGCAAGGCCAAAGGTAATAAGCGAAGGTGTGGTGTGGTGTTGTCGTTGATGCGGTTGGAGTTGGGTGTTTGTTCCCTTCCTCGGTGGCGGCGTCGGTGGTCCCGTCGTCGTTGGGTGGGTACAGGCACCGGGGCATGCAAGCGCCGGGCCTGGCAGGACCGCCCACCCTCTCTGTGTCTGTCTTGCCGCACTTTCTCACGATGTCCGCCTTTTCCACAGGTGTCTGTTCTAGAAGGTTTCTTTCCGAGACGGACCTGAAGAGCCCGGGGCGGGTTCTGGAGGCTGGGGTAGGCCGGCTCGCCGACCATGTTGCCTTTTTTTCTGCTCCCCCCCTTTCTTTTGTGCTGTATTCGCGTGCCCGTTGCAAGCAAGCGCCACATCTCTCCCAGTTTGAGGTTGTGAAGAGTGACGAACCTAGGAGTCGGGCAATATACCGTAGAGTAGGTCACTTCTCGACATCTCTCTTGCGCTCCGTCCTCGCGTTTTACCCCCCTTAAGCAACATCAATCGCGCGGCGCGCGGAAATACTGTCGCGCGGTATGGCAAGTCCGCAAGCACGCGCCCGCTAAACCACAGCGGCGCGAAGTGTAACGACTGGTCTTGTTGGTGTCGGTGTCAAGGTCAGATCTTTTGTTTTGCCTTTTCTCCAAAGTTGCAGTGAGAGAGAGAGAGAGCGTAGAGTGGTAAGAAGCGAAGCGGTCAAGCCACAAGAGGCCGTCCAAGGGGGACAGAGAGGGGCGTGACCATATCTAGGTGTCAACTCTGCATGTAAGCTAGCAGCGATCCGCCTATGCGATGCGGGTGCGATGCCATTCAGCCGTTGGGAAAGCAGATTGCTTCATGTTGTCTAGACTCTGCGGCCTCTGTGCCTGTCGTCGGGACCGAGAACGGCTATGGCGGCTCTCCCAAGACGCTACTGCAAGAGAAAGTTGGAGGAGAAGAGCAAAAAGAACGAACCCGCATGGCTGCTGCGTCGCTTTACGCAACGCAGGGCACGAAAAGCAACAGATCAGAGGACGGACGGGCCCATGGTGTGACGCTGGTTCACCTCTTGGTTCAAGACTGACAAAACCCACCCATGAGACGGGTTTTTGGAGGGGTGAGAGAGCACGCAGCAGGTAGGTAGTCTTTTTGGCTTTGGGTGGCTTAGACTTGAGGCGGCCCAAAACCTTATTGACGAAAAGGAGTAGATACATCAATAAGCGTGGCGTCTAGTTTCGAGACGTGGTAGGCTCTGACGCTGCTGCTCTCTCGCCTAGCGGGAATTGCATCTTTTCCACCACACACCAACGACAGAGTCCGAGACCAACTTCAACCAGTGCGACCAAGCCACATCTTCCTTCCTGGCCCCCCCTTTCGGAGTGTGTCCGACGCTATACGTCCTCCAATATCTCGGTTCAGCTATAGACGCGTGTCACTCACCCTGCCATATGACTTGCGGTCAAAAATGATGAAATTAGAGTTCATGTTGCCCCGGGCGGCTGCGGTGCTGGGCGGTGTGTGGTTGTCTAATGTTTCGCGGTATAGGCCCAGATGAGGAAGAACTGCACATGCGGTACAACATCAGCCGCTTTTTTTTTTTTGCTTTTTTGGCGGGAGAGATTAAATTGATTGCATGGCACTACTGTTCAACGCCGTTGATTATCCGTAATCAGGGCAAAAGTACATCAAGTATTGACATCGACTCTAATCTGGGGAAATGGGGTAAAATTGACATGGTAAATGGCGGGTTTGGCAAGGCAGAGCGGGCGTCGCGATGCATGACATATGCCGATGACATGTTCATCCCGTCCGGGCGGCATGCGTCATAGCTTCTTCTTCCTCCTGAAAGCCTTTTGGTCCTTTTTCGTTCCGCTCCCATGGCCAGAGATATGTTTTTAAGCTTTGCTGATTTGAAAAAGGAAAAAAAAAGAAAGGGGGTACTCTGCCTCGGCCCGTGTCTCTTTGGTATGTTGGTCTCAAGAAAATAAGACGTATGATATGTGACAAAGGCTGAAGGAAGGAATGACTTTCGCCTGTGCCAACAAACTTTACAGGGACCCGGGAGATAAGGAGAGACAGGCTTTCTTCACTCAGGCGGGCCGTGCAAGAGAGAGCGAGAGAGAAAGAGAAGAGGTTTTGCGCAAGACTGAAAAAAGGCTGGGACGTTTGGTATGATGCTGATGATGAGCATAGGGGGGAGGAATATCAGGCGGCCGCCTCTGCTAGTCTTGTCTGCTGTAAATGGGCAAAACTCTAAGTTATCGAAGTTTGCTTTTCTACAGGAATGAGAAAAACCTTTTTCTTCCTTCTTGGGGGCCGTGGTGTCGTTGGAGTTATGAAGTAGGGGTTGGTGTTGTTGTTGCTGCGGTGGTGGTTTGGATTTTTCCGTGGTCTGCGCGCGCCACACCCTTCCCCAACCGTGCTACGACTGTACGTAGTCTTAAACTTCCCTCGGCAGGCAAGCCAGCGAATGCAAGGTCCTTTCTAAAACTTGGAGAATTTGGAGAAATGAGGGGATAAGGGGGGTATGAGAGGGAGTGTGAGGGGACGATGGGCGTGGGATGTGTCGTCCCGTGCTTTCTGTACCGCTAGACTCTACCGTCGATGGTACAAGCCAAGGAGGTAGTGAGGGTGTACATTTGAGAAGAGAGTGAGAGGGCTACAAGCGAGGTCTGCTAGCCTTGCTCGAGACCAGACCGGACTATCGTGGGGGGCGTGTAGTAGTAGCAGGTAGTAGTTAGTGATGTTCGTCGGAGTATATTCCGATTATCAAGCAATGCGGCCTGGGTTATGGTACTGGACTGGGTGACGGATGATGGCAGGGGGAAACTCTGAATTTTGGAGAGGAGGGGCGTGGGAAACCCTTCTAGGGACTCAGCGCTGCCTTGCTAACCGAACTATAATTCTCTCTCTACTTGTAGTCAGAGATGGATAATCAGACAAGACAAATGCAAGGGCAAAGGCAACAATGGGACCACCAAAGACTTGAGAGGAGGAGGCGGGATAACAGGGAGATTGCGATTCCTGCCGGTAAGTCTCGAAAATGTCAACTTTCTTTTCGCCGCCGCCATGGTCCAAATCGTCGTCAATCCCCCCCCCCCATTCCTTATTTCCATCTTTGCCCCCTTCAGGTTGCGTTTCGAGGCGTGGATGGTGTGGGATGAACCCGAACTCTATCCAACGTGCAATAAGAACAAAGAAGGTTTGGAAGGCTCAAACCTGCAGGTGTCGAAGAATACCAGCGTAAAGGCGCGAGCGAAGGTTACAAGTTACATGCGTCCAAAGACCGCGGGAAATTTGGTGAGTGAGGAGGGAGCCAAGAAGGCGAAGACGTGCAGCGTACGTTTCGTCGGGTTATCGGTGGTCCCTTGGGCCCTGTTCTGATCTTCGGTGACTTGCATCTGGTGTTTTTCTCCCTCTCCCGTCCAAGGCCCATCCCTCTTTCGCCATATTTAGAGCATCTCAAGATTCTTGGAGTGGTCAGGATTTTAGGTGCAGAGCTGTGTTCGAGGCGCGGCAACCCCTGTGATCTGATCATGGCAGAATCGCTCGATTGGGATATACGAGTGTACGAGGCCTGAGATCGCAGTACGCGGCGCAAGACGTGGCGGCGTGTATCGTGAGTTTTTTGTCAGCATCACTAAGACGTTCCCGCCCTGACCAGGTGGACAGAACGCCAGACACGCACACATCGGACAGCGGTCAAAAAGTTTCCCCAGACCCGCGTCGTGGCTCAGTTCAAGCGCCCACATCCCGCGTATAGAGGTCCTTTTTTGAGTTCGGCAGATGTCAAAGAAAAAAGGGGACTGCGAGAAGGGGCCAGACGGCATCGCACTCGCAGAAAGCTGAGGACACACGGCCGGCGGAGGGCGAGAGCCGGCTGTCCCGGAGACTTTCGTCCGTGCCGAAAACCAAAAAGATTGTCCCCACTGGATGGGCTCGCGCCGAATACCGCGGGCCTTGCCCCCCCCTTCTCCCGCGCAATCTGTTCTCGGCACGGGAGACGTACGTAATCACAGCTTCTCCCCCCCCTGGAAGTTGTCTCGTCTGGAGTTGTCCCGTCCCGAGCCCTCGAGTGTATCGTCTGATGTGGTTCGAGACGTCCCAAGATCCGAGCCCGTGGCGGGGTCGACCGGCCAGTCGTCAGTCAGTCGTCAGTCGTCCAAGGGCGAGTAAACGCTTAGCCGTGGATGGGCCCCCCGCGGCGTTGATGACTGTCATCGTTCGTTGAAACTGACACCAACCTCATTCAGGGTCCAATGCCGCTGCCTGTCTCCCTGTATCTCTGCGATTTTGACTTTGCACGTCTCACCGCACCAACGGAGCTGGCTTCTGCTTCGAGCTATGGATGAAGTCTCGACCTCGATCGTCTTTGCTTCTTCTTGTCAACCTCGTCTCCACCTCAAAAGCTCGAGCTCGAGCTCGAGGGGTCTCCAAAGATTATACTTTGTTCTTTTCTTGGCGCTTGTTTCCATGAGGCTCTGCATCACCACGCCCGAGGGGTTGAACGAAATAATCGCCGAGGTTTGATATTAGGTGTACGAGTATAGTGTGTGTGTTGTTTCCCATAACGCACACCACGGAGATGGCTTCCACTTCGGGACAAACGTCTCGCCGCCTTTGCACCCCGGGACCCAGATTTTATGGTTTGGCCATTCCGGACTCTTTGAGATTGTGTGAGGCTCTGCTGTGCCGTGATCGCCGGAGTTCGAGGGGGACTCGGGAGCTTGCAGGTCTCCGAAGAGCATGGTTCAATGTCGCCGGAGTCGCGCCGTGTTCAACTTTGACAATGCTTGCTGAGTTGCCGCTACCGCACTAGATATGCCGATGAAAATGTGTCTAATATACCGCACCCCTTGTTTCGAGTCCAACCCGCTGTCATGTAGATCTAGAGCGGTCGGGACACATACGATGTAGCCCGTCGTCGCCTTTGGCCAAGCCGGCATCCGCAAATCCACGCCCTCCCGCTGGATGTACCCAAGAACCCCCACACCCATTTCCATCTCCAACGCACCCAAACTCCCATGTTCGCATAACCTGACGCTGTGACATGGCCGATCGATCAACGTGTCTTCCCATGTCCATGGCAGAGTCGACCGTTTTCGAAATATTTGCAAAGCTCTCCGTTCGTCAAAGACGGAGATGAAAGAGACGCCTAGAGGAATAACGGAACGCCAAGGAGATATCATCAGTCCGCCTCGGCTAATTGCATGATCAGCCTGGCCGCCATGTCCAGGAACGGGAAGGGACTTGTGACGTCCTTCTCCTCGAGCAGCCTCCTATCAGCTGTCTCGTACCCAGAGCACTTGAAGTCCACGAGGTAGACCCCGTGTTCCATCTCGTAAATCTGAATGTCCAAGTGCAACGCCACGAAGTCCCGCTTGACATTGTCGTCTCCAACGACATGGTAGCTGTCTGGAGTCTTGGATCCCTCGGTAGGAGTAGTCGATGTCTTGTGCAATGCTATGGAGACTTAATAACATACTAACAGGTCATGAGCATTGGCGACTTACTTGATGTTTCCCATCGAACATTGATATGCCACGGGTCGGCTGGAAGTTTGTACCTCTTGAGAGGGTCGATGCTTGCCGTTGAGTCGTTGGCCCCCTGGGATGCGTAGTCGTCAACAAAGCTGCCCTCGTTGCTGGGCTGGTCTGCCTCCGAGCCATGCATCTTTTCGTAGTCCTCGTCTGGGACGTAGGTCGCCCCCAGCTTGTTAAGCGCTTTGTGGATACAGAGGAGAGCTTCCCAAGGGGCGTTGCGAGATCGAATACCAAACTGCCACCGGACCGGTTTTGTCTTCTTAGTTGTAGTCACCGGCGTCATACTCTGTGGCCGTGTCTTGGAGTCGTCGAGCCGGACTTGGCTTCGAGAATGAGGCTTCAGGTGGCGGGCAGTCTCTTCCCTCTCAGCGTCTGTGCGAGACGCGGATGGCTCGTTGACCACAATCGTAGGAGTCGGTTGGTCCACGATGCCTGCCTTCGCACGCTCTATATACTCCTTATGATAGGTTGGCAAACTGCTGGGCAGGATACCGATCTTGCTGATGTACGGCCGCTGTACACTAACGCCGGATGCACCAGACCTCGCTGACGATGCGCTTGGAAGCGGGCTATTTGAGTCCTGATCGACGGAAAGTGATGACATGGCCTCTGTACGAGAGGATGGGTCAGAACTTATGCTAGGCCCATGGGGTCGGATCTGCTTACCATTCACCTGCATGAGCTTATACTCACGAACAATCATGTAGGCGTCCTTGATAGCCGAGGGCTCCGCGGCTTGCAGGGCCTCCTCGACATCCTTCTTTCCGTAACCCATGGTCTTACTGATCTTCTCCGTGACCTCATTGTGAAGCTTCTCTTGGACTTTGGGAGGGGCGTTGGGCGCGATATCGCTCTTCTGGATGGCCTTGTTAGGATCCACGCCCGTATTGTAGAACTCCTCCACAGGGGGTGCAAGGTATGGCGGCAAGTCGGTCATGAACCAAGGGTCCTGTCGGATGTCCTCAATGGTGGCACGTTGCACGGGGTTTACGACTAGCATCTTCTTGATCAAGGTCGCGGCGCCAGCGTTCATCCACTGAGGAATGCTGTAGGTACCGCGGGCGATCTTGGCAAACAAGCTGGGGATGTGCTCGTCGTCGAACGGCAACCTGCCCACCAGCAAGACATAGAGGATCACGCCACAACTCCACACATCTACCTCGGGGCCAGCGTAAAGCTTCCCGCCAATCACTTCTGGAGCGGCATAGTTGGGACTTCCGCAACTTGTCTTGAGAAAGTTTCCGTCCGTCATGATGTTACTTAGACCAAAGTCGGCAATCTTGACGTTCAGGTTGTCATCCAGCAATAGGTTTTCAGGTTTCAAGTCTCGGTGTACGATTTTGTGGCGATGGCAGTACTCGACGGCGCAGAGCATCTGTTGGAAGAATCGGCGAGCCTCGGGTTCCTTCATGCGCCCATTCTGTACGATGTAGTCGAAGAGCTCGCCGCCGGCGTATTCGAGGACCATGATGATCTCATTTGGTGTCTTGATCACAGTATATCTGAGGACGCGAGGGTCAGCCAGGGGGTTCGGCGATAAGAGCAGTTTGCTTGCATGTGACATACAACTTGATGATATGAGGGTGTCGCAGGAGCTGCAGATATTCGATCTCGCGCTCGACGCGACCAGCCATGTCTCTGCTGATGAGCTTCTTTCTGGCGATGATCTTGAGCGCGACCTGTTGGCCGGTGCCATTATGAATAGCCAGCTTGACCTTTCCGAAGGAGCCCTCGCCGAGTGTCTTGATGATCTTGTAGGCGCCGATACGCTGCTCCGTCTTCATCTTGTCCCGCAGCGGGGCGGTGGTATCGATCGGAGGAGCCATGTTGAGGGCGTCGGGTGGTTGAAGGTGGTCGTGAGCTCCGGCGGCGGCACCAGCGGCGGCACCGTGCTGCTGGGAGCGTCGACGGATCTGGGAGGGCGAGAGGCTGATATGGAGCTCCTCCTCGTCGAAGCCGGAAGCCATGTTGTCGGTCGGGGGGAGGGGGGGGGGCTCAGGTCGTTTTTGTTTAAATGGGCTGTGGCCGGAGCAAGCCTTGGACTTGGACCACACAAGTGGGCATGACGAAGTTGGATTGTGGAGGGGAACATCGACGGGTGGAGGGCTGCCAAGAAGCTCCCTGGTTCGCGGCAGACCTTTTTTTCTCCTCGCCAGCGGGCACGTTTGGGTAGTCCAGGCACCTCAGGAGCACCTCAGAAGCACCTTACAGACAGGTCGCCCGCCCGCTGTGGTGGGGAGATGAGCCGGTCTGTGCATTTTCGTTCCCTTTTTGGGCTGCCTTTGGGGGGAGATGGAGGGGCAGCTTCCCACTGCCTACAGGGCATCCGGCGTGTCTCAGTGGACAGCGATATTGTTTACAGCAGTCGGGGGCCGCTGTAATTGGTGGGACCATTCTTCGTGGAATCGGCGCGAATCAGCCACCATACATACCATTGGGCCACCACCCAGTCAGTTGTCCTGGAAGCTGCAGTTCTGTCCGAATCATGGCCCGATTCCATCACGCATGTTGGGCTCGCCTTGGCCGCTTGCAAAGCGCATTCAATCAAAAATGGTTGAGCTCGAAGAATGCCGTTGCCTGTCACATCTTGCCCCCTCAAAATTTCCCCCGATGGTGGTGAGCACACGGTTGAGAAGTGACAGATCATAATGGAAGCTGAGTGAGCCGACGCGCCTGAATGCCCTGAACCGTCTCATGATCGCTTAAAGGTTGTCTTGCATGTGAGAATAAGGTAGTCGTCAACGGCCAGCGTCGATCAGATGACAGCTCTGCCAAAGCCCTCCACTGCCAACAACAATATCATTGCCAATCATAGCTGGTACCGTAGCTGAAGAGAAGTCTTGTACAATCTGTTTCGTTTCTTGTCTAGCATGACCTCTCCATTGCGACCCTTCGATACACCACCACTCTTGGCTACCCGGAATCCCCAGTTTCCCTTGACTCAAGGAAAATGAGCCCAATGATCGTCGTGGTCTGCAGGTCATCTCGATGACAGGCCTGCAACTTCATACAAGGCACTACAGCGTCTCCGCGCCGGCTAAATTCCCCAAAATAGCTCAAGGAGCGTGGTTCCCTGTGTCCCGATATCGCCAAATGCCCTCACATCGCGTATTAATCAACTTGTCAGTCCAGCATTGCCGCGAGGGCACATATTGTCAGGATTGTATCTGCAAGTGTGTCCCAACCGAGAAAACTCAACCGGCGGTCTGGAGAGCATGCATGCGTTCGCTTCCATTAGGACTCCTTTCGTCCACGTACAGCGGGAGTTGAACACGGGGTTGTGCGGGGTGGAACTCAGTCTGCAGGACAGAAGAATCTGCAGCGACTCCAGTTCCGAGGTTAAGAGGATAACTCACGATCCCCTCCGGGTGCTTGTTCCTTGCTCCAAAACCAAGCCAAGTGGAGGTGAGTGGATGCTCAGGATCCGCGGAGCTACCTACTACCCAACCCCTTCGTCCAAGGTCGCAGCGGATCCCAAGAATAGCAGAATCCGGCGAAAAGGATGAGATCGTCTTGCGCAAGTTTCTGTAAATCAAACACCCTGCCCTTGGTTGCCAGTCATGATAGGTGCGAGGTAGCTAAGATTACACGTCGAGTTACAGTACTGTACAAGTCGAAGTTGACCACTGGGCGCTTGTATAGCATCAATTTTGCAGGTCTGTCAAGGCTATCGTGCCTTATCCTTCTCGTCTTCTTGTCGGAGCCTCTCCTTTAGCTTGTCTGTGAGGTAAGGACTAAGTCCGAGCCTGCAGATTGTCAGGTTAGTTCATTTCAACTTTTCTCGCCAGGACAGGCAACTCACATTCCCTCATTGGTGATGATCCGATAGGTGCCGCTAGGTTCGAGGTTGCCAATGATGTTTCCGCTCTGATCAACCTCAACGCTGCCCAAAATGTCTTCAGGCCAGGCAATACGACCAAAGTCTGGAGGGTTTCTCGAGTCGCTCAGGTGGACGTAACCGCCGTGTCCTCCTCCTCCGGCGCCACCACCGCCGCCGACCTTACGCGAGCCTCTTTTGCTCTTCTGCGCAAAGAAGACGCCTCCAGATCCCAAGTTGGCTCCGCCAGGACCGGCAAATGCAGCTGCCTGTGCGAGCAGGTCCTTGTCCTTGTGCGCATGCTCAGCGAGGACCTCGTAGAGGATCTTGGTAAACGTTCCGTTCTCGATGAATGACTGCGGCGTGGGAGGATCCCTCGTAGAAAAGCCTATGGCTATTCTTTGGTTGGGCGGCTCATCTTCGAGAAATGACAGAAGGAAGGAAGCTCGCGACGCATCCGCAGGGAACACTTTCTACGGCGTTCGGTCAACTTACAACTGTGAGAATTGCGGTGACAAGAAAACAAGATTTACTCACAATAGATGGGTTTGACGCCAAACTAGAGACAGAGCGCAAGAAGGGAGTTCTGTACCTCGGGAGGAAGCGGGCTGCTGGGGCCAACATTTTGAGCAATTGTGGTGCAGAGCATGCGACCGTTGAATGCACTTCGCCTTACCTTTGAAGCTTTTTCGTCGAGGTAACAGCTCCCACTCCTCCACCCAATGATGACGGCATGCTGGAGTCTCGAGGGGGAGCTGCAGCCACAGGGAGCGCACAGCCGTAGAACGTCCAATTGGGGGGAGTGTGGCGCATGGACCCTGGCGCGGTTGAGGGACACTACGTATACGCGCTCAACTTTCGAAAACGCGGTACGAGACGCGTCTCAATTAAACATTCCCAATCCACGACGAGTGACGAACATCGACCTCTGCGATTCATTGCGACAGCCGCATCTCGACAACGCAATTGACGCCTTCGCCTTCGATCAATCCCAAACTCGACCTCACAGAAAATGGATCCTCCACCGTCGATCTCTCCAAAGCGGAAGCAGGTGCCTATGGCCAACATCTTCAACACCAAGACACCTGCCCCTCCTTCGTCCTCCGCGATACCCTCGTCCTCTCCCGCATTCGGCACTCCTGTACACCCGCTCAAGCCCTTCAAGGTTTCTGCGCCAACGAAGCATGCTATCCTTCCCATCATTCTGCCACCAGCCACTCTCAGACCCCTTGCCTTCCGAACGTTTACGAAAAAGCACAGCTTGACTCTCACGTCAACGGCGCTTCAAGAACTCGCAACATTTATAGGCCGGCATTGCGGCTCAGGGTGGCGTGAAGAGGGTTTGGCCGAGAAGGTTCTTGAGGAGGTGGCCAAGTCTTGGAAGAATCGAAATGGCGGCGTTATTGTTGATGGAGCGAGTTCGGAACTCAAGGACATCTTAAAGACCTTGGAGGGCAACATGAGCGGGGGCAAGATCGTCACTGGTGCAAGGGGTTTGAGCCGGCAGAACAGTCTTCTGCTCGAGCCTGGCCAGGATGCAGACTTTTCAAGCACGAGGTTGGGTCTGCGGCCGGCGCAATCTGCTTTGGTACGGGAGGACAGCCAACAAAGCCTTGGCATATCAAATCTTGGCGTCGAGGAGGAGGACGACGACGACAACGTGAAAGATGCCAGGAAATGGCTGAAGGTCATCGACGCCTACGAGCAACCCAGGTTCTCTTACAACGTAGCCAAGAAGCATTTCGAAAGGTGAGCGCCCTTCTTCGTTGGCTCCAGCAAGCTTTCTGACCAGATTCGCAGGGATACTTCGAAGCCGTCTTTACTGCCGTCGGCGTCGCACAAGACCGCCCTATTTCGAAACAGATATAATGTCATCCACCAAAGGTTACTACGAAATGAGTCCTTTCACACATCGGCCGTGGCGAGCGCAAGAGCGCCGTCGCTCAAACACTCGTTATCAAACCAACAGAACCACAAGATTACACCGATCGCAAACATGCTGGGCCGGCACGGCAGCCATCACATGCTTCTCGGCATACTGAACGTTCTACCAGCAGGAGGGCTTGCCATAAGTGATCTAACAGCTACCATCGCCCTAGACCTATCTCAAGCTGTTGCGATTCCTGAAGATTCGGCCTGGTTTACCCCGGGTATGATTGTACTGGTGGACGGCGTTTACGAAGAGGAAGAAGAGTCAGTTGGCAAAGGCTTGAGCGGGAGCAGTGGTGTTGGTGGCACCCTAGGTGGCAGATTTCAAGGTTTCTTCATCGGACAGCCGCCATGTGAGAAAAGGAAAGCGACACTGGGCGTCAGCGGACCCGACGGCGGACAAGACCACACCATAGGAGGTGGATTCGGCTGGATTGACTTCCTCGGTGTTGGCAGTGAACGAGCGGTCGGGGCACGCATGCGAAAACTCGAACAGCGTCTGCTTCCCCGTCACTCCGCCGAAGAGGTTCCTAGTCGTGGTAGGATGGTCATTCTTGGCGAGGTGAACCTCGATCAGCCGCGAACACTGCAAGCGATGCGCAAAATTCTGGCCCTATACGCTGCTGAGCCTGAAGGCTCCAGTCCGATGACTTTCGTCGTCACCGGTAACTTCACGCAGCACGCCGTCCTCGCTAGGGGTGGCAGCGGCGGCAGCATCGAATACAAGGAATATTTCGACGCCCTAGCGTCGACGCTCTCGGACTATCCCACTCTTCTTCAGTCATCAACCTTCGTCTTCGTCCCAGGGGATAATGACGGCTGGGTTTCCTCCTTCACAGCAGGCGCTGCGACCCCATTGCCTCGGAAAGCCGCGCCGGACGTCTTCACCTCCCGCATCCGCCGTGCATTCGCCGCCGCGAATGCAGAACTCGGCGCCAAGGGGGATGGGGAAGCCATCTGGACGTCCAACCCTAGCCGTCTGACGGTGTTTGGCCCGAACCATGAGGTTGTTGTCTTCCGCGACGACATTTCAGCCCGTCTCCGCCGCACAGCCGTACGCCTCAAGACATCTAGACAGAAGGAGGGAGAAGAGGGAGACGACGAGAACGCGGCAGCGGACGACGTTGTCATGGCGGGCAGCGACCCCGTGGAAGAAGGAGACGGCGCTATGGATGTAGACATGCCGAGTGAGAAGCCTACCGCCAAGGAGGTCGCATCGAGCCTTTCACAGGATATCCACACGGCGCGGAAGCTTGTCAAGACAGTGTTGGATCAGGGATACCTCGCACCATTCCGCCAGGCTATCCGCCCTGTGCACTGGGACTATGCTACAGCACTGCACATCTACCCGCTACCAACATCCATGGTTTTGGTCGACACAACAGCACCTCCTTTCTGCGTCACGTACGAAGGTTGCCACGTAATGAATCCCGGCAGTATCTTGGTTCCTGGCAGGACACGCGTTGGCCGGTGGATAGAGTACGAGATTGGCAAGATTGGACGGCTGAGAGAGACTACGTTTTAACAAGGAAATCTGCCGGAGGTAATTCGTGGTTTCTCCTAGGGTAGTTCAATGGGCTCAAGCATAGGCCGGCGTTATGGGTGTAACGACTGATGCAGCTAGTTGGGATAGAAAGATATCCTGCAATACGTTTCAATACCATATTTGACCACGCACAAACACTTTTTTTTCCCCCTCAACGTCCGGTGGCTTTGAGGCGTCTCCCTGCGAGACTACACATCTTTTCTTCCTTTCCGTCGGAGTCAGAATGGGAGGCGGAGCGGAGTGGGATGAGACGGGCAGTGTCCGAATGGTGGCTGACGATGTCGTCGTTCTACTTATACGTGCGGGCTGGCATTGGCCGCCTCCTCCTGTTGCTGCGGAGTAGAGGTCCGTAGTCGGCAGGTCGGGTCGTACAGGACGTGGTGTGACCGAATGCTGCCTTTGCGAGTCGCCGAGGTGTGGTCGAGTCTTGGCAGGCACAGCGACATCTCAGTGGAAGGTCACAAATCAGCTTGCCCCGAGGTGGCATTCAGTCTGCACCCAACAAGACAAGGTGGGAGAACAATGGGAGAAGCAAGCATGCTGCGAACGCACACCGCAGTTTGGCCGCAGGCGATGAACATGCCGCATGAAAAGACCAGACGGAGTGTCGGAGTACGTCTTGATCACATGAGCCTTGTCCCTGAGTTTGATGTCAAAGCTGGAGGACAATGTTTACCTAATATGCTGAGGATAGCCAGTTGACATGAACAAATTAGTTTCTGAACTTGAACGGTAAAAACTAAGGACGATCGAGTCGTGGAGCTGTCAATGTCTTGGGGAGGAAGTTGCCACTGCTGCCGTTTGGGGGAGTTGCACAGGGAAGCTTGGGCCCACGGTTCAGATTTAGCGTTGAGACTGGTTGGTCCTCGAGGTATTGGGTGGGGCTAGCTGTGTGCCGTCGTTGGCTAGTGTCGTTGCCGCCCACCGCCTTACCGGCTTCCACCCGTACGGATGCCCTGCAGCGAGGCGAGATGGATCCCAGCGTGGGGGGAGACCACTGAAAAGCAACGCGCGATAGCGTCATCCGGATATCGCTGGAGAAGGAGACCAGAACTTGGAATTGAATCGTCCCCTTTCGAAATATTGTTCATCTCGGACAAAATCCCCTCACTCCTCGAGGAAAATAACTGTAGAGATCGCGCCGCTTGCACATCACTCTGACATTGCCGGAAAGTTCAGACAAACCAACGAAACGGGACCTGGATGCTGAAAACGTACTTGCGCACCTTGCTGCACCTACTTGACAGTACCTTGCCTTGGCTCTACCACCTTCACACCACCCGCTCACTTTAAGGCGGCAGGCACCCTTCCCCTTCCCCTGTTCGCTGTCAGCCGTAGGAAGCTTTTGCCAACTTTACAGCCCGAGCCCGTCAAGAGAGAGAGAGACAGCTTGGTTGGTTTCGAGACAGCATCGACCCCCATCCCACGCCGCCCCTTGTCTCTTTCCTTCCCCAATCCGTGGCCTCGTGACGCTTGCTCTCGCACACCCCAATCTCCCCCCCATTTCTCTCACCATCCGACAACGCAGCCACGACGAGACGCAGCAAAGAGTATTATTATTCCTGTCCTAAGGATATCCTGAAAATTCACCTCCGGCCGGTGACAGCATCCTTCCGCCCACCGGCCGCACCTTCATTCCCCCTTACCGCCAATTGATCATCTACAGCGCACCCCGCGTTTGTTATCTATCAATCGCCGCAGACCTTCCCCGCCGAGAGCCATTCCGACCATGTCTTCCCCAACCCAACGCCGCCATCGCGGCTCGACCACCGACGCTGGTGTCTTCGACGATGCCAAAACCTACTACACCTCTGACGACCGTCACAACAACCGTGCCGGCCCTCGAACTCGAACCTACTCCCAGGTACGACCCCAATTCCGCCGACATCCCTGACCGCCTGTGTTCCGTAACGGATACTCCTGCAAGGATGAGCTAACTTGTGTGTACAGAACAGCTTGTTCAAGCAATTCGAGCGTATTGGACTGCGTGAACCCTTCCGCCGCGGCAGTCATGGCAAGTTTCACCTCACGCCAGCCAGACCGCACTTCCGAGGCCCATTGGCTGACTGTGAATATTACAGACGAAGCTTCTATTTCTAGCGGTCGAAAGTTCCTCATCAATGTCGACGAGACCCTGGAGAGCTTGCAAGCCCAGGAAGACACCGATGGAAACATGCAGATCACCATTGAGGACAACGGCCCTAAGGTATGCGAGTATCTTCGCTCCACGTCAGGCCACTGAAGCTTACGTATCCACACAGGTACTTGCGCTGAGAACTGCCGCCTCTGCCGGCCACAACCGATTCGATGTCCGAGGAACATACATGCTCTCCAACTTGTTGCAGGAGCTGTCACTCGCCAAGGAGTATGGACGCAAGCAAATCATCCTCGACGAAGGACGACTGAACGAGAACCCTGTGAACCGCTTGTCTCGGCTTATCCGCGACCATTTCTGGGACGGTCTGACCAGACGAATCGATGCTTCGAGTGTGGAAATCGCGGCCAAGGATCCCAAGGACTGGACGGACGACCCTCGCCCGCGCATCTATGTTCCTGTAGGAGCGCCGGAGCAGTTCGAATTTTACACCAAGGTCGCCAAGGAGAGACCGGAGATCCGCCTGGATGTTCAGCTCCTTCCCGAGGTGATCACCCCGGAGCTGGTCCGCGACATGAATGCTAAGCCCGGTCTCCTTTGCGTCGAGATGGAAAAGATCAAGGATCCGGTGACGGGCGAGGATACGCTCAGGGGCTTGCCTTTCGTCGTGCCCGGAGGACGCTTCAACGAGTTGTACGGTTGGGACAGTTACATGGAGTCACTGGGACTCCTCGTTAACGACAAGGTCCATCTTGCCAAGTCAATGGTGCAAAACTTCTGCTTTTCCATCCGTCACTACGGCAAGATTCTGAACGCCACTCGCTCCTACTATCTCTGCCGTTCTCAACCTCCATTCCTGACCGACATGGCTCTCCGTGTCTACGAGAAGATCAAGCACGAGCCTGATGCCAAAGAGTTCCTGCGTACATCCATGCTGGCCGCCATCAAGGAGTACCACAGTGTCTGGGTTTCTGAGCCGCGCCTGGACCCCGTCACTGGCCTTTCTCGGTACCGACCCGAGGGATTGGGTGTGCCCCCCGAGACGGAAGCTGGTCACTTCGTCCACGTCCTCGAGCCGTACGCTGAGAAGTACGGCATGAGCTGGCAGGAGTTTGTGCAAGCCTACAACCACGGAAAGATCAAGGAGCCTGAGCTTGATGAATACTTCCTTCACGACAGAGCTGTCCGCGAGTCTGGCCACGACACATCGTACCGTCTCGAGAAGGTTTGCGCTAACCTCGCGACCATCGACCTGAACTCACTCCTGTTCAAGTATGAGACGGATATTGCGCGCACCATCCGCAATGTGTTCAACGATAAGCTCGTCATTCCCGCAGAGTTCGCTGTTGGTCCGCTCAAGGCTGGTGAGGTGGTTACGTCGGCCATTTGGGACCGCCGCGCAAAGCGCAGAAAGCTCGCCCTCGACAAATACCTCTGGAACGAGGAGGAAGGCATGTACTTCGACTACGACACCGCTAAGAAGGAGCGGTGCACGTACGAAAGCTGCACGACTTTCTGGGCGCTGTGGGCAGGCGTTGCCTCGCCCAAGCAGGCAGCGGACATGGTGCAGAAAGCCCTCCCCAAGTTCGAGGCGATTGGCGGTCTCTTGTCGGGTACGCTGAAGTCTCGTGGTGAAGTCAGCTTGGAGAGACCTAACCGTCAATGGGACTACCCCTACGGCTGGGCTCCTCAGCAGATGCTCGCCTGGACCGGACTGGTGCGATACAGCTTCAATGAGGAGGCCGAGCGTCTGGCGTACAAGTGGTTGTTCATGATGACCAAGGCTTTCGTTGACTTCAACGGAGTCGTCGTTGAGAAGTACGACGTTACTCGCCCAATCGATCCCCACAGAGTGGACGCCGAGTACGGAAACCAGGGTCTGGATTTCAAGGGCGTTGCCAAGGAAGGGTGAGTCTTCGTGTCGTCGCTATTCTTTGAGCAGGTTGTTAACTTTTGACAGATTCGGATGGGTCAACGCCAGCTACGTTTACGGTCTGCAGATTGTAAACGCCCACATGCGTCGTGCCCTGGGCACGCTCACCCCGTACGATACCTTCATCAAGGCCATCGAGCAGAACAACGAGAAGTCCCTGGCAGAGCTGGCCTGAGTATGGCCAGGGTGCTGAGGGGGAGAGAGTGTGTTCTCTCGTGGACGCATTAGACTGGTACAAACGGTACAGCTTCCGGCGTAAATTCGTTCATGTCGCATCGGTGGGCCAAGAGAGTTGTGCATCCAATTGCTATTCGATTTGTACCGCGGCATTCTGAGGGTTGTATGTCGGTATTCGGAGTTGAAGAATGATTTGGCTACGCGTGGTGATGCCGTTGGATGATTGAATGAATGGCTGGGGGGCGGAGGGATCTGGAAGCTCATCAAAACAGGCTAGACTGGCTGCGAAGCCGAACTAGATATCCGCCCAATGCGATCAATCCTGGATAAACTGACATTTTTTTCCTCGAAGATGATGGGATGAAATGAGGGGAAATAGAGAGCTCAGCACGTGTAGATCGGGCAACTTCCGTGAGCTTGAGGTCCTTTGGAGCATATTGAAGCTGGTGGTTGGCAACATGGCAGGGTGGCTTGAGCCGTTCGCCAGGGTACATGTGACTGACATGAGGACATTCAGAGCATGGACGTAGGGTGATTCCGGGTTGTCCTCGTTTGAACGGCTAGACTCGTCGGAACACAGTGTGAGAGGGCCGAGGCATCTTTCAAAGGTTGGAGTCGCAAGGTTGGGGAAGGTGTGACGCACGCCACGAAGCGTGATCGGCTTTGGGAGCGCCAGTGCCAATCGCGACGACTCAGAGCAATTCTTCACATGCTAGACAACCACTACACTACCCCGCAAGATTTTGGGGCAGGACTCGGCCACGCTGGTTAGACATGGCTTTATTTTATTCCATTTCATCTGGTCAGGAGCAGTCTGTCTGGATTGCAATCCACGAGCATGGAGAAAACATTTCCTCAAGCATGTCACACAGTTGAATGGGAAATACGGGGCGGTCTGAACCATCGGGCACGGGTGAAGATGGGGCTGCATCATCGGAATCGGCAGACGTCAACGTTTGCTTGCGGTTGCAGAATTATTTCCCATGGTCCGGGGACGGGTACAGTCACAGCTGTCGGGTCAGTTCCTGGGGGATGAACCATTAGCAGGTGCGTTGAAAGAGGTAGCTGGCATTGCATGAGGTGCTGCTGTCTGTTCACCCCCCAGTGTTTCCCCCAGGTACCGGAGGCATGGCGGGGCACGGCGGGGGACATGCAAGGAGCTTCGGCAACTCGGCCAATGACGGCAATGAGGAAGTAGCTGAGTTTCGCCCCATCCGTCCCCTTTGAGCCGAATCCAGACGTCACCCCTTTCTCCCATACCTACGTATGCGAGTACATACACCACACTGACACTGGCGCGCCTCACCCACCTCACCTTACCTGGTGACTGCGCCTGGCATGTCACCACTCGCTGTGGAAAAGGTAGATAGGTACATACGCCAAACACGCCAGTTGGCCAAGCATTCCCCCACGTCGTCAGTTGTCTCTAGTCTGCGGGAAGGCAAGAAGAGCATGCAGATATGTACAAGGTACTTTCGGCTGGATTCCGTCCTCGTCTATTCTCAGTTCCGAGGTCTGTTTTACCACACGGTCCTGCCTCCCGGCCAAGGAAAGCTATCGATACATGCTATGCTCAAAGCTACCGGACCTGAGTCGTTCTCACCTCCTCTCACACTGTCCAGCTCCTGGCCTGGGCCTAGGTAAGAGGTACCTTCCTCGAAACAGATGTAAGACGATTGGGCCAGGAACGCCTTTTGGCCGAAGACTGCCGATGGGCGGTCATGGCAAGCTAGTGCTGCTTCTTTATTGTTATTGCCTTACCTTTGGCTTGTGACTCTTACAGGATTGACTTTTTTTTCTTTTCTTTCCCATCTTCTCCAAGTCTTCTTCTCTCTTCTTGAACCCGTCTGCCATTGATTGAGTTGTGAATAGCATCATTAGTCTGGTGCCACTCGTCTAGTTCCACGTATCTTGCTACTTGCGACTTTACTGAACTGCCACTCGTCTTATTTCATACCACGCCGAGCATCTCTAGCTGCTCCTTCTCGGAATACCTTCATCTACTACACAAAACTCAAATTGCCCATCATGGCTGCCAACAACATGGTTAACCCCGCCGTGGATCCCGACCGCGAAGACGAGCTCTTCCTCAAGGAGGTCGAGGAGGTCAAGCGCTGGTGGAGCGAGCCCCGTTGGAGATTCACGAAGCGTCCCTTTACCGCTGAGCAAATCGTTAGCAAGAGAGGACACCTGAAGGTCGACTACCCGAGCAACGCGCAATCAAAGAAGCTATTCGACATCCTCGAGAACCGCTTCAAGACAAAGGACGCCAGCTACACTTACGGTTGCTTGGAGCCCACAATGGTCACCCAAATGGCCAAGTACCTCGACACTGTCTACGTCTCCGGCTGGCAATCATCGTCAACCGCCTCCGCCTCTGACGAGCCTGGCCCGGATCTGGCTGACTACCCCTATGTGAGTGTCGACTTGCGTCGTCCAAATAAGGAGTGCCTTGCTTACCCGTCGTGCAGACCACCGTGCCCAACAAGGTTGCCCACCTGTTCATGGCGCAGCTGTTCCACGACAGGAAACAGCGTCAAGAGCGCCTCAGCGTTCCGAAGGAGGCCCGAGCCAAGCTCACCAACATTGACTACCTCAGACCCATCATCGCCGACGCCGACACCGGTCACGGCGGTCTGACCGCTGTGATGAAGCTCACCAAGCTCTTTGTCGAGAAGGGTGCTGCTGGTATTCACATTGAGGATCAGGCCCCTGGCACTAAGAAGTGCGGCCACATGGCCGGCAAGGTCCTTGTCCCCATCAGCGAGCACATCAACCGCCTCGTTGCCATCCGCGCGCAGGCCGACATCATGGGCTCCAACCTGGTCGCTGTCGCCCGAACTGACGCCGAGGCCGCTACCCTGATCTCCACCAACATTGACCCCAGAGACCATGCCTTCATTCTCGGCTCCACGAACCCCAACCTTCAGTCCTTGAACGACCTTATGTTCGCAGCAGAAAAGGCGGGCAAGCTCGGCGACGAGCTTCAGTCCATTGAGGATGCCTGGCTGAAGCAGGCGAACCTGAAGCGCTTCGACGAGGCTGTGGTCGACGCCATCAAGGCCAGCCCCAGCCCGAACAAGGAGAACATGATCAAGCAGTACACTAATGCCGCCAAAGGTAAGAGCAACACTGAGGCCCGCGCCATTGCCAAGGGCGTTGTTGGCAGTGATGTCTTCTTCGACTGGGATGCGCCCCGTACGCGCGAGGGCTACTACCGCCTTAAGGGCGGATGCGACTGCGCCATCAACCGTGCCATCGCCTACGCTCCTTACTGCGACGCAATCTGGATGGAGAGCAAGCTTCCCGACTTCAAGCAGGCGCAAGAGTTTGCTCAAGGTGTCCACGCCGTTTGGCCCGAGCAAAAGTGAGTTCAACCTTACCCCGTAGTGAAATCAAAACTAATCAGTGCCTTTTTCAGGCTCGCTTACAACCTGTCGCCCTCTTTCAACTGGAAGACGGCGATGCCCCGCGCCGAGCAGGAGACTTACATCCGCCGCCTGGCGTCCCTCGGCTACTGCTGGCAATTCATCACCCTCGCCGGCTTGCATACGACCGCGCTCATCAGTGACAAGTTCGCCAAGGCCTACAGCAAGCAGGGCATGCGTGCCTACGGAGAGCTTGTCCAAGAACCCGAGATGGAAGGAGGCGTCGATGTGGTCAAGCACCAGAAGTGGAGTGGTGCGACATACGTCGACGAGCTTCAAAAGATGGTCACCGGTGGCATCAGCAGTACCGCTGCCATGGGTAAGGGCGTGACTGAGGATCAGTTCCACTAGATCGGACTACAGCGTTTGAGAATTATCGTTGCACGCATTGGATAAGGACAGTATTCCGCAGGCTGTACATTGGATATGTATCTAAGCAGTTTGGGACAGGGCCGGTAGCATGTCATTGACTTGATTCTGTTCACACATCCACTGCCACCAACGCAGAGACGAACGCGAAGTTGACATTGTGATTGCCGAGGCATCTCCGATATGCCCCGTTGGCTCTGATCACACGTAGCTCCACAGCTCCGGCCCGGGCTTACGGAGGCCAGGCCGGGTGCGCCCGGATGGATCCACAATGATGCTCGTCTGTTTCCAGGGTTGGCAACTTTGACATCCCGGCCGGGTCCACATGCTTGGAGGTTCAACACCTCCGTGAGTGCGCCTGACACATCAGCGCCGTTGTGTTTGTTCTGCTCTGGACGAGAAGTTGAATCAAAATTACGAATTCGATTCGCTCCCTGACAGGTTTGGAGCGCTGCGTATCTAAAGCCCGGAATCATAAGAAGACACCACCACTCGTTCGGGATTCGTCGATGTCTGCTCGTAAAGGCACTTGCACTTGTCTATTCATCTGGGTAAATATCTGTGCCAACCGATCAGGTGAGATCATTCTTTATATTTGGCTACTCAAATCAGCGGTTCTCGATGAAATTCCACGGGCCTGCTGGTTTATATTTACACAGGTTGCCGTATCAGGGCTAATCTGACCTTAGGTTATTTTTGATGACGATCGATAGACTCATTACGTATATTTCTCTCTCAGCTCAATATCCTACTCTCCCTCCAGCGTGTCGCAATATGATTCTGGCTTGTCAACGTATCACTAGTGGCGGAAAGCTGGTGAAGATTTTGAAATCCAAATCTGGTCTGAAGACATATGACTGAATACCCCAGGGCCATCACTGTCTCTCGCTTTCCTCGTTATTCGATTGAGCCATCTTAGCCGACTTTGAGCCGAGTGTGGCAAGCTTACATAGATGATCACCATCGTCTTTAAGCCAGAGCATCTCAGATATGCCAGATATGGACATCGATTGAAGCTATTCAGGGATATCGCACGACAGTCATGAGAGTATAATATAAGCGAATCCGAACGTATAATTGCTCATCGAAGAGCGAATACTCATGTGGCAGGTTCATCTATGAGCTGACCTAGTTGACAAATTGCTTGCAAAAATTAGCGCACTGAGGCCGCTAGTGGTGGCAGTAAGCCACATGGCATATGAGGCGGGGGCGGAGGAAGTGCCGTGGTACTGGTAGCAGAATGGATCGTGGTCTTTAACCGATGTAGCTGAGGAAAAAGCCGATGATTGGCTCAGATAGAGGCCACGCTTCGAGATGGCTTTCACGTTCTTCCAGTCTTGTCGGGGGGGGAATAGATAGTCTGCTGGATGAGCACCTGGGTTAAGCTTCTCTAGGTGGTGGGTGCGTGGGCAGACATCAAACTGTGTATGCGGATTACGAATTGCTGATGGGCACATCATGGTATTCTTTTTCGACGAGGGGTGTCGCGTGCCGTTGTTACCCTGGGCAATCTCTGGTGTCGGTTAGGTGTTGAAGGGAGGCAAGTTGCCATCTAGGCCAGTCCAGACTCTTTCCCATGCTTGACCGCCGCTGAAACCGAATTGATCAAAATGCGGCAATCACAGAAGACGTGAAGGACTTTGGCTGACACTAAGGTATGTACGCTAGCGAGACGCGCACAGCGGGCTGTCACCCCACCCGCCACCTGCCGTTCGGTGTAGGACACCTGCCTGAGGACATTGTAAGACAGCCCGCAAGAAGGGGGAAGGCTCTTAGGTAGTCAGGTCTACCTCGGTCCTCTGCAACCTGCCCATAATGGATCAAGTACCCGGGGTCGACGACTAGCCTGCCATGCCAGCCAAACACGAGACCTCAGAGACCGGGCAACATCCGGTGCAAAAGTGGCATTCTATTCGCTCTTTGGCCAGAGATAGGTAGGTAGGCACAAGCACTACTCATCCCATCTGGTGTCGCACAACGCTGCAATCCAAGCCGGCAGGCTCCCAGCTCAACCAGTGACAGCAGCTCACAGCCCCTCACTTGTCCAATGTCGGACGAGTCTCCGGGCAGGTCCTGCAGCGAATAGGTAGCACTGCTATGTGCCAGTGGTGGTGCTAAGTGCGTTGTGCTAAAGGGCAGACAGCGAGGCCCATTGCGGTCTGGGCCATGGGCCAATCCCAACTTGCAGGGTTGCCGGGCCTCCACCAAAGCACCCAAGCATTCAAGCACTTCCCATCCGCCTCGCTTCTCCTGGTGCTGGCGCCACACCACACGGCCTTGCCCTGCATCGTGGGGGAGGATCGAGATTCGGATCTCAGCTCAACATCAACCCAATTACTTATCAACCGAGCAAGGTTCCATTCTGCCAGACCGACCTTCCGCCCGGCCAGACCCCAACCCAAACCGCATGTCCTACGCCTAGACCATCACCATCGCCAAACCCGTAGGTACTGCTGCGCGCTTGCGTGGACCGCTTGGGAGCGCCCTGCTACCGCTGCTGCCGCCCACCGCAGACATCGACCACGCTTCTCTGGGCCATTTTCACCTTTCACCTCACTCACACCTTTCGTGCCGTCTCTCACACGCATCGCACCTTTGGTCGGCGTCTGCCACCTGCGCCTGGCAACGCTTTTTAGAGCGGCTGGCCCGTCAGAGTGATTCGACGACGCTGCCATCATCAGTTGCAGTTAAAAGCCATCGTTCATCCGCAGCCCTTTGCTCCTGCCTACGGGGCTGTTCAGAAATCCCGACACGACACTCCGACCCGTTCTCAGTGAATCCACACAGATCAGATACCCACGTCCGCAATGGCATCGTCTCCCGGGGGGATCGTTCCGGCCCAGCTGGGCTTCCTCGCCGTCTTCAACCCGTCCTTGGGGAACACGGACGACACTCTTGACGACCAAATAGTATACTACGCCTCCGTGAGCACTCAGCGACAGAAACGTCGCCATCGTTCTCGTAGCAAACCTACTGAGAACATATCTCAAGAAGAACGCAATGAGCGACTTCGTCAGATTGGCCTTGCCCAGGGCATGGTAGAGTTCAGCAAAAGCTTTTCTGGCGGCCAGCCTGTCGATTCTATAGACACGGAGAAATCCCGCGTCGTCCTCCACGAGCTGGAGCCAGGTTGGTGGATTCTTGCTGTACGCCTGTTATCGCAGAATTGTATCTCCCTTCAAATTCTGATGTCTCGCAGTCTATCGATCTAACCCGCATCCCTCTACCACCTAAGCTGCAGCTGGGCAAAACCAACGAAACTCCAGAGGAGGTGGTCGAGTATTCGTCTAAGGAGATCAAGCCCGCTACTCTTCTGTTGCAAGATCTACTGCGTGCTCATTCCACCTTCCTGCTACACCACGGAACCTCGCTCAGCGCTCTGTTTGTGCGTTCTCGTAGACCCAGGTTTCTCAGTCTCCTCGGCCGTTACTGGGATCTTTTCCTGTCGACTTGGAATGTATTGCTGCAGGGCAACCCGGCACGTACAATCTTCGCCGGCATCAACGTTGCCGCATCCGGCGAACTAGGCATTGGCGTTGGCGAAGAGGAGCGGGGTAGCGGAGAACGGGAGGTGCTAGAAGGCCTCGTAGGGAGAATAGATGGCCTCGTGGACCTCGTAGTCTCCAAGTTTGGGTCTGTTGAGGCCGACGGTGAAGCCAAAGATGGCAAGGATCCCAAAAGCTCGTGGTTGGGTAATGGGCAAGACCCCGCCCCCGAGGACGGCGCCATCTTCCTGGGGACGGGCGCGTTGTCTCGGAAATCCGTGCGGGATGTGGCGCATTGGATGGAGGATCTTTACGCCTGGGGTGAAAATGCCTACGGCGTCATTGAAAGTCCTACAGCTGTTCGTCGCTCTCGAAGGACGAAGCAACCATCGGTATCGCAAACAACAAAAGCGAAGGCCCCCCCGGCTGTAGCTGCGCCTGCGCCCCCGCCCGCGCGGCCGCCCGCCCGCCCGAATACCACCCGGACAGACTCCGGCTCCGGGTCTGGGGGAAGCTCGAGGTCTACGATGACGCTTGCAGAAAGGCGAGGACGGGAAATAGGCACCGTGGAAGAGGCCAAGCGACCCGGGTCTAGCAAAGACGAGGCAACTGCGCAGGAGGAAGGCGACGGGCATCTGGACAAGCTGATGACAGTCATGAAGCTCGGTTACGGCACGTACTGGTCCATCGGCAAACCTGACGCCTCCTCTTCCGCGGCGAAGGACGAACTGTCCGCCCTCGCAGCACACCAGACTGGGGAGATTCCCAAAAATCCCTTCGGTAAAGCACCAAAACCCAAGGCCATGGACGACGACGCCGGCCACTTTCTTATTGGGTTAATAGGTAACGTTGAGGACAGCGGCGGCAGTGATGAAAACGAGCGGGGCACGGGGGCAGAGAATCCGGATGCCGCCGAGTCAAATTCCCGCACAATGCTTCGCACAGTCCACGTTGAGCTCGAGAAGACAGGGAAGGATCGGGCGGAGGCGGCCTTTACTAAGGACCTCAGCAGCCTTACGAACGAAATCACGCCTCTCGGTGCCAACGCTGTGAACAGCAACCCGCAGTTTGGAAACCAGGATTCTAATAAGGCGAGCAAGCTGCGTGTCATTGTTTACATCAACAAGCCCTTCATCTTCACCTTCTTGTTTGAGCTGAGGACCGACTCGTTGGCTTTGAACTCGTTCTACAGATCCCTGCACCACCAGCTCCTGCCCCTTCGCAAGCCTCTTCTGTCGTCGATCCAATATCGACCCGAACGGCCGAGTATCGGCTCTGCGACGGGCAGTATCTACGACCTTGTGTGGGACGCGCAGGCCATGACGGTGCACTCATCGATACCCAACATCCCCGACTACACTCAGATGTTTAACCCGAACGCGCAACCGGCTTGGTCACGCGTTGAGGCTATGAACACGCACATGCAGCTACTGAATCTTTTCAACATCACACGGTCCGAAATCAACGAGCTCGAGCGGACTTGCAAGACGAACCGTGGGTGGTGGGTGGTTTGGTCACGCATTCTCGAACGCCCGGCGGCCGCCGAACCGACATCAGACGTCGACGAGGGGCAGCAAGGCCAGCAAGTGCTAGAGACTGACGATTCCTCGCCGACGAGCGGATCTGGCCCAGACACGCTGGTGCCCAAGAAGGCTTCGCCGGCACCTCCCAAGGTCAGCAAAGAGATTTTTTTGATCCGCAGAGCCAGCGACCATGCTGGCTACCGTGGCGTGAGCTCGTCCTTCGCCGAGGGCGGAACGGGGTGGGGGGACGGCGCGGGCCGTCTTGCGTCGGGGATTGGCATCGATACCCGCAAGTATATCGAAGGCTTGTTGAACTTTAGCCGGTAGATCTCCAACTGCGGGGAAAGATAAAGCATGGGTAGGTACGAATGAGGACGGTTAAGTAAACAGGAGTACAGAGAAGAGTCACTCGGTCATTGTTATCATTGCAGACACAGCAAATATTGCGGGCGTTTTCCTTGCTAACTCATGAGCTTTCTTCACTGTTTCTCGTGATGCAAATCCGTTCGTCTCTGCGTGTAAGCTCTGGAGAGACCCAATGCCAATGAATCGTCCCTTTTTGGCCTCCTGAAAAGATCCCGTTGCTGTGACTTTGTCCTTTCCTGTGATTCCCTGATGAAAAGCCAATACCAATGATCGATCGATCCTCTTCTCCAAACATGTATTCCAACAGTCCGTCATATCCTCGTGCCATCATGACGCATCCAGTTTTTTCGATATGATCCATTTTCCTCCAACCCACAAGTCCCGGTCCTGATTGTAGCATCAAGCTGGTGTGGTTAGTAGTGGGTAAAAGGCCGCAACTTCAGGCTAGAGAAGCCCAGGTGGCCACTCCCGCAGTAGTGTATAGCAAAAGTCCACGACGATGACGTCATGGCTACTTCTTTGGCGTCCCGCGTCAGTGGTCCGCACGTGGCATACCGATTGATCGTGCTTCGCCGACCTTGTTGGACGACGGCCCTAGCCAAACATGATCTTGGCCAGTAGGGCGTCGTAGTCTTCTTTAGGGAGGTACCACGGGGCCTTCACGCCCGTCCGAAGGAGCCTGCGGCGCCGGTTCTCCTCCGTGATCCTATTGTTTACTCGCTCTATCTGTTGGTCAATTGCAGAGTTCTCAAAGATCTGGCCCTGGTACTCGAACTGGCGCCAAATATTGTGGAAGCTGACGTCGATGCCACAGTCCATCAAGTACGCCACTGGGCGTGATGCGACCATTGGGGTCATGGGGTGTGAAAGGAATATCCGTGGACAGGGCGGCTCCAGAATGGAGCAACTCGTGGGAATATCCAGAGTTAGTCGTCGAAGCTTGAAAAGAGTGGTGTTATAACAGTCTGCCAAAGCACTGACAACCCGCAACTCGTCATCGTAGTCAACCGCCATTCGAATCGGGGGGTTTGAATGCCATCTGCACCCGATCGTCAAGTCTTGGACGTTAGGGGGAAAGCGATTGCAAAGGTCGAGCACGTCGTTCTCATTGATAAAATCGCAGAGTCCGAACAGGCCTGTAAAGTCAACGACGAGAGTCTTCACATTGGTGAGATAAGGAAGGCAGTCAAGTCTCCGCCTCTGACCAGCGAAGCGTTCTGGGTATGATGGCAAGTAGTTTCCAGGTTTAGCGGCGACAAGCTCCAGGTGGCGCAAGCTACCAGAGAGACCTCGGAGGGCCTGGTTCAAGTCTTTACCTTGAGGAAGACGTCGGAACTGGTGAGGGTTGGTATTCCTCGAGAAGTATGCGGTGAGCACCTGCAGGTTAGCACACGCCAGCAGAAGGCCGACTAGCTCTGGTTCTTGGATGCAAGAAAGGTGCAGGACAATCTTCTTCATCCGGGGCATGTCGCTGTAATCCGGCGGACTCACGTCATCCCTGTGCTTGTCGATAGGCCTCCAGCACCAAGGCGCGTCGGAAAGAAGCTCGAAGATCTCCAGGTTGGGCAGCTGAGAGAGGTAAGTAGGGATGTTGCAAGAAAAATGATGGCGATGAGCTTCAGGCAACGAGTCTCCGGCGATGTCAGAATCAGTGTCAGTGAAGTCGTGACGGAGTCGAAGGGTGCGCACGCAGCTAAACGGCGAGTCGAAGGAAAGGGGGTGGAGCGTTAGGGGTGTCTTTCCCTCACATGCGATGTTGTGCAGCTTCAGTTCGTAAGATTCTGGTTGCTTGAGTGTCTTAGTGGAAGGAATCATCATATGAGTGTACTCCATTTGATGTCGCATCGTCCGTATCAGCAGCTCGAAGTACTTTTCGTTGGGAGAGGTGATCAAGAACTCAGCCACATTGGGTATAAATGTGAGAACTATAGCCAGGTCTGTGAGGGTCCTGGTGTTGTACAGCTGACGCCAGAGGCGGAAGTAAGGAACTCGTGGTCCTAGCTGGAACTCGCCGAGGAGGTAGAGGGCTCGGACATGATTTCCAAGGCCATGCTTGGCTGGACAGGTCAGGAGGCGAAGGAAGCGCCGAAGGTGATAGGGCTTCGCAAGAGCAACATTCTTGAAGAGAGCTGGCTCGGATGCTCGAGATATGCCTTTGGATGTTCGATAAAGAGAAACGAGGTCGGCTCGGGTCAACTGCCACTCTTCATACTGCGCTGCGCTGGTATGAATATCATAGGAGGTTTCGAAGGGTCTCATGACAACAGTCGGGGGGATGTTGGGCATGAGATAGGACATGATATGGTCGAACAACTCAGGCGGAATGCCACCGAGGCTTGCTCTGGGGTACTGGGCGGTGTCGTCTGCCATTGTGTCCACCAGGGTCTTGCTGCCCGCGGCCTGCATCCGTGGTTAACAATCCGGGCGCAAATAACAGGTGCAGGACTCCTGCAGTGTACTTACTCTGTTCTCACTTGCAGCCACTTAGAGATATTTGCAGGGTTTCGCCTCGCTGAGGAAGCGATGGGATTGGTGTTTTGCTGCTGCCTCTTTGTAGCTTTCTTTGAGGGCGCAGCCAAAATCTACCCGCCTGCCTCAATGAATCGCAACTGTGAAGTCTGTTTTGCATGCGTCAGTTTGATGTCGACAAATTCGCAGGCGCGGGTATGCTGGCTCACGTTGTTTCACGATAACCTCCGCGCTCAAGGTTTGATAGGGTGAGGGCGATCGTGACTGGGGTGCAGGTGTGTGGCAGTGGATGTTTCCTCCAGGGTTGCTGGGCCAGATTGTGTTTGTGGCAGCGAATCGCCGGGAAGGTTGGGATTTGCTGCAGTGGAAGGAGGGGCAATTCGAACCCAGCAGGAAGGGCCAAGGTGGGGCAAAGAAGGCAAGAAGAGGGCCACACAGGGCCAAGAAGATGGAGGGGGACTGAGAGGCTCTTCACCTGCCAACCAGCATCACCCCACCACGCAGGGAACTTGGACAGGGCCCAAAAGCCGCAGCAGGGTCAGAAAAAAGCGATTGAAAAAATAAAGATAACAAAAAACCTTTGGATGAGGTCCCCGCGGAGAGAAGAGCCCTGCAGCTGCAAACAGTGCCACAACCGGACTGGATCTCGAACTCTCGGCCACGTCGGGAGACGCGCCAGCAGACACGCGCCACTGGTCTTTGGACTTTATTTTTCTCGGATCTCAAAGTGTCGTGGAGGGTTGCGTTTCAGAGCGACATCTGGCAGTCAGATGAGAGTCAATGAGGAGATGAATGACGGACGCGGACAGGCGAGTCATCTGTTGGGCTGAACGCGGTCTTGTCCAAGCTCCTTAGTGGCAGCTTTGGCGGCTTCTAGGACCCTTGGATGATGCCATTGGACGTCTTGGGGCGTCTCTTAGGGCCTGCGGGAGCGCTCGGCCAGACGTGGACACGGTACGTACCCAAGATGGGCGCAGAGAATGCCGCCTGCGAGCTTGCGAGGCAAATAAAAAATTAGAGAAGCGCGCTCTGAGCAGAGGTATTGGCTGGTGAGGTCATAGTTCCCGCAACTGCCGATCGCCATGGAAATCATCGAACTTCTCACCCGTCACGCCTGCGCCTGTGCAGCTCCCGCGCGTCCACCGTCCATGTCAGGTCCCGGCCCTCCGTGCCCTCCCTAAGGTTCTCTTCCCATGTCGGGCGACTCTGCACCTCTGTCAGTCAGTGAAGTGCATCCATCCATGAGTGCTAGATCTGACTGGGATTTGGTGGTGTCCGGCTCTGGGAGGTAGCCCCCTCCTCGGCCGACTCGTCGAGTCCATTCCATCCCGCCCTTGCCTTTCCTTCCCGCCCCTTCTCAGTTATTAAAGATACCCTTGCCTCCTGCCGCTTCCTTCCACCGCGACTCTACTCACCCGACAACCAGCCTGAACAACCCAGACAAGTCTTATTTGTTCCACGCCCACCCTGCCAGATCTTGCTCCACGTCTACTGACTTCTTGTCTTCATCCACATCACACACAGACATAGTCAATGAACAATTGCTTGTTTTTGCAAATCATCCCGTGAGCACTCATCGTCAGACGCCAGTCACGCCACTACTCCCAACTTCAAATTACACACGCATACAACCCTCGACGACAACGTCATTCTACACAACTCTAGTAGCTCTTGCTCCTAGCACCCAACTCACCAGTAACCCATCGACCCCGATCATCCAAGTTACCGGACGCGGTCCAACACTTATCCAACATGATGGAATCAGTCTTCAAGGTCGCCATTCGAGGCGTTCAGGTCCTCTGGGTCCTGCTCGTTACAGCATTGATCGGCAATGTCATCGCCCTGAACATTAACGGTGCTGGGTCTGCCATGGCTGCGATCAACTTCACAATGTTCGTTGCTGTTATCTGTTGGTTGGCTGCTCTTTACGGCCTGGCCACATCGTTCATCACCGGCATCGCCATTCCCCTGGTCATGTTGGCTCTCGACGGTGCGGCCTTGCTCTTCACCTTCATTGACAGCATTGTTTTGTCCGCCAAACTGCGTGTCGTCAACTGCGGCACGCTCGACGGTCGCGACCACCCAAGCGACTATATCGTCTGGGGCTCCGCTGACGACGAGAAGCGCTGCCGCGAGATCCAAGCGAGCACTGTCTTCATGTGGTTTTTGTTCGCCAGCTTTTGTGCCGGAGCGTTCTTTACCTTCATGGACTTCCGTCGTGGCGGTGGTGGCTCTATTCGCAGCTCTCGGCCCTCTATGGCTCAGGTTGGAGCCTAAAGCTTCGCCGACAACATACACCATACAAGATACACGCTTTTGAAAAACAATCACCCGACTTTTTGTTCTTTGGGTGCGGCCACTGGGTCATACATACGGCATTCACGACTGGTCCTTGAATAGCTGTTGGGTTCTGACGGCGTTGGCGGCATGCTGTTGTTTTTATGTTACCTTTCACGATGGCATATAGTAGTAATGAATGACCGGATATGGGTTATGGGATGACATGGATATATGGTTATGGATACGGCGGGGCCAAGTGCCACGGTGCTCTGGGAACAGTCGCAAGGCTGCTTAGCACCCTCTTGTGTAGCAGAATCACAATGATTGATACCAATGAATGCGAGTTTTCTTTCATCAGTTCCATGTGTGACGGCGTGCAAGAGCGATGTTGTCAAGTAGACCCTCGTGACAGGATGTGGCCCGCGGGGATGTAACTCTCGAAGGACTCCGCCCCTGCGAGCAATTCATCATTGAACTTGGAAATCATTGAATTGCAAATCTTCATAGCGAGGTCTTGTGCCTTGCTTCTGTATGTGCCGCCTTGATCTATCACAGCGGGCCTCAACGCCATCCAAATGTATACAACCGCCGCCTTGGGCCACAACACCAACTTCTGGACTCCGTAGCGTCTCTTGCGAAGTTACTTATCAAAACCACTATCATGCTCCTTATAAAGCAGCCGCAGCCTCAGCGACACCAGCAGCTTTGAAGGCGCCCTTGTTTGTCCACCGCACCTCGACGCTGTGCATCCATTCCATATATCTTGACCAACCTGTGCCAGCAGGGTTAGCATCTGCAGGACCAGCGTCACGTTCTAGGGAAGCTCACTCCAGTACGCAAATTTGCGACCCAGGTACTTTCCGGCGAACGGCACGATGACCATGGTCAGCAGGAGCTGGATCTGCTCCAAGCTGCGCTCCCATTCCTCCTGCGCATCCGAGTCGTCTTCGGAGTCGAGCACACTACTAGATATTGACGGCAGCGAATCGATCTCGTCGAGGTCAGAGGAGGGCGAGATGTCGTCGTGGATGACGAAGGAATCGGTGGACTGCATCATGCCGGAGAGAGAGAGAGGTATGGCGGGCAGATAGGACGTCGGACGTTTGTTCGGCGCTCGGCTGTTGGAGCTTCGAGGCGGCAAGACGCGGTAGTGGCAGGTGAGCCTATCAATGATTCGGGTTCAACGCCGATTGAGTCGCAGGGCAGGCTCAATCCTGCATGCGTGTCAAGGAGATCGAACACGAGACGATCTACAAGGTGGGCGCTTCGCGGGAGGTTGAATCAAGGGACCGCGATGCCTCCGATGATGCCAGTGCAGCTGTGGAGGTGCGGACGCCTGGAGCTCTCTGATCCCCCGTTCCCCAACCAGAAACGGCAACGGGACGGCCGCCAGCAGGTGTTGACGATTTCGTTTTTTTATTGGCTGGGGATGCTGTGAAGCGGGGCCGGCTGCAATTCCATGAGGTGCTGACGGAATAGCCTCAGGACTGGATACCGAATCGTCAGTCACTGCTTCGGTTACGGTTGAGTCTTTCTACTTCGCTTCTTTTTATTGATTCGAATTTTCGCATTCGACTCATGGAGACGTCGATATGAATCTGCGTCAGAAGATAAACATGCAGAGTCAATCTGTGCCAGACATGACTGAATATACGCTTGAGACCAGTGCGGTTACCGTACAAATTTCGCCATCGAAACGGTCGGACACCAGACGTCAAGGTCACATGACCGTATGTACCGCTGAGTCACAGGCTGCAAAGGGTGACTGCGGACGGGCGCTGGGCACCGCAACAGCTGGCGGACACTGTGACTGGAGGGGGAGGAGGGGGGTTTGTCTCCCACTTTGGACCAGTGACCAGCACCCTCACGTCACCTTGAAATCCCGTCCACCTGCAGTCGAGGCAATTCTCCTTTCCCTCTCACAAATTTCCATTACCGAACCAATTTCGAACGGCACAAACCGACTCGACGCCATATCCCAGGTCACCAGGTTCTTGTTTTGTCGACCCTTCCGACCATCAGCGCTTGTTCAACCACCACCCCCCGGACCACTGTGCTAGAAGCATTTACCAAGGATACCTAACCGAGAACCCCGTTCAGTGAGACACAGGCCGCAATCATGGCGGACGTCGAAGTAAGTTTCCTCCGTTGCTTACCGTAACGCACCGCACCTCTCTTTAGCCCTCCCCTCCTACACCCTGCGCACGGCGCACTTCTGCCACTGCCCACCACCACCATTGGCCCCTCCACCAGAACTTATTCGTCTTTTACCCCACTGCCCAACCAGAATCAGAGACGGTCTGGACAGACAGGACATTTTTCGTGACTCAAATTCGACGCCATAAAACCGATCATATCATCACCACCCAAGACGTTGTTCCTCCCCGATTAATTCTCTGCTCATCTCCGAAATTTCTGCTCGTCCTCTTTGACATCTAACATTCAATTTTCGCAGGCATCTCCTCTCCCCGAGCGCAAACAGCGGAAATCCGTCGCTTTCGATACCGAACAAATAGTAGTCGACGCCGACGGCTCAGTCACAATGGTCAACGCTACCGACGAACCCAAGGAGACAGCCCAGTCGCACACGCCTCGTACGCCGCCGCTTTCTGCAGCACTTGAATCTTTCAATACTGATGCCCCTTCTCAAGCCGGAGCCGAGGATGCGACCACCCCCGTCCCCGATGCCACCGAAGATGGTGGCCTCGACCTTACCATGAAGAAGAAGAAGAAGAAGAAGGTCGCCAAGGAGGGCGATGATGCCGAGGAGGCCCCCGCCGGCGAGGACGGTGGTCTGGACCTGACCCTGAAGAAGAAGAAGAAGAAGAAGGTTCCCAAGGAGGGCGAGGAGGACGACTTCGCCGCCAAGCTCAAGGCCTTGGACCTCGAGGGCAAGGAGGGCGAAGCTGGTGAGGCTCCCGCCGCTGGCGATGCTGACGAGGGTGACATGGACGCCGGCACCGGCATCTGGCAGCACGACGAGACCAAGGCCCTCAGCTACAGCTTGCTGCTCAACCGCTTCTTCCACCAGCTCTCCCAGAAGAACCCCGACCACGCTTTGAGCGGCTCCAAGAGCTACAAGATCCCTCCCCCGCAGTGCATGCGTGAAGGCAACAAGAAGACCATCTTCGCCAACATTGCCGAGATCTGCAAGCGCATGAAGAGAACGGAGGAGCACGTGACCGCCTACCTGTTTGCTGAGTTGGGTACCAGTGGTTCCGTTGACGGAAGCAGACGTCTTGTTATTAAGGGTCGTTTCCAGCAGAAGCAGCTCGAGAACGTGTTGCGCAAGTACATCAGTGAGTTTGCCTCTTTTGTGCGTCTTACGCGGAAGCTGACCAACTTCCTCCACAGTTGAGTACGTCACCTGCAAGACCTGCAAATCTGCGGACACCGAGCTGTCCAAGGGAGAGAACCGTCTGTACTTCATTACCTGCAACTCTTGCGGTTCGAGACGTTCCGTCACTGCCATCAAGACCGGTTTCTCCGCCCAGGTCGGAAAGAGAAGAAAGATGCAGGGTTAAGCGAGTTCAGTCGTGGACAGCAAGAGTTGGAGAAATATTCTTCTACGCTATTTACGTCCTTTAGCGTACTCTTGGCTTTTAGATGTGATCATGCCAGCAGTGTGCGGTGCAGCCTCGAGGTTGCGACGCTCCGGGTAATCAATGAATGGATGGATGGCACCCATAGACAGTGGCGTTTTCTTTCCAAAAATTGGTACAAAAGTTGGGCATAATGTCAATCAGAATCGTTCTCAAAAGTCTTGCTGATGTGCGACACCCGTTTCTTGTGGGTCTGCCAAAAGTGACGCGTTCTGCAACGTGGATTGGTGATGTCTCTGTTGGACTTGCTCCATCGGTGCAGGTGGTGGTAGTTGGACTTAACCTCACATGTCCGTCCACTGGCGCGCCAGCCATCAACCAAACGTCAATCCTTCAACACATGACTCAACCGTCCACGCGGCCAACATCACAAAAGTCCCACTTACAGCGTATTTAAACAGCAGAAATCGAGTCACTTTGTCTAAACTCTGTACCCTGAATCATCAAGCCTTGTCATCACCTTCAGAAAGCAACTCCTCATCCGACACCATGACGGGCGCAACGCTGCGGGAGGGCCAGGCCGATCTCCCCTCGACTAAGAGCACCCGCTCATACTGGCACCGCGAGCCTTCCGAAGCGCTCCTGGGCCACCGCACGACTAAGAGCTTACCTCCGACCGCGGATGTGGTCGTCGTCGGCAGCGGTATCACGGGCGCTTTCGCCGCCAAAGAGCTGAAGGAGGGGAGTGGCGGGGCGGGTAGAAACGTGTTGTTGGTTGAGGCCAGGGAGGTCTGCTGGGGAGCCACTGGACGAGTGAGTCTTTTAATACTTTCTGTCGTATCACGAAGTGAAATGAGGGAAGTCGAAGTCTGGCAAGTGCTCAGCCAAGGTTGATGGTGATGGGCTCCGATAGCTTATCTCGACCCCTCATCGTGTCATCTCACAACCACCTTCACGATAAGGCCACCACTGACACCCCTACCAGAACGGTGGCCACTGCCAGCCGGTAGTATATGGTCCCTCCACCGCCATAGCAGACTTTGAGCTGCAGACGTACAGATACCTCCGCGACCTCGTCGCCGCCAACGCCATCCCCTGCGACTGGGTCTCCCTCCGCGGCGTTCATGCCCTTCTCACCGCGGACCTCGTCGCCAAGGCCGCCGATGCCATCGCTGTCCTCCCACCTCACCTCAAGACTGCCGTACGCCTCGTCACTGATGCGGAAGAGCTGAAGACGCTACGGGTGCCAGGAGCCGCGGGCGCCGTCGTGCAGGAGAACGCGGCGAGTTGCTGGCCGTACAAACTTGTCGCATGGGTGTTTGAGGACCTCATCTCGAAGTTTGGAGGAGGGCAGCAGCAGTCTGCAGGCGAAGGCGGATGGTTCAACCTGCAGACCAACACGCCTGTCACCCGTCTCCAACGCCTGGATGGCGCCGGTGATGACGGAGCGTCGTGGATCGTACACACAGAGCGCGGGCAGGTGGCCGCGAAGCAGGTCCTGCTGTGCTCCAATGCCTACACCAGCCGTCTTCTCCCCGCCTTTTCGGACCTCATCGTGCCGGTGCGTGGCCAGGTCGCCGCGCTGCTGCCGGAACCGCGCGCCAAGATAGAGCGGAGCTACGTCTTCATGGCCAGCTCCTCGGGGTCGTCGCCGAACCAGGACGACTACCTCATCCAAAGGCCTTCCCCTGGTCTGGAGATGATCCTAGGGGGAGGAAGGGCGAACGGCACAGCCAGAGGAGTGGGTATCTCGGATGACGACGAGGTCGACCCGGTCGTTGCCTCGTACCTGCGGCGAGCGGGGGCCAAGAACATTGACCTCCAGGGCGATGGTGAGCAGCCGACGGACCCGGAAGAGCTCAAGGCGAGTTACGAGTGGACGGGCATCATGGCCTTCTCGCGTGACGGGCGGCCGTGGGTCGGCGAGGTCCCGGCGGGCGATGTGCTCGGCGGCGGGGCCGGGCTGTGGGTTTGTGCTGGGTACACCGGACACGGGATGCCCCAAGCCGCGCTCTGCGGGCGAGCCGTGGCCGGCATGATGGCCGGAACGGAGAACGGAATCCAAGTGCCTGGAGATTTCGTAGTTGGGGAGGAGAGGGCGCGACAGGCCCAGGCTATGCCTAGCATCAAGGAGATGGACGACCTGGACATGTTCTTGCTGTAGGAGGCCCTGGTCGCGTCGTTCTGGAGTACTCGGTTGTCTTGACGATGGGTGGTATCTCGTGTTGTTGATACGAGGGGTTGAGTTCAGCTGGTGGCGAGAAAGAAATCAAACGACCCTAACCGAATCATATCCTTAGAGTCACGAAAGTTTAATAGAAGCATCGGAATGATATTGAGTACGAAGGCAGCTAGGGTGATGTAACTACAGACCACCAAGGCCTCGGTCATGTCTTGGAATTATAGATTGGGCCGAGACTCCTCCCTCCGAGGCCTCCTCCTCCACGCCTCCTCGACCCGGAGAGAGTGGAATGCTCCGCCCTCTCCTCAGCTGACACGATCGGATCGTTGCGGTGCGAGACATACAACATATGGATATGGGCAAGGCAGTCTTTCGCTTTGCCCCTCCCCCAGAATGCCAGGCGCCGCGGCCGCCACGGTAACAGGTAGTGGTTCAGAATGTCTCTCGGGCCAGGCCAGCAGCTTATTACATTACCCTCTTTCTGAACGGTAACCGTCATCGCTGATTGGAATGTCGCGCTCGAGCCCGTGGGGGGAGGGGATTTCATAACCCCTCCATCGTCATTCTCATTATCGTTCCGCGTGCCGACGGCTCATTGCATGGGGTGGCCGCATGCTACCGGCAAGTCTAGCGTTGATCGCATTTTTCCAGAGACTCGGCCGACTGGGACTGTGGCACGGAGAAAGGATATTTTGAAGTCTCAACTTTTTGGTTTTTGATATTTTTCTTCCTTCTTGGCAGTGGTTTGCCAATAACCCACGTCCGGGGAAGGATGGGAGGCGCGAGAGCACACGCCCCTATCCATACCCCTAATAGATATATACATTTGAATTGTAAGTTCTATGAGCCGACCCGATGGTAAGAATGTCCACATAAACAGAAACACCAGATGTCCGCCCCCAGATTGCCCAACACCTCCCACAAGCATGGGAGGAATTTCGCATCCGCAGGTATAGAAATATCGTCATCACGTCATTCAAGACCGGCGTGCCAGGTCTTGTTGTTTGCCCTTTTGTTGATCCAATCCAGTTCCCGTGCTGTTGAACCAGGCGCCGTCCCTTTTGACTGACCAGGAAAAGGAGGGGTATATGTAACCAAATATTTGTTATTTGAGATTTGAATCAGAGAAAGAAAAAAGACGACTGGCCCAAGGAAGCTTGAAGCCAATCATTTCTTGTGAATGAGGTGAACCTGATCGGTGCGAAGGGCTCGCTAGGAAAGCGCACCCAAAAGAAGAGAAAGAACCCCTGACGGCCGTGCTGAGACTGGAATGGAATAGAGGAATAAGCAAGCGTTTTGAACGTCAAGCTTAGTTGATGAACTTCCAGTCGACGGTACCGGCACCGACATCGAGGCTGTCGAAGATCTCGAGGAAGGCCTTTTCGCTGACATCGATGGCATCGTGAGAGCAGCCCATGCACTTGTCGCGAACGGTGGCGGTGGTGGTCTTGCCGTTGGCGGAGATCTGGATCTTCTTACCGCAGTAGGAGTTGCCGTTGGAAACCGAGCCCATCATGAGAACGGAGAGAGCAACAATGTTCTCAGTCTTGTCCTTGCCGCTGTCGTCCTCACCGCAAGCACCCAGGCCGATGGCGTAGTAGGTCAGCTTACCGCTGTAAGAAGAGCCACCACTGCTGCTGCTGCTGCCGCCGCTGCTGCTGCCGGTGGTGGCTTGGGCCTGGACCTGAGGAGTGCTGGTGGTGGCGACAACAGGAGCAACGTAGGCAGGGGTGGTAGGAACGATGACGGGAGCGATGTAGACAGAAGTGGTGGTCGGCTGAGGAGCGGGTTGAGGAGTCGGGGTCTGGGGAGCGGGAGCAGGGGTGGAGCTGCTGGACGAGACAACGGGAGCCTGCTGGATGGATTCCTGAACAACGGGTGCAGCGGCCTTGGTTGAGGTGGACAGCGTGGTGTAAGAGGGCGAGTTGCCGGGCTCGAAGAACTGGCCGGGCACGGAGGTGGTGGGAACGGCGGAGGGAGTGGCAGATGCCTCGGAGGAGGGGACCCAGGCGGTCTCGGTGGCATCAACCCACTCGGTCACGTAGGCGGTCTCGGTAACCCACTCAGTGACGAGAGCGCGCTTCTGGTGCTTGCCGTGGACATGGCGCTTCTTGTTTCCGTGCTGGTGGGGCTGGGCAATGGCGGCGGCAGCCAGGGCGGCGCAGAAGATGGCAGAGGTCTTCATGGTGAACTTGGTGTTTGGTGAGCTGTGATGTTGGTGTTTGGTGTTGTTGGTCAGGAGACTTATACGGTCCCTTGAGTGATGATCTTCCGTGAAGGATGAGCTGGAAGCGAAATGAATGCAATGGGCTGAGCCTCTCGATCAAGGAATGGCTTGCGGGAGCGTGTGAAGCTTGGCAGGTTCAAGGTTGACGGCAGGAAGCTCGGGGCACGCTTTGGTATGTACTGAGGTTCCTGGTAGGCTGGAAAGATGGGATGAAAGGAGTAGTTCACTGAACACTCTTTTGCTGACAGCTGGAGACCGGATGATAATGTTTGGACGAGTCCTCGAAACAGTCTGTGAAAGAATGAATTGGTTGAATAGTCTGTTGGACTGAAGTCGGTCGAGCACTGCTCAAGGGGGTTCAAGGAAAGGAATGAATTGGTTCTGGTCGAACAAGAGGGAGCGTTGTTGGATGGAGAGGAAAGAGGAAAAAAAGAAAGAGATCCAGATGAGCGATCTGGGAAGCGGAGGCCGGCTGGGATTTGTATCCCAGAACACTTTCGTGGACCAAGCGAGGTACCAAACGATGGGAACACAACACGAAAGTGAGCCTGTTCGGGACTGGCGAGACTGGGTTAGGGGGCCAGGGGCGGAACGGGGGCCCGGGGGTGTGAGCCTGTAAGGTCGAGTGGATGTGGTGTGTGGAGTGGAGGCCTGTAGGTGCTGAGCGTGCTGAAAATGCTGATGGAGGGTGGAGGACAGACTCCATTGGCAGGTACCTCAGCTAGCAAGGCAGTATGCGGGAGTACCTGATGATCCCTCGAGGCCTGTCTGGTCGTGTTGTGTTGTTTGGCTGGGCTGCAGGTTCCGGGGCGGTTGACTGCGCACTCTCTCTCTCTCTCTCGCTCGCTCACTGCCACCGCCTTAGCGGTAGTGACAACAGAATTCGCAAAAGCCCCGAGAGGGAATAAAAAGCAAAAGCGGGGCCTTGTCATGGCGTGGAAACCAGGATTCTTGAGTGGTAACCGTCCCTGCAACCCCCCTGGACCAACTTGGAGAGGCAGACAAACTGCCTCGACGACCTCTCTCGTCACTGGACCGTTGGATGCTGGAGGTCCGAAAAAAGAACGTACCAACACGAAAGAAGCAAGTCCAGGGGGCGTGAACAGCCCGTTGGATGGCACTAGCACGAGCCCGTTCGCTCCAGACTGGCATCGCTGGCACCAAGCACGCCACGAGATCAGGCAAGCAGACGAGGAGAGGATGCCTCTTGGGGTTCGCATTTCTGGCATGGCCCATCTTGGCTCTCCAGGGCTTGAACGCCTCCGCTTATTAGGATGTTGGAGATGGGATGTTTGCCAGCCAGACCAACCCGAAACCGACTTGGGCTGAGGCAACCAGGGACGACAACCGCAACCCGAGAAAACATTAGGCAAATGGATGCCGAGGAAACGCAACTTGACAGCCGTTTCGCTCAAACTATTGAACCAGCAACGTGTACAGGGAGTCAGAGACAGTACTGGTTGTTGAACTCTAGCCGCACATCCGTCGAGGATACAGAGTATTGGATATCGGGAAGTGGTGGATGGATCGGACTGGGGCAGCGTAACGTATCCTGCCAACGTAAGAACGGCAATTAAAAGCCGGGGTCTGGAGAGCTCCCATCTCGCAATTGACTCGTTATGCTGGCCCATCACATGCGTAACCGCAAGGTCTGCGCGTGCTTCGTAGTTGCCAATTGTTTTTGGATTTGCCGCTGCAGCGCGGTTGACGGCACGGCTCCAGGGCTGGAACTGGGCCGGGCTGCGCGTCTATTGCCTCGTTCCCTCTTCCCATGTCAATGCCTTCTTGCCTTCGTCTCCCGGGCTCCCGTCTCATTCCAAGCTTGTCGTTGCCTGTCATAATGTCATCTTGTTTCTTCCCACCCATACTTGATGATTGGATGAACCGCCGGAGAGATGCTGGTGCTTGAAACACGCGGAAACTGGGAAGTGCGCTCCAGCTTCCCCCCCCCCCCCCCCCCCCCCCTCCTCCTCACCCAAGGCCCTGGCGGCCAGCCCAGCCCCGAGAGACCCAGCCCAGGGGGTAGGTAGCACGTAGGTGGTCCAGGGTCCGAACACCGTTTCTCCCCTCCCCTCGCATCGTCTAGGAATCCTGGAAACAAAAGAATGACGATCATCCGGTGGCACCGGGGTGCCCAGGACGGGTACCTGCCTGCCAACCGCCATGCTCTGCGCACACACAGTACCTTCCCTTATTGTGAGGTGCCGTGCCGCGGGAGGCCTGCGCCTGCTGCGCCAGCATTCTGGCTCGGTGTTAGTTAATTGTCTCTCATGGAAGAAGGCGCAACCGTTGCCGCGCTGCGAGAAGGATCCCAGCAGACCGTGGTTGAGCATGCCGGCGCCATGGCGGCTGCAATGTGCGATGCAACATTGGACAGATGGCGCACCAGGAGAAACGTGAAAAAAGAAACACTGGTCGACAACTTGGGATGTTACCTAACCGTGCCGCGCAGGAGAAATCAGAAGGAAGCAGGCTGGCAGCCCTCAAGCGACCAAGGCGAACGCCCGAGCTGGTCCAGACAACGGGCTTGGGCGACGGGTTCCTTGCAGATGTAAGGTACGCGCCAATCACAGCGACGCCTCGGTGGAAAGCCCCCGCCCGGCGCAACCCTCACAGCCCATTCTCCCCCTGTCCGGCTCTGATCCCGGATGATCAGGCAATTCAGGCAATGCCACATCACTTTCTCCCTTCTAAAAATTCGAATGGCTAGCCTCTGCGCTGCAGTTAATAGCTCCTTGTTCGTGCCTGCAAACCTACAGTGGTTTGGTGGACACCGCTGACACGCTGGCACGTTGGGTGGGCGTCGTACCGCGGCGCCAACCACGCAGAGATTTTCCCGCATTGCATCTTCATTCGGCCACTCGCGGCTTGATGCTTGATTCGTTAATGGCTTGCAGCAGCCTGCAGTTGTGTGAAGGGGAAGGCACAGAAAACCCCTCACCTGTTCGGTGGCCGTTCTTACTTCTCACTCCTGAGATCTATTCTCGGGCTAGTCTTGATTTCGCTTTCCTTGGAGCCGTCGTTCGGCCTTTACTCACAGCTTTCTCGTCCACGTCTCTTCTCGTAATTGCGCTATGATAAAGCCAACCGTCCCATCAAATGATCGTCCGGAGTCTGAAATCTGAACTCTGAACCCTGGGGACCAGATCTTGTATGCCCACCCGCCCAGTTCTCCACTACTCCTGGAGATCAAATGCGTGTTGGATCCAACGACATGTGGTGCTCTAAAAAGCTTCTTTTGATTGACATGAGCCTCTATTTCTCTATTCTCTATTCGTCTATTATTGCGTCTCTTCCACGCCGTTGATGATAGGCCCTCTCTGCATCAACTGTCAGCTGACGCGGTGCAGCGACCTCTCAGAGATGTCCACGACACTGAGCAGTACACGACATCGCCCCGCCTTGGGCTGTGGGTTGGAATCCTCGAACGGGGCAAGCAAGGAGACAACAATCGTTTTTCATGTTGTCCTTTTCCCTGAGCCAACGGACAAACTCATGAATCTCCGCACACCTACTCCGGCGCGCAAGTGACACCGAAAGTTGTCAAGGTCAAGTAGCCTTTCGACTTCGAGTCATTGTTTGACATGGCGCACTGCGCAAATCCCTGGGCCCGAGTCGAGGCTTTCAGATCCCGACTCCCGAGAGCTTTGCGAAACAGGCGCTTGATGCTGTCTTTCCCAATAAGAGAACGGTTTGCCAATGACAGGATGCCAGTCAATGCTCACTACTGTCGAGCACCGTTGGCGGTCGGCTTCTTGCTGGCGAAGGTGTACAGAAACAGCCCTTCTCTGCTGAATATGGCGCGATCATCATCCACGATTTCTGTCACTTGGAACGCCTTCTGTGCTTTCTTGAGAAACTGCATGTCGGCGCGTCTCCTCTTCTTGAAACAGAAGTAGATGGTCGCGTCGGGCTCCAGCGTCAGCAAATTTGTCAATGTCTCCAATAGAAGCGGGAAGGCGGGCTCAAAGTACACGCAGTCGGCTGCGAGTATGACATTCGGCTTGAAGTCGACTACTTCTTGTGATAACGGCTCGCCCCTGTGTCGTTCATCAGTCATCCGTTCATCAGCCGGAATGCATGCGCAGCCTGCTTGTGCCTAGACTTGTGCATTGCAGCGCAGCGCAGTAGCAGAGTGAGCCGGGACAAGTCGTAAGTCTTTGGCTTCATAACTCTTTGGTACGCTGCTGGTTCCCGCGCACGCGCAACTCCTCAGCGCTGGCAGACACCTCTCACTTGTCCCAAGTCTGGGGCTGATGGTCTGGGGGAAGGATGCGCACGGCTGGAATCGGAGGTAAATGGAAATTACTTACCAATTCAGGATCATGGGCTTAACCTTGCCATCAAGACCATTCAGCTTGGTGTTCCTGCCCATGAGCTCGAACATCTCGTCTTGGTCTGTGAGGTACAGCGGCGTTTGCTGCAGGTCACAACCTAGAGCAACAGCCAAACCGACGAGTCCGCCGCCGGCACCTAGCTCCAGTCTATTTGCTCCGAAAAGCCACGAGTCAGCTCAACTTCTTTCCACAACATGTTCTCTCGCATTAGCATGCGGTTAAGTTCCGGCAAGTCAAGTGCAGCAGCATTTGCAGCAAAGTGTAGGCGAGCGCGAGCTCGGGGATGACCTGCTTAGGAAACGTGGCGAGCGCAATGGGGCCGAGTCACCAACATTCTGGCTCCGGTCAGAGCTTCCCGGTGGTAACGCAGCATGTGCTTTGCCAACACCATGCCCGCGGGCCAGGTTTGACCTCCGCATCCCGAAGCGAGGTCCTCGTGGAGCTTGAGGGGAGTGGACAATAGGCCGGCGATGTCGAAGGAGTTGGTTTGTGCGGCCTTGTAGGCGGGTAGCGGGGTGAGATCTTCGCCGATCGCCAAGGGCGAGAACTCGGGCGAGGGAGACCTCTCGGCGGAGTCCATCTGTTCTGGAATGAGAGGGTTGTTGAGAATTCTCATAATGCTATTGTTTGTTTCTGGGTAAGTACGGATGATGCAACGGTAAGTCGAGTGCGTCTGGAGGCAAAGTTGTAGGTAGAGCAGGCTGAGAGCGCGTTTAATTCTCTCAAGGTAGGTGGTGCTTTTGGGCGTTTGCAGATCTGAGGCAGAAAAGAGCGGTATCGCTGGTCTCTGTTGGGCTTTTTTTTTTCTCCTGAGGTCGACGACAATCTAGACTTTCCGATAAGGGGAGGTGCGTTTGCCTCAAGCGGGGTTGCCCCGACTTTCACATTGGTCCCTTGGTGTAGTGTCCCGTCCTCAGCGGCGGGTTCTGGTTGCAAGTTCCACACTTCCCATCGAGTCATCACCTTCTCTGGTCGTCCGAGAAAGATGTGGAAGGAGCTTGCTTGCTTTACCTCAGGTCCAGTGCCTACCTCAGTAAGATAGTCACACTCGGCCGCCAAGTTTGTTTCTAGCGTCGACCCTGAGCTGCCGCTGCTTTACTTCGAGTTTGAGGGCGGTCTGGCGTGATTTCAAACCTAAGCAACATCGCACAGTTACTTAAATGGGATACACACTGTAGGCCAGAACTTGACAAGCTGATCTAAGTAGGTAGGCATCGGTACCTAGAGGATGTGATCCAGCTGGTGCTCATCCAGGAAACAGTTGCACGACTATGAAATCCTTGAGGACTCAAAGACTAGGTACTCGCAGCATAGTGAAGCAGGTGTAAGTTCTCTTCAAGGTCTATTCCTTTAGCTCAGGCGCTTCCATCCATTGAAACATGTCCTCACTTTCTAGATTTTGAGTTTTGTCCTCTTTGCCTCTCATCACGCTGCACCACCACGTCCTCCAACGCCCCATTTCGCTTGCGCCTCAACAACACCATCTTTGATAGCCGGCAATTCCCTGCCCCGTCCAGTCGGGCGCGGCAAGAAATTGGTTTCGACGAGGTATCTCAAGAAACGGCCAACCGATTCCCTACTAATGCCATCTCCCGCACTCTCGTCAATACCTGTCCACCGGTCCGCATCGGCCTTGAGAACAGCGACAGCATTGCGATCGTCAAGTTCCGGCGCGCGGGTGTCTTTAGGGAGGTCATTCGTTGCCATGTGGAAAAGAGGCATCAGGGCGCTCTGTTGCTCGTCTTTCTGGGTGGGACCTGCCGAGACAAAGGTCTCGAGTTGGGCCTTCCAGTCGTCGTAATCCACCTCGGGAACATCAAAGCCATAAAAGCTCAAGGTAGAAAGATACTCGTTCATGCGTAGGCGAGGATGGGCAGTGACATGGATAACATGGACGCCAACGTCATCGCTGCTGCTGCGGACGCTATTCGCAGTTCCAGCCGGGATAGGATTCAGGGAAGCTGCGACAACCACGGTAGAGACGTGGCCTACAGGCACAGCATTGATCGTGTTGATGATATGCGGACGGCTGGAAAGTTGGATGCAGCCCTTGAGCATGCGAAGAAGAAAGTCGTCGGTATTGCAGACACCAGTAGCAGCATCTCCAAGGATATAGCCAGGTCGGATGATCGATCCAAGGAGGCCGCGTCTGCCAGCCTCGCGGACGAGCTGTTCAGAGACCTGTGGTGCGTTAGAACGGATGTTACTTGCGAAGAGAGTGTCTGTGGAGGCTACTTACCCATTTGGACTGGCCGTATCCGGTGCCGAGACCGGTGCGACTGCCCATCATGTCATCAGCCTCCATGACAGCGCCTTGTCCAGTCTTGGTCTGTTCGTGTGATAAATCCAGATAGTGGTCCGTATCCAGAACGCTTGTCGAGCTGATGAATGAGAAGAGCTTAGGCTTTCCCTGGTTACACAGCCGCAGGGCATCGAGTGTTGACAGAACATTACTGCGCTCGAGATGCTCATACTGCTTTACCCAGTGAACGAGGGCACCATTATGGATAATCACATCGACAGTGTCGCCAAGCATATTCCACGTATCGTCATCGAGTCCAAGACGCGGCTGGGCCAGGTCACCGATGACTGCGCTAAGCCTAGCAGCCCAAGAATCCTGCCATACGCCGTATCCGCGAAGTGACCTCTGAAGCCGCTCGAGGGCAGCCGCGACGCTCTTTGTTCCACGGACATGGGCGATCACATTTATACTCTCACGCGCGAGCAGGTCCTTAACAATGTAGGAGCCCAAGAAGCCTGTGGCGCCGGTGACAAACACGGTTGTCTTGCCTTGCGGCGAGAGTGCTGCGGCGTCCGCTGTCTGGTACTTAGCATCGAGACTACCGAGCAGCTTGTCGAGTGACTCGGCATATGCAGCTTCGGTTTCCTCCGTCGCGTCCGAAACGTTCTTGCCGTCACGCTGGCGGTCAATCTGTTTGCTGAGAGCCCCGAGGGATGAGTTCGAGTACAGCGAGCTGATGGTCATGTTGACCCCAAGTTGCTTGCGGATATTGAGAAGGAGCTGCTGGGCCAGCAGACTGTGCCCACCACTTTCAAAGAAATCTGACTCAGGCTGCAAAGTTCTCGCATTCAGACCACTGATCAGCGTTGCCCACTGCTCCGCCAGTTCCTTTTCGGTGCTGCTAAGCGTTTCCCATCTCTTCAGATCCTCCTCTGAAGTCTCTTGCGAGATCAGGGCCGCGTCCGGGAACGGTAGGTTTGGGCTGTCAATCTTGCCGTTCGGGTTCAAAGGCATCTTGTCCAAGAAGATAAAATAAGTCGGGATGGCCTGAACTGGCAATCGAGATTTGAGATGATCACGAATCTCTGTCTGCAACGGCCGGTAGCGCTTGGAATATACGAAGACGGGTCCGATCTGAGTGCCTTCGTCCTTGGTGTCGTCCAGGTTGCGCTCTGCCAGCCATTTGAGCCATTCTTGCTGTTCAGGCACAATGTAGCTGACCAATGTTGGCTCTTCGTTCCGGTCTCTTCGAAGCAGCGTTTTGCACTCGCGAACGATGGCGTGTCCCCTCAAGTTGCTGTCGATCTCAGAAAGCTCAATTCGGAAGCCACGAATTTTAACTTGATCATCAGCTCTGCCTATAATGGCAGCGTTACCGGAGTCGTCCAAGAAGTACCCCAAGTCGCCGCTCCTGTAGATTCTGTCTCGAGGGCCCTTGTAGTACTTTCTCCAGGGCTCTTTAGCGTGATCGGCGACTTTGTTATCGGCATCAACCCATTTCTGGTTGTCGACAAACCAGTTCTGGAGGAACTTCTCCTTGGTTTTCTCTTCGTCATCCAGATATCCGTGCAGCAGAAGGTTAGCAGGACTCTATCATGAAAGGGGGAGACTTATCTCAGCCAAGCCTGCTGCTCTCAGCATGATCTCACCAACCTCTCCAACGCCACAAAGCTTGGTAGGATCCTCGCGGTTGACTACGAGAAGCTGGACATTCTCAATGCCCCTTCCAGCAGGAATAATGTCGCCCAATCTATCCAACGCATCTGGATCTTCAGCGCGGCTCTTGATGTGATAGTACGACACGCTGCGGCTCGTCTCAGTGGTACCATAGGCAGCACAGATCTCCGCGTTGGGTGCCAGCTTGCGGAGCGAAGCGCAATCCTTCTTGGTCAAAATATCACCAACGTAGAGAACCCACTTCAATGAAGGGAACTCTGCCTTAGCACCGCCGCACAAGATTTGCCCCATTGCGGGTGTCAAATGGACCGCGTTGGGTTTGTGATCACGGAACCACTCAGCCAACCTTTCGTGGGCGATGTTCTCTCGAGCAGGGCAAATCAGCTCTCCACCCATGAAAAGCGGACTGAAAATGTCTCGCTGAATAGGATCATGGCTTATACCACTGTAATTGGTTAGCAGAGCTGTGACGGGCATCATCTTTAAGGGGCTCTACCTCAGACAAGCGAACTTTGTGTCCGAGGTCCAGTTGAATGTTTTAGCCATCCATGGGAAGTACTTGGCTAAGCTGTAATGACGGCCCAACACGCCCCTATGAATTGTCAGCTAGTTTCTAAGCTTCAACAGTTGCGGGGGGCTCGACTTGGGTCTTGATGTTGTGCCACTGGTAAAGCTCAAGATACTTGTTGAGTCGGGCCCTACCAGAACATCCGGGGGCGCTTGTGCTTTGCTTTCAGTATCGGTAAAGACTTGCTTGCCGTCAATCTCGCCACCGGTAAGGCGGCCATCATCGCTCATCCGTAGCTCGGGTACTTGGATCTTGAGAGATAGTTCCTCGTCCATGTACTTCTGAACAAGCGGCGCAAAATCACCATGATCGTCCCTGGCTCGGCCAATCGTGATCAGAGCCTTGGGCTGTGAGACCTCGAGATAGATCTGTTGTCTCGCTGGGGGGTATGCGGGGTCCAGGACGGTAACAGTGGCACCGGCAGCCAGGGTTCCCATGAAGGCGATGACGAGTTCAACGCAACGAGAAGCAAAGATCATCACGACATCGCCATTGGTGATGCCAGCTTCGTGAAGCTGGTTGGCCAAAATGTTGGACGCCTCATAAATCTGCTTGTAGGTGAATCTCCTCTCATTTGTGGTGGAGGAGGCTGTTTCCGTGACGCACGGCGCATCAGGATTCTTCAAAGCATTCTTGCGGAATATCTCGTGGATGGCGCCAACATAGCCGCCCCAGTCAAGGTCGATGGTGGGATCAGGAAGCCCCATAGCGGCAGAGAGACAGCAAGTTTTGTTGTACTGAGCCGGTAGAACACAATTGCAAGATCGAAAGTGTTGACTTGGAAGATGTGTCACCAGAGGGGAATTCTGCTGTGCGCCGATCGTCGGCGGAGGGGCAGTTTTTTCTTACAGTGAGGTGGACGGGAGTTCTAACGGCGCGGTCACGTGGAAGCAGAATTTAAAAGATTAGTCACACGCTTTAGCAGGGGTGAAAGCCAACCAAAGGCTTTGAATATGCTTCTGGGCCCATTTATTCAGTTTGACTCATATGTGACCTACAGCAGAAGGCAGGCGCAAAATGTAGGCACAACCAAGCGTAGAGGGCTGGCACAGAGGGCAAGTGCAGCGCAGAGGACAAATGTGGGCTGCGTACCTAGAGGGCAGTAAGGTAGACTTAGCGGGCGGGTAGTGACTGCTGATGGCCAGGCACTGTACCTAGGTAGCGAGAGAGGCAGTATTAGGAAGGGACGACTACCATTACAAGGCTCTGATTGGCTCGAAAGCCGCACCCTGCGAGAATAGCAAAGTCACCCTGCGCTTTCACCCAAAGCGCGTTAGGGATACTGGACAAGAGCTTCCTACTGGAGCCATTCCTCAGCTTACATAACTCTACAGTCGACAACTTCACGTCGTTTCTCCGTGACACTGAACGTCATCGGATCGTGTATCGTCTTGGACTTTCTGAATGTCATGTCCAATACATACTATTGGAACCTTCCAAAACGACTTCAGCTGGGCCAGCGATCACAGCGTTGCATTCCACCCACCGTGGAGGTGAACATCCCGAGTGGATATGTCTCATCCCGCCTCCCTCGGACCTTCGAGATGAAGTCTTTCTCACCACCCTTCCCAGGCCTTCAACCTGTCACTGGAATGGACACATCGAATATTCCTCGCCTAAGCCTCCCATTATGGCGATTTAGCTCGCATCACTCTGAAACGAGGCTCGTCCTTGTCCCCGTTCGGTAGGAGACAGGGCGAGTGCCCTTCGGAAACCACATGGAACGGGAAACGTTAGTGTGCGCGATGCGCGCTCACTCGCGACTCCTTTGCGAGGGCGCGACCACTGGCGCGAAGGGAGGCATCAAGCACCGGCAGACAGGAAAACATGGCAATATGATTCGCGCCAAGTGTATCCTCTCCTGGTATCGTCCTGTGCTTCTCCCGTCTCTGCTGCCGAGATAACCTTCGTCTGCCATGCCATTCTCTCATTGAATTTGTTGTTGTTTTCCGCTTCTTTGGCTCGCAGATGCCGCTCATTTCACTCATCCCGTCAGACATGGCCTCATTTGGGATGCTGCGGGTGCTACTGCTACTCCATCTAGCTGCGCGGACAGGCGCAGTTCCGGTCGTTTACTTCCCATTCAATTCCCAGCTGCCACCAGCGACGAGGATATCCGAGCCATTTTCATACACTCTTTCACCGCAAACCTTTTCTTCTCAATCACAAATCTCTTACAGCCTAAGAGATGCACCAAAATGGCTCTCAATCGACAGCAGCACCGGGCGTCTGTCAGGAACGCCTCAAGATGCCGATGTTGCGTCCGGGGAGGTAGTTGGGGTTCCCGTAGATATCATTGCGACAGACGACTCTGGTTCGGCGACAATGACGGCTACTCTCGTGGTGACCAGGAACCCGGCACCAACAGTCAAGATTCCGCTATCCGAACAAATCCAGCAATTTGGCGACACTTCTTCGCCATCTGCAGTCGTAGCCTCTCCTGCTTCCGACTTTTCCTTCTCATTCGCCAAGGACACGTTCTCCTACACGGGAAACGGCATTAACTACTACGCCACTTCAGCAAATAACAGCCCTCTGCCTTCATGGATCAAGTTCGACTCTGGCAGTCTGACGTTCACTGGAAAGACTCCGCCATTCGAGTCTTTGGTTCAGCCGCCTCAAAAGTTTGACTTTAGTCTTGTTGGGTCTGACATTGTAGGATTTTCGGCCGTTTCAGTCGTGTTCTCTATCGTCGTTGGCGCGCACAAACTGACGACTGATACTCCCATCGTCAACATCAACGCGACGGCGGGGCAAGAAGTATCTTACGAAGCATTGGCCGAAAGCATCAAATTGGACGGCAAATCTATTGCGCCGACTGATCTGAACCTCACCACTTCCAACTTACCGAGCTGGCTCTCGGTCAATGATTCGACGCTAGTCCTGAAGGGCACGCCTCCCGACGACGCAAAATCCTCGAATTCCACGCTCACGTTTCGAGATGTCTACGAAGATACTCTTGATATCTTGTTGTCTGTCTTGATAACGACTCGAATATTCCGAAACACAACAATCCAATTCGATGTTACGCCTGGGGAAGCCTTCTCATTTGACGTTGAGCCCTATTTATGGACTCCAGCCGATGTAGAATTGGGCCTCAGCAACTCGCAAGATTGGGTGGAGGTTGATGGGCTCAAAATCACAGGAACAGTCCCCAAGTCTGCGTCCCCGAAGAACACCAAGCTTCTCGTCAAGGCCACCTCGAAGAGCTCAGGAGAGTCCGAGACCGTTGCTGCAGATCTTGAAATTTTGTCGGCAGCTGTGACCACCACATCGGCGCAACCGACACCTTCTGCCAGCCCTACGAAGTCCGCAGCAAGCGAAAATCCAAGAAGAGGGTTGAATCCCGGGCTCATTGCCTTGGCGGTGCTCCTTCCTATTCTTTTCCTTTTCGCCATAGTGATCTTGATTATCTGCTGCCGACGAAGGAGACAACGCGACTCCATACACGAGCAGAAGAAGAGTCAGATATCGGAGCCTGTACCTGGCAGTTTTGTTTGGAATGGTAGCAGACACAGCCGGGAAACGTCCAATCCATCCATTGTCGAGATCATCAAGAGGCCCGAAGACAGCCGTCGCAGCCGAGGATACTTCAACTCTGCAGTGGCGAGGATGAGACAGTCGAGAACGCTTTCAACAATCACCGGCTCCCGCATCTCCCAGTCACTTCACCGCAACTCGTCACACTGGAGGAGTCCTCGGAGCGACAGGAGTGTGCCTACCTCACCCTCATTTGGGTCGTCATGGCTCACCGAGGGTGTTTACTTCCAACCACAACACGCGCACCAAGGATCAACAAGCACATATGACGGTCCGAGCGATGTCCTTTCTGGTTCCTCCGGCTTCCTCCAGGGTGAGCGAGACGACTCTTTCCGCAGCGCCCTGGACGTCACTATCCCTTCGATGCATGACGAAGTAAGCAGCATCCAGGCAACACCAGATATGGCTTACACGAGTCCATGGGGAGAGCCGTCGAGACTAGTCCTCGACAGGTCAACGCCACTCTCGGCTGCTACGCACTCGGATAGTCTGGCGTCAATTCCTGAGCAGCCGACACCATTGGGGTCGCATCCCACCCACGGCCGGCGCTTTTCTCCCGCTCAAAGGCCGAGGCGGACATTCTCCTTGCTAAGTTCTAGATCACAGAACAGCGTTCGCAGCTCTCGGTCCGGGTCAGGAAGAGGTAGAATGGGGCGTCAAGATTCGCAGCCGGGGTCGTGGACGGGGTCCATGATGAGTCGGCCTATCAGCAGGAAGTCGGACTCCAGCCCTTTCTTTGGCGGGCGCTCCGTCGTACCGTCCCGCAATCGCTACAACCTCGACAGCGACTCAGACTCCCTGGAGTCCTCAACGCGGGGGACGGAAAATTGGCAGACAATACCCAGGGAATCTCTGGGCATCGCCTACGCTGAGCTGGCCCAGACCTCTCCTTTCCTGAGAAACCAGTCTTCCATGTCTCCTCGACCTCTCAGCATTGTCAAGAAAGACTCCAGCGGGCCAAGAATCGGCAGGGAAAGCCGATCCGGAAAGCAAATGTCGTTGTCTCGGCGACGATCATCCAGTTCCAATGCCATATCTACGGGACGCTGGAGCAGGAATTCTCCTGCGGAACAGGGTCCGTCCGGCGCCCAGCCGGGCTACGCATCGTCTCGGGCGAGTAGCGAAGTGCTGGGCAAAGGAAAGGGGCTTGCGCGATACTCCTCAGGCCTTGAATCAGACAACTCCGACTGGATGACAGAAGTGGGCACAGTGGGGAAGAAAGGACCTCGGAGTCGTCTGGACAGCAGCGATGATTACCGCGTATTCATGTAAAAGGCGTACTTTGTCACCACCCTCGTTTAGACGCGTTGCGATTTGTTATACCCACCTGGCGAAGCAAGGCTCCGTGTATTCTGGTGATTGGATTCTGTAATGGAAGGCGATATGGTAATGCTAGAATGGGTTGGACACGGTGTGATGGGCTGAATGGACGACCCTTGACAGGGAACCTAGGACTGTAATGTTGAATTGACGATGCCACAAAAGCTAATCTGGATATTGGGGCACAATACCCCGCGGACCCCTTTTTTTCTTCTGCTTTTCTTTATTTAACAAAACGAGTCTGTGCTCCTTATCCTGGACAGGGCAAGAGTTGGCCTTGTGGGGGGACCCGGTCAGCGCACATTCCAATAAGTGGTCCGACTGCACCGGCAGGGGAGCTCAGCCACAGCTTCGACGATTAGCGCCCGCCGCGCTCCAAAAAGAGGAAAACCCCACCGTTAAGCCCCATCGGGGTTTAGGACGTTGGGCGGAGAGCAGCTGGTCTGCCTTCGTTGGGCCATATTCACCGAGCAACATGGTGTTACATTTGAGAAAGAGAGCAGAGGGTAGACCTTGGACCTTTGTTTCCGCCAACCTGTACTGCTTCAGGGACCCTACGTAGCTTGATCTCGGAGGCGGGAAAGGGGAAAGGAGAGGGGAAAGCTGCTGAGGGGAGATGGGGATTTTTCTTTCCTTGGGCAGAGGAGCGGGGCAGGAAGAGGGGGGCCTTGCATGAGCACCGTGCAGTCGATATGGCAGGTGGGTAAGACGGCTCTGGCGGGCTTCATCAAACGATGACGGATGTCTGTGTCCCCGGGAAACACGGTCCTACTTGTGGTGATGCTTTCGAAGTGAGATGAGGAGAGGAGAGATTCAGCAAGCAACGCGAGGTACTAAAGCTCGCTGAACAAGACGGGCCTAGCAGACGTATGGTGCATAGAAAATATCACTCTGTGTACTATGCAGTAGGGCCAAGAAGCGACATGACGCAACCGTGGGAAAGCTCCCTCATACTCATCGGGAGTTCCGCATCGGACTTCAACAGTAGCAGTCAAACCTTGTATGGCGAAATGCTTGAGGATGACGATGCATGGCACCTCTTCAAGCGCCGCTGTTCCAGTGCCTCCATTCCTGTGTGCCATTGGCTGGCGGTTGCCAGGTGTAGACTGGGTCGCGTGGGAGTCATAACCTGAGAGAGAGACTCGGAGACTGCAAGAGAGAGGAAAAGCACGCGCAGTACAGAGTCGCCCCTCAACGTTCTGGTCTCAGCACCTTCGCCAGAGACTGACAACTTGTCAACTTTACCAGGGCCAGTTGCTTCAGTCCAGGATTGACTTGACTGGATAGTCTGTCTCTGAGTGGACTCCCTGCAACTGTAGACTAGTCAGCCGACCTGTTGGGAGGCGGCCGAAGGGTGACTCCTTGTCATTGTGGGTGTTGGTGCAAGCAGCGCAGCACAGTGGAGGCGACATGCGCGTTGACTACCAAGGCCAACTCTTTTCCCTCTGCATTTTCAAGCGATGCTCAAGACAGATGCTCATGAACTGCTGTGTAATGGCCAAGGTAGGCAGGTTACCGAGGTGCCGTGGTCGGAGGTACTACTGCATGTATCAATGGACTCATGGCAGAGTGAGTACCTTAGTCGTGGTGGTTGCCATTGCCTGGGCTGCTGGTTGCTGGGTACATATGTGCCCGCTTAGGTTAGAGTCAGCAAGCACCTCACCTCAGCAATATCCCGCGCTCTGCCCGCGGCTCCAGGCCGGGCTGGCCTGGGTTGGTTGGTCGCGGTGGCCTGTGCCTGCCTAGGTATGTACCTACCTTACCTGCGAATACCTGGCCTACTACCTAGGTGCGTAAGGTAAGGTGTGTTGCTTCTGCGCCTTCCGTATCGCACAGCGACTCCCCAGGCCACCACCACACGCGACCTGACCGTCACCACCACTCTCTTCCTGTGGGAAAACTCTTCTTGCTCACAACCTCACCCACCGAGCCACGATTGAGTTCGGTTTCTTTTTTCCCCCTTTCCCCTTCACCTTTTCTCCCTCTCCTGCGCAACCTCACCTCGCCGCGCAAAACAGCTATACCGTCAGACCGATCACGCCGTCTTCCGCTCACCACAATCCTTTTGGGGATCGCCGACCATCCCCTGCCATTTCCCTGCGATTCGGATACCCCGCTTCCTATTGTGCGCGATCTAGAACCTTTTGCTACCGCACCACCAACCGTACCGTACCGCACCGCACCACCCTCTTCACCTCTCGCCTCTTGTTTTTTTCTCAGCCTTCCTCGCGCACCCACGAACGGCTCTGAAAATTCTGCTCCCTCGCGATCCGATCCGCCCAGCACCAGCAAATTGCCCGACCGAATTCCCCTCTTCCTCCCGGTAGCTGCGCTGCCGACAAATTGCATCCATCATCATGGGTCAAACTCTCTCCGAGCCCGTTGTCGAGAAGGTATGTCAGGATCTGCCACCACTGCGCCCACCCGAGCCTTTGCTCCTGGTCTCTCCTGCTGCTCTTTGTCTCCGTCCTTTGCGACAGACTGCCTTTCTCTGCACCTGCTCTCCTCTTCTTCCATGCCAGCCTCTGACCCCGCTCCTCCTGCTCTTCACTTGTGATATCCTGTGCGGGCGGGGGAACTATGGGACCCGGGGGTCTGGATACGTGGCCCAGGCTTCGTCTTGCTCGACTACCTCACCCATGATGACGTATCTGCCAATTTCATATGTGAATCATTCAACTGACCTCAACACCAAAATTGTAGAACTCGGCCAAGGGTGAAGATGAACGTCTTCTCTACGGTGTGTCGGCCATGCAGGGCTGGCGCATAAGCATGGAGGATGCTCACATCACCGTCCTCGACCTTCTTGCCCCTGGCAGCGACGAAGCTAAGAAGCACGACTCCAAGCTCTCCTTCTTTGGAGTCTTTGATGGACACGGAGGTGACAAGGTGGCCTTATTTGCTGGAGAGCACATTCATGAGATCATCAAGAAGCAGGAGACCTTCAAGAAGGGCAACTACGAACAGGCATTGAAGGACGGCTTCCTCGCCACCGACCGCGCGATCTTGAACGGTAATATTCGACCTCTACACCGTTCCCAATCTTCCTAGACACTCTTTTGGGCTGTGTACAGATTCATGGACGTAATGTTGGAAGAAAAACAAGAGCTAATGCGTGGTGGCTGCATCAGATCCCAAGTACGAGGAGGAAGTCTCTGGCTGCACTGCTTGTGTTGGCTTGATCTCCGACAGCAAGATCTACGTCGTGAGTTTGCTTACGTCCCCGCTGACGGGCGATCGTTTTGGCTTCACTTACCAACCTTCCCGGGAATTAGGCAAACGCCGGCGATTCGAGAAGTGTCCTTGGTATCAAGGGACGAGCTAAGCCCTTGTCTCAGGACCACAAGCCTCAACTCGAAGGTGGATAGTTTCTGTCGTTGTTTATGTGTTCGCGGCTTTGGAGGAATTGTGACTGACATGATTCCAATAAAAGCCGAGAAATCCCGTATCACAGCCGCCGGCGGTTTCGTCGACTTTGGCCGTGTCAACGGCAACCTCGCCCTGTCGCGTGCCATTGGCGACTTCGAATTCAAGAAGAGCGCCGAGCTCTCTCCTGAGGCCCAGATTGTCACCGCCTTCCCCGACGTCGAGGTCCACGAGATCACTGACGATGACGAGTTCCTGGTCATTGCTTGTGACGGTAAGCAAATAACAGGACGTGGATGACATGACACAGCGTTGATGTATTATTTGCAGGTATCTGGGATTGCCAGTCGTCTCAGGCGGTTGTCGAGTTCGTTCGACGTGGCATTGCGGCCAAGCAGGATCTGGAAAAGATCTGCGAGAACATGATGGACAACTGCTTGGCGTCCAACTCGGAGACTGGTGGCGTTGGTTGCGATAACATGACCATGGTCATTGTCGGCCTTCTGCGCGGCAAGACCAAGGAGGAGTGGTACGAGGAGATTGCTAAGCGTGTTGCTGCTGGAGACGGACCTTGCGCCCCTCCCGAATACGGTACGACTGAATCCACCTCATCCTAAGCAAAAGAACGGTTGGAGACGCGCCAGCATATCCATTCGCATCGAGTCGCATCGTCGCTCTCTTCCCCGCCCATAATACAACCATTGAACCCTCCGTATCCGCCACCCATTTGTTACGTGCCCCTTACACATCACACATACATTCGTTTTTCCAAGGAGGAGAGAGCTGATCCATCCCGTGCAACTAGCTGAATTCCGCGGCCCTGGGGTTCACCACAACTTCGACGACAGCGACAGCGGCTACGACGTTGACCTGGAGAACAAGGGCAAGCCCTTTGGCATTGGTGGCTACAAGGGCCGTATCATCTTCCTCGGTGATGGCACCGAGGTCCTGACCGATTCCGACGACACCGAGATGTTCGACAACGCAGAGGAGGACAAGGACCTCGAGAGCCAGGTTTCCAAGGCCACCTCGACCACGAGCAAGGACAGCAATGCGGAGGAGTCGGCCGCCAAGAAGCCCGAGGAGGAGAGCAAGACGAGTGTGGAGAAGCCCAAGGAGGAGTCAAAGCCAGCCGCTGCACCCGCCGCGTCAACGGAAGCGCAGACCACCGAGAGCAAGGAGAAGTGAGCTCCTCCTCCATTGATGACGAACCTTTTTACCACCACTCATGAATACTACGGATGAGCATGCTGGCTTGAACGGATCGGAAGATACGGTTCCGGACGAAAGAGAGACTTTAAATGGTTGGCTGGGCTGGATGACTGAATGTTTCCTGTTGTTTTCTTCATCATGTTGGGTGTCCGGGCCTTTTTTTATTTTGTGTCAGAATTGTAAGACGGGGGAGGAGAGCAGTTGCGGCGACAAGGAGAGGGCCGCGGTTTTTTCCCCAAAGAGAGGCAGAGACTCCCCCCCAACGCGCGTGCTGTAGCCGAGTGGCCTCTCGTGGCCTACCTGAATAGCACGTCTTCCTCATGAAATCATTTGCATAAACCACCTCAAGCTGTTCTTCATTTGGAGTCGGTGATGTCTGGACGCTTGAAAATCTTGGCGACAGCGGTGCGAGTGATTGGGCACTCATGCATATAGATTACTCAGCTGTCTCAACGGCCTCTGCACACGACGACTGGACGCAACTTTTGTAGGTACCATATAGAGATGCGTTTGTACTTTTGTCTGATTCTCTGGGTATATATAATACGACAACAAAGTCCAACTGACCTTTGTGCCTTTTCAAATCTTACTTCATACACTGGCTGACCAATGGTCAAATTATTTGTACATGGGCTTCTTCTATGCTACAGAACTTTTGCAGGACAACTATACTGCCTTGTCTGGGCGAATGAATACTGGCTTCTGAGTGGAAATGTGTGTAACGGTCATCTCAAGCGTTCTGCGCTCAGCCGCACCGCGTTTCTCTGTACGCTTCCTTTCGAGGACGATGGAGATGCCGGGCTTGGTGACTCTGCGAATCGTGGGCGGCGTGGCTGTAGTCGACGCTGTGGGCTCTGCTGGTGTACCAATATCTACCGGATTGGGAGAGCCTGGGAGCGCGGCAGCATCTGGAAGTGTTGCTGGCCCGGCTCCAGAATCTGCCGACATAGTCTGCTGCTGCTGCTGCTGCTGCTGGTACTGCTTCTTTTGCCGGTCGGCCTCTTTGATCTCGTGGTAGATCTTGTTGTCGGCCACCCATGCCTTCTCAAGAATTTCATAGAGTGGCAAAGCGGGTCCCCATCCTTCGTTCCAACCATAGAGCAGGTTGCTGATTTTTGCGGCCCGTTTGAGCGGATTCAATGTGGCCTCCAAGTGCCTGACCATGCTTTCTTCGTGAAAGGTCACCGTCACGGCTGGGCGGTCCAGCGTGGCCTTGGCCACCTCGCCGTCTGACTGGGAAGCGCCGGTCCGCATCATCAGCTCAGAGACGTCCCGTCGCATGTCCCAGGATGTTGTGCCGTTGAGGGCGGCGTATCGCCAGACGATTCCCATCATATTGGGTTTGCGGAGCACCGTCATCAGCTTGAAGAGCTCATGATATATCGTTTCGTCCAGAGGGATCTGCCACTCGTGGGCCCTGCGAAGTGCAGGAATGGCTGCCTCGGGTTTGCGCTGGAGTCGTGCGTGGTATACGAGGATATTGATGGATAATGTGCTCGGCCGAATATCGCAGGTATTGCGCATAATGTCGAGAAATTCAAGAGCGTCGTCGAGATGGCCCATCCGTCCGATTTCCGTGAGGATCTTGTTCACAGCCGACAGCGTGGCCCATTTCTTGCCATATCGACCCTCCTGAGCCTGTAAAAAGTCTTCAACTCCTGACCAGTTAGTTTGGTGCTGGCGGACATCCCAGACGGCAAGCTCTTTGGCGATCCGTTGAGGACCGCCAGGTTCGACGAGCATCCCGCACATATCCATAGTCTTGATGATGTGGCGGCGAACTTGCCAGTCCTGCATCATTGAAAGGACCAGGCACCAGGTGTCCACGTTCGGTGCGCAGCCATTCCCGACCATCAGGGAAATTACCCTGTCAAAGTTTCCTAAATCCTTGACGACGATGGTCCCCTTCAAGAGTATGTTGAAGACTTCAGTGTCCAGAGGCACCCCCAGGTTGCACATGCTGCTGAACAGATCGCGGGCATGGTGACGATACGAGTGGCCGTGAACCTCTACTGTCTGGAGAGCCACTTTGAAGGCTCGTGTCGATAAGGCATGGCGTGCAGTAACATCTTTGAAGGTGTTGCAGAGGAGATCAAACGCCGCGGTCATCGCTCCGACGCCTGAGCCGTAAAAGCGCTGCGCAAGACGCGGAGATAGTTTTGCTTTTGCAATAGCCGCAATGTAAGCCTCGAATGTCTGAGGAGTCCATATGATTGGCTTGGGAATCTTCTCAAACGGGGTCTCCAGCGTGTAGGTATTTATCCTCGAAGGCCGCTGGGCTTTGTATAAACTCGACCACACCATGGGCATCGACTCAGGACTAGGACTTTGTGACGGGTTGCTGCTAGTGACGACCACTTCACTGCTGAAGTTACCGGCAACTCGTCTCACCTCGGCGATAGCGTTTGCCATGCCCCTGTCGTCTCCCGAGAGGAACAAAATGGGTCTCGCCGAAGATGACCTTTCGCCCTTCAATTTCTTCCATGGGACCCAATGTAGCTGAAGATGACATCTCGTTCTCTCGTGGATATCCCAAATGGTTTGGTCGGGGTTGTAGAGAAGCGCCATCGCAACGTCTTCGCAAACCGAGATTTTGCGCGCCCATTCTTGCCAAGGCCCCTTGATCGGCCGAGTCCATCGCCTCAGAACTTCCAGGATCGAGCGCCAATTCCCGACAGGTTCTTTCTTGATCTCTCGAATAGCCTCCAGCCGTGACTGTCTTGTCAGGCTCCGGTGATGGCGATTGAGACTGGATATGGTCTCGCGAGGAGACTTGTATCCGATTGGGCTCTCTACAAGAACCGACTCGTGCTTCCGCTGTACTGGTGACGTGGGTTGACGTCGCCCTCTTGCTTTCTGTTCCAAACCCTTCGGCCCGTTCTCAAGGGGGCCGTGCCGTCGGTCTGTAGTCCTCCTCCAGATACCAGCTTGAGTTGTCTTGAGGGGTTCATTTCGAATGGGCAAGACTTCCCGGGAGTTCGCGTCTCGTGTCGAGGACAGGCCATATGGAGTGTTCGGCTTTGATATTATCCCATCTCTAGCTGGTGTATCGAAAGCCCGATCGCCGCTCTCCGTCTGGAATTTCTCTTCGGTCCGTCCTTTGGGTGTAAGGGTCCCAGCTTCAACCACTGAGGCTCCTTCAGTCGCATCCGGAGCAGGATCGGCGGTCTTTCGATCGATGATTTCGCCCGCTTCCTTTGAGTCAGAGGAAGGGATGGTCTCGTCGAGGTTCGGCTTCACTGCAGCTCCCGAAGCTGCGTGGATCCATCGATACGAGGGTGGTAGTGGTTGAGCTATAGGCGCCCGAGACCATCTTGGAGGACCCCTGGGAATCCGAGATATTCCAGAGACGCCGGTGCGGTACAATCGGGCTCTCCATGCTTGTGCGATTCCCAGGGACATTTGCTATGAGTGGCCCATGGTGTGTGCTGGGCTGGCGATTCACGTTGAAGATTGAAAAAATGCTAGAGCGACGTTGCAGGCCAGCGGGAACGAGGAAATTTCCACTCGCGCCGATTGAACCCGGCCCCGTTGTGCAGGAGCCAACGGCCGCCGATACGCAGCCGCGGGCCTTCTGCGCCAGTCCTAGAAAAAACAGTGCAGGCACTGTTATCCACACAGTTGCACCGATGAATCTGCTTCATGTTTAATTCATACAAAATAAACTACCTAGATTTATATATAGACGGGTATACAAGAAAAGAATAGATCTTCATCTCTCTTGGCGTCATCATTACTTGTTGGGCGTCACGGGTAATGCCCCTGAATTCGCATGCGCCGGCCCGCTCTGATCTACGCCTTGCCAGCTCTGGTTCCATCCTTCGCCCTCTTCGACAGCGTGCGTTGCTTCGCCGTTCTCCGCGAGTCCTTTCACGTCGCTCCAATAGGATAACTTCTTCACTTCCTCGTCGGCATGCTTGATTGCGGCCTCAAGGTGCTTCCTCCTCTCCTCTAGCTCCCCTGATTCGTCTTCTTTTCCGTCTGTTGCAACATGCTCATCATATATCTTGGTCAAGTGACTGAGCAACAGTCTCCTTGAGGCTTGGAATACGAAGATTCCCATAATATCGTGCATTTCATCCTGCAAGTGTTCGAGGTTGTCTTTGGCGTGCTCGAGATAGTTCTCAACGGCTTCGATCTTTTCTCGGTCGATTCGCGCGGCCCGCAGGACTGCCATCAGCGTCCACACGTCTTCGATGTCGGGTTTCTCCTCCGCTATGCTCGTCTGCATGCTCGCCTTGCTGATGCTTTCCCGACGGCTGCCAACACTAGAGGCTCGGCTGTGATTTGCAGGCGTGACGGTGAAGTAGTCGTTGTTAAGCATGTGCGGGTCTTCAGAGACATCCTCGGGCTTCTTCTTGACTCGCTTTCGAACCCAGGCTCTCCTACGCACGAAAGAGTTCCACCATTTCGGACCGTGCCACGAGAACTTTTTGGAGAACATGAACGAATATTCCCACCCAAACTCGTCCATTTGAACGCCTTCTTCTCGATGTACCCTCCACTCCGGCCACGCCCACTCCCACGTGGGGTCAGGGACTTGGGCCGTCTTAATGGTCGTTGGACTTGTCTTATGAAATTGGTTTGTCCAAGGAGAGGGATCGAGGTTGCCCAAGGCCTTGCCAGAGAACAGAGGAACTCTGCAGCAAAAACAGCCTCTCTCATTCTCCCACAATACGTCTATTGCAGATTCTCGCTCTGGTGTCGATGGTCGCTCCCTCCGGCTGGCATCTCTTATAGGTATTGGGGCTTCGTGTGGCGTAGGTTCTAGTGACACGCACAATCAGTTCTTGATACAATCGTGTAGAGACCTCCGGGGTGGCATACCTTCGACCTCAATTGATGGTGCTCCAGTACCCGCTGTGGTCTGGGCAGTTAAGACTGGGATCTTCCGCCGCTCCCTGGCTTGAGATAGGCGACTAGGCCCTCGACTTGATGCATCCCGAGATGAAGCGACCTCGTCATTCCCATTTCTGTCCACGTCACGGTCCGTTCCGTTGCTCAGATTGTGCTCTTCTTCTTCTGGGTCTTCATCGCGAAGCAGTCGTGACCCAGTCGATGCTCGGGTCACGTCATTGGGGGTTTCTAGGCTGGGCGAGGCAACGCGGTCTTCGTGGTTAACTAAGTTGATCTCGTGGTCGTAGTCGCTGTCCTTCAGGCCGGTAACCCGACGAGAACTTCGGAACGATGGCATCTCTACGGCCAAAACCGCCTGGGCCAGCGGTCAGAAAGCCCGGGGTTGAACAAAACCCCAAGGCAAAGAGGCAGCGTTCGATGCAAGAAGCCTTTTCGGGGGTTCGTGTGGGGAACAGGAGACAGGCTAGGCGTGATTCGAGACGGTTCTCGCAACGCCAGTGAGCGAGCAGTCAATAGGGAGCTGGACAGGAATGTTTCGAACACAAGGAGAGGCGGCCGTGCGAATCACTCGATCATTGTGTTGAATCGAAGGCGAGTCGAATTATCTCCAGACACCTCGTCTAGAGGATGGGAGGTGAACAAGACTGGTAAAACAGTAGATGAGGCTGATGAGGGAAATCAATTGAGACCTCGCGCGTCCGGACCTAGCGTGGTCTGGACCAAGACGACGACCACCTAATTAACAGTGGCCAAATGTGGCTCAGAACAAGGCTAGTACGATGCAGGAGCAGCAATGCGGCGCGTCGGTGGTGCTTGCTGGTTGGAGGTCTGGGCCAGCTGAATCTGGGCTGGTTCTGGCTCAGGCCGGTTCACGAGCTCCAGCTAGGCCGGTCCAGGCCACAAGGGTATGAAAGGGTGCGTGTCGCGTCCCTGAGGTCCGTCGATGATGTAATTTTCCAGCTTTCTCTCCAAGCAACGGGCCCCCTTGGCGTCAGCTTGCGTGCCGGAACCCAGCCAGCTCAGACCGTCAAGCGTTGTGCTTCGGTACTGCGTCGAACCAAAGATTTTAGCAGCAGCCGTTCGGCCGGTGAAAGCGTCCGCTGCGGAAGCTGGTATTGCTCCAAGAGGAAATCGGAATCCCCCTCTAGAAACCGACAGCTGATTCTCGGAGCTTTGATGGCTGCAAGGTGACACTGGGGATCTAGTGGAGGCCATTCTGCAATTGTGATGCAGTTGATGAGGTACTTGCAGCTACCTAGGCCGCCACCGATCACGGTGATGGTGAAAGTACTCTCTGGTCCCTTTCCGAAAAAGAGGGCCTGTGCGGCCTGTCATCCCGAACGCCAGTGGAGCTCCCGGCCAGGACCGGCTGGGGGTAGCTACCTTCGATTCCCCGCATTCATGCCGCTCTACGTCATGTATCTCTCACACCTTCACCAAACTAGAGCCTCCGGAGCTTGAACTTGTGCCTTGCCCAGGCGACGAGCTGTCACTGGTGTGATCGCTAGGAGGGGGAAGGATGTAACCGCGCAGCAAATACTCAGACGACTAATGAGACAATGGCAGCAGCAATACCGGCCTGGCCCGTGAATCGGTAGTACTAATAGATCGTGCCATCCATCTCTGCGAAGCCTTCTGTTTTCTCTCTTCTTCCCTCCCTTCAATCAACCACAGCCCATAATCTCAACGACAATACTCTTGATATCGCCGAGAAAGTCCCAAAACTTTGAACCAAATCACCTCGATACACGCCACGCATCACAGTCACCATGTCCAAGTCCAAGGCCCCCCTCTTCCTCGGTCTCACTGCCGCCGGTGGTGTCGGCTACTATCTCTACAGCGCGGGCGGCAACCCCAACGCTGCCGAGAAGAAGTTTGAGAGTACGTTTATTGCAGTCTTGCACTTCATGCGCATGGCCATGGAACAATGACGCTAACCGTTACGAACAACAGGCGACGTCCACAAGGCTTCTGCCGAGATCAAGTCACACATCCCTGGCCGCACCCCAGAGGCCCAGAAGGGCTTTGGCGATGCTGGTGCCCGCGCCGGCGCCAGAATCGACTCTGCTGTACGTGATACGACGTCAACTAATATCTGAAGCACAAGACTAAGATCATTCTTCACAGGCTTCCGAGGCAGACAAGCAGTTCTCCTCTGCAAAGAGCACCGCCGAGGCCTACGCCAAGGATGCTAAGGCTGAGGCTCTGAAGAAGATTGACCACTTCGACAAGAAGGTCGAAGATGGTGCTGCCAAGGCCAAGAGCGGCGTCTCCAGCTGGTTTGGCGGAAAATAAGCACTTTTATGACTGACGATTTCTTTTGTGTCATGACCTGCGGGTCACTTGTTACCATAGGGCCGGGTTCGATTATCTCAGGGTTAGGAGTCTCGTGACATGAACCAATTCTAATACTTTGGACTCAATTTTTCGCTGCCCCATGCTGTTGTCGTCATGTCCCATATGCGCCTACTTATCTCGGTGACAAAAACCTGTCCCGACCACTGGGAAAATTATTCGATACAAGTATACCTCACACCTTATTTCTCTATGCGATCCGCCACAAGCTTCAAGATTTCCTCGGTTCTTTGTCTCGCATTCTGAGGATGCTTGGCGATTGCCTGCCAGTGCTCGCCGTGGCGAGGCTCATTGAGGACGCACTTGTTGATGACATCTGCTCGTTTCTCGTCTGTACCGTGCTGGAGCAAGAACTTGTAGTACCATGCCCAGCTGTCGCCGTTGTCGCTGTCCAGAACCAGCGCTTTCTCGAACCAGTTCTGGGCCTTCTCGAGCTTGCGCTCGCCCCAGAAAATCCGGGCGACGGCAACAAAGAGGATTGGGTCGTTGTCCACCTTCTTGATGGCCTCCAGAGACCGCGGTTTCCGCTGGGTTCGTGGCTCCAAGTGCCAGATTTGCTCGCTCCACAAAAGGCCACTCTTCGGGACTTCTTGAAGAGCCTTGGCCATGAGGGACTTGGCCTGATTGATATTGCCTGCCCGCCGCTCGATGCGGACGGACTCGCACCACAACTCTGGTGACTTGGGAACCGCCAGACGGGCTCGATCGAGGACACTGCGAGCCTTGACAACAAGGCCAGCGTTCTCTTCCAAGCGGGAGTAGAGGAGCCACAGGGGAATAGACTTGGGAACAGCCTTGACACCGGTGCTGTAAGACTCCCGCGCCTGGCCAATCTTGCCAAGGTCCTCGTAGATTTGACCCTTGAGCATCCATAACTTCGCCGCGCCAGGGAAGTATTGCAGAGCTCGTTGGGCGAGGTCCAATGCTGCCTCGCTGTTGCCCAGCACTCTCTCGAACACCACACTCTTCATCCAGACACGATCCGTGGGAGCCTGTTCGCGAGCTTCTTCCAAGAGCTTGCGCGCTCGCTCTGTCTCTCCGTTCTCGGCCTCGAGCTTAACGGCAGCAAGCCAGATATCTTCGTTATCGGGGTTCGACTTGAAAGCCCTGGCAAGAACAAGTCTGGCTTTGTCAACCTCGCCGGCCTGCCACTTCTCCTTGGCCAGCATCATCCACAACACCTCACTCTTGGGGCAGGCCTCAACAGCCTTCTCCAAGACCTGAGCGAGGGACTCTTTGGTTCCGTGATTCCTTTCCAGGTCGGCGGCGGCCATCCAAAGCGTCTTGCTGTTGACGAAAACACGCAAGGCGTAAGAGTAGATGGCACGGGCTGTTTCGTACATGCCGCGGTTGATGCTGCTTTTCGCGTCTTCCATCCAGGTTTCCTTGCGGTCGTCGTCCTCGTCCAAGCCGTAGCCCAAGGTTTCTTGGATGATGTTTCCGCAGGTGATTATAGCGCCCTCATCCTCGCACTTCTCAGCCTCGCCGATCCACTCCTCTCGCTTCGGCATGGCAGACTCCTTGACGAGAACTGCAACAGCACGCTTCATGACGTTGACCTTCTGTCCTGTGCCGAGCTGCTCCTGCAGACGGGCAGCAGCAATCCAAATCTCATGGGATGTAGGAACTGCTTTTCGTGCCCTGTTGAGGACCTTTTGGGCGTTCTCTGGGCTCTCCAGTCTTGCCAAGGCCAACCAAAGATCAACGGAAAGGGGTATAAGCTCAGTTGCCTTGGCGAGCAGCAACCGCGCATCTTCCGGATCTTCTTCCAAGTTGACCGCTTCCTTCCAGAGAGCCTCAGATTCTGGGATGTGGTCTAGAGCAAGTCGGATGACTCTCTTCTTCGCTCTAGGTTCATTCTCCAGCCTCATCGCCTCAACCCAGAGTCGCACCGATCGTTCGTTCTTCTTGATGGCATCCGCAGCGATAATTTTAGCGTTGCGACCTTCGTTCAGTCTAATGTTCTCCAACCAAACGTCCTCACTTTTGGGGCAATTTGTGCATCCACGTGCAATCACGTTGCGTGCCGCGACAGTCTTGCCTGCAAGCTCCTCCAAGCGTGCTGCCGCAATCCAACCCGGAGCATTATTCGGGTTAGTCTTGATGACCGAGGTCAAAAGCTCGCGCACTCGGTTGATGTCACCAACTTGCGCCTGAGCTTCCGTCAGGCCACTCTTCTGTAGACTGGTGATGTAGCCCTTGGGGTCGATGCTCGTCGCGCTGCCACCAACGGAGGACTCTGTTCCATCCAGAGATGCCTGCTCAAGCTTAGACTTGAGGACCTTGTCTCTCGCCGCACCGATCTTGGCGAAGTTCGTCATGGTCCCGTCCGCCGCCTCTGAACTTGCAGCTGCCCCGTCATCGGAAATGGTGGTCCCGAGCTCTCCCTGGGCGCTGGCTCCTGCAAGAACACTATCGGGAACGGCGTAGAACCGCTGCTGTCGCATTTGTTTGCTCCGTCTATTCTTTCCGGTCAAATCTCCAACCTCGGGCAGGTTCGCCCACTCCTCGTCCGATACTGTTGACAGTGCTCTCTTCAGGTCGGCAAACTGCTGTTGGATCTTTGGGTTTTTGCGCTCGTATTCTTCTTGCTCGGCTTTCTCGCGCGCCTCTCGTTGTTTCTGTCGCCTCTTGGCCATCTTCTCGTCTACCTCTTTCCATATCCTGTCGGCTTCCTCGTCGTCTTTGTCGTACACTCCGCCAGCGAACAAGCCGACTTCGTTATCGGGGTCTTTGAATCGATCGTCGTCATTATCATCATCCGCTTCTTGCTTTTTGCCATCGGCACCGATGCCTAGTTGCGCCGCGCGCTTGGCGACAGCCTCCTTGATCTGGTCTTCGCTGGGCCCTTCGCGTGCAGGACCCAAATCCGATCGCGTCGTGAAGCCCGTAGCACCTCGACCGAGACCGGCGACGTAGTTTTCGGGAGCCGGCTGGCTCAAGAAATCGCGGCGGCTGGCCATGGTATCAGATGCTTTATGCGTAAATCGTTGTCGCGTGAGTGGTTGCGGATGCGCGCGACAGGACGTGTATGTGCAGGAAGGCAGATATAGCTGCAGTCCATAGCTAGGGGAGATAGGCGCAAGGCTGAAGTGGTGCCAATTTTTTTTTCCCTTCAGGTACCTTAAACTGCTGCACCCTTGTCGCCACGGCAAAGTGGTGGGGTGGCTCCACTAAAATTTCCAAAAAGGCTGCCCCTCCATCTTCACCGCAGACTTCGACATTGCGAAGATTTATCGAGGCAGCATACTGGAGAAGCCAACTGCCGCGCATAACCCCGCGAACCCTCCTCGAGCTTCGAAACGGTCTTGATGCGTAATTGAACACATTTGCGCGAGCACGAGAACAAAATGGGCAAGGCCAATGCCGGAAAGCGCAATGCCGCTGGGTCGGGGAGCCCCTACTCGCGACCAGGAAAATCCAACAAGACGAACAATGTGTTCAAGTTCAACGTACGTAGAGTGCTCTGCGGTGTGCAGGCTTCACTTCTGACGCTATTTTCAGACCAATGTAGGCCAGCATATCCTGAAGAACCCTGGTGTTGCGGACGCGATCGTCCATGTACGTGCCGAGCCCCCGACGGAAAAGAAAGACAGGAACTTTGCTGAACAATGCGCCTTAGAAAGCCGAACTGAAGCCGACGGACACTGTTCTCGAAATCGGTCCTGGTACCGGTAACTTGACTGTGAGGATATTGGAGAAGTCAAAGAAGCTCATCGCGATCGAGTTCGATCCTCGTATGGCGGCCGAAGTCACGAAGGTTGGACCTCTCGCTCTGGTAACGGTCTTCGGGGGCTGACAAGACCATATGTAGCGTGTACAAGGAACGCCAGAGCAGCGCAAGCTCGAAGTCATGCTCGGAGATGCCATCAAAGTCGACTGGGTTCCCTTTGACGTCCTCATTTCCAACACCCCGTACCAGGTATGCCATGGGAATTCCTGGGCTGGGAATCTAGAAGCTAAACATCAGTCAGATCTCATCTCCTTTGGTTTTCAAGATGCTCGCCATGCCCAAGCCGCCTCGTCAGGCAATCCTCATGTTCCAGCTCGAATTCGGCCAGAGACTAGTGGCGAAGCCGGGAGACAAGCTCTATGGCCGGTAGGTTTTCCGCTGCAGGTTGGAACTGGATGCATGACTGACAGTCCGACCAGATTGAGCGTGAACGCCAACTTCTGGGCGACATGCTCCAATGTGATGAAGGTGTCAAAGGCCAACTTCAGGCCACCGCCGCAAGTCGATTCTTGCGTCGTTCGTATTGTGCCCAAACAGGGAGCCGAGCGCCCTACCATCAGCTTCGAGGAGTTCGACGGCCTCCTCCGTATCGTAAGTCACAGGAGAGGGGTTCATCACATGGCTGAGGCTAACAATGTTTTACAGTGCTTCAACCGCAAGAACAGGACTATGCGTGCAAGCTGGCTCGGCACTAAGGAAGTTCTTCAGATGCTCGAGAAGGTAAGTGACGAAAATGGAACGGAGCGCTGGACTCTATCTGACGCTGCAACAGAACTACCGCACATGGGCTGCTTTGAACAACGTTCCCCTCGACGAGACCTTCGTCGAGGACGACGAAGACGATGCTATGGACATGGATGACGACGCTGACGCCGGTGGCGACGATGATGATGTCGAGCCCATGGACGATGATACCCCGGAATTCTTCAAGGAGCTCAAGGCCAACGCGGCCAAGGTCCCCGAGAAGACCAAGAGCAAACGCAAGAAGACCAAGGTCGCCGCGCTCGTCAGGCAGAAGATTGAGGGTGCGCTCGTGAGCACCGATCTCCTAGACAAGCGTGCCCGCGCTTGCGACGAGACGGATTTCCTGAAACTTCTATCCGCCCTCAACTCTGAGGGCATTCACTTTGCTTGATTTTGGTCTGGGCCTTTTGTGTCGTGTATGGTAGATACGGATTGTTGGCGGCATTTCATGGCCTGGCGTTCATGGCGTACAAAGGAGACAAGATATCCTGCAGGGTATGAATATAGAATGAAGATACTGGTGCCTGGAGCTACCTCTGCCGCATCTCATTAAGCTGCTCTGATTCTACGTATAAGACAACCTTTAGGCAGCTTTTTCTATACGATGATTATCAGTAGGTGTGCTCAACATCGAAACCGATTAGTCGAAGACGGCAGAGCAACTTCACATAGCCATGCGGCAATCTTCCCTAGAAGCTGTCGCCGAGACCAATGACGTCCATCAGAAAGATTCTCATGGCAGCAATAACACAACGTACAAACGCACAAAAGTCCCACGAGCCTCTAGAGTAACCACGTGCTCATGGTGAAGACATACCACACAGTCGGACATGAGACACCGATCTCAGTCGCCCAGGGAGGAACGACGTCAATTTGAGACGAACATCCCGCTCAAGATGCTCCGGGCTGGAACAAAGACACACAGGAAGAGCCTCATCTTGCGGATTGGGATTCGGATTCCACCAACCCCAGACCGAGGTCGACCGAGGCGCCTGCGTGTGACCGTTCCAGCTTAGGCAAGAGATCTTCAACGGCCAAGGCTGTTTCTGTTCCTAAATGAGGTCGACGGGTAAAGGAGTCTCAACGGTCATCGATCCATCACAATGCGAATCTGGCTTTGATTGGGCAGGCCCGAGGCGTCGACTGTGGTGAGTGACATGGACGACGCGCAGCGGTGGCCAGTAAAGGGGCGGTTGATTAAGCCGTGACAAGTTCGGACATGATGGATGGAATTGGCAGTTGCATCCTTCCCAAAAAAAACGCCTTCTCTGCCCTTCGCATTTTTGGTCCCGACTCCCGCTAAACCCGTCAAGGGCAGATTGGGCCGGTGGTGAGGTGAACAAGACCAGAATGTCACCCTCCACCCCCGTTCTGGGTGCAACGCGGCGCTTCCCTTTCTCGTGTGCTGCCCTACCCGCGCCCTGGGGGAGCGGCAGCACCGCCTCCCGGATCTCAGGAATAGGGCATACGGAATACACATGGCACTTGATTGACTGGTCGGTCCAACATCGCGTGTAAAGCCGGGAAAGCAGGCGCAAGAGACATGAATTGTCAGCAGAGGCGCGGGACAGGGGGGGAGTGGGAGGAGGGGCTTTGTGCATGCGGTTTTCTCGAAATGAGACGTGACAGACCATCATCCATCCCACTCTGCTCAAGAGCTTGGGGAAAAAGCAGCAGTACCTTGCTGCGGTCACTTAGGCAGAAGGCTACATGATGACCACCAAATCTAACCTGCCTTGCTTACCCGCGTGGCCTCCCTCCCGCCAGCGCATCGCGACGAGGCCGAGCAAGGCCCGTCCCATCTGACAGGCGCGGGCGAACCAGGAGGGTGGTTTGGGTGCGTGTGGGTAATGACAGGTCCAGGCAGTCTCCAGTGTGTCGTTGTCGACCAGATAAAACAAAATGAAAAATCTACCTGTCGAAGAGTGGCACGTCATGCCACTGCCCATGTAGCTGCTCTAGCTCGCTGTTCAGGTTCCTTCACCCAGCCTATAGACTTCCGGGTTCCTGCGCAGATGATCACCGCCCAGCAACGGCGCTGACGTGCCAAGGGGTGGTGGAAAGACATCGAGACTGTTATCACGCGCGGGAGGGACTCACAAGTTGGACGCAGTTTGACGTGGTATGTCTCTGACAGTTGTATGTGGGGGCCAGTTTTTGCAGGTGCTTGCCAAGAGGCTTGCTCGACAAGTCTCGACGGGCAAAATGAAGAGACACGGGAGGCACTGGAGACTTATTTCGTTCAAGAAACGTCTGATCGGTCGCCTTTCTCTACCCCCTTCGAACTAAAGAAGTCGACTGGTCGAAAGCCCGGCTGGGAATTCCCGTCGCGAAAGTGCTCACCACCTCGGCACCGTCGCACGGGAGTGTAAGACTTGCCTGCCAGCCAGCCAGCGGGACGGCCAGCCCTCCCCGAGAGTCCCTTTAGGGTTGGTGGTGGAATGTTACAGCGAAATCTGACATGCCTCCCATTCTTCCTGCGCCTGACTGAGCCACACTCTGCTCCTGTAGGTCGCTCTGTGCAGGAGATAAATCCGTTGAAGCGCCACCGCAGTATGTGCTTTCTCAGCGGTGTCGTCGCACAGCAGCATCAGATGCCAGATGAGCCGTTCGCCGGGATTCGGTGCTGAGAGCTGCCGGTGAGGCGCCTCGGTCTGGCTGGGCAGGGAACGGGGACCCGTTTCCTGTCACTTTCTTTGCGGGGACCACCGACGACCCATCATACGACAGAGTCAAGCTCTCTCGAGGCTAAGGGCCTTTGGGGACAGGCGTCGATGAAGAGGGCACCAGGAACGGTCCCGTCAGGATGGGCCGAATCCTGTCCCGGTGCAACGATCGCGGCCATCGTTGAGAAGGGCTGAATAACCATGAGTAATGAGTAACGTGAGACGACCTGAAGAACGGCGCGGTACCTATTACTTCGTAGCGGCAGCGGCCCCGTCTCCGTCGGTCGCCTTCCTAGGCGTACTTTAGGTAATGTGTGTGCTGCCCGGCCCCCAAACGGAGGGATTCAAGGGAGATGGGCAGCAGCCAATCGTCCGTCGCGTTTGCGTCCAATAGGCCGGTACCGTCGGGATAGTGCCTGGGAAGTGCAGGTAATTGCCTCGTGGGCGGGTGGGTTCGTTGTGACATTCAATCGGGGGGCCGGGGGCCGGCGCCCTTCTTCGTCTTCTTTTCGCTCTGGGGATGTCTTGGATTTTCCAGAACCCAAGTTGGCGGCCCCCTCCCTAATCAGAGCCCAATGTCGGGTGCACATGGAGATGCAACCAGTCGCGTGCTTGTCACGTCGTCCACTTGGCCGCCTGTGAGAGGCTGCAATTAGGAGAGGGAGACGACTTTTCGCCCGTTGACTCGCAGCTTTCTGTCCAAGAGCAGGGGCTTGTTGGCAGACATACTGCGCAGACAGAACGGGGACATGCGGTGTCGAGACGGACGTGATGATATGCAAGACAGGCAGCAGCAGTTCGCTTCGAATGGAGTTAATTGTTGGTTCCCCATATGTGGGCGTTCAGAACCCTTGTGATCTCTGGTCAACGAAAACTAGGGGGGATGCAGCGAACCGCGAGACAAGAGGCCGGTCAGAGTCATCTCGAGGCGAGGTGAAGTGCCCCTCAACAAGCCAGGCAGGCCGCCAGGCGGCCAGAATATCACGGTAAAGAGGGGATCAAGTGAGTGAGCGCCGTCGGCCTTGTCTAGCAGCTAGGTGTTGAGAGGGGGTTGAGCGTCCGGATGCGGCCGGCGCCATGATCCCTTGGTTCATCATGAGGGCAGGAGTTTGTGAGTTGTGCCTGCGCTTGACAAGGGTTAGAGTCTCGGTAGACAGGCACCAACTTCTGTTTGTCTCTGCTAGGGCCCGGGACCAGTTCCACGTATCAGCCTTTGATTAGTGTGTCGACTGAGTTGCCCGGGACGGTGTGTCTCCAGTCGGCATGCGAGCTTGTCAGATCGCCAACAAGACCCAGCCGTGCAGCATGCCTCGTGACTGCGGGATGCGTCCACGCAGTGCCTCATCGTCAGCCTGGTTGGCAGTTGCAAAACTCCTGACCGAGTAGATGTAGCAGTACACTTAGCGACAGCGAGATGACAGCATTCAACGGGTACCTCTTAGTGGCATAATTTTGTGCCACGGTACCCATATTATGGGAAAACCCGCGTGTTGAAGCAGACGACGCAGCATATTACTGGTGTAAGTGCGGGAGGCAGATCTCAGTCCCAGCTGCCAGGTTCGTCGCTGCTGACTAAATACAGCCGCTGACAATCATACTGGTGATAGAGCTGATATCACATCAAATCAACCAGAGAGATGGAGATTTTGGAATGGGAGAAGAGGGACAAGAGTGGCGGTATCGATAGGTCTTCAGTATCCCTGGAAGGGCAGGGTTGGAAAGGGCACGGTAGACAGGCCGGGACCGTGATTGGGAGGTGCGAGCATACCGAGGCCTCGATGGAGGAGTCCGATGTCAAACAGCGGTGATGATAGAGGAGGCGGGGAGAATCGGTGACAGGCTGTCGGTGCAACATGGGCGAGAGGGAAAAACCGAAGAACTAGGGAAAAAGAAAAACAAGGTGGGTTTCTAGAACGGGGCCCAGATGCACCGTGTGTTCTGGCTTTGCCTTGTGCGGGTGTGTGTCTGTGGTCCATCAGCTGTGCCTTCCAGGCCGCCTGGCAGCACCGTAGCGCACTTCAAGACGGTGACTTCCACTGCTGTGTTGTGTTGTAACTTGTGAGCTTGGTGGTTGCGGTGCATGGTGGACTCAACGCATGGATGCGCTCCGGTGCAGCAGTCTAGGTATGCCATGACTGTTTTCTGGGGGGCAGTGGATTGAGCCAGCGAAAAGTCGCATCCAGAAAAATTCCAGATTGAGAATGGGCGGAGGCTGCATCCACCATCCACTCATCCACAGGCCGGCGAGGACGAATCAGTGTGGAGGAAAGCGTCCGGGACAAGAGTTGCGGTCTGAGGCATCCCGCGTAGTTTCAGGGTTTCTGCCGGCCATGGGTCTCCGACTCTCACAGGTTTCCTTTGCTCCCTTCTTTCCCTCCTCACCATCGGCCCAACTGACGGCACCGCGCGGTACCTACCGCCCAACCCCTGCCGTCATCCTCAGAGGTACGTACCCAAGTACCTTTTCTTCTGTCCAGGGCTGCGACTACCTTTCACCTACGGTTGACGGGACTCTTCCCCCGCCCAGCCCTTGCCTAGTGTGTTTGCAGAGGAGCAGCAGCAGCAGCAGCCGGTCACTCACCAGAGACGGGAAGACACGCACCGGAGAATCTGCCAGTCCTCATCGATGTTGTGTTGTTCGGTAGGTAAGCCGGCCAGCCCAGTCAGTGATTGCAACCTCCGACTTTGTCTTGACTCTTGACCTGCACCCCCTTCGTAACAGTGATGTTGTATGAAGAGAAGCTATGTTGTATCCGGCGACGGTCGATGGGACTTTCCCGTCATTCATCTTTCCCATCCAAGTTCCATGTATCCAGCCGTTGAATTTTTTCTGCCCCTTCCTCTATCCTCGCCGGGTCCTCCGCCTTTGGCCCTTGTGACGCTATGCTGGGACCTGCAGCCGGGTCGGATCCATTCCATTCCTCGCGTTTGCTGCTGAAGGAATCCATCCGCGGCACGACGCCCCCCTCCCCAGAGTTCCCGATTTTCTTCTCGGTGGAGAGGAGAGGAGAGGAGGAGAAGCGAAGCCCTTGGTCGTCGGTTCAACGCCTCGGTTGACAGAGACGACGCGGCCCATTACCCGGCGACACTCGAGAGGTGCGACTGGACGGTAGGTACTCCGTCCGTACTTGCTGCCTGCGTAAGTATCCTACCGCAAACTTTTTGCAGAGGGCGGTTGGCTCCCCCGGAACCCAAAGGCAGAATCGGGTGAAGGCGCAAAAGCTTTGTCGCTGACTTACTCCGATGGGGCTCTCAACGACGCTTCTGATTGCTACGGACTGTCAGGAACGCTTCCGCGGTGCCATGAGCACCAAGGAGAACCAAGCTCCCTCAAGTCCCAGACCTGCCCATGTCTCTCTGTTGCCCACAAGACACGCTCTCAACTTGACCAGAAACATTTCTACTGGGATAGAGCCGGAAGACGGGAAGGAGAAATCAAAACTCGTCGGGGAAATAAAAAGACGACGAAGCAGGGCGGGAACAGAGGGAGGAAGAGATAATTTGCGCTGCTAGTCGTTCTGTCAATACTAATCGTTCAGGCCCAAAGACGGCATACCTACCACGCCTGCCTGCCTGCTGCCAAAGGCAATGTACCGTGAAGCTAAAAGATCAGGCATGGCCGTTGGGCAGACACATCGGGGTCGCCCCTTCCCATGTTGAGTCGTTTTATTTGCTTTTTTGGGATGTCCGTCTTCGATTTTTTCTGATTCCTTGGATCTTGTTCGCCCTGTGCCCTCCTTGCCTTACTCGTTGACATTGCATTACCTTCCGCTCTCCGGGCCCCCTTCTGCGAAGGAAGGTTTCTTCGGCCGTGGGCCTTTGTCACTGTGCCCACCGCGCGCAAAGCGAGAGCAAGGAGCTCGACTCCGGGCCTGTCAAAACCCATTGTTTGTTTCTGCCGTTCCTTTGAAGGACGCCATTGGAAGGTTGGATGCGTTGGATCAAGTGTGTCATGTCCATGAGTAGGTAGGCACACAACAGTACGGATGCACAACACGTACAGAGTACTATGCAGTACACGCAGAACAGGGTGACGATGGGAATAGTGCATACCCAAAAACAAATCGGACACAGGGCAATCAGATGGAACCTGAGGGAAGCCAGCTCTCTGTGTCTCTCCTCGCCTCAGTGACGGCAGCGGAGCATCTGTGCATTGCCTCTGCTTAACTGCGGTACGGTGCGGTACCTGAGGCCGGAGACCAGGGCAGGTCAGTAAGGTGCCTATGGTGAGGTGGTCATGGATACTTTCGTCCAAGGCTGAGTACTTACCTTCACGCAGTTGCAGAGGTTTCCAGGAACGGGGAGGCTGGTGAGCTAACCGTCATTCATCAGCAAATTGCATCCCTGTCACCATGTCGCGCTACCTGGCGCATGGGTCCCCTTCAGATGAGAAAGTACCTTTCCGTACGTACCGTCCGTACCTTGACCTTGGATATTGGTCTCCGGCAGGTGCTTTTCGATTTTTGGGGTCGCTGAGGTCTCTGAGACTCGCTGGGCAGGTCGTAGTCGTCACACACTAAGAGCCCGCTCCTTACCGGCCGGTCCATCCCAGCACCCACCACCACCTCACCCTTTCCCCCCCAACTACCTGTAGCCTGTAGGTACAGCAAGCACACTCGCTGAGTTGCCGTCGCCAGTCACTCCTGAGGTATCTTTCTGCTCAAAGTAGGTATGGCAATACTTCGAGTCACCTCCTCAACTCAGTGCTAGCTACAGCACACCACACGGCAAGCACCTGCAGCCCGTGTTTTTGGCTTTGCACTGACCCGACTGCTTTACTGACCTCATTCCCGTCTGGTCTCCCGCTACCACCACTCATCTGTCTTCGTCTTCGTCTTTTACATCAGACACACACACACGCTCTTCTTCCGCCAACTTATACCACCTTCACCACTCTGGACTTCTTCCCCCAATCCCCTCATTTTTGAGCTTCTTACTCTTTCTCTGACAACACCCATATCATTTCACACCAGATCACTTTCTGTTACTTACTTCCACAAGTGTCCCCGTCAGACACATCCACAGCAGCCACCGAGCCAGCACCAGCACCAGCTTAGCCACTCGTCGACCACGAAACCTACCTCTCAGAGACAGACACACGACCGCGCATCCGCCTCGCCTTCGTCCTCCAAGCACCGGCAGCCGTAGCCACCGCAAACGACGAATCCCAAGATCCCCAATAGGATCCCGCCTCGTCTACCCTGAATTCAATCCTATCCCACGTCGCATTGTCGAACACCATGATAGGCCTGCTTCCGAATTACGACTGCCGGCTCCCGTGTTAGAACCCACATTGGATTGGTATGAGGACTACCTTAGACGAGGCTCCATTCCCTTTGCTGTCTCACTTGGAAGTCCTCGGCCATGGAAAAGACATCCAGCACCACGAACGGGTCCTCTGACGCAAGCCAGTCACGATTAGAACCCCTAGAGACGTCTACCACTACTACTCCCTCCCAATCCACCACCCTCGAGCGCCAGCCTTCCTCTAAGCAATCCTCGGCCACCACATCCCTAACTCCATCTCCATTCAATTCAAGAGATACCTCACCTACCCGTCAGACCGCCAAACCTACTGCCGCGACTACTCCCAAGACGACTGCTGGCCTACGCTCGCGCAAGAGCAGCAGCCAAGACTTGACCGCGGTTCGAACCCCCAGATCCACCACCAGCATACCAGGCCCGCCGACATCGTCAAGGACCCTCTCCGCCGCCACAACCCCTACACTCCTCCCACACTCTCAAGAATCATTTCTCAAATCAATCAACCCGCAAAAGACGCCGCTCAACACCGAAGTTGCCCAAACTCGAGATAGCCCTCGCTGGCCTGTGTCGCCTCGCTTGCGATCCCCCCCTCCGCAGCTTGGGAAGCCTCAGAATCCTCCTCCGCCACCACCACGTCGAGCAGAGCCGGAGCCTCCCAAGATAAACCTCACGAGAGCATCTCCTACCCCTCAATCCGAACCTTTCCCATCCGTATCCGAGAGCGAGACAGACGACTCTCAGCTTCAGTCTGGAGTGCGAACCCCGGTTACGGGCTGTGGATCCGCATTGGAAACGGTGCAAGAAGTGAGCTTACCGAATTCGCCCGGACAGATGGATTCCACGTTAGAGAAGGTCAACGAGAAGCTGGCCCACGAGGCAGCTGCCAGCGCCGACAACGTTACCCAAGTGGAGCGAGCCGCCCGGTTAAGTCGAGGATCTCTGCACACTACAGATGGCGACACTGGCACAGTGAGAGTGCGGTCGCAAAGTACAGCTCCCGTGCCCACAGTCACGCGACAGTCGAGTGTACTGTCAAACAAGCAGGGCAAGAACAAGGCTGCTGGGGAGGGATCTGGTCTCATCGTCGAGACGGAGACCGTCTCTTCCATTCCCCAGGTGGCATTGGCACCTGCTGCCAAACTGGAACCCGGCACCGGTACCTTGAGAGCAAAACCTAGCACGGAAACTATTCGACCCAAGAAAGAGAAGAAGAAAACCAGTCGGAAGCAACCGACTGTGAACCCTGGAAATGGTAAGAGATCTCGTCCATACTTCAACTGCTCCTCTACGAAGCGACGCCCTGTCACATTACCTTGAGAGAAACGAATATGGTGGCATGGCAGGGCGACAGCTACCCGCTCAATCTCATTAAAAAAAAAACCTCGACGCTCTGTAGATCATTTTAAGCAGTTGGCTGACTTGCAATCGCTGTGTAGCATCATCAAAAGCAGATATTTTTGAGGCTAAAGTGGCCAGCGCCGTTGATGAGGCGAATACATCAGACTCTGAGGAGACATTCGTCTACGACTCCAACCCTCCTGATGTTGAAAGACGTCGGTATCACTCGCGAACACCCAGCGCTACCTCGATGATTAGCCAGGCCGACAGAGCCGGCGCCCTAGGCATGCGCTCAATCCACGAGGCTTTGCAGGTGAACACAGCCGCGGGGCTGAAGAAGAGCATGAAGTTCGTAAACACCTTCAACAGTAACGGCGCTGAAAGCTTAGGCGCCGACGACGATGGAAAGGGCAGTGGTAGAAGTGCGGGCGTCGGATCAGGAAGAGGCACAGGGAGACATCATCACCACAACCATTTCGGTCGCTGGGGTCGTCACCCTGGGAACACGCACCCCTCGCTCTTCGACAATGAATCTCTGTTTCCGAACGCGGCCCGATCTAAGATGTCGGCCAACAACTCGAGACAATCGTCAGGTCCTCCTAGTCCGAGAGTCGCGAGCTCAGCTAGAGGCGGTCCCCACGCTCTCGGAAAGCGGTCCTCGATTCAAATGGCCCGCTACGACGCTGATGATACGACAACTACCGGCGCCGATGACGAGCGCACCCCTCTACTCACATCTACGGTGCGATCTGCGCGTAGAACGCGCCGTCACCCCGCAAACCTGCGAAATCTCGAATCGCAGTCATACAGGCAGCAGCCGTCATACTTGAACCGGTTCGCTGCTTGTCTGGTAGTAACCATGATGCTGTTGCTTGTTATCACCGGCGCAATTGGCTTCATGTTCGCTACCTCTCAACCACTGACGGACATTGAGCTTGTATCCATCAAGAACGTCCTGGCCAGCGATCCGGAGCTGATGTTTGACTTGACGGTCAAAGCTCATAACCCTAATATTGTGGTGGTATCAATCGACCAGGCAAATCTTGAAATTTTTGCCAAATCTCCTCACGCTGGTACCGATTTCGATTGGTGGAAGCGGCCGCATGGGGACGAGTTGGAAGACCCAGACGTGCATATTCGCGACGATCCTCCCGACGACCCGCCCGACGACGACGCCGCACCAAACATGCGTCTCGGCACAATCACCGAGTTCGACAGCCCGCTGTCCTTCGAAGGGTCCTTCTTCAACAAGGGCGTCTCAGCATCAACTGGCACCATGCGACTCCATCTCCCAGGCAACCACTCCGCCGGAGGTTCTGAGCGTTGGGGACGCATCATCCAGGACGAGTTTGATCTTATTGTGAAGGGTGTGGTGCGTTACTCCTTACCACTCAGCCAGCGAGTCCGCAGTGCGCCGATATCTGGCAGAACCACTGTCAAACCCAACTCTGCCAACGACCCATCTCTCCAACCCAACATGACCTTACCCGGAGACCTACCAGAACTAGAGTCCTGATGGTCTCGACGGCGGTCGACACATTCGACCATTTCCTTTGTCACTTGTTCTGTATATTGAGCGTGCATGGCATGGCATTAGCATTTCAAGGGAAAAAAGTGGCGTTGAATGGTAATTTCCAGCAACAAGCGCTTTGGGACAAAGACAGACAAAAGCGACCTGTACATATCTCTTCGTTTCGCGAGCATCGCCAATCACGATGTCTCTTCTTTCAGCTGGCGTTCGTTCGGCCTTTGTTCGCGTTTATCTTCTCCTTTCGGATTACCACGTTTTGTGGGCCATCACATGTCCTCACTGGGCACACTTCAGGAAGCGCAGCGCACTCACTCAGGAACGGGACTTGTTCACTCGGGGTTAGGGGACTGGCATTTGCTTTTTATTCTTTTACTGTTATCACGGACTGGGAATCTTCTTCTTATGAGACGGCCTTTTGAACTCTGGGGGTTTTGCATTAGATGGGAAAAGTGGCAACTACACTGTTGTAATTGTAACGAAGCTTTTGATGACCAACAGGAGAAACGGGAAGAAGAGTCAGGTCCACCCAGCGAGGTGTGACCTCAAGAAAAGTTACATTCAACCAAGGCTACAGTGCTGTCGATGGACTGGTGATGGGTGAAATTGGACGTCAGATAGAATGCCTCACACGTCTCTAGCTGGATAGCGACGTGTCAGTGGGATAATTTTGCCTAGGCAGTCTCCTTTGCAGGAAGTAATGAATCTATGTTACCCGTAATGATCTTCTCGGCGTGCTTCAGGAGCGAGACCACTAGACGTGTCTGCTGGATCAGCAGCCAGCCAACCTGGCAGATTGTGTGAACCGATATCAAACTGACCGCCTTTACGGGTTCGAGCCCGAAGGAATGTTTTGTGGGTAAACAACACGACGTAACAAACGTGGGGTTTGGGTTGCCGCGGGAGAGTGTCTTGTTGGTGTTCTCCGATCGGAGCGGTCGGGCTTGGGGCCCACATCGAAGCAACCCTCTATCTCGTAATTTTCTTTTCTTTTTCCTTTTTTCTTTTTGCCACGCCTCTAGAATCCCTCCAAGTCAAGGTAGCCGGTGACATGCCCCCCCCCCCCCCTCTCTACCATCCTTCCCTGTCCACTGCCAACTTTGTGTTTAATGATAAGGATCACGAGGAGGAGAACGGGAGAAGTGGTCCCCCGTTACAAGTTCCTCGTGATGACGATAATCTGCTTGTTCCCATGTCTACATGGAACTGGGTGAATGCCGGTGGTGGTGATGATTATTTGGATTGGGCATCAGTACAGACAGTCAGTCCCCTACTTGCCGGGAATCACTGCCAACTATCTCTCTTTCTGCCTGAGCCCTGGATACCGACCTACATCGTACACAGGTGGTAGGAGTCTTGGGACCGCGCAAGGCGCTGGTCAAGCATCCACACGATCCACTTCGTCTTGAGCCCTTGTAAGCCCATTCGAGGAACATCGGGCAACTTGGCCGAGCGGTCTAAGGCGCCAGACTCAAGCGCCAGCTTGATCCTCATAGAGGATAGCATTCTGGTATCGAAAGATGCGTGAGTTCGAATCTCACAGTTGTCACATTTTTGTCGTTTTTTCGAGGTTGGATATGATGTTCTCCTCTGCTGATTGGGTATCTGTGTATGCTTGCATTAATTCTTTTTGGTCTTGTACGGGCTTAGTTAGATATTGTGCGCCACTGAACAGGCTTGTTACACCTACGCAGTGGGAACTGAGTCTGACAAACCTAAGCCAGGCAGCTGTTGGTACTCTTGGTTCTAGTTGATATTTACGGAAAGCCCATAAATCGATCGAGCGCCCGAAAATAATGTTGTGGGTGGCGGCGTCTGTGAGCGTTTTCGGATAAGCTTCGGGAAGCTTTTCCCAACGTCTGAAATAACGCAAGTAACTGTACAGATTGTGCCATTGACATTGCAAGAAACGAGTCATATAGCACGCAATAACACTTTTCACTTACTCTACATATCTCTCGTGTTCATCAAGTGTGATCGTTGCTTCCACCGCCAGCCCAACTTCCTAGCCACCAGCAATGCCCGTCATCAACACCAAGGAGCCCGCCTCGGCCGTCGCCGCCGCCCTCAAGGCCGAGGCCAGCGAGGACAAGCCCGCCTACCTTGTCGTCTACGCCTCGCACCGCAACGGCAAGTCGTGGTGTCCTGACTGCACGGCGGCGGAGCCGTACATTGAGAAGAAGTTTGCCGGGGATGAGGGTACCGTCAGGGTTGTCTACGCAGGGTTGCCCGAGTAGTGAGTTTTTCTCCCCGTTCCCGCGGTTTGCTTGTTTGCAAAGGTCCTGTTTGCGAAATATCACGAATATGCAGCCGCGGGATTGGACTTGGATAATTGCTAATTTTGATTTCAGTTGGAGGACCAAGGAGAACCCGTGGAGACAGGAGCCGTTCAACGTGACGAACCTGCCTACCTTGATCAAGGTCTCTGGCGAGAAGGTGAGTTTAGCTTCGCTGCCCGTTGTAACTCGGGTTTGGTTCACAGAGTCATGACTGCTGACATGTGACTCTACCAGAAGTGGGAGAAGCTTGTTGAGGCAGACGTCTACAACCAGAAGAAGCTTGACGCCTTTGTCAGCCGCTTGTAAATCCCATACGTAGAAGAATGAGTAACATGACTATACAAAGTTGAAAGCGCCAAATGGCAAAACCTTGTTTCTTCCGGTCCCCCATTGAATCGTGCTTATCTCATCTCATCACAAGGGAAATGTGTGTGATTTCACGGAGATTTTCGGTCTCGGGATGGAAGTCCAAATTGAGTGGTCTATGCATGGAAATAAGGGGTCCTGGGGGGAGTAAAACGTGGCTGGTGGGGGAGATGATGATTATGCGGAAAAAGAGGCCGCCTGGTCTTCGATGAGCTGCTCCGAGGTCTCGTATTGGACGAGGATGAAGCCTGTCTTGAGTCGCGAAACGGACGGGTTTCATGGGGTCTAGACGCGTGTTCGTGGGCGGAAGGTAGTGCGTATTTCTCAGAGGCCGAGTCAGACGTCTCAACAAGATCTACCAGAATGTCCTGCGAAAGTGGTTTTTTGCCGCCGGAAAACGAAATTTGAACTCGATGAATTCTGACTCACGTGCATTGAGGGTAAAGACAGCAAATGGTGTTTGTCAGGCCGTCTGCGCGATACCTTGGCATAATCCTGGGGCTAGAGTTGCTTATGTTTTGACAGACACTTTGAACTGTCTTTCAGATGACCACAAAAATGAGGACTGTGTATAGTAACACTCGGATGGAATGTAGTTCGTCTCCTGAAGCGGTTTAACTGAAGTGGAAACCTGGGATGGTATGCCGGAAGAAGCGGTAATGCTCATGTCACTTTCGGCCACAAGATAATGTGCTCGTCGACGGCCTGGTGTAAAAGATGCTCTTGAAACAAGACTGCGATGGCTTCGTATAGCTCGGAGTCTACACTTTTTCGACTTGTGCTGTTGAAACAGTCGTTTTCCCCTTCATACCGCCGCCTATCTTTCATATACATGTTTGTCTGACGGCTGAAAGAAATTTGAGATTGTGATTCAAGAAACGAGGGAGACGACGACGAAGGCGACGACGATAGAAACGAAGACAAAGGAGACAACGAGACATCGGGGTACAATCGCCGTAGCACAATAGTAGTCCCTGCTCTCTTGCGTATATACCGTGGGTGCTACTGACATGACAAGCCTCACTGCTCAAGACGCATGTCAGTGAGTTGTTAGAGGCGGCAACTGGCTATAGAAATAGTACCTATTGACATTTAGACCAACAACTATTCCATAGATACCAATAGCCGCAAACACCTCCCTCGTAGTCATGGATCGTAGAACCTGCTGGAGCCTTCGCCACGTCGTACACGCACTGAGATCATGGCGAGATTCCGCAGATAGCCTTCTCCCTTGCAGCATTTGAGGGAAGATTCGTGCACTCCAAGACCCAGACCTTGGATCTCCTGTCATCCCAATCATCGAAAGTCATCCAACTCTAAACCGACTCAGGCTCAGTCCGACAACCTTCATCTGAAGACCGACCTCGTTCTCTCGCGGCTATTCTTAGGTCCTTGGCCGCCACAGTCCACCACTATCTGTGGTTTCCAGACAAACATGACGTACACAAGCACGACAATCACAGAGCAAATTGGAACCACATAGCTAACATCAAACCATCTCTGCATTACTCATGTATCTATCCAACATTACGCCTCTTCAGCGAATGCCATGGGATTTGGCATACCCGCAAGGCTAAACTATGCAAAGACGCCCGTCATCAAGTAGTCTCAGCATACTGTCATGCTGTTTTGTTCATGAACACCGTTGGAAACACATATCCCTCGTCTTCCTATGCTTCAATTCGTCCCTCATGCACAGGCTCGAGAGCCAAACAAACATGTCTTGCCTCCTCCCCCCTGTTTCAAAAAAGAACTGATGAATAGATATAGTGGGTTTTAAAGAATAAGTACTTGGCCATATGAAAGCAAGAGCACCTCTGCCAAAAGAACAGAAACAGAAAAACAAGATGCTTGGGACGGGGCGCTGTCTTCGTCTCGTACAACTAAACTGCAATGCCACCAGACCTTTAGTGATGTGTGTCCGCAAAGCCAAGTAAAAAAGCTAGTGCCATATGAAGGACCCAAACGACAAAAGACTTCCAGCGTTCCCGCGAAAGAGAAGGGGTATCCCGTCTGTCTTTTTTCTGTATCCAACGATGCCAAAGTTTTTCGCCCGGTTGTGTAGAAAGATGGATGCGATTGTGCCAAAGCATAAGGGAGAAGTCATAAACATAACGGCGTAATCATGTTGCGGCGATTACTCGGGGATCGGGTCGCTGTTGGCGGCCGCGTTCTCATCCTTCTTGCCCCAGCCGGAGGCCCAGCCCATCCAGCTGGATCGCTTGTTGTTCTCCTGCTTGGCCTCGGAGTTCTCCTGCACCAGACGCAGAGGTCGGGGCTTGTTACCGCCGGCGAACGTGGTCTGCTTCTCGTGGTGGGAACGCGGGGGCGACTGCGAAGGGGGCGTGGTGATGTCGCCCGAGTCGCCGCTCATGCTCGAGGTCTCGCTGCGCATGCCGGGGAAGTTACCCGCCGTAGGCGCCTGCTGGCCGCTCGGAGCCCGCGCCGCCGCGTTGGGGTTGCCGTTGAAAAAAGTTTGTGATGTTCGTGGGGTGCGCGGGGAGCCAAGGGGCGGTGAAATGGGCCCGTCCCCCGGACCCTTGTACATCTGGCTGACGAGGTTCACGCCGGTGAATTGCTCGCTCATCGGACGGGAGCGGCGAGTGCTGGAGGAGCGGGTCAAGTTGCCAATGGGAATGCGAGGCGCTGTCTCCGGATCGGTGTGCGCCGAGTTCGCTGGCGTAGCCGAAGGCATGTAAGACATGGGCCTCGGCTTGGGCTTGTTCGGGCCGACGGCCATGGTTTTGGCGCGCTGCAGGAGCGAGGCTCCGGATGCAGGCGGGAGCGGGAGTTCTTTGTTGGTGTTGGCCGCGGCAGGCTTGGGCTCGCTCGATGTGTCGAGGATGTGCTCGAAGTCCTGGTGCTGCAGAAGTCTCTCGATGATCTTGTTAATGTAGAGCGTCAACGCCTTGTTCTGGTCCTTCATGCCCTTGAGCTCAGACTCGAGGCGGCGGACATGCTCGTTGTTATTATCGGACGTGCTGTCTGAAGCCTCGGACAGCTCGTCGGCCAAGCTTGCGCCGCCAGAACGGCCCTCGAGGGCATTGAGAGCATCCTGGTTGGCGGAGACACCCATGTAGCTGAAGTCGTTCTTAGAGAAATCACCATTCAGGGTCTTCTCCTGCAGGAGCAGCTGGTAGCTCTCGTTGTCCTCCATAAGGCGGGCGTTTGCCATGCGGGCTTCCATTAGTAGCCGTTCCACCTCCTGCAGCCTCCCGCCACCCTGGTTCTCGGATTCGACCAGCTTGATCTGGGCCTCGGCAAGTTCCAGGCGCAAAGACTCAATGAGCTTGTCCTTTTGGAGAATCAACTTGGAGTTGTTCCGCGAGTCGCTGCGGTTGAGGGAGGAAGGTGGCGCAAAGCTTCCGTTGTCAACGTTGGGTGACGTCGCCGCTGCTGCTTGATGTTAGTAATAAGGCGTTGAGATGGACATGATGAAACACCTACACTGCCTTGAGGACCTGCTGCCCTCCTCGTCGTTCATTCTTTGCGACAGGGTGTCCTTCAGCCTCTGGATGATGGTCTGCATCTCCTCCTCCCTGTTGTTGAACTCTTCCTTCTCCTTGTTCATAGAACTCCTCTCGGCCTCGTAGATGGTCTCCATCTCGCGCATCTGCCTCGCGTTTTCTCTCTTCTCGTTGCGCAGGGTCTCGATTTGTTCCTCGGTCTCGTGCACCTTCTCTTCCAGCTTGGCGGACTCCTTGAGCGCATCATCCAACCTCGTCTGCAGTACTTCGGCCTGTTTCCTGTACTGCTCGGAGGAGATTTCGGCCTTGGAGAGGCGCTCCTTGAGGTCGTCAAGCAGCGCAACAGTTTCGGCCCGAGCAGCTTCCTCGGCGTCGGTATTGCTGGTGTCGGGAGCAGTAATGTTGGGGGTGCTCATGGTTGAGCCTCTCCTGGCATGGGCGGCCACACGAGCAGAGACGGGGGTTGTGGTGCGAGGGGGACCTCTGCGCGGAGCTGAAGTAGCGGTCGGGGTGGAAGATCTCGAGGGGGTTCTCGCAGGAGAAGAAGAGGGCGAGGCTGAGTCGGTAGAAGAGACTCTACCGACACCGCCGGCGGGCGGCTTCTTTGCAGTGGCAGCTGACATTATTGTCGCGGCGGGCTTTGTTTGTGGCGATGGTGTTGTTGTGTTCTAGTCGCGGCGGAGGTAACCTGGGGAAACGGGAGCGGGGGAATCGCCCTTCTTTTTTTTGGTCGAGGTCGAGGGGGATAAGGGCAAGCACTGCGGTGTGTGCAGTGAGCCGTGTGGGTGCGGGTTATGTCTGTAGTGACGATGTTTCGTTCCAGAGGAAACAATCTACCTCAGCAGAATGTTGTAATGGCTTATTCTTGGAACAAGTGGCGTAGTGGGAGGAGGGACAAGACGGAGGGGAGTCGAGTCGGTCTTGTTGTCGATCGTTGGGCCCCAGAAGTCAGAAATGGAATGCGAAAGTGTGCTGTGCTGTGCAACGCAGGTGCCAGTGAAGAGGGCCAAGTAGTAGGAGTGCGGTGCAGAAAAGAGGGTGTGCGGCAGCAGCTGTGCAAGCTTAAGTCGTCGGGTGTCAGACAGTCAGCCCCGGTCAGGTAAGGTACCTGCGGTTTGTACTCTGTATCTGCTCTGCTCGCCTGTCTCCTCCGTGTACGGGCAGCAAGCAAATCCACAAGTCGGATGCGTTTTGTCGGTGACGGTGACGGTTGTCCAGTCACTGTCCAGACCGCAGGGACTGTCTCCAGCGAATTTCCGATATATCGGGGGGCGTCTCCAGGGGTTTAATTCGCTAGGCCGTCGGGAATGGGAGAGCGTCGACCAACCAGCACTCGGGGAATAGCTCGACCTGAGAAACGATGCTTTTTTGTCTCCCGTCCAACTCCAGGCCGCTAACGTTGCGTTGCGTTGCGTCTGAGTCTCTTCTCTTGCCGCTCAAGCACTGAACCTCCTGCAGAACGAACCAGCCGTCATACGCAAACCTTCACAGCGACCACCAGGAACTCTGAATCTGAACCCCGTAGTTCGGTCAACGCTATGCTTTTCTTGGTCGCTATGCTCGCGCCGTATTGCGTCTTGCCGAGACTCTGCTGCTGTCGTTTGGATGCGTCCGAGGGCACTGTAGGAACCCTCTTGTTTCAGTCACCACCAGTCCCGTCTCTTCCTCTTTCAGAGAAACTGCTGCGTCGCGTCGGGCTCGGTGGCTCGATGGCGGGACGATGACGGCAGTGCCAGGCAGTGGCCAGCGCTGCGCTGCGAATGCGGATGCTGCACACGCCGTCTCGTCTTTTGCGACAAGATGGGACGACTGCGACGGTAACCTTTCTCTCGTGCTGCTGTGGCGAGGGTATGGGAACCGGCTTCTGGGAAACGGTAGGTGAAAAGAGGCAACAGGACTCGCCTTCTACGTACGTGAACCAGAGGGCAGACCACCAAGGTTTATACGGCTTTGATACTCCGTCCTTCAAAGTCGAATCAAATCGCGTCTACAATAATAACAAAACACGTAAACCACAATCACTGCCATCAGCGAATAGGATCTTGATGCAGTTTTGGGGTCTTGCTGAAACACCCTCGTCGCTGTCGATAGTCTGTCAGGCATAGCCCTTGGGATGCCATGTTCCTGGGCTTGCTCGCCTCGCTCACGTCCGTCCCTAATCCCTATGGCCATCTGCTATCTGGTGTCTCCTTCCCTAGCGAAAGCCTCAGGAATACCCGGCCGCGCTCCCTTGGACGTAGGGAACCGTTGTACCTCGCAGTAGATAGCTGCTAACATCTACCACGACGTCTTAGCAAGCACATGCAATGGTAGGGGTCCTCCGCAACCTGCACCCCTATTTCCTCCATGCTGAGGAACCGGAATGCGGAGCCCGTCCATGTTAGTGGGCTCGGCCCGTCTTCTGTACCCAGTACTCCATCGAGTCATTGGACGACAATTTGCACGAGACCGGCCAGAACTCACCGCAGTGGGAACTGTGAAATTATCCTCATGTTGCCATTAATGCACACTGCCAGAGCGAAGGCGGCCTTCCTGTTCCAGCATCAGAGAAAGCCATCTCGACATCCATACTAGTTTGCTGTCCTCCTGACCAGCGGCTGACAGCTGCCGAGACGGTGACAACCATCAACCCAGCCTGGTTCCGCAGACGAACAGGTTTGACGGGACGGGAAGCATCTCATTGTTTGGCTCGGTCATGGTCATGGCTCTGTTCCATCGTTGAAGTCTAAGCCGCGGGCACCACCAGCTTGGTTGCTTGGGAGGATCGACTTCCGTTGGTGCAAGCCACAGATCCAACCCAAGTGAACCGCCACGATGGATGACCGCAAGTACGCATAATTAGTAGGCACGGGGGCGTGGCTTGGTAAAACTGCCAAGGAGGGACATTGAGCACTGATGAACCTCGCTGAATGGCTGGGTAACAGGCGAGTCTTTTTGATTCAAAGGTGGCCTATCTGGTCTGTCATGAAGTCGTTCTTTTTTGCGACCTTTCCGAGGTATCATAGCGGCATATCCCAAGCCGCACATCCCAAACTGCGAAATGCATTTTTTACTTTGACCATTTTCCCTAACGCCGTTCCCAGCCAGCCCAATTTTGGTTCAACCTCTTAAGCGACCTGGTCGCTGAGGATGTCGGAGTCACCGGCGTCGATGATGGCCATGGTGCCGCAACGGAAGAGCTTACCGCAGGCGGTACCGAGCTCAATCTGTGGGTATAGCAGGTAAGCCTTTGTTCACCCTCCAAAGTCTGAGTATAGACTTCTTCGCTGGGTTGGCCAAGGGACAGTGTCTCCGAGACCGATAGCAAGAGAAGATAGGGCGCCAAGCACTTGCTTGACGCTTACAGAGCAACATTGGTAATCAACTTACGTTGGTGCCGGAGAAGTGGTGGACGGGGGCCTTGGAAAGCATGGCGTAGTACTCAAGCTCGGACTTGCGGAGAGGGGGAGTGTTGCCAGCAATGAGAATGAGCCTGGTGGCGATGTTAGAAAGTGCTCGAAGACTGCGGTTTCCGAAGTGGTGAAAAACGTACTTGGCCTTGCCGGAGCGGAGGGACTTGAGGGTCGACTTGTAGCCCAGGACGACCTTACCAGACTTCATCACAAGCGCAAGCCTGCTGTTTATGGAGTTCTGGTCCTTCTTGTTCTTCTTGATGGGAGCCATTGCGACTGATTTTTGGGCGAAGTTGGCCGGTTAGTTGGATGCGGGTGTTAGGCGGGAAGTTGTCGTCGATGTCGTCGCAAGGAGAAAAGTTGCAGTGTTTTTTTTTGGTTTTGACTTGCTCCGGAAGGGGCGGGGGATTCTGGGAAGTGCGACCAATCAAATCGCTCCTGCCTCCCTGAGCCCTAAAGAGTAGGCAGGTCCGTGTCCTGGCTCCTACCTTTAGCGAGCGTAGGTGGGGCCGTTGCCACAAAGATTTCTCAGCAAAAGGCCGGTACGATGACAAACCCATCGACGCTCCTCACTTCACAAATAAGCCGGTAGGTCCAGGTTTTGTCCCCCTCGCCAACCCCAATTAACCCAACACCACAGAACAGTTCGACGGTTCCCGTGAGATCAACACCGACAAAATGGCCCGCCGTCCCGCCCGTTGCTACCGCTACTGCAAGAACAAGGTGAGCATTATCGAATCCTTGTCTTCTGCGACGACGCCCAAAATCCCAAGTCAAGTCTTGCGCACCGGAGGAGGAGAGAAGCGAGGAAACTCTGCGTCAAGAGGACTACGATGTTCCTCGCATTGGAAATAGCCTGTGTACGATGGACATGCGGCACCTTTGATGGAACGGGATGCGGGCGTCGCGGGCGATGTGACTTTTTTTTCCTGGAGCGATTATGCTGACAAACTCGATTTTTCCAGCCGTACCCCAAGTCTCGGTTCAACCGTGGTGTCCCCGACCCCAAGATCCGCATCTTCGATCTCGGTCGCAAGAAGGCCAACGTCGACGACTTCCCTCTCTGCATCCACCTCGTCTCCAACGAGTATGAGCAGCTGAGTTCCGAGGCCCTCGAGGCCGCTCGTATCTGCGCCAACAAGTACCTCGTCAAGGTTGCCGGCAAGGAAGGTTTCCACCTCCGTGTCCGCGCTCACCCCTACCACGTCGTCCGTATCAACAAGATGTTGTCTTGCGCCGGTGCCGATAGACTTCAGACTGGTATGCGTGGTGCCTGGGGTAAGCCCAACGGCACTGTTGCCCGTGTCAACATTGGCCAGATCATCATGAGCGTCCGCACTCGTGACTCCAGTACGTTACATCCGAAGAAGGGAATCACCTTTCAAACACTAACAATATGAACAGACAAGGCCACCGCCCTCGAGGCCCTCCGCCGCTCCCAGTACAAGTTCCCCGGTCGCCAGAAGATCATTATCTCCAAGAACTGGGGCTTCACTCCTCTCCGCCGCGATGAGTACCTCGACAAGAAGGCTGCTGGCCGCGTCAAGGTCGACGGTGCCTACGTCCAGTTCCTCAGCAACCACGGTTCGCTCAAGGAGAACATGAAGCGCTTCCCCGACGCTTTCGCCTCTGAGGCTTAAGAAGGGAAAAGATTCGTGTTTCTTATGGGATTTGGGTTTCTACAGGCTGGCGTCTAAAGTGGATTGCATGTCATCATCAAGAGAGTCATGCCGAGGCAGGCTCTAGATAGGAATTCAATCATTGGCATTCCATACGTCACACATGAGCACCACGCGATTACTGACTGACGAACTGCTTGATGAACGGGCATCTGGATCTGGGGAAAGGGTGGAACAAAAGCAACAGAATTTGTTAGTAGGGTCGTAAGCAGGCTTGGTATGAAGCTTAATGTACGGCCTACTAGGCAAACTGATACCCTTACTTTTCTCCGAGACATGCATTCAACCCACATGAAGTGCTGAGGCTCAAGCTAAGATGATGTCAACGTGTGAATCGGGTGTCGCTAGTAACGCATCGTGGTCGACGGTCTGGCCCGTGGATCATCCGTAGCATTAAATGGCACCGCATGGGTGAGCACGTACACAACGTGGTCACGCGGACGCCCCCATCTGCCAGACTGCGCCCAGCTCGTCTCGAGGAAGTCCCTGCCTGGAAGAGGGCCCATCTGATTACCAGAAATGAGGTGTGCTTGACGCTGAATGAGATGGGGCTTCTTGAGGCAAACCGTACGTAATGACTGCAAATATTTTTTTCTCCCATCCTACGTTATGATTCAGGCCTCCGTCCCGCGGGCTTTATCCGGATGGCCGGGAAGTGAGGTAGCCTTGATGTCGTAAGCACAACGCAGAGGCTGAAGGCAGTAGCCGAAGCTGAGAGATACGTGGTTTGAATAAGATATCTAGAGTTACATGGGCTTATGTTCAGCTACTTGCCTGAAAGTCACATAAGAATAGCCATCTGACAATAGCATCTTACTACACATGTATCTTGGAGGCCCAGTGCAGGAACAACCGGACCAGCCGCACGCCTCACCCTTCTCAGGACGACTTGTCAGAGATGCAGGCGCAAGCGCAGACGGGCAGACACGACGGGAGCAGATGGTGCGCGCCAGTAGGAAGGCCGCAGCGAGATCTAGGGTTGCTGGTTGGTGGGATGAAATGGGGGGAGATACATTCACCAGAGGGGAGCGACGCGGACTGAGAAGCGACGTTCGGAGGGCAAGCCAGCAGCCTCTCAGCGAAGAGGGTGGGCGGCGATCAGGTCCCACCGAGATCCCAGGTGACCCAAATGACGTTATCGGGATTTCGGATGGTGTTCGGTGTGAGACCGTTGGGTGGGAGTTGGAGTTGGAACGTCTTTTGGGCGTTGGCTTTGGGGTACAGTTCAAAGGCTTGGTCTTGGTACCTCGACACGACTCGTGAGAGGTTCGAGAAGACGCCTCAGTTGCTCCGAAATTCGGGATGGGGGAGAGAATGGCCCGAAAAGGAGCGCGAAAAGAGTCATTAGAGTGGGATGGGAGTTTTTTTTTTTTTTTTTCATACACTACTTCTCTCTCTAGGAGGGGCCGAAGACTCGGAATGCTGCATTGATCTCGGTGATAAGCTGATGGGGGTGAGATGGAATGGGAGTCCTGGGCTGCAGATGCCGCCAGCCTGCGAATGGGAGGTCGATATGCATCACCACAAGCATGGGCTGGCCTGTTGCAATATTTGGCTATTGGAAAAACAGATAGCCACGGCGGTCGCTGCCAGCCCCCTGAAGTCTATGTACGAGACAGATGATCATGTCGAAGGTTGAAAGGAGAACTGGCCCATCTTTTGTTGTTCCAGCCTCTCAAAGTGAAGGGCGGGTATCCCTTTCAGTGTACTTTGGCATGTCACTTGACATTGCAAGTGGACTCGATATCGTCACCGATGAACCGGGCCAATCTGCACCGCAACTGCTCTGGCTGTCGCCTGCCAAACGGCGGCAATGGGTGACTGAGACGACGCAGCCGTTGCCCGCCCGCAAGGTGATTCGTAGAAAAGCAAAAAATGACACGAGTGTTATGTTCTGGATTTCCCGTATCCGTACCCAAGTAGGTACACTATGTACAGCAAGCTCACCTGCTGGAGCGCGTCCGCAGACGTAGTGGGAAACAAGCAAAGCAACAAACAGAGTTCATAGCTTCTCCCCTCCATTCTAGAGAGAGTCTTACCGCCATGTCTCAGTCTCATCATGTCCCCTCCGCTCAGGGCGCATCTGAACCATTGCAGCAGGTTCCAAGGGGGAAAATGGTGTGGCAGCCTCCGCGCAGCCAGTGACCAGCCAGTGACCAGCCAGCCTCTAGGAGGGGCCTAACGCCATCCGCACCTCATCAGTCAAACCAGTCAGCCCAGCACCAGGCCAGTTCATGGATGAGTGGGTTGTCAGGACTCAGGCTCATGGACGTCTCCAACAAGTCGGTGGACGACGGGTTGACAGACAGTGGGTGGTGGTGAGTGGCATTCGCAACCGCCGCCGTAGGGCCCCCGAGCCAAACCAAAGGCAAAAATGGCCATGGATGAGTGTCCCAAAGATTTCCTTTGGTTGTTGTCTTGATCGTGGATCCCTTGCCCGCCGCACGCGAGCACATCATCCCTCCCCAAGTGTTCCTCACCACGAGCAGTGTGTACCACCATTCAAAGCACCAAGCCGTGTGTGCCACCCCCATTCCCATTTCCCGGTCTCACTTTGGCGCATTCATCCGCCCCCCTTCTCCCCCTTCTATTCGCTGTTTCTCTCGTCTCCTGTGCCCCCGTCCTGTTGATTGCTTATCTGCTGGGCTCTGGCTCTGTTGTCTGAGGATACCGCGCCTGGCCCGCTATCCCGCCGAGTTCGCCCACTCGCCCACTTCTCTTCTCGTCGCCCCTCCTCGGTGTTATTCGTAACGGCGCGCGGTGTTCGCATGTAATGGTACTTACGCGGTTCACCTACTCACCCAAGCTCAAGTGAGTATCCTTTTTCGCTGAGCGCAGGTTCCGGTACCTGTCCGAAGTAGTAGGGCAGGTGGTCCTTCCAGCTCCGGCAACTGGAACTGCAACTGCCAGGGTCAAGTGTTGAGGTACTTCCCAGAAGGAACTTGCCTTAGTCGGTGACGCCTTAATCATTGACAGCCCCAGTCCGTCATCCTCTCTCTTAGCCTTAGCCCCCAAGCACCCACCCCTCCCACCCCTTATCCTGCTCTTATCATCCATCCCGCATTCTTCCTTGCCCATCGCTGTTGGTCCCAGTAGGTCGCTGCCACATATATCTGGTGTGTGTGGCCTGAGTCTTCACCTCTTCTTGACCTCCTTCTGTCACGAACACCTGATTTCCCCCCGAACCGTTCCAAGGATTCGATCTCGAACCGTTGTCGAACCACAAACGATACAAGTCTATAACTACCAGGGTGCCGCTATCGAAGCGCCACTGCGATATCGCGACTAGGGGAGCCTTATCGTGATACTCGCTCCTCTCTTATCGGACGAACACGACTCTTCACTGGTTGTTTCTTCCCCTTCAACCGACCCGACGACTCGAATAGAGGCCCATCATGGCCTTCCAACAACCTACCCGCCGGCTGTCTCAGCAGCGCGCCGTCCGCCCGGTGCAAGAGGACGAGCGGGACGCTCCCCAGGTCCACCAAGACGCTGCCGCGACCGATGCCTCCCACTCCTGGGTGCTCTTCGAGCCCACCGATGACACAACGACAGCTTCTTACCTCAGTGAAGAGGAGGAGGAATCATTACCTACTCCCGGAAGGTCGAGGCTTAGTGACATAGGTAGCCTCAACACGTTTTTACACTCTGCTCGGGACACCGACTCGCGACAGTCGGGCGTTCTGTCCAGCGCCGTCGACGAGGAGTCTGTCGAGGACGACCCCGAGCTCGACAGCCTCGACAGCCACCTACCTGAATTTCGGACAGTACCTAGTCTTTACACTCAGTCTGCTGGTGCCGCAGTGGGCCAGAATGTCCCTGTACTACCCGCCCACGATGGCCTGGGTTCTTTCCGGCTTGACAGTCCTGAGGTCCAGGAGCAGCTCTATGCCTTTGAGAGGTTCAATCCTAACCACCTGCGGAGGCGGCGTGAGAGTCTCGAGCTGGCCCAGCTCGAGATGGAGGTCGAGCAGGAGCAAGAGACCCACAAGATGCAGAGGATCGAAGCTTGGCGTCTAGAACAAAGTCGCATCCTCTTGCAAGAGATCAGCAAGGAAACCAGACGCCGCCGCCAGTCTATGGTGTCTGCAAAGCCGACAATGACAACAGAAGAGAAGCAGGCGGAGGACGTAGCAACATTAAGTGTGATTGGAAATGAAGACGATGCTGACAGCATGGACTGGCACTATGAATCGACTGACACCAAGGAAGACGACGGCGGTGTCCTCGCCAAGATTGCCCGCAAGGTTCTCCACGAGTTGGGCATTGACGAAAGAATGCTTTCCATTCTCCTTGGAGAGGAGCTCCCCACTGATGAGGACCTTTCAACAACGCCCAAGACAAGCGCAGATCTTTCTGCCACGCCTACACCGAACTCTGACTCATCGTGGCAGTTCCGAGCTCTCGAGCGCGTATCCAAAGAGCTTGGTCTGCTGGTGAATCAGGTGTCACCTCATCCAGGGGCCTTCTCAACCTACACTCGCATGCAGCAGATGCCGATCCCCTACGCCGGACTACCAGTCATTCCAGAGTCGGCTGCTGATACGCCAATTGCTCCCGTACGGGAAGCGTCGACAGCAATGCCTGAATTCCGACCAACAATGGTTCAGCATGTGCGCCCTATCGACATCCCCGCTGTGCGGCCCCAGTCGGATGTTCCCGTGCCTGTGACTCGAGATGAGTCAACTCCTCTGCCCACATCTTTCACCCAAGAGGAGTGGGAGCAAGACTTGGACGTCAACCTCGTCTTCAGATATCTGCGGTCTCGTTTTAGCTCACGGTCTACACCGTCGTCGGCTTTCACAACTGGTACTTCCCACCTTGCCACCTCAAGCACCCCAGACACAGCAGCTAAGGCCGCGCGGGTGCGTCAGCATCACCCGCTCGTATCCCGAGCACGACCGGCAGAGCGGAGGACATTCAAGGCGACGACGCCGTCGAGTCCAGCCGCCATGCGGCACGCGTCTAGCTGTGCCAGCCAGAGCACGAGACGCTCGGCGAGACGCAGCAGCGTTTCATCGCGTCACTACTGGGACATTGGAGGATCCATTGGGACAGGTTCGGCCATCGTCTCGGCAGGTCCCATGGGAAGCTGGGGCGAGGTTTAGTGCAGCCATCATCAACAGCAGAGCAGAGTCATAACGTCAATGGCCTGCAGTCACCGGCTCGGCACGGCGTTTGTTCACACTAGATGTACATCATTTGGGTCAGCGGGAGTTGACGAGTTATTTCACACGATTTATGGGGAACTCGGGAGCATTTGCATCACATCACCATCATAACAAGTCCACTTAGAGGTATTGATATCTACATACTACAGTTCACACAATCATGTCGAGCCGTTACAACTTAAGAAACACATCCTTTGCCCGTCGAGCTATCTGGTCTACGTTGTGATGAAAGACGTGATATGGCTAAGGAAAATGAATGATGCGTTGATGGGGAAAAGATAAGACTTTCCGTGATAGGCAGGCAGAGCTGCCGGGAAGGGAATGGTCCACTGCTCCGGGTGAGTGACCGGATGGACCGGCTGGGCGGCGGCAGATTGTGGAGCTTAGGCCCCGAGGGCGGGACGGGAAGGGTGACACAAGGCAACTTGGCAGGTCGAGTTGGTGTGGCAGCTACTTTTTAACCTCAGGCAGTCCGAGTATCGGTGAACGAGTCGGACGATTGGGGGAAATGCTGCGAAACGGGCTCAACAGACGAGGGTGTTTCGAAGCTTGATCGACGGTCGTTTATCCCTCAGAGCTCGTCATCCCCGGGGTGCCTGCGTTGCTTGTCTTCCTGGTGCCATGGCGCACACCGGACCCGGACAGGCAGGTAAACCACACGTTGCCATCATTCGCGCCGCACTATCAGCGCTCACCTCAGCTTTCAGTTGACGTCTTGAGCCAACCATGGAATTGCGAGGCTATTTGAAACCTGCACAAGATTAGGATTCCTGTGGAGACTTGCCTGTTGACAAGGGCGCTATTCAGACAATCCTGACAGTTGTCTCTCGCTTGGAGGCCAGTCATGTTGGGCGCCTCGCGCTCAGCGGATCGTCGGGGCGGACGCCTCACGCTTGCGAATGGATAGCATCGTCATACTTGTAAGCCTGCGGAACCCCGTTTAGATTGTCGCCGTTGTAGTTCGCCTTGATCTCCGTGACAAAAAAAAAAAAAAAAAAAAAAAAAAGACGCAATTAAGGCATGCGTACCCGCGCTCACCAAGTTTGCAATCACAACCTGGGTGCGACGGCTAGAAATGCATCACGTCTGTCCGCCCATCTCTGGTCCGGAATGGATAGCCAGCCCAGCCCAGCCTAGCACTAACAGCGGCGGTTGTCGTTGCTTTTTACAACTATTTGCCCCTCCTCCCTACCACTAACACTAACACTACCACCAATGAACGACACACAGTGTGAGGTGCACTGTTTGTTTGTCTACGGGCTACCGCTTTAAAGTGGAACGCATTGTTTGGGGCTAAGCAAGACATGGGGAGGTTGAGGTTGGCGAAGTAGCTGCAGGAGAGACGACTCGCAGTTCACGGCATCATTCTGGAGGGGCGTTTGGAGTTTGTGCTCTGCGAGATACAAGTTGCGCAGGTGGAGAAGGGCGGGCGAGGGATGGAGTGGAGGGGTCCGAGTCGCTCAACCTGCGCTTTCGAAGCGCGTCGGGCCAATGGGATGCTTCCGCTGCGGACCAGGAACATGGAGCTTGCAGGGATTGCCGCGAACCACCTGGACACTTTACGCGTCGAGGTTGCGGTCTCTTCCATCTTTTTTTTCTTTTCTGCTGTTTCTCTCCCCTCCTCGAGTGCTTCCAAGGGTTGCTTGCTGGGTTTGGAGGTCGCGCGCCAGAAGCGCCAGCTGCTGCGGCCTGCCACCTGCAGCAGGGAGAGCAGCTGAAGTGGAAGCAGACAGTTCACTGTTCATCCCCCCAAACAGCCGATTTTGCTGCTCTGAAGCCGTCCACACAGGGCCCATTGCCGTGCCATGGATGCATGGCATAGCTGGTGGGTGATGTGGATGGGTGAGGAGGCGACCACCGACCTCGCGTACAGATAGCGCGCATCCTGCATAGTGCATGCGCCTATTCTGTACGTACAGCTATCTAGCAGCAACCAGGCACACCACCACCACCTCCTCCAATGAGTTCATGTTGCGACATCACAGCTCTTGTTAGCTGCCTGTCCACTTCAACTACCACCAGCGCTAACATCATGACCTTATTTTGACCCGACACCGACAGAGGCCTCAGGACAAGGCGCGGGATATCAGGAACTCCTGCATCCTCTTTCGAGTCATTACTAAACATCTGCATCTCTTGAACCATTCTGTTCCGACAACACGTCGACGAGACGCATCAACTGACTGACGACGGATACCGACAACTGGAGAAACTCGGCCATATTGATTCTGGATGCTACCCAACACTCTATTCTGACTGTTTCCCTCTCTCCTCTGCTCCACAATTATCTCTCATCCCCATGCCATCTGTGCTACTGGGGTTGTGACTTGGTTCCTCCCTCGTTCCTGCTCTCTCCGTGGTACCCCCCCGCCATCCTCCATCGGCCAACGGTCCCAGTCGTCGTTCAATCCGTCGTGCTCGTCCCGCCGTCGCCCAATCCCGTCGCCGCCTCACTTTCATCAACAACACCCCGTTCCCCTCCAGTCAATTATTCGCCTCGACGGTTCGCCTGCCATTCTTCGAGTCGCGCACATCAGCTACGCAAAAGCGCACGCGTTTATAAAAAGAGCACCCTATCGCCAATTCATTGCCGTGCTGCTCACATATCTTCTTCCGTGTTTGGGTGGGTGCATTTGCTTTCCAGGTTGTTGCGTCGGCCCTTAGGATTCCCCCGGTGGGCTTGCGAATGCCGACTTCCAGCCTGGACATACCGCATCCCGCATGCCGTATACCTTGCCTTGCCGGTCCGGACAGCACAGGATAGGACAGAGCTAACATTCGCACCAGCTGCCATGTTCTAGGTCTCTCGGATTGCGACCCAGCTGGGCCCTGGTTTGGGCCGCCTAGCGATTTCTCTCTCTCTCTCTCACTTCTCGTTTCACCAACTTCCTCTCTTCAACATCCCGAGTCAACATCGTCGCGCGACCGATATCCCATCTTCATCCCAACATTCCACCTTTCGCCTACCTACCAGCGCCATCCCCGTCGCCGCCGCCGCACCGATCACCCAACCTCTCCGATGAATATCACTGCCGCCAATGGCAGCAACACCGTTCGATGCTCCTCTCCCGGGCTCATCCTTCTTCGACATTTACACTGATGGCGCTCCCCAGCGCTCCCCAGTCTCCCTTCCCGGAGGAGGCTGCAACTACGTGGACTTGACGCCCGGCGCCAATGGAGCCAAGTGTGGATGCCGTCGTTTTTGGAGTCGCTTTGCCGCAGGGAGAGCATACGCAGATACCCTGGGCGCTGACAACTCTGTCTGGTGCATGTGCTCCCATCATGCTTGCTATCACGACGATGGCGGTCGGGCTGGGAGCGAAGCGCCGGCGCCTGCGCAGACTCCCACCGCCGCCAATGCGCCCGCGCTCTTCGCCGCGCCCGTTGCCCACATCACCGGACAGGAGAATGAGAAGCCGAGGATGTCCAGGGAACCTCTCAGTCCGGTCCAGATGCCCGAGATGTCTTTCCGCATGCCCGCTGGATTTACCCCGACCATGGAGTTTATGAACCTGGATGCCGCCATGGCGATGCCCCCTAACAAGCCCGAGGAACCACACAGGCCTCGGCCTCTGGACCAACCCAGCCAGCGCCCGGAGTCTTCTTTACAGGATACGTTACCCTGGGGCGATTTCATACAGTCCCAGCCTGGAACTAATACCACGTTGCCGCCAATACCAGCTCAATGTCTAATGCCATCTCAGGCCAGCTCCACCACCTCCTCCAGCCAGGCCCGCTACCTTCGTCCCTTTGCCGGAAGGGGTCTTCAGACACTAAGTGGTGTTACTTCTAATCCCAGGACACCGCGAAAGGACAGACTCCAGGATGCCGGATTTACGTTTGCTCAGCCGGATTGCCAGTCTACCAAGGATGATGGCGCAACTATTCCCCATAGCGACAGCGGCGCAGAGACACCTAGAGCGCAGTCCCCAAGACCCATGGAAAAGGTAGACGCCTTGTTTGCAGGACCATCCCGCGAAACATTCCGCCATTTATCAGATACCGTTCAGGGACATGAGAGCCGCCTGGAAAAGCTGGAAAACGTTTCCTTCTCTGCAGCTGGACATGATGAATGCCATGACAAGCATGATGCTGTCGACCTTCGCGTCACCGATCTCGAGGTGCGCATGGAGGAGGTTGAGAAGGTCATGAACGATACCAGCAGTCTTGTCGGCCGTCGCGACCGGCAGAATGTCGATGAGTCGACCAACAGTGTCGTCTCCGCCGCGACAAGCACAACATCCTGCGCCGCCCACTCACATGAGATGCTCAGTCAAATCCAAACCTTACAATCACAGCTCTTCCAGCTTCAGTCGCAAATGCCCTCACCAGCCCGGCCATGGGAGGTTGAAGTTGTCTTTATGCCATTTCCTCTCAAGCGCATCTGGCAAGAGCTTCAAGGTTTCAAGGCTGACGTTCACTCCAGCTTGGATGAGTGGACACAGCTACCCAACACTAACAGCGGCTTGACAATGAGGGCCCAGTCGCCCTTCTGCGCGGAATGGGCCGCTCCGGGCCATGACCACGAATGGCTCATGGCCAAGGCGTGCGGCCCAACGAGCGTCATCGACAGACGACTAAGGAGTCGCGGCCTCATACGGACCATATCCATCAAAGGCACCGACGCCAGGAGCGTTCAGGCAGCCATGCATGCTGCCTTCTCCAACACATTTACCGACTTTTCGGTCGCTACGCCATCACCTTCTCGCCGGCGGAGCTTTGATGGGAAGGCCGATCGCTTCTTGGGCCTCCAGCAATCATGGGTGCCTCTCCGCAAGGTCCACAAAGATTCTCGCCTCCGTTTCTTGACACCTGCAGAGATGATCACTCCCGCTATATGGGACGTGTCGTTCCTCCACTCTGTCGTCATGCGCTCCTCTGAGCCTCGTCTGTTTATCACTCAGCCTGAAGCTTACCTGCAGGACTTGCAGGCGTTTGAGTCCGGCTGGACTTGGCAACGTCTTCGGGAAACAAGCCGCTTTTATCCCGATGCTCAATCGACGCAGGAGGTTCCTGAAGCGGATGCCCGCGAAGACTACTGGGCATGGAATGATCATTTGGACGAGGTCCCCAGTTCTCAGTCGTCGTTGAGTATCCGACAAGCAAGGCAGAGGGTGTCAGCCTCCCCTTCGCTTCACCACATCACGATGCAATCGTCTATGCGATCGTCTAGTCCGATGATGACTCGTGGCCAGACTCCTTTGAGAGAGACTATGATGAGGGATCGGAAGGGTTCAAAGCCGCCCTATATCCGCACCACCTCAATGCCGCCATCAGTCCCTGCGAACTACTCACCAGCCTTCACTAAGCGGCGCGTGTCGTCATTTGGGCAACGACAGCTGGCCGCTCAGATCCGGACCAGTCCTCCGAACATGGCGGCAGCGACAGCAGCAGCAATGTCAAATGCTTACAAACGCCGGCGGACTCGTTCGCCTAGTCGCCCTCGTAACACACCTCGCTGGACTATCTCGCCCAGCCCTGCGCCCGGCTTCATCCCCGCGGATGAGCGCCATCAAACCGGTCGTGGAATTACGCCGATGTACTACGCTACCCCGTACAGCAACGCGCCGCTCACGGAGTCACGCCCACGTGTTTCCGGTGGTGTAGTGGAAGATTCCAATACGGAAGACGACGTGCAGGATGACGAAAACCTGGACCCGGATTACGGGAGCACCAACCCTTATGATGAGGATGGCAGCGACTACAGTGTCGAGGTGACTCACATGGTTACAGTGCGTGACGGTGACTCATCGCACCCGCGGCAGCCTGAGGATGAGCCTTGGCCTGGTATCGAGGACCAAGACCATATGTCGGATGGGGAGAACATCGATCCACTCTTCTCCCCTGCAGTGGGTGCCAACGACGACGCTCAATCCGATGTGAGCAGCCAGCCATCTGAGTACCCCAGCACTCAGCGCGGTTGGCAAGTCCCCGGTGCCGAGGATGGGATTGGTTTCCGTATCCACGAGGATAACGACCGCATGCATGGTGGCTGGCACTAAGTTGCAACATTTCATTTACGTTTCATCTTATTTCACATTTATCTTGATGAGATGACGCAGCGTGTTTGGGAGTTGAGGTTGTACATCGATCATATACGTTGGCATATGTCATGGGCGTTTCCGGAGTCTTGTTATCTATGGCATGGCGTTCAGATGGCGCATATTTCCATCCATTTTTCTTTCTCGGATCTTGTCCGGGGGTGGCCGAAGCGTTGCTCATAGAGTGGTCATGATGGAGGCGACGTTATCGGGCTGGGAGAATGGAGCGTATGGTATGGATGGCGGTTGAGTGACTGGATAGATCCGTCGGGGAAAAGTTATGGTGCCATCTCGTACAAGAGCGTCGCTATGCCGAGCGAGCTTGGATAGTTTGCGCTCTCGGCTTTGAAGTTTGATGCATAGCTAGATAGCGACAACTCCAGTATATATACTTGTCAGTCGCTTATTGGGTCTTCATCTTGTCACTCGTGCTTCCGTTCGCCGACTCCATGACGAAATGCATGAGTGGACATCAACACAATCTGGGAAAGTTGGATATCCCTTGGCTTAGAGATAACAAAGCATTTCGAGCGCGATAGAAGAGACAGTCTGAGGAGCTGGGGAGAGAGGCTAGTAGCTCATCCGGAAACTGCATATACGCCTCACTGCCGCTGTTTGACTTGGCCAAAGCAAAGGCACGTTGGGATTCTGCCAACTAGGAGATAAGAACCCCGTTTGTCTGTTCAAAATCATTACGTATCTAGAGCTTTGCTTCGGCCGCGTAGTGAAGGGCTGTGCACAAGTTTTGTTTTCAAGCACCGTCTCTCGCTTCTCTGCAAGACGTATAGAGCCACCAGACTGGCATGGTCAAGTTTCATTTTCCCCAACTACAAGCCTCGTCTTCGCAGTGAGTTCATCAAATACGGGTAGCTATAGCCATGTAGAAACATCGTGTTCTACCCGTACAGCAGCTGTTGCATTTCTCTCTCCAGCGGTTCCAAGACGTTTTCCTCGATCGACTGGACAAAGTCCGTATCATCCAGCGATGCAAATGGGTTGATGCAGCATTGAAGACAATAAGTGATGGCGCTCGTGAACCCAAAGCTGAGATTGCCCTCATTGACCTGGACATCGAGCCACCTCGTCACCGTCGAGAGGTCGGTCCACATGTTTGGCTGTCCGTCTGGTGGCAGATCTTGGTCTTCTCTCAAGCTTTCGATTGGACAGCCGCATTTCAGTTCTACTAACATTATGGCGAGGGCGAGCATGTTGATTCGCCCGGCGGGTGGGATGCCAGACTTGAACTGGGGCGATGGCTCGTCTTGTAAATCTGGATGTTAGACCTGTAGATAAGGTGGTGGGAATAGACAACATGAGGCCGCTTACCGGCACAGTATTGACACGTAAGGTAGGGGTGCCTGATGTCCACCGACGAGGCATTTCCGCCCTTCAAACGTAGGAAGGCGATGCTCCTCCTACTCCATGGTTGATGTAGCCAGGGGGTCTCGCTGAGCTGCAGAACTGAAGACGCGAGGGTGACGGCGAGGCAGTAGTAGTCTGCTAGCACGTAGTCATGGCGCTTGATCGATGGCAGGAACTCGTCCAGTGTCGTATGGCTCTGGGCGAGAGCGCATTTTTGGGTTTCAACCTGGTACAGTCCCCTCAGTATATCCGAGGAGTCGATGGCGAAGCCAATGTGAGGATGCATAGCTTCCTCGATGGTCGTGCATATGTCCTTCACCTCTAGGGCTGTTATGCTTTTGGGCTCATCTAGGCTTTCTTTTAGTTCTGCCATTGAGAATGTCACCTTTGGTGCATTTTCGCTTCTACATTGTATGTTAGAACCACGGAACACTCTTGTTCAAGGTCAAAACTTTACCTGGACATTATGAAAGAGTCGTCAATCCTGAATTCCGTATCAAGCCATGTCATGACCGCAGCCCGCCATAGTGAAACTCCAAAGCGATCCATTTTACCCGCCTCCATCACGTTTCCCTTGCGGCTCTTCTTTATGCGTCGAACAATGCGTTGTTCTAGAAGCAGCCCCGCCTGATGGTAGTCGTGATCCGAGCACCACCGCCCGCAGAGCCCTCCATGGACTCTCGAGGCGTTTGCGCGGATGCTCTGAAGGGGTGCCACGAAGCGGATGCGCGGTCTCCGGGTAGGCCCCTCGTCCTGCTGAATTGCATTGATCGTATCGGCGCCCGTTAGTAAGTCTCGAAGTTTCCTGTTACAGCTTTCTAGTTCGGTGAGCTTCTTGTCGATCGTCCGACGCTTCATGGTGAAATTGACGCGCTTCCGGAATTGGAAGCGCTGGCGAGGGTCAGGGGTCTTTGAGACTGGTGGGTTTGCTAATATGACGGTCTGAAGTCCATCATCTAAAACCTTGGTTTGCAATTCTGTCAGCATAGCATCACCAGCCTCTGCTTCATGATCCTCTAACCTGGTCCGAGCCATCAATGTCTAGACCAGCCGCGATGGTCACCATGACGGCCTCCATTTCCTTCACTAATGCCATGCATGGCCCGTAAGCTCTGCTTAACTCGCTTTTCAGGTCCAATAATAGCTCTCTGGACGTCCAGAGGTGATCTTGGGGGTCTTCGACTATCCGGTCCAGTTCATCGTGGCTCACAATTCGCCCCAGCATCAGTCGAAGGTTTTGGTCATACGTGGCTCTTTCGGTAACCAGGCGCAAAATTACTTTTGACAACTCTCCTCTCCATTTGAAAAAGGCCACGGCAGGGTCAACGAACTCCTGGTAATGCTCCAGGGCAGATATGACGAGAGGCACGGCACCGAGAACCAAACCAGCGATCTCTGCCATCTGGAAGGCCAATGCTAAAGCTTGTAAGCTTTAGAAACTGTCATAGAACTTGCTATAATCTTGGTTCAAAGTCAAATGCCGAGGGTCGCAGGGAGACGAGAGAAGTTGGGAACTCGACTGTAGGAGTTACAATGGTTGGATGATGCTCCGTCAGCTTGCATAACCGAGCTGAGCTGAACTAGAACGACAGGAGCCTTGCAGAATGAATGATTCCAATTGGACCGTTCCATCGATGAGATACAAGTGAATACCCCTCTTTCCGGAAGTACCTTGCCAGACCCGAGCCTTATCTCGAAATCAGCTGTGGATGATACTTAATCGTTGCGTGATTTTGCTCTGCCTGATCGTTCAGACCTCCAGTAAACCAAATTCCAGGGTCACTAATACGGTTGAGAACTTCAGTTTGACCTTCCGATTGTACCTAATTCTCATCCAAATAACGTCTGGAACATTATAGTGTCGTTTACTGGGAACGACTATTATCGCCGCGGTACTCAGAACGGATAATGCGGTCCAAAAAGTGCAAGATTCTCTCAGACGGAAACCGATATCATGGAATCACAACAGGCTTTTCCTCTTGCAGAGACCACTAGAACATGCATGTCTTTGTTCAACGCCTTAAAGTCCAGCTCAGAAACTGCCATCGACAAGTTCAAAGCACAGCTCCCTTCACAAGTTGTGCGAGACCAGCAAGATCGTTTCAAACTATGGGCAACCAACCTCGGAGCCCTTCAACGAGGCAGAGCGTCATTGGATTTTCGTTTGATGGATTCAAGTCTTATGCACAGCACCGTATACAAGCTGCTGAAGGAGCTGGAAAACACTATCAAGAGAAGTACGAAGCCAATCCGATTTCCTGTATCTTTGGCAGAGAATCCAGGCAGATGAATGACGAACATTTTCGCTAATCGAATGACTAGGCGAACAGGTGGTGACTGGATCAAGACCACCCTTGGAAGAAACGCTCATAAACGATATGGATGACAGTTCAGGCTATTCCAGTGAAAGCGGCAGCTCAGACGACGGCGGTGATTTTTCAAGAGTCCCCGTGAAACAGACAGAACTAGGGCAGAACACTGCCGAGATAAATCACATCCTGTCATCACTCGTCAAATTATCCTTCAGAATCAGGGGGCCTGCAAACAGAACTGCGCATCTAGACCACAAGGCTCTGAACCATAAGGAGCTAGTTCCTGTCGATGGAACGACGATGGGCGACTTACTCGAAGCTTACTGCACTCTTGATCGACAGCATGTTGAAGAAACTCTTCGGCAGCTTCGGAAGAATCAAGCTGCAGTAGAAATTTACGATGATCTCCATGTTCCGGCGGCTGTTGACTCGGCTGCGGCTGAGAAGAGTAGCGGTATGCTCGAGAGTTACCTCGTTGATCGCTGGAGCAAGTCAATCACAAGCAGGCGGCGAGTCTTTGCATACTGGCGGAGACATGCCAAGAAGCTTGCAAAGGATGATCGACCGTCACAACCAAGAGAAACCACAGCTCGACCAAGTGAGCCCCCAGTAGCCGTGCCGCTGGGAGTTTTGCGGTCTTCTGAAGGTCTCAACACAAACTCTCGGCCTGTCGAGTCCCATGTACCGAGTTCCGCTGGGCGCACATTACTGTCTGGAACAGACGCGACAAAGTACCACCACGACGGAGACAATATCGACTCCGTGTCCACCATATCCTATGTTTCAACAGCTTTTGGGGACGATGGAACGTCGGAGCTCCCTGCTCCGCCTCTAATCAAGCCCGATCAGTTGGAGTTCGTGTGCCCTTATTGCCATGTCTTATGCGCCGCTCGAGAAGGAAGAGGCCGGCGTTGGAGGTAAGAACTCACCGTAGATTGGAACTATTAGGACCATTTGAGACTGAACCTCTTTCAGGGAACATATTCTACAAGATCTTCAACCGTACATGTGTACATACGCCGATTGCATAGAGTCGAGTGCGATGCACAGCAGCAAGGCTGCCTGGCTGGAACACGAATCCCGTGTTCATCGTAGGGTATGGCGCTGCTTTGAGCATAAAGATCTATTTAGGTCGAAAGATGCCTTGGTCAGGCATCTCGAAGCATCCCATGCTACATTAAGCCAGGCTCAGATACAGGGTATGGCTAGCTTCGCACATGCTAGCACAACGGATGTGCGCGAAACTTGTCCCTTTTGTTTATCTAGCGGCCCGTTTGAGACCTCCCTCACAGATCATATGGCCTTTCACATGGAACGACTTGCTTCTTTCTCCATTCCACGACATGCACTAGAAGAGGATGAGCCGACGCATGGGAGCAATTCCGGAGCTGCTCAGGGAAATCGGTCCGAATCTTCTCTCCTGGATGTCAGTCTAAAATTCTCAGACATCAATTCCAAGGCATCGTCTTCTCCCGATGTTGCGTCTCTCAAGCTGGAAATTCCCTTCGAAGAGAACTTCCAGGACAAACAGGAAAGCCAGGATAATGCTCCAGACCCAAACAAAATCTCTAATGATGATTTTGCCTTTAACTACTACTTACAGCAGCGACACCCGGGTACCTGGCAATGGTTCTTGAACTCAACCAGCCATCAGACATGGCTATCCCAAGCCGGGGAGAAACGCCTAGTTCTGGGCGTGCCTGGTGTCGGAAAATCTGTTCTAGCTTCAGTGGTGCTTGAAGACCTGAGACAGAGGTTCAGGAACGATGAGTCCATTGGAGTCGTGGGATTGTTCTGTGAAGTTTACAAAGAAGAAGGCATTACGGATAAACTAATTCAAAGCTTCTTGACCCAGCTCCGCGGCCCCGAGAAGTCAAATTCCGCAAAATACGAAGAGAACAGTAACTTGCCAATTGACAAAATGTCAACGCAAGATCTTTGGACTGGATCCCAACTATCGAGAGTCTTCGTCGTCGTTGATGGATTGGATCTGCGAGCACGAGACACAGAATTCATCCAGTGGTTACTGGACATCATTGCTGGGCAACCAAAAGTCAGCTTGCTTTTCACTTCCAGAATTATCCCGACGATCCACAACGCGTTACTGGACTTCCCGATCCAGGATCTGCGGGCCACGGAAGCTGACATATCAGCATATGCACTCAAATCTCTTGCTACGGCGATGACAATTAATATCTATCCAGGACAACTAGAGGAACTTGAGGAGAGGACGGTGACTTTTGCAGAAGGAGTGTAAGTCGGAACCTAGGCCTTTCGGGAGCAGTCATCTAACGAAGCTAGGTTTCTATTTGCTAAAGCCCATATTGATGCCTTGAAGGACAGCCAACGAATGGAATACTTGAGCAATCTTGCCTTGTTGCAGAATTCTCGAGCCATCAACGACTTCTATAAAAAGATCATGCTGCGCGTCCAACAATCGAAGATGGGCAACACCCTGAGTGCATGGATGGCGCACTCTGACTATATTTTGGAAAAGCCGCAAGCCCAAAACTTGATAGGGTTTATTCTCAACGACTGCGCTTCAGACTCTGGGACATTTCTGGATGTAAACGCAGTCATCTCTTCTTGTGCTGGGCTTGTCCTGGAAAGCTCAGAGAACTGTCTGACATTCTTTCACCACACGACAGACGAGTATTTTCGTCAAACACGGGATACGTGGTTTCCAGGCGCCGCCGAGGAACAAACGGAAATTTGCTGCAAGTATCTCTCCATGGATGCTTTTGCAGCAGGTCCCTGCCTGTCAGACGATGAGTGGGAAGAACGCTTGCTTCAACATCCTTTCTACATACACGCGGCTCTAGCATGGGGTCTCTATGCCCGAAAAGCGCTGGACAAGCATAAAGATGCAACGGATACAGAAGCCAAAGACAGAGTACGTGGCGCCATCTTGGGATTTCTTAGAAGGGATGTCAACGTCCAGGCAGCTGTCCAAGCCTTGAAAGTGGATGATACAGAGTCACACTCTTCGGGATGGAGCCAGGTGTACCCGAAACAATGGACAAACATTCATCTTGCGGCCTACTTCGGGCTGACGGAGATATTGGACACAATGCTTCCTGAGGATGGCGTACTTTGGGATACCAGCATAGACGGCGTCTACTCCCCAATCATAGTAGCTGCGGAACGAGGACATCACTCCACGCTAAGTTTCATGCTGGGAAAGCTGATTGATCGAAGCGGAAGGTTGCTGACTGGTTTGTACGGAATGGTTGGCCATTTGGCCCTCGAAGGAGCCGCTCAGAACGGACATGAACCCAACGTTCGGTTGTTGCTGACCTATGGTGCTGATCCTAACGGTATCGCTGGATCAATCACGCCGCTCTCCTATGCCGTCAAAGATGGCCACACCAACGTAGTGGAGACGCTGCTGGAGTATGGGGCAGACCCGAACCTCAAAACCGAAGTAGAGGGTCCACTGGACCTGGCCGTCAAGAACGGACGGGAAGACATCGTCACCTTGCTCATCAAACATGGAGCGTCCCTCGACAAGAAGGGCTCAGCCCCGTCGGGCTCGACCACCCCTCAGCACATAAACCCTGAAATCGTACCGTTCATGCTGAAAGACGGCGTTGGGGTAAACTACAGGAATGATGACGGCTTCACGGCACTTCATATCTCTTCAATAAGCGGTCATATCGATACCGTGAGAATCCTGCTTAACCATGGAGCAGATGCAACCATTATGGACAATTCGGGCGCTACGCCCTTAGATTATGCCATCGATGGAGGTCATGAAGAAGTGGTGAACTTGATCTTGGAAAATGGTAGCGAATTTCAGGGCTTGGTCGACAGCACCGCAGATCATGTAAGTTAGCGAAGCAAGACAAAGGCCGTCACTATCGAATGAGGAACCGTTAGCCCCCCTATTTCCTGGATATATATGCTAGAGATCTGGTTGTTCAAATCATTTCATGATCATAGCAAGTCGGAAAGAGTAACGCATTTAGAATTCATGCGCAGGATTTTGAATTGAGGCTGACTTCATGAAATGGGTGTGATCGTTGGATGTTTTATTGAACTTGGACAGTTGAATGTAGACGCTTCCTGTAGTATAGTACGTAAATTGGATCCGCGATCTCTAAAAGTCTACCCAAGTCCCAAGAAACTCCTGCTCAATTGGTTCCAGCACCTTTTCTTGAATGGTTTGAACAAAGCTGTCGTTGTCAAATGACGCAGCATAGTGAGTGGAAAATTGGAGGCAGTGCCAAATCGCGCTTTTGAACCCTTTGGTTAGTTGTCCTTTATTTTCCTTCTGAAGGAACCATCGCTGTGCGGTGAGGAAATCCGTTTGCTCGTGTGGCTGCCCATCTGGCCCCATCTCTGACTCTGTCCTGATGTTTTCGATAGGCGTTCCGAAGTTGAGTTCAAGGAGCATAATGGCGAGCGCCAAAATGGTTCGTCGGTTGCGCAGCCGTAGTACAGCAGTCTGGGCCTCGTGTTGTGGCACTGCGGTATCTATTTTTGGTCAGTAACGTAAAGTGGCAGATCTCATAACTTCCAAGACAGCTTACCAGAGTCATATTGGCAAGCTAGGTATGGATGCTTGATATCCACGGACGACTGGCTACCATCTTCCAGTCGCAGAAAGGCGATCCGTTGCCGGCTCCATGATTGTACAAGCCACGGTGTTTCTCCCAGTTGCAACACGGATGAAACCAAGGTTAGAGCGAGGTAATACAGGTCCGGCATAGAATGATCCCTCCTATGAATCACAGGGAGGAAGTGATCCATGGTGACGAAATTAGCGGCCAGGTGGTATTGCCTAGTTTCAACTTTATATAGACCTCGAAGGATACCTGATTGGTCTATCTCTAGTCCTACTTGAGGGTAGATTGCGCCGTGGATAGCGGTGCAGATGTCGGTGATCGCCAATGTCCCCAAAACTGGAACGCTTGTGTTCAGCGTGGTCTGAATGTTCGGGCCTGTGATGACCATACGAGATACACTAGAACCGGTTTGACTGATTCAGTCAGTAATGATTGCATCTATGTGCGTGAAGGCGATGATAATATGGATACCTTGTGCTGGCGGAAGACTCGTCATAGACACGAATCTCTGTGTCGATCCAGGACATCTCAGAGAACTTCCACATGGAAACGCAGAAGCATTCCGGTGATCCCACATTTCTCAGTATTTCTTGCTTTGACAGTTCTCTCCGCCTCCTTATCCGTTGCTGAAGAAGCAATCCAGCCTGATGACACTCGTGATCGGCGCAAAATCGTGTGCGGAGGCTTTGGTGGACTCTGGCCGCGTTGTCTCGTATTTTCGGCAGCGGAGCAACGAATTTGATATCGACTTTCGAATACAGACCATTGCTCTCGTTTATGGAGTTGATTTTAGTCTTCGTATCCAGAAGCTTGCCCAACCTGTCGTTGTCTCTCTCTATCGATGCAATAGCTTTATTCAGTTGACTTCGCTTCATTGTGAATCTTATTTGCCGTCGAAACTCGAACCGGGAAACGCCGTCTTGCGTCGTTGATATTGGACAGTTGGCTGACACGAAAGCTCTCAGGCCTCCTCGTGTGATCTTCAAGACAGGATGTTAGCATGGCTCTGCAGTGCCCCGGGTGTAAGCATCTAACCTGGTCCGACCCTTCGATATTAAGACTTGCTGCAATTGTCTCCAAGTTTTCTCCAATGTCTCGAACCAAATCAATGCAAGGCTCATAAGAGCTGTTCCATTCGTCCCTCAAGTCACCTGTCAAGTTTTCGTCTGTCCAAAGTTCACACTGCGGATCGCTGATCATCTCCTCCATCTTGGTGGAGCGCACGGCTTTCGATAACAAGACTCGTAGATTATCGTGATAAGTTGCGCGCTCTACAGCTAGCCTTCGAATGTTATTCTTAAGATCGCCCCTCCAATTCTTAAATCTAATAACGGGATCAATGATGTCTCGATAGTGCTCCAAGGCAGATATGAGCAGAGGCACGGCCCCGAGTACAAGGCCGGCGATCTCCGCCATGATTGGCCCTCAAGCGGATCAATCAACACTGTTGCTTAGTCTATCATGGATCTACTTGACCTGCTGAATCAAAAGCTCAGATACCGTTGTATGCGAATGTATGACCGACTGTGACACGCTGTATAACAAAGAAGCTGCGATTCCCCCGCACATTCGCCAATTGTAGATATGGCCACTGCAGCCTTGCGGCTGCGGCTCTGCCATTGGACATGTGACTGAAGTTGCACAGAAAGTGCTCATGCAGTCAGACTTGGCGTTTCCATTTCTGGCTTCCCGTGATATCAAGCCGGCCCGTAAGGCATTTCCGCCACCCCGCTTATCTCGATACCCAACGTGCGATGCTACTGCGTCTTTCTTATCGCACCAAAAAGCGGTCGACATAGTCCAGCTAGCAGTTTCACTCACTCGAAGTCTCCGAGGCAATATATCAAGAGAGACTCATTCCAGTCCTTTCTTCTGAGCGGGTCGTTAGATGTTTCTGGCTCCGATGCCATGGAGACACAAACAACGACTGAGCCGATACCGATTCCACTCGCAGCGGCAATTACAAAATGCGTGGAAACTTTCAATCTTCTTGTATGCAGTCTGGAAACCCCCATCCAGAAATCAGACGGGAAACTCTCCATCTCGGTGGTCAAAAACCAGCGAGATAGACTCAGGATATGGGCAACTAATATCGGAGTGCTTGGACATGGAAAGGCGTCCTTGGACGTTGAGATGATGGGTTCTTCGCTCACAAAGATCACCATCCTCAATTTGCTAACTGACTTGGATGCTACGCTATTGAAAAGTAAGAGCTCATTCACATCTTCGCGCCAAAAGAACTTCCTGTGGAACCTATTGTGTCCTCTTAAACCTGTGAATTGGGTATAGAAAGAGTGTGGATGTAACTAACGGTTCGATGTAGGCATCGAAGTGGTCAAGGGTGACAGAGCCCCTCTCGAGCAAACAGTCGAAAGCGATTCCGAGGATGGCTCTGAGAACTCTAGCGAGAGTAACAGCTCCAGCGATGGCAGTTACTTTGGCAGATACGACATGAGGACCGAGCTGGGACAGAACACTGCTGATGTTGACCAGACTCTGTCATCTCTTGGGAAGATATCATTGCGAATCAGGGGCCCTGCTTTCCAAACTAGACAAGTAAACAAGAAAGCCACCGAATATGAGGAGCTGTTTCGAGTGGAAGATCAGGTGGATGGTCAGATTGTTGAACGGGTTATTGACCTGTTCGGCGCTTACTCGGATTTTGATCAACGCCATGTCAACGAATTCATTCGGCAACTCCAAAGGTCCACGACTGGTAAGGTAGACGATCCTCCATTGCCGCCGGGAACACCAGATAAACTGCACTCAAGAGAACCCCCTCATTACTTGACACAACGCTGGGGAATTTCAATCACGACTCGCCGTCGAATATTTGCGTATTGGAGACGGCGAGCTAGAACGCCTAGTGTGACGGAAGTCACTCCTCAGCCTACGCCAATGAACCTTGACGATTTGCCGTTTCCGACGAACAAGAAACGGAGGCTGATGTCTTCTTCCGGCCAAGAAGATGAAGCAACGAATTCTTCGAAGCGCACATTACTGCCAGAAACAGACCTCTCGCCAGACTATAGAAAAGCCGATGATGTGGGCGCTGTTTTGAAAACTTCTTCTGTTGCAATTAGGCTCCATGACGACAACGGTTCCACCAGATTTCCGTCCCCTCCTGCTTTGGCACCCGAACAGAAAACATTCGTCTGCCACTACTGCAACGAACTTTGCACTTCCGAATGCGCCGAAGGCGGGCGCTGGAGGTGAGTGACCTCGTGGTCTCGTAAAGCTCGGCGACAACCTGACCATTTTGATAGAGAACATCTTCTACAGGATCTGCAGCCATACATGTGTACCTATGCCGACTGCAAAGACGAAGAGGCCAGCAAAATATATGCCACAAGAAGTGCCTGGCTTGAACATGAGTTGCAGAGTCATCGCATAATCTGGCACTGTTTCGAGCATCAAGACAAGTTTAAAACAAGAGCTGCTTGGATAGATCATATGGCTACATCGCACACCACCTTTACAGAAGCTCAGATACAGAACATGTCTGAATTCGCTTATGAAGACACCAAGGATGAAAGAGAGAAGTGTCCGTTTTGTCTATCCTCCTCTAAAGACTTAGCGAGTCATATGGCATTACACATGGAGAGATTGGCCTCTTTCGCTTTCCCAACAACTCAAGGAACTGAGGAGCCAGACTCATCGCAAGTCAGCTACAGGAGGGATGCCCAAGATGGTATTGATTTCATGCCATCCTTGCAGAGTGTTAGTCTGAGGTTCTCAGATGAAGAAACGGATGAAGAATCCTTGGGCTCACCACGCCAGCCTGAGGACGGATTCCAGAACTACGCCGCTACCACTGAGGATACTGGGAGTAGTGACGATGGCGTCCGTCAAGACGGGCTTACCGTACCGACAGACGATGAAGTAGCCTATCAGAAATATAGGAATCAGCGGTACCCAGGTACTTGCCAATGGTTCCTGGACTCAGAGAAATACCGAATGTGGACGGATAACGAAGGGGACTCGTTCCTTGTCCTCGGTGCACCCGCCGTTGGCAAATCTGTTCTAGCCTCGGCCGTTATTGAAGATCTTTACGCGGAGGCTCGCAGAGTGGCATCTATGGGTATCATCCTTGGGGTTGTCGGCTTGTTTTGCGAAAGACATGCATACGGTGGTGATGTCAGCATGAGTCTACACCGAAGCCTCATCAAACAGCTTCTCCATGCTCTTCCGGGGAACCTTGCGTCTCCAAATGAAGGACTTTTTGAAGCCGAAGAGAACGACATCCTTCTGAGCCAAGGGACACGAAGAGAACTTCTCGTCCGTGCCGCTCGCAGAATGAGCAGGATTTTTGTCGTTGTAGACGCTCCGGAATTGCTCGGAAATCACCAGGAATTCTTACAGTCGATATCAGACTTACAAAACTATGGTATCAAGGTCAATCTCCTAATGACCTCCAGATCAGTTCCAGTTGGCTTTGGTTGGCATACTCACACAACGACAATACACGCCACATGTCGTGATATCTCGAGATTTGTACGAGGTTTTTTGAAAGCAAACCCATCTTCTGCACCCCTAGATGGGATTCTCAAACAGACTGTGGACTTTGCGCATGGATTGTGGGTGTTTTTCCATAAGTATCTGTACGAAAAACTACTAACAGCACTAGGTTTCTCTTTGCCAAGATTTATCTCGATCATCTAAATGCCAGCACACGAACCAACAACGGGGGCTCCTTCGACCCAAACAGCTCTACGCCATTGGTGAAGTTGTATACTGACGCTATGATTCGAGTGCGGAAGTCACCTATATCAGAGTGGGCCACAACTCTCATTGCCTGGATGGCTCTCTCTGAATCTAGCCTGAGGCTTGACAAGGGGGCGTTCGAGGATCTCTGCACGTTCAGAAACAGCAGACGGGCTCCTCCTCCTGGCCTGAATCTGGAAGCTGTGATCTCTTCCTGTGCTGGTCTTGTCGTCGTCGATTCAGAGGGTTATCTTGATTTCTTCCACGGTACAGCGAAGTCATTCTTTACTTCGGACCGAGATTATTGGTTTCCGAGTATGGCGCGAGAACAAGCAGAAACCTGCTGTGAATACCTGTCTATGGCGGCCTTTGAGTCTGGGCCTTGCAAGACGGACTTTAGATGGGATGAGCGAATGGTGATGCATCCGTTCTATGCCCACGCTGCAACATCATGGGGAAAGTACGCGCGGAAGGCTTTGGACCAGGAAAAGAGTTCGAGTGACCCGCGCATTGGTGAAACCCTGCGGCGAGCCATCACAACCTTCCTCAGCAGCGGAAAAGCTGTTCAGGCTGCTATGCAAGTTGTGGACGCATTCAAAAGAGACGACTCGAATGTGCCAGAATGGGGCCAAGTTCATGATCGCCTAAGCGTTGAAGTCGCAGCATACTTCGAGTTGACCGAGATTGTCGACATGCTACTACTTGTAGAAGCCGCGAAGTCCGGAAAAGTGTCTGAAGTCCGCCGTCTTCTCAAACAGGGAACATATGTCCATGGATTCGGGCCAGACAGCCCACTCCGTTCTGCAATATTGAATGGCCACAAGGACGTCGTGGGAGTGCTGCTGGAATATGGCACCGACGCCAACTCTGGCTCTGCATGCGAATATCCATTGGACTGGGCCATGGACATGGAAGGGGAGATTGGAGACATCACACGCTTGCTCTTGGACTATGGGGCCGATCCTACAAAGATACGCACCAACCTGCTAAGCTTCGCCGTCAGGGATGAGGACATGAACATGGCGAAACTGCTTATTGGCAAGGGCGTAGATATCAACGCAGCAGACGAGAGCAGATGGACGGCGCTTCACTTTGCAGCTATGAATGGGTTGCTGGACTTTGTCCTGATCCTGCTAAAGCACTTACCCGTCGCGACTGCTGCGGACTTGATGGGGAGAACGCCACTTGACTACGCGGAACAGAATGGTAAAGAGGCTGTTGTCCGCAGACTTAGGAAGTATATGCATGAGACCATTTGATTATTATCAAGTGAGATCACCGGCTATCGGTCATCTTGATTTGAATCAAAGTCCGAAGTCGTTTTACTTGATTATGCGTGAATTGGTTTCAACAACGTGAATTTGCCAATGAGAAAGACAAATAGTTTGTCCAAATACTTTTACACGAGTCCAAGGTCCTTCTCGACCATGCCGCGGCAGATGGGGTGGTAGAAGTCACGGTTCTTCTCAAAGGTCTTGAGCGCAAGATCGCGGTCGACCTTGTTCAGCGAACGGAACAGAGGCCTGACGAACTTCATGCGGCCGACGTGACCAAGAAGCTCAGCGGCACCGGCGTACGAGGATGAGTCCTGGGCCGCCAGGGCGATCTTGTAGTAGGCAGTCTTGAGCTCGGCGTTGCGCGATGAGACGAGGTCGTATGTCTTGCCGAGCAGGCGGGCGCGGTCGGCGGACAGGGGGCTCGGGAACTTCTCGATGGTCTCGAGGAGGACGAGCTTCTGATTTCCGGAGAATGAGGCGACGTCATCGGCAGAGGGAGTGTACTTCTGCTTAATTATTAGTATCGTGTTAGAGATGTGGACTAAAGTAGACTTACCTCGTCCTTCCAGTTCTCCGCTAGCTTGTAGCACACATCCGCGAGCGAGGTGTCGAACTCGGGCTTAGGGGGCAGACCAGGCTGGTAGAACCACTTATCCCAGTCAATAGAGGCAACCTTGTCCTTGATCTCCGCATCGCCGAGGCCGTTGAAGAAGGTGAGGAAGGTGTCCTTGAACTCGAAAGAGTCGAGAGACTTGCGAGACCACTTGGTGAAGTAGTGGGGGATGAACTTGTCAAAGGCGTCGCGGCTAACGAGGCGCTCGAGGTAGTAGAGGAAGTGGAAGCCCTTCTCGTAGGGAACGGTGCTGAAGGCGTCATCGGGGTCGATGCCCTTGTGGTTGATGATGAGCTTGGTGAACTCGGAGTCGTTGCCGAAGAGTGCGACGGCGTCCTCTGATATATGTTAGTGAGTGAGATCTCATGTGAGACTGAGTAGAGAATCCGTACCCAGAGCCTTCCAGCCGATGATGGCAGAGAAGTCACGCTCAGCATCACCGTGAACAGCCATGCCGATTCTGCGCTCGAGGTAAGTTGTCCAACCCTCGTTCAACCAGCTATCCACCCATTAGCATCTCATCTCATCTCATCTCATGTAAACCGGCTCACTCACAAGTGCTCCCAGCTACAGCTGGTGACCAAGTTTCCACTCCACGAATGGCTCAGCTCGTGAGCAATAACATCCACGTTCTGCTTGTCACCACTGATGATAGTCGGGGTCGCGAATGTGTAAATGGGGTTCTCCATACCGCCATAGGGGAAACTGGGCGGCAGGACCAGCACGTTGTACTGGCCCCATCTGTAAGGGAAGACAAGCTTCTCCGCGACCTCCATGAACTTCTCCATGTCGCCCTGGAGCTCCCACTGCGACTCCTTCAGCTCATCGGGTCCCGTGGCAACAATACTGCGCGGTCCAATGTCCGCCGTCGCGATGTCTCCAGACGCCAGCGCAAACAGGTACGACGGGATCGGCACCTTCTGCTCGAAGCGGTACACCGTCTCGTCGCCCTTCTTCTCCGGCTCGCCCTCGACAGCCACGCCGGACGCAACGACCGGCAGCGGCGAGGTCAGGACAAAGGTGTACGTCGACTTGACGTCGGGGGTGTCCTGGCACGGGAACAGCGAGCGCGCGTGGATGGCCTGGCACTGCGAGAACATGTACGGGTGCTTCTTGTTGCTCGTCTGGGCGGGGGTGAGCCACTGCAGCGCGGTGCACTTGTCGGTGGTCGACAGGTCGACGTCGACCTTGACGATCTCGCCCTTTGCCGCGCCCTGGGGCACGAAGACGTGCAGGGGAGCGCCGTAGGGCTCGACGCGGTCCTTGAGCTCATAGGTGGAGGTAGTGGCGTTGACCTTGACGCCCTTGATGGAGAGGAAGCTGGAGTCGAGGACGATCTCCTTGCTCTCCTTGTCGGTCAGCGACTCAAGCTCGAGGGTGATGGAGCCCTTCAGACATTTTTCCTTGAAGTCGATGGTGAGGTTGGCGGTGGTGTGCTTGGTGAGCCACGCACCGTAGTTGGAGAGGGTGTTGGGGTCTCTGTTGGCGGCGGCCATCTTGGCGGTTGTGGCAAAGGCGGCGGCGCGGCTTGCGGGGTTGGCAACGCGGGTGAAGGCTGTTCTGAGCGGGTTCGAAGCCTTTGAGACAAGGAATCGCCACATGTGTGTTGAATTGGCACTGCGGAGCAAAAACAGGCTCCAGATTTTGATATCTCCAACTCCTCTCGTGATGTCGTTGGGAGGACTTGCCAAATTGGGACTAGAGTTTCGAGCTCCAGCCACAGCTCGCTGCAGAAGACAGGGTAAGCAACGCCACAGGGTGCGCCACATGCAGACCCATCTCTTACTGAAGATGCCCCTGCTGCCTCAGGTTCCACCTTGGGCTGTTTGTTTCAGCGAGCGAGCTCAGTACCACTCTTCACCATCATCCCAAACATCCCAACACAGCTTGACGAAAGGCTTGCGGGCTTCCGGAATCCCCTCGTCCTGCCTGTGGTGAACACCACAATCGAGATTCAACTTTCGTCACACACACTCTTAGACACATCCTCAACATGAGATGCAACTCACGTCTCGATGACGGCTATCAGTTTCTTGGCCTAGCTCCAGGTACACGCAACTCAACTCAATCACACCTTGATAAGCTCGCACCAGCCCAACACGGGGTATCTGTGTGATTCAGCCATCGTCGAACCTGCAGCACGGGACGGCCAACATCCTGAAACCAGCACTGCCTGTCCGAGATGGGATCTCCCTGCGTGACGTAGGAATCTTCCGTGTGGGTGTCCCAGCCGTTTCTCCTACTGGGTGCATCCGACTTGCTGGCCTTCCCTCCTTCCACCCTGGGCCTGGTTCACACACACCCTCACAATGCTGCTTCTGCTTCGCCGCAGGAACGCACACGCCAGAGGGAAAGAAAAGACGACGGCGTCAGAACAATATCTCCGTAGCTCCAAGGGTGAGAAACCAGATGAAAAGTCTCCTACCTTCGCCTAGCACCAGCAAACCTGGACCTGGGTGCCGGAAACCCCAGCACCTGGGCAGAATAGTTCGTTCGATGTATGTTTGGACCAGAGTATTCAAAAGGTTTCGAAGCACACAAAACGGCCCAGCTCCTACGGCCGGAGGCTGTCGCTCCATGTTGCAGGGTAAACCCGGGGAAAAGATTCAAGCAAGCTCAGCGCCCCTGAGGTAGTGAGGTCCCAAGACGCGCGATGGCAAGCCAGAGAGGCTTGACAGTGACGCTCGATTTGGTTTGTCACGATGCAGCACGCGCCGCCTCCTTTTTTTCAATCAAGTTTTTTTTTTTTCGTTCCTTCTCGGCTTTCATTCCCTTCCCTTCACCTCGCATATGGGCCCTGGCCCGATCAATGAATAGCCGGCCGCGCTGGCCACCTACCTGCTGGGCTCACGATCCCGCGGCCGCATTTTGGGACGAGCCATCCTTCGGCGGCCTGCCCTTTTTTGACGTCTGACATCCCAACGATCCGTTCTCGCCTGCGTGAACCGTTGGCTATTTTTTCTTCTGCTAGGAAAAACAGAGAGCTAGGGTCATATGCATCCGCAGCCGTGGGTACTGCTGCTCGGCGCTCTCAGTCACACCGGCGTGGGCGTGGCATATGGCGTGAGCTGTGGATACGGCTTCCAACGGTTCACCTTTCCAGGGCTCCGCGGGCTCGTGGCGTCCTCCGGCCAAGCCCGAGCCGAGAGATATGTGACAGAACCCATATCGCTGCGTGACGGTTGCCACGGTTCTGCGAGGTATGCGAGATCATCGAATCCGCACCAAGACAGAAAAGAAAAAAAAAAAAAAAAAAGTACCAGACGCTGTGAGAGCTTTGCAAGTCCTACCGGAAATCAAAGTCCCGTTTCCTCTCCGTCGCAATGTCGCTTCTCCCACAAAAGAGAAGCGGTCAACAGTCAGCAAAAGTAGAGTTCCATCTTCATACCGGCGATGCTCGCCAGAACGATAGGCTTTACCGACGCACCCCAAAGCTTAGCACGCCGCGACAATGGGAGAACTCTTGAGCTTGCGGAGTTCTCCCAATCTCAACATCCATCACCAATAACGAACCCCTCTTATTCATTTACCTAGGGCCTCGCGAAGCAACTGAGCTTGTCCGACCTCCCTCTTACCCCACACTCGATGAGAGGTGCCACACCAGAAAGGGGAGGGCCATCCCTGGTCGCGGAAACCCACAGTCTTCTGGAAGCCTGCGACCAACCGGAGTCCAAACAGCCAGCAGGGATGGCTGCGTTTCCGTGTTGATGGAAGGGGGGGGACGAGATTGGAAAGGGGTTGCCAGAACCTCGTTCGCTGGAAGTCATACTCGCCGCACGTATCGATAAGATCTGAGCTATGGCACTGGGGACATCCTATCTCGTTTTTTTTTTTTTCGGCGATGTTTGCCGATAATTGTTTTGTGGCTTGTGGGCGGTGCACAAGATGGCGCTCTCCGTCTGTCGTGTCTCGAGGGTCCGTCGGCTTGAAACAGCCTGAAAGATGCGACCAAGAGCCTCGTGTAGTGCGTCTCATGTTTGGGCAAACGGGGTGTGGAGGGATCTCTCGGTGACCAGGAACACCAAGACAGAATGCAGATACGCCTTTCTGCCCATGCCTTTGGCATCGGTTCTAGACAAGAAAACCCCTGGATTGTCAGCACTGACAAAACAAGAAAACTTCGGATTTTGAGCCACGGGAGGGTAAAGGCAAGGGTGAGGCGGCGGGAGGTCTGTGGCCAACACATCTCGGAGGTCGGACAGGAACGCAATACGTTAGGGTTTGAGAGGGAAGGGGTGTAATTGGCGGCGATGCCCTCTCTAACAGCGTCAGGAAGCTGCCGCGGCGAGATTTGAAGCCACGGAGGATGGGCACAATTCGAGTATGGGCGGGCCTTGGGGAGTGCTGGGTGCTGGATGCTGGATGCATGATCGCAGTGCCATGCCACCACGCTGGACGGATCGTGGTTTCGCACCACTGCAGGTGCGTTGTGACTGCTGCCCACATAGGAGAATTTGATGAAGGTGAAAGGGGAAAAAAACGAGAGAACCTTGCCCTAGGCACAGCGTCCCGGAGAGCACCCGCGCTCGGGAGCCAAGACCATAAGGAGAGACATCGCGGCCAGTCGCTGCCCCTCCGAGCCTAGTCGCAGAACATGGTGCGGCGTGCCCTCAGCTGGACGTGGTTGGCTGACGGATATTAGCTGCGTGGTGCTTCCCGGGCTGGAGGCACGCTAACAATTCAAGCTTAGCCGGATCTCAGGCACGCAGCACACAGCAGCGCGTGGCTCAGCATAGGTTGAGAATTCCCACCGGCCTTTGCGCCGGGGATAGTCGGCCGAGTCAGCCAAGGAAGGGTGATGAGGACCGTGAGCCTGTGAGGGGAGGGAGACGAGCAGGACAGGACAAGAGAGGAGACGAGAGGGACTCGCCGTATGTCCTAAGTCCCTGAACCCAGCCACCCTGCGTGCCGATTGACCGAACGCCAGCGGGCATGAACTGTCAAACGCTTTCCCAACGATAGGACCTGTGGTTTCTGCGGGGATCGAGTCTGACATTGAGCGATCCCGTCAATGCCCACAGCCGAAGGATTCGTCCAGCCTCTGGATGACAGCAGCTAACTCAACCCAATGCCTAGGAGGAGGCCCGAGTTCGGGCGTATGTATGTGTGTGTGTGTGTGTGTGTGTGTGTGTGTGTGTGTGTGCCTTTCTCCCTCTCAGGCCTACAAACTGCATATAGCGAGCCGTAGAATGCAGAGTTCTGGTAGACTAGGGGACCGCGGGAAAAGGCCGATGTCGAGGCTATCTGTGCGCTTTGATGATTTGGGGGTTGGGGGCGCCGCCCACGAGATTTTGACATGACAGGCTTGGCAACCGTCGGGCAAAACCTTAACGACACTGTAATTAACGTAGACGAGCACCCGGTGCTGCGTGCTGCACTTCCGGCCCCCAAAACCCCTCCTCCTCCATCTCTGCCATTCTCCACCACTCCGACGTTCTTGCGACTGTGACGAGCTCTTATCTGCCTGCAGCGCAGCAGTTCCCATTAACAGCCGTCTCTTATTGACGTTTTGACGTGAGCCGTTGACGTCTGTCAAGAAGTCTCATCTGTCGTAGATCGAAAGGGATGGGCCACAAAACCATGTTTTTCTCTGGGCAGACTTGTCGGAGAAAACTGGGAACTCGGATGGGATTGACTGTTGATCTCTCCCAACCGGCACATAGCATATGCCCGCTGATGTGCAGCTCCCGAGACGGGTACCCAAAGTCAAAATTATACGACGAAAAAGAATCCTCCGCAGTCCAGTCTTGAGCAGTCCTTGTTCGTCACGGGCCACCAACGCTGCATACCCCCCCACGGTGCCCATGCCCGTTATCCCTCCTCTTCTCTCATCCATTCGTGTCATTGTGTCAAGCACCCAACAGGCCCCAAAACTTCGACGGGCTGGGATGCCCTCACTTTGCTGGCCCTGAACGTGTAACAGTGGCATGCAAGGGCTGTCCTGCTATCCGTCGCTTGAATTCACGCTCCAACAAGCTTGCTGACGTTGCTTTCTCGTCTAGAGATAGACGAAACTCCAGACTGACATGAATAGCTTCGGCAGGCAAGACCGCCATCAACAACCAACGCCTCATTTCTCTCCGACTTTGATCTTGCCGCGCTTCGTCTGAACATTTTCTGTTTCGGTCTTGGCTCCGCAATTGCTCAGCCGTCTTGGTATCCGAGTTCGTCGCTTCAGCGTTGCATACGTACACCGTCCAGCTGCGTCTTGAGTCGCTGGAAGATTACCCTTGGATCCCAGTCTTGGTCGATAGCTGGCTCATGCAATCTGCAGGTTGCTCGAGCCCTTTTTTCCCGAGCAACGTCACTAGTCTAGACCGTTCGTGAGCCAGCTTTTCCCGCACATGATCGTAGGATTGGGCGGAGAGGAGGACTCCTGTGGGACATTCCCGGCCATTGACGAATAGCAGCCCTTGATGATCACCATGTCGTCTCGTGGACCAAGTGTCGTTTCAACCCCGCACTTCAAGGGGACCACGAGTGCTGCTGGTTCCTACCACACGGCAGCCCGACTGGACTTGGGAGGAAAAGGAAAGGAGCGCGCGATCAGATACCGAGGCATTAATTGCTCATACTGAACCCGTCCCATCTACGATGGTAGCCTAGACCCGACTGACTGTGTCGTATTTCCTGTCTGAATTTAGGCTGCGGAGGTGAACCGGTTGATCCCTTCTTCGTCCTTTCATTGTCGTTGGGCTTTCGCAGTCAACCACGGGTCTGGACTTGAACCGGTACCAAGACTTGTGACCTCGTGGTGCCGTTGTCAACGCGGGCAATGTTCGTGCACACGTCTGTTGCGTCATTCGTGAGGAACGACTCGGTGCTTCTGTATTCAATCGGTAACAGTGGTGGCACGTAACCATTGTCCAAGAGACGGGACGGTTGGCTAGCTTAGCTTCTTACACCGGATAGCTCTAATGGACAAGACCCTAACGACCAGCGCCATCTCCAAGAGCTGCCAAAAATCGTGTTTCGGAGGATGTTGTAAGCGACGTGAGGCACGAAAGGCAGCGAACACCAGAGCTGGCTCTTCGAGAGGGCGATGGCGCTAAGCAGGGGTTTCTAACAACCTCTGGTCTTGGTGCCTGTCGATATCTGCACATAATATAGACAAGGCATGCCTGAACGATCACAGTTGCTCTCGAGACCGAATCCCTACCTTTTACTTTTCTCAAGGAATACGCCTGCTTCACTGTCTACTTTGTCAGCGACGAAAGTGAGCGTAGCATTTCGTTGACTTACTGCGTGGTTTATCGCGCGAACGTGGGGGTTATCGCTTGTCAACGACTCTCGAGCCCGTTGTCGCCGTCATTTCGGACGCAAGGCTTGTCTTCCCCTAACCCTCAAGATGCCACTGCTCTGGACCCCACCGAGTTTGTTTAGAAAGCTTGTTTCCGGCAGTTGGGGTTTCTTCGAGGCGGACCCGGGGCCCGGTTGAGGGGCTTCCCGAGTAAGGCACAAAGGCCGCGGATGTCGATTAGATTATCTGTGCTGCGACTTCAATGTTCGAACTGAATAGCCAAATGATGTTGATACCGTCACAATTGGCGAGAATTGGCGCTCGGACAATGCGTGCGTACTCAGGAAACCCCCATATCCCGAGAATAAAAGCGTCGTCTTCTGTTGTGGTGGCGGCGTAGCCCGGATAACCGGCGTAGCAAGCGAGCAATGCCTCACACATATCGTTTGAAGAAGTTGCTCGGGGCCGAATTGTCAGTCGGACCAGCAGAAACACACAAGGTTGTGGGAAATGTTTGCCCTTCAGCTTCGACCTGGAGATCATTCAATGGTTCTTGAACGTGGCCGTGCCCAGGGCCCCCAGATTGAATGTCTCAGGCGTCTTTGAGGAACCTGGGGTTTGCTCTGCCAATGGCATTAGAGCCTCTGAACACCGTGGAGCTCTCGGCAGTTGACCGGGACTTTGCCAAGGCAGAGAGCATTATCAGCCTGGGGAAGATTGAATGCCACCAAGGAATCATATCAGGCATATCGAGGATCGACGGCACCGTTGGTGGCAACTGAGTTTTCGGGTTTGGTGTCGACCAGTGTCCTCGTCTTTTTTTTAATTCTGGTTATCGCGGCTGCCGGAGTTGTCAGATCGTTGGAGGCCCGGGCCATGTGTTCTCCTTGACAAGCGTTGACGTAACTCTAAAAGTCCTCAGCAAACCTGTGTTGATACTAGGCGTTTGATTAGCAGACGAGAGGAATCCGATTGCGATGCAACACTTCAGTCGCCTTGAAGTGCAACACGGCTTCGGATTGCTGCCGTTCTATCCATTTTTTTGGTCTTGTCGCTGTGGTGCTCGTTCCCATGACTTGTGCGTGGCCCCTTAACCGATGGGAGCCATATCCACAGTTCATCATGTTCCTATGATTGTTCGCGACTCGTTTGCGCGTAAGCGATGTGAAGAATGCGACGTCGTTGCAGAGGCGGTCTCCAAGAGCGGGGGGCGCAACCAGAGGCCGCCACAGTCAGTGTGCGTGCGACGGTGTGGTGGCAGCGCAACCGCACCAGCACGGCCGTCGACCAGGTTGTAGCCGGCCGATCGCAACGTGGATGCGTCCGCGCACACTGATCAACCCCTCCGGGGGCTTTGGTCCTACCGGTAGGCAAAGACATTCGTGCTGTGACGAGCCGGGGACTGGAAATGGACCAGACCAGGTGCTTGATGGCTTTGAGGTCGTCTCCGATGAAGTATTGAACATGATTTCGTTAGTCGGCCTCAGAGCACTCAATGCGACGGATGTTTGCCCCATCTGATATCACGGCGCGTTATTGACATCATTCAGAACCCACGATCCTAGTTTTCCACAGCAAAGCCCACCAAACTCACATATTGCTCTGTCACCGTTCGGAGAGTGACAAGAAACCCCTGCGTTAATTAACATCTGGAGCTCTAAGCTCCAAGCAGCCAGTCCCAAGACGGTTTGCTAGCAGGGCACACAGGGGGAGCTTCGCTGGAGACATGAGGGACAGGGAGTCCCCTGCTTCTGCTGGGAATAGGGGAGTGACTAGGAGCGGAGACGGCAACCTATTCCAGACGTTCTGGCTGCACGCGCAACGGTGTCGGGGAGAACTGGATAGAGCTCCTCCTCGGTGCTGGCTCTGTTTGGAGAATGGCAAAGCTCTTCTCCCAGGAAATAGGAGACATCAGTTCTCGACTCGAAAGCAAGCCGCGGATAATACACGCGAGATGTACTCTGTAATGCAATCTGCATTACGGGATATTCCTCCCATAGAACCAATGCAAGATTGCTTCTGCTGCCGGGTGGAGTTCTGAAGAAGAGTTGGGACGAAACGTTTAGTGGGGGGCCCCGCGATGACTTGATGAAAGGCTCCGACGCAAAGTTTCTCGTCTGCTTGGGAAGATCAACTTGAAGCGTTGCTTCATTGATCGAATAATGATTTCATATGGTTGAGACAAGCAGTTAGTTCTGGATCGGCGGCTCCGGGACGGATTTTTGTAGCGGCTGGCCTATTCATAGCAAGTGCCCGTATGCTTGAGCGCTCTGAGATCCAAGCTTTGAGACCAAAATGGCGTGCTGAAGATAAGTCTAAAGTTCGTGATTCTTGTCCCACGACTAAAACTGCACATCCTCATTTGAGGCCAACAGGTCGATCGATTAGATTGCCTGCCAGTATCACAGTGCCGTCGGTGGATAGCACGTGGTTCCTGAAATGGGTTGCGGCTGCACAGTCTCGAGTCAAGTTCGACCACACTTGACTCTTTGTGCTTCCCAAAGGCCCATCACTCTCCGCACGACAGAGATTGGTGTTGGGGACACCACACCAAAGTGGAGGTCTGGTACGACGATGATCCTAAGGACAAGGTTGGTGACGGCTGGTAAGGACATGGGGGCACCCTTGCCCTATGTTGGAAATGACCAACTCCCGCCCGCAATAGCAGAAAACCGATAGAATAGTTGCCCGTGGCCGGTATATTGATTCAATGAGAAAACGGCTTGACATCAGCGGTGTGATAGACGAGAACAACCCATGTCGACAAATGACCGGAACCGAAGTTGCCAACCGCAGTTTTGGTGGAGACTCGGACGAACAGTCGTGGTTCGGAATGCTCGGGCCCTTTATCCCCTCCCGCGTGGATTCTGGCGGAGCGGCCAAGTCACGCACTGACGCTCCGCAGCCGGTCGACTCGGCCATTCGAGCTGTGTTTGACTCTGGAACAGAGAGGTGCGTAATCACCATCGGACTTTGAATGATGAACGATGGACCAGGAGCATCCTGGCGAGATTAAACGACATAGCCCGCGCCGTCGTTTCTCTGTGTGGCTTTGGTGATACTGCCAACGTCAAGAGCGTGGGGACGGGAACGCTTCTGCTGATCCGCTCGTTAGTTCACTATGCAATTAGTGCTGGGCCGGAAAAAAGCTTGGCAGCAAAAAACTCGGCGGACGTTCCGAATGGGTGAAGCGGGAAGATCTTTAACGTGAAACAGTTTGTCGCTATGAGCCAACTGAGCGTGAATGCGAGAGCCGGCATTGGGATGGCTGAGCCTGATCATATGTAGGCCACGGTGCAACACATGGCAAGCAAAGCTAGGACTCTGAAAGGACCATGAAATGCTCTGCGTCTGTCGAAGAGATGGCGGCATGCCAATATGCAGCCACCTGCAACTGACAGAAGTCAAACGTCCAAGAATCGAAGCAAACGGACTGAATCTAGAAGGACATGAGACCATTTGTCAGGGAGCGGATGCTCTCTAGGTCTTTCCTAGTCTGAACTCTATGCGAAGCGCGCTGAGATAAGCCGACGGGCGGATTGTCTGCGTCAAAGCACAACGCCCAAACTCGAGATTTTGTTAGTGCAATCGGGACCGAGGCTTCGTTGGTTTTGACTCGTAGCTCGTGAGCCGGCGAAAGAACAGACAAGCTTTGTGTTAGCCAACGCCATCCCGCACATGATGCGATTTGTTGCTGCGTTATAACGGAGGCATAGCCGTCCCAGGATGGTCTTGATCAGTAAGGTGATGAGAATCCGCCATCGATGGCGTAGATATCTCAGGTTGATGCCTGGACGGCATCATCTCATTACGTCGTAGAGCTGTCGTTCTCCCGATATGCTTGTTTGGTTCTCGCCCAATCCGACTCGTCCGTCGGTCACATTGTTCATGCAGAGTCATGCGACAACTTCGTCATGGGCGCCCGTGCGAGCCTTGATAGTTGGACCAATACCGCAAATTCTCCGGGTGACAGCGCTAAGCCATCGTTCCCTTCGCAAACGCGCGGAAGCATCTTCCTTTGCCGCAGAGAGTTTGAGCGCGGAGGTGGTTGAAGACAAAAGATCCATAACCTATAGGGCGAGAATTGCGATGCAAGCTCCCTAACTGACGCCTGCTTGCTCCACGCTATCGGTCGCTCGTTCTTCGCATGCGACTCATGTAGGCGGTACGGAGAAGGCCAATGTTGAGAGTACAACATAACCAGACCGTTGTATCATCAACAATTGCAGTGCTTTAGCCAATGGCTTGACAATGATCTTTTGCCAGGATCGTGCGCGTTCAAAGGTGTGACAGGCGAGGAGTGAAGTTCGATTCAACTTCAGGCTGTGTTTGCCCCACATACGTTGAGAGTCCGTGGATTTTGTGATACCTCATCGAAGGCAAGAGACATCCGGGTTGACGAAACGCCCGGGCCGTGTACCACATGCAGCACGTTATTGACCGAGCGGTGCTGGGGATGGCCACGATAATAGAATGTCTCGGTGTTTGTACAGACTGTAGAAGTCATTGGATTACTCCACAGAGGCCATGTTTAGTTGACGCTTCAAAAGAATCGTTTGAGACGATGGCGTCTCTGGGCTTGCGGGGTCAACGGAAGGAACTGATGGCCGGTCATCGGGACTTTGTCGGTCTGCTGCAGGCTGAGGGACGTGCAGAGAAGAGACAGGCATCCGTAGTATGGCTGATGGACGTGGCGAGCGAGGGCTGTGATAAGGTGACGGATGAAGCTGGCTAGCTCATCCGCGATGCTGCCCTCCGATAGGTCCATCACAACCTCACAACCCACGTCGTAGACGCATAGTAAGCGTCCGTGTGTTGAAAGTTGGGATAGAGGGCTGTCAAGGTGGGCAGGAATGAATCGCCAACTTCAGATGTCCACTGGCAAGAGGGAACACAGCCCGACGAGGTTGCATTCCTTTAGGTGAGGTCTAATCGCCTGTCGTGGGTTGCATGAACTGTGCTCCTCCACCTGAGGTGAAGACGAAATGAAGCTACACACCGTTGTACCAGAATCGACGGAGATACAGTAGGTCGTTTTGAATTCGGTCTGTGTCTTTGAAGTCGGGTGGTGACGGGCAGGTCGAGGCTTCAGAGATTGAGGATGAACGACTCGGCCGGGTCGACCGGCGGCGGGTGAGAGGACTGGGTGGAGGTGGGTTTCGAGACAAGCGAATGCTGCTGGAGCGACGGCTCATGATGGTGATGATCGGCTGGTCACCCACATGGCGAGTGGAGAGAGCCAGGCATTGGAGTCAGGAGGGCTGAATGCTAGTGCATTGAGGCCAGCTCCGGGATGGAAACGGGCAAGGCAAGGCGCAAGGCCGTGAGTCGTTGCTTAGTGTGTTTCTTGCTTCTCGTGTTGGGGTTGGTACCGCGGGTTGTCCAAGGCGAGGTCGAGGAGAAGGAGGGGCAAGTCAGAGGCATCTCCCTAGTTGAGAAGAAGCGGCAAGAACGAGTTGAGTCGCACTATCTGGAGTTGGAAACTGGTGCCGTTCAGCTGTGACGAACAGAGCGGTCCAGCCAGTTCAGTCAACTTGAGGCACCTCAAGTGAGGAGGAGGACACCCTTCACCAGCCCGACCTCGGTGTAAGTGGCCGACCCGACGTGACCTGGTCGGACTGGAGTCTGCGAGTGTTAGTGCGTGCACCTGCAGCGTTTCCCCTGTGCCTGTGGCTTCTAAGCCCAACGTGGACTAATCAGTTCCGTCCCCTTACCCTGACGTCTGATGCTGCTGCAACTTCAGTCTTCAAGAGACGGCAAGCAAATGACAATGACACTACCTTGTGGGAACTAGTGCGCATGACAGAAGGCAAGAGGACATGGCAACGCCCTCTCAGGAGGCAGTGATGGTGTCTGTGTGTCTCTTATTCCGGTAATTGTTCAGCGCGCGCAAGAGACGACCTACCCGGGAGAGGAAGAGCAGAGACTGAGTTGGAGTGTGTAACTCGGCTACTCCTCAAGTCTTGTTCTCAGGTTTATTCGTGGAAGCAGCGGGTTACATTCTGCGAGAGAATTCCCTTGTGTGGCAAGTAACGAGTGGCTTCAACCCACCGCAGTGGCTACCCAACCTGACTCTGTCGGGCGCGGTGTGTTCTAGTTGCAGCTGTTGATGTAGCAGAGACCCTTCACTTACCACCCGCCCTGCACCCAAAAAGGTTATCAGGAAGGCGATATGGACAAGCATCGCGGCCATCGGTTGCTCGGAGAATGATGAGGGGCGGGCGCTGGGAGGGGGGGGGGACCTAGGGACGGGTTTGCCATGTGGTGCACAGCAGACAAGTGTCCAGGGCCCTTCAGGGCGTTGCCGACTGCTAAAACAATCCAATCCCAGGCGGGCCAGGCCCGGCAGGCTCGCCAGTGTTCAGGACAGGTGCTGAGTGGTGGTGGTGGTGGTGAAGGTGGTCACTGAGTGGTGGTGGTGGTGGTGGTGGTGATGGTGGTGATGGTGGGTGGAAGCGGGGCTCCTTTCCTCGACACTGGAACGAACGACCCGCTTTTACTCGTGAACAGCAGCAGGTGCACCAGTGACCCAGTGAAGTACACTAAAGTGGGACCCCCGGTCCAAGGAACCTAACACTTGTGAAGTGGGGTCGCTGGATTTTAGGGTCCTTTCCTCTGTGGCTCCAGTGTCCGGGCCTGGCTAATTTGTGCTCGAGCCGTTTCAACTTGGGCGCCCACTGCCTCCTTCCCATGCATCCGCACCCCGAGTCGCTGTCGCACATGCACCATGAGATGCAGAATATGCATGCACACTTGCACATCTTGCCTCAATTGCATTACCTTATCCACACCTCTGCCATCCATCACTCGACAGCCACACAACCACACACACACACACACACACACACACACACTCTCTCTCTCTCTCTCTCTCTCCGTCTCAGTTCAGTCTCTGTGCCTGTCGCTCTCTCTTTTAGGCTTTTGGCTAGCGTGTAGTGTGTCCGCCGCAGTCTCGAGTTCAACTCGCACACCCACTTCTTCTGCCTCTTCCTCTCATCCACGCGTGGCCCTTGTCCTTTTCTGGTCTTCCACCCTGCCTGCTCTATTCCTGATTTTGATTCTTTCTCCGGCAGTCGGACGCCGCCTTCCTCGTGTTTCGCCCAGCTTGGCCGGGTGCTGGCAAGCAATTTCGCTCTGCCTGGCCCGCCAGAAGCCCAAAGGAAGCATCTTGGAAGCCGTGCCTCGTGCTCTTGCCCTCCTTCTACCAAGTATCTTTTGTAACTCGGACCAAGAGCGAGAACATCCCCGGTTCCTCCTCCACAAGCCTCAAGGGCATGTCATTGTCGTTGTCATGACCCCTGGTCCTGCAGTAGCTCCTATGCTGCACTAAGACGCTGCTGCAACCGCAGTGCAGACTTCAAGTCAAGCTCGCCTTAGCTTCCTCCATCACAGACACTGTACCGCACCCAAGTGATATCTTTCTGAGGTCCTCAACCAGATAATCGCACTCGCTGCTGCTGCTGCTGCTGCTGCTGCTGCTGTCTCTACTTCGCAGGGGACTTCTTCCCGTCTGCCCGATATATGCACTCTCGCACGCTATCTCATCCTCTCCCGTCCTGTCTTTTCACTTGGAAACTAAACCGGAAAGAGTACCTTAGCTTATCCAATCCCAAGCTCGTCACTCCTCTTGTTTCTCTCCCCCGTTCGCCCCAACTCGTGCCGTCCCCCACACCCCCTGGTCATATCTCCCCTCCCATGTCCCATCTCCCCTTCCCATGCTGCGTGCTCGACCAGGGCCCAGGGCCCATGGCCCATGGCCTCCCGGTCGTGGGACAGTCAAGGCTCCCTGTCAGAAAAAAACGGACAGGCCTGTAAGGTATATCGAAGCAACCGAAGGGGGCCCATGTCAACAGCAAGACGAGCTTTTTCCTTCTTCTCCAGTCTTTTCTCCAGTCTGGTCCTCCTCCACTGCATAGACATATATAGCCTCACTGCTCGACTTCTTCATCAGTCAGCGTGTCACCGTTTTACGATAGCGTGGGACCGGACCTATAGCTTGCCTGTCCTTGGCTATAGCTGTACCAGATCTCCTCCTGACCTGTACCATCTTCTCATCTATCTCTCACGCTCCCGAACCCTGCAGCCGCATCCTATCCTAATCCCTCCTCCTCCCAATGGCTCACATTGCAAGCTGTATGCTCGGTGTCGACGACTCTACGAGCTCTTCGTATATAGCGAAGCCACCCTCCCCACTCCCTCCCAACGAACCGGTATGGCCACCACTCTTTGCCTTCGTCACCTACCTACAACAATTACACATTCTCTACATTTGCTTCACCTTTTAGCTAACCACCTGGCTTGCTCAACCACAGACACAGACACCTACAGAACACAAGCCTTTCGTCTGGAGGATGCATCATCCAGAGACTCGGAAGTACCAACTCTTCCCAAAGGACCGCCCAACACGGCCGCCAAAGAGTCTCGACCCTGAGCAAGCTTTCGCCCTGGCCATGGGACAGCCCGAAAAGACAGAAAAGCCCTGCAGCAGCAGCGGCTCGCTGCGTCTGCGCATCAAGGAGCACAACCTGATCAGGCGGCGGAAAGTCAGCATTCCCGAGTTGGGCCCCATGACAACGGTGCAAGAAGTCCCAATGGATTCGCGTAAGCATCTAACTTGATTTGATCTTATACATGTTGCTAATACCTTGCTAGCCACGATTCCTGGAAGACCGCCCCTTCACGAGAGGTCTAACAGTGCTCCGGGACACCATGTTAAGCAACACAGATCAACGGGCTCTACTTCATCCGTAACCGCATACGACGTCGAAAGCAGCGGCAGCACGACGCCTGCTCGCTCGCCCGACCGCCATCAACGATCTGCTTCAGAAAACCAGACTCCTCGACAGCCCATCTCGCCGAAGCAACTCGCGCCCCTTGTCATTCCCACCCACATCGGCAACGTGCCTCGCCTGGCCAGGCAAATTTCGCACAACCGCATGCGCTCCGGCAGCAGTGGCAACGATTGTGGCCAGCTTTCTTCCCGCGCCGATGATTCTCCTCGATCGCAAACCCGCACTCCCTTCACGCCCTTGACCGCTTCAACTGCTCTCACGACTCCTCTGTCTGCATGCCCTAGTTTCCAATCCGCCACAACTCCCGTGTCAGCTCCCATCATGGAGCATCACCGATCGTCACCCAAGCCGTGGGAGAACATCACCCCGAGAGCGACGACCCCAAGCCTGCCTAGGGAGACTGCTTCACCTGAAGCTGAAGCTGCCCCTGCGAGACCTTACCTTCACGGACACAGGAGAGGACAGTCCGAGTCAGGTAGCATCATGGACCGAGGAAGGCCCAGAAAGCGCAGTGATGTGCGCAACAACAACGGCCCTCTTCTTAAGCGCAGTGCGTCAACTCGCAACAAGAGCGCCGAGCGCAAGGCTTTCGAGGAGCTTCCGACTGGGTGGAAGGCGAGCGATGCGCCTAAGCACATGGATCAGGAAGAGCTCGCAGCTCTTCAGAGGCAAGCATTTGGCCAGGCATCCAGATTTGAGATTCTGAGGAAGGAGGACGTGGAGTTGCTATCAAGGGTATGTGCAATGCTGCTAGTGACCAACTAAGCTGTTCCATTCGCTAATTTGCAGTAGGAACTTCGTCAGCTCGACGAGCGAACTGAGTACCTCCGCCGTACTTACAACTCACTTCGTGCAGGCCGTCGCAACTTGCACTCGCGCATTTGCCAGTATCTCCGCTCACCCCGGATGGCCAAGTTCAGCACCGACTCGATGCTCAAGCAGGAAGAAGCACTTGCTGAGCTTGACACGTCGATTGACGACTGGGTCAACAAGCTGGAACAGGCCGAGAACCGTCGCACACGGGTACGCCAAAAGCTTCTGGAACACGTTGCTGCCGCAGCTACCCTCCCTACTCCCGCGACAGCGGCCGCGAGCGAGTCATTGCAGCTTGCCATGGGCGTCCGGACGACTCCACAAGTGGGTGTTGGGAACATCTCCACCCCTCCCCGAAGCCCCACCAAGACTGCTTTCTCCTCCCACACCAGTAGTTCCCCTTCACCTCAACGCGTCGTTGCCCAGGTGCCCAGCACCATCGTGGAGCAGCCCATCATCGAGGAGTCTTCCGCCGCCGCCGTTGCCAAGCACGCTTCGACCTTCAGCCAGCGCCGTGCCGACTGCGAGAGCATCCGCATCTACGCCGACAGCGACGTCTACGCTCTCCTCGCCGACGTCGAGAACGAAATCACAAAGATGAGCGCCGCGGCGGTCCAACCCGAGCCTGCAGCTTCGGGAAATCTTTCCGATGACGAGGTCAAGGAGATTCACCGAGCTCGCAGCCATGAGGCCCTCAGTGGATCGTCTGCCTCGAGTGCCAAGAGTCCCGTCCCATCTACAAACGCACCATCGCCCACACCCAAGGATGACCCGGTTGACGAAGAGCCAATCCTCCTCACCAACGCCGTCTTCCGAGGCTAAGGAGCCAACCACAGCAGCTCCAATTCTATCCCATCTTGTTTCTCTTACAACTCTTTCACCCCAACCCCATTTCATTTTGTTTTGGCGTTTTTGAAACTGCGGCCCATTTGGCGCTTACGCTCCCTACGTCTCAAACGACTTGACGGCTGACCCTCTTACCATCCTTTCCGAGAAGCGACTTTGATTGCTACAAACCAAACTTTGATACCCGTCCGCGACGCTCCCTTCTTCACATATACTTGTTTCATAAACCAATCTACTATCCACACCACCTTCCTTTCGTCTCATTGTCGTATTTTCAACAACCTACCTATTCATCATCCATGGTCATGGTGCCTGGGGGCGTTATTTGAACTCTGAAAAAACAGGACCTGTCCCGGCTCCGGTGCGAGCGAACGCGGTCATGGCGCCGCCCCTTTGTTTTCTTGTTACAATACCATAGGTCTACCTTCTGTACTCAGCCTTGCAAAAGTCAACGGCTGCAATGTATTATCAAAAACAACCAGCACTCTTCCATTAGGGAATTGAGGCAATCAAAAGAATTTGAGCACACAAATCCTGAGCTATCATCATTGTGAAGACAAGCCAACTACTAAGTGCCCGCCACACTAGTTGGCCGCGAGTATCCCGGTAGCCGGGATGTTTTCTTTATTCCCAAATAACGTTAATTCAATGACACGACTGACAAATTCGGATCCACACGAAAAGCAAAGCTTGAGGCGGAAAAAGCAAACATGCCACTCGCATGGGGGAAAAACAGCCAACTACAATGACTTGCATGCCACGATACTCAGCTACGTAGCAGGCCATGAAATTCCGACAAGACTCTGCGAAAAGCTAGAACCCAGTTGGGGGAGGGAGGAGCGGACAAGTAGCCGCCGCGCACACAGAGTTTGGGCCATTACGCATGAGTGACGCGCTTTGTGTGGTCCGGATGTTCAATAGAGTTGGGAGCCGGGTCAGACCAGTCGCTGGCGCGGAAGAAAGGCAATCTTCTCGATTTTCTTTTTTTGGTGTTAGAAGCTCCAGCCCAGCCCAGCCCAGCCCAGCACCCAGCAACAAAAAAGTACAGTCAGCAGCAAGTGTCAGAGAGGATGAGGGGCGGCACACATCCTCGATGTCGATCCTACACGGTACACCTTGTTAATAGTCCGACTCGGTTCATGGCAAGAGGGGGAGAGACCAGACCACGCTTCGGAAACGTTTTCGTCCTGTCTGATGCGGGATCCCGGACCTGATTGATGATCTCATGGTTTGACGCAGTCAAGTCCCCGACTGGCGGCTGATCCGAGTGGATGGAGCTGCCGCGGCCGCGGCCGCCTGGCCGGTTTTCTCTGAAAACACGGGACGTTTCTTGAAGTCTTCCCCGCCCGGGTTTGTGGCGACGATGGGTAGGCATGCAACGGGCCTCCAACGGTCGACGGCGGCGGCGACGGCGTGCGTCACTGATCTGCGGCTACTTTAGTTCCCTTGCACTAGCAACCGCTGGACAGGATGTTTGAGGCGCTACTTTTGATAGAAACGTTTTGGAGTCTTTGTTTAGTAGCGTCGTTGGTCGCCGCCAAGACTTTCTTGTGTTCTACGGCCTGGTTTTGCTTGCGTGCTGGCCAGCCATTGAGATCTGCGAGGTTGCAAGCAAAAAATCTAGTTGAAATCGTGCCAAGTATGCGAGATAACCTGTAGAGTTGCAAATAGCGGCGATCGGCGGAATCCAGTGCTACCGTTGACGCCACAGATAGACTTGCCCAGACTGAACCTGCTACCACGCCGCCACGAGTCGAGAACGCCGCTGGAAGGCTCGAACGGCGGGAAGGCCGCCACTCCTTTTCATAGTTCGAGGCGACAGAAAACCACACCTCTCTGTCCATCGGATGCGGGCGGCGGGTATTGCACGCGACAGTGAAGGTTTACGTGTTCCTTGGTTAACTTAAGGCTCTGTTAAGATTGGACGGGATGGCACCACCCCTTTCGCTGTGCTGTGGCGGGCGGGCGAGTTAAGGTGCACTGGTAATCATAATCGTAAGCTTCAATCTATATTACCTCAAGTTTTGGGTTATGTGGTGCTGGATGTGGTTCCTGCCACTCAATGTCAGTCGCTTTCGATGGGGTATTTTCGCTGGATACTGCGCACTAATTCCTAATGGACTGGTCTGGCAGATTTGTGTGCTAGTGATGGCGGGATATGACGGCACGGCGGACGTCATGTTCAATATGGCAGCCGTCGTGCCGGTTCGAGCTAATGCGTTCTTGCGACGTGCCCTTCCGACATGCAGGACGGCGGACGGAACCGGGGGAGCAAGCCACTGGCCCGGGAATTTTCTTTTTTCCCCTTTGCCTTTGTGGGAGACGGGATGACAGAGACTAGGAGAAGAAAAGAAGAGGGAAAAAAACGTGGGTGAGATGGAGCGGCGTCGCGTCCGGATCCGGCACGGGTCAACCGGACGTTGAGTGTTTGAGAAACTCGGGACCCCTGTCGTGTGATTGTGAAGGGCCCTTGAGCTTACTTGCATCTTATCGGCAAGGGTTCAGAACGGCGATCACCGATTTTGTTTGGCCAGGAGGAGGGCCATATTGCCGGGGTCGACTGCCTGAGAGACGAGCCTGGATCAGGGCGCACGGCACAGAAACAGCGAAACACTGGTGCTGGGCATTTTTTTGGTGGTTTGCATCGTGAGCCTCGCTTCGTTTCTGGTTCAGCGGTGGATCTTGGGGCCGCAGACGCGCACGTTCTGACGAAATGCGCCGCTGGGGAGGAGACACACAGTTCGGGGAGTTTTTGGTAGACGGCTATTGTTTAAGCAGCTGTCAAGACTCCAAGCGTGCCCCGTTACCTTAGCTGAGAGCTTGTTTGAGAAAAGGTGACGGGGGTTCCGCCACCCGCGCAGAGTGGCAGGCGTGATGGGGGCCTGTTGCGGCCGAGGCGGGGCCAGAAATCCGTGGCATTCGGGGGCCTGAAGGGACGGATTTCTTGTCGTTGTGGGGCATGCTGTCGACAAGCTTGTTCTGGAACACGGGGGGCTGTTTCTCGTGAACGGCACTGTTGATGGTGTGTTTAGGGTGTGTGTATGAGCCCCGGACGTCGGACCCGAGGGTATCTCAGAGGTTCAAGCGAGCAGGAGCTTGCAGAGGCCGAGTTCCCATCGCCTCCCCAGCGTTCCATCCGTTGTGGTGGTCAAGACTCGGAAGGGGCTGTCTGTCTGAGACGGAGGCGAGCCACGACACGAGGAGGGAGGGGTGTTCTAGAAGACCTTGTAGAAGGGAAGTGGGGAAGGGGCTTTTCTTGCGTGCATTCGCGTAGATATATTTTGTTGCAGACCGGTGGAGGAGAAGACGAAGGAGGGCATTCGCAGAGGTTGAGGGTACCCAAGACTGGAGCGTCTGATGGTACCAACGTGTTAGTCCTTGCAGATCCTTGCGTTTTGGGGGCCAGCCGGGGTGGTCCTTGGTGGCTAGCTGAACAGGAGAGCTCCTTCGCGGGACACCGGGGAACTGTCGCTGAATCTGCGAGTGCAGGCATCGTATCAGAGGGGCGCGCTATGAAGCAAAAGACTTGTCGAGAAGGTTATCTTCGGAGCTTTGTTCTGAGAGCCGGGGAAAGGGCATTTGCCCCACGAGAGGGCGTGCTGTGGTTGTCACAGATAAAAAAACGAGGCGCCTCCGCTCAAGGGCAAGTCTCAGCGGCCTGCCTAACTTGGGAATGACTTCGTACAGCCAATCCTGACAATGTCGGCTTATGCCAAGTTATGCAGGCTGTCTTAACAGTGTGCCGACCGTCGTTGGTTTTGAGAACTAATGTTAGTGATCGACAGAGGCAGAGAAACTGTGGCTGACTGGTTCAAGTCTGGTGGCTGGAAACGTTGTTGGTTCTGTGTAAGTCGATTGACGATCGCCGCCATTTCCCGATGTGTCGCTGACCTAACGGACCAGGAACACCCGTTTAGGCTGCCTAGCAAAAAAAAACCAAAAAACCAATTAGCGCATACATCCGTCGATGCGGTAGCCAGAGGACTGGTAGCGAGGCGATTCGGCTGACGGCCGACATCTGGATCAGATTTGGCGTGGATATCCAGCTCAGGCTCGGGCAGACCTGACATGGTAGGAGCGACAGCGACCACCTCAGGTGCCTGCCTACATGTTCTTGCTTCTGCTGCTTCATTCTCAACCCGGCGAGAAGAACGACATGGCCCAGTGGTCAGGTCAGCGCAATCGCAGCGTCCTGGTGATCCATTATCTGATCGGTGTAGGCTAAGGGTTCAAGTGAATCCTTTTGATATTTCGATTTTAATTTCGTCTGCTTTTTCTTTTTCTCTTTTCTCAGTGAGATGTCTGCTGCAAAAGAAACGGAAAAAACGCGGTTGAAGATTTCCATTTGCGGAAAAGGTAAGTGATGCTACAGTCCGCTTGGACACTGAACCAAGACACAAGGGAATGGCGGCTTGCGATTTGAATGAAGTTGAGAACGGTGCTGTGGTGAGTGAGAGCACAAAAGTCCGCTGGCACACCTCCCAATTCGTCAGTATCGAACACGAGCTGACAGGCGGATAGACGCGTTTGGCTCATGGTTCGGCAGGGATGGCCCAAGAAGGCTGCCCAGGATGAGATGAACTGTCCCGGATGGATGCAGATGGTTTTCAGAAACAAGGCATAAGATTCAGAAGAGGAGGAATGTGAGTGCTGCGGCAACACGTTATTGCGACTGCTGGCAAATTGCGAAAACGAGATCCAAACATAGGCGTTGATTCGACGACGGTCGAGGCGCCTGCGTTCTTGAGTTCCTCTGGGCGGTTTCAAGCGAAGGATCTTGCCGTAACCTTAAGTCGGTTGTTGAGAGCAGTCTTCGGGGCTGAGGGCCAGGCCAGCTGTGATGCAGCCATGTTGACGTTTCTCGTAAGGCTAGATGTGGGTCATTCGACGACGATTGAGTGTATCTGGACACGCTGATGGAGCCATCCTGGATGCTGGTCTGCTCGTCATGTTGGATTTGAGTTGATGTAATGGTAAAGGCATCGAGCAGTCTGCTTGTACCTGCATTTGGGATTGAGCCGTCGACGCCAAGCGCGCGGGCCACCACGGTTCGCGCTGCTTATGTCAGGGAGACGGAGGCCAATGAGAGCCGTTGTTGACCACCCCGTTGAACACATCAGCACGTGAAATGACCCTGAGCGAAGCTAATTTCCGACCCAATCAAGCGACACTCTTTCCCTGCAGAGGGCCGTCATGCGGTGCGCGACCGACCGCGTCCTCCTTCCGAGATTTTGTTGACACCGAAGTACTCCGTACCAAATCGTAATTTCGCATTCTGCTCAACGACAAATCCCCTTTGTGTTACGCGATCACGACCCTACGACCCCGAAACGATTTCCATTTCGCTCACGAAGCCTTGCGAGAGTCCACGGAAGACCTCGTGTGCTCGACCGCCGAAGCGACCACCTTGTTTGCGGGGCCCCTGGCTGCGTCATTCCAGTGACCACCTCTTGGAGTGCTTGGCCGTCGAAAACGACAGAATCACGCCCAGCGATCCGCGGTTGCCCGCCGAGATAGCCCACCGCCCCTCAACACCCGGAGAATGATATCGCCCACCTACTGAAAGGGGCTATCGACGACACAGGAAAACGACGTTATAGCGATTCCAGCCTCGCTGCCACATAGTGGCAGGAGTTGAAGGTCTCTGTCGGGACGGCATCGCGGTCGGCTACTGCAGAGAACCTGCCTTCCGCACAACCGGCAACATCTGTGCCGTGAAGTCGGGCGGCAGGTGCCCCCAAACCAATCGCAAAGATGCCTCCAGCCGGTGGTGGAAACATTAAGGTGGTGGTGAGAGTCAGACCGTTTAACAGTCGAGGTATGTACCAGAGACGCTTCCGCTACAGCACGGCGGGCAACGACGGTAGGAAATCGACTGGACACCGACTGACGCGACACAGAGATTGACCGGGGTTCAAAATGTATCATCGAAATGAAAGATAACCAGACGGTCTTGACCCCGCCATCCGATGCTCAACAAAAGGGCCAGAAGGATTCTGGTCAGAAAGTCTTCGCCTTCGATAGATCATACTGGTCTTTTGACCGAAAAGATAACCACTATGCTGGTCAAGACAACCTCTTCGATGACCTCGGTCAGCCCCTTCTCGACAATGCTTTCGGGGGCTACAACAACTGTATTTTCGCTTATGGTCAAACGGGTTCCGGAAAATCCTACTCTATGATGGGATACGGCAAGGAAGTTGGTATCATCCCGAACATTTGCCAAGATATGTTTAGGAGAATCTCGGCACTTCAGGAGGACAAGCACTTGCGCTGTACTGTTGAGGTGTCATATCTCGAAATTTACAACGAACGTGTGAGGGATCTGCTCAACCCGTCAACTAAGGGCAACCTCAAGGTCCGCGAGCATCCTTCCACTGGTCCCTATGTTGAAGACTTGGCCAAGTTGGTTGTTGGCAGCTTTCAGGAGATCGAACACTTGATGGATGAAGGCAACAAGGCCAGAACAGTTGCGGCGACCAACATGAACGAGACATCCAGTCGAAGTCACGCTGTTTTTACCCTGATGCTCACTCAAAAAAGGTTCGATCCCGACACCAAGATGGAGATGGAAAAGGTAGCCAAGATCAGTCTAGTCGATTTGGCCGGTTCAGAAAGAGCTACCTCAACGGGTGCCACAGGTGCTCGCTTGAAGGAAGGTGCGGAAATCAACAGATCGCTGTCCTCTTTGGGTCGTGTCATCTCAGCCCTTGCGGACATCTCGACAGGGAAGAAGAAGAAGGGCGCCGGTGGGCAGGTTCCGTACAGAGACAGTGTCCTTACGTGGCTGCTCAAAGACTCGTTAGGTGGAAACAGTATGACAGCCATGATTGCAGCTATCAGTCCGGCAGACATCAATTACGACGAAACCTTGAGTACACTTCGTTACGCCGATTCAGCCAAGAGAATCAAGAACCACGCCGTGGTCAACGAGGACGCCAACGCCCGCATGATCAGAGAGCTCAAGGAAGAACTAGCTCTATTGAGGGGCCAACTCGGGGGCGGCGGTGGAGTTCCAGGAGCCTCTGGCGCAGCTGCCGGCGGCGGTACTATCACGGCTGAAGAGGTCTATCCGGAAGGCACGCCCCTGGAGAAACAGTTCGTCTCCATCACGTCTTCGGATGGTGCCGTCAAGAAAGTATCCAAGGCCGAGATCGCAGAGCAACTCAACCAAAGTGAGAAGCTGCTATCGGATCTTAATCAGACTTGGGAGCAGAAGTTGCAAAAAACTGAAGAGATCCACAAAGAGCGTGAGGCTGCTCTCGAGGAACTCGGCATCAGCATCGAAAAAGGTTTTATTGGGCTGTCCACGCCCAAGAAGATGCCTCACTTGGTTAACCTTTCGGACGATCCATTACTCGCTGAGTGTCTTGTGTATAATCTCAAGCCAGGGCTGACGACAGTTGGAAACATGGACACCAATGCCGAAAATCAAGCCAATATTCGTCTTAACGGGACGCGAATTCTCCACGAACATTGCGCCTTCGAAAATCAGCAAGACGGTACCGTCATGATTATCCCGAGAGAAGGCGCGTCCGTGATGGTCAACGGAAAACGGATCGAAGAGCCTAAGCAGCTTCATTCCGGCTATCGTGTGATCCTAGGCGACTTCCACATTTTCCGTTTTAATCACCCGATGGAGGCACAGAAGGAGCGCGCCGACAAGAGCCTTCTCCGCCAGTCTGTTACGGCAAGTCAGTTGCAGGGTCTCGAAGGGAAGGCAATCACGCCAGCTGCCAGCCCTCGCCCGGGTCATGAGCGCAATTGGAGCAAGGCTGGTTCAGACTTTGGTGACAGCAGGCCGGACTCGCCAATTCCCTTCCGCCCAGGTCGTGACAACGATTGGAGCTTTGCACGCCGCGAGGCAGCAGAGGCTATCCTTGGACCGAACCAAAACCTGGCGAGTCTTACGGACGACGAGCTTAATGCTTTATTTGAAGGGATTCAGCGAGCTCGTGCAGAGCGTGTCAATGGACGCGATGGAGATGACGACACGGAATCAGTCACTTCCTACCCTATACGAGAGAAGTACATGTCAACCGGCACGATCGACAACTTCTCACTCGACACGGCTCTGACCATGCCATCAACACCGAAGCCAGGAGAAGTCGACGACAAGATGCGAGAGGTGCGGGAAGAGATGCAATCTCAGCTCGACAGGCAGAAAGAAGAGTACCAGGAACAGCTCAAGACTGCGGAAGCAGCCAACGTCGAGGTCGAAGAGATAAAGAAGGAAAAGGTCCGCATGGAGGAGACTCTGAAGACTATCAAGGAAGATATGCAACAACAACTTGAGGTCCAGCGCCGACAGTTCGAGGAAAAGCTTGAGAAAATGGATCCACTCAAGCGGCCAAAGGCGAACCCCAAGTTGTCAGACGAAGAGCTCGAGATTGCTCGACAAGTTGTGAAGCACTGGCGGACCAGGCGTTACGTGCGCATGGCCGAAGCGGTCCTTCAGCATGCTTCTGCACTCAAGGAGGCACAAATTATGAGCAACGAGCTGGACGAAGGGGTGGTGTTCCAGTTTACGGTCATCGACGTCGGCCACTCATTGTGTTCCTCTTATGACATGGTCCTGAATGGGTTGACTGGCGAAGGCGACGATATTGCGCTTGACGAAGCCCAGAAGCCGTGCATTGGCGTTCGTGTTATTGATTACAAGAACAGCGTTGTTCACCTCTGGAGTTTGGAAAAGCTTCATGACCGTGTTCGACAGATGAGGCAAATGCACCAATATCTCGATCAGCCTGAGTATGCCCAACATCTCAGCCTCGACAATCCGTTTGTCGAGACTTGCATGCCGCAGTACACTCTGGTTGGGGAGGTTGACGTCCCATTGAAGGCAGTCTTCCAAAGCAGAGTCCAGGATTTTGCCTTGGACGTTCTGTCTCCTCATACCTCCCATGCCATTGGCATGATCAAGCTTTCCTTGGAGCCATCTCACGCCAGAGCGCCTTCCAACACTCTCAAGTTCAACGTCGTTATGCACGAAATGGTCGGCTTCGCTGAGCGAGAAGGTACCGAGGTGCACGCTCAACTGTTCATCCCCGGAGTCTCTGAGGAGGACGGCATTACGACCACTCAAATGATCAAGGATTTCGATGAAGGCCCGATTCGTTTTGAGAGCGTGCACAGCATGAGCGTCCCTCTTTTTAGCCCGCAGACCGTCACTCTTAGAGCTGCCATCTTCGCCAAGGTCTCGGCTATGCATTTGGATAAACTCTTGAGTTGGGACGACATGAGAGATGCCGTGCCCCTTTCTCGAGGCAAAGGCAAGAACGCTCGCATTGCGGAGTCTCAATTTTTCACGGAAGAGAAACACGACATGCTGGCAAGGATCCAGATCCTTGAGCTCAACGAGGAAGGAGAGTATGCTCCGGTCGAAGTCGCTCAGACAAGCGAAATGGACGGCGGCACATTCCACCTTCACCAAGGATTGCAGCGCCGAATCGCCATCAACATCACGCACAGCTCTGGCGATGCTCTGCCTTGGGATGATGCTATGAATCTCAGGGTGGGCAAGATCCAACTTTTGGACCAGGCAGGAAAGTCGCCAGACATGGGCTCGACATCCCCGGCAATTACCCTCAAGCTTGCCAACAAGCCTACTTTCCGCGACAACGCAAACGGTACCCGCAGCATTACGCTGACCGGTCAGTGGGACTCAAGTCTGCACAACTCCTTACTGCTAGACAGGGTTACCGCAGACAAGTATCGCGTGCAGATGACGGTGGCCTGGGAGATTAGCTCCAGCAAGTTTGCAGAGCCGATGAAGTTCGCCATGCACGTTTGCTGTCAAATCATGTCCAGATCATACGTGAGGCAGACGTCCATGTTCTCTGCACTGTGGCAAAGTGTTCGGTTTGTCCACGCCACCAGCGCCATCTTCACTCTCTCGATGCGTCCAGCGCCTATCAAGAGAATCGGCGACCTTTGGAGAATGAGCAGTCAACACGACTATGTGAAGGGCGAAGAGCAGCTCACAACTTGGACACCACGCGGGGTTTCTCTTGTTAGCGACTTTATTCTTTCTCGTAAGAAGAGAAGGCGTATCGCTGAAATCGGGTCCGCGCAGCTACTGCTTAAGAAGATTGGGCTCCCCGAGCCTAGGGTGAAGCCCGCGGAGGAGCCTCAAGAAGAAGATGTACCTCCGCAGCCGACTTTTGATCATGACGACGACGACCTCTTGAATGACACCCCAGAGAGTTCACAAGTCCCAGAGGACGACCTGTTGAATGGAGATGATCAGGACACTCCACAACAAGATGCAGAGACCGAGACAGAGACTGCGACGGTACAGGAACCTGAAGAACCCAAGGAGCCAGAAATGCCAGAGCGGGAGAAGTACCTCGTTGAGAGGTGCCTCAAGCTATGGAACAAGTACCCTGATCCTCTGTTGCAGATTCTCAGCCCAGCCAACACTGATCCACCAGCCGATGGCGCTGCACCCGAACCTGCCGCGCCGATGTTGATTCCCACGATCATCAGAGTTCCAAAGAACCCCAAGGTTCTCAAGGGTGGTTACTTGCTGGTACCCAACAGCAGTTCAACAAGATGGGTCAAGAGATTTGTGGAATTGCGTCGACCCTACCTTCATATCCACTCCGTCACTGACGGTGATGAGGTGGCAATTGTCAGTCTCCGCAACTCGCGCGTCGACAGCCAACCTGGCGTCATCGGCCTTTTGTCGGGTGAAGACGACGACACAAGCTCGCAAGCCAACGGGAGCGTCGAGGAGTTCCGGCCAAGTCACCGTCGGACAGCCTCAGGGCGTGTCATCTCCAGCATTTGGACTGGCACAGGCACAGGTGGCGCTCAGACCGGACCTAATGGTGGCCTCCAACGGCTGAGTGAACGACTGCAAGCTGGCGTATTCGCCATTTACGGTACTGATAACACATGGCTATTTGCCGGGCGCAGCGAGCGCGACAAGATGGATTGGATCTTCCGTATCGACCAGAGCTACTTCTCGAGCAGCGATAGTGCCAATGGTAGCGGCACCGGCAGCCCTGATAGATATGACGACTCTCTCATCGGCGGCTATTAATCCGGCTGCAAGGAACATGATGAGTTTTCACGAAGTTTTCTTTTTTCAACTCAAGAACGAAGCTTGCCGCCTCTTGAGGGCGGCGTGGCACTGGCAGGAGTGGCCTGCCACATCGAAGTTTTCTCTTTGTTTCGTTTGTATAACGCACGACGACGAATTGCATTATACCCTCTATGACATGGGAAGGGGAGAAAAGATACTAGAGGGGACGACAATCTTGCTTATTGAGGATGCCATAGAGATGGACGAAGGAAGAGACCGGAATCCAGACAATGATAAAATCTAGACAGAACTGCCCTTGGAATGGGAGGCAAACGGGACCTGGGTACGCGCGCTTTTGCTTCCACGAGGTTTGGATACGCTGCGGCAGGGTTTGCACGATAATTTTTCACCTCACCACTGCCCTTTGCAGCGGCTGCATATAGTTTAACGGGCCAAGACATATTAATGACTAAACGTTTCGAAGCTGCACTCCGATGGTCAAAGGATTGACTTTAACATGGTCTTCGACATCTATTCCGTTGCAGAGCTGGGCCGTCTAGTGTTTGTCTACTGTTTCGGCCAAAGCACAACAGTGATCCTCGCTGAACTCCAGCCTCCTGGGCCACTTCTCCGATAGCGTCTGAGCCATCGATGGCCTCACCCCGGCTCCCGGACTCCGACGTCCGCCTAACGTGAACCCCTAGACCAGACAGATCTTACTGTCCTGCATGGGCTTGACGTCCGTTGCTCCTCCCCACGATCCCAGCCAACCGAACGGACACCGGGCTTGCTGGCTCATTTTCGATGCGAATCCATTGCCCCGAGCCCATTCCAGAAAGTCGTGTCTCACAGCGCTAAAGCCCAATGCAAAGGTCGTTAAAAAAAATTATAGCAAAGTCCCAGCACAGAATCCATCAAGTACAGTCGCTTCTTGTCGCGAGACTGGGAAAAAATACATAAACAATTGATGCCGAAACAAAGACGGCTATGGCGAGATGAGAATCTCAAAGCTTGGCGCTCTCACCGACGGTGCCGATCTTGAGCTTGCCGCCGTACTTCTCGAGGACCTTCTCGTTGTGGTACTTCCAGAAGACCTTGGTGGCGTTCTTGCCGGCGAAGCGCTTGAGGATCTTCTCACCACCGGGGTGCTCTGATTGGAAAGCTGCGAGACATGGTCAGTATGTTGGGAAGACGGAGGGAAACTTCTACAGCATAAGGAAGAGAGGAATTCACCAGTGATGTCGTAGACGCCGTCCTCGACAATGAGCCACATGTCCTTCTCGGTCTTGTGCTGGGCAACCTCAGCGGTGGTGAAGGTCTTGGACATGTTGGCGGCTGTGTTTGGGGAGAACTTGAGGGGGTGACGCGGTTCGGTGTATGTATTAGCGAGATGTCGTACGACGCTGAGTAGGCTTTGCGGAGGTAGTTGCTGTGAAGATGAGAAGCTGAAGATGAAGTGGTGAGTTGCAGGTTGATAAGATGTAAGGAAAAAGACACGGTGAGATGGGCCAAGGTTGTCGGGGGTTTGTCGGTGTCGTTTCCTAGCGTATCGGGCCACTGGGGGTTGGCTGGCGGCCCTGCAAAGCACCGGCAAAGAGCAAGCCAGCAGCGCGCGCGTGTTGCATCTAGCGGTACACGAGTCAACTTACCTCGGCTCATCTATGCGCGAACAGGGGTCGTCGGACGACGTCATTTGTCCGCTGATTGGGGGAGCTCCGCCTCCGGACCGCTTGGTGGCCTGGGGTGAATGCGGGAGCAAATCACGAGGCGACGATTTCTCAGCTCGTGAGATCCGGGGGAGGAGCAGCGCCCAGATCCGAGGCTCCGCTACCTTTGCGACTGCCTAGACTTTTTCACGCGCCTGAAATTCTTTCTTTCCCATGGTTGGAATCGGTTCCCGGCGGTATGTCATTGTCAAGGATGCCAGGGTATCTGACGAGTCTGTTTCGCTTGCATGCAAGGTTGCTCGAAACGATGCGGTGGAAAGGAACGATCTAGAAGATGAGTTGAAGTATTGTGGTATCTCATATATGAAAGTTTACTAGGCTATAATGTGATTTTGATGATAACAATGACGCATAGTTTCATGAGATTGCGTTCAATCCAAGGTCTCGTCTATCGTCTCCGCGGTTCTATGCCCTCAACGCCAAACACCTACCATGATAGGGTATGGTAAAGGGAAATGCTCTAGAATTCAATGATCAGATTACCCAGATCCAGGGCTCGCCTGAACTGCCCCGCAAAGCTTGCAGTTCCTTGGCAATCGCTAGCAGATCGCTTTTCCAGAGCTTTCGGCAGCCACTCGATGCATTTCTGAATGCGATGCTCATTCTGCCGGAACACTGTCAGCCATACAAAAGATATTGAACACAATGGGGCCGTAACGCACCGAAGGGTGTGTACCCAGGATTTCGGGGATCTCGTCCTGGCGATACATCTTGGCCATACGGTCCATTCGTTGCCACAGACCAATGGCTTCACTGGGATCATAGCACGCCTCTGCCATCAGCATCATGCCGATATAATCTGCTTCGCTCTCCTGCAAACGGCCCATTGGCAGTGTGAATATGAAATCGATCAATCCACCGCCCAAGTAATGGACCATAGGCAGCGCCAGGGGTGTCGCGAGCCAGATACTGAATAACGCTCCCAGAAGGATGTTGGGCCCGATCAGGGAGCTCATCCGCTCGCCTACATGATCCGCGATAATGTGCGCGATCTCGTGGCCGAGCACGGCGGCCAGACCGTCCTCGTTCTTCGTCACGCGCAAGATGCCGCTGTGAACGAACACTTTACCGCCGGGAAGGACGAACGCGTTGATGGTGCTGGGGTCGTCGATCACGCGAATCTCCCATTGCAGATCCTCCATCCCGGACACAGGTATCAGCCGCTCCATCACCCGTTTTACCATCCTGGCGCGGGGATCCCATGACGGCAGGAAACGGCCGCCTTGGGACTCGACTTCGTGGATGATGCGCCGGACCTGTTCGGCGGAAATATCTTTGACGTAGTCTTCCGGGAAGATGTTGAAGCGCTTGCGCCCCGAGACAGGGACCGTCTGGAGGTTGTAGAAGTAGAAGAGGCAGGCGGCGAGGAAGGAGCCGGCTATCACGCCGGTGCCTACGGTGCCCCGGGACGTCGCGGCGCGGCGGAATCGCTCGAAGACGCCTATCCGGCCGTCACTTTTGCCTGACCACAGGGGTCTGGCCGCTCGTATGCGGTTTTCGTGGTACTGTCGTTGGAGATAGTCGTAGTCTATTTGGCGGCGGGGGTCGCGCGGGTCTTGAGGAGCACGCGGGGTCTGGGAGAAGGGTCGGGTCTGTCTATATATTGGCGTCGCTGAGTCTGATCTGGTTTGCGCAAGATGAGAGTTTATGGGAGAGGTCCCATTGAGCGGCCGAGGGGGTGGCGGTCGAAGGCATGCTGCTCGGAAAGCTGGTGGTCGGAGAGCGCGGAGGAGGGATGACATGGTTGGGCGCGCGACGTGCGCCGGCTGGAGTCAGTCCTCAGAATCGGTCTGCGCGATTGTGCGCCCCAGTTAAGGTGTCCTGGAGGAAGGAGAGGGTCGTTTCGCGGCTGGTATTGGTGTTCGTCGTGATCGAATTCAGACGCCCGAGGATGCTGTCATCCGGAGGATAGCTCACTGGCCGGCGATAACGATAAGAAATGTGGCGCACAAGCTGCTGCGCCACACGTCAGCTCAACGTGAGAACGGTGTGGCTGGGCCAATGATCCTATTTCCAACTCCCTCATCAACACTTGCTCAATCCCACGTCAGATTTTCAAAGTGTTTCCCGAGCTTTCCGAAATTTTAGAACTGGCAGTATTTTTTCGCTGGATCTTCCTCACAACCTTAATGCGGTTGCATACAGACAGTTTGGGCTCACTGGTGCGGTGCACCTGAACAGTATGGGTCTTCTGTGATGATAAGTGGTGCCACTTAGACCTACCTATATCTCTTTAATTCTATAAGACTGCGGACGCTGGAGGATTAGTGGGCGGGCCTTCTAGCGAAACTCCTAGAGCGTAGCTTCTAAGCCTCTATCCTAGAAGTACGCTTAGGATTAGCTAAACTATTATTACTAATATAGTTTTCTTAGATAATAAAGTAAAAGTTTAAAAGAAGTTATTTATAGTAATAAAATAAGTAGTAAAAATAAGTAGTAATTAAAATATATATTTTAAAATAGAAGAATTATTTTTTTAAAGAGGATAGAGAATATTTTTAAATTAAAATAAATTAAGCTTTTTTTCTTTTTTTATAGTAGTAACTAATAATAATAATAATAATAATAATAATAATAATAATAATAATAATAATAATAATAATAATAATAATAATAATAATAATAATAATAATAATAATAATAATAATAATAATAGTAATAATAATAATAATAGTAATAATAATAGTAATAATAATAATAATAGTAATAATAATAGTAATAATAATAATAATAATAATAATAATAATAATAGTAATAATAATAATAATAGTAATAGTAATAATAATAATAATAGTAATAATAATAAGATCTTTAAAAAGCTATATAATTTTTTAATTTATATTTTAAATATATTAAAACTATTATAAACTTCTAAATATTTAGTTTAGCTTTAGTTTTAGCTAGCTAAATTTTATTTATTGTTAAGCATTTATTTTTAAACTACTTAATATTTAAGCTAATAAATATAAAGAGATAAAAGTAACTAAATATTAGAAGAGAAAAAGAGATAGATAAAGCTAAAGCTAATATTAAGCTTATAGCTAAAATAAGAGAGAAAGTTAAACTATTTAAATAAAAATTAGTATTTATATAATAATTATTATTTAAAACTTAATAATAATTGTTAAATAATTATATATATTTTTAAGGGAATACTGATAATTTTAGCTATTAAAATAATAGTTAATATATACACCATTAGTAATATTAATAGTAATAAGAGAAAGTATAATATAAACTAATTATAAGCCTTACTTTTTAATATATTAAACGTAAGATATAGAAGCTATATTACTAACTACTTAGATTATAATAGCTAAAATATTTTAAGTTTTCTTAATAGTAAAAATATTATAAAAGTAAAGGTTTATAGTAAGCTTTTATTTTATAAAGAAGTTAAAAAGCTTTTAAACTATATTAATAACTAGCTTCTTAAAATAAGGAAGTAAAATACGCTTAATATATTTAGTAATAGCTATTATATATTAAATAGTATTATTAAAAATAAATAAATAATATACTCTTTATAAGTATATTAGCTATCTTATTATCCTCTTTAGTAATAGAAATAATAATAACTATAATATTAGTAGTAATAGCAATAATAATAGTAATATTAAAGAGATTTTCTTTTAAACTTTTATTAATATTAAAATTAAATTAGTAAAATAATAAGATAATTACTATTATTAAAACTGAAGAAGTTATAAATATTAGAAGGCTTTTTAGTTTATTGAAGTTTATTATATAGTATGGTAGTATTATTTAAAAAAGAAAAGAAGAAGAAGTTATAATAATAAAAGGTTTAGAAAATATAATAATAAATATATAATAAAATAGTAGAAATATAATTATTAAATCTTATTATTATATAAAAATTAGTTATTTTATAAGCTTTTTTAAATGCTAATTTCATTTTATTCTCCCTCAATTAAATTAATTACTAAATAGTTTTATTAACCTATTTAGAAGCTATAAAATACTATCAATTTTATTATATTATTTAGTAAAGTTAAAGGATAATATAAAACAATAATAAAAAAAAAAGAGAAAGAAAATATACTATTATTATTTAACTATTTAGAAGCGTAATATTTTAAATTAAGCTTTTTATGAGAGATTTTAGTAAATATTAATAATAGCTTTAAACTACCTAATTATTTAATTTTAACTTTTTTAACTATTTAACCTTTTAATTATTAACACTTAATTATTAATATCTAACTATTAACTCTAACTATAATAATATTATTACTATAGTTATCTAAGTTTATTATAACTTTTTAGTAATTACTTTAATAAACTAATTATTATGTAAAGTAATTAAGAGGAACTTAATAAGCTAGTTTATATTTAGCTAAAGGTTTTAAAGAGGTTTTTATTAGTAATATTATTATTATAGTTAACATAGTTCATCAGTCAGCCGGCTGGACTAGTCAGCCAGACGTTTTTTCCCCACATACATAACAACATCTAGTATTTCTCAACCACAACGCATTAAATCAACTACTAGTTGTCGCTATTAGAATCTCCTGAGGGTTCGACATCTTTGGAACAGGTTCGCGCGTTATGCCCAGTCTCACCACACATACCACAATGTCTCCGAGCTGGCTGGGCTCTCTTTGATAGACCCCCCTCGTCGTCCTCTTGAGGTGCTGGACGTTTCCCTTTTTGTTTCCCTTTAAGCAAAACCTAAGATTCCTCTATACTAAGTGCCCCTCTAAGCTAGACCTGCGTTCTTTTAGCCCTCTAGCGCTTAGTAAGTGCTATATTTACATCCTTAAGGGTATAAAGCTGATCAGTCAAAATAGTGATTAAGTGTGCTATTACCTATACACCCTTTAATAATTGCTTAACTATAGTAATAATTAGTGTTAATAAGCTTTTTTAATAAGCAGAGATATAACTTTTAATAAAGTTAGACTGTGAGATAGTTTATTATAGGTTAGAAGGCGTTTATAACTACTAAAGTGGAGGTGTTAAAAGGTTGGCTATAGGAGGTGTAGGTATCTATAAATATATATTAAGCTTTTTAATAATATAGTCTAAGTCTTATAGTGAAATTCTAGTGCTTTAGAAAGCAGACCTAATGTTTTCCTTATTAAAAACCTTATTATAGGCCTAATAGAAGGCAATAAAGAACTTAGACTTAGTGATATGATTTATAGAGGCTCTAATAAATTAGTTGATTTTATCACTATATATATATTTTAAAGGCGAATAAAGGGTAATATCTAATAGCTGTAGTAGATATAATAAATATGCAGGCATACTAATAGTTATAATATTATTCTGCTTATAGTAATTATTAAATTTAACTGATAAATAGCTTTTATAGCTATTAATAATAAGCATCTAATAGACACCTTTTATTTAGTTCTTAGTATGTTTATTAAAGTGTTTAATCTAATTAAGACTTATCTAATTATCTATCTATCTATTAGTAGTAGGTTTGATCACTTAGTTACTTAGAAAACCTAATTCTATAGTCTAACTAATAAGGTGATATACACCCTTAATAATCACAAACAGAGGGATACACCACCTACCTAAATTAATATATTTAATAACTATAGCCTATTTATAGTTGCTAAGCTGGATAGACTTTGCTTTGCTGTGTTAATCAGTATGTATAACCACTATTAACATAGTGATTATGCTTATTATGAAGCTAGTTTCATCAAAATTATATAGGTCCCCCTCTTAGATGCCATACTTAGCTATTATATTGCGTAATAGCGCAAACCACTTTGATATAACCTCAGGATCTTCTTAAAGAGCCCTTTAATAATCGTATAGATAATTAAACTTGGTTTTCAGAGCAGGCTGTGAGTCCATAAACCGCCTGGCCTATTGCTTGCCAACAGGCTTGCTATTACAGGCTCACAGCAGGAGATTAGCTATATCTTCCACACTGCTGAGGCAGAAAGGAAATCCTCTGGAATCCTATTTAATAACATATTAGAGAAGTGTTTTCTCTTTAATCAGATTAAGTTTATATTATTAGGGTTAAGCTTATTTATGTTATAGTTAGTTATTTATTCTATTAGCGAAGGTGCTCTTTAGGATATTATAGGTCTTTGCAGCATATAAAATACTTAAGTTATTACCTGCAGTGTGTGTTGATTAGATCGCTTTAATCGCAAGAATAACTCTGTCTTCTTAGGTGTAGATTAGCATTATGGTTGTTAAGATTTTATGCGTTAAAGGTTTAAGTGATTTGGACGTAAGAGTGTTTTGAAAAAAACGTCCAGCTGACTGGTCCGGCCGGCTGACTGATAAACCATGTTATCTAAATCTATATCAACTTCTAAGCTTAAATAAGTTAATTACTCTTTAAAATATAAAGAAATATTATATTTAAATATAAATAAAGAAGAAAGCGTTATTTAGTAACTAAATTATATATTAAATAATATAACGCTACATATTATTAAGATAATCTCTTATAGTTTTAGTTTTATTATAGTAGAAATATTTATAATTAAAATTTCTTTTAAATATAATACTATTAATAGTTTTAATATAAGAGATAGTAATATAGATTATAAGGGGCTGGCCCCTAGGCTTATTCAACATAGAGGTGCTGTCGATTAACTATTCTAAGCTGAAGAAGGAAGAAAGGACTTTACAAGAGTAGGCACCTAACAGCGGTGAAGCAGGCTGGGTTAGGCGGCGTACTGCGGCAGAATAGTGGGTCCAACGGAGCTGGATCTTGGTAACTGCTCCGGCGAAGCCGGAGATATCAATCCAGGCTCTAGCCTGTGACAGAAACTAGCTTTATAATAGGTATGATCATTATGTTAATAGTAGTTATATATGCTAATTAACGCAGCAAAGCAAAGTCTATCCAGCCTAGCAACTATAAATAGGCTATAGTTATTAAATATATTAATTTAGGTAGGTGGTGTATCCCTCTGTTTGTGATTATTAAGGGTGTATATCACCTTATTAGTTAGACTATAGAATTAGGTTTTCTAAGTAACTAAGTGATCAAACCTACTACTAATAGATAGATAGATAATTAGATAAGTCTTAATTAGATTAAACACTTTAATAAACATACTAAGAACTAAATAAAAGGTGTCTATTAGATGCTTATTATTAATAGCTATAAAAGCTATTTATCAGTTAAATTTAATAATTACTATAAGCAGAATAATATTATAACTATTAGTATGCCTGCATATTTATTATATCTACTACAGCTATTAGATATTACCCTTTATTCGCCTTTAAAATATATATATAGTGATAAAATCAACTAATTTATTAGAGCCTCTATAAATCATATCACTAAGTCTAAGTTCTTTATTGCCTTCTATTAGGCCTATAATAAGGTTTTTAATAAGGAAAACATTAGGTCTGCTTTCTAAAGCACTAGAATTTCACTATAAGACTTAGACTATATTATTAAAAAGCTTAATATATATTTATAGATACCTACACCTCCTATAGCTATCCCTTTAACACCTCCACCTTAGTAGTTATAAACGCCCTCTAACCTATAACAAACTATCTTACAGTCTAACTTTATTAAAAGTTATATCTCTGCTTATTAAAAAAAGCTTATTAACACTAATTATTACTGCAGTTAAGCAATTATTAAAGGGTGTATAAGTAATAGCACACTTAATCACTATTTTGACTGATCAGCTTTATACCCTTAAGGATGTAAATATAGCACTTACTAAGCGCTAGAGGGCTAAAAGAACGCAGGTCTAGCTTAGAGGGGCACTTAGTATAGAGGAATCTTAGGTTTTGCTTAAAGGGAAACAAAAAGGGAAACGTCCAGCACCTTAAGAGGACGACGAGGGGGGTCCATCAAAGAGAGCCCAGCTAGCTTAGAGACGCTGTAGTATGTGTGGTGAGACTGGGCATAACGCGCAAACCTGTTCCAAAGATGTCGAACCCTCAGGAGATTCTGATAGCGACAACTAGTAGTTGATTTAATACGTTATGGTTGAGAAATACTAGATGTTGTTATGTATGTGGGAAAAAAACGTCTGGCTGACTGGTCCGGCCAGCTGGCTGATAAACCATGTTATAGATAGTTTAATAATAATCTAATAATATAATCTATAGATTAATAATAAATTAAAATAGTTATTAATTAATAGTAAAACAGTAAAAAAGATAAAAAGAAAGAAAAAGTTATTAAGTTATAAATAAATAAAATTAAATATTTATTACTAATATAAATAAATATTTATAAATATACAAAATAAATAAAATAAATATAAAGTTATTTATTTAATAAACTTTTTATTAAATTAATAACTTAAATTAATAGTTAATAATTGTTAAATAATTACTTAATTTTTATAATAATAATTATTATATAACTATTAATTATTTATTCTAAAGTTATTTATAATTTTAATAATAAAAATAAACTTATTTCTCTTTTTTAAAAATTCTCTAAAAACCTTTCTAAAAAGTTATTATATAAAGTTTTTTATTATATTTAGTTTTTAATTATAATATTTATTCATAGCGATTTTTTCTATTTATAATGCTATTATTACTATTTATTTTATTATTATCTACCTTAATATTATAAATAATATATTATAAAATAATATTAATAATTATTTCTTCTTTTATAATAAAAATTATTATAATTATTTAATTAATCTATAAAAAATATTAAAAAATCAACTAATTTATAAAGAAATCCCTTATATTATTTTTGTATTTACGCTTTACTAAGAGTTATAATTATAACTCCCTCACTTTACTCTTTTAGCTTCACTTTACTCCTTTAGCTCTACTCTACTATACCTTAGGAGCTACGCTTTACCTCTGGAGCTACGCTCTAGATAAAAAACCGCAACGGACTTACTAAGTCACGCGAGCTATCTACAAAATGTCTTTACCTTGGGGGTGATGGGTTGTCTAACATTAGCAGGCTGTCGGGACTTTTCAGGGGTTCCGTTTGGTGTGGTACTTCGGAAGCTCTCTGCGGGCGTCTTGTATATATGTGATAAGTCGCTTCTCTGTCTAGTCTGGGTAGTTTCGCAGGTCTTGGCCGTAAGCTGTAGCTTATCTTGAGGTTGAAATCCGTGAATGAACACCAGGCTTTGGCTAAAAAAAAGTTTCCCTCGAATCGTTCCGTCTTGATCTGTTTTCGACCTCGTACGCTTCTCACCTCAACTTCTATAGCTCGTTCAACCGTCACATAGTCTCAGGAAAAGCACGATGGGCTCTCTTCCTATCATCGACCAAGTCCTAACCCCATCCTCTCTTCCACTCCCCTACGACCCGTCCTCTGTCCAAAGCACAATCAAGTCCCTCTCCCTCTTGCGACACTTCGAAGGTGGCTTCTTCGCCGAAACAGATCGGGACAAGACCATCGTAGCGTCCACGTTCCCTCAAACACCCAAGAACCCGGTAACCCTCGGCATGATCGGAGGCTTCGACCGGCCCGGCTTCGTCCCAACTCTTCGCACACTATCATCCAACATCTTCTATTGCCTTACTCCGTCCTCACCTGTGGGCCGCTTTCACCGGAACCGCTGCCGCATCACGCATTCCCTTCACAGTGGACGAGGTCGATATGTGCTCATCCACGCAGACGGCAGCATCGAGAGATTCGTCGTCGGCAAGAACATCGCCGCCGGGGAAAGGCTGCAGTGGGTCGTTGAAGGAGGCGATTGTAAGGCCAGCTTCATCTTGCCAGACGGAGATGGCGAGAAGGAGGCGAGCGAGGGGCTCTTGATTACTGAGGTCGCCGTGCCTGGGTTCGAGTTTTGCGATCATGACTTCTTGACGAAGGACACGCTGCTGAGTCTCGTTGGAGAAGAAAAGGCGAAGCAGTTGGGGTGGATGCTGCTCAAAGTCTGATTTTGGGAAACAAGGTGGCAGAAATGAAAATTGAGGAATGGTATCTGTGCTGAAATACTCGTAGTCATCATCATACAGGAATATCTATGCCGTCCGCTCGCATTCGTCTTGAAACATTGTACGCCAAAGGCGAATGCCTTCCAGACGCCTTTTCCTGGGAGGTCCCGTCCTCTCCTGGTCATTTAAATGCTGCTTGTAACGCGCTATGACTTTCGCTGCTGAATCAATGGGAAACAAATCTAAAATTAAAAAATAAAAATAAAAAGGTCGTCAAGTCATTTGATCGTCATTCAGCCATGCTGTCCTCGGAGGGGCCGGCTGCAGCGATTTCCTCTGGATATGGCTTTCGGCCCCATACAACCCAAACGTGCTGGTAAGCGTGGATTTGTACGTTGCTGATATCTTTTCGTACGCCTACCAAAGACAACTGCAGATATGGTCAGCTTATGGTAGGAGAGTAACGGTCTAAGGGAATGCTTACCTCTACTTCCGCCCGTTTTCGCTCCAAAACTTGCGTAAACAAAGCCAGGCTGAAGCCACTCAGCCCATCAAGAAAGTTTTGTTCCCATAATTTGCCGACATGCTTGTGTCTCGGGTGTTTAGCCCATCCATTCAATGGGATCTTGAACACGCGCTCATGCACATCGACGAACCCAACCTCTTCGTACCATTGCCTCAGCAGATGCGCCCTAGCCAAGGGCCGTCCGATGAGCTCGCTTGCGTGGTTCATGTCATATACCCAGCGAGCTAGAGGGCTGTCTGGCAACAGAGTTCCATCATCGCTGATCGCTTCGACATTAAAGTCTTGAGACTCGAGCCAGCCACCCGGGCGTAGAGCGTCGAACGATTGTTGAATAACTTCAGTTTTGAAATCGCCGAATGAACCGAGGAGGACGCGTGTGTGTATGTAATCGAAGGGGTCAGGCCATGCCCACTCTTGGGAGCTGTGTGGAGTTAGATAAGTTCTCATACAGGAAACAGACTCACTTACGCGTCTTCAATGTAAAAATGAACGTTTGGTGGCACAGCATTGCTTTGGATAGGTGACAAGTCTACTCCAATAATGCGAGCTTCTGGGTAGCTGTCTCCCATATCCATCGCCCATGCCCCCGTTCCTGTGCCCACATCGAGAATTCGTCTGGGTGTGCTTTTCTCATTTATCGGGGCGAAATGCAGTCTGCCATTGAATAATTCCGTAAGTGCAAGCGATTGAAGGTCTAATCGCTCTTGCTCGGCTGCATCATTTGGAAATACATAGGCTGCGACTCATGTGAGTATTCTCAACCTGGCACGGTCGGATCGATATGACTTACATCCGGCCTGGTAAGCGTGGTAAGTCCTGCCAAAGTGACGAGGAAAGCATTCCACGCTATCCGGCAAAGAGTCCGTTTCCCTAGTTTACAGAATTAGCTCATGCGCTTGCGAATTGACTTATCAATGGCAGGCATACCCCTCTTGAGGGTCGGGCTAAGAACATGAGCTTGTTAGTGACATGGGACGAACAGTCAGATCAAATGAACAGGCCCGCACAGGCGCGCGGAGGATTTCTACGTACATCGGGCTCCAAAAAGCTATCGTGCAGGGATGTCTTGTCGGGGGTGGACTCGAAGGTGAACTCGAAGCCGTGGAGCCGACCGTTGACGGCGCCTGGAGGGTAGAAATTGGTGGCCATGACTTGAGCTCGTGACCTGAGCCGAGGGAGGAAAAAAAAAAAAGTTCGGAGAGCGTCGAGTGACGACGACGGGGTCGAGCTTGATGAGAAAAGGGGTAGTTTTTATGAGTCGAGGTGACGGATTCGGAACGATAGGACGATTGCGGTCAAGTTCAGGGCCATCGAAGACCTCAGCGAACAAGTGGAGAACGTGAAGTCAATCGCAATCGCTCGTGGTGGCTGTTGAACAAAGAAAGTTTCCTTGGGGGAGCTCGTTGATGTTGTCTCGCGGTACGTATTTGTCTCCTGACAGGTCGAGTTCCCGGCTAATGTTCACCTCCTTGGTTATTAAGACAACAAGATTAACTAGGGACGGAGGGGTCGGGCATCAGAGAGGAATGAATCGAACGACCTCGGGATCGCAGATCAGAATCAAGGTGATAAGAGGCTCGATCCGACTCAAGGGCTCGCAGCACGCCAATTGAACGCCGGCCGAGACACACAAAGTTTAAGATGAGAGATTGGGGCGTCGGTAATGGAAAGGGAGGGGAGAGCCGTGGCATTTGTGTACTAAGTAGAGCAGAGGGAGCGAGTCTGGGTGTGTGAGTGTTCGTGCTCGACCCGGAGACCTGGGACGGCCTGAGTCGGTCTGAATCCGCGAGGGCGGGAAAGGCGGGAACGAAAACACGGGGGAGGACCCAATAGGTTGGTTCTGCTGTTGTTGGTGTTGGAACTCGGTGTCGACTGATACGATTCCACAACCCTGGGGGGGCGGACCCTGGACCCTGGGACCTGGATTTCTTTGATTTGGGTCCCCCCTTCTTCGTCGTCTGCATGGCTTCCGTTTGGCTGTGAATGAGCTGGAACTGGAACCCAGACAGAGCAAACCCCCCAAGAGCAACCCAAGCTTGCGCCGAGGTACAATATACAGCAAGGTACAGATATGGAAAAGGACCAGTTAGCGCGGAATTGACAAATGAGGCCCCTCAGTCGCCTTCCTCCCCGATTTGCTACCGGGTACAGCTGTCGAGAGCAAGCAACAGGGGTGGACGAAATAGCGGATAGCAGGTGAGCTCTGTTTCGACCGGAGTCGCGGGCGAGCTGGAAACTAGATTGAGCCTCTGCATTAGAGGGGGCTTAAACACCCTTTGGCGTTGCGTGCAGCCGCCTAAGGTAAGAAGGACGCATCCAATGTGGATTGTTGCTGCATCAATTGCGTCAAAAAGAGGAGGAGGCAAAAAAAAGAACCAAAAATCAAAGATACGTAGACCTAGCCTGGTGCATGCATCAGTGCGTGAGAGTAGAACCAACAACAACCTGTCTGTACAGAGGTACTGAAGGCCCAGAATTAAAACAAGAAAAAGCAAGGGGACTTTGCAGAGGTGCCACAACTACAAAACAAGCCTGCGCCGGGTTAAACGTGGATCGCAGATCAATGAGGAAAAGTTGCCGACTACTGCTGACCAAATTTCACAGATAGTTTCCTCACGTCGGCCGCTGGGTTCACCAACCGGAACGAGAGGACGGCGGTCTACCGACATGCCATCCCAGGATCCATCTGACATCTGACAGGAGAAGGGAATAGAATCGTAAACGAGCCCTCATGTTGCTCCCCCTCACCTTGCCCTTGGAAGCGAAGACGACGGTGAATTTGGGTCCAACACCAAAATATCACCAAGACCCAGTTAGCTATGCGGGCACCCTTGCGGTGGGAAATGCTGCGCGAAGTGGTGTCAGGCCAAAAGCGTTGATAGGATGACAGGATATGATTCGCATAACCAGCCAGCAGCCATGGCCTGTCGGTGGAGAGAGTTGGGGTAACATCCGCTCTGAGAGAGCTCTCTGCTCCGGCCGGGCGACGGTGCTCTGTGCCACGGCTGATCCATGCCCTACGCAATGTCCGTCCAGCCCAGACTTTTTTTGCCAGAAACAAGGTCGTTCCGGGTGAAGGCATTCTGGTACCGGCTCGAAGGATTCAATTACAATTACATTTGCGGCGTTGTTGTGTTGCCAGAAGCCGGCAGTCATGAATCATTTGAAGGGTGAGTCTGGACCGTGACAGGACGGCCGCCAGCGTCGAAAGAACGGTGTGACGGGCTGGACGGAAAGCCAGTTCTGGGCATGCAGGAAACGTGATGTGATGTGCACCAACAGCCACATGCTGCCCGTCTTCACCACTTGAATGGCTGCCCGCTGCCTGGGGCCTGGGCGCTGCGCCGCAGAGATGCTCATCCCAGGTTCTCGGGCCCTTCTATTAATGCCCTGAGAGAAAAAAGAGAGAGGCAGAGAAAGAGGGGAAACGACGGTCCCGGTGCAAAAGTTCCTGTTGGTGACAGACAGCCGCATGCCCACAGGCCATGTTCCAACCAACACCATGTCTCTCTGTCTCCGCCGCCAATATTTCGCAGATGTCTCACTCGCCTCGTGCACACTTTTCTCTTGGAGCCCCGTGATTCGTTTGATGCTGAGACACCATCGTTCCTGCAAGAAAAAACCAAAAAAAAGCCCGTCCTACTCCCCTTCCGTCGGGAAAAGACCTGCCCGTTCCAGAGGCCCGGTTCGTGTTGTCTCGAGCAGGCATTGCATGATGGCGCTCATATGTCACAAACTCGCTCTGTTACACAACCACCAGTAACATGCTGTCAGCAGTTTGCCGAGCCAGACTCCACGGCTCTGTTCGTCGAGATGCATGAGACGACGTCGCACAGTCCTATCGTCCGCATGGCCGGTGTCGGCCTTGCCAAACGGACGGTGACGGCCTCGTGCAAAAGCCCTTCCTCCACAGCACTCACGGTACCTGGTTTTTGGAATCTGTTTGCAGCGGCCCAGAAGAATCTTGCGATCTGCATCAGATTTACTCCATTCATTGTTTCTCGGGGATACTCCTCCTGTCATGGCGTCTTGGCCCGTCATCCCTAGGCAAGGTTGCGTTCGCGATGCTCGGATGTTTTCTCTCTCTCTTCTTAGCCCTTGCTATCTTACTCGAAACAATAAACATTCTTTCCGAGTGATCAGTAACATGTCATCCGTCAGCAAGCTACGGAATCAGGTCACTCGGCTCTACGCCCTCGGACTCTGATCCCTGAGGTCCCATCCCGAGCAGATGGAGATGTTGGTACAGGTATCCGAATGTTTCCCACCGCAATGTCAAACTCCCTGTTGGACCACCCCTGACATTGACACAAGTCCCCACTGTTCAAAGCCCTGTGTTCCGTCAATCTTGCATGGGATGTCGCCGGCAGGCATCCAAAGTCTGCGCGGCCGAGACAATGACAAGCCCATGTCATTCCCGGAATATTGTGCGAATTGAGCCCCAGAGCTTCCAACAAACCGGTAAGCCGAGGTCTTGGTTCTTATTCTCGGGCCCCAAAGACACCCGTCGGTATAGTCCAAGCTCCAAAGGTTCCCTGCCTCTTCATTCCCAGAGGTTGATTGCTCTTCCCAGTCGGCACGGAGAGACATTCAATCCCGGCGGCATCGATTCCGTTATTGATAAGTCGAATCCCGAGAAGGAGTCCTTGGGTAGCCTTAGTGTTGCGGCCTCCTTGTTGTTGGGTCTTCCTGGCACTGACAGTGATACATGTTCAAGAGCAGTGATACAGTTGCCCGTCGTTCTTTGATGTGACCCTGTCAAGCCAAGTCCCGCGCCCTGTTGCACAGTGGTGCTTTATCGACGAATCCATCTTGGCAAACAATATCACGACCTCTGCTGAACCTTCTCAGTTCTTACACTAAGCTCTTCCCAAGGCGTCACCTTGCTGTTCTCCCATATGGCCTCATCAGCATGTACCACTTGACTCCAGCCTCGGATAAGCGCCCGCCAGTAACAGACTTCCGCGGCCGGGCTCAAGTATCCGCGTCCAGCAAACAAGCCCCTCTGCCGTTTTGCAATGCCATGTGCTACGTCTGCGTGGTTCTCCAACCAGCTGATCGTGGACTCCAAATCCGACCAATCCGGGTTGACAAAGACCATGTTTGCCTCTTCCGGACGAAACGTGGCCGGCCACGTTTCTTGTGCTCTCTTTGATGGGTAGCGTCCCTGCTGCTGCTTTTGTGACTTTTCCCTTTCAACGGTGTTGGCCTCTGCAGAACCTAGCAGCGTACTAGAGTAGACCGGCTTTACGAGGTGCGTCGTGTGCTGCATCCACTCGATAGGCGGGCTCAGAATAACACTCTCGCAAAGCTGATGAAACTGGAGACGGCCCGAGTACGACACGCCCTCGGTGTGGATGATGTATTTGTAGCGGCAAAAGTCCTCGATGTTGAGGGCATTCGTTGCGTCCTCTCCCTGGTTCGTCCATTCCAACGCCTGAACGTCAGCCCATTTCGCATCCTTGGCGATCTTCAGAAGCTCCTGTCTCGATCTTGGATTTGCGCTAGCACCATTGTTGAACCAAGCCGTACCGCGCCAGACGGCTCGGCGGTCTTTCTTATGGAAAGGCAAGACGGCTTCTATATTGGTAGTTGCGGCAGCAGCGTTGGTGATAGACCGGATGAACGGTTGATTCCAGGCCCAAAAAGCAAAGTGGGGGATGGGGAAGATGTGTCTTGGGGACGACGCAATGGCGGGTCTGCTATGAGACCAAGACTTCGATACGGGCGTATCTTGGATGTAGAGGTTGAAAACGGTGTCTGGAAGTCGAGTTGGTGAAGTGAGGATGGCTCGGTGGATCTGGTGAAGGGCGGCTCTTTGTCGCTGCGGGAGTTATTAGCCACTGCTTTGTCGTGATGATTCACATAACCCGGGTAATTCGGATCTTCATCACGGCATACAGACCTCTCTCCATTGGTCGGACATGTCAACTGGTCTTGGAGCTCTTATAATGAGCAATTTGTTGTTCTTGATCTGCCCTAGCAGGGACGCCGAGGCGTCGTCAATGTTGAGCTGGAATGAGCCTTGGGCCACGGCCAGGTCTATCTCCTTCGTCAAGCCCGGGAATGTTTCCTGGCATTGTTCCTCGGTGAGATGAAGGTTGTCGAAATCCTGCTCTCGGTTGCTCATAGGACTAGACTCAGCAGCGTAGTCTAGAGGGCTTCCCGTCGCATCTCCTCCAAAGCCAACTTTGGATGGGCACAAGATTCGGTATGCGATGAGCCCAAGCGCTGAAGCGACGAGAACAGGCCACAAGCGCCGCGCTGCCTGCTTCTGGCGCATTTTGACACTGCCTCTCACTCAAAAGTCGTGATGGGTTGAAGTGAAGTTGACGTCTCTACGAAATGTCCCGAATGCAGAGGTTTGGGAGTTGAGGGGCTGACGGGTAACCCGGGACGGGATGCGCCCTGTTCTGGCCCGACTAACTTTGGGATGCCTGTACTTGCAACATGGGGCGGGGCGAACGGGGGAAGACAGTTTCGCCTAGAAATGACAAGGTGAATTGACAGACATGTCACCAAAATATCTCGCGGAGATTGGAACGCCGTCTTGACAACGCCATGCCAAGAACTATTGGTTGCTCCGGGGCGGGGCCGGCTACACGGCATGCTAGGCAGTTCAATACTCTTCCTAGATTTGAAGTTCGCGGTGCTGCACAAGGACAAAAACACCTAACCGGTCTTCCGTTCGAGGAAGTCAGGATTGCGGAGGTGTTCACAGCCATGGCCTGATTTAACTAACAAGCGGGAATCCTCGCCGCGTATTGGCTTGAAGTTGATTGACCCCAAAACCTGCTCATGTCTGTCCACCAATCATTTAATACGTGAATATTGCTTCAGTGCAACCCCCGGATTTGCAGCTGACTGCCGTACTATAAAGAAATGCACATGTTACACAGTCAAGCCCGCCCATTCTGACTGTCGCAAGAGAAATTTCAAACCTAAGTCGCTAGAAAGATGCCCTATAAGGACTACTAAGTTTGATCAGATTAAATGGCATTCTGGATAAGTGATGCCACCGGTTACTTGCACTCCGGCCCATGTGGTCATGTTGGCGGGATATCAGTTTGAGAAACGGTTTGTCAACGCAATGCATCCCAGAGCCAGTCTTTCTCCCTATCTACATAGATTTTTGCTAGTCGGGCAGTGTTAGTCAGCTATCTGGGCAGTGTCCCCTATAATTCGCGATTCTCGGTAGAGGGAACGATAGAAGTAGTGATAAGGATAACGCCGACGACGACGACGACGATGATAATAACGACGACGATAATAATTATAACGATAAAAGTGAGAATAAAAAATATAGTCGCTTTAGAAATAAGCTACGGATTTACGTGTGTGTGAACACTGCCCGGATAGCCAAATAACACTGCCCGAATATCAAAACTCTTTGGGGAGGTATGGAAGGACAGGCTGGGGACTTGCACTAAGGAAAACGCGTTCGAAGCCATGGACTGCTTTCACGAACACCTACTGGCGGTGTTCTTAGCGGGAGAGCAAGGGGAGTGACGGTCGTGGGCATTTGTCGAGACCAGGAGATCGGGAATGCGCCTCAGGATTTCTTGTGGGGCAGTTGTTTCAAGCCCAAGAGCAGGGATGATAAAGGTGAGGATTCTGGCGGCAGGACAATGAACGTCGAGATGGGCAGGGAGGAGGGTGTTTCTGGGGTGTTGCAGAGGGTTTCGGAGAGGATTGGGGCGCCGATGACGACCGTTGAGATGACTTGCAGCCTGTAGGAATTATCAAACCTCACAAAAGGCCGCCGAGGACGCATCATCCCAAATGGGTATGAATCTGGCTTGCGTTGAATATGTTTTGGAAGGACAGACTTCTCGGATGTAGACAGAATCAAGACTCGTTTCTGGGTAACGCTGAACTTGAAGAAATCCCCGCCTTGGTGTTCTTGTCGAGAAGCCCCAGAGAAAGGTGAATGTCATGTGCCCCCGTCCCCGATCCTCACCAAGTAAGCCGAGTTCTCAGGTTCTCCTCTGATTGTTTCCAAGAGTTTTCGAAAAGGAAATATGTCCTCAAAATCCACCCCGCCCAGGCAGATGGGACGGACTCACGTCCACGGAGGCCGACGGCGGAAATAGTCGATGACAGCGGGAAGCAACTTCGTCGGTGGCCAATGATGCCGTCATTTTGACAGAGTGAACAACTTCGTACACTTCGCATGATATCTTTAATAATCGCTGTCAACGGCTGACAGTCGGAGCGTTGGGATTTCAGCTGCGCTTGCAAACAGGGCCAAACGAAGACTCTTGTCTTTTGATAACACAATCTTTCGAGGAGAGGATTCGATGGGAGTCACGACCCGCATCGAGACGATTGTATCTTGCAGATGCAGGTAATCATCGATCCTTCCGTCAGGTACGTTAGGGTTTGCGATAACTGTACTGGGTTCGGACGACGTTTTGTCCCGCACTTGAGATGAGCTCTGTTCTCGGGTGAATGCTTGGGGACCCCGGCCCCGATGCCCAGAAACCGGAGGCAGTGAGCAACTCCGGATGCAGGTCAACGGATAAGGACATACGCATCAGTGAGTATGAATATAGAGGCATCATGAGACCACGGGAGCATCTTGGATAACAGAGGCGATGGATCAAACATATTAAATCATAATTGGCCGTAGCACAACTGTACATACAAATAACGCGCCCGCGTTGAAGGATACGTTTCTCCCGTTCCTGTCCGTTTGTTCACTGCGATAAAGCCGGAGACGCCCAAATACCCTGGGTCTCGTTCCTTGACAACTAATGAAATTACGGCGGTGCCGTCCAATTCTAATGCTCATGCGAAACGGGGCAAGTGCCCTCCCAAAATCGTTTGTACATCCCAATAATGGGTAACTTTTTTTGACGTGGCTAAGCCTAAAACTCTTACAACACCATGGCACCGAACAGGGTGAACATGATGGTCAGGCCGCTGATAACCAGAGGGGCCTTCTCGACGTGGCTGCCGAAGGTGAGGCCGGGGGCAGCGTTGGAGGAATCAGTAGCAGCAGCGCCAGAGGCAGTGGGGGAAGCAGTTCCTCCGGTAGTCTCGCCATCGGAGGCAGAGTCACCGGCCTGCTGGGAGCCATCGCCGGTCAGACCAGGGCCGTCGCCAGCACCATCAGTCATGTACTGCAGCGCCTGATTAGCAAGAGATATCTGATACAGGGAAATGCGCAACTTACCTTGCTAGCACCAGTAGGCATGGTAGGAATCTTGCTGGGGTCAACGGACCAGACAGCGTTCTCAGTGGGGCAGGCAACGGAGTGGGTGGTGGAAACAGCACCGCCGGCACCGGTGGGAGCAGGGTACTTGGACATGGCAGTGGACAGCTTGGCGAACTCGGGCAGCTCAGAGACGGAGGTACCGTCGATCTCGACAATACCGTAGTTGTTCTCCTCCATGGAGTACTCGTACATGAGACCTCCGGAGTAGACGCCGGTCATCTCGTCGCTCATGAGAGCCTCGATCTCACCGAAGTCACGGCCGTTGGTGATGCAGCCGTACTCGGAAAGGCTGTCATATTAGTTAGCCAGGTTACAACAGTTATCGAAGACATTAAGCGTCGACAGTCACTTACAAAATGGGGAGACCGTAGTCGGTGAAGTTCTTGACCTTGACATCCCAGCCCGCCTCCTTGAAGTTGGTGTTGCACCAAGAGTAGTCGTTGAAGGCGAAGAAGTCAGAGCGGGCATCGTCGCTACCGCAGTTGAAGTACTCGGCAGTCTCCATACGGTTGTCAGCAATATCGGCAGCAGAGTAACCGACAGGGACGTGGCGGAGGCCGCGGGAGGCCATGTAGTTCTTCATGTCACGGGTGACGGCCTTGACGTAGGGGGCAGTCAGGGTGGTGTTGCCGGCATCGTTGATAACCTCGTTACCGGAGAAGAAGGCGAGGGTGTTGTCGTACTTGGCGAACTCCTCGACAGTGGCGAAGACGGACTGGAGGTAGACGGAGTTGTAAGACTTGTGGGGGTCGGCTCTGTTGATGGAGTAGAGAGGGTTGTTGACGTCGGCAACGAGGTAGATGCCAGCGTCGGCGAGCTGGGACATGCACTCATCGTGGTTCTTGGAGTTGTCGACGGAGTAGACACGGATGGTGTTGACGCCAAGCTTCTTGAACTCGGGAATGTCACGGCCGCAGATGGAGGTATCGGCCAAGGGGTCGATGTTCTTGGAAGAACCACCGGGCTGGTAGTCAATACCACGGATGTAGAAACGGTCGCTGCCGGCCCAGAAAGCTGGAAATAGTGTCAGCAACTGGTCAAAGGTTGGGAAAGGTGAGGTCATTCATACCATTGCCAGAGGCAGTGACGGTAGGGAGGGAGCGAGCCTTGATGGGCTTCTCGGGAGTGGTAGGGGTGGGGTTCGCCGAGACGGCGACAGCAGCCACAAGGGCAACGGCAGCGGCAGACTTCATGTTGACTGTTGACTGAGTGTATTCCCAAAAGCAAGCGGTGGTACGGTCGAATAAGTTCCAAGGAGGCGAGAAAGAGCGACGGAGAGTTGGTTCAGCGGGAGAAAAAGCGACGTTCGTGGAAGTTCCAAAACGGGGTTGTTGATTAAAAAGGTTGGTCGGTTGTCGAAGAGTAGCAAAAAAAGGGCGTCAACCAAAGCGAGGGAGTTGACTTTTAGATGGAGGTCGAAGGGGAAGATGGGAGTTAGCACACTCGAAACCCGGAAGGCGGCAACGAGAGGTCGGATTGGGAATGAAGAACAGGAAAGAGAGAAAAGGTCGAGGCTGGCCGGGAAGGAGGGACTGGGTGAATTAAAAAAACGGCGTGGTCGACGGTGGTGGTGGTGGTACGAACACTACGAATGAATTCCCTCCTTCTTCCACATCTTCTGGCTCGCTCACTCCACACCCGACCTCAGGCTCACGACACCCCCCCTTGCCTTGCTCTTGCTGGATTGGATCGCATCCTTGCATCGCGCTGAGGGTCCTCGCACCCCGGACTGCATCGCCCAGCAATTGGCCCAGCAGGTCGAGCGGCGCTGCCCTGGCCCAGATTTCCCTTTCCTTGCCAAGGAAGGACCGACAGGAGACGTGGACGGTGGACACGGCGGCGGAAGATAGGAGGCGCTGAAGATCCACTAGGCGAATGAATTGGCTGTCAGGCGAGCCATGACTGGCTGAGTGGCAGCTGTTGCTCGGATTTGCGAATTCAGGGGACGCGGCAGGCGTGGACGGGAGACCGTGCGATGGGCGTGGTCACATCGGACGGGAGGGTGGGATGGAGCCAGTCGGCCACCCGGCAGACCAAAGTACATTGTAGAGCTGGCAAGTGGGAGCTCTGATTGGTCCGCCGGCGGCTTCCTGAGCAGCCCTTGGGACTAGAACCACGCCTGCATTAACTCGTATCTCTTGTAAACACGGGAGGCTCACTATTGGTGATGTAATTCCGTGTGTGTCGTCCAGCATCCATGACCACCCGTCCCTGGGCGCGTTGCACCGGCGCGTCTGGGCACAGACAGCTGTCGTCGTCGTCGTCGCCTTTCTTTCTCTTGCCAGCCATTGAAGCCCTCTGCCCACTATCCAGTCACCAGTCCAGTGCGTCAGATCAGGGCAGCCACTTGCTTTCATTAGGACGGGAGTGTGAAGAAGCCCCATCCCCCGTTGCGACTATTGCCCTGGGCTGGCACCCTAGGACGAACTGAGGCCTCAATGCTTCACTTGTTGCCGTCGCCCTACGACTACGGCACTGGTATCCGGATTCCATGGCAACTTGGCTTCCTTTGACGGTTTCGCATCCAACGCAAACGCTTCATGATCTCCTCGGCGCAGGGCCAAGCGCTGGACATGGTGGCACACGAGAGACTCCTTCAAAAATCGAGGCACGTCTTTCTGCCTGGTTGTGCTCGTATAAACCTCATCGTCATGTTGATTATATGCGCCTCTTACTGACATGGCCACTGACACGCGCTGACGACCGAAAAAAAAAAAACACGAATTCCCCACATCTCATCACGTCGTTCGCCGCTGCCGCCAGGTAGCTTTCCTGGACTTTTGCTTGTTTTCAAAGTTACAGCAGGTGCTTTCCCACATCTCCACCGCAATTCAAACAACCTCAAGCATCGGTACCGGCACCAGCAACCGCATCAAACGGCCGGTCTTGCAAGTTCCAGACTGCGGTGAGCAAGGTGAGAAGAGGTGAGGTCTGAGGAATCCACGCCCACCGGGGCCGGTTCCCCGTACCCTCCTCCCCCTTTTTTCGCATGCCGAAAGACACACACAGAGAGAGAGACACGACCCAGCAGTGCAGGTGCAGCAGTGGAGATAATTCCCCGTCCTCTCCCACGGGCTCCAGTCAGAGGACGACTCTGGCCATGCACTGCCACAGCGATCAATGGGACACGCACGCACGTCCTCCTGTCGAGTGGGCTATCATCATCCGCCCGGCCTCCAGTTGCCTCCAAACCCTCCCACCCCCGCCTCATGCTCATGTCCAACATCCAGCAGCTCGAACCCAAGAAACCCGTCCCAGAACGGCGAGCCCTCTTCTGCAATTGGCCGAGGCGCGCCCAACCAGTCTCGAAAATGGTCCCAGAAAAGCTCCAAGAAAAGCAAAATATGCAGCTAACGACATGCCCATTATCAAGATTGACCTCGCTTCGTCGGCGATCGCAGGAATGTCGTCTGCCGCGCAGTCGTCGTAACACTGCCACCGACCTCCTCCACTTGGCCCTTCGATAGCTCTCTGTTTGAGAGCCTTGAACGGGGACCAGCGCGCGCAAGTCCGCAACCATTTGCTGTTGCTAAATATTCGCACAATATCCAGAAAACAAGATGATTTGATTTCTTCGTCCCGCCTCCCGTTATTCATTTGAATGAGAGTCGCACTCCCACCGACAGGGACGTACGCCATCATCCTTCGCTCCCAAGAAAATAAATGTCCGATCCAGATCGCCAATCATCATCTTCCAAGGCCTCCAAGACTTCATGGTTCCACCACCCGACTCCCTACGCAATACAAGATGCCCGTTTCAGACCGACGACCATGTGCAACTCGGTCGAGAGCGCTGACGGCGAATAGATTGCTGCCATGACGGCCATCCCGCCTGGGTTCTTGCCTGCGCGTGTGCCCAGAAAAAGAACATACCGGGGCGGCCATATTAAACGGACTGGAGGCAAATAAACAAACAAAGAAGTCTGCCTCTTCAGATTTCGGTCCGTTTCGTCCACGTCTCCCTTTCATGAAGCGATCTCTTGTTTGGATTCAGTGATCCAAATCAAACAGAAATGGTATTGGCACATGCAAGCAGGCCTCATGCCAACATGTCGCCAAGAGTTCAAAAGCAAGAAAAGTCACTGAAGGGCCCCGTCGCAAATGCATGCACATCGCAAAGCGCAAAGAAATTGCATTACTCCAAAACTCATCATAATTTCCCAGATTTGACCCGACCCCCCATCTCACCCCTCCATCAGCATTCAGCACCAGAGCCAATGGCACACACACCAAAGGCCGTTTATCCAGGGGTTATCCGTCTAGGCCTCGTCTTCTGATTGGCGCTTGGCCAGAGCTTGGCCCGACCTCAGTGCCACTTACAGAGGGTTATTTGTTGGCACAATTGATGAACCTTTTTTCAAGTAAGATGCAGAAACTGTTCACCTCGTCCGCCTGGTTTTCCACCTTTCGCGTTTCGCGACAACTTCTGGAAAGACGATATTCAGACGTTGAATGATCCTTTCGACACTGAGGATTTGTACCCGGCTCTCGGCTATCGTCAATCATTCGTGCGGGATCCTTCTCGATGCCCAGACATTCCTCCTCCCACCAAGGAAGCAGCTCCCCCGCAAAGCGTCCGTGTGCCTTTTTTTTTTGTTTTCCGTCGCCCTCCCCTCGCGGGCGCTGGCAAGCCTGGCAGCAGCCAGTCAGTCGGCCACAGGTCGCGGCGTCAGGTCGGGGCTGGCAGCGGGAAGGCCGGCTGGATCTCCGCGATCCTCCCACCTGCGCGGCCCTGCAACCATGCCGAAAAGGGCACACGATCCAATCCAAACGCGGGACCTGCTGCCATTTTCCAGCCCAGTTCCCTGCAGCGGGATTCCTCTCGCGACAGGAACGACGACTTTGACATTCTCCTGACATGAACGCCCCCCTCCAAACAAAACAAACTTTCATGCATCATCGCATCTTGATGCTGGACGGCAAAACTCTCACAAGTGGAGAGCAAAAAAGTACGTGCAAATGCCAAGCGGAAGGATCGCACAAAGCGGGAAACCCCTTAAAGCTTCACTGTGAAAATGATTTGCTTGTTTTCTTTTACTACGCCGGAACTCTCCAAAGAAAAGAAAAAAGCCACCACCCGATGCACGACTCGGCCTTTTCTTTCCCCTCCTCGCGAGAACTTACTACCTGTACTCGTATGAATGCACCTCAACCAATGCTGCTGCGGTCTCTGCGCGACGCCTCCAGCTTCGACTTGCGTCGCTCTCTCTGAGTTTGGTTCCGTCTAACCAGTCGCACGCTCGTCACCTGCTCCTCCTCTATAGCCTGAAAATGGGCATTCTCCTTGCCTTTCTCTAACCCCCCTTCTGGTGTGCCACGAGCGCTTCGCTGTGCCTGGTTCTTTGCTACCGTCGCAGGCGACTGTGCCGCCGCAGAACCTGGCGTCGTGTATTTCTTCTGCTCCCTTGCGCGGTGGTGCTCCTAGACCGCCTGGACGTAACTCGCGGGCACGCTCTTCGTGACGCCTCCCTTTTCGACTTCAGCCCACCCGTCGCCGGGGTCGGGCTTGATGAGCACAAATCTCTCACCCTCTGTCATGCTGTGCTCTTGATCGCTCTGCGCCGTGTACTCGTACAACGCCTCCACGTACTTTAGCTTCTTGGCCCCGCGTTTCGGTGCCACCGCGGGACCCTTCTTCTTGGCCGCCGTTCCTATCGAAGAGCCCGAGTTGGAGTATGTCGAATCGGGTCGTGCAGAAGCCCCGGTGTTCTGAGCGACCACGGGCGACGCTGGCGCCCAATCGACGTAGCTTGAAGGCACGATACCTTCCTTGTAGCCAGCGCGAACCTTGGTCCAACCGGTACCATCTGTGAAAGTGTCAGCTGGTGTTGCCAAGTCGAAACGAAGTGAAACTTACCATCCGGTTCCAGCATCGTCACATCGCGACCCTCTACGACAGAAACCTCACCGTCCCCACTAGCTTCGAATGTGTATAGCATCTTGCCCTTTTGTTGCTCGGAGGATCCGTTCGTTGGTGCGCTTCCGGGAAGCTCGCTAATATATGCGGCGGGCGGCGGAGCCATTACTCTCTTCCTTGCTGCACCGGAGCTTATGGTTGATGCAGGAGCTGCCGGGCGAGGGGTCGTCGGTTCAGGGGGTGCCTCGTCTATTGGCGAGGCTGGACCTGCTATTGATCGACGAGCACTCTGCGCATATCCTGAGCTTAGTGAGTTCATCGTGTTCGAGCGGGTCAACGTTGGCGAATCTGATGCATTCGTCGGCGAAGAAGCGCTAGGTTTCAACAGAGCGTTGGCAGCTTCTTGTCGTTCGGCCTTGAGCTTTTTGCGTTCGTCCTTCGATTGCTCTCCTGGGCAGTCTGCAGGGACCTTCATCTCGCACTTGTTGTGACAAGTGTATCCGCAGTCTCTGCAATCGAATCCCTTCGCAGACAAACCCCATATCCTCTCGCCGCAGAGATCGCAGTTCGTCGGGATCTTGAATGTCTGTGCCTTAAAGTTGTGGTTCTTTGCGCCAAGCGTAACGTCGCCGACAGCCGATGTAATGGTCGAGGTCTCAACTTCCGCAGTCACCCTCTTTCTATCCACAGCATGGAGATCCTCCTGCAGCAGGAAGAGTTGCGTGACCACCAAGACCTCGTCCTTCTTCTCGGTGCCCTCCCTAATGCGTTGCTTTACGCGCTTGATACCTTCGACTTCGCGCCTCTTCTTGTCAACTTCTCTACGCAGGTCGCCTAACTGCGCCTTGGATTTACTCAAAACGTTGCGCAGGTACACCTTGGCCGTCTCGTCCACAACCATGTTATCATCGTCGTGCCACACTGGGCTGGGCTCGAAGACCTTGTCAGGGGGCTCCTGGAAGGAACCGAGGTTGTGGCGAATGTACATCATGGAGTCGAGGTGAGGCTGGTTTCGGGAAATTTCCGTTGTCAAGTTGTCCATCAGCCCCTTGCTGCTCACAAGCATCGCGGCCTCCAATTGCGAAGCCACCGTCCAGAGGCCATTCAGCTTGATGGTACGGAACTCGGCGAGGTCTTGTAGACTATCCATAACCTCGGGGACGTACTCATGGTAGTAGCGCTCCTTTTGCTTATTGGTAACGTTGATTGCGATCAAGTAGGTGTTCTTGACATTGTTCATGTCGAGGATTTGCTGCTGATACGCACTCTGCGCTTTGGCCTTGTCGAAGGCAGACTCTGATTTTTTGCGCTTGCTTTCCACCTCCTGGCAAGCAGAATCGTATTTGGCTTTCGTCTTGCGCAAATCGGAATATTGGGAGTCCCTTTCGTGTTCCAACTTGCCGGCATATTCGGCATGGCGCTTGCGCAGCTCTTCGAAGCGGCCACCCAGAAACTTAAGCGGCTCGGCCACTTGCGACAGGAGGTTATTAGCGTATCGGTCGTGTTCTTCCGCTCGGGATTCGAGGGTGGTGAGTTGGGTAGACCAGGTCGTCAAAGAGGCGCTCTCAAGAGAGCCGGGGGTCATGGCCGGCGTGTCGCCAACGCTTAGAGGTGCCGACTTCTTGTTCTTCTTCTCAAAATACTTCTTGGCCAGGGCATTGAGTTTGGCAGCATACTCCTTCTCGATCGCACTTCTTTCGCGGTAAAAGGCCTGAATCTCGTCGAGCCATGCTATGCCGTGGGTAACCCAGGCGTTGGCGGGCTTGAAGCCATCCTAGAGGACATGTCAGCGGTTTGAGGGGCAACGGAGGGGCGCAGCGCGCAATACGGACCTTCAGCTCAGCGCCGAACGTCGGCGCGGCGTCTACCTCGGCCATTGTCGTAGGATATGTTGTTGAAACCGCATGCAAAGGATGAGGAACGGCGGATCAGATCAATTCGAATGTGGTGCCCGTCGGGAGGGGGAGGGGGTTGCCGGAATCAAGATAGGACTCGTGATGGATTCCTCCGAAGAAGCGAGGGCTGGTGGAAAGAGGACAGCCTGCCAATGCGGACGGCGGCCCGAGGAAGAGAGAAGGGCAGTGGGGGGATTACAGCATAAGGTATTCCCCGCCGAAACGGCTAAAACTGGGTGAAAACTGGGCAGAAACCGTTGATGAATGCTAGCACGAGGCGCAGGACGCCCGAAGGGTATGTACAATGTTAATAGTAGAGCAATGCGAGCGGCTTGGAGTGTGAGATGGATAGTCGCAAAGGCCGTGATCATCACCAAGCGACAAAGAGCGCCAGCAGAGGTCGCAGATGTCTCGTCAGGTAAGGTAGGTAGCCTCAGCCCACCAGGTTCAGGTAAGGTACCCAAGGTAAGGTACCCCCCTTCCCACCTTATCCGAGGTGAGGCACCTTACGTATGTACCTGGTGGGCAGGAATGGGCTGGAAGGTACCTCGCCCATCACCTTACCTGCCTCCTTAGGTACGCTTGGTGGGCTGCCCTGGAAGTCGGAACCTGGGGCATTGACATCGGACGGAGACGTCGTCAGCTCCCTCTCAGGCAGACTGGAACCTGAGCTGCTTCACTGGCGCGTTTCTCCGGCTGCTCGGTGCACTAGGTGCGCGCTGAAGAGGCCTGTGGTGGGGTGGCGGAATGGCCGCCAGCCACTGGAACTCCACCCATTGGTGCCGTTGAGGCCTGACTCCTGAGCGTGGAGGCAGGGGTCTCAGGTTGGCTTCCATGTTCTCCAGAGTCAACCTTACTGAGGAGTTGTTATGCCACACGTGCCGGACCTTGAATACCTCCCTTCCGCTGTTGTTTGCACTCTTCAGCATACGGAATATGGCTATGGCTATGGCTTGTATGAATGACGTCGGGTCGCAATGAAACAGACGGCGCACGATTAAGGGAGCTCCATTGCCATGCTGCCGCTGGGTCATTGCATCGCGACTCGTTATCCGCGGAAACTATGGATTGGCATCTGTCACGTGGAACCTTCTGGCAGGGTGCAGCTCCTTCATCAGCTCAACTCATCCGTTCCTAAACAAACTTCAGCTTAAGGACCTCTTGTTACCTTAGGTAAGGCAATGTCCCAAGGTTGGCTGAGTGAGCCTTGCACCTCAGCCACCGCAATAACACCCAGTGACACGAGAAGTGGTGGAAGACATGTGCTTGTCATATTTCTACAGGGCACATTGATTGGTCCAAAATGAACAAGATTTTCGAGAGAGGTCCCGAGTTTTGCTATGTCTTCTTGATAAGTGTATTCTTGCATGTTTATTCAGGAAGGTTGATCAAAATATCACCCAAAGTATCCGTACCGCAGTAGCTCCTTGCTTGTGAAGCTCTTGGCAGCTAGTTTAGGAATGCCTGAAAAGTCAGGCTTGGAAAGTGCCCCGCGGTAGCCCCGCCATTGGCCTAGTCTCTCCAAGTTGCGTCCCAGGCACAGGCAGGAGAGACCAAGGACGTAGCTTCCTAGAAATTCGATCTTCTGGAGCTTCCAATTCGCCGCCAAAACAAACCGAAAAAAAAAATCCCGGCCTGTCCTTTGTTCCTTCCCTCAACACAAAGTGAAAGAACCTTGCGCGCATGTAAGTCTTCCAACTTCTTCCCCGTTTGCCTTCCGCAATTTCAGCAAGCTCCTCCTGCGCACTTCTGCCAATAACTAACTTCCTTTCGCGCCGGGTACAGACGGGCGAACATACCGCTTCTTCCTTCCGACCTCACCAGTAAGCTCCCGACGCCGCGCAGCTCTCCATTTTCGCGATTTCTGACCGATTTTTTGATTTTTTTTTGGCAGATCCTCCCCCGAACTACGCGCGCATCTCCATCACCATGGCCGACCTTGCGAGTCGCATCACCGAGCCCCCTGCCGATGCTCCTGCCGACGCTCCTGCTGAGGCCGCCGCCCCTGCGGAGAGCAAGCCTGCGGAGGGCCAACTCGATGGCACTGTCGAAGCTCTCGGTGGCTCTGGCCTTATCGAGAACACCTACGATGTCGATGTCAAGCTGGGTGACCTTCAGTCCGACCAGAACAGTACCCTCTACTCAGCCAAAACCTTCGCCGACATGGGACTGTACGTAATTCTCCTCGAGCAGTTTAGTACCCAAATGCTGACAGACTGTTGCAAAGTCCCGAGCCGATTCACCGTGGTTTGCTTGCCTTGAACTACCAGAAGCCTTCCAAGATTCAGGAGAAGGCTCTCCCTCTCATGCTCACGAACCCTCCCCGTAACATGATTGCACAGTCGCAATCCGGAACCGGCAAGACCGCTGCGTTCGTCGTCACCACCCTGTCGCGAGTCGATTACACCAAGCCCGAGCAGCCTCAAGCCCTGATTCTCGCACCTAGTCGCGAGCTTGCCCGTCAGATCGAGGGAGTCGTCGGCAGCATCGGACAGTTCTGCGAAGGTCTCAAAGTCGCTGCCGCTCTCCCTGGCGCCCTGGAGCGTAACGCTGCCGTTCGCGCCAACGTCATTGTCGGAACCCCTGGCACTGTCATGGACATCATCCGCAGACGCCAGCTGGACATCTCTCAGTTGAGGCTTCTCGTTATTGACGAGGCTGACAACATGCTTGACCAGCAAGGCCTTGGCGAGCAGTGCCTGCGCGTCAAGAAGTAAGGTGCTCCCTCGCCTGCAGTCAACGTGCATGGGCTAATGATTCTTCAGCATGCTTCCCCGCGACATTCAGATTCTCTTGTTCTCTGCCACCTTCCCGGACAAGGTTATGGGCTTTGCCGAGAAGTTTGCGCCCAAGGCTGATCAGATTCGTTTGAAGCACACCGAGCTTACCGTCAAGGGTATCTCTCAGATGTACATTGACTGTCCTAGTGAGCAGGATAAGTACGAGTACCTTGTCAAGCTCTACGGTCTTATGACCATCGGATCTTCCGTCATCTTTGTCAGGGTATGTTTTCTATCACGATTTTTTGTAAAGGACTTGCCGGCTAAACATGCCTTAGACTCGTGAGAGTGCCGATGAGATCAAGCGCAGAATGGAGGCTGATGGACACCGCGTGTCGGCCCTTCACGGTGCCAAGGATGGTCCTGAGCGTGATCGCTTACTGGAGGAGTTCAGGACTGGTGTATCCAAGGTTCTCCTCACCACGAACGTTCTGGCGCGTGGCATCGACGTTTCCAGTGTGTCCATGGTTATCAACTACGACATTCCCATGAAGGGACGCGGCGACTCCGAGCCTGACCCCGAGACCTACCTGCACCGTATCGGCCGTACTGGACGTTTCGGACGTATTGGTGTCAGTATCAGCTTCGTCTACGACAAGAAGAGCTTCTACGCTCTCAAGAGCATCGCCGACTTGTACCAGATCGACCTTGTTCAGCTGGATGCCGAGGACTGGGATGCGACGGAGGAGGAAGTCCAGAGAGTCATCAAGTCCAACAGAGCTAAGGCTGCTTTTGCCCCGAGTGCCACCGATGCCAAGAAGTAGTACTAGCTTTGACAGACGGGCGATTCGGGTGTGAATGAGGAAATGGGCGTGACGAGATTGGCGGAGAGACAGATTGGCAGCCGAGCGTTGGCCATGTAGGGCCACTTCACAGAGTTGCTACAATCAGATGCGACATGGATTTGCACAAAGGCCTCGAGGCTTTGGAACGAGGCAACGATATTAAGATACCATCAACGGAAAACAATGGAAAAGTCTGAACACAAATAGCTCACTTGCACGCCACTTGGGATCGACTAATCACGCCAGGTCAGTTTCGCCCGGCTCAACTCGCAAAACTCGGTCTATTTCGTTGCCGGAATCCTGTACTACCCGTGTTCCACCGCGTCGACTCGGAACAGTCGGTGTTAGGTGCCTAGGTAGGTTGCGTTGGGGGCACCTACCTGCAGCAGCTCCACGGGAGCGTTCAGCTCAGATGAAACCCTACGATAAGAAGCGGAAAGGCTAATGGTAAGATGAACAAGGCGTCGAGCAGAGATTGGGGTCTATATGTGACTTCTAGAGACGAGACGTAGCACACACGCCTCGGGCGGCTGCCTGCGTTGGAGAAGCGTGTCAAGCTCGACGATGACCCCCGGTCCCCCGCCTCAGCACTCGCCAGCGGCGCATGAAGAGTTACCATCGTTTGAAGACTGCAGAGCGAGCATAGTCAATCACATCCGTGAAATCTCGTGGTCAGCGACTTCGAAACAAAGGAGACAGTCGCAGGATGGGAAGGGAGTCTAGAAACAACTGGCCAGCGGCTGGGCCTGACGCTCAACACCGATTCTCGGCTAGAGTTGACCGTTCATTGGCCCCTGGTGCTCTGATATACATCACGTGATGCGGCCGCCTTTTTGGCGCCGGGCCCTCGGGCGGTTCGCCATGCGCATCTTGTTGGACCTCCGCGCTTAACAAACAACGGCGGCTAAATTTGGGGTGGGCAGCCAGGGAGGCCCTCAGCCACTCGTTGTGCATGCATTTGGCCGCATCTGCAAACCCATTGGATACCCAACCTTCCAACGCCTGGGATGTTGGCATGCGAGATGGGTTACACTCAGGTCCAAACCGCCACACTGCCCATAGAATTTGGATCCGGGTCGCTGCGATGAGGGGACCCCGAAAATAGCGTTATTTCCCCCAACCAACCAGCATCTATCACAAACGCCCGAAACGGAGACCTGTGGCCCCCGAGATGTCTGGCCCTTCGTCATTCTCGCTGAGATCTAGAAAAGGCGGCTCGCGAGGTGGCAAGCTCGTCCGGGCCGCTGTGGGCGCGACTGCAGGAACCGGAACCGACCCTGCAAGATGCAGGTCGGCGGCATGGTGAGGCAGTACACTGGACTCGCTAAGCCCATCGTCCACTATGGCAGCAACCTGGGTTGTGATGTGGTCGAATGAAGTCAGACTAAGGGAAGCGCGGAAACGCGGAGCCATACTCTCTTGAGCGACAGAGCGTGAATAGGCGGGCATATGGATGACGGAAGAGGCACGAGTGTCCACCTTCCCGGCCCCCTTCCTTGCATCTCGTCCTCGTCCTCGTCCTCTTTCTGTTTCTTGACGATGTCTCCATCCATGTATCAAGAGTTGCATTCCCACTGCTGAGCCCCCAACGGCACCCTCACTGATTTTAGCCTTTTCCTTTCAGCTTTGTCTTTACATTTTTGCATATTTCGTCCGATTGCAGGGAATAGCCTCCTTCTTTTCTCGTCTTTGGGGCTGAAGCTTTCTGCAGCTTATTCTTTTGGAATTATCGGATCACACACCTTCCAGCGTCGTGTTCTATTTCTTTGCCTAATACTTTACATCTGGAGATGCAGGCCGTCTCGTAATAACTTAATAGGCTCTTTCACATCACAGGTTCGCTACCTTCTTTCCTTCTCCCGCCACTCACAAGCCTTTGGGTCTCGACCTTTTTCAAAACATTCAAGAAGATACAGAGACTTTATACCTTGGTGCCTTTACTTACACTTACCAAGATTTAGTTCGCTGTCGGTAGACCGTATGAAGGATGGGATCTTCAGCGAGGTAATTCAACATTTGCAATCATGAGTACGTGAAGACGCTGACATCGAAAACTTATAGATGTTCTCCCATACCATGGCCCTCAAGCCTCTGCTTCTATGGACACTCATACTCACTTTATCGGTCACCGTCACCGCCACATCCTTCAACCTCTCGAGCGAGATTACAAGATTCATTCCGACGTGCGCTCGTCAATGCTTCCGCTCTCATCTGAGCGCCAATTACGCCCTCACTACCTGCGGTAGCGCGCCGACGCTGGAATGCCTTTGTGCTAATGTTGGGTTCACGGGGCTCACGATCGGGGAGGGTGCTTTTCAATGTATCGTCGCCGAGAAGGCCATCGGCTCTTGTCGCGAGAGCGACTCACCCCGTCAGTCTCAAGTCTCTCCATGTATGACACACAATAGCTGACTTTGATCAGAGACTGTAATTGACGCAGCTTACTTGATGTGCTCGAACCTGCCTGGGGCCGTTACTCCTACGCACACAGCCATCATTGCAACGTTGATTCTGCCATCAACGGGGGCAGGCATCATCATAGTTCCTGCACCATCGACTTCCGCGGTGGTCTATCCCACTTCCACGACGAGGCACCCCACAACGACCTCCATCCCGACAACGCTGATCACGGCAACAAGCAGTGTCTCTGTACCAAGCCCATCGTTCTCTACCATTACAAGGTCGAACACGTCTGTTATTTTGACCACGAGCTCGACAACGACTAGCACAAGCACCACTGCTAGCACCAGCACCACACCGCTGCCTCCGCCACCAGCAACCACAGCAACCACAGCAACCACAACGACTCAGTCTGCTTCAGTAACTGCCATCCCCGGCGCTGAAGAATCCAACTCAGGCTCCTCGGAGCGACTCGGAACGGCACAGGTGGCAGGTCTAGCGGTTGGTATTGCAGCAGCCGTGGGCATCGCGATCCTCGCGATCTGCCTTGCTCGTCGCAAGCGCCGCAGAGACTATCCAGATGTCAAGACTGGCTTCTTCCCCGTGCGTGAGAAGGACTCCTGGGAATTTCATCCACAAGAGGGCCCGGCGAACATCTTTCACATCTCCCCGCCACTGCACCATGCCCGATCGCCATCGCCGCCACTTCAACCGCCCCCGGCGGCTCGTACCCGCACGAGTGCCCGTACAAGTTGGTGGCCTGGGGCCATTGGCCTCGCCATCTCCAGACCACAGAGCACAGGCACGCCGAAGTTGCCGCAACAGCAACAGGCACGCCCGACGTCCCGTCTCCTTCCCGCTAAGCCGTCTCTATCATCCCCCAAGCCGGTTCTGTCCATCAAGATCCCCAAGATCGACCTGTATTCCTCTTCCCCTCCTCCGCCTCAGGAGCAAAAAGGTCCTTCACAGCAGACAAACTCCCAGATTCTAAACGAGAGGACAGCCAAGCTCACGGCTCCACCGCGTACGCACTACAACCTCCCTCGCGAGAGCACGATGACCGAGTTTGAGGAGGATGGCGCACTCACATCCGCACCCGTCACATCAGCCCGCTCCCAGCGATCGAACAATATCTGGCGCCCTCCGTCAGCGGCGACCGGCAAAACACCGCAGTCGGCGACGACGTACTATGTTGCCGACAAGAATGGCAACTGGGTGCTAGGCGACCCCAAGAGCGCCACTCATATGGCTCAGCTCGCCGAGCTCGATGCCTCGGGTGCAAGCGCGGGTGGTGGAGCGAAGTCAAAGCCCTCGTACGCAGAGTCCGCCATGCTTGCGGCGACAGCTTCGAAGGCGGGCATTGGTCATGGAGCCGGGAGCCCAATCGCTCCCACGGCTCCCCGGATGCCGATGCCTCCTGCGCCGGTGCTTCTGCCCGCAGCAGAGATCGTTCCCTCCAACCTCTCTGCCCCGCACCAGTCTCGCTCCTCGAGCGTCTACTCCCAAAATACCACCCGCCCCAACACCACCTTCCAACCAGGTGTTCCTCTGCCAAACGGCGCCTCTCACCCCATGCCGAGCATGTCTTTCTCCCACCCAGAGCCCCCTCGCCGTCGAAGCAACTCCCTCGGTCGCCGCAGCTCGTCCAAATCTAAGCAGCCACCAGCAGCCGCTTCGTCGGTTCCGGTTCCCTCAGCCACCGCTGCCACACCGCAAGTGAAGGCTCCCCAACGGTCCGACAGCCACGACTCCCACGTTTCTCAAGCGTCGGTGACGACAATCGCCTCATCCGCGGCAACAGATCCCGATCCTATCTTGGAGCAAAGCAATCTCTCTCCCGTCGTCGAGTCACCAGCCTCAAACACGTCCCCTACAGGCCGCTCGCCAGTCTCATACCCCGTGATTCCGGGCCGCACGTCCTCAAAGCCCAGCAACAACCTCCGGCTTCTTGCCCCTCCCACACGGCAGTTCGCCGCCCTTCCACCGGGTCAACCCAGCCCCACACTCGGCATGCTACAGCAACAACAGCAGCAGCAGCAGGCTCGCGGACCGTACATGGCAAGCTACGACGTCCCTCGCAAGCCCATCGCCCGGCCGCGCCCCAGCGCAGACCCGAACAGGATCGCCACCGGCTCGCCCTCCCTCCGCCTCGTCACCCCCTCTCCCCCATCAGACACGGAGAGAGACCAGTCTTCTAGACCTCCGCAGATGAAGCCTCTCTACCCTCCCCCTCTACAGCCCCAGCGCCCCCGTCTCGAACGTGGCGACGCTCACCCCCAGGCACAAACGGCACAGGTGCAGCAGATGCCCCCCAACGTCGAACCGCAATCAGCATCCGTCTACAAAGCTCTCTGGGGAGACGCTCCCCGTCCACTTCCCGTGCCTCCCCAGCAGAACCACCCGCAACCTCCGCCCCGAAGCCACCGCCGCATCTCTCAGCAGCAGCAGCAGCAGCAGCAACAACAACCGAATCGTCAGTCCTTCCAACAGCGAGCCTCACGCCAATCCCTCCAAAACCTGCCCCAGCAGTCACCGCCTCCTAAACAACCCCTCCCCGCCCGCCCTTCCGCCTCTCCCTCGCCCTCGCCCCACCACATCGCAACACAGACTCTCACCGCGCCCCTCCGCCCAGCCTCGGAGGCAGTCTCCGTCGCGACCCCCCTGTCGACGACGTCCTCCCTCCTCTCCAAGCGCCTCGGCACAGAACGCGCCGCCGCCCTCGCGCCCCTCCAGCACAACGCAAACGGCGGCACGAGACACAGCCCCAACTGGCGACCCTACCGCCCGGGCCCGGGAGGCGACATGCTCTTCTCCCCCGACGAGTTCTTCCCCGCGCCCCCCATCCCGGGCGGCGGAGACGAGAATAGAGGCGGCGGCGGACTGCCTGCTACGCCGACCTGGCAGCCCAAGCTGACGCCCACGAGACGGGGCGATGATCTGTTCTTGAACGTACAGTAAAGATGATGGACAAGATTAAAAAAAACGATGCTTTCATTTCACACCCTTTTTTATATGCATTACGAAGACGAAGATTTCTATTTATACCCACTCTCTACGAGACCCAGCACGCACGCAGCTTTTCTTTAACTGTCTGTAAAATTAGCTACATCTTTTTCCTACCCTCTTTAGAACCCGTTAATATGAAGCAAGAGGAGAGATACGAGATGGGCGTAGAGGCAGTCATAGCATTCATGGAGTTGGTTTCGAAAAAAGGATCTGGCATTCTAACTCTTCCCGATATGTCATGTACACTACCTTCAACCTTTCCTTAGCCCCATTCTATTTTGAAGGTCTTTAGGATTCGTGCCACAGTCTGCCTCGAAGTGATGTTTCGCCCGCCTTTCAGTCTCGTTTGTTGCAGCCTCTTCTATCGCGTCTTTCTTGTCTCAAATTGCGTCCTCCGTCCCCTCGATGACCCGCTTCACGCGTCACTCCAAGCAAGCTCTCATCTTCCTCTTCTACTGATTGACCTCGGAGACATTCTCGCTCACTGTAAACGTCATCAGGCACTCGAAGATGACGTTTACTAGGTTCGAGTCTCCGATCAATGACATCCATCTCGATTGATGATTGACTGCCACTGTTACTGTTCGTACTTCTGTGGTGGTGCCGCGAGCGCCGGCTTTCTTGGCTGCGCCGGCTACCTCTCCTGAGTATGTCCTTGGCATCGTTTACAATGTCACTCACGACGTCGCTGAGTTGATCGTCGAGTGCATCCAACCCAGCATCTAAAGCTGCCCTGTTGAGATGTGCGCTGGCGTCAATGAGCCTGTTTCTTTTTCTGATCTCTGTGAAGCGAGACATGCCTCCAAGCTCGAGAACATTGACTCGGCGAGTTTTGCTGGTTGGGTTGCCCACGATAAAAGGCCGCCATGGCTCTTCTTCTGCGAACAGAGCTTTCTCATCGATCTGCCCTTCGGGTATCGATTCGCGACGCTTGAGAGATTCTTTGCGGGCGGTGGTCCACCTGTCCATCTCCTCCGTCTTGGACTCGGGAATGATTGTGACTTCTTTGAAGCGAATGAGGACGAGGAATAGGAGAACTGTCAAAAGCAACAATATGCCAGCAACAACGCCAGTAGATACCCTTTGCCCAAGGGTTCTTTGAGCCATGCTGCCGAGTCCAGTGGCTCCAGCGGCAAACACGAAGCCAAAAGTGTGACAGATGGCGAACCCAGCCGTGACACGTGGAAAGGCAGAGTAATTCTTCTTTCTTTGAGTGTCTGAGTTGCCGCGCGGTCGACCAGTCATGCCAGGCTGCAGGTCTGAAGTATCAAAGGTTTCCATGATGATTCCGTTGCATTCTGATATCGCCAGGCATGATAAGAATCCAATGACAGCCGCAAGGGTAGCTGGCGCACTTGGATGGAGAGGAGGTCCTCCTGATACTCCGGCGTAAATAATGCCTGCCAGTGGAAGACCAATGGTGAAGACGGTCCGGCGGAGCAGATGAGAGGTCCACGTTATTTGTTTGTCGAATGTCATGCGGCTGGTGTTGACTTGAGTATGTCTCGCTCTTGAGAAGTAGCTCGCCTTTTGGAACGGAATAGCTGCGATGGCACCAAAAGCCAAGGCGGCCACCATCAGTCCGACATAGGGCGATCGCATTTTGTAGAATCTCGAAGACAACGAACCGAGTAGAACGATGATGAGAACGACTTGCGCGTAAATCCAGCCAGAGTAGACTGCGATGACGGCGAAACCAGGTTGACGAAGCATCTCAAGAGAAAGAGCGATTCCGTGATACATCTCCTGGCCCCACCATTTTGGGCCATCTTTGACACGATGCATCTTGACCTCGCCTCGTGCGAGTCTTCGAGAGACATCGGTACCTGTTCTCACTTCCACAACAGATCGTCGAAATGCGGATCGGCGGACTTCCGGACATAGGGTGTTCAGCAACAAGACGACAGCGATGAGGATCACGCTGAGATAGAAGCCCCAGGCTGGCTGTAGATCATCAATGACCCAGGCGCCAATCCAAAACCCAAAGCCGAGAGAGGCAATGAAACACCATGTCCAGATGCCGAGCCAGACTCCCATGCCACCTCCGTGTCTCCTTGAGTCGTAATCGTCGACAACTTCTTGATGAGGGTTGCTGCTCATGAGAGATGCACCAAAGAGGTCCGTCAATATGGAGTGAAAGTTCATGCTTGCAAAACCAAGGCAAATTCCCATGACGCACCGAGGCGCAAGCAACACAGTTCTCTATCCGGCGAGATTCTCGAATCTTTGGGCGTACACGGCCACAGCCTGCGGGAAAAGCAGCGGCATGGATAAAACCAAGCCGGATGTGATGTATGGCTTTCTTCCATGAACAAGGGGGAGAGGCCAGCAGAAGAATGTTGGAAGAGCCATGCCGAGAAAACAGCCAACATTGCCGTTGAGGATAGCATGGCCAGAGTCCCAAATGTAGTATTGAAGTGACGGAACCAAGCCAGCGTATATTCCAAGCAGCACTCCGATGAGCGCGGTGCTGATGCACGCAACTGTTGCAACGGCCCTCTTGCGAATAGGAGACCAGTCTCGAGCAATAGGTTGACGACGCTTCGACTTGGACAAGTTGAAGGCCTGAACGCCACGGAGACTGACGTGTGACTTGCCGCGGAGACTGATGCCACGAGTGTTATGTAACGGACGGCCAGCAATGTCTCGCTCTGGGAAGTTCGCCTCGCCGCCAGTGTTGCGAGACTTGAGCGGATTATGCTTGGCACTGGCTCTTGGACGAGATGGTACTCCACTCCTAGTACGAGTCCCGGGCTGAACTGGAAAATCAACAAACGAGGAGTCATCTGACCTATCCATGCTGCACACGTCTGAGTGTTCGCGCAATTTTGTAAGTCGCTGCGAATCTGTTCGTTTTATGCTCTTCTGGCTTTTCTTTCGACTCGAGACCCGCTCTGGTACAGGGGTAGCTTGGCGTGGACGGCTCTTCCGCCGTTTATTCTTTTTGGCTTTGTGAGCTTCGAGAGCCTCCTGGAAAACAACTGACTGTGGGGTGAGAGAGATGTTTCTGTACAGATCATCGACGAGCTCTCGAGCCCGAGGATCGATATATGGGTACGTGGCTGCACTTTTGGCCAGCGAATGGATCTCCTGGTGGTTATCGTCGTCGTCGTTGTTGTTGTTGTTGTTGTTGTTGTTGTTGTTGTTGTTGTTGTTGTTGTTGTTGTTGTTGTTGTTGTTGTTGTTGTTGTTGTTGTTGTTGTTGTTGTTGTTGTCCAAGTCAACGTCCGAGAAGTCATGGCTGCGGCGGCGAGGCCTTGCCTGTGGCTCTACGTCATCAGAGAGATTATGTGGAGACCGCCCTGAGTATGGGGACCTTTCTTCTTCGTGGTCGGCGACTTGCGACGCCAAAGTCAATGCTTCATGCAAAAGCCGTTCCAGCTCCCCAAAAGTCCTCTGGAAAAGACCTGCTTCAACCTTTGAAGGTGGCAGGGTATACTTGCGAGTCAATTTGCGGGAGACCGGGCTGGGTTCCGGTGAGTCTTCCAGTCGCATGTAGGATGACCGTTGAGACCTAGAAGGCAGCTCCGTCAGTCTCGCAGGCCGCTCTGGGTTCTTCAAGAGGTCGCGAATCCATTGAGCGGTTCGTTTGTAGTCAAGAGTTCCGGCCCTGGAGCGCGAGGCACTCTGGGCTCTGGACTTGTCGCTTTTCGGGGGTTCTTCATCTGCAGAAGCTTCAGATTCATCGGCAAAATACTTGTCCTGCTGGTCATCCTGCGCGAGATCAGTGTATGGCTGTACTTTCAAGGTCGGTGGGTGCCCTGGGGTTCGGTTCAACAAAGGAGGTTGGGCAACTGAACGAACTTTCGAAACCGGAATCTTCGTGTGCCCTCCTTGAACGTAATCCTAATCCGATATGGGTGATCCAATGACGCCGATCTTGGATTCCTGGTGCTCCTTTGACGAGTCGAACGGCCGCACCTTGGAAACACCCAGCGAAGCCTGTTGGCTGATGGTACTGACGGGATTGCCTGGGTTTGCCGGGTCGACTGGATAGTGGAAGGTGGGTGTGTTGAAGGCCGGCCGAACTTTCGTAGCACGACTATGGCCCTCCACTTTGGGAGGAAGTGTAATTTCGACAGTTGAGAGACAATTGTCGTCACCCGTCATGGCACGTTTGACACGCGCAAGAATCACCGTTGGTTCCGACTCCTTGGATGGGTCTGACTCATCGTCATCTTCATCTTCATCTTCGGGAAGCTGAGCCACAGGCTGGCCAGGCACTCCAGTGTCGCAAAAGTCAGCACCCTTCAAAAGACCTCGGTGATGGGCTTTGATGTGCGATTCATCGGGACGGAGCTTAGGATCAACGCAAATCCTTTCTCTGGGATGTGAGGAATCCGATTCGGTCGCGGAAGAGGTGCCTTCTTGAGAGTAGTTCCTGGGGGGAAGTGATGCCGTAGCTTTGTGCTCGTACCCCTTTTCCTCAGGCATCTTTTCCTTGACGACCTTCTGGAGCGGCTCGTCTGGGTTTATTTGCTGGCTCAAGACGGGAGGTGCGGGCAAGTCCCGGTCAACGACCATTAGGCGCCCAGAGCCAGTCTTGAGGAGCGCATGGCGGAAAACACCGCTCCGGGCAGACGAAACGGAATCGAAGTCTTGCTCCGACTTTTTCAGAGACATGTCGGCCATCGACGGGCGAAGACTAGGAGAAGGGGTGTTGTCAAAGTCGCCAGTCGCTTCGGCAGATGGGTGGAGGTTAGCTGTCTTGGTGGGATGGAAGAAGTTTGACAACATCGCCGGCTTCTTCTCGACGGGCTGGGGCTTCAGGGCCAGTTCGGCCTGAGGCGTGCAACAGAACTTGAAAAAGGACGTGGGAGTCGAGCTAGAGGATTGATCTCGTGTTCTTCTGCCCAATCTTTCAGCAGAGCCGTAACGTCGAAGAACGGATTCCTTGTAGGCCAAAGTGCTTGGGTCGGTCAGACGCTGAACCTCTGTGGGAGGAGTGAGGGACCGAGTCCTTTGGGCCTTGCGCATAGAATTCAGAGAGAATAATGCATCAACGGTTGAACGAATGTGGTTCCAATAAAGATGCTGGCAGGAGGGATATAGGGGGTCTTGGCAGTAGGAGAAAATGGTCCGGCGTCGAGGAATCGAGGAGGTCGGGGAGATGTTGTTGGGGAAGTGGACGGTCAAGTATTCTCAAATAAAGGCAGATGGTTAAGCAGACCCTCCTTAGAACCATCGAGCACTGTTCACGCGAGGCAATCGCTCTTGCTCTCTCAGCTCGTTCTACCGCAATGATAGCAACTGCCTAAGCTTCCAGCCAACCCGCTCCTGCCTCTGTGACCATCAAGACATGTACCTCGATGTATTGACCTAGAATGTGGAAGGACCGATGACATTTTGGCTCTAGTTGGAGACAGTGCGGGCTGCAGCACAATCTGTCTGGGAAGCCAAAGCCTTGCCATGCTAAAGAAGGGGGCCGCAATATTCTGCCAGCAACCCCCCGAGCTTGTCCCGATCTGAAAGTAATGCGGGTGTGTCCCATTGGAGATGGACTTCGGCAGACAGTCATTTGTACGCCGGCGTGTGACTCACAGTCCTTGCCCCTGAGTGAGGAGAAACAGGCCCGACTCGATCATGGCGAGAGAAGCATCGTGGTATGACAGGTGCATACAACGCATGTAGATCAAATACAAATAATGAAGAAATCTGATGAATAATCGATTATCTCCCTCTCATGAGAATGGTTTTGAATCCTTCGCCAGGCTCGACTTCAAAGCCCATCGGCGTCTGTAGATGGCCATAACCAGATGGTGAGTAAGATCTGGTCCTTCGGAATAACCCCAAAATGATGACTCTGGATTCACTCGCCGAACTGAGCATATGCAATGAGGACACTTTTCCGTGGCGTTGGTTTCGCCCAGTCTGATCTCTCTACTTGAGAACCTCAACGAGATAAGGAACAGCATGAGAACCCCTGAGATTGGCTGACGTTCGATTTCCTCACTCGAGGTTCATAGTGTGTTCTGAAGGTCGCCGTCAATTTCCAAGCCATGGCACTCGATCAAAGTGAATGGCGGCCAAAAATCAAGAATGAATTCAACATCTTTGTGTGACTGTGACCGCACAGAGTGAAGGTGAGCAAGGAGAAGATCATTCTGCACTGATGTGGAGTTTTCAGCAGCAAATTCTCTAGAGACACACCGGGGGCGTGCCGACGTTACCCCAGATCAGGCGGGGCCCCGGTCGGCGACAACCTGCGACATGCCTCGGCAACTCGGTCAGCGTTGTCAGCTCGAACCTCATCGCACTCGCAACCACAGCTGTCATCCATACTTTGCTTTTGAACATCAAGATTCAAACCCTGCATTCATCAGCCCAAGAGCCGCATTCGCAGTCTCTCGGCCTCCAAGTACACTCGCAAACCTTCACACCGCGTCGCATTCTCTCCACCAGCGGGACCCAACTCATCTCACCATCACAGGCCACCATCAAATCTCACTCCGACTCTCATCCTCCCGCAAAAATGGCCGCCGCCACGTTCAAAGACTACACCTACGAACACTTCCTCGTCACCACGCCGGCCCCCTTCGTCGTCCACGTCGAGATCAACCGCCCCAAGAAGCTCAACGCCTTCTCGGAGCCCGTCTGGCGCGAGTTCGGCCCCCTCTTCAACCGCCTCAGCCATGACCCCGACGTCCGCGCCGTCGTCCTCTCCGGCGCCGGCGACCGCGCCTTCTCGGCGGGTCTCGACGTCCAGTCCGCCAGCGAGGGCACCCTCGGCAGCGCCATCGGCGGGGACATGGACCCGTCCCGGTACGCGACCATGATGCGCCGTCACATTGTCGAGTTCCAAGCCGCCATCGATGCGGTAGAAAAGTGCGAGAAGCGTATGTTGAAAAAAATTCCCTGTCATTCATTCGCTACTATTTCCATCCCGTCCGATTTTCCGTTGCCATGTCCATGACAGAATGAGGAGAGACGACAGAAATATGTATAGCTAACATAATCGACAGCCGTGATCTGCGTCCTGCACGGAATCTCCATCGGAATCGCAATCGACATCTCATGCTGCGCCGACGTCCGCATCTGCGCACGGAACACGCGCTTCTCCGTCAAGGAGGTCGACATCGGGCTGGCGGCCGACCTCGGCACCCTGAGCCGCCTGCCCAAGCTCGTGGGCAGCACGTCGTGGGTCAAGGACGTCTGCCTGTCGGCCCGGGACTTCTCCGGCGAGGAGGCGCTGGCGGTCGGCTTCGTCAGCCAGGTGCACGCGGACAAGGCCGCCGCGCTCGACGCGGGGCTGAAGCTGGCGGGCTTCATCGCCGGCAAGAGCCCGGTGGCGGTGCAGGGCACCAAGGAGCTGCTGAACCATGCGAGGGATCACTCGGTTGCGGAGAGTAAGCACTGTCCCGAATCTTTCTTTCTATATTCGTCTTGTTTTCTATTCGTTTGATGAGTTGTCTACTGACCAGGGCACAAGGTTTGCGATACACCACCGTCTGGAACGCGGCCATGCTGCAATCAGGCGACTTCAAGACTGCCATGATGTCCGGACTGACCAAGACCAAGCCCACGTTCGCCAAGCTCTAGAACACATTTGCGCTGTTTGCAACTGCTAAATCCACCATAAACAACCCGGATTATTCAACACAGTAGATTCTTATGGCATGCTTGCCAGAACGCCGGGACACTAGCTGCCTTTGGGAAGGCACAGTCGCTATGTTGAGGGGGTTTCATCCCATCCCGATGTATTATAGAGCGTCGTCACGCCTCCGTGCCAGGTTGGCGTTGTAGTGTAGAGGGTCATGGCGGTCGTTGACATAGCCACGGTCACATGACGGTACGACGCAACGACAAAGGCAGATATAGAGAGTACGGGGATCTCCGGAAAGATATAATATAACCAACTCGTGCTCAAGCGATCGGACTTGTCGGCAGTTGCTCAATCAGAGTCTGAACTTTCGTCGGGCTGTTGCGTCTCCTTCAATTTCTGTAGGCAAGTCGTCAGCAGGTTGTCTCAAGTAAGCGTTGATGTGCAGCAATGTGCATCGTAAAGTGGGGGACTGCTCGTCTATGGTGGAACCTACATCGTCCAGCTGTCTCTTTAGCGCGGCGACCATGTTCTCCTTGACGACGACGTGCTGGTCGTCGAGATCCTCGATGATGTAATCATGGTTCGCAGCGTCGATGTTGACGATGATGGACTTGATGGAGGGGTCGCACTCGATGAGCACTCCTGTGAAAGTCGGAACGTCAGCAAATTGGGATACGGGTACCACATGGAAGGCTGCGGCGGGCGTTATGGTGCTCACCTCGGATGGCGCGAGGCATGGTGGGTGGATTGCGAGGCGGATGATTCCAAGTGTTTAGAGTTGCAGTTGTCGGTACGGCCACAGGGCGGATTCTCGCGTAGAGTTTGGCGGGAAGCGACGGGGCTGGAGTCAAGGTAAAACTGTCGCTGTTGTTTGTCGATGGCGGCGGCCGCGTGCCGGGTTGTTTCTGAGCCGCTGATGAGCTTGTGTCGCAAACGTGGCCGACGGGTTGACGTGGGTGGAATTGGATCGTCGACAAACAATTTGGAAGCTTCAAGACTGGGGTGGGGCCTTAGGCAGGGAAGCTGACCTCAGTCTCTGAGTGTGGTGGTCACTGGTGTCAGTGCAGGGGCCCGGGGGGGGGGGCTTCGAGGCCAGCCACTCAGAGGTGCGACACAAACTTTCCAACGGGGGTGAGAGAGATTTGGATCCTGGCGCAAGGGCCAATTTACGAGATCCCTGACATGACACTGGGGAAACGCAGCCAGTGACAGGCCTTCTTTTCTGTTCAGTGGTATTCACCTTTCACAAGATGATTGAATCTGCACTGGGCTGCAGCAGGTTGATGGATGAACACAAAGTTGTGGCCCCCACATCGCAAACATCGGACGTGTGTGGATGGATGATGGATCGTCAGGGATGCTGTGGACGGGCCCTCCGTGCGGTTCCCACCTCCACTCTATCGCCTCGTCCACTTTCAGTGATTGATTGCCGTCTCTGTCTGCGGCTGTCCTTTGGCCAATTTCTTCGATATTGCTCTCGCAGGTGAGAGTTGCGCCTGGAGATGCCGACGGCACACTTTCGACGAGGACAGCTACGAGTCGCGTCGGGACTTTTTGGGAGCATTTCAATTTGATCATGTGTGCCAACGGCCGCCAAGAAGTGGAACAAGGTTCGTCGAGTGTGATTAGACGTGTGTCAAGTTTCTTTTGACGAGGTCGATCGCCCTCGAAAATTCCCTCGACATTGCGCGCAGATTTCCGAGATGCGCGGATACCGAGGGACGTTTGTGAAGCTTCTCATTGTGTGCAGACAGGGCATCGTGGGTGGGTGTCCCCGAGTTGCGACGTGCGAGTGCGATTCGCAGCGGGCGTTCATACGAAGTAAGGTAGCAGAGGATGCCACAATGGAAGAATTTGCAAAGATTTAATTCCTCAGTCTGTTTGACAATCTGTACTCCGTCAGTGTGAATCGAAGCGAGTGTCCCTGAAACAGCCGCGATGTGCAGTCGTCGATAGATTGCGGTGCTAAGCCCGGCGGGATTTGAGATGCACGCCGTACCTAATTAGTGAACGGTGGATACCTTCCCTACACGGTAAGTACTTCACAGAGCCGCCATGCAGGGCGGTATCCGTACATGCAGGTACACTGGAGACTGAGATGACCCTTATCCTCGTAGCAGTGCATTCGGGTCCGGGTGGGCGAGGAGAGGAGCGAGGACGACGTGGATGTGAGAGAGAGTGCGGGTGCGATGCGTAAGCAGACACACGGCAGAGCACCAGAACAAATGTTGGGCTGGTATTTGACATCTCGCAGGAAAGTGATGTGCAGCCTCTAGTGGACCGGTTCATCCCTTCAGCGGACGTTGTTGCTAAACACGACACGGCTAGCGCAACCCATGACGTGCGACTCCAAAAAAGCCAAGCCCCGTCCCTGACGATTGGCACCCAGATTGGCAACCAGCCGACGGGGGTCATTTGCGACCCCAGGGCTCATTATCCAGCCTACCAGGTGAGGTAAAGATCAAATGCAACATCGATTTGCTATTCGTTCCCGCTCAGGTTGTATTCGTGAGAATACGTAGTATGCAGGCACGGGATAAATCGCCCCAAATCAAGTCCTGATCTCGTCGCAACGCCTTGTTCGTCCCATTCTTCAACAGCGTCGTTTCTCTCTCTCTCTCTCTCTCTCTCTCTCTCTCTCTCTCTCTCTCTCTCTCTCTCTCCCTCCCTCTCTCGTCTTCCCTCCTGCTTACCTCATGCTTTTCTCATCCTCCGAGCCGTTGACCGTGCTGCCTCATCTCTTGCATACCACCAACCTAATAATCCTATCTTCGTCCCTCGGCTGTGCCCTTTTCAGCTTTGCCCTGCCTTGCCTGTCTGCCTGCTTCCCTTCCTTTCGCAATCCTATCGCAATCGCACACGGCGTGCCAAAGACAGCCGCACTCGCACGCACGACGGACGCACAGCCCAAGGCCGTCAGCCATGCCACCGGCGCCCTAGAGACCAGACACGTCCACGCTACTAATTAATAGTGGCCTTCTTCGTCTCCGAGAGTTTGGAACACGAATGCATCGAATCAACCTTCAAGAGTCTGACGATATCCGGCCTAGCTCCCTTCGGTAGCCTGTCCAAGCTCGTTCAATCCAGCAGTATCCGTAACAACAACCTGGCCTGGTCTCGGTTGCTTCCTTCCTGCCCCTGCCGTTGGAATTCAGGTCTCAAATCCACTTTCACTTTCAAGACCTCCGCTATTGTTTGGCATTCGCTGCCAAATATCCAATATCTCCCCCGCCACCATTTCCCGCTTCCCCAAGACTCTCGCTCTTTCTTCTTGGTCCGCTCCCTCTCTCTCGTTTCCTTCCTTTTGCGCCGTCCCTCGTTTATTCCTCGGTCTCCCTGGTACGTCAAACACCAACCAACCCAGTCGGCCTCGAGATCTGCACCCACGCGAACTGCAATCAAGGAATTATTGGGCCCTGCATAACCCGCCCACATCACCGGGCAGGCACGAGCGGCAGCGCGAAGTCGACGCAAGCTTGAAGCAAGCCTTTCCCTTGTTCACCTAACGCCCGTCGTCCTCAAACCTTTTCTCACCAACGGTAACACCAACAACCCGTCTTCACCATCTTTCGGCTGCCCTTCTCTCCGATCCACCCAAGCTATTACTGCTACGGGAATCCAGACGAAACTAGCGAACCCGCGAAACTGAGCCACGCTATGAGGCCGTGAAAGCCCATCGTCGCTGCCTTTTGCATCACCATCGCTGCCACTATCCGTTCCCTGTTTCGCCCTCTGCGCCTTTGTATTACGCTCCAACTCGACACACCACCAGGGGTTCTTTCCCTTTCACAACGAGAATAGCCACAAACCAACCAACAGACAAACCAACAAACAAAACAGGGCTGCTTATCACCAACAAGCATCCCTGCCAGTCATTCACTGCGCCCTCTTACACGCCTACTTTGACTCTTCGCCGGGCTCGCCAACGACTTGGCTCGTTCGTTCCTTCTTGGTCAACCGGCACCTGCACCCCACGACACCGACCAGCACATCATGTCGTCCACGGACAGCAGCTCTCTGGGCAGTAGCGGCGAAGGCCTTGGCCTGTCCTCCGCACCCTACACCTGGATCCTCACGCCTCTCATCGTTTTCCTCTCCATCGGCATCCTCGCGACTCTTATCCAGTTCCAGCGTCGCCGCCGTCTCCGCAGGCTTGGACTGCAACGCCCGTGGCCCCGTCGCGATCTCGAAGCGAATCGTCAAAGAGCTGGAGGTCAGCGCTCATCGCGAAACGGCCGCTGGGCGTGGACCACCCGCCCCGACGAAGGTCTGGACGAGTTCGGCGAGGCCCCTCCTGCCTACGAGCCGAAAGCTAAGCCCGGTCAGGCCGTCACCCGGGATGGCAGCTTCGAGATGGCCCACGTCGAGCACATGCCCCCGCCGCCTCTCATCGGCGCGGCAGGAGTTGGCCGGGGCTCCCTACCCCCAGACTACGGCACGGCCACCGGTTCTACGTCTTCAACACCACCCACCATCGCGACACCGCCCACTGCGGTCACGAGAAGCTAAGGGCCGAAGCTCATCCTGGGAAGGCACGGAGCCCTCTCCCAACTGTATCAATTCCCAAATCATTTCAAGGCGTTACACGGAGGTATCAAAAAAGGGGCGTTCGGAATCGGGCAAAGCACAAGATACCATGTTTAATTTTTTTTTTCCCACGGGCATTAGCGAAGGAACGGTATTGCGAAAGATGAGATATCACGAGGATCAAGACGGTGGATGATCGAGGGGGGACCGAACAAAATGCGTGAGGGAGCACGCGAATAGCACCCAGCATAGGCAAATCGCCGCACTTCATGTCTGGTATAGCCACTACAGTATCTGTAATTCAGGCAAATCAACCAAACCTGATGTAAGCGATGTGCGTTTTCTTTTCCAGTGTACTTACTATCGTCCCTGTCGTTGTCATCTATTGTCGTGATCTCAACTTTCTTCGCTAACATCACCGGATGTAAAATTAATATCTGCTCGTCTAGCAATGTCCTGTTTGTTAATGGATTTTCTGATACGCCATTCTTTGAGAACCCACGTATTTTTACTGTGCCATGAGATGCACCGATCGATAGGCAGGCGTTTCCCTACAAGCATCGAATGTTTAGGGACTTAACTTACACGGCGCCAGGTCCATCCTAGCAACTTCTTCAGCCTCCGACTTCCCGATTCGGTGGTCCTTTGGTTCACCTCCTGATCACTGATATTCGCCTTACTTCTACATTACCAGTCACAACCTCAATTAGCTGGCCACGATGGAGAGATCGCATAACTTTTCTACGTCCGCACGGCCATATTTCCTCCATGCTTCATAGAATGAAGCCATACTTCTGTAGAAGAAACATTGCACAAGAGGTATGCTTGTGTGAATCAAATCATGCCGTTCGTTACGATGTAAGGTGGTAATCGAGACTTGTGTTGATTTACACCCCGTCGTTTTCTTGGCCATGCCATACGGAACTGGCTTTGAAGAAATCCCTTCTAACACCCTCCTGTCATCTCCGGCCACACTCTCCTCGAAACCCTAACTCTCAAGTCATCCTAGATATTTGTTAGTCAAGTTCGACGCACAAGCTACGAGTAGTGTACCGTACCTTCATTTGGGGGGGTCCAGGCCTATCGAAATCCAGCGCCTCAAAATCCACCGTCCGAGGCTGCTCAGGAGACGCCCAAGACACCTCGTAGCACCGAAGCAAGGTCGTGAGCACCTGCTCAACGACAATTGCCGACATCCCGTCGTCACCTTGTGCGGGCTTGACCTGGTCATCAGACGCAACGCCGCCGCTGCACACCTCGTCGAAGCTAACGAGCTTATTCTCAGCGTTGAGCCATCTGCCGGGCATCCAGGAGTCCGGGCAGGCGCCGTCCAGCCGGGAGGAGGACCGCACGTTCTCGTAGTACCGCTCCGTCTCTTTGATGCAGGCCTTCAGGAGGGAAGAGTCGTTCTCTGCGCCGCGGGAGTTCCTCTTGACGGCGTTCATGACGTCTGGGTGTCTCAAGAGCTGCAAAATGCGTTGTTGTCAGGCGCGGTGCCGGGAGGGGGGACAAACGGCAGGTTTGATACTTACGGAGATGAGGACCCAGAACACGGTCGAAGCAACACCGTTCTGCGTAAAGAGCATCAGGATCGTGTAGTGCGCAGGGAACAGATGCTTCAGCCCCGCCGTGCCGTCCTCGTCCAGGAGGAACGTGACGTAGTCCTGCCTGTCGGCCTCAATGGGCCCGCCGGCGACGGCGATGGCATCCCTGCGCATCAGCCTCTCCGTGAAGATATCGGCAACGCGCTCCCGTGCCCAGCGCAGCCGTCGCACGGCCGGGTGGGGCAGCCAGTCAGGAAGGACGGAGGCCCACGGCTCCCCGGCTTCCTCCTCGATGGCGCGCAGGAGCGTGCGGAGCTCATCGCTCGAGGAGTAGAAGTCGTCGCCGAGGAGGATCCGCACGGCGGCCTTGTGCGTCAGCTCGGAGACGCTGGCGAAGAGCGCCACGTCGGGTTTGGTCGTCCACTCGAGAGCGCAGCGGTGCGTCTCCTCGACGGCGCAGGCGGCGGTGTATTCTTGTGCCGGCGCGCGGCTGATGAAGCGCCGGAGAGAGCCAATCAGGCAGTCAATGTTTTGGATGTATTCTTCGTCAATGATCTTGTTGAGGAATATTCCCTGTGTGAAGAATTCGATACATGTTAGGTGCATTCCAGAAATGTCTCAGACGCAGGTTGAGGTGGCTTTCAGGGGTAGTAACTCTCACCATTCCGCGTGTCAACGATGACAATGTCTCGGGCATGTTCGCATGGTCCTTGTTGAGATCGCAGTTTTGAGGAATAAACTTCGTCGTCAACATGTTGCCGAAATGTGGTTTACGATCGGAGTAGGCGGGCCTGTATTGGCGACGCTGGGCGTCTACGGGGAGATGAAAAGAGCTATCATCTCTTGTGGTCGGTATTGTAATTGGCTTCCAGTACCACCTGAAGAAGAGGAAGACTGCCAGGACGACAAGAAGGATCAACGCCATGGTTGATGTCGGTGATCTCGTACCAGAGAAGACTCGTATATCGCTCCGTCTGTGAAGGCCGCGGCAAGTCAACGAGAGGCTCCGGAAAACACTCACACCGTCAGGGGGATCTCGCAGCCTTATATCGTCAAGAAGCCTCCACCACAAAAGCCCACGAGCGGACGTCCGGGGATGACGTGAGACAACTCTGTCTTGGCAATGTTGAGCTACATTTCAGTGATGGTTTTGAAAGGACCAAAATATCTTCGAGTTGGAACGAATCCACAGATAAGAGAACATATGGAGACTTGGAAGGGAAAACAAAGCACATCCCTGGCACACTGGAATGTGGCGACGTGGGATGTCAGACTTCCACCGAAAAAAAACATGGGTTCGGCGACGGACCAATTTTCTTTCTCGGGATGTAGTGGGTACCTTTCTCGTTGCAATAAAACGGAACGAATGTACTGAAAACTTTCTTCAGTCGTAAAGGGAAGATGTTGGATTGTTGCCTGTTGTCTGTCTGGACGGGAGTTGTTGTTCTATTGCCCATTTCCGTGTTTTCCGAGCCCTGCCATATGCTTTTGTGTTTCCCATCCATTCTACTTATGCCTCGACGAAGATACAGTAGTGTACAGACCCGGCAATCATTCTCGCCACGATAAGTGGTGTAACACAAGACTGCCAGGCTATGTCATAATACGCAAAACGTTGGTATCATACATGCTCATAGGACGTAACATGCTCAGAGGTGCCACTCAGGGAGAGCAAAGTTTCTGTTATTGGGCCACTTCTCAGTCCTGCAGAACAACAGCGTTAGCAAAAGATCACAATCACAACCAAGGAGATTCTTACTTAGTGGTCAACATGACCGTCATACGCTTCCTCCTCTCGATGGTCTCCTCCGCATCAACAAGACGAAGCCACTGATCCAGCAACTTCCTCAAGTCCTTGTCACTGCGGCCGGCGCAGTCGATACCGCGCTCTGTGCAGGCAATGCGGACCTCCTGCTCCTCGAGCCCGGCAACGCCGCCGCCGCGCAGCAGCAGCCTGTCGTCGCCCTCCAGGAACGCCATCCTCAGACGCCCCTTGGACGCCCACATGCCCGGCGGGATGAACCCGATCTTGTCCCACATCATGCCGGGCAGGTGCAGGCTGCGCAGCACGTGCTTCTGCGCCGCGCCCTTGACGTTGCCCTTCACGACGCCCTCCGGCGCGGCCCGCTCAAAGTCCTCAAACGACTTGTGCCGCCTCTCCTCGGCCTGCGCGAAGCTCGCGGCCAGCTGCCGCGGCAGGCGGCAGGTGTAGGGCACCACGCCGTCGACGAAGATGACGATGAGCGGGGTGAATTCCCCACAGATCAGCAGCACCACGCCGAAGAGCGGGACGCGGAGGATGTCGTGGCGCACGCGCCAGAGGAGCACCCAGTCCGCGCGGCTGAAGCCCTCGGGGACCAACCCCGGGGAGAAGACGGAGGGCTCACGGAAGCCCGGGACGGACTTCTTCTTGGAGGCGATGACGTCTTGGATGTGCCGCCTGTTCGCGAAGACGGCACGGAGGCCGCCCTTGTAGAAGTTGATGTACGTCTTGGCCTGCGCGAACAGGTGGGAGACCTTGCTCTGGTCGGGCTGGCGTTCGGGGAGCTCGAGGGGCGCCGGGCGGGAGGTGGCGATGGGGTTGAGCTTTGGGTTGAGGACGGCCGTCGAGCTGGCATCGTGGCTTCGTTCGGAAGTGAGGGAGCTCGCGAGTCGGCGGTAAGAGGTCGTCGTCGTCGGCTTCACTGCGAAGGACAGGAAGGGCGAATTGGTCGAGCAGCGGCCGCAGAGAAGGGCCGAAGCTGACGGGTTGCGCATTACGCGCACTGTCGTCCTATGGTTCATTGCATTGGCGGTGTGGGGGTTCTGCTTGGTGTATGCGGAAAGTAGTCGTGGGCTTGAGCAGCACGGGGAATTAAAGCTGTCCTGAATATCGAAATTTAGGTAATCAGAAAAAAAATAGAACGGGGCCTTGGTTTCGTCACTGATTACCTACGTAGCGTGGAAAAGCTTATCGGTTATCGGCGCACGCGTGGGTGTGCCTGCGTCGGCCCCGCTTCGCCTGCAGCTCCCGCCGTATCGGATCCGGGGAACGGTCGGCCAGAGCCGAACCAAGCTTTCCTGCCGCTCTTGGCTTATTCGTCTAGATTATTGGAAAAGGATGGTCCTTTATCGCTTCATGTCGATCATTGGTGCTGCTGCGCTCTTGAGCTCAGAATGAAGATATAACTGGTCGGAATTGCTCGTCCCTTGAGACCCGAGCCCAACGGTATAGCCCCATCTCCGTCGACAAAACCAACAGTGCGACAGGATCGGGGATCGCCCAATTGGCATCTGCGACCTTATTTTAACCAGTCCAAATCAAACATCCGTATAATTTTCAAGTTCGCCTGCTACAAGAACACGACACTTGCTGGTGCTATCACCTCCGCAACACTACCATTATCTGAACCACTAATACCAGAAGCGTATAGAATAATTAAAGTGTCCCTGATTCGCAGTTTCTTATTTTCTCTTCCCCTTTTGCCAGCGAGAATAGCAGACAGTGCAAACCTGCAGCAGTTCCTCACTCAGGACCCTGCCCAAACCACCTCCTAAACCACCCTACAGCCTGATCCTCCGCCCGCATTCCCAAGTCGGCCTGCCTCTCATCATTCGGATCCCCCCTCACCGCAAACCCGTGCTTGGCCCCAGCATATTCACAAACCTCGCAATCCCCCTTCTTCCCCAGAATATCCTTCGCCAGCGCCATCTTGGCCCTCGGCATCATCATGTCATCGTCCCCGTTGGCGATGCTCAACGGCAGCGCCACCTTCTCCAGGTCCCCAGGCACAGACACCATGCTCGGGTGCGCGGTGTACGCGATATCAATCAACCTTTCCTCGCCAAACGGCCCGGCCGTCCCTTGCGCCAGCTGGATCGCGTACTTGCCGCCCCAGCAGAAACCCGCGACGCCGATCTTGAGGCCCTTGGCCGCCGCGGACGCAGACGTCTCGCCGCCGGCCCCGTCTGCGGAGGCGGATGTGGACGTCGACGGGCGCGGCAGCGGAGACGGCGGGTCGAGACGGAGGGCGCGGAGGAAGTTTGCGATGCGCGGGACAAGCACACCGGCGCGCGTCGCGAGGAGGAGAGGGACGAAGTAACGGATCATGGTGGCGGCGCCGACGGGGTAGAGGTAGAAGAGCTTGTACGGCCACGACTTCTCGGACGCGATGCGGTCGCCGACGGTGAGGACGGAGTCGGGCATTGCGTAGCCTGCGTTATCGTCAGCGCATGCTGTACCCCTCACCTCCACGCCCGACCTGGTTCAAACGTTCCACTAGCAATCAGGAGGGGATGAGAGACTAACCATTCATGACCTCGGGGAGCAGCACCACGGCCGGGATCCTCTTCGCATACGCATCGGCGAGGGCTCTCGTGTTGCGCAGCTTCCACCCAAACACGTCCGGGATGACGACCACGATCCCGGCCGGCTCGCGCCCCGGCTCCGGGCGCGCGACGTACGTCGTCAGGCCGCTGACCGTCTCCTCCGTGCCCTGCGGCTCGACGTCGCCGCGGAGGGTCCCCTTGAAGCAGTCCGAGCAGAAGCGAGGCGCCTGCGAATCTGACATTGTTTCGGTCCGTTTTGTTTCGTTTCCTCACGCGTGCGTCCCGCTCTCTTTCAGCTTTGATGGATTCTAGTGTCCTTGTGGAATAAGGATCAGCTCCCGGGAGGAATCGTGGAGCGCGGACGCTTGAACAACTCTAAAGTCGAGAATAGATTGCGTGATCCCACGGCGCTTCACCGATTAGTAAAAAAGTCAAAATGGTATGGCTTTCCTAAGAGAAAGAGCAGAGTCATTGGGGGAAAAGCTGAGATGAAGTAGCACCAATATTCTCTGTGAAGATCGATCGCCCTCCCCCCGTCCGTCCGTCAGGGCGCCACCAGATCGCATTGTCTGTGCAGAGGAATGAGCTACATCGCCACGGTAATGACGGCACACGCGCGCGCAAGCGGATGGTTGTCAAAAGGGGGAATAGGTTTCGTCCGGTGAGTGTATGTGCCCGGGAAGTCTAGCTTTAGCTAGCCTCTCCCACCAGAGATAAACCGCGTCTCAGGTCTGGCGCGGGGTTTGAAGCAACACACAATCTCACCTGTCTCTGCTATTGCTGCTGCTGCTGCCCACCCAACGCGCGGACGTCATGTCCATCACCCGAGCTGTCGCAGGATTTCCGATCTTGCACTAGCCGGCGGAGATTTCTCCGGTGGGAGACTCCCTGAGCAGAAAAAGCAAGAGGTTTGTTTTCGGGTACTGCAGGCCAAACACACCTAACCCAAGAGTTGCCGCGACGGTAAGTTGTAGACGTCCGTGCCGCGCATCACATTCCATGCGCTATCTCACCTTACCTAGTTGAGGTGTTAGTGTGAGAAGACAGTCTGCTTAGCAAATCGTCCCCCTCCCGGGATGGGTCTCCTTCACCGAACTCACCGAGGTCTGACGTGATTGGGCAGTGGGATTTCAACACACATTTTCACCGCGGATTTCGGATGAGATGAGGTGAACGACCACTCATTCACTTCGCGATCCATTTTCTCTGTATACACCCTCCCACACGGAACATTTGCTTGCTTCTCATTTCTGCATCTTCACAATCCACAATTATCTCACACAAAATAATGGTGCGTCGTCTCGGTGAAGAAGGGAAAAAAAGATAAAAAAGCCCTAGACTGACACACCGAGGTGACTCAGGTCCACGCCGACGCATCCAACTTCGCCAACGGCGTCACCAAGGAGGAGGCCTACGAGCAGGTCCTCCTCCAGGCGGAAGGTCTGTTCTACGAGCAAAGAAACTGGGTACGTTCGTTTCCTCCTTCCATCTCCAAATGCTTTCTCCCTTGCAACCACGGACTAACGCTTTGATAAAGGTCTGGTACGTCAAGCTGCCCAAAATCTCACCATACTCAGTAACATCTTAACTCACCTAACCAAACACAGCAACCTCTCCAACACGGCCTCCCTCCTCTGGCACGCCTACCACTCCCTCCCGGCGCCCTCCACCTCCGTCAACTGGGTCGGCTTCTACGTCCTCGACCCCAAGGCGCCCGCCTCCAAGCCCGCGCTCATCCTCGGGCCCTTCCAGGGCAAGGTGGCCTGCCAGACGATTCCCTTCGGCCGCGGCGTCTGCGGCGCCGCCGCCGCGACCCTGCAGACGCAGCTCGTGCCCGACGTCGACGCGTTCCCGGGCCACATCGCCTGCGACGGGGATAGCAAGAGCGAGATCGTCGTGCCCGTCGTCGTGGACGGGAAGTTGGTCGCCATCATCGACGTGGACTGCGCGCTGGCGGACGGCTTCGACGAGGTGGACCGCGTCTGGCTGGAGAAGCTGGCTGCGCTGCTGGCGGCGAGCAGTGACTGGTGAGAGGAGTGAGGTGGCATGAAGTGTGCATGGCGTCGTGGGATGAGAGAGTCACAAGAAGGGGGTGAGGTGTTCGAGTTTTTTTTATGTCAGGGCAAGGGAAAAGTTTTCAACAGTTCGGCGATTTCGGGGTCATTTCATCAATGACGGTTTTGATATCATTATAGACGGGACACGTTCGGGAATAGAGCCTAGGCTAGGGGGTCTCAGGCGACGAGAAGAGACAGTTGATTCAATAAAATTTTCATTGAACGCGCCCGGAGTCAACCTCCGCCACAAACTAAACTTTTTTATAGAGTATTTGGCGACATCTTTGTTTTCAATCTACCAAACAAATCTATTGAGATCTCCGACCAAAGTCCGTAATTGGCCACTTAAAAGCGTTGCCTCCCCTAAACCATTCTATACCGAACCCAGCCTCATGATACGACCGTTTTCCCTTCTTTTTCATCCGTTACTTCATCAAAAGAGGACGACAACTCTTACTCCAGAGCCTTCTTGGCAAAGTTGGGCAGGATGAAGGCGGCCTTGTGGATGTCGGCGTTGTAGTACTTGCATAGCTTCTCCTCCTCCTCGGGCGACCACTTGCGGATGGGCTCCTTGACGTTGCGGTTGGCGTCCTTGGTGCAGACCATGAAGCCGATCTGGCCGGAGGGGTAGGTGGGGATGGTGGTGTAGGCGTACTCGGCGACGGGGAAGATCTCCTTGCAGTCCTTCTTGAGCTTGGTGATGAGGGACAGGTGAAGCCACTGGTTCTCGGCTGTGCGGGTTGTTAGCTAGTCCCGTTCTTGGTACACGGATGGGCGGGGGATTTGGTTTAGTTCAGAGCACCGCGCTAGAGAGACAGAGAAGTTGATTCCGTCGGAAAGTAGAGTCTCGCAACTCACGACTTAGCAAAAGACAATGACAAAGGAGAGACCCTCATGGTAGAGAGAAAATTAAAGAAAAAGCGTATCCAGGTTTCAGGCAACCCAGATCTCGCCAGCGGCCACTGGGCGCGCTGGGGGAATTTCTTGGGATGAATCGAGGACAGGCCAAAGAAAGAAGAAGCAGGCAAGTTGAGTGCCTGGTGCTGTTTCCTAAAACCGAGTACTTCCTTGATTCTCCTCGTATTTTTCTGAACAAATGGGAACGTACAACCTTGGGTAGTAATGACACCGCCCTCACGCAGAGCGTCGTGGAGGAGCTGGAAGTAGGGCTTCTGGAAGAGGGACTCGGCGGGGCCCTCAGGGTCGGAGGAGTCGGTGATGATGACGTCGAAGGTGTTCTTGTACTCCTCGAGGAACTTGAAGCCGTCGCCGACGTGGGTCTTGGACTTGGGGTGGTCAAAGCCGACGGCCATGCCGGGGAGGAACTGCTTGGAGAGGCGGATGACGGCCTACGAGGGGCTCCGTGTTAGTGGGGCCGAGCCGGCGCGCGGGCGTGCGCGGGGATGACCGAGATGAAGCTCACCTCGTCAATGTCGCAGAGGATGGCCTCCTCGACGGTGTCGTGCTTGACGACCTCACGGAGGACACCGCCGTCACCGCCACCAATAACAAGAACCTTCTTGGGGTTGGGGTGAGAGTTCATGGCCAGGTGAGTGATCATCTCCTGGTACGAGAACTCATCACGCTCGGTGCACTGGATGACGTTGTCGAGAACCAGGACCATGCCGTGGTCGGTGGACTCGAAGATGAGAACATCCTGGTACTTGGACTTCTCGTGGTGGATGACCTTCTTGACCTTGAGGGTCATGGCCTGGCCTGGGGGAAATCATCAACACGCGAAAAGAAGCCGACGATGCTCGAGTAAGTCGACTTACCAGGCCACATGTCCGAGATCTCACGGAACCAGCCATCTGTGTAATTTTGCAGTGTGATTAGCAAAGCGGTCCCGACTCATTTGGTTTGTCGTGATGAATGAGTCGCCGTGATTGTTTTCCCAGAGGTCTGAGCTTGCCGAAATGTCCACTGCTTCTGGCCGCCCACTGCCGATCCTCCGAAAGTGCCGTCGCCGGAGGAATTGGGAACCGATGTGGCAGAGGCCCAGATGTCACCTCACTAAGAGGTTATACGACAGTCGATCAGCATCGATGGATGATGTTTCTCCTGAGCAATTGCTTAACCGAGAGTGGCATCAAGGGTAGCGCATGTGCGCTCAGACGGTGGAGGAGGCAGGCCTGGTGAAAGGCTCGTTTGCACGCCCGGGACCGGAAAGACAAGCCACCCGTCAATAGTCGCGCGGGAGGTTGTTGAGACTTGGGAAAAAATCGACAGGTCGACCGGGTAGATGGTGACTGGGCCGAAAAGCGCGTTCCATCAACGAGCCAACGGGTGGAACGAATGAGGCTCCCGCGCAGCCAACAACCCCATCGGAAATGTTTCCGGCTGCCTGTCACGATGATAAAGGAGGCGAAGGTCGGGGAGATCACAACATCGGTCTGCTGGGGCCCCTCGATGGTTGAGAGACGAGCAAAACTCGAAAGGGCCTGGGCTCCGGCTCAAGCTCGGTAAGGGGAACGCAGGCGGCGGCAGTGGTAGCGGCGGCGGCGGCGGCAGCGGCAGCGGCAGCAGAAGACACTGATGACAGACGACCGATGATGACAAGAGATAGAGGGAGGGCTCAGGAGGAATGGTGGACCGTACGTACCTTGGATGGTAGGATGGGTAATTTCGCTCATTTTCGCAAAGGACGGGGGTTTTGCAGGGCTACTGTGTAGATATCGACAAGTCAACGACGGGAGCAAACGTCTTTGTTGCAGGCGGAAGCTAGGTATTATATGGCGGAAGGGGAGAGCCAGGACGGGCAGTGGTTCTTACGGGGTCGAGTATGTATGTGTATGTACGTGTGTTTTCGTTTTTTCCCTTCCTCGTCCTGGTATCGGGCTGAAAATGTGCGTTGACGTCGAGAGGGGACTCTTTTTTTTTCTTCTTTTTTTTTTTTTTTTTCTCTTTCTTGCTCCCCCGCCGTTGTACCAGTGCGGTGCGCCAATCCAAGCCAATCGAGGAGCGGCAGCGGTAGCGGTGCGGTCCAGAGCGGCGTCCAGGTGGTGCGGTGCGGTACGGTGCGGGCAGGGCGACAGCGAAAATCAGGAAGAAAATTTTTGTGGCTCCGGGGTGGCCTCGTTTTGAGATTTGGGACCCAGAATTAGACTCAGGCAAGGCCAATGACTGGCCAGCCCGTGGTTGGGGATCCCCTCTTTGGCAGCTTCTTTCCTCCTCGTTGCGGTCATCAGTGCGCTGTTTCCTGGTAACCTGCCGCCGCTTGCTGCCAGGCGGCGACGACGCCGTGTCGTGTTTGCCCTATCCAACTTGTGACGAGTCCTTTTTCACGATGCCCAGCTAAGGTAAGGCACGGATCCGTAAGGTCCATATCGCGTCGGGTATCATGTTACTTCCACGACCGTGCCTACCTTGTTGCGGTCTATACTTGCGACAACTTACTTGACCTTATTTCGCACTCCTTGCCCGCCTTAACAAGTTAAGATAGGCAGCTTCGTCAATATGGGTCAAATGCGCTCGCTAGAGTCGCTACTAGCCACTGACACCTGTCATGTAGGATCGCAACTAGGTAAGGCAGGGACGAATAACCGATGCCCGTCAACGGATATCCCGTACGTACGTCAGTGTTCGTACCCTATGTCGCATTGGAAGAAGATCCGTCTTTTCTCCATCGCTCGCTACCTTTCCCCCGGGCCATGTTATGTCTGCACCCGAGATGCGAGAGGTATTCATCCGCAGCAATAACCAGGTAAACCGTCTGTGGTTGTGGTCGAAACTTGGGCAAAGTCCTGCTGCACAAACCCCAACGTAAGGCAACGCAGGGAGAGCTGTTTCTGAAGAAAACGTGGCGAGCTGGGATCACCAAGCCAAAAACTCTGTTTTTTCTTCTTCTTCTTCGTCTTCTTGCTTTGCCGCCGTTTCTTCACGTCAATTCCCGCTCCACAGGAAAAACGAGGCGCCCCCACTCCCTCACCGGCAATCAACGGGCGTACCTTTTCTCTCCTGTCTCTGTTGTGAGGGGGAAGGAAGATCGTCGTCCCCCCCTCCCCGCCATCAGATGTGACAGCCTATTTGGTTTGACAACCCGGGGGAGACGAGACGAGAAGAGACCAGACAAAACGAAAGCGACCAGTGTCGGTCTAGCTTGCTCACAGGCTTACGAAGTCCTTCGGATACTGCGGACTCATACGCCTGCCGACGAAACCTGCCTGGCTTTTGCGGAATGCTCCTCAGCAGTGCAAATGCCTTCACTGGGGTTGTGAGTCTCCAATGCCCCTCCCTCTCGGGTTGAGCGCTGCCATGTGAGAACCCAGACACTCTGCGTCATTCGCCCGGCAGGAGAACCGTCAATGCTCCGGGAATGGGGCCACAAAGCTGCTTGTCTTGCTCTCGTGCAGCCGACTGAGACAAGGCGAGGGCCGGAGACTACCGGCCGAGCCCTTCCGCCGTGCCAAACTGAGGCCCGACATCATGCATGGCCATCACCCCTGCCACCTCGCCCATTTTTCTTTGTGCCAGTTGCCTTTGCTACCCACAACCGGAGTGCTGCCGCCGCCCCTCCGCGGCTGCACCAGGTCCAACGTAGCAGCAGCATGCAAGACATGCCAATCCTTCAACATCCACCGTCCTCGGCCGACCGCACCGCACCGCACCGCACCGCGACCTTGTCGCGTGCGCCAGAATCAACCCAAAGTCAGAGGACCAAACTCTCTCGTCCCGACTCCCGCCCTTCATTTTTGCCTCGCGACCCGATCGTCTTGTTGCAGTCGGCTCCCTTCGCTTAGCCCAATCTCTCACAGCCAAACACTCCTTCTACTTGCTCCAAGACGCGTCAGATCTGTTGCGACGCTTAACCTTCATCGCTTAACCTGTCTGAATACTTCCGACGGCCAAATACAACGCCTTTGCGGTTCACAGACGGGATGATCGGTAATGGCACCCCAAATCTCGCCTGTTTCCGTCTCCAAATCTGACCAGAGTTGCTTTGCTACTGCATGAACTGAAATGCTGCCCGGCAGGGCCTTCACCAGAACAGACCTGGAAGCAGAGCTATTGAACCTCTGCTAGGCCCGCTTGATGCCCTGCCTAAGTCGCTCGTCCACGGTCGCCGATGCGATGCCATGTGCTGATGTGAAAACCTTGAACCTATCTGGATGGACAACTCCATGCGCTGCTGGGCAGGAGTCCATGCAGTAGGTTGAGTGCCAGATTCCGAGAGTCTACCGTGCCGCACCACCAAAGACTGCCCTGAAGTCTGCGCGTGTTTCTTTCTTCACGCTTATGGGCGTCGGGGGAGGCTCTGCCCCGCCCGGCCATGCCATCCCGCGATTTCCGTCACTCATCATACCACTCCTCCGGATCTAGGCCTGACATTAGACGAAGCTGAAGGCCATTTTCACTGTTTGGCATACCACCGGCATTCTCAGCTGCTCCGCTCGACTGGGTCCTTTGTTGGTTTCCAGTGGATGTCTCTGACGGCCTGGGCTGCAGAGACAATTATTCAACCGTTTTTGTTGAAGAACATGAGCCGCTTCCGGCCGATTACACGCAATGGTGATGTTCTTTCTTCAGCAGAGCCGCCCTAACCAGTGCCATGGGCCCATTGCATTAGTAATCTTACGGATTCATAGGTCGGATTGGTAGCCGTACCTATGCTTCTTTGAAAGCTCAGGAGGCTTGATAACCCGTTTTGGGTGATTGCATTACATCGGAACACCACGAATCGTGAGGTTCGATTGTCCTTCCCAGCTGATCGGGGTCCGGCCATACGGTCCGAGCGGATCCAAAGCTTCTAACACAACGCCCGGTCTCGAATGCCCAAGATCGAATGTCCACAATCACGGCCGCCGTTGAGTTGAGGCTCGGGCACGGGCGGTTGCTAGGAAAAAAAGAAAAAAGTCCCCGACTGGTGGTGGTGACCCAGGGCGCACCCTCCATCTCAGGCTGATTCTACTGGCTCTTTCAAAGGTCGATGCTGGCGCGTTGCTGCGAGGCGTCTCGGACGAGCTGTCATGGTGCTGGAAACGTGCGTCGATCTGGGTCGTCGATGACCGCCGCCCGCGGATCCTCGACAGAATGCCACGAGTTGTGCAATCCGTCCACAAACGGGTCCCCTGTCGACAGAGGCAAGCCACGACTCTCATCCCTGCCGGAAGCCTGGGACCATTCCTCAATGGCCAAGACGGTATGGGGTGACCCCGGCGCGGCCTGGCGTTCGTTTCTGCGGGACTCATCCGCAGATGCTGCAGGTGCCCCTTGAAGGCCCGCTAAATCAGCATTTATTTTCCTCTGCACGATGCTGATCTGAATGAACGTTGGGAGGCGGCCGTCCAGCAACAGAGTCGTGCTTCGATGTCGCCGTTGCAATTGCATGAATCAGGGGCGACATGGCTCCCCGAGAGCGGACGCGTTCGGCCAGGGGGACCGCTGGTCGAAACGGGACCAGCATCATGGTTTTGCATTGCATATGGGATGGATGTCTTTTTTTGCGCTGCTTCGCTCTGCAGCGGGCAAACAACGGAAAACGAAAGCGGAAACAACCTGACGAAGCTCTCGGGTTGGCGTAGGGCGGGAGTGGGAGCTTGATACCTGGTGGCTTCTTGGCGTTCAGGACTACGCTCGAAGCATCGAAAGAGCTGGCGTCGGGAGGCATGCACATCCGCAAGCGATTTTGGTGCAGGTCGAGGCGCGAAGCGTGGTTAGTGTAGAAGCTGTGGCCAGAAAAAGGGCACGAGGCGTTTCCGGCGTGCGGGCCCGATTGGGGTCGTGTGGCAGCGATCTTGTGTCACGCAGGGTCCATCGAAGTGGCTCCCGAGCAAGCTACAGGCGTACTGGCCAGTGGCAGAGGGACGTCGTCAGGCCTCCAGGCTGTTGCAGCAGCAGCAGCAGCAGCAGTAGTAGGCAGGTACTTTGGTTGTCATTGTTGACTTTGTAGAGCTGCGTTGAGGCGTCGTGGACAGACTGGCCGACGAACGTTGGATGGGACGGAGAAGCCGGGGAGGACACTGGCGGCGGGAGCGGTGTCGTGTCGGCGGAAGGTTTTTAGTCTTTTGAGTTTGAAGCATATCGAGGTAGGTTGAAGTGTTTGAGACAGCGCCTCAAGGAGGATTGGACGAGATGGAAAGTGACTGAGTCGAGACTCGTGGCCAGCCAGACGTCGCAAGGAAGATTATGTGTGTATACGCCGTATGGGTGTTGTGTGTGTGTGTATGTGTGGTGTTTGGATCAAGTTTGCTTTTGCTTTTTCAGGCGGCTGAGCCTTGGTTGCTTGTTTGGCATGCTTTTTGCTGTGCCCCCATTCCACGCCGACGGTTCTCCATGTGGCATGGCAGTTTGCAGGTCGCAACCCTCTTGTTGGGACACTCAGACGCAGCATTGTGCATCCGGGAGGATGTGCGTCGAACGATTATGGGGGGCCACCTTCCGCAAAGCACGTTTCCAAGGCGGGAGCTGGCAAGCACCTCAGGCAACTTGTGAGGTATTGTCGGGACTTGATGCAATGTAGTTGGTAGCGAGGAGAGAGAGTTGCCCCTTTTTCCTCTCAGCAGAGGAGGAGAGTGCCAGATGCAGCAGGTAGGCGGCGCCATATGGCAGTGCAGTTGCCAGTGCTGCGTAGGCTGTAGGCTGTAGGTGCGTTGGCCAGGTTTGGCAGGGTCGCATTGATGTCTATCTGGAATGTTTGTCTTTGTTGGTTGGGCGTGTTGCGTTGGGTTGGATGACGCAGTCGGTTATTGGTACAGACAAGACACGGTCACGACCGACTTGCCATGCGACTGCGGCATTGGGCTGTAATATGTCGGTAGAGCTGTTGAAACAAAATGACGAGTCGACTCGGCTGGCGGTTTCTCTGAAGATCTGTCGATATGAGAGAGAAGCATATCTGCTGACCCCTCCGCGGGCTGTCTCAGTCAAAAGAGGAAAGCCATTGTTCTCTCACGAGAGAATAGCGCAGCAGCAGCATGAGGGAGCAAACATCAACAAGGCGGTCCCGCTGGGAGGGTGTGGTGCTGCGATAGACGGTAGGCGGCCGGTGGCGATGGTGGTGGTCGCTGGTGGTCGCTGGTGGTGGTGAGGATGACGGGGAACTGGAGGTGGCTTGCTTGCTAATGCAAGTGCAAGGAAGTCGCAGGGAAACTTTGGAGTACACGGATGCAAGTAGCTGCCAAGTCCTTCCCAGCGCATTTCTGCGGCATGCGCAGGCAAGGGTCGCACAACGAATCAGGCAGCGGGTACAGGGCAGGTACGCCAGGGGCCGCCCCACTGCCGTGCCGTCCACAAGCTCTGGGGCAGCGGGCAGGTCGACGACCCTGAGCACGTACCGCACCCAAGGTACCACCGGCTCCCCGGTCCAGAGGTTCCTCATGTTCCTGTTCGCCCGCCCGCACACAGCAGCGCAGTGTTCCATCGAAGCCTCTGAAGGTGCAGGTGGACCTGGGAGAAAGGCGAGGTGCCATCCGCCAGTGTCCACCTGTTGGGCCTTTCCAATGTCCACTGCGGTGGGCTTCCACTCAGCATCCCCAATGCCCATCCAGCGTCTCCGCCGTGGTCGCGTTCGATGGATTGAAATGTCCGTGTTTTGCAGCGGCGAAATTGTGCTTCTTGTGTTGTTTCTGCCGTTGATAACTTGGAACCCGGGATGGCCATGGAATCTATTGTGAAGTATGGAAACAAAGTACCTTGAACGCGACATGTCTGTACCCTGTACCCAGGAGCCAAGCTGAAGGGTACAGCCAGACCAGCAACAGCTACCTTCCATAACCTCCCCGACCTATGCTTGGGCACCTGGACGCAGAGCAGCAGCAGGTCCTTGTTTGCTTCCATTGCTCTCTGTGTCTCTCTCTCCCGACTCCCGTCTGCCCCAGTCTTCATGGGCTGGACTGGACGTGGACTGAGCTGCACTGATGAATGATGGATGGACCACCATGACCATGAACCGTGTACCATAATCCTTACTCTTTTTTTCTCCATGTATTTTTTTATTTTATTTCGCAGACACTTTATCCAATCTGGAGGCCCAGTACGTATCGCAAGGTATCCGCCGAGGTGCATTTTCCCTCGTGCCTACCTATCCTGTCCTGTCCTGTCCTGTCCTGTCCAGTGCTTGCTTCGTGCGTCCTCACATCTCTTCTCCCATCATCTCCCGGTCCTCTCTCTCACACTTCCTCCTCCTCTACCTCTACCTCTCTACCTCTCTCTCTCTCTCAAACTTCCCCGGTCTGCCAATTCGAGCTGGACATCCCGTCTCATCTCGTCCTTTCCGTCTGTCCTTCTTGCCAAACCAACCTTACCCACCTTACATTGCCTTGCCATTACCTGGCTCCAGTCCTCCTCGCCTCATCGCTACTTTGCCCGTCTTCCTTTCTCTCACTCGCCCACGCTAGCACTTTTAGTCTTTCCCCTGACACGCCATTGGCCTCGCCCCCGGGCAGCACACAGAACAGAAACAGAAGCAAGTCGAGCTGCTGGGCTCTTCTGCTGCAGGATTAACATTAGCCAACCCGCAGCCCACAGGGCGTCCACTACGAACGCCCCCAAGGTTTTTAGCGCATTTTACTAAACTGGCCGTGGCACTCCTAAAACCGACAAAAGCTTCTTCGCCCGCCCATTTCCTCAACCCCCGACGTTCCTTACTCTACGCCAGTCAAACCACCTTGGATTCAACCTCATCCAGGTGACTGACCGCTTCCGCAGCACCACCACACACCTACACACCTGACAACACACACACAGCCTCTTCTTGCAAGTCGAGTCGGCTTCAGTCCTTTGCTTCTCGAGTGCTCCCTGTCCCTGTCCCTGGCCTGCTCTGCTTTGCTTTCTCTTGGCTTTGCTTCTCCTCGTCTGATCTGCCTGACATCCAACGCCCTCGGACAACAAAAAAGACTACTCTTCTCCGACGCGAACAACCCCCCAACCGTCCTTCTTAGACTGCCCGCCTGCAGTCTTTTTTTCCTCCGTCGCTTTCGCCTTCGCCATCGAGAATCACCTCACAATCCCTGAGGCCCGCCACACCCGGTCTGCGAATTGATCGACCTTTTCTTCTGCACTAGAGGGCCGGCATTCTTTCTACCTCCCGTTTGCGCTAATTCTCTTTCTCTTATTTTCCAATCACCGCCAAAATTGAGTCGAATTGGTACAACATGTGTTTCGGGGGCCGATCGAAGGATGATGGCGGCGCTGCCCGCTCGCGCGACCTGGACCGCTTGATCCGCCAGGATGAAAAGAAAATGTCGAAAGAAGTGAAGCTTCTGTTGCTGGGTACGCTGTCGCAACAACAGCCAACATTGTCGTATCTGCAATCTACTAACCCCTTTGCGATTCCCAGGTGCCGGAGAATCTGGAAAGTCGACCGTGCTTAAGCAGATGAAATTGATATACGCCCAAGGTTTCAGCAAGAACGAGAAGCTCGAGTGGAAGCCTGTTGTTTTCAACAACATTGTACAATCCTTCCGCCTGATCCAAGACGCCATGGCCGAGATGCACATCGAGTTCAGCAACCCAGAAAACGAGGCAAGCATAACCCGAATACGCCAATTGCGCGCTGTCGCATCCGAAATGCGGCGCTGTCGCATGTGAAAGAAGAACGAGTAGACTAACACGCAATGTCTCTGACAGAAACACATGGCGCACATCCTGGTGGAACACGAGATCAACGCTTCAGATCCCCTACCGCGCGATTACCTGCAGCCCATCAAGGAGCTTTGGACTGACGGCGGCGTCAAGCAAGCCATCGCAAAGGGCAACGAGTTCGCCCTTCACGACAACTTGGCATAGTAGGTCACCTTTGCGGTATGCGACAACCTTGGAACCTGCTGCTGACCCCGTCGAAGCTTCTGTGACGATTTGGACCGTATCTGGAGCGATGCCTACGTACCGACGGACCAGGACTTGCTGCGCTCGAGGTTGAGGACTACGGGTATCACGGAAACGGTTTTCGACTTGGGCCAGCTGACCTACCGCATGTTCGATGTTGGTGGCCAGCGCTCAGAACGAAAGAAGTGGATCCACTGCTTCGAGAATGTCAACTGTCTGCTCTTCCTCGTCGCCATTTCTGGATATGACCAGTGCTTGGTCGAAGACAAGGACGGCGTAGGTGTGCCCCGATTTGGTCGTCAACTATCGTTGCTAACTTGCACTGCTAGAACCAAATGAACGAGGCGCTCATGTTGTGGGAGTCAATTGCCAACTCGCATTGGTTCACCAAGTCTGCCCTGATTCTGTTCCTCAACAAGATGGATCTCTTCAAGGAGAAGCTGCCCACCAACCCCATCACATCACACGGCTTCACCGACTACCACGGACCCGCCGACGATTGGAAGGCTGCCAGCAAGTACTTTTTGGACAAGTTCCGCGCCCTGAACCGAAACACCGAGAAGGAGATCTACGGCCATTTCACGAACGCGACCGACACAAATTTGCTCAAGATTACTATGGGCTCAGTGCAGGACATGATCATACAGCGCAACCTCAAGCAGCTGATACTATAAGGCCGGATCTGCGATAATATTGCGCCACTCGTTGGCTTCCGTCTTTATCACCATACCCAAATGGCATCTACCAAACATGCCGACCCTAATCGATACCCGCGGCCTCCAAGGTCCATAACCCGCCCCTTGCGGCGCCATCCATTCAGAACATTCGGCGTCGTCACCCGATCCACTGCGAGCGTTCAGCCCAGCCACAGCGTCGCAAGCTCTGAGCGAGTTTGATTCAGACTCGGAGAGCACCGAATTGGATGTATATTACTTCCGCTTCCTTTGTGTCTATTTTCTGGTTATCTATTGTCCATATGCAGGCGTTATTTACCGAACGGAGTCTTGCAAAACGCGGCAGGTAATCATGCAGCTTTGTTTTTGCATATTATTGCCAGTATGCGACAGCCTGACAGCGCGCAACCAAGGCCGGCAGAGAGCAGTGGGTAGGTCGTGGCCCCTGCTTCGAGGTTCAACGGCGGGTATGGCGTGGGGGAAAGACGGAGCAGGTTGCGAAGGGTGGTTCACATGAGACGAAACGAAAGCATGGGAGAGGCCGAGCTGATTCTGTTTTGCGTGCGATGGATTGATACCTAATGCCCTGTTTCAAGCTTTGTCCTCATGTTTGGAACAACAAGAAAAAGACGAGATGTGTGTGGACTGTAGTGCCAAGGGTGGGAATGGCACGACTGCGAGGCAGGCAGGCATCTAAAGTCGAAAGGAAAATTGGACAAAACATGTTAAAAAAGCATTTACACACCAGATGTCCGGACTACAACAGAGTCTCCTTCGCAGAGTGTGCCATGGCGTGTCTCATGCATTGTGGCTTTGCATTGACACCATCCCTTCTGGCTAACCTTCAGATCTTAAATTTTCCCGCGATCCGGTCAGATGGGACCAGCCGCGTCTTCAATTAGGTATCCGCGAAGGCGGAGCTGCGCCGGCGGTCGGTCCCCGACGTTGACGGAGGCATCTGTGCAAGGGAAGCTGTCATAGTTTCGGGTACCGTCTATCCTAGTATATAAGCTTACAAGACCCGTTTCATGGGGCATCCAACGGACGAACATGATGAGTTGCCGTGAGAGGCGGCTGTGGGGGACAGATAATTCCTCGGCACGGTGTGCCGAAGGTGGTCACTGGCCAGTTGCCCAGATGGGGATGTGCTGGACATGTTCGGCTCCCTGCCGTCAGGTGAATCGTCGCATGAAGGTGGCTGTGTGTCGTTGTGCGTTGTGGGGGACGATGAAGGTGTCACATCCCAACGGTCATGACCAGACGAGGATAAATATAGCGAGATGAGTTATGGAAATAAAAATCTGGTGGTGGCTGTCGCGTGACCCCCCATTGCAAACGCTTTGACAGTCCCATTCATCAAGCAATCCATTTCGAGAAGTATCTGGTGGTGAGCGGCATCATTGAAGTGATGATTTGTAAAGTGGCACAATGGGTAGGAAGGCGCGTGATGGCGATTGGAATCCGGGCTGAGCCATGCCGGCAACATGGAAATGGACAGGGGCAATAACAGTTCAATACCAACAACGTATGCAGCCATCATCATCTCTGTTGGTTCGGACTTGGACATGTAGTCTGCGCCCTATGTCGCATCCCGCCGCAGGAATGCTCTGGAGCGTCGGCCGGGACTGGAAAAGGCCGATTCATCGGAGCCGCCCCGATCACATCATTTGCCGACACTTCGGACAATTGTCCGACCAATCCGCACTGTAGTGGCGCTCGTCGGATTACAAGCCACCGACAGTGCTCGCACAGTCTTCCAACGGCCCGGCAGCAGGGATGAGCTCCGATGCCGTACCGCACCGAAGCTACCCCGCCGTTATCGCCCCGCAATGTCGTCGCCTCCAACCGCCCCCCACCATCACTCCGTCCCCTCCTAACGACAACCGGGCCATACACGCACTCTCTTTAAACAACAATGCGCCTCGCCCTCCGAACCCTCCACCACCTCGCATCGTCCGCCTTCAAGCCGTCCTCCCAGCGCCTCGTCCCGTTCCGCACCATGGCCACCTCCGCATCCCCGGTGCTCAAGCAGCCCGTCAAGCTCGCCTGCATCCAGCTCGCCTCCGGCGCCGACAAGACGGCCAACCTCGCCAACGCGCGGTCCAAGGTCCTCGAGGCCGCCAACGCCGGCGCCAAAATCGTCGTGCTGCCCGAGTGCTTCAACTCGCCCTACGGCTGCGACTACTTCCCCAAGTACGCCGAAACGCTGCTGCCCTCGCCGCCGACCAAGGAGCAGTCCCCGAGCTTCCACGCCCTCGCGGCCATCGCCTCCGAGAGCGGCGCCTACCTCATCGGCGGCTCGATCCCGGAGCTCGACACCAAAACGGGCAAGTTCTACAACACGAGCCTCATCTTCTCGCCCAAGGGCGAGCTGCTCGCGAGCCACCGCAAGGTGCACCTCTTCGACATCGACATCCCGGGCAAGATCACCTTCCGCGAGTCCGAGGTGCTCAGCCCCGGCGACAGCGTGACGGTCGTCGACCTGCCCGAGTACGGCAAGATCTCGGTCGCCATCTGCTACGACATCCGCTTCCCGGAGCTGGCCATGATCGCGGCGCGCAAGGGGTGCTTCGCGCTCGTGTACCCGGGCGCGTTCAACCTGACGACGGGCCCGATGCACTGGCGCCTGCTGGGCCAGGGGCGCGCGGTGGACAACCAGATTTATGTGGCCATGTGCAGCCCTGCGCGCGACATGGACGCGACGTACCACGCGTGGGGGCACAGTCTCATCATCGATCCGATGGCGAATGTGCTGACGGAGGCTGAGGAGGGGGAGACGACTGTTGCGTGGGAGCTGGACGGCACGAAGATCGAGGAGGCGAGGAGGAACATTCCTGTTAATACGCAGAGGAGGTTTGATGTCTATCCGGATGTAAGTTCGGCGAAAGTGGACGGCAAGCCATGAGGATAGATCTACTGAGAAGCGCGCATCGTGAGGGGAGCTTCATTTGTACACCATTGTAGCCTGATGCATGGGCAAGAATAGAGTAATAAAGAAGGCGACGGCCTCCCGGGTTTGCGTCTAGCTGATTGATTTGACAAGACTTTGAAAGAAATTAGTCAGTATGAGTGGTAAGGCATAAACGTCTGCGACCATCGATCAAGGTTATTGCCATGCCCACGTATCAAATCATGCATTGGTTGCCTTGATTATCTGACAACGAACCCATACGGTGGTCAGAATGGCCACTTCTGAGACATGGCCTTTTCCCTCACTTTGTACTCTCGTGGCAATAAGAAAGAAAACTATTCGTATCGTAGAGAATCAACACTTAAGATTCGAGATTGTTTCCAAACATTTCTATGATTGTCTTAGCTACCTATTCTCAACGACCTTGATGTTGAGTACGTCTTATTGGGAGACTCTTTCCTCTGACGATTGAGTGCCCCTTCACCCAACTTCTTGTTTAGCTGCGCTCTTGAGGTCTGCCTCACGATAATATGCCGTGAGATGTGCAAGCTGAGGTCGGATGGTGTGATGTGATTGGATGCTATTGCATATAGCTGTGGTAGCCATCATTGGCTGCAATCAATGAAGTCTGCCTGATTGACATGCCGGGCGCAAGCTGGGCTGGGTTTGTGGCTGTTCAACGACGCTATTATTAGGTACCATTGCATATTGCTCTAATTATCATCACCAACCATACTCATTCGTCCCATTAGCTTACAACACTTATATCTTGCTGCAAATCGCTTTGACAAAGAGATAAAACTTGAATGCAAATGTAATAGCGCCCATTCAATTTAGCGCGAGCCTGCACTTATTGGCGATCTCAGCTCCACGGCCTCGCCAATGGATATGCCAGGCAGAATGCTGCCCCGATATTGTCACTCTAAGTTACCATCTACCTCACATACACAACTTATTGAACTATTTCAGGCATCTGATCCATCATATGATCTGCGTTGTCGGATTCACGTTGTCAAACAAGCCCGGGCGAAAGCGACATACCATGCTATCTCTTACACTTGGGGATGTCCGGACTTCACATGCAATCTCGTCATTGTTGACGATATCTTGGACAATCAGGGCTCAACCCAGTGCCAGTACACTCCTGGCCGAGTTCCCATCACCCGAAGTCTTGACGGAGCCCTTCGACGCTTCAGGGACTACTCCAGCGCTGCCCAAACTCGGTGTCTCTGGGCAGACGCTGTCTGTATCGACCAGGACAACCCGAAAGAAAAAGCGCATCACATACCATTGATGACGTCAATCTATCTAGACGCCATCGGAGTACTCGTCTGGTTAGGGGGCAATGTGGGACGCCAAATATCTCTGTATGATTCCAACTTTTTAGATCACCCCTGGTTCCGCCGACGTTGGGTTATTCAAGAGGTCGTGCTCAATAAAACCATCATTGTAGTCTCCGAAAATGCGACGCGGAGCTTTTATGAGCTGTGCGAAGTGACCTACGACATATATCGGAACAGATCAGGCCGCGTTCCGACCATTCTCGCAATTCGCGCCGCCTCAGCCTGGCAAATACATTTGATGCGCTCTGCGCTTCACGATAAGTACAGTGCGGAAGGCCAGACAGTCGATTATAACATCTGCAAACTTATGCGATCTTTCGATCAATATGACTGTGCGGACCCGAGAGACAAGGTGTTTACACTCGCATCCCTGGCCAGGGATGTAGACACTCGAGAGGTGGACTTGGCTACTTTTCGACAGGCTTTCGACGGTACAGCCCATGTGGGCGCCCTGGTTCACCGATTCCGTCGACCACAGATTATGGTAATTTACGAGGAGGGAACCACCGTCGAAAATATCTATACTATGTTTGGTCGTAGTATCGGGGAAGCAGGAAACCTACCATGGGTGCTTGGAGAGGCGTCTGCTCGCCTTGACTCTCCCTGCGCCGTTCTTCAAATAAAACAGGATGTGGTGCCTTCCTGGATCCCCGACTGGAGAATTCACAGTCAGCGGCCCAGCTTCTGGACGTACGGGTACGATGTTCGATACTTCCTTCGTTCCCATCCGGTTATGACACTGGGGACGTGGACTGGCAATGACACGGATCAGCCTACGTTCAACATCACGCTGTCTCATAAACAATCTCAAAACACCACGCAGCGGGTTTTCCGCATACAATTGCCTCTGACCCGCATCACTCAAGATTCTGACCGTGCCAGGAAAGACGACTGCCGAAGCATTGCACCTCTCAAGGTTACATGGCGAAGCGAGACATTTCCTTCATCAGTCGAGTCCTGGCGCGAGGCTGCGACCTGCACCAAAAAGACATTCAACAGACTCTGGAAAATCGTCGAAGTACACGCGAAACACGTCGCATCGTCTTCAGCTATCAAATACTCCCCTGTGTCGCTTAGAAATGATTTTGCAGAGCGATTTGCCTACATTCTCATTGCCGGGGGTATGTTTATGGAAGGTGGTGAAATCGATCGAAGCTCAGCTATCCGCCTTTGCGAGTTTGCAGACACATTCTATGATTCTGGTACTTTCTGGGAGATACTTTCTCATGCAGTCGCTTGGAGGAAGAGGCGTCCATCTAGGTTCAAGGACATCGACTTACTCTACCACGGCAGCAACTCCTTCCATGAATTACACGCTGAGCAACAAACTTCAGACCTCGTGGCGCCCAAAGTAGCATTCCTGATCAAAATGTTTATACTGTCAGATATTGATTTTTCAACCCATGAAAACTGGAAACAACTTGTACGCACTATTGCATGGACTATGCAGGGTCGCTGTGTTTTTGCATGCGACGTGGAAAACAAGCCTCCCGACGCATCCCCCATGGATATCCTGGGGATTGGCTCAGACTTCCTTGACTTGAATGATAGGATCATGGCAATCCCATTTCATGTCACCGAATCAGAACTCAAACGCAAGCGTCCCCTTTCGTTATTGAATCTCTGGTCGAGGACATACCTTGTGCGTCCAATTTCAGGAGGCGTTGATGAGGAACTAGGCAACGATGCTTGTGCTCCAACTTTCCAATTGGTAGGAGATTGTTTCCTATCAACTGTCCGTTGGCTCTCACCGCAGCGGGGACTCATAACTCCTGAGTGGTTTACAATAGATAACGATAATGTGGGGGAAGCAGTATTGAAAGAGAAATATCGCAGTCATTTCTCCGAGGTTGTTAAGGACAGTGTGATCTACTTTAGTTAGGTGATAATTGCTATACATACAGCACCATATACCATCATCACCTGGGAATAATTCTACTGGGAGCCACGTTTCTTGCAGTGTTTATTATGGCCAGTGTAACATTGACTTTCTATCTGTACAGTCGACGAATAATAGGCAAGACATTCATCGTGGGCGATGACGGCCTACGAGGCTCCTGCCAATGCCCTTACATATCGAATTATTGAACAGATCCGCGTAAATCAGTTCATCCACACAAGCAATGTGAAGGCGGGCTTCTAGTTTCAGCTGGGGCTTACAGCAGTGATGTTAGCTATCGCGATCATTTTAAGAGATTTGTCAGGGCAAGCAAACTGGTCTGCCCCCACCAATCCCCAAACGACATCACTTCTACCCATTCCTAGCTGTGTCTTTGAAGCACTCATATCTTCAAACCATGCGGAACAGCACAACTCATCCTTTGAAGATTGTTCCATGGCCTCTCGGGATCGAAGTCAAGGCAATGCGCCCAAAGCCAAAATGGGTTGCAGAGAAGTCAGAACTTGGATTTCCGGGCATTTCAGACGTTTCCAGCCAACCTGAATTTGGGATTTGGAGTGAGAAGAGCCACCGAACCCAGTATCGTCTTATCCATATTCTCTATATATTACCAAGCCCCCGCAATTCTCCAATCGTCCGAACAACAATACTCTCCAGCATAATCATATTCTCCTGGCCTTGGAAATCGAGATAATCCTGATACTTGTCTGCGGGTGGATTCTCTCACCCGTCTAATTCAGACATCTTAGTCAACTTCTGTGAATCTTCGCACACGATTCGTCTGTCTACAGTTTCGTTGTGTATTCGAAGTATCCATGCAGCGTGGCCCTTGGTCGCTCCTGCCAGGAGGCCGCGGCGGGACTTCATCGTCGCAGATTGGGCTGCCGTTCTCCGAGCCCTGCAACTCTCCTTACTCAAAATTTGCCAACATTCAAGGAACTAAGTATATTGGGTCTGAACTCACTTCTCTTAAGGCGGCTCATAATCTCGCTGGATTGACGGCAACTCTACCCAATCTAAATATCCTGCGGTGAGCGAGACGAGCATCTGTTTCTTGCATACCATCCATGTTTGCTTTTGCGTGTTTGCGTGGAATGCTCTTTGAAGCGGGTCCTATATATTCTCCAAGCTTCCGTGGTCTCTCCTTTCAACGACAAAAGCAATGGTGAAGCTCTCTACCACATGAATTGGACATCTCCAAAAGAACCGACCCGTGAGAGCTGCAGGGATGTCTGGAAGCAAGCGGTCCTCAACTGATGAAGCATGGTCTCAACCTTCAAATCACTCTTTACATTGGGCTTTCTGTCATTATGTATGTATTGCACGTGTATAGACATACAGAGGCGCGGTTCACCTGCTCCGCAAATTGAAACCCGAAATACTTACGTATTAGAAAAGTATGCCAAGCCTTCTGGTAGACACTGAAACTTCCGACACCTTACGACTGTCTCTCGTCCCTAGTTCGTAGAATGCGGAAGCCACATGATATCCAACTTCGCATGCTCGACAATCTCCTATCTGCATATGCAAGGTCCTTTAAAGAAACGTGCGATCTCGTTGGTTATGCCAGATGCCTGCTCCCGAGAAGCTAAAAAGCCCTTGCATGAACACCATGCTGCCGAGTGGCGCGGGTGCTCCTCCGAATCCACCCACAATGAAAAAGTCCGACCCGAACCACAAATCGACTTTCTTTTCCGGGAAGACTACTTATAGGTACCCCTGGAGCTTGTCCCTGGTATTCTCATTGCCACCATCATCACCCTTTTAAACCTCGTCTCTCCTTTCCTGACGACCTCAGTAGTCTTACTCCCCAAGATCGTGCCATCGTCCTTATCTATAGGCCTCATTTTCAGCCATATCCCTCCGCACCAGGTCGCGCAAGTATTTTGACGAAGTGATACTAGCCTGTACATTCCTCGCCTCTTCCAGCCTATCAATCCTCCGCAGAACATCTTCCATCTCGATCTGGTACCGCAGGACATGACACGAAGCACTCTCCCTCCACGCATTATCCTGGGCCTCCAAGTACTCGGCGGCACGAATGGCCTCCTTTAGGCACTCCACCCCCGCCTCTGCATCTCCGAGCTTGACCGCCAGCTTGGATGCGATGTACTTAACCCAGGCATACCGCTCCAGCGATTTACTCTTCCACTGTTCCATAGGCCCCTCGTCCGCAGCATGTAGCCTGTCCAGGTGCCTGCCGCACAGCTCCCGGAAGCCGTCCCACTCAGCGTCCAGAAACGCCGTCGCCACGACCTGGTTGTGCTCCACGGTGATGACCTCGTCCGCCGCCGGCCCGAACTGCGTGATGGCGTCCGTAAGGACCCCGTTGTAGCACTCGATCGTGTGCCGGTGCGCGGGGCCTTGCTCGCCGCATCGCACGTCCACGCCGTCCCGCTGGTCGAGCTCGCTCTTCCGCCCGAGGACGTGCCCGTAGTAATTGAGGCAGTGTTCGTGCATCCGCCCGATGCCCCAGAAGAGCTCCTTCTCCGAGGCGCCCGCCATGATCTGCTGCATCAGCCTGGCCAGCCGCGTGATGGGCTCGCCCTCTCTCTTGTTGACGCAGAGCAGCCGGTAGAAGTGCACGAGGTAAGGGGACAGGATGTCGAAGCTGGGGATGAGGTAGGGCGCGTCCAGGACGACGGTGCGGAACATCTCGACGGGGTCGTGCGTGATCACGTCCTCCAGGATCAGGAAGGCGCGCCGCAGTACCGCCCCGCGCTGGCGGTTTAGAGTGGCAGGCAGCCGGTTGAAGAGCTCGAACATTTCCAGAAGGTGGATGGCCGGGGAGGGCAGAAAGTCGAACCGCAGATGGAGGTCCCACCCGGCATGGTTTCTGGAGCCGCCCTGGATCAGGTCATTGAGGTTGACGAATAGCTCTTGCGTCCGCCGGTCAGTCAGGTTCGCGTGCGCCATGGTCTTTACAAGGGCTAGAGGAGGGCGGCCGGTTCTCAAAAGGTGTTGTGCCGGGGTTCTGCTGCTGACGCCTCTTCGGGAGGGCCTCTTGCAAGTCTTCCCGGGAGGCATTTCTACGGGTTGGCCTTCATATTGGTCATTCCGGAGCCCCTGTGTGTTGTATTTCCTAAAATTCCATTTGAGAAACTGTCTCTTGAACATTCTCTCTCTGAGGATAGCCCAGGGTTATCAGCGAACTGGATCAGCCTTCAATTCGCATTGGGACTGGTGCTTACGTAGCAGAGAAGGAATGCTCTTCATACATGATTCGCCTGATCTCCTTCAACGGAAGATTCCTCTCGAGATACAGGTGCCGAATCCCTTCCTTCCTCTCCTCCCAATCTTCTTGCGACTGCGGATGCACAACATCATTCCTCGTCACAAGCACCAAAGGCCTCCCAGGATCAATTGCAGAGGCGGCACCCGCCGAATCAGCATCTGAATCCATCCCTGAGGAGCAAGTCTTGGTTTGCGGATCACACACGTGACGAGCCTGAGGCGCCATCGCGCATTAACGATGAATTCACATCGACCGATGTATCGAGAGTCGCGAGTTGCGCGCTTGGGGTTCTGGCGGGTCTCCTGGTGGGAAGTTAGGTTGGTAGCCGCCATGGGCCATGGCAGGGAAAATGCTACCCCGCTGAAGGCCCAACATGAATGTTCTCTTTCAGCCCTGTCAACGGCCGCGATGGATAGGGAATAGCCTGCCCGGGCTGTCCCTTTTAGTGTTCAATGCCAAGCCTGTCATTATTGAGTGCAGCAACCTTTTCGCGCTGCAACCTTCTTGCTGTGGTCTTCATTGGGCACAGTTCACACACATCAGTGTTGCCTGCCTCTGTGTTACCCCAGAAAACGTATGTCTAGACCACACTCTCCCTGCTAATGGTCTTCAGCCTTCTGGGTTATTGGCAACCGCCTCATAATGTACTTAATACATCAGATGTGGCGGTGTATTGAAGCGTGGATTGTTGCTAGCCCGCTTGAACACCACACGGCACTTGGTGAGGTAGCATTTGAAGAGGACCAACGGATGGTGGCTGGCAGCTTGTGCACTTCCTTCCAGTTCGAGCTTAGCAGGTAATTCTAGCGTGCGGCGAGTGTAATGAGGTGGCAGGCACCTTCTTACAGAAGATGAGAATGAGGTGGATTAACATCCGGGCCGCCTTCAAGAACATCAAGTGGTGTTTATGCATTTGAATCGCTGAGTATGATCGAGGAATAAGCATCACGACCTTCAGCGGCTGATGTTACTGCGCCAATGAAAGACAACGACGCCTAATGGGTTGGGGGTTCACGTGTCTGCGGGTCGCCAATGAACCCACAAAGTTCTCGAAAAGTTCCGGAGATTCAAGCCGCATGAGGTAGTGCTGACAGACCGCCGAGCCGGTCAACCATAAGGTTCCGGGAGCCGGTGCCAGCGCCGAGTGTTGCGGTCATGCCCCGTGGCTCCTGAGTCCGCCTCTCCGTATGACCCACATAGGCGCCGTGAGCTCCGTTTCAGCACTGCGACCCTCCAAACTGTGCTAAATATGCCCCTAACGGCCCACTGACATGCTACAAACCGAGGGTGATCCGCACGCACGGAGCGCCATCTGCAACTGCCAAGCACGATTGCCTCAGTCGCTTCGCGTGAGATCAGTGAGGAGGGGAAGTTTAACCTGGAGACGATGTGCCATTTTGTTTCTTGGCTGGTCCACGTAAGCTGCTGTTTCTTCCAAAGAGGAGAGGGATGACAAGATTGTGTAACTTGGTTGAGACTGGTGAGTGGAATGAAGCAACGGCTTAGGTGAGATTGTGGCTTCAGTGAGATTGTTTCTCCCCCACGTCCCGAAGGACGGTATATATATGATGGAAGGTTCAAGAAGACCTGCTTCTCAGACGATAACTCTCAAACCATCCAGCAAACCATAATCCAACTACCACCTTCTCCAAACAGACCGGCAACCACCTGTCAGTCAAACCGAACAATATCTACCAACATGTCAAACGTCAAGACGATCCCCACAAGCGAATACGACGCCGTCGTCAAGGTCGTCCAAGACTTCTACATTGGCGGCTGCGCCAAGGGCGATAGCGCCCTCCTCGCCCAGGGCTTCCACAAAGACGCCACAATGTATGGTCACATGGCGGATGGCGCCCTTCTCGGCGGCCCCATCCAGAACCTCTACGACTTCATCAGCAGCGCCGGGGCGGCTCCCCAGATGAAGGCGCGGTGCGACATTCTGGCGATTACACCGACGACAGCTGTGGTGAGGGTGGACATGGAGAAGGACGCGGCAGGAAACAGCTACACGGACTTTCACTCATTGTTGAAGTTTGACGGGGAGTGGAAGGTTATTTCAAAGGTCTTCCATACTTATGCTTCTTGAGAGGTTGGCGGGTTGAAGCAAAATGATGGATGGGGCTCAAGGAGGCTCGGGCTCAAATGGGCATGAACACCATTAATTGGAATGGAAACGAAGGCATAATGATTCTTACTCTCACTTGATCACCAGAGTCAATATGCGAATAGCTTTCTCCCTCATGTCACGAGATTGCTAAGGTGTCGATTGCGTATGTATCCGATGTTTCGCATCCGTTTTCCAATTTCTTTCTTTCGAACAATCCAACCTAGGCCCACCAACTCTACTCCTTCCACCATTACAAGCTTCAAGTGGACGTAGGAGGAGTGGTGACGTGTAAAGGGGATCTTCATGAGTGAAAAGACCTAACACAAGGACAAGAAATGTATGGAACCGACTTGGACTGATTCAAATGAATCAACGGAAAGAGATGTGTGAGGGCAGCATGCACCAAAGACGAGCCCAGCCGGAAGGCAACCTAGACGTGATGCCTCTGCAACGGGGGGGGGGGGGGGGGGGGGGGGGGGGGGCACTAATCAACGTCTCAAGGTTATGAGACATGGATTGACGATATGTATATAAGTACTTACCCTCGAGAAACCTATTAGTGTGGCATAAAGATTAGAGGCAGAATTCACGAAGGATCATGGTTAAATAGTGACATCACGGGTCCTCAATCCCCCAGAGCCCTTATTCTTGCGCCAACCCTCGAGCGCCTACCATCAAGCATCCTCAACTCATTATCTATGGTATGAAGCTGGTCGCTTGCACTGCAAAACATAACCCCAATATTCTTCTAATAAGAATAGTCGGCACAAATGTATGCTGTTTCTCTCAGGCTTCTTGCGCCTTCGAATATCATACCGCACGATGTGTTGTTATTGTAAGATCACTGCATCATGTTGCGGCCGAGACTTGGGCCATTATCCAGGAGCATTGGCATCGGCCGTCATTGAAGAAGTATTCGTCAGGTGTATCCCGAAAGAAATATCAATAGAAGAGATCCCTCGTCGTACAAACAACGAGAAACTATTTTCTAATAGTGTGAGATCAGTATTTTCGAAACCTGAAGGTTTGTCCTCCCTCTATTTCTGGCTTTGCCATCCGAAGACGAGGTATGAGCAATTCAGATGATAAATATACCGCTTACGGAAAGAATACTGCAGTAGTCACCGTAGGCGAATAAAAGCTTATCGTATGACGCACTTCTCCATCTTTCGTTCTCAAATGAGATCGCATTGCTTCAAATGCTTTGCTCTTGACAAGTTGATCATCAATGCGGTTTCTGATACTGTTCATGCAGGCAAATACCTATGCATGCCTAAGAATACCCCGTGGGTTTGAAGAGAAGATGAAGACAGACGGGACCAGTAACGGACAACGACCTCTCAAGATCCATTCCTTACCTGATGACCTGCAGTCTAATGACTCCTCGTACTCCTATCGACTCGAGACCAGCATACGTCAGGAAATATTTGTCGCTGTTGAGCAGAAGACGACCCAAACTCGTTTATACCACTGACTCCATCGGCCCAACCTGAGGCGCAACTCAACTACATATATTTCCAAGAGAAATCATGACAATGGGTCTGTGGCAGAACACAGCCAAAAAAAAAAAAAAATAGCCTGCAACGAGCTCGTTTGTTCCATTCTCTCAACTGCAGCGGCTTTGGGAACATCTTAATATGCTGCGTAGTCACCTTTCCCGCAAACTTTGTCGCGGATTGCACCAGTCTTGCGTATACAATAGAATACCACCACAGAGATGATAGAAGATACTTAATGAGGCATCGCAGAGCTATGTGGCTGCGAAAAAAAAGTGTGCCCGACAAGGAGATTGGGAAGCAGTGGAATCTGTGCGTCAAAACCAGACCGCAACGGTGATTGAATTTGTGTGGCGAAGGTTCCAATCGTACTGCTACCGTGGGATCTCTCTTATACACAGCAGGCCAAACAGCCAAAAACAGAATACCCCGGCATCGTGTTCAGGATCAACGAATCTTGTCTTGACGATCCACCGCCCGTGATCATGCTAGCACGCGAAACCCGCAAATCAAGCAGGCTTGACACCCTGTCTAGAAGGCATATCGGGTGGACTCTGGATCCAAATTGGGGAACACCCCTTGATCAGCATGCCTCTAAGTTTGGCACTCCAAGTCACTCGAATTTTTCTAGAGTTACAGTCACGACGTCTCAGAGCATAAAAGGTGTGGCCAATGACGGGTATTGTCATTCGTAGACAATTACTAGCTATTGTACAGTGTACGCCAGACATCCATCTGGCAGGCGATGCAAATCGCACCGCATCTCAATGCATTCAAAGCCCCCCTTCCTATATGCGTCCGTTTCCCCTTCATTTCCGTTGATTTACGGTCATTCCCCGACGATGCAAATGCTGTACCGGACCCATGATGCTATGCCGATATGAGAAAATCAAAGTAGAAAAGTCGCCGTACCTGTCCCCGGCCGCCCCTTTCTTCCATGTTCCGTGAATAATAAACCGAGTTCGTTTCTCCGCCTCGATTATTGGGCGTTTTTTAGACAAAAGAAAAGGGTACCCATCTCCCTAAATCCAGCCAAATAAAGTTGGATATGTACAGTGAGCCGCGTGGGCGGTGCGGATTAGTTGTCGTGTCTGAAGGTGCACTTGTCGCCTCTGGCACACTTGCCCTGCTGCCAGAAGCTGCAAGGCTTGGTTCCGATGAGGGCGCGGTTGACCGGTCGATGAGGAGGGAGCGTGGCCCCGCCTGGAGCGTTGCCTTTGCGGTTCTTACCCTGCTTGCCCCTGCCACCCTCGCGATCGCGGTTCCGATCCCGGTCGCGTCCACGATGTTCCTCAGATTCCTCCCGACTGTCCCGGTCGCTGTAATCGATCAACTTCCGTCCGTAAGATGGTTTGTTATACGAAGGATCCGGGGTTTGATCGACAGCAGGCGGCTCGGGGGCAGGGGGGGGCTGTTGTTGCTGAGGCTGTTGTTGCTGCTGCTGCATCTGTGCGAGCATCATCAACTGCTGGTAACCCTGGTCTTGAGGGTTGAGACCGAAGGCACCGGCCTGAGGTGCGCCCTGGGCGGGCTGCTGGCTCATTTGAGACAGGAGTGCTTGAAGCTGAGCATCGCCTACTTGCGGCATTGGCGCTGCTGGGGCCGGCGCGGGTTGAGCGGACTGCTGAGGCTGGCCACCTGGCATGGATTGCATCAGAGCCATGTACTGGGCATACTGTTGCTGTTGCTGGTAGTAGGCTGCCCACGCGTCCTGGTTGTCCTGGTTCTGGGGCGCTGTCTGCTGTGCGCTTGCTTTCGCCTCTGCATCAGCCCGAATTCGTTCTTCGGCATCCCTCTTCGCCTTGGCCACTGCATCTTTCTGGAACCCAGCCCACCATTCTCTGACTCTCTCTTGATCATGAGCGAGCCAGTCAGGCGGGTTGGTTGCAGGATAGGGCAGTCCTCGCAATTTCTCGACAACCTCTTCGATGCTGTTCGCGGCCGCCTGGATACTTGGGTCCGGGTAATCGTAGCGTCGCTGAGTCTGAGGTGCTGCCGCATTGTAAGGGTTATTGTCCCTCCAGTCCTTCAACTTGTCGGATATCAGAATGCCGTGAACCTTGTCGTCAAATGGTATCGAAGGGATAGGCTGCATGTCGGCTGCAGATGGAATGATCGGCTGAGCAGGGGGCTCTCCAGGTGGAGTCATGTTGTACGGTTCGGGAGTGACAGCAGGTGCAACAGGTTTAAGGTTGCCCAGAATGGAGTTCAACTTGGTGGCGGGGTCATCCTTAGCTTCGAGACGCTTCCGAGCATAATATGCCGCAGCTTCCCAGCCAAACTGCTGACTCTCCTTCCATCGCTTCTGAATCTCGTCGAACTTCGCATCACCCTGGGGAAGCTGCACGGTCTTGGCGTCGACATTGGGAACTTCTGGCTCTGGGGGCGGCGACTTAGGCGTGGGAGGAATATCCGAAACGTCCGTGTAGATAACCATGAGTTCCCTGTTCTCTCGATCCGCGATCGTCTTCTGCTCATCGGTGTGGAAAGTCTTACTACCACCTCGGGTGACAAATGACTTGTCGCGGTACTCTTGGGCGATGCGGGATACGTCGGCCAGGATAGGCGGGACATATGGCTGGTAAGGCAGCTCATCCTCGTCGTCTTCGTCTTCGTTGAAGTTGGCACGCTGCTTGAGCATCATTCCCTCAGAGCGATCATCCGCTGCGTCCTTCGTCATATTGTCTTCATCCTCCGCCGCCTCTTTGTGAAAGACACGAACTTGTACCAACTCCGATTCGGGCTTCCAGGTAACCCGCAGTTTGCGGCGAGCCTCCTTCCTGAGTCTCTTTGCCTTCTCGTCGGGAGTTTCGGGGGCGTCTCTCTTGTTAGCATCTTTCGCTTGCGTTGCCTGGTTCTCTGCCTTGGGGGTGTTGATGGAATCAAGAAGAGACGCAATGCTGGAAAGCGAGGAGCTAGAGGCTGCAGCTGGTTTCGGGGCGGCTGCCTTTGGCTCGGGTTTTGGCGGAGCTGGTGCCGGCTTCTTGTCAACATCCATTGGCGTAGCGGAGGACGAGGCTTCGGGCTTTGGGGCTTCCGGTTTTGTCGGCTCCTTGGTGATTGGCTTGGTAGGTCGAATCTTGCCTGCAAGGAGCGTTGACGCGGGACGAGGCTTCGAAGCAAATTTCGACTGGAGAGACCCAGCCGTCGCTGGCTTGGCACCCGTCTTGTTGGCCAAGGTAGTGTTCGACGATTCCACGGCCATCTTCTTGACAGTTCGGGTGTCGCTGTCATCGTCGCGGGCCCTCTTGGCGGGGGAGCTTTCAACAGCCTTCGTTGCCGGCTTGGTGGCTTTGCTAGCTGGAAGGGCCGATGACGTCTTCTTTACCTCGACGCCATTGCTTGTCTCGGTGTCTTTCTTGATCCTCGAGGCAATAGTTCGCACAAGCTCCTTGACCTCGTCGTCGCCCTTGTCTGCAAGACGCTTCCGAACATTTTCGAACTTCACGTCCTTCGAAACTTTCTCAGACATGCTTATGTTGGACATGAAGCGAAGAAGTGCCTTGGGGAGGGGCCCATTGAAGTCGGCGGCCTTGATGCAGCCAATCAACATGTTGACCAAACTCAAAATACCCTTTTGGTGACCGCCCAAATTTTCCAACACCGCTTCGTCGCCGTGTTTGGCCGCCGCCTCGCAAACCCTGGTGAAAATTTCCTTCTTCAGGTCCGTCTTTCGGGTCCACTCGGCAACGACAGATGCCGGCTGGCCCTCCTTGATGGCCTGATCAACCTCCTGCTTTGCTCGGTTCATCTCCCCTCTAATCTTGATCAAGAATTCTCCGAGTGCCTGGACGGCGCTGGCGATGAGCGCGTTCGTTCTCGTGGCGGTAGGATCAATGTAGACAATGCCCAAGATATCCCAAACGGCGCCCTCTACTGGGTCTGCAGGGCGAGTTTCAGGACGGATTGGTTTCTTCCGCTCTTCCTCCTCCTCTTTTTTAGCCTTTCTCTGAGCTTTGGTCTTTACAGCCTCATCAGCTTTGAGCTGCTCTTGGAAGGTGAAAGGATAATCGGCGTATTTCGGACGGCGGTTACCCAGCTGCTTCATCTCACGGTTGTACTGATCGAGCAGCGCTCTAGCCTCAAATTCTCGGTCCTCGGGCTTCGCGGGGATGATCCCGGACGGCCGGTACCGGTCTGCGAACTTGCCCTGGATTTCACATGGAAGTTCTGAAGCCAGCTCTGGGATGATGCGTTTCCCACTACTTGACGGTAGAGCAACAAGAGGCGCGAGTCTATCGTAGCCCTTGGTAGATAACTTTACGGTTCCAGATGATACAAGAAATGGCGCTCCTGGGATTGCGGGGAAATTCTTCTTTGCAGCGGCACTGCGCTTCTTGAACTGGTTCACTGCAGCAAGCTCTTCGTCCGTGCTTGAAGGAAAAACCAGAGTCTCGCCGTCGTCACCTTTTCTCGCCAAATCATTGGGAGAGTCCGCTTGCTCCGGCTCCTCCTTCTTAGTCACACGTTTGCGTTTCTTAGCGGGAAGTTGGTCGGGAGGCGTGGCAGAATCGACTGGTGGTGTGCCGGGTGGGATTATTGGTGCCGCAGCAAGAGGCTGGTGCTGTTGCTGCAAGGTGGGCTGTTGATACGCCGGTTGCTGATACTGGAACTGCGGCGGCTGCTGCTGCTGCTGCTGCTGCAGTTGCAATTGCTGAGCCTGAGGATGAGGTTGAATTGGTCGAACCGGGGCCGGAACCGCCTTTGCCTGCTGGACAGGCTGTGGAGGCGGCTGGGATACAGGCTGCGGCGTGTGCTGGTTCGCGCGTACCTGTTCAACCTTCTGCTTCGGCGCAACCGGCTGGAACGTTGGGGCAACATTGGGTTGGGCGTATTGCGTTTGTTGAGGCACAAGCTTGGGTTGTTGATAAGGAGGTGCTTGATTAGCCTGGAAGGGAGGCGGAGTTGGGTTGGAGAATGGCTGGTTTGGCTGGTGCGCATGTTGAGCTTGGAAGGAGTGTGGTGACTGTGAGTAGACTCTGTCAGGCTGTGCCTGATGCTGCCGGGGTGACTGTCCATAGCCTTGGGGAGCGGGAGAATAAGACTGGGGAATGGAGTCAAATCGCGGCTGTGGTTGTGATTGTTGCTGTTGTATTTGCGCAGAGCTTTGGTGGCCATGCTGAGGCATGAGCTGGGACTCGTTGTATTGAGACACATTGCCGTTGAACAATTGGCTGTTCTGGCCATTGTACTGGAATTGCTGATTCGCAAAGTCTGGCGTGTGGTCGTGGTTCATATTGTCCATGTTTCCACCAAAGTCAGTCTTTCCTTGCTGGCCATACATGTCTTGAGGGAAATCATGAAGACCAGCGAGAGGATCATCTTGACCTGGGTCAGCATATGAAGGGTCCAAGGCAAAGTGGTTGTGGCCATTATGGAAGTTGCCCTGATTCAAAGCGGACATTCCATTATGGTCACTCGCTACAGAAGCGTGGGCTTGGTGAGGCGACGATCCAAAGGGATTGCTCTGAGCACCGTTGCCTTGGGGGGCAAGATGGGAGAAGGCATTTTGGTCATGGATCTGCTGGGTCCAGTCTTGAGCACCACCAAATTGATTTGATCCATTGGAGAACCCAAAGGAGCCCGGCCAGATATTATTATTATGGCTCTGAGCAGAACCTGCCTGGGCGTTGGTCTGCCAGTTCTGCATCGTGTCGTGCTTGAAAAGCCTGATCTTGTCGACTGGCAGACTGGATATGCACGTGATGGATATGGAAAGAAATGCCAAATCCTCACGAGTTCATTGGGCGGAGATGAAGTACACTGCACAGCTACGGCCAATTAGCATTTGTTCCTTCGGTAGCCGGATCGCTGGCATGCAGGCTGGGGTGGCCGAGCGTCGGATTTTATCAGACGACGAGGCAATGAAAAGCCACCTTGATTGGGTCAAACAGGGATGTGGAAGGAAGGTGGGGTGGGGATAAAATGTTTGAGCAGAGTTAAGCCGTGTCTGAGAAGGCAGTTGGCAAGGAGGTATTCTCCCAGTCAAATTGGCTGACAAGGCACCTGGTGTGGGGGAAAATGGGACCCGACGGCTAATTGCCGGCCGGAGACTTGCAGCTTACCTTGGTGGCAGCGAAAGATGAAGAGCGCGGCTAGGCCGAAAGCGGCGGTCCAGCAGGGATGATGGTGTGGTGCTGCGCCGAACAAGACTGAATTCTGATGGGGTGGGAATGACGAAGGCGATCGTGGTGTCTTTCTGTGTCGTGTGGATGAACTGTAACTCCAGTCAGCGATCAGGAACCGGAGTGCAACGGTCTGCGATGTATGGTGATGCGTGATGTGTGAAGAGCTGGATTTGGCTTGAAATCTGTCGATGAACCACTTGGCTCCGGCCCAAAGATGCAGTGAACGTCCCCAGCTGGCGAAGTTGACCAAGAGCAGGCACTCGCGATTGGATGCCAAGTTCGACTTTTGCACATTAGAGACACCAGCGACGTGATCTTTCCCCCTCCTGCGAGGATTGAAGAACGCGAGCGGCCTTGCGTGCTTTGACGACTTGCATGACTGTCTTCGAAGTTTTCAGCCGCTGGAAGAAAAACTGAAGAAGCCGTGTTGAATGTCATCATTGACAATCCAGCGAGGTAGGGCTCCTCGTCTCCCAGTCGACCGATGAATGGTGAGGTGAGATGGTCTTCAGTGTTGGGTGGTCCCTTGTTTGCAGTGGGCTTGATCCTGCCGACCGGTCGCTGTGGTGGTGGTGGAGGTCAAGGCCCGATTGAGGTGCGCTGAACAAGTCAGAGAGTCCCCTGGAGGAGACCCGCCCCCTGCATCCAACCCAGCGGGCTGAGCTGAAGACCAAGAGCAAGCCCAAGCCTAGGTCCCGGTCCAGGACCAAGGCCGCGCAACAGAATCTGACCGGTGAAGTCGGAGTCCCAGGCCAGTCTGCAGGACATGCTGTGAAAGTGAGTGGGTTGATTGATTGATGCGAAGGCGAAGATTGACGGTCTGCAGCAGCATCGACAGTTTTCCGGGAGAACTGTTTCGCGTGGGTTGCCCGTTTTTGCTTGCCTTGCCTCTCTCTCAATGTTCCCCTCTGCACGATCCCAGCCGCCCTCCATCGCGCCGCGAAACAAGGTATTCTGCTTTGCAGAATATTTTAAACAGGAGGGTTACTCGCGTGTCCTTGTCCACATTTCCACGCGCGCCGTGTCTGCGTCTGTCTCCCTTTGATGCGATCCGACTTTGCAAATTCATCGCTGCAAAGAGTTCGGTGCGGGATGAGTTGGAATGCCATGGGTTTATCATGATTTTCACTCATACAAACATTGCCATGTCTGCGTCTCCAGAGGTACGAAGGATGGCGATGACGATTGATGGAAGTGCGCTGATCATGATGGCGGTGCTTAGAGCAGAGGTAGTGCGTGTTGGGGAAGATGGTGATCTCGGGGGCAAGTGGTTGTTTGGGAGTTGGGGGGAGCGTAAGTTTGGCTTGGGGGGAAGGTTTACCATACCCTGCAGTTCGTGTGTATGCCTCTCTGTCTCTCTCCCTCGCAAATATCCCGCCTTTTTGTTCCCGATCCTGAGAAGAGCTGGCCTCGCGACCTTAACGTGGTTCGCGGTATGACTTGATGGCGATCGCGCAGATTACAACATGTTGATGAATGCCCGACAGTAGGGCGAGCGAACTGTCTACCAGAAAGAATGGACAAGATGGAACGATCGCGGAGGATCTGGAAGACGACAATCAATCAGGCCAGCTAGATGCCTATTTTCGCGTTCAAAAGTATCGCGAGACGAGGAATCCGGGTCGGTCAGTGTCGCTGATGTGTTTCTGACGCGTTTTCCTGTCGCTTCTGTACGTAGAAAGGGGTGGGTTTTTCTGATGGTGAAGGAGGAGAAGCGGAACGAGTTGTCGCTGGGGAGGAAAAGTTGGTTCTTGTTTCCCTGTGGCCTGTCCAAAGGGAGGCAGGTAGGTAGCAAGTCACTTTGCGGCCGTAAATTTGAGGCATGAATCTTTTGGATGGGTCCAAGCTGGGAAGGAGCCACAGGCCACGGGCATGACTTGCCTTGGCTGTGACTGGGCAGGGCCTCTCGTGCCTTCCCGCTTACGGCGCGCAGAAAATGAGCCAGTGGCTCACACAAAGCCCAGGATAGGGCCGGAGGCAGGTGCGGCAGGCGCAGGCCGCTGAGACTTGCCCCAATTCAGGCACATTGCGAACAATGTGGCACGTTAGGTACCTCTGGATTGAGGACAGTCAATACAAACACGACGGTTACTTATTCATATGGGATTCAGTTTGACTCTACTGTATCATTCATTGGTATCTGGGCTACGGTTTGCATTGCTCGGGAGTCTGTACAATTTGTGACGCATCGAATGCCACATCGCCGTAGCACGCTCTGCGTAAAGAGCACCTGGTATCCGTCCGTACCTGAGTCCTGACTGCGAATACCGCTGGAGTCAAACAGGTCATCTGGGTCGAGCCGGGGCCATTCCAGCCCCTCCAATGCGCTCCCGCGTGTCGCGGTCCATCCACATGCATCCCAGTCCCGTCCCGCTCACCGCCTTTCGGAAGCCGGAGGCTCAAATATGCCGAGCCATGACATCGTCCAGTCGAGATTGCCGTAAGGTACCCACCCCAGCACAGAGCACCTCACCTCACTGGCCAGCGGAAGCATCCAGGAAATGTGGCTCGACGGCTTTTGAGGACACCGATGCTGGAGCCGTGTACGTACCTACAGCATCACAAGGCGCAAGCACCTCGTCAACTTCCAGCTCTATCGCAACAACCGATTACAGTACAATCGATTGAGGCTGTAGCGTAACTCTTGCCATAGCTTTTGCTCGTCTTGGCATTGGCTTTATGCGACCTGTCCACTCGCATCCCTAAGAGATACCAGCTCCTCCAAGCTAGCTAGAGCTGTGAAGCTACCCCCACCATCACCATTGCCATGGCAGCGAAGGGCCACTCGCTGCGCGATCGCCAGATCTGTATGTCGCATGCCCATTCTCTCACGTTTTTTTTGTGAGCTGTATGCTGATTCGTATTGTGTCGTAGCGGCGCTCAAGAAGCTCCTCAGCTTGAACGACAACATCAATGAGAATGAAGCCGAAACTGCCCAGACCAACGGCGGCGCACTTGGTCCCGCCGGTACCATCATAACCTCCGATGGCGATCCCCTTTGGAAGGTCCTCGTATTTGACGACCTCGGCCGGGATGTCATCAGCAGCGTGCTCCGCGTTAGCGATCTTCGCGCGCTGGGTATCACCATGCACATGTACGGCAAGCCGTCATCGCCGCGCCCCGCCTTGATATGCTAACACAGCTACAGGCACATTGGATCTTCTCGACACGCTATCCCAGACGTACCGGTCATCTATCTTGTCGAACCCACGCCTCAGAACCTACAAAACATTACGAACGACCTCCAGAAGGGTCTCTACACTCCCGCCTACCTGAACTTCCTCTCCTCAATCCCTCGACCCCTGCTCGAAGACTTCGCAGAGCAAACCATCACCGCCGGCACGTCCGACAACATCGCCAAACTGATGGACCAATACCTGAACTTCATCGTTGCCGAACCAGACCTATTCAACCTGGGCATGCAACGAGATCACACATACTGGGCGCTCAACAGCGCGGCAACACAGGATGACGAGCTGGACAGAGTGGTGGACAGGATTGTCAGCGGTCTTTTCAGTGTCATTGTGACAATGGGTGTCATCCCCATCATCCGATGTCCCAAGGGGGCTGCTGCCGAAATGATCTCCGCGAAGCTCGATCGCAAATTGCGCGACCACATCCTCAACTCCAAAGAAAACCTCTTCTCCTCCAGTGCCCGTCCAGCATCAGCAGGCACTCCGACCTCCCGCCCTGTCCTCATCATTCTCGACAGAAACGTCGATTTAATACCTATGCTTTCTCATTCCTGGACATACCAGTCTCTGGTCCACGATGTTTTGAATATGAAATTGAACAGAATCACAATAGAGACGCCTGTAGACGAGAGCAACCCTGCAAAGGGAACCACCAAAAAGGCTTACGACCTGACATCCAGCGATTTCTTCTGGGCAAAGAACGCCGCCGTACCATTCCCACAAGTAGCCGAGGACATCGATGCCGAGTTGACAAGGTACAAGGAAGATGCGGCCGCCGTGACGAAGAAGACCGGAGTGACGGATCTGGAGGACTTGCAGAATGATACCGGCGCCAGCGCGCAACATCTCAAGGCGGCCATCACTCTCCTGCCAGAGCTTCGCGAACGCAAGGCAGTGCTCGACATGCACATGAACATCCTGGCGGCTCTCTTGACCGGCATCAAGAACCGTCAATTGGACAACTTTTTCCAGATCGAGGAGGATGTCATGAAGCAAACAAAGGCACAAATAATGGAGCTTATCAAGGACAGCACCAAGGGAGACCAGCCGCTTGATAAGATGAGACTTTTCGTCATCTGGTACCTCAGCTCCGAACAAGAAGTTAGTCGAACCGAGTGGGAGGGTTTTGAGAAGGCCCTCACCGAAGCTGGCGCAGACACGACGTCTCTCCCCTACATTCGACAGTAAGCCTCCCGCATATTACACGATCTACTATGTACTGACCGCAATCTCAGAGTTCGTGCTACCACCAAGATGACGCAGCTTACCACCATCTCCAATCCTCAACAAAACCAAGCCGCCTCCTCCGACCTGTTTGGCCGCTTCTCCTCCATATCCAACCGCCTCACCGACCGTCTCAAGGAAACCGGTGTGCCCACCGGCCTCTCGTCCAACTTCGAGTCCCTCATCGGCGGCATCAAGAACTTCCTTCCCGCCAACCGCGATTTAACCATCACCAAGATCGTCGAGTCCATCATGGACCCCTCTACCGCCGCGAGCTCCGCCATCGCCAAGACAGAAAACTACCTTTACTTCGACCCCCGCTCCGCCAACGCCCGCGGCACTATGCCCCCGCCGAGCTCCATCCGCGCGGGTGCCGGCTCAAGTGCTCCTGGCGGTCTGCCAGGACAGAACATGGGCCAGACTCCCGGCAGCGGCGCCAGCTTCGGCCAGCGTCGTCAAGGCTACTCGGAGGCCGTCGTCTTCACCGTTGGCGGAGGCAGTATGGACGAGTACGGCAACCTGCAGGAGTGGGTCGAGAGAACGGGCGGCGACCGCGCCAGGAGGCGGGTTGTGTACGGTAGTACAGAGATGCTCAACGCTGATGAGTTCATCAAGCAGGAGCTGGAGAGGTTGGGCAAGGAGGTTGCGTCTTAGCCGTGGGGTGGGCAGTCACGACAATGAGCTAAGCGAGGTTTCTCCGTTGTATCTACCTATACTACCTTACTGCTCCCTGGTTTACGAGTTGAAAAGAGTGAATACGATTCCCAATGTCGTTCATGCGCTTGCAGTCTGTGATGCGCTCGGCTTGAGACTTGATGCTAGCGGTCCGCTGGCCGCTGTCCCCTCACTTCCGGCTTCAAGTACCTGAGCTCTGCCCGTATTGATGAGCTGGACTTGTCTCTTGTGTTGGTGACCCGGGAATATCTCCAGATCAAAATGACTGGGTGTGTAGGACTGCCTGCCACGGCGGCGCCAAGGTTCAACGAAGCTACTTGAGTAGCCAAAGCAAGGCTGCCAACAATCAACGGTGACGGAATCCCAAGACTGAGTATGCTCTCTGCAAGACTGAGTATGCTCTCTGCAAGACTGAGACACGAACACCCTGCCATTCTTCGAGAAGCTCTCGCTTTGGCCGCAGACAATGGCTTGCTTCTTGGCAACCATAGTCCGCTACTTTCCCTCACCTCCGGCTGGGTATTGATGGAGGATACATCCATGCAGATATGGCAGCTTTGATGGCAATGGCGATAAGTCAATGTCCTCAAAGAATGCGATGCAATTTGTTGCCATCATTTCATCAATCATAAAATCGACGTATAGAACAGGTGCTCTGGGTGGCGATTCGGTAATGAACAGAAGACGTCTCTGCAATCTAATGACATCTCACACGCGGGCTATGGCAACTCAGATATCGAAGGAAGAACTATAATGAGATTCTCTGCCTGACTGGGCGTTGTTGCACAAGCGCAACATGAAGCGAATCTAAGCACGGGTTTGTCGGATGATTCCCATTCGAGCCGCGGAAACAAACACATGACCGGTCTTTCGTTCTCAGTCCACCATTTTCATCTTCTCAGTATCTCGGGCAAACAAAGTTCCCAACGACATTATGCGTTACACGGAAATTTTGGCCGTTGGTTGAATGCTATTATCTGATCATTGATGAGCCGACTCGATTTCCTCGCGATGGAACTGAGGTCGAGACACATCATTATTTCGCTCACGATAATAGATTTAAGGTACTTGTTCTCCCTTTAAATCCGTGTCAATTATGATTAACACGTTGATGACAGCAACAAAAACGCACTCAAGTTCAGTCATTCATTCCCTCAATTATCTCGACGATCATGGACTATATATACGTTGAAGTTCTCTCAACCCCCAAAACTTTTACAACAATGGGCCGCGGGCATGTCCTTCTGCAGATCCATCAAACAAGAACGCTTTCCGACATATGGTAATCTGAGGGTTGATACAGGTTCAAATCTTAGCGGCGACATCCAGCTGATTAAGCTGAGTTTTCATCAGCGTCGTGTACCGCTCTATGGATAGTACGACGGCAATACAGCAACAGAGAAGCCGCCAAGAGCCAGTCATTTCGCGCCAATTGAGGTGACTTCTTCCAATAAGAGTATTCAAAAGAAGACATGCCGTTCATTTCGTCTGCACTTTACGTAATAAGCAGCGCATGTTTGTGACCACTCATGTAGGTCAAGAGAGCTTGATTTTACCTCTTCTTGTAACCCCCTCTTCCCCCCTCTCCTCATGACGCCATCGATGATCCTAGGCTGCATGCACCAATTCCTACAACGGAGCTCTTTCTAGTATAAAAGTACATTAGAAGTGACAAGCTGGTTGCTACAACAATGAGGAAAAGGACGAGGGGGGAGAGAAACGAAATGGTTTCGAGAAAGGGGTTATTCTGGTGCATCTGCCGGGGAACATAACCAGCTCATAGCCATAACATCGGCTCGAAATATGTAGATACTAATTACTCAGCCTACAAAACTTATTACTTTTACGAAGATATTCATTTATTCCAAGTACACATTACTTAAATAGAAGAGTTGGTGGACGCCAGGCCGAAGGAATCGTCACTTCTACCGGGCGTGTGATGTATGAGTACTAATTGGCGTTTGCGATGTTAACGCCAATCAAAGGCCGCGCACAGAACTTGCATCCACTAGATACTCGAACGACATTTTCGTTGAGTGGATTCCGTAAGGGACGCGGTCCTTCTTAAAAACTCTTCATCAGCGGGATTCACAGGCAGGCCTTGCGTATATATATAGCCTTCCTGGAGTTTGAGTCATCGTCATTCAATGCGCTTCCATAAACGGGTAGCTCGAGACTATGGCCTGCAAAGCTTCTATATGGAGAAGCTTATCAGGTTCGAAGGTGTCCCTATATCCCCGTGTGGCAAAAGCAGAGCCGTTGAGCTTGTCTGTTAAAGTATTCGACGACGATACTCCCGTAGTGAAGCAAGCCAGACACGACTCAGCGACGCAAGGTAACGTCGGGATTTTAAATGTGTCTACACGTTGTCATTTTAAGGACAAAGACACGATGTCGTCGATGTCGCATCAAGTCCGCATTTCCATGTCGCGAAGAATGACAACCGACTCAATGGTTGCTAAAGTGTTGGGCCTAACCTTCAAGCCGTTTATACAGCCCAGGTGAAGACAGTCGATTCATTATCTTAGTCACCTAATTTCCCACGCTGCTAGTACATGATGTCCGCAGTGTATCTTATTCAAAACAGCGGCGCGGTGCATTAATTAAACAAGGAAGATATGTGGACAAGACGAGAATCGGAATTTTGTTTCTATCCTTTTGTTTCTTCGGAGATGTACTGAAAACATCTGAAAATCTGTAATTGACTCAAAGGTTTACTGGGCTTCTTCATAGAGGAATAATACTCCTCAACGCCAATCATGTTTCTCTAAGCCAGTATTCTAAACAGATACACCCATCGCAACGTAACAGGTGGATGCCAATCTAGACGTTGGTGACTGACTGGCCCCAGTGACCCTTACCACCTCGAGAATCATACGCATAGTTTTAGCTGTAATGTGACTTACCAATGTACATGCCAAGCTCATGTTATTCACGAGTACTCATGTCATCCTAGAAAGTGAGTTATGTATCCTCCGCCCAGCTTTTGGAAAACACGAGTACCTCTTTCACTCTTCGATAAGAATCCATAAATATTGAAAAGCGCAAGTGCGTAATTATGCTACCTGCCAAGAAGAGAACGAGCTGCTGTACCCGAGCTTGTGTCCATGACCTGAGTATCAAATCCAAAGAGATTCCAAATCTAGAAACTCTGCGGACACCGTGACTTATTTCGCAACAGTCATCCGTCTTCTCTAGCGAGATATTCAGCGTAAAGGAACTAGAGACAGAATATGAGGATATTGGCCCTGAGACCGTCGTACTTTGAAAGAGTCTGGGCTTGACAGGTGATAGGTACGTCAACCAGTTGCAGCCAAATGAGAAGGATATTCTTGATAACTTACAGCAGCAGTGGGATTGATTGGTGCAGGACAACTCCTCGACCAAGGACTGGCGCTTATACACGTCCAAAAAAGGCAGGAAGTGTCGCCCGGCTCTCACATCTCTGGGCCACATGCCATATGCAGTCGATTCGGTTGCGTATGAAGCTTATTTCGCCTTTCATTTCTAGGCAACCTTCAAAATACCATAGTAGCAAGAACTTGTGCAACTTTCGCACCACATCGTCTCTCATTGGATGCAAAGGTTTCCAGGCGAAGTCTTCGTCGTTGCAAAGTCCGATTTTCGGGAATGAGAATGCGGGCCTCTCGCTCATGACTTCACCCTTTCCCGTGTGTGAACCACGAAAACTTCTACAACAAGAGAGAAGACTTCAACACGTCGCATGGATATCTGGTATACTGTCCAAGACAAATGAAATCTTCGTCGTAAATACATCGTCTGGATTCTGCTTATTCTGTGATGGGAAAAAGTCGAATGGGAATCAACGAAAGTTACCTCTTTATACGCCAGTACTTGCCGATCTCAGCCTGGGCCGAGAGGCACCACAACAGCACTCAGACTTGTCATCCGCAGAACCACCATGGATACAACCACAGCGCATGACCTTTCTACTCAACCAAATGTATCTCTCGACTGCTAATGCTCCCTAGATACAGAAACACGGCAAGCTCAAGCTTCCGAGCATTGAACACAAGTGTAGACAGTCCTCGCGACGAGCGCAGCTCCCATCTCGTCCTTTGACACCATAATTGTCTAGCTGTTCATTTCCAATACCCGAGAACCATTCAGATGGCCCAAAGGCAAGACCTGAAACACTGTCAGGTTCTCATTCAGATTATAGGCTTTTCCAGAGAACCGACCTTGGTACTAAGCCGACGCGTAATTACACCACGTCACATCTTGACAAATCCTTCTTGTTAAGGCCACAACGGTGCCATTTAAATAGTTCCAAATTCAGTAATCAAGTTTCAAGACAGCAGCTTGCAAACACGCCCCCAGCTCTTCATTTATAAGTGGACTACTGAAGAGGAATCAAACCCATCGGTAGAAATTTTCCCTGACCACCAACATCTCTTTCTTCCGAGCAGAACTCGGCCGGTCGAAGAGTGGCGACGTTGCGAGGAGTCGAGCTCTCGTCGCATGCGCCATGGCAGCGCCATGACCGGAGTTTTGGGGTCTCCTCGCGGGACTTTAGCTCATCGACTGCGATCCATCCATACATTGTAATGTAGAACGATACAATCTCATCCCTGTCTGTATACTCACTGAGGATTATTCCAAGACGACGGCGCCGAAGAACAGCGACGCTATCGAGATAGCGAGCACCATCGAGCTGTCGGAGCTCCTCACTCTAGCCCAAGCTCGACAACTGCCGAACTTCACACTGCTACCTTGGCACGCAAGACCAATAATTATGGCCGTCCAGGACTTGCAGACGTTGCTGCTTTTATAGGAAGCCGAGAACAGCCGTCACCATGAGAATCACGTAACGAATCAGTAGAACCAGTTTATCATCAAAAGCTTCTCTTTATTGTCTCATTTCATCATTTTAGAGTAGCCCATGTAAAGCCTCATTTTCAAACCCTGCTCTCCGCCCCCCTCGTCCCGTTTATGAGCGTCAATCCGGGCGCCATCCCACCGACCCATCCAGGGCAGACAGCTGGGACAGACGCTGGAAAGGACATGCAAAAGAATAGAAAGAAACGCCATTTGGTTCCATGTTGATATCAGAGAAAAGACAAAATGCGTCAACAAAAAACGGGGAGTGAGGGAAGGGGATCCCAAGCAGCAGTGGAAGGGGAAAGGAAGAAACATCCAAATGCGTACAATCAAAACAGAGTACAAAGGTCATTAGAGTTACATCCCCTCCCGTGTCGTACTCCAAACATGATGAGAGTAGTGTAACTCTCAGAAGTCGTGTTCGCCGTCCACCTTGCCCTTTTTCTTCCTCTGAAAAGAAGGGGCGGGTATAATGCTCACAAACTCAATGCCATCATAAAACATGCAAAATAAGGATGCGAAGATCGCTTCCGGAAAAAGGAATGCAGCCGCTCGCAGGGTGCTTAGACACCTCTGAACATGCGGACGACGAGGAACCACATGGCGCCGATGAACTTGAAGGCTGACAGGCCTGCGACAGACCACAAAACGACAGACATGTAGATGTTGGCGCGGCCGTTCTCGTCTGTCGTGCTGTTGGAGTCAGGGCTAATGCGCTCCAAGCCTGCAGCGCTGAGGACGACGGCGGCCAGACCGAAGTTGGAAATCATCCAGGCAAGCACGACTACGGAACGAACGCCACGGTAGTAGTCCATCTGAGCCTCAGCCTTTTGCGCTTCCGTAGGAGCCTTGACCTCCGCCACGTACTTAGTGCCGAAGACACCCAATTCACGCTCGTACTGGGCGTTGAGGTCAGCCTCATCGGGAAGGTCTGTCTTTCCGGAGCCATCCTTGGTGCTGACGGTCGGTAGCTTCTCGGCCTTGTCATCACCCTTGGTACCCCAGGAAATGTCGTGAGTGTTGCAGAAGGCGTAGACGTTGAGAATGTTCGTGTACGTAGGCGTCAGGAGCATATACTGGACGAACGACGTGAACATGTGCCAGGGGTCGAACATGAGGATCGAAGCGATGAACCAGATACCGTAGGTCGACATGACGGAAATGATGAGGGTGTAGAAGACAGGATTTGAGAAGAGTTCGTTGATGCTGAAGCCGGTGGAATCGTTGACATCCTTCAGAATGGCCTTGACGGCAATGAAGACGGCTGCAAAGAGCAAGTAGCTGTGCAAGGTTAGTTGAAGCTCATTAAATGACGTCACCGTAAATACTCACATCATAATAAATGCCCAGAAGTAAACCATCGTGATGTAGTACGGCCCGGAACCCGATGGACGATTGCCCATGGAAAGAACGAAACAAGTGATCAGAGAAATACCGTAGAGCCAAGTGAAGACGACGCCAAGAATCTCGCCTGTCCTACCAAGCAAGTCATCGTCGCCCAGACTCGTCGTAAGAATCTTGAAGACCAGGAAGAAGTTACCAATGGCAAACCAGGCGAAAATCATGTTGATCGTGTTGAAGACGAACTCGATGAAGAACATAATCTTGCGCAGGAAGGAGTGATCAGACCGGAAGAATTCGTAGAAGTGAGCAATAGCGTAGATGGCAGCGAAGAAAGAACCGTTCAGCCAACGACGACGCTGGAGAACCAATTCCGTGACGGTGTCGGGAACATCAGTCTCGCCAGTAGCGGACTTGACGTACTGCAGAATCCAATGGCAGTTGCGTTTCGTCACGAGCTCGAAGCAGAGAATACGATCTTCGGCGAGGTACATGTTGGACGTGAATATACCGGCACCCGCACCCTCGAGCTTCTCACCAGCGAAGTACTTCTCTAGCGGACCCTGACCGTTCTTGTCGTTTTGGAGAGCGACGTATCGGTAGGCGGAGAAAGCACCAGGCAAGACGGAAATGAAGCCGAAAGCAGATTCGAGGGGCTTGTCGAGAATGTTGCTCATCTTGTACTCGAAGTTCTGGGTCGCAACAAGGGGGTTGAGAAGGTGTTTTCCACCCGTACCCAACATAGCCTTGATCTCACCGCAAGCGCCGGCGCACATTGGCTCGAGGTCGAACGCCTTCCAGAGGTGGTAGATGGAGTTTCCACCTGGCTTGGTACCAGCGTCGATGAGCACGCAAATATTGGGGTCCAGGACACGGCCGAACGCTTGGAAGAACCATCTGTGTGAGTTGATCTTCTTCTGGTTCTTCTCCTTCAAGCAGAACAGCATCTGAACGGGCTGCTGCTTAGGAACCAAGGAGACAACGTCGTTCTTGATCGTCATGCCGACCTGGGTTGTGTATTCGTAAATGTGGGCGGTGACATCCTTGCTGTTGACCTGTTGCTTTGCGATACCCTCCTGGTACACACCCATACCGGCCAGCAGTGCTCTTGTTCGCGGGTTGATCTTGGCACGACCGTCGCTGACGACACAGACGACAATCTTCTTCCAGGCATCCTTGCCCCACGTCTTGCTCTCCTTCCGATTGCACATGTACTCAATGTTCTTAAACACACCAATCATTGTCCGCGCGAACAGGATCTCGTCTTCGTTGTACATGGTAACGACGATGAAAAGCTCAGTATGTCTGGGCTTAGAGAATAGCTTCTGTCTGAGCGTGAAGTTGTCGTCGTAGAAGTAGTTGGGATCGCAAGTGGCGGCAGAGTAGCGCATGTGGGTGAACTCATCGCGCTCGCCGTGGGGAAGCTGGTTGAGAAGTCTTGGGGGCACGGGGCAGTCGAGAACCAAGTTTCCGCGGTACAGGAGGACCTGCTTGACCGTCTTCCACCTCTTGATGCCGCCCGCTGGCTGGGGAGTGGGGGCGTCTGAGTACGGGTCCTGAGGCGAGCTGTCTTGGTGAGCAAGCATCGGCCTGTGGTCATCATACTCGCTGTAGCCGGTGGGCTGGTCATAGGGCATATTCGGGTCTTGAGGAGAGGGTTGGTATGGCTGGTTGTAGTAGGCATCGTGATGCGCCTCCGGGTTCACACCGTAGTCGCCCTGGTGGCTCCTTGAGTCGTAACCGCTCAGGTTATCGATTGAGTGCTAGAAGAGCTGTTAGCGCGGGCTCAATTGAGAAGCTTTGCCCATGAAACTCACTGCTGCGTTGAGTTGAAGGTTGTCGCTTGGTGTGCCGAAGCGGCCAGGCGGGGGAAGGGGAGCATCGAGGTGTTGTTGCCTCGCGTAGGGGTCGTCCAGATGTTGCTGAGACGGCTGGTTGGCGGCGTATTGGCCGTTGAACGGGTTGTCCTCCAGCTGGTAGCCATGTTGAAGAGGCTGGCCTGGCGAAGGCGTGCGGTGGTAACGAGGGTCCATGCGATCGTTGTAGTAATCGTCGTCTATGGTAAGAGCAGGTTAGGTTGGTTGTCTTCAAGTTGCAAAACCTGGGGCAGTCGATATTAAGAAAGCAAAAAGCGGAAACTTGTAAAGATGAATACAAGAAGAAGCTTGCGCCACGCCAGTTGCGTACTCTGGAAGTACAGTGGATGCGCCGGACAGACTGGTAATTTGACAAGAAGAGGCAATGAGATCAGACCCAGTTGGTTCAAGAGTCCGAGGCAGAGGCAAGTGAAAGTACTGTCCCCAGGGGCATGTCGGGGTCTTTGTGGCTTTGGAGTGGTAGAAGTGGGATGAATGACGCCAAGGGACGATTCATAAGGGGACCAAGTTACTTGCCTAAACGATTATACGACATGGTTGCGATGGTATGGGGGGTCAATCAAAGGAACCAGTGTCTGATGTTTGTGACCAGGAGAGTCCGTGGGTGGGTATCGATATGGATCAGGTAGACAGTTCGTGTCCCCTCAGGGAGGGCGGGCAGGCGGGAGGTGTTTCTGGATGTTGGCTGTGCTGCGGGAGTGCCGTGCTGTGCAGGAGTTCAGGCGGCCAGTGAGAGGGCAAGGCGCAGGAGATGGGGACGAGGAAGAGACGACTGTCGCGCAAAGATGTCGATGTGGATGCAGGTGGAAGTGTGGATAGGTCGGTACCAAGAAGAAGCTGGAGGAGTACTGGAGAGTGAGGTATGGTAAGGTGGTAGGATTGGCGTGTTGGGGAAATTCCCAAGGTATCTGTCGCGGAGCGCACAGTCGCAGGTCTGGCGCCGCAGTCTCGTCGGATCGGAAACCTGGGCGGGCGGCGGGCGGTTCGACTTCAGCTGAGAGCCCCTATTTTTCGACTATGAATTTGTGAGCGAATGGCTTTTTGGGGTTTTTGGCTTATGGTTGTTCCCCTCCTTCTATTGTGCGTACCATACGAAGCGTGTGTCTGTCTTCGGGTGTCTGTGTGGGAGGCGGAGGGACTCAACTTACTGCTTCGACGATCCCAAGCTAGGTAATCAAACAAGGAGTCGACCTTGAGCAAGGAGCGGTTTGGCCGGGTCGGTGCTCAACTCAATGCGCCTGACGGGTTTCGGGGTGACGGGAAGGGGGCGAGGAGAGGGCAGAGAAGGGATGGGTTCGGTCGAAGGTTGGTGGAAGCAGACGCAGACGCAGAGAGGGATCCAGGAAGATTGAGGACGAGGACGACGCTGCGAGGTTGCCGGCTGGGTAGGGGCGGTTTTTTTTGGTTTCAAGCTGATTGAGCCGTATGAGATTGTCTGCAGGCGAGTGGCCGGCGGGACTGCGACTGGGATAGGGCCATGGGGGGGGGGGGGGGGGGGGGGGACGAGGGATGGGACAGGGGTGCGATGGTTGTTGTGGGAGACGACTCTTTTTTTTCCTAGGTATCTGTTAGATGCTCCGCAGGCTCTCCAGGTACCACTTCCTTCAAACCGTCTTCAGCCAGCAGGTCCACGGGTACTGTTGAGGTAATCTATTGTTGCTATTGCTCCTTCCACCGCAGCAAGAGCCCGTCAGCCTTGGGCTGGAAATACCGCCTTGTTCCTTCCTGGCTGTCTCTCCTTCCCTTTCCCACTGGAAGTACTTTCCACCAAACTGGCAACCGCTGCTCGGTACAACAGCACCTGCCTCAGCCAGTCAGAAATTGGGGATGCGCCGATGGGCTCTGCGCTACGCAGAATAAAGACGATTTGTCGTGTTTCAGGCCCGGCAGTGTGGCGCGGCGCCAATTTGGATGCTGACTGGTCCAAAGTACATCCTAAAGCAGGATACAGAGCACTCCGCAAGGCACAGGAGGTACAAAAGCATCCTGGTCAGTATAATTCTTGATAATGCAAACAGAGACCAATAAACGCTCATGATAAAATAAACTGCCGCGCATCACTTCTCGCTGCACATCCGAAAATTTACAAAAGCATGTCCATCAACATTGACTTCTGTCGGGGCCATGGCCGTCGAGGGGGCAGCAGGTGACGTCGCTGGGGGCCTCAATGGTGGGCATGTCAGGGTCCCCCGAAAGACGGCGGATGCCAGTGCAGGGCAACGACGTGGACAGGGTGTTGTCAACACTTCACTGCTCCCCTCCCCTCCCACACACAACGGAGCCTGGAGGAGTGAGGGGCGCAATCGCAAGAGAAAATGGACGGGCCACGCTTCGGTCCCTGCCACTCGTCGGCATTGGCGACGACGTGGACGGGCAAGCAGCACATTGCATCTTCAACCCTCTTGTCTCAGTCTTCTGCCCTCTGTCTGGCCATCGCAGTCCGGCTAATGCCAACCGTCGGTCTGTGTTGTCCTGTCCTGCGCCCAAAAAAGAGAGGTCACAGGTCTGTCCGCCATGTCATCGGCGTCTGTCCACCAGCACGACCGTCCGCGCTGCCAGAACAAGCGTGACAAGCGACAGACAGCAGGGCATCACATCCTCGTGAAAATGACGAAATGCTCCCCCGTGTGTCCCGGCAGCCCGTCTGCATCGTCCGAAATCCAAAGATGCGACCCCATTACGGCATTACCTCACCTCAACATAGGTTGCACACAAGGAACAATAGAAGAAAAAAACTTGGAGTCCTCCCGTCGAATGATCGAATCAGCCAGCGGACGCGCAAGGTACCCGCGGGTCGATCGCAAGCAAGCAGATTCCAAGCAATCAACGAGTGCCGCAACAGCCGTTCGTTGCCTGCTCGATTGTTCGCGCGTTCCCGTGGTTGCATGGCTGCTGCTGGGATCCCGTTGTTTAGCTTGGGAGGGGCGACCACCAACTTTCCGAGCCATTGACAGGGTAACCGGCGTCTTCCAGTCGAGAGTGGACAGGGGTGGGGGGGGGGGGGGGGAGGGCAACAACAGAGAGAAGACGATGAGTGGTGAGATACCATAGTACACAGTACGTATCGCTGCGGGCTGCAGCTCTGCGGAGGCTTAACCTTTGCGTGTGTCCCTAAAAATAAAATTAAGAAAAGAGAGAGAGAGGCGCCAAAGGTACTTCCAAAGCGATATGGCCACTCACAGCCCAGAGGGGTCGAACGCCACACTTGCTCCCCAGGTGACGACGCCTCCAAGCCCCCCCGCACACTGCACACCTTCGGCTGCATCCCCACATTTTCGAGCCTGCTCAGCCTCCGTTCGCATTCAGGCCTCACCTCACTCAACTCGTGTTTTGCTGTGTCCTGTCCGCGGACTTTGGAAACCTCACGTCAGTCTTCTCGGTCTTTGCAATGCAATGCGCGGAAGCACTTCACACCGAAGAGCGACCTTTGCCCAGAGTGGCCACCACACCGGGACGCTTCCCCGCCGTTGGGGCTGAATCGGCCTCAGCTACCCCTCCAAAACCTGCTGCGGTCACCTCAACCACATGGATATCACTCCCGTTGTTTTCCCGTATGCCTGCCTCTTCGCCTCACATCGCTCAATACGATTCGCCACGGCTAGGTCTTCGGTTCCTGAAAAACAAGAAGCAAGCAGCACGTTTCCTCCGATCATCCATATACTTGTTTTGCCATCTTCAACCCTCATCCTCCTCCCGAGGCATGTGGCCTCCCAACCCAACACCAAACGACGTCAACTCTGCCGACCCTTGCTGCGCGTATGATCGTCACATGATGAAGGCGTGCCAAGGGCGGTGCCGCAAGCGAGGGGTGGCGGCGGCGGCCTGCCCGGAGTGAACCTGACTTCCCGCGTCAATGATAATAATCCGATGTCTGTCGACTATGCTTTGCGTTGCCCAAACTCAGAATAGTCTGAACTTATTTTTTCAGCAGCACAACGGTAGGGCGCACAACTGAGAAAAATTCTAGACTGGCCTGCGGCGGGCATCCGTCTTGTCCGCCGTCCCCCGTAAACCTTCTGCCGGTGCCAGGTCGGCCTTGGGTCTCTGCTCTCCCACAGCTGCGAACTGCATCGTTCCCGGCCTCAGCTTCTTTTGAGTTTATGCGGGCCAGCCCGAGGCAAGAAGTGCTCGTGGTATTTCGGCAGTGAAGAAAAGTATCGTGACGATGTGCGGTTTAACGCGCCAAGGGCGTCGTTCTCAGCCGCCGATGAAGCCAAGTTCTTTTTCATCTGGTGATGCGGGAAATCTTGCATTCCCGACGGGGCTGAGCTTCCCAGAGGTAAAAGATATGAATAGAGAGGCGATCAACGGTAGCTTGTGTCACTTAGATGGGAGCTATGCCCAACTGAGTCATGTTTCGGACGTCGTCAACTACATACAACCCTGGCTGCTAATGAAGTCATTGAAGTCATTTGCAACAACTCATGATAGAACAGATGCCTTTTGTTGCGAAGTCATGGTGAAAAAGCATACAACAGCGGGTTTAGGCTGCCTGGTTTGGCTCGACCTTGATGGCAGACCAGACCGTACATTCTGTTCAGAGATGGCCGGAAACCTGAAGTTAAACACATGTCTTTAGCTAGCTTGACGCTCAAAATTTCCATATACTACTTTTTAAAATTGCTGAGGTCGTGATACTACCCAGGAGAAGATTTGCCCACAGATTATCAACACAAAATGGACGCCTCAACTCCAACTCCCGGGATCAAGACCCGCATTCTCATCATATCAGACACCCACGGCGCAAGCTCACTCCCAGGTTCCCAACCGCTACCCTCCGTCGACGTGGCGATCCACTGCGGTGACCTCACCGAAGAATCCAAGCTCGTCGAGTCCCAAAGGACCATAAACCTCATGAAGAGCATCAACGCTCCCCTCAAGATTATGATAGCAGGGAACCACGACTGGACGCTCGACACCCCGATCTTCAAGTCCAAAATCGCAGAGATCCCCCCGCCCGTCGACATGGCCCTCGTCCACGCAGAATACGGCACCTTCAACCAGGCCCGCGACCTCCTCCTCGCCTCCGCCGCCGACATCACCTTCCTCCAGCACCAAGGCACGCACCGCCTCAACCTGCCCAGCGGCGCCCACCTCACCCTCTACGCGAGCCCCTTCACGCCGTCCACCGAAGACTGGGCGTTCCAATACGACCCCCGCGAGGAGGCGTCCCGCCAGTGGGATGTCAGCGACGACGTGGACGTCGTCGTCACCCACGGCCCACCGCACGGCGTGCTGGACCGCACCGCCGGCGGGGAGCGGATCGGCAGCGCCGGGCTCTTCGCGGCGGTACGACGGGCCAAGCCGCGCTTGCACTGCTTCGGGCACGTCCATCGGGGCTGGGGCGCGAAGCTTGTGCGCTGGCGGCGCAGCGAGAGGGCCGCGTTGGCTGATGGCTTGGCGGGCGAAGGATGCACTGCTGCGTCCCATTTTGCGGATATCAATCATGAAAAGAGCGTTGCTGTGGAAAGCCTTGCGGGCTTGACGCCGGGCAGGTTTGACGGGGCGGATGTCATTGCTGAGAAGAGGCGGAAGATGGAGGAGGGGCTGCGGAGGGGGTACTTTACCACATCGCACTGCGCCGACGACGAGCGCCCGTTGGTTCCTAGGGAAGATACACTGTTTGTGAATGCTGCTATTAAGGGAGATGGCGAGCAGCCGCAGCACTTGCCGTGGATCGTCGACATTGGGCTTCCCAAGGCTTCATGAGAGGAGGTCTCCCAAGTGTGGCTCAAACAATACAACGGTACAATGCTTAGTACATGGTACACCGGGGAAGGAAGGAAACAAAGACAAGCTAAGCTTGCTGTGGTAGTCGCCGGCAGGGGTGGCATGGATATCACTGCATGTCAAGAGCGTTTTTGACGAGCTCGCAAATCGGAAGCCAGAGCAAAGCGTTTGAAATTGGCGAGATTAAGAAGGAGGTTTCGCGGCCGCTGGGGAGGAGGCCCACTGCAATCACGCGGGAGAAACGGGGGGAAAACGGCCTAGCGGTAATTTTTTGCGACGATATCACGATCATCAAACATGACACACGGCGTTAAAATTGAGTGAGGAGAAGAAGATTGTGGTGCAATTTACGAGTCGAAGAAGAAAGGACTGCGCTTGTGAGCAGTTTGAATGCGAGTAAGTCGGTCTCACATCCCTAACGCGGGTTTGTCGCCCCGTTGGACGACAGGCAGTGTTTGATGATGATGTCTCCCGAGACTTCCTAACACAATAGGCAGCCCGCAGTCAAACATCCATCCATTCTCATTTCTTTCATCAAACAAATGAGAGGGTGGATTGCAATGCGCAAGGGCCACACAGGGTCTGCTAGGGGTCCCGCTCTTCTACCTTATCTGCCCTAAGACGTCTTGAGATCGATTCCTTTGCATGATCTCCGTCTAGGGTCGCGCTGTTGTCCCACTCTACTGTAATTGCGCTTGCAGGGCACGAAGTGCTAGAATAATGCTTCATAACACTGATGCATCGCTTGATTGTGTCACGGACTTCCGTTAGAGACCCGCGCTTCGGAGCATTTCTCCGGTATGTGGGGCCGGTGCCGGTTCGGGATAGTCAGTCCCGTCGCCGACGACTCTGGTGTAAGTCGGCACGGGGAAAGGACACGATACCTCTGGAATAGAAAGAACCACGGCGCTTACTTACAGTGAGAAGTTGCTCCATAAGGCAGGGGCATCTGCAGCAAGTACTGTGAGAATGCCAGGAAAGAGCTGAGCGTCTTCTCTGTCTTCTGTGAATCAAGGCTACTTTCAGAAGGCATGGAGTGCTGCATCATGCCAGATATGGACGAAGTCGTCTTCATATCCGCCGCATGTTGTGTCCATCGTCACCCATATCGTCTATTATGAGCCATCATCATCCTCCACCATCGATTATTATACAAAATACCCCCGAATCATCCCCGCGAAAGCATCCATCATAAGCCTCGACAAAGGGAAAGCAGTAGTGCATGATGATGGCCTCCTCGGTAATCGTAGCTTTGAATACGAAGGCGAGAAAAACGACACACCTCAAAGTTCCGGCTCGACGACCGTCGTGCCAGACGTTACACGCAGGTCCCCGACATGCGAATCTCAGCAACCTGTCACGTCAGCATCATTCAGATCTAGCGGCAGTTGAAGTTCAACCCAGCTCCTAACACTTGGTGAAAAGTTTGGCTTGTGGACAACCAGATCTGACCTGCCACAGCTTGAGGTTCAACAGAATCCTCGAGAAATGATTACCGAGTTAACTTCTGAGAATAGGGACGAAGAGATGCCCGTGAGAACGGGCAAACTATCATGGGCATTAGAGACAGTGAAGTACCTCCCCCGAAAGCTATGATCATGCCGGAACGAAGATATCCAGTAGGGGCAAATTCTATGTTTCTTTACGCTATCGGTCTCATCACTACGCTTGGATGTAGGCGCTAGATAGTGTTCCACCGTTTCCACCATTCTCTGTATCTCCCATCTTCGGACGCATGTTGTCTAGGGTCCAGCCGAAAACAGTGTTTTGCTCTCGCGTCATCTGTCACTCTTAGCTTGATGTTACCGCTTTATCAAGAGCTGTTCAGGTATATCAAACAATTCCGACATCACCTGGGTGGTGCGCTGATACGTACGAGCTACCAACACTGGTGGGTACTCCCCTGCAATGAAGAGCAGCCTCGGCGTCATTTCCGTTCCGAAGAGTTCTTCCAACTTTTGGACTGCCTCTGCCGTCATGTGTTCACGTAGCCTTGCCTTGACAGTCTCCCGCTGCTCCAAAAGTTGCCGTGTGGATTCGTCATCGACAGAGCCAGTGGCCGGGGCCGCTGGAGAGCCTGGTTCCGGAGGAGAGCTTGCAGGTACCGCAGGGACATTCGACTTGGAACTTTGAGCATTGCCTCGAAACGTGGTACCGTTGTCTCTTTCGAAGTTCCCTTTGCCAGTTGCTTTGATTTCCTTCTTATCGACCTTGTCAATATGGATGTTCTCCGTATTGGCAGTACCCGCGGCCTCGTCGTTCTCGCCAGCTTTGCTTTCCTCTGGCTGCAGGGCAGATGTCTCTTATTCGTCAAGCAACTGCTTGAGAAAGGCTCAAATCTGCGATCCTGTTGTTCTTAGACTTTGCCCTGTTCCTGTCGGCCCTATCGTTGCTTTTGTTCCTATCGGTGATCATCAGCGTCGTCATCCTCTGCCGTCGTCTCCTATTGTCGCTGTCGTCCACAATCGCCACCATCGTTCATCACCAGTTCCGGACCTCATGGGACACAGGGGATGCCTCTCGGCACACACTCGGACGTGGATCACGATGACCCGCAAAGGCGACTACTACGCTCCCCGTCTAATTATATGCGGTTCATCTATGTGTTTGTAGTTCCATGCCGATGACATGTATCGGGTGCGATCCGCAAGCAAATCCTGAACGAGTCACGCAGCACGGAGGGAAGTCAACTGCAGCGTCGATTCGATTCAACTCCCACCATCCCAGATGGCCGTGGCGCGGCATCCCATTATGACTATTCCTAATAGTACAGCCTGTTTGTCATGACCAGGAGTAATTAAGCAACAAAAATGCAAGTGACATGTGAAAAAAGTGCAGCTTTTCCTCCAATCCCCTTCCTGACAGCGCCTTTCTTTTTGAAAATGATTACCACAACGTGGCCTGACTACCTTAGTCTGACTCCTCGTCACTGGTAGCCTCGATGTTGGCCTTGCTAGACTTGGACTTCTTCTCCTTGGACACGGCCTTGGAAGACTCCTCGGCGCCCGGGGCGGCGTCACCGTCCTCGGCAGCACCACCGACGTCGTGGCCCATGGCGCGCAGCTTCGCGTTGATGGCGGGGACGGCCTTGAGGAGGGCCTCGTACTGCGGGATCGACAGGGAGATGCCCTTCTTTCCGGGCAGCATGTTGCCGTCCTTTTCGTAGAACTCGCGGATGTTGATGAGAGTTGCCTTGTTGAATTGGGAGACACCCACGCGGCGCTTGCCGGAGAGCTTTGAGAGGGGTGTGTTAGTGGTGGTTTAGTCTCAACATGTCATTTCTCCAGTAGGCGAACACTTACATCCCAGTACGGGTCTCCGTTGTTGTCTTTGCCGCTGCCGAGGTCTTCGGACTTGGAGGTCTTGGTCTTCTTGACGGGCTTGTCGTCGTCAGAGTCGCTGGGCGCGTCGCGCTTTGCGCTGCGTTTGGAACCCTTGGTGAAAGGCATGGCTGAGTCGCGGTTGCAGGATAAAACGGAAATGACGGTTTGGGGTAATAGAATGAGTGTGCGTCTTGGGTTTGAGGGTAGGCTGATTGGCGCGAGGATCGCAAAGGAGAGTGGATTGCGACAACACCAAAGAATTGGGTGAGATTGACGCTGTGAATGAGACGGCAGTCACGACAGACGCGTTGCTAAAGTGGTTCCGGCGCGACTTCCACGCATGACGTCGGGCCCCCACGCACGCCAGCACAGGTGCGCGAGCACGTGAGCGGCTTATCTTATCTGAGATATCGATACCCGGATATTACTAGGTAGGCAGGTATCCACTTGCTTGGCTTCCGGGATCGAGGCCGAAGAAATGTCACAATGAGCCAGCCCGGTGCCGCTGTGCGACCTTGATTTTGATGTGGCTCCTTGGAAAGATGCGATGGGACTGTGGAAGACCGGGATGGATGCACCAACATCACATGGGAAATGATTCAATGTGACCCTACGCGCGCAGCTGCATGCATACCTAGCATTTCAGCGATGCCAATGAGAAAAAAAGTAATCGAGAAAAATTTTGAAATTATTGTCCATCTCGTTGTGCTGTGTTAGCTGCAGACTGGCTGCAAGGGACGCCCGTCTAATCGTCTCACGTCCAGCGCCCACGAGACGGCCCCTGACCCAGAGTCGTCTTGAGATTTGTTTCAACCCCAAATTCCGTGGTGCAACTGCGCCGCCTTCTGTTCCCCAGTATTCTCTCCTATTTTCTGTAGTGTCATCCGGGGAAGAATGGGCTACACAGCATGCTTTTTGCCTGTGCTCGGATAGCCGGTAGCATCCCCTTTCTTGCTTGCCCCATCCCTTGACTGATCATAGCCGGATTCAATCTAGAGGTGGAATCAGGGTGGAAAGACCAGTAAGACACCGCCCAGCGGAAGAAACCCACGATTCCCAGTGTACGGGGATTTTTTCTTGCCGGGAGCCGCAGGGGGTGCTGGCACGTCACTAAAATTAGGAGCTTCTGGACCTCCCTCCAGACTGATGGACAGTGGACACACGAGCCAATGTGCCTGTTCTGGTTGGTGCTAATCTGCCCCCAACTCCACTGGCGCAGCTGGCCCTCGTTGACGACGGCAGACTCGACGTCAACACATTTCCCCAATCCCATTTTCGCGCTTAGGCCCCCCCTAAAACGAGATCTGATTCTTGTGGAAGCAACCGTCCACGCCTCGCTTTCCCTCTCGAAACACTGCCACGAAACCCGTACCTACCTGTGCTTGCACTGGTGGCTGACTTGCAGAAAAAAGAACACGGCCAACCTGTCCTTTTTTGAGCTTGCACTTACAGCTCTTTCATCCGTACCATCGAACCACCGCAAGCTTCCATGTCAATTTGTTTTTATTTTTTTCCTTATACCGCCAAGCAGCTCACCACCACCACTCCCGCCTGACTGCTCGACTCGTTCAATGCACCCTTTGCCCTTTGACTCCAGCATCAGGGATGTGAGAGGATAGGGCCTCAGACGAATTCAATAGATCGACGAACTAAGCAAAACATGGAATCGACACCCGCCGCCGAAGCGCATCCACCCGGCGGAGCTCCCGTTGCTGAGAAGGGACAGTCCGCTCCCGAGACAACCTCACCAACCCTCCCTGTGATCGAGAAGCCCGCGATCCAAGAACCCACCACCGAAGAGAAGCCCACGATCCCCGCCGAGCCATCTGCAACGAGTGCGCCGGTACCGAGCGCAGCGAACCCGCCCAGGCCGGAGGACGAAGACGATGCGGTGACCAAGGTTCTCCGGTTCCTGTCGACTGCGACACCAGAAACACTCGGCGCCATTGCTGTTGGCCTTGCGGCTTCCACCTACTTCGTCCTCGGCAGGGCTGGACTCGTGCTCATTGGCGCATTCGGCGGCGTCGTGACATTCATCGCATACGAGGCGCGCCATCCAGAAGTCTCCCGGGCTGTCCGGGGCGAGAAGGGCCTCGATGTCCTGGAACGACTGTCCATCACGAGGGTCGCTGTGCCGCCCAGCGACGATGCGGAAGAGGAAGAGAAACAGATCCAAGGCTTCGATGACTTCCAGCCCGAGACGCGCGAGGCATTGACCGGTCTGGTGGACGCCGTCATCCGCGACTATGTCAAGTGGTGGTACTCGCCCATCCTGCCATCCGACCGTTCGTTCCCGCTGTCCTGCCGGAAGCTCCTCAACTTCTTCCTTCTCCGCGTTTCAAACCAGCTATACCGCAAGCGACCCGCCGACTCGTTCCTCGATTTCATGACGAACGCTTCGTCCATGTTCATTGTGTTCCTGTCCGAGCTGTCCTCCGCCTTTACCGAGCAGCACAACGCTCCCGGCGCGTCCGCCGCGGACGTCGTCTCCAAGTACCTCGAGGAGAACCCCAACTCCAACCTGGCCAACCTCATGAACCACCCGCAGCAAGCCGCCAAGTTCCGCAATGTGGCAGACGACTTGCTCGGGTACCTCGATCGCTCAGCCTACAACTGCGACCCCGCGCGGGTGTTCCTGCGAGAAATTCTGGCCGGTGTGATACTGGAGATGACTCTGCAGTCGTGCTCGAAGCCGGAGTGGATCAACGGCTGGATCGTCTACCTGCTAGAGGCCGGCGAGCCCGACTTCAGCCAGGCCATCGATGTAGGCATGAAGACGGGGCCTGATGCTGCCGCGGACGCCGCGACGGCTGCAGCCAACAACGCATTTGTTGATATTGATGGAAACCTCGGCAACATTGCGCTGACCAAGGGAAACCGGAGCTCCCTGGATATGGAACGCGCGCGCCAGAAGGGGTCTACGGCGCATAAGAAGCAACTAAGCAAGGCCGATGAAGAGATGGAAGAAGCCATGGAGGAAATGAAGCGCATGAACGCCCTGATCGCGGAGGAGGAGTCCAAAAGAAAGTCCCGCCAGAGCATCGGAGCAGACCCGTCAGTGCGAATCCCCGAGGGCAAGATTGTTTCCTCACCAGGGGAACTGTCTCCTAGATCACAGTCTTCGGCAGAGAAGCCTTCAACACACACATCTAACGCTTCCCACGGATCAAACAAGGACGGTAGCCTGCACTCGCCCATCACGCCAAAGTCGAGTGTGGAGGAGCCAAGCAGGAACCCGTCGCCGAAACACGCCGCCAATGAAAGTGTATCATCTCAGTTCACCAGCTTCGACCAGATCGTGCCTCCCGGGAGGGAGGATCCGGATTCATCTGATGAAGGCCCTCGCAAGCCTTCCTTGACGCTGCACAATGCCACCGTCATCCTCCATGACGACACCGACAATGAAAAAGCTCGGATCCGAACGAAGCCTACTTGGGACTATCTCGTCCAGATCGAGCCATCATCGCACCACTATTCTGGCTGGATGATTGTCAGGCGCTACTCTGATTTCGAGACTTTGCACGAGATCTTGAGGCGGATCGCCACAATTTCTGGCGCGACGGCTTTCACGGAGCAGCATGCGGAGCTTCCCAACTGGAAGTCCCATACCAGAGCATCCCTGCGTGGCGAGTTGGAGCGATATGTGAAAGATGCTTGTTGGTACCAGTCACTCGCCGAGAGCGAAGGAATGAAGCGCTTCCTGGAGAAGGACAATGGCCTCGGCCATGGGCACAGCAACTCCAAGTCAGGTTTGGCATGGGACACTGTCGGCAAGAACATGCTGGATGTTCTGACGATGGGCCCCAAGGGTGTTGCTGAGGGAGGAAAGGCTGTTTTCGGTGGTGTGACTGGTGTGTTCAGCAACATCGGATTAGGCGCCAGAAAGAACACCGCTTCGTCATTGTCAGAGATTCAGACGAGCCAGATCCAGACGAACAACCGTTGGTCGACCGGCACTCCACCCAGGATGGACAGCACCACCAGCCTGAACGCAGCTCTCACTTCGCCCATAGGCAATGGACCTCGGAAGCCTCGGGACAGTCTGGACAGTCAAAGATCGTCGATTGTCTCGACTCAGCCCGGCAAGGTCGCCCCTATGGAAAGGAGACCCAGCTTCGACCCTCGAGGTGATTCAGAGGCGGACAGCTTGAAGCCTCGATCTGACCGATGGGAGCGGAACACGCCGAGCGCCACGGGTAGTCGCGAACATAGTAGAGCTTCTAGCCTAGCGCCGCTGCAATCTCCTCCTCTGCGATCGCCGTCGTCGACGAGTCTGGATGTTATGCACATCCAGCATCTCCCACCACCCCCTGACGAGATGCCAGAGGACTGGGAGTCGCCCACTCACGGTGACATGCAGTCGAGGATGAACGAGGCAAGCCAGCCGCGCAACAGCACCGGTGCTGCCTCGCCAGGAACCAAGAAGGAGCCAAAACCTGCGCGACAGCATTCTCCGCTGTCAGAGCAGGAAACAAACGTAGCAGTAGAGCTGGTCTTCGCCATTATCAATGAGATGTACACGCTCTCATCGGCCTGGAACATTCGCCGAACACTGCTGGCCGCCGCCAAGTCCTTCCTGCTCCGCCCTGGCAACCCTTCCCTGATTTCCATCCAGCAGATGATGCAGGAGTCGGTCATTGACGCCAACACAAGCGACGCGGGGCTGGCCTACCACCTGCGCACGCTGCGGGAGAACACGATGCCGACAGACGAAGAACGAGCGGCTTGGCCCGCCGAGATGACGGACGAAGAGAAGGAGAAGCTGCGCATCAAGGCACGCAACCTACTGATTAGACGGGGTGTTCCGGCTGCTTTGTCGGGCGTCATGGGACAGGCTGCCACGACGGACGCGCTCGGGCGCATCTTCGACAGCCTCCAAGTCGAGGAGGTGGCGCGCGGATTTATCTTCGGCATGATGCTTCAGGCTGTCAGGGTCGTTACTCATTAATTTATTGCCGTCGCAGTGGCGGTGTGTTGCGCCGGGCGCGGGAGGATAAGAAGCATTTGATATGTACCAACAACAAAACAGCACGGAAGCGAGCAGCGACTCAGACGGCACGTGTAAGATTAGACGACCATTCAAAGAAACATGATGGGAAACGAAACCGGATGCTGGGCAAATCTGGCAGGATTGGGGACGAGAACAAGACTACATATATACATATACTTAATAATTGACAGACATATTACAAGCACATGAACTGCTGTGGTTGATTTGCGATGGACCATGGCGACACTATTGCAGCTCGACAGCCTATTTTACACAGATTCAGCCAGCCACTGTGCTGCTTCGCACCATAACGAAGATTTCCATCCCTGCTGTACCATCACACTTGTGCGTTCAGACGAACCAACTCCCAAGATCGAATGACATTCCATCCCTCACCTAGTGGAGCTCCACGGCTTTCAAGGTCTTAGATTGCCTTAACAGCGCCGTTATTAGTGGATGAAGACAGGACCCTCACAGAGACGATGGCGTAGGGCGGGGTAGTTCGCGCTAGAGGTGGGGTGCGGAGCTCAATCAGTGAGCTATTGGTTCTTATCTTATCGTCCCCCCAAACGCCCTCCTCCTCGCCGTCTAGGCCGATGATACCATCATTTGTCATCGAACAGCTCCTCTCTTGTTCATTACCGTCTTCTCGGTTTTGAATGAGTCGTCGTTCCCCCAGTGACTCCTCGCTGGCTCTGGTGCTCAATTGGACATAAAGAACAAAAGACACCGAATGAGCTAACATCAGAACCTCGACCTCCCCCCCAATACTGATTAACACGGGAACCCCGCATCGAGTACATCACGACATCACACCCCAAACCACCTCAACAACAATGGCGGCAGCCGAAGCAGCGACACAATCCCAGTCGGACCGCGGCATCCGCATCGCCATCGACCGCGGCGGCACCTTCACCGATTGCGTCGGCGAGCTCGCGGGCCGCGAGACCATCATCAAGCTGCTCTCCGAGGACCCGTCCAACTACGACGACGCGCCGCTCGAGGGCATCCGGCGTATCATGTCGCACTTCCTGGGCCGCGAGATCCCGCGCGGGGAGCCGCTCGACACAGCCAAGATCGACTCGATCCGCATGGGCACGACGGTCGCGACGAACGCGCTGCTGGAGCGCAAGGGCGAGAAGATCGCGCTGGTCGTCACGGAAGGGTTCAGGGACTGTCTGGCGATCGGGAACCAGAGCCGGCCCAAGATTTTCGACTTGGCGATCCGGAAGCCGGATGTGTTGTATGAGACGGTCGTGGAGGTGGAGGAGCGGGTGACGTTGGAGGACTATGCGGAGGATCCGGCGAGGACGGTGACGGAGGTTGAGGTGAGGGCGGGGACAAAGGAGGCGGCGACGGCGGAGGTGGTGAGGGGGACGAGCGGGGAGGCTGTGAGGATATTGAGGAGGCCTGAGGAGGAGGATGTGAGGAAGCAGTTGCAGGAGGTATACGACCAAGGGATTCGTAGCGTGGCGGTTTGCTTGATGCATGGGTATACGTTTCCCGACCACGAGGCAGTGGTGGGGAGGATCGCGAGGGAGATTGGGTTCAAGCACATCTCGCTCAGCCACGAGTTGATGCCCATGATCAAGTTGGTCTCACGGGCTACGTCGGTCTGTGCTGACGCGTACCTCACACCGGCGATAAAGAAATACATTTCCGGCTTCCAGGCTGGCTTCGAGGGTGGTCTGGGAACGAGGAGTGTGCAGAAGGAGGAGGGGGCGAGAGGTGCGAGATGCGAGTTTATGCAGAGTGATGGCGGCCTGGTGGATGTGGAGAACTTCACTGGACTGAAGGCGATTTTGTCCGGACCGGCGGGCGGTGTTGTCGGGTATGCGATTACGTCGTACGATGAAGAAACCAAGGTTCCTGTGATTGGGTTCGATATGGGCGGTACCAGCACGGATGTGTCGAGATTTGGCGAGGGGAGGTATGAGCACGTCTTCGAAACAACCACCGCTGGAGTCACCATTCAGTCGCCGCAGTTGGACATCAACACTGTGGCTGCGGGAGGCGGCTCGATGCTGTTCTGGAAGAACGGGCTGTTCGTCGTCGGACCGGAATCAGCCGGAGCGCATCCGGGCCCGGCATGCTATCGTAAGGGAGGCCCGGCGACCGTCACCGATGCAAACCTTTACCTGGGGCGCCTCCTGCCCGAGTTCTTCCCCAAAATCTTTGGCGAAAAAGAGGACCAGGGGCTCGATCCCGAGGCCAGCAAGAAGGTCCTCCAAGAGCTGGCGGATCAGGTGAACAAGGAGACCGGCAAGAACATGAGCGTCGACGAGGTGGCGTACGGGTTCCTGACCGTGGCCAACGAGACCATGACGCGACCCATCCGATCCATCACGGAAGCCAAGGGGCATGACTCCTCAAAGCACCGGCTGGCGACCTTTGGCGGCGCCGGTGGGCAGCATGCCGTCGCCATCGCCGAGGCGCTGGGCATCAAGCAGATTCTCATCCACCGGTACTCGTCCGTGCTGTCGGCGTACGGGATGGCCCTGGCGGACGTCGTCGACGAGAGGCAGGAGCCCGACTCCAAGGTGTGGGAGTACCCCGGGAAAGCGGCCGACGAGCTGCGGAGCAAGATGGAGAAGCTCAAGGAGAAGTCGCGTGAGGCGCTCAAGGCGCAGGGCTTCGAAGACAAGGAAATTGTGTTTGAGGAGTACCTCAATATGAGGTACCGCGGCACGGAGTCTGCGCTGATGATTATCAAGCCCGAGGGCAGCAAGGACGGCGACGAGTGGGACTTTGGAACGGCGTTCGTCCGCCAGCACCGCTACGAGTTTGGGTTCACCTTGGATGAGCGCGACATCATCGTCGATGACGTGCGTGTGAGGGGTATCGGCAAAAGCTTCCGGCATTCCGAGAAGACTGTGGATCAGCAGTTGAAGGTGCTTGAGCGAAAGGATGTCGAGGTCAGCAAGGCGCTAGACCGGCAAAAGGTGTATTTCGAGGAGGGACGGCTGGATACGCCTGTCTACAAGCTCGAGGATCTCAGTACGGGCGAGACTATTAAGGGGCCTGCCATGCTGGCGGACGGAACACAAACGATTGTAGTGACCCCGAAAGCCGCGGCTCTGATCCTCGATACACACGTTGTTATCGACATTGAGAAGGAAGGCTCAAAGGATGATGGGTAAGATCCCCTTTTCTTTTCTTCCCTTTCTAGTACCATTTTGTCGTTTCCACCGCCGACGGCGAAGGAGAAAATAAAGACCAAGACAACGAAGCTGACGACAGTTGTAGAGCTGCTAAGAAGGATGGAGAACGAGACGTTGACCCCATTATGCTAAGTATCTTTGGCCATCGTTTCATGGCCATCGCGGAGCAAATGGGACGTGCCCTCCAAAAGACCAGTGTCAGTACCAACGTCAAGGAGCGCCTCGACTTCTCCTGTGCCATTTTTGACGTAAGTGGAGGACTCGTGGCTAACGCGCCGCATCTTCCCGTTCATCTCGGCTCCATGTCAACCTGCGTGAAGCGCCAAGCCGAGATCTGGAAGGGTGACCTGAAAAAGGGGGACGTCATCATCTCTAACCACCCATCCTACGGCGGCACCCACTTGCCAGACATCACGCTCGTGATGCCTGCTTTCAACGAGAAGGGCGACAAAATCCTGTTCTACGCTGCTTCCAGGGCTCATCACGCCGACATTGGGGGTATCACGGCCGGTAGCATGCCGCCGCATTCTAAAGAGCTCTACCAGGAAGGCGCGGCGATTAAGAGCGAAAAGCTAGTCAGCGAAGGCCGCTTCGACGAGAAGCGCGTCACGGAGCTGTTGTACAACGAGCCCGCCCAGCACCCCGGCTGCAGCGGTACGCGCTGCTTGGCGGATAACATCAACGATCTCAGGGCGCAGGTCTCGGCTAACCAGAAGGGCATCGCTCTCATCGAGGGACTCATTGAGGAGTACGGCGAGGAGACGGTGCAGTTTTACATGGTTAACATCCAGAAAAACGCTGAGCTCTGCGTGAGAACGCTGTTGAAGCAGGTCAGCAAGCGCTTCGAGGGGCGTGATCTGCAGGCTGTCGACTTTATGGATGACGGCAGCCCCATCAGGCTCAAGGTTACGATCGATGCGGATAAGGGCGAGGCAGTTTTTGATTTCGAGGGGACCGGACCGGAGGTGTACGGAAACGTAAACGCCCCCGAGGCCGTGACGTATAGCGCCATTATTTACTGCCTCAGATGTCTCATCTCTGAGGACATTCCCCTGAATCAGGGCTGTCTGAAGCCGATTAACGTCAAGATCCCGCCCAAGTCGCTTCTCTCGCCTTCAGACGGGGCTGCGGTGGTGGGAGGGAATGTACTCACGAGCCAGCGCGTCACCGATGTCATCTTCAAGGCCTTCCAGGCTTGTGCTGCCAGCCAGGGCGACTGCAACAATCTCACGTTTGGTTTTGGAGGAAACCTGACGGGCCAGAAGGAGGTTAAGGGCTTTGGGTACTACGAGACTATCGCGGGTGGCAGCGGTGCTGGGCCCACGTGGGAGGGCACGAGTGGAGTACATACACACATGACCAACACGCGTATCACAGACTCGGAGGTGTTTGAGAGGAGATATCCCGTTATTTTGAGGGAATTTTCTCTGAGGAAGGGTAGTGGTGGAGACGGGCAGCATCGCGGAGGTGACGGCGTTATTAGGGACATTGAGTTCCGCATCCCGGTGCAGGTGTCTATCCTAAGTGAACGGAGGGTCTACCGGCCGTACGGTCTTGCGGGCGGAGAGGACGGCGAGGCAGGGCTGAATGTGTGGGTTAGGAAGGTCGAAAAGGGCAGCTGGGAGAAGAGTCTCAAGAGGCTGAAGGGGGCTGGCCAGCAGGACCAGGAGGAGGTGGAGTACGAGGAGAGAAGGTTCAATCTGGGCGCCAAGAACAGCGCGCCCATGAAGCCTGGGGAGAGAATCATTGTGAACACGCCTGGCGGTGGTGGATGGGGCAAGGTCGGGAAGGCTAAGGGAGTCAAGGCAGGAAGGGATCATACAGAAGCCTGGAGGAAAGGCAGCCATGCTAATCGGGAGGATATGGCTTTGCAGGTGTAGATGGGATGGCAGACGACATGTTTCTAGATACGAGACCTTAGATCAGAGCAGTTGGTGGGCTCATAAGAATTTGGGCTTGTTTGCTTTGGGAGGTAGGTTCAATCGTATGTGCTTTTCACTCTGGCATAGTTGATCCCGCGAAATCCGCTCGGCGATTGGAATACCATACCCAGAAAATCCGGTGGGAGATTTTCCGCTAGGAATCCGACAGCTGCTGAGAATTACCATGACGAGCGCCACCCTGTTGGAAAGTTATGAGACGAAAGAAGCCATTTATTCGATGGGATACCGGATGGCGAACCTTGTTGATGTCAATGAAGGAGGGGGCGTGGATGGAGAAATCCCCTGATTTGGGGACCGTAGAGTTTGGCACAGGACGGGACGTTGATCTTGACCCATATACATTCGCGGGAGATGTGCAGCGAGAGGGCTGAATGATGCCTAGAGGAAGTGTAAATTGTCCGATCGCGGGAAGCGATTGGTATGTGGGGTAGGTTGGTTTGGTTCCTGATATATTGGTTCGTATCGGGAATGGTGGCGATGGCGAGGATGAGGTGACGGCGCTTGATCCTAGCTTTCACCATCGAGATCATGAGCTTGGAGGGGTTGTCACTCCACAACTGTATATTAAGCTGTCGTACAGATAGTTTCCGACGTCAACCATGGACAGATTTGGCGTTATGCCAGCAAGGACTCGGCATAAGCAGCCTCTGCGCGGAAGACCCGGGGGATTCGCCGGGGTTTTCGCCGCCCTCCAGAGAAATATGGCTCCACTCCTCCGAGTCCCGATCCGGCCCCTTCCCGCCTTCGCGGCCGTCTTCCATATTAGGCAAGTTACCGTAGCCAGTGGCTTTGAACTCTCGCTCATATTCAGGGTGCTGAGACATCTCACCCAGCAGGTGTGTACCGCTGAGGACGACTTCGTAATGATCGTCGATTCGATTTCCGACGCCATGAATGATGCCAACTGAGCGATGAATGTAAGCAAAGTTATCCAAAAGAAGGGATCCAGTGCGAATGGCTCACAAAGACTGCAGTATAGGTACTTGGATATCACAGGAGCCCATGGCAACACTGCTATGATCTGACCAAACGTCCATTTATTCCTGTCCCATACTGAACCTCCCATCTCGTTGAGGATCGCTGTTGCGTTTCTCATGAGGAGTGACGCTAGCAGGACGTTTGACACGAACCATGTAGCACACCAGATGACCGAACCGAACCGCAGGAGCGAGATGAGAACAGGAAGCTTGCCTGGCCAGTATTCCAGTTTCGACCCCAGGCTACGCCGCAGACGAGTGACGTGTCCTAGTTGGTCAATTGACAAGACGACTGTGCTGAACAAGAAGCTGATGAAGTAGTCCGAACCACCCCGGTCTTCGTCCCGAAATGCATCTCTGAAAGCAGACGATCCGTTGTTGTAGCACGTCTGCATGATGTTTCGGCTCCGATTGCCGCACTTGGCTATCGCGCCCAGCGTCATTGGCGCTTCCGAGCCAAGGCTTCGAATCACCATGCCCAGGACACCGACGGCGAAGGAGAGAAAGAAAATATACCAACATCTCATCCCTTTTCGTTGTATTTCCGACTGCATGAGAAGGACGACGAGAGTGTTTCCCGCCGAGTAGATTCGAGCCGCTCGCCAGTCAATGCGGATGACGGGGACCTGGTCGGTCATGAACATGACAATCGTAGCCAGCTGTACTGCTAAGGTGAAGAAGGCTTGGGCTTCTTGGAAGTCAATCATGGATGAGTATAAAGCCACGGCAAATCTGGAGGCTCGCAGTCGCTCCATCAGATACACCGTGGTAGAGCAGTGTTGCTGTTCGTTGCCTCTCCTGAACCGCCCTAGTGCAGCTACCGCCTTTACAGGCATTGAGTAGATTGGATCTCGAGGGATCAGTAAAGACAAAATGAAGAACCATAAGAGCAATCCTATCTGAATTATGTAGGAAACTGTGACCTGTGATTTCATTAGACAAAGACCTTGCCCAGAAGCCATGTACTTACACCGGGCCCGGCTATATCAGCTTCCGGTGACCTCACCCTGGAGCAGAGAGGCTTCAAGTAGTCCAGGGTATCATTGAGACTCTCTTCAATCTCATAAAAGTGGTAATAGCTCGTGCTGTTCAACGCCCAGGTACCAAACTCAGTTTCCGGTAGATGCCCATGTGTTGCTGTCTCGCTGGGCTCTGAGGCGCCTACACAGCTGAGGATACGCTGGAGAGTTCCAAGACCGTCGAACGAGGCCAAATCCCCAAACTGGAGAATTTTGTTTGCTTCAGTTGCGGACGCAGGATCTAAAGTATAATTGTACTTTTGTATTAGTAGCGCTGACACCGCTAAAGCCGCGCAGTCGTAGATGCCTAGAGGATTGTCGAAAAGGGAGGATTGGCATGTTGAGATAATTGACTGCGGTACATTTGAATCGTACTCTAACGGCACTGTAACATTTGGAAGATCTGAGGAGTAAAGGTGGTTGATCATTTCAGGCCAAGTGTGCCCCAGTGCAAAGTTGGACACAGTTCGAAGCCCGTGTAAGCTCATTCGAAGAGTACGATTCGAGACCATTTTAGAGACTAGAGACTACCGAAAGCCCCGAAAACCAAGGAGAGGACGACGGATCATTACACGACTTATAAAGCTACTACGAGGCTATTACTTCGATCTTGATTGAATCGCTGTGCCGCAGCCACGCGTCGGCTATTCTAGTCCCAGGGACTGTGACCTCGCTGCCTACCTGCTTGCATTGGCCCCCACGCCAATCAGCTCACATTTTGCTTGTACGCCTCCAAGGGGCCTGTTCAATAGGCTGCTATATATACACCAAACAGAATCTCTGGACCAATAGTCTCCTCTCGATAGTTGGTGCAGCTTTACTGAGAGCCTTTCTCGTCTTCCGTTGGCTCCAGCCTTTTCTTGCCATGACCACAGCCACCTCAGCCCGGAGTAGATCTCTGCACGGAATAGTCGTAACCATAACTGTCGTATCGTGCTTCTACACGAATGTCATTTTCTCCGAGAGAAGACAATTTGAAAATGAGAGCTTCTGGAGTGACTGTCATTCGACCGCCGATTATCGCAAAGGTTTGGAGTTACTGGAGCATACAACAATTGATAATAGCCTCACTACCAACAAGGTCGCTGACCTCGCCGTGACTCACGCGAAGATGGCTTCACAAGGTCCTCACGGATGGAAAAGCTTGTCCTAGCCACGTGAATACAAAAGCGCCGGGTTTTGAGTCCGGTCCTCATCCTCAATCCTACGTCAACACTACCTCTTATTTCAACAGTCTTTTCCCCTTCCATTCAAGTTGTCTCCTAATCACTAACTTCCACTTCACGGATTAAGCACAAATTCACCCATCAGTATATCGAAAATGCCAACATGGAGTGCATTACCAGCAGAGCTTCGTTTGATGATCATTCACCATCTTATGCAGGCGAAACACGGATGGGCAATCTACGCCTCTGTTTGCAGAGAGTGGCAACATGAGATCGAAAGGAAGAATTTCCGTCAACTCAAACTTCAAGCGCCATGTATAGATGGCTTAGAAACGATAATTCTAGCGCGACATTCAGTCAAACACATCTGGTTGAATATCGAGCTAAGACGTTACTCATGTAGAACCTGCCGACGGACTGAAGGCGAGAAATGGCGAAAAGGCAACGACGAGGTGGTCAGGAAGGCCGTTTCCAAGCTGTTTTCTATCTTGCATCAATGGCAAGCCGGTGATGAGCTGACACTGGAGCTGAGCACCCAGTCATCTAGCGATAGGGAACACGTCTTCAAGAATCTCTACTTCGGAGGACCTAATGAGAGCGGATATCCCAATGCTGACTGCGCTGGGACTCAGTCGACTAAGATCACTTCCACCGACATACAGGACCCAAAACATGGTTGGATTGATGGCGTCCAGGTTCAGCCTCCTGAAGAAGGGGCGATATTACGGATATTTGAGCCAATCGATCCCAAATTTACCGACGACCTACCATCGGTACATGTGATCACTAAGTTTGTACTTCGTCGGCAGTGCCGTCGTCAATTCAATGTTGGAGCTCTAGGGCGTCTCTTCAATAGACTGCCTCGCCTAGAAACACTAATCTACGAGCCGTGGCAACGATGGGATGGGTTGGCACAGGCGCTTATCTGTGACAAAGGTAAGTAATAAACAACTTGCCTCTCGTGGGCATTCGTTGTCATTTGTACGGTTGGAAATATGATCTGATTTGTGTTTCGGCTTCATAGAATATCGCGACTTGATCAGTCTGCACCTACCAAGTACAGTCAAAAGAGTGTCCGTATTTGAAGAAACAAGCGAACCTTACGCCACGATCATCACCCAGAATTCACCATGGTTAGGACCAATTGGTATGCTGCGCGTCGCATCACCTGCATTGAGCTCGGCCGTTGCAACCAGAAGCCTTAACCTTGAACACCTCTCTGCCGCATTTGTAGTTGAGGCTAGGGACTTTTTCATATCATGTCAGCCATCATGGGTTTGGGTACAATTGCAGTCGTTGGTTCTCACATCTGATGCGCTTTCTCCCAAAGCCAAACTCAAGGATGTTTTCAATCTCTTGCAGAATGCCGCAAAAGCTGCTCTTTCCATGCCAAGACTACACACGTTGACGCTGAGGAGCACCGGCCAGAGACAAGCTTGCAAGTTCTCGTACCAGGTAAAACCCGCCTCAGTTACGTGGAGAGGAACATGGGATCTCAAGCTTGATTCTCGCACGATTCAGGATTGGACGAAGGTGGCTCGCAACCGTGGGCAGCATGACCTTCAAGTCAAGCGAGAGCTTCTCTTAACGCATGCCAACTCTCAGGGCCAGGCAGTTGAGTTGTTAGACCTACCTTGTGGAGTCTTTGATCCTGGATCTCTATGGCAGATGCGGAAAGAGATGGCATCTGGTTGGCAGGATAGTTGAATAGTCATAGCTTGCCCCTGGTTTTCTTATGCTACTCGAGCGACTCGAGCGACGATGTAGAATTCGACGCAGTTTGAAAGACATGTAGACTCATTCCAAGCGTTGGATTCATCTAAACTAAGTTCCAAAACATCAATGAGATGATTGTGCTCAGATATGAGCGGACTTCAAGAAAACAATGGCAACAGTGAAGTTGAATGAGTCGAAGATAGGGTCAATAATTCCGTGGAGAAGCGGTAACAGGTTACAACGAATCGATTCTGAACTGCTCACCGAATAGAATCATAAGCCAAGGACTTTGATGTTCAGGTGTGAACTGGTTGATGTGAGAAATCATCCAGCCCCTTCTGGTCCTTGAACCTTGGACGGCTGGCTTTACAGCCACACTTGCCTGATGTGGACGGATCATTGATCGCACAGAACCATTCAGAGAGCGGCCAGTTTCCCAAGAAGAAAGCAGGTGCCTAGATGGCACCAGAAAGACGGTCGACCGGATTAGCATAGCCTCGGACCATCTTACAACCTTTCTCCCATCGTCTCTGCTCGCGTGGGGAATAGGCGGTCGAGAACCGCCTGGGCAACGCTAGTCCAGTTGCCGCGATACCGTCAGATACATAACGCTTGACGCTGACCATTTATCTTCTTTAGGGCTGACGTACCTCCAAACCAATGTCTTTTTGTGCATCTAAGCGCACGACGTTTGCACAACTCGACGGCGACGCAGGCGCGCGCCTGTCTTAGACGTCGGCTAGCGTTACCGACTGACCGCAAAGAGCTAAGACAGACTACCGATGTACAGATCAGGCACCACGATACGTTGTTCCACGCCAGTCTGATGAGCTGCTGACACGACAGTTTGCTATAATAGTCGATTTCAAGATGAGCTCACGCCTTTCGCTCGTCAGCCCCCCAGAGCGCATGGGGCATAGTGTTGTGATGCCGGGTCACAACCAGCCCGTTGGACTGGGTTGGCATCACATATCGCCTGACAACTTATAACACAAGGATTCTCCCTGGACGAAAAACAAATGTGGCTTTGGTATAATCATACTTCATCACTTTCATCGAAATTTGCCCTCGACCTCTTGCCTCCGATAATACGCATCACTAGTACACGGATCCCGATGAACTCCAACTTACACCCATCCTACGTCCTAACAACCGCTACTTGGCCAGACTCCGCCATGTCTCATACGTCTAGACACCCAATTCGAAAGAGCTGTGCTTTTTGCAGAGCTCGAAAGATCAAGTGCTCCAACGAGACCATTTGCGAAGCTTGCCGCAAGCAGAATGTCGACTGTGTATACGACTGGGACTCTCGACCAACCAAACCTCGCCCGGTTTCACGAGATGGGAGTCGAAGGAACAGCAACGCTGATGGAACCATCTCCATACCTATGATGCGACGTCAACGATCTTTCACTGCCGGTTCTTCGCGCTCCACATTATTTCTAGAGGATCTGACTTTCTCAGCGGAGAATGCAATGGTCTCAATAGATTGCGAGGATGTGGCAACTGTCTTGGAAGAAATATTTCAAGGAAATTTTGGAGAAGATCTTGGCCTTGGCTCAAAGCCAGAGTTTCAAGGCAATGATGCCACCTTCAGCCATTCGCTTCAACGCAACCCATCCGAACAGGGTGGAAAAAGCAATTCCAAATCTTTTCAAAGAGATCCGAAGGTACCAAGCTCCTATATAGTACCTTTCAGCACCCAATGCCTAATCTTCATGATTATAGTGTACAAGCATTCTTCATTTCCTCGCTCATGATTTGGTCAGCCTAGTTGTCAATAAGGTCGGAAGTCTAGGATCGACGTTCTTGGAACACGGCGGTGGAAGATTTTATTCGAGTACCCTCGCCAGCGACACAACCCTGACAATGTTCGACGCAACACTGCCAGGCCCGAGTTCACTGTCAGAATACGGCACCCGGCAAATCGGACAGCTGGTTGATGTGTGGTACAGCGTTCATCCGTTCTCCTTTCTCGTATCAAAGACTCTCCTTCTACGGGCACTCAGAGACAGCACTCACGACGAGATTCTCCTCGCCGTAATACTTGCTGACGCCTCCGTGTCACTCGGAGACGAAATTGCCGTGGGAAAGGCTCACAAACTTTTCAGTTGGGCGGCTTGTCAACTTCATAATCGCCCAGTGCCGACTGCAGCCACCCAGCCGGGCATGCCTGGAGACGGAGTCTCGCTTCCCAGTCTTTCTACGGCGCAAACGCTCATGCTTCTTGGCTGGAATGCCTTATGCCAGAAAGAAATCCGCCGCGCAACCTGCTACATCGAACTCGCTGGCCGCATAGCCACTGAGATTGAAGAGAAGATCTCCGCATCAGGGGGCTCCTTAGTTACAAGTCGTATCAATGGCATCGATGTCTGCGAAGTGGAAAAGGAGATCGCAGCTTACCTTTACTGGACTACGTACGCCCTCAATCTTTGGATCTCGCTCCAAACACGCACTCTTGTCTCTCAACTGCAACCCACAAGCGCAGCATCGACCCTCCTACCCGCCGACGAGTCTTCTTCCGCATTGATGCGGCTGGACGAGATCCCCGATAACTTTTCAACACTCTAGAAGCAAAAGGAAGTGATCAAAGACATCTGGCCCTTGGCCCATATCGCCAGCACAGCAGCTTATATCTTCAACACGTATCTCGAAACCGGCTCCCCCGAGAATCCGTCTGCCGTCTGCCACGAAGCTTACAGGGTGTTGGCGGAGAACATATTTGTGGTAAACCTCCAACTAGCGCCAGCTTCTTCGCGTTACTTCGTACTAGCAATGTACCACACTATGTCGATACATTTGCTCTTCCCGTCTACTGGAGCATCACCACCGACGAATTCCTTACTGTTGAACGACGCAGCCGTCGAGAGTTTCCTTCTTTCTGCACAGGAATTAGCCAGCATAATGCTTCAATTTGGAGAGCATGAAGATCCGTTACTTTCCTCTCTGTCAATACAGAACCGGAGAAATATTCCCGATATCTTTTGCCCGACTATGGACGCCTGCGCTCGCGGACTATCTTTCCTCTACGCACGAAAGGTCTCTGGGGCGTACGCGATGAATCCACAGATGGACGCATACAATATTCGTCTTGAAGCTCTCGCGTCTCGGCTTGTGGATATAGCCGCTTCAGACTTTGTGCCCGGCGGGAGCCAGCTACGAGTCATCAAGAAGCATCTGAAAGCCGTTTTGAGAGCCTTCGGTGGTGACTTCAACACTCCGAGCAACGGTGACAGACTTCTCAGTCTCAGCCCCATGCCTATCCGTCCACAATCAGCTACCTCATCGACCACATGCCCTCGTCGCAACTCGGGTTTGTCACACAGTCCACCTAGCGATTACATCTCTACAGCTCCAACAGCTGTAGGATCTGCCTGATCCTCGATGATCGGCGCTATGTCTACGCCAATGATTCCCACATCGTCAGCCGAATCCCACCAGACTCCTTTTCCAGCATTCAGCAGTCCTGAAGCTAGACCGCAAGAATGGAACAATTATTTTACGCCATCCAGAAATACCGCAACTTTAGCGCAACCGTCAGCCGACCTCTCGTTGACGGGCATGATGAATCCTCACGCAGCGTTTCCTGGAGAATGGGATACAAACCACGTAAGAATGTCTGATGACATGAGTATGGAGTCAGTGAGAATGGAGGCTCACTGGCAGTGGCAGCTAGGTGCTGTGAGTCTGCCTCCTGAAGCGGTCACGGCAGGGGGCGATGTTGATGACATGTTCTACTACTTCAACAGGTGAGGTGATATCATTCCATAGTGATCAAATTGTACACTCATTGGCGGAAAGGCATGGCGATGGCGTTCGATAGCATTTGTAGCGCACAAAATCAAGGCATTCTTCGTTCTCCATATCGACTCTTACTGTCACACCTCAATGATCTCATAGTCTCACTGTCACACCAGATCTTCTGTTGAGCCGCAGTCCATGAGTTGGCGGCGATCTGTTATCCCCACCGCCTCTTGCCAGTTGCCGGAACACTGAATCGAAGTAGTGGAACTGCCGTGTATCAGCAGATGCGCCCTTGATCCTCCCTGGGGCTTGAATGCCACAACCGGCCGCCACCTTTGAGAAAACAATACCGAAATGGAAGTTGTGGCGCTTCCTCCCGTAGGTCGGTCTCACTCTCTAGGGGTATGTCTCAGTCTTCCAGAGTGGGCAAAGGATCCATCACTCAGGGAACACTAAGGCGGCTGTGAATGTTTAGCATGGCATACGGCGCTTATCACGCAAAAGAGGTTGGTGCTCATAAGAATAGCGCCCTCGATACCAAATGGAGTGGCATGTTTTTGGATGTTCCGACGTTATCCGTTGGAGGAAACTGTCCAATATGCTGGATCGAAGTATCGACTCGAAACCACCCTCCAGACTGTCCTGGTTTTGATTCTGGACCGACCTGCAACGCTTGTGAGTTCATGTAACAGTCTCCCAACGGTAGAACAATATTTCTAAGCAATCACTCATCAAATGTCATAGGTAGGAATAAGCGCGAGGCGCATAATCCAATGGCTCGATCGCCTTTGAGGATCCAGTTCACTAGCCCGCTAACATGACAAGCTTCTTAGTGACAAACCGTCCACAGCCACCGCCAGGCAACAGAATTCTTGACTCAAACCATCAGCAGCAGAGAAGCATTACCGCAAAGCTTGACCCCTAATGAACCCAAATTCCTGCGAGAGGAGCAAGCTACTGGAAGTTTCCGTGGTCAGGCATGATGTCCGGCCACTGTCAGCCACGAGGGAGCAGCCGCAAGCTAAGCTTTCGTACAAGTGAGTTTGGGCGTGAACTTGCCATGCGGAGGTCATCCCTCCGCTGTTCAAATAATACCTGGCAACGTTTGTTAAACTGAACACACAGCTTGCATATCGCATAATTACGTGGAGGATTTTGAGGATTTATGTCAGATCTTTCACCCACTGCCTTACGCTGCAGAGATTGACGCGACGACACCTGGCTTGCATCAGACTTGAACATCGATTATTTTGATGGGTCTTTTTGGTGTCTTCTGTAGGGTCAGAGCATAGCACATGAAATATCAAAGGCTTGGCCACATGGAGCAAGGAGTATCTGCGTTCTAAAAGTCACGGAGTCCCTTTATAGGTGATACTTCTTCTGTCACTGTGCCTTTTATCATTGGCCCTCTTGGCTGTCGTCCGTCTTAGCCGTCGTCCTTCTTGGCCATTTTCTTCTCCTTCGCCTTCGTCCGCCTTGCCCATACGACTAGCCACTGATTCTTCAAGAGCCGGTGATACTGATGATGCCTTGCAAGTTACCAAAGACGCCATGCCGGAACAACCACTCGCCTAAAGTCTTTCTGCTGATGGTAAAACCCGATGGCGGGCTCATGACGGTACCGATGTGGACGATGAATACCTTTGGGTCGTCGTCGGTGAGAAACCCAGGCCGGACAACCAGCGTGTTGCGGCAAAGCTCACCAAGTTCGATAGCCACAAGTTTTTCCATCCCGTACAAATCCTCGTGGAAGGAATTGTCGTAGAACCACCGGCAGCTACGTCTCAACTTGATAGCAGTCGGATCAGAGGTCGCCCAGAAAGCGCTATCAACCCCCAGAGTGCCCAAGGCAACAAATCGGGGCGGGGTTGTAGGCAACCCGTTGCTGTATTTCTCATATCCCAGATCTAGGACATCTCTGATGGCTCTCGCGGCATCTTCGCTCAAAGTGTCGTCGGACTTAGAATGCTCTGTGGTCCCTGCAGTCATTTTGAAGCCGGATATTCCGAATATGATGACCTCCACAGGTTCCTCCAATGTCTGAGGCGGGAATAGAACGTTTGCGACGTCGTCGTAGCTCAAGATGTCCCCTTGAACAACGCGAAGACGAAGAGAGTATTCGCGTGCGAGGTCAGGCATCGAGCTGACAAGCAAAGCCTTCAGCTTGTCTGTATCCCGAATAACTGAACGAAGTTGGTGAGTGTTTGGCCTACAAGAACCAGCGAGAATGACAACGACATACGGACGTGGCAAAAGATGGTTTCGTCCAGAAGGGCGTGGCAAAGACTGTTGAATATGGTCCGACCCGTGCCGCCGAAGAATGCTACATGCTTCATTTTTATTTTCATCGTGGTGGACAAAGTCGATCGTCTTTGGTGTCGTCGATGGTGAAGTATTGATGCGAATAAACCGAGGCTCGTTGTTGGCTAGAAGACGGATGGGTAAGGGAGAAGAAGGACGACGACAGAGACGCCGATGATAGACGGGCGTGATAGACAATACCAGGTTGGCAAGAGCAACAGCCCGGGAACGGCAGCAACAGAGGTGATTATGCTGTTGCCTGATGTATGGTGTACATTCGCGGAAGGTAAGGCTTGGATGTAAGTGCCAGTCTCCAGCGGCGATCGTATGGTGTGCGGGAAGGATGCAACGGCGCGGATGGTGCGTGGCTTCAACGAAGCACCACCAGATTCGCGTTCCGGACCAATTGAATGAGTGCATTCCACATCACTTGAACGCGAGGGTCGGCAGAACCTCAGAAACATCTCGAATAATGTACCAATCGTCGTCACATGGAGCTGATATCATACATGTCAGGCCAAAGCAAGGCGACAACCTGACGCATCTATTCTTCAGGGGCGATGTGGACATTCCCAACCTTCTTCTAGGCACAAGTAACTGCTGGCAAGCGCCAAAAAGTGTCAAACTTTCCAGACAACATCCACAGCGGCGTAATGGACGAGACTGGTTAGAAGGCCATACGTAGTCTAGATGTGTCGAATCGAGAAAACCTCCAAACGTTTTTGGATTGCTCAAGCTTCGGAAGCTGGGCGACGGCTCGTTGGTCTAGCATTGCACACAAGCCCCGTAGCTCATACACTACGGCAATCCTACCGTCGAGGCTCAACGTCCATCATATAATTGTATTACCGATGCACAAATACGCCTCAATATTGTGCATAATACCGGTACCTTTCGAATACAACCCAACCGTACCTGTCTCGTACCATACGATGCGCAGCAATTGCAGCTTGTAGGATGCCTCGCCCGTTCATCCTTTCTCTCTGCAATGATTTCGACCGTTCCATCTTTTCCTAGACTTTGTGAGGCGAGACGATAGCGGCTAGGACTGTCTCGCGCATATCGATGGGCATGTGATGAGAGACATCTGCCCACGATACAGAGTAGACGACGATTTATGATGCCGACAATCGCATAGTTCAGGGGGGCCACTCTCAGGTCGATTCATATTCGAAATATCGTAGGTCTAGCAAGTTCCTATAGGTCTGGTGCTCTCTGAACAGGCTGAATGTGTTCGCGACGGAACGTACTGACAGTTAAACCTCCAAAGTTCAGTGTTTGTGAAGGGGAATGCGAAAAAGGCGACTGAGGGAGGAATCAGGGGTCCTCTGAGGTACGTACCTTGTATCTGGGACAAAGTGGGGGCGGGGTCGGTGTGTCGGTCAAGATAAGGTCGGGTCCACTAAAATTTTCTCAGGTTGTCGCCCGCCCCAGCATTCGCTTTGTCCTATTCTCCTCCAGACCACGACGAACAAGCGTTACGACGTCTTCGTTGAACAACCCCGATCAGTCGAATCACTTCCGCAGCATTTATTCCCGGCTGAGAGAACTCAAAAGCGTGCACCTATCACGATCACACCACGCGGTCGGCCATATTCTCGACCTGCAAACGAAGCAACTGCGGCCGACGTCCGTCTCCGAGACTCCCTACGAAGCCCTCTCTCTGCGGCCAGACCCGCGCGAGCGAGAAAATCAAACGAAATGGCGCAAGGCGGCTTGAAGTCATCGTCTCGGCCCGCGCCGACGGGCAAGCCCAAGCAGCAGAAGCAGAAGAACACACAACGAGTGGCGAAGCCTCAGAAGGCCAAGAAGGGCATGGCCGCCGACAAGATGCAGAAGAAGTTCGCGGCGGGACTTGTCAATCAGACGGAGAAGCTTCTCGGAGAGCGCGCCGGTCACCTTGAGCTGATCGGCAAGGGCAAGAAGGCCAAGAAGGAGGAGAAGGGTCCTAAGGGCGGCAGCCGCAAGTTTGGCTAAGCGGGAATGGGCATTCGTGGAATGGCGAAGATATGCGGAACGGAAATCAAGCCGACGATCCAACGGACGATTGAATCAAAGAGAGACGCCAAATCACGGTCAGAGATGGGCAATGCGGAGCTTGTAAAGTGCCGCCCGTGATGTCTGACAAGACTAGGGCCGGGCATCACAGCGAGCCTGAGGGCCCCGATACAGCGGTGGCTAAGTACAAGAGACCGGAGGGCTGCTCCTTTTGTGAACAGGATGGGCCGATTCCGAAAACAAGATACCCTAATACATGAGCAAAAAAGTTTCTGATTCATCTCACTCGAGTCTTCCGGGGGAACGGTTTTACCTTTTGAAGTTGACGCCCGGTTTCCATTTTGAAAACTCTAGATGCCGTCCCTTGCCGGCTCGTATCTACTGACGGGAGGTGACAAACGTCAAATGAATCTCAATGGAATGAAAAGTACCGACGCAATGGTTCCCAGCTTTCCATTGACATTGCAGGACGCGACTCAGCAGAGCGTTTGGTTCCTCCGTCTCACGCACGTCTTCCACCGGCTATAGATTCCAAAAACGGAACACATCGAGACACAGGATGGACGTCAGTGGGAAACCGCAACAATGCTTAAGTACCTTCCCTTAGTCCTGTGCAGGCACTCCGGGCATGCCGTTCAGGAAATTCTGATTTCAATTCAGTACCTCATCAATTCGAGCTAAACCATTTTACTGTCTTTGTTACCAACTGTCCCGCGAGTCTCTGTACTGAACATACGTCTGTTTTTCCCAGCGATACTAGTCGGCTGCTTCTAGATGTGAATTCGGAATCAGAACACTGTCTGAGACCAGACTATACTAACAATTTCTATTCTCGCGGACGGAGGAAGATATAACTCAAGTACCTTAGGTAGGGGAAGTCCCGTCGTCAACCTTGTGTGGTGCTTCAGGAGATGACTCCAGTCGAACGAACTATATTCTGAAGATACCTACACACGGTAAGCACGCTACCTAGCTAGGTAGGTTTCTGAAGTATACAAGCAACGAATCATCTACACACCTTCGGTCTCAAATAGAAGTCGCGAAGACCTCGGCTTTAGAATTGCATACAAGGTCATTGGCTGCTATGACTCAAGGTGCGCCACCCATCACACAGTAGGGGTTCGACTTTGGAAGGAAAGGTGAATCTTCAGGTCATCCTGAGTCTTTAGTGCCATGGAGGTAACTGGTATCCTGGGCAAGTTATTTCCGAGTGAGGCGCGCGACCCGACCACTTTCTCTCGCGGCAACTTCCTGAAGAAGCGGGTGTCTCAATCCCAAGCTTCCGTTCCACCCAGTTCAGGAATCTGCCCTCTCTACCCATGAATATTGCTAAAAGCACTCCGCCATGTCATCTTTTCCTCGCGCACGAGCGGTGGTCACATCAAGAAGTGTCAGGCCTCAGTTGACATCAGTCTGTCATGCATCTCACCAGGCCTTCGAGAGGCCAAATCACCAACATCAGCCTAAATGAAGTTCAATCACAGGCGCCATCGGACGATGAAGTTCGGGCAGGCGAGTCGTTGTAGCACTAGTGGGATGCCGTCCTCACGGGCCATTATTAAGCTTCCTGCGAGTCGGTCCGGCCAGAGTGTTAAGCTTACAAAACAGCCACATCTCGGCATTGCACTGCCTCCCGCGATACGTGCGCAGGTAGGTGGGCGTTATGAGGAAAGGGTGATACACGGTAGATCACACAGTGACACTAAACTTCTCTTGTCCCGAGGCGGCCGAGGCTTGAACAATGCTTCTCGCAAGAAACCAAACATAAGAGATCGAGAGATATAGGCAAGGGGGCAAGGGGCGGTCACGGGCGATCTGCATACGAAAGCGGGCACGAATGAAGTGCAGCTGGACACGGTGGCTGGTCAATAATGAAATGTGTTATTGGGGCCTACCGTGCTTCAGGTTTTGTTCCTGTGCTCAGGGATCTGCGACCTGGGACCTCACGGACATCCGGGTGAGCCATGTCAACCATGAGCCGCTGTGGTCGGGGCCGGTGTGGAGGAGAAGAGCCCACGGGATTCGGTTCCCGGCAGCGTCTCGGGCGCAGGATGTTTTGTGAAACCCCTCGGGAGGAACAAAAACTGGGTCGGTGAGCGGGCGGCCTCGGTCGTTTTGGGGATCATGTTTATCGGATCTGCACCGGGATCGTCTTCCAAGAGTTGAGGACAACGAAGGACATCCTGTGGCCGCTCCGAGAGAAGCTGGGCATGGGTCAGTCCATCTCAGCTCCGTAAAGTGCGGCCTCAGAAACATAGTATCACGGCGACCGATCGTGACGCATAACATTCATGTTTCAAAACCACTCGCTTCATAAGCTATTGTACATCATGTTTGTACAAGTCCATGGATGCTCGCTTGCTCGTGACTCCATCTCGCAGGACCGCCATCTATACACAAATTGTATGCCCGTCATCAAGTTTTCATCAAAGGGGAACATGAATGGCTCTAGTTGAGGAAAAGGAGACATGCACGTCCAGCGTGTCACATCAGGTATTGTTGAGCCAAATGAATGATTTCCATACACCCCATCATGCGTCGAACGTTATCCGTATATCCGTACAAATACAACACAGAAGAGAACAAGATTGTACACTGAAACGAAAAGAACGGGTTTCCCCTCATCAGTAGATTCATCAGTAGATGACGGTTACCCTCCTTCTGCGTCGCGTTGGCTTCCCCTCCTGACCCATCATCGGCGGGCCGGGTATGGGGTAATCGAGGTTGTCCTTGTAGATGTTGAACTTGATGCCGTCGTCGCCGGACTTGTACAGCGCCGTCGCCTTGACACCCTTGGGCTTTTCGGATCCCCCGCCCTGCACATCGAGGTTGAGGCACTGCGGATAGTTCTGAGCGCCGCCCTCGCGTCCAGCCTCGTGAAGCGCAATCGTCTCGTGGCGCAGCACGTACTGCCCAGGAGCGATGTTGGCCGGGATCTTCATTGTCCATGACTTGTTGTTCGAGAGCATGTCGTCGGAACCCCACTTGCCCGGCGCCTTGGACCCGTCGACGAGGCCGACGGCATCGATCTTGAAGAACTCGAGATCCTCCTTCTTGACCTTTGCGCAATCGCCGTTACAGGGAGCGAGGTAGTCCATCATGGGCCCGTGATGCGACTCGGGCCAGTCGGTCCAGAAGACGGTAACGTTAGAGCCGGCGGTCACTTTGGCGGCGATGGGGGCGGGCTCAGCGCCGACGTGGCAGATGATGTCGGGGTCTGCGTACTTGTCGACGGCGACGAAGCCGTTGGACAGGTCTTTGGGGATGGACCAGCCAACGACTTGCGGCGGGGGCTTCTTGTACTGCATTTGCGGGCTGTAACCCTCGTAGCTGTGTCGTGTTAGTGAACCGTGAGGTTATATGATAGAGGAACTATCGGGTCCGCGCTTACAAGACTCCATCCGCCATGATACCGTTCACCGTTCCATGAGCACTGACGGCCTGGATGGCTGCTGTAGCCAAGAAGACGTACTTCATGGCAGACATTGTGAAGGACTCTTCGATGCTCTCGCGGATGGCTTATTTAGCCGATGAGACGTTGGGGGAATGTTTGGCTGATTTTTCTTTCGCAAATCCTCCTAGAAAACACTAAGTTTACCAAAAAGGGATTGTCGTCGATTATATGTTATCCTAGAGAAAGGTTCGCGGCTGAATTTGGTTAAGGAGCGTGATAGTCGACCAGCGCGCTATGTTAAGGTATTATCAAAGAGTGTGTAAGTGCTTCACCAGGAATGCAACATCAGCGGGAGATGGTGTAGCCCGGAAGACACTTTATTATATCGCAGTTCTAGCCACAGCAGAGAGGAAGGACAAGTCGCGGTTGGGGAGGCATGCCGGCCCCCGATTCATCCGTTCAAACATTGTTCAGCCCCTTTCCACCGTCGTGCGCTGATGTTCGAGCACACCCTCAAAGGAAAGAAGGTGCAAAACATCAGACACAAAAGAGGCGACGATGACCTCAAAACCGAACGCGATCCCATTTCTGATTGGGCGAGATCAGATCTTCGCCATCCAGACCATTGGCTCGCAGTATCAGTTGGTCATGTACCCTGTTTCAAGACGGGGTTATCCAGTCTTCGACTCGGTTTCCCCTTTCCATGGCGTCCGTGCCAACACCCTCCTCAGCCCCATAGAGTTATCTTCCGACGATATTTCACGTTTTTCTTGTCTGTTGTGGGTGGGAAAGTTTTGTTCCGGCCTTCGGACAGCATGGCCATCCTAGACAAAATCGGGATTCAGACCATTACGGGCCAAAGACTCACAGTCACCGGCTCTTTCGTCTCAACAACTTCCCAAAGGGGAAGCGGCCTCGGCTACCGCGTTCAGGCTGCTCAGCTTTCCCCAATTTTTCATGCGATAGTCCGATCCCATATTACTTGGGCTGACATTATAGTCAAGGTTTTTGCGACCGTTTCATCCCTCCACGAAGTGTTCATCTCCTCAACCAGAGCCGCAAAGAGCTGATGTGACGTGCTTCTGCGACGTAAGTCTAATGTTTTCCAGCCTCGCTTTCTCGTTGAGTTGCTCGTATTGCCGAAGATAGTTTCTTCCATGATGGGCTGGCAGCGATGGAAATAGGCATCAGTTGCCATGATGGCGGCTGGGGGTTCGCCAAGGAGAAAGGCAAATGCGAATAGCGAATCGCGAAACTTCCGCCCACGGCTCGCCCACAATTTGCGAGCAGTTCGCATTGATGACGCTGCGACAATCGAGCGCAGTGCAAAGCAGCAGGCTTTTGCGCTCTATGCCGACCGCCACTTGTCGCACACCTCCCCGATGACTTCGCCGAACTTTTCCAGATCTTGGATGTTGCTGACTCAAAGCCGACACACATATTATTTGCGATAAACCAAACAACATTTTTGTTGTCCTCCTAAACTCCTTAACACCGCCAGATAATGTCGAAGTCCAAATCCCGTCCAGGCGGCAGGGCCTTCATCCGAAAGTGAAATCGTCCCGTGTTACAACAGCTCGAAGTCGTCCAACTTGTCGCGGTATTTCATGATGTTCCTCTTCACCTTGCTGCCCACGGTCCAGGTGACAAAGTCCTCCATGCTGCGAGTCACCAGGAAAGCCGGGTCGGTGCATGTCTCGGTACCCACACGAACGTGGCCCTGCTCGATGAGCTTCGTCGCCGCCTGAACGGTCTCGGCCATCCTGAGAAACATGATTAGCATTTGCTCTTGCGGATCCAGCAGCTACCTCGGGCTTTCATACCGAAGCCGAGTCATGACAACCGGGAGACGCCGCCTAGCAAAGGCACTGACGGTGACGTTGTGCTCGACGGCAGACAGTTTTGATGCGGAGGACAAAACGCCCATGTCGTACAGCTTATCAAGGAGGAGCTTCTCGTGCTTGCGACGAGCCGCGCTCTCAGGGGGCATGAGACTCAATCTATGCGCCATTTGACGGATGGACTGCGGAAGTATGTGTTAGTTGTCTTCGGGTGGATTGCTCGATCCCGTGTGTTTCGAGTCGAAGCGATCGGTGCCAAACTCACGCCGCATAGCCGGTTGTATTTGTGCTGGTTGTCCTTGTTAGCGGGTGTCGATAGTATGATGGTCGCGACAATACTCACGTAGTCCTCAGGCTTCTGAATCATATACCGGCGCACCTGTTACTTGTGTTAGAGTTGGTCGCGAAAGCATCTTTTTCTTGGTTCTGCCATACCACTGCCGCATCTCGGTGATCGCCATCCTAGCAGAAACTGTTAGCAATGCGCCTGGATCTGTGGACTTCGCGAGCGTAGGCTTGTGTCGGTACCTGCTTGTATGTGATGAAGTCGTGCTTCCGCAGAAGCTTCTGCTCGTGAAACTTGAGCTTGCGGACCATGCTGGGCTGTCGGCGTCGCGTATTCCCAGTGCGATTTGCTGGTGATGGTTGGCGGGTTGTCGTAGAGAAAAAGTTCTGGAGCTAAGGTGGGACAACTTCCTTATCAGTGCTTATCGTATTTGTGGGGCGGAACATCCCGTCCGCCTACCAAAAAAATACCGTGACAGCCTCAACACCCGCGACAGACCACGCCTGTTGGATCGACAAAATCCGCCCAGAAGTCAATCATGCCGCCGAGACTACCGTTGTTCCCGGCCTTCAAGGCCCCGGGCGCCTTCATGGCCCGGATCGCGCGACCTTTCTCCGCTACTCCTGCTGTGTCTGGTTCGTCAATGCCTCCCACTACCCAGAAATGCACGCAGCGCTAACCTCAAAATAGAGCCCAGAAGACCAATCTCGAATACCGACAGCCTCCTGGGCCTCGACGATCAGAAAGCGCCTATCGACCGAGCTAGGACTCTCATGTCGAAGAACCCCCTGGGCGGAGCACGTAACGCTGCTATCCGCCAGCGCACGATGCTCGATTCGCTCAAGAAGCAGAAGATTAGCGACGACTACCTCAAGCAGATGCCTCGTCGCTGGCGCAACGGCAACGTCTACGCCCCGCATGACCTCAGCCCCACGGAGATGGACAAGTGGAGGAGGATCCGAAAGCCGGAGGTTGATGTTATCGACATGCTGGGCATCAACCCCAAGGACCACTACAGGGTATGTCGCATCCCTGCTAACGGGACTTTTCGACGCAACTTTCTTCAGACGCTGACAGAAAATGTAGAACTTCGCCATGGTCTCTGAATTCATGACCCCCTTCGGACATATCATGCACTCCAAGGACACGGGACTGAGGCCGGTCAACCACAGGAGGATGACGAAGGCCATCCGAAGAGCCATTGGAATGGGTATCCACCCCAGTGTGCACCACCATCCCGAGATTCTGAAGAAGACGTTCAAGCAGGCATGGAGGTAAAAACGTGATGGCTGTGTAGAAGGCGGGGAAAGTCGACGTGTCTACCTTAGGACCAACAGGGGTAACTCCTCCACATGTATGAATTGTACAACATCTTCGGCGTCTATTATATTTGTACAGATACAAGAAGCTTTTCTAGCATTTTTGTACAGATCATGCCTTCAGCACCCGCTGCAGCTTGAATTTCTTCAACTTTTCCGCCGTGGTGTAGTAGCGATGCTTCTCCACCTCTGTCCATTCCTCAGGGAACTGCTTCTTGGCCCATGCCTCAAAATCTCTTTGTAATCCTTGCCCAGGCAATGCGTTAAAAGGGATGCCCAAACTGTATGGATGTCAGCTGCTCGTATCAGGGTCGGAATGGCCAAGGCATAACTTACGTCATCGCATCAGGCCCATATCCAACAGCTCGCTTCATCGTTCTGATCGTGCTCTGCACCTCTTGAAGATTGCCATTGCCCGCGAGACCACCGCAGTAAGCGGCAAATACCGACGGAGGAACATCAATCTCCATCTTTTCGATTTTGTTCCAGATGTCCCTGGCAGTCTGATCCCCAAAGGCTTTGATTTCACAGAGCGAGAACACGATCTCGAGACTGTTGTATGATGGGCCCTCGGCCGAACGAACGATATCTTGCCAGAAATCGAGTCCGATACTCGGTCGTTTGCAAGCTCCGTAAGCAATCATCAATGCGTTATACATCTTCGTTGTTGGTTGGATGGTGGTGTCCATCTTTAACATGTTGTGGGCTAGCTTCAAGCTGTCCAAGTCTGGACATCTACCAATGCCCTCAAAAAACCTAATGTAGGCGTCGCTGGCCGGGTGAAAGTCGGGGTTGACGTGTTGCCTCATGTGTCCGAACACATGGACCGCCATGTCGGGCCGGTTGCGGGCGAGGAAAGCATCCATCAGCTCAAGGCGACTCTCGATGCTAGTCTCCTGGAAGAATTGCCTGAGGATTGAGTATGCATCCCACACTCTCGCCGTGCTGTTTTTGCTATCCAAACAATACCCAACAAAGGCGTCTCTGATAGACTGTCTTTGCTCGTTGCTGTGTTGGAACACATTCAGCGACAGTGTGTCGATAACCTCGAACTGTTGGTCGTTCTTCAGGAAGACTGTACACAACGCAACCACAGTATCAGGGTCAAGTGTTACGATACGCTCCTCCAGAATGTCCGAGATCTCGCGAATGGATTTCAAATCTGGTGTCGGTTGGTGGCAAAGCGCCTGGAGGTACTTGTTGATCAGCGGTAGATCCTCGTCTCCCTCCAGTTCGGTTTTCGGGAGCTGCATGTATGCAGCTCTCGCACCAGATAAGTCCTTTGCCCTGATCTTGAAGTCCATTTGGAGGAGGTATGTCTTGGCGTTGAGGCGGATACCTAGCTCAGAAGCAAACGCGATGAGCCGTTCTGCCAAGTAAGGGTCGTTTTTCTCGGTAGCGACCTCGAGAAGACCATTTATGGTATCTGTATCCGGTGATTTGTTGGGATCTTCGGGGTTATGGCGGGCGACAACCTCGAACATGCCTTTCAGATCGTCGAGCCTCTTGCCCATAGAAAGCACGGCCCACTGGTATATAACATCCCAGTGTTCCTTGCTTGGATTCGAGTCCACAAGCTTCTTAAAGATCGGCGTCGTCCAGCCCTTCTGTTCAGTCCTAACTGAAAATTGTAGCAGTTCCTTGTAAGTCCTGGCGGTCGGACGCTCTTCGTTGTGTATTGGCCGTAAAAACCACTTCTTCGTTTCCAGCACATTGTTCTTCGTCGCAAAGAAGACTGTCAAAGCCTCATGGACACTTGACGTGAATGGGACGCCAAGCGTCTCTGACTTCGCGACAGCATCGACTAGTTCTGACTCGCGCCCCTCCTCCGCCAGGCCTTGAAAGACATTGACCCAGAGGTTCTGGGCCGCTGGTCTCTCTGCCACTGGGAGCTGATCCCAGTACTCTTGCAGGACAACGAGGCCTTCCTTGGACGCCCCAAATAGCGTCAAAGCGACGAGGAAAGATTCAAAGTCCTCTGCCGCGCCAGGGTCCATCGAATCCTGCGCCCTTTCCGCCTTAATTGCCTCGTACAGCTGGCGGGAGAACTCCAGATGCTCTTTCGTGTCTTCCTTTGGCTGTTTCAGCAGCGCCTCGCGTGCAGAAACGAGCTCTGCCAGCGTAAGTCCGGCGCCCGGTTCATCATCCTTATTTTCCAGCAGGTATTGCAGCAAGTTTCTGCAGTGTAGGGCTTGTGTGCTGTTGACAACCACGTTGAACCGCAGCTTGTAGACGAAAAGCTCTCGGAAGGCTTCCACCAACTCTGTCCTTGTCGGTGGCCGTACGCTCTCCAGTAGGCGATTCCTCCACGTCAACACTGTTGTCCAACCGGGCTCGTACTCGGGCTTCTTGATTTGTCGCGGCGGCTTCTGGAGGATGCCGAAGAAAGTCCTCCGCGGGGCTCGTCGGGAAAGAGATATCGTCGATGCTACCGGCAGCTGGGCATGGCGACACGTTGGGCGCGAGAGGATCGAGCAGGCGGGGACGCAACCCCTCGGTACGACGACCCGTCGAGAGACATGGCGGGCAATTTGCGCCCTCATGATGTGGGTTTAATACTTGAATTGAGGGGTCCTGAGAACTCAATTAGCCGATCCGACTGGCATTTGCAGTCCTCTGACTACATACCTTGGCATTTTCAGACCGAACTACACAATTTGCGGCATCTGGGGAAGCTCAATGCCGGCAGTAGAAGCTCTCAGAGATTTGCGCTTTGGAATTGGACACTGGAGCTTTCGGGGCATCGAAATCGCGGCCAGCTCCCACCAAAATGCGACCCGCGCAGACGGGTAAGACCGATGATTAACCGAGCTTAGTCATCAGGTCATCAATAACTGTATCCTGCCAACGGCTTCTTCGGCTTCAGCCCACGCACCTCGGATTTCCTTAAACCGGTTGTCATTTCCTTAATGATCAGGAACAAGCAGCCCCATTTCGACGAACACATCATATGGTTCAAAGGAAGTGCGCAAATGCTGCTGCGATGCGATTATCGCTCGCAACGCCAAACATGTCACCAGCCAATCATGATACACTCATTACTGTGTACCCGCGATCCACTACATCTCTCCGCACACAGTCAACCCGCCTCCGAGAGAGATGGCAATCACGATGACGGGTAAATCAGGTCTGGGAGAGCTGGGTATTATTTCCAGCCTGATCTAGCCAACAAACATGGCTGGAGCTTGCAATCCGAAACGAGTGGTTCATGACTTTCAAAGTTGCTGCCGAAGTCAAAGCGAGCTTCAATTGGCTAGACAATCGGCTCAGACTGTCTATGACGTTACTACAACTTTTCGCGCAACCACCATTCATCGTTGAAGGCCAAAGGGCATGGAGACCGTTTTATGTTGTTGACAACACGGAACCTGAGAACAAAAATGACCGAGATTCTACTCTTGAGATGGAACATTCCAGGGGCTGTCACGAAGCCCAAGCATAATGCAATTACGCTGGCGGTTGCGCATTCTCAGCAGTTCATGGCGCTTGGCACCTCGGCATCAAGTGATCATTTCCATCGTCCCAAGCTCTCAGTGGCATAAAGCACAAACGCGCTCAGACATCTTCGGCAGCCAGTGCGACATCCGCGGTATTCGTCCAGATGATATGGAAATGATCACTAGACCTTGCAGGCGCACTCGGCAATAATGGACCAGCCACCTGCTTCTACTTGCGCCCAGAGTCTTCCTTTGACCATCGATTATTCCTTCTTCCAGAGAAACTTTTGCAAGTGGTGTATCCTGCAGTTGCCATAGTCTGCAGAACAAAACATTTCATCATCACTGTGGGTAATCCAATCCGGGCTCATGCTGTCTAATACTTACCGCTTGTAGTGGTCGAAGAAATCTGAAGAGAAGAGAATCGTCGCTTTTATCCCGCTCCGGGATTATTCACGCCGGACCCGGCCGGCAGCATAAATCCTTCCGACCGATCCTTTCAGGAGGGCATTTTACTATCATTATCCCGTTCAGTTGAAGAAGCACCAAGCTGTCGGCTTTGTACTGCAAGGATATCGCGCTACACGTTCCACCTGGTTGAAATCCCGCCATGGGGTCCCAAAATCAGCAACTTCATAGCAGACGGCAAGCTACTAGCCGCGATCCTAGTTGCTACTTCTGCTGCTGCTGGTGTTGTTGGATAGTCATCTGCTGCTGTCTGATTATTACTGTCTGCGTCACTGTCCTCTTCTCCTCTCTGCCGGCGACCGGTTCTTTACTGCTGGATCCTTAGACCATGAACGAAGCCATGACTCCGATATCTCCATCTACGATTGATCCGCAGCTCATGTTCGTCCATGATGGACCGTCATGATGTGGTCCATTTGGATCCTGACCTCGGCCCAATGAAGCAGCCAAAGTTGGATAGCATCGGAGATGATGTAAGACAATGCGAGACAAGCTGCGGCTAAGCTGCCAGTCAACACCAGCAGCTTCGCTTTTCAGCACCCACCTTCTTCAAGCTCTTTTGCACAACTTGAAGCTCATCGTCCAAGCATTCCCGCCAGCAACACAAAGTCTCAGACGGCTTTGTGCCTGACTTCCGTCGGCAGTTCCCTCGTGCCAAGCAAGTAACCTATTCCACGCCCTGGAGGTGGAGAGACTTTGGTTCGCGTTTATGCTACATGCCTGCTCCCATTCGACCAAAAGCTTCGCGACCTTGACGTCTTCGATATCTCGTCCCGTCTTCCAGTTACTATCGGTATCGATGTTGTCGGCGAAGTTGTCGAACACGGTCCTCAGCCTTCGAATACCCAAGTGCCATCTTCTTATCCTGCCGTTGGGACCAAAGTCCTCTTTCAAGGCAATCTCCGCCGCCCTCACGCTGGTGGCCTAGCCTCCTTCGTTCTCGCCAATACCGAATATCTGATACCCGTTCCTGAGACAATCTCCGTTGTCGAGGCTGCGACCCTTGTAACGAATCCTTTCACTGCGGCTCTTTCTGTGTTCCATCGATCTGGCCTTGATTTCCCCTTTCCCGGCATGGACCCAATCATTGAATACCATAGCGCTCACGTGGTTGTCCTCGGCACCGGTACTACCGTCGGGTCTCTCGTCGTTCGGCTTGCGTCCATTGCTGGTATCGGAACCATCATAACCACCTCTTCAGAGTCATCTTTCGCCTTTCTTCGAGCTTTGGGTGCAACCCATGTCATCGACCGGTCGACCCCTTCCATTGCCGCCACAGTCCAATCCATCTTGGGGTCTTCAGTCATCAATGTCGTCGAGGCTTACGCGTCTGGTCATCCAACCCTTGCTGTCCCTCTCTTCGAGGTGTCCGGTGTTTCAGGCACCATCATCATGTTGGCATCCTCCACTGGCGCCGACACTGCCGCCCTGGCCGATAAGGGCATCTCCTTGCACAACGTCTACGGCTCTTTCGAAGCTCATCCAATCGTGTTCCAACGATGGGCCACCGCCCTTCCGAAGTGGTTGTCGACTGGCGACATGGTCGTTCTCCCCCATAGAGTTATCCGAGGTCTCAACCCCCAAGCCGTCAACGCCGCACTTGATGACATTGGCAAGGGTGGCGGGGTAAGGTATGTCGTCCAGGTATGTCGTCCAGGTCCATGTGGATGATGGAGATTAGGATGATGGGGAGGAGGCACGAGATATATAGACGAGAGGGACGGGGACGACAGGGCCCCCCGAGGGATATGGGGTGATGGGCAAGAAGAGGCACAGAAAGGACTAGGAGCATGCCGCCTGCGCGGGGTGTTGTACAAAGATCCGTCCCAGTCCGGACGATCTTGTCCCATCATCGCCTAACCCACCCTCCATCATCCGATGTGACAACGGCTCAGAGCTAGTGCGAACATATCCCTCGCCCGTCGGTCAACAACACTTCAGCTCATACCCGAGAAGATTTTGACCACACCCCCGGACGAGAGACACAATGGAAGGAAGGCAAACCCTGGCCAGAAAAGAGAACCGGCATGAGATGAACAGAGGAACAGAAGCCAAGAAAGACGGAAAGAAAGAAAAGATCATCGACTCACCGCAATATAGCACACTACAGCTACCTGCCGCACCCCAGTAACCATGGTGTTTCCCAGTCTCTTCTCTGCTCTCATTCGTCCAGAGTTGCTAGTGATTCGAAAGTTGGCTCCAAACTTGCATTGGAAAGCTCTTAGCTCCGTCTCTCGTCTACCCCTCCTTCTCTCTAGGCCATGTTCTACCGTCCTCCATGCCATCCTCACATCTCTGCCTCTCCAGCTGTTCAAAGCGCCGAGCGATGTGAAGAGCACGCCAGCAAATCCTGAATTTCTTCCATATCCGGATTCGTCTTTACGCGCAGAGTCCGCGCGGCGCTGGCGATCACGGGGGACGCGTAGTCGGCGTTCTGTATGGTTGAAGGAGCCCTTATGCCGTCTGGTCAAGAGATCTCTGGGAGTGGGTGTGGGAGGACGACTCCTGAGGCGTTCACGTCTGCGTTTCAGAACTGCAAGTGCAGCTCATGGCGACTGGCTGCTGTCAACTGGCAGGGCGCACCCATCTTCCATTCCCTTTCCCCAGTCGTTCTCTCAGAAGCAAAGCGGGAGGAGGCGGTAAGCCTGGCGTCTGGCGTTGGCCCGATTGTTCCTGTGAGAAAGGCGATGGCCTATCCAGTGATAAAGGTCTCACGTTGACGTCGTTCTTGCGTAAGGCCCGCCCTTCATCATCGCGGACTTGCTGCTGCCGCTGCCAGAGAGGCTTCGTTGTAGGGATGAATAGAGCAGAGAAGAAAAGAAGATAGACGAGATACGGACAAGAGAAAGACACAGAAGGAAATGAGCCGGGGGCTAGCCCAGGGGTGGCAGACCAAAGAGAAGGAGAAACCAAGAGGGAACGGACTAGGCCTAGCCTGCCATCCGAACATCGTCCTGATGTCGGTGATCCGTGGGACATTGATCGACGGTTGACAGGTTTTCGCCCGTGCGCCGTTCGACGTTCTCACAACGATACCAGCATTGCAACGTTCGGGTACGGACTTGCTAAAACATCACCGAAGTGTGTCGACAGGGCAACCGAACCGGTCTTTTCACGCCAAGTAAAGCAACTACCGGACCAAAATTTAAAATAATAGAGACGAAAGCAAGTCTAATTTGCAACCCTTGGAAAAGAAGCGACGAACACCGAAAGATGCCGCCTCGGACTGGTTGGCTTACTTGCGTCTAAGCCATGCTATCTTTTACGAGGCTGAACGAACCCGAAGCTGTCCCTGTCTTTCATGTCCGTGGGGATGCGGTTGAGAGTTCTGTCAGTTTCGACAGACAGTTGACAACAGAGACAGACGGTAAGAGCAAGACACTACAACCTGCAGCTAGCCGCAGTCGACAACCTAAGCTGCAAGGTTCCATATGGCAACCATGGCATGACCACGCCGCGACTGCCACAACCTCCGGGACACCACACCGCGTTGTTCACTGCTCACTTACACGCCTTCTCTGCGTGGTCGGGCGTCCCCACGATGTCTTCCTTCCGGCGTGAAGTAGATCAGCGGCAGGTACGAGGATCGGCAAGCAGGGCGAGACAAGGATTCTCCCGGCCAGTAAGCACATGTGCGAGGGCAGATTACAAGGCGTGGCATGGCTAAATGGGGTACGGGATCGTCAGGTGAAGAAGAAGCAACACCGCGGGATGGCGATGCCGCCGCCGAGCTTTCATGGTTTGTGATCCCACGGGATGGGAGGACATCGAGTGCTTCACTTACAGGCAAAACTGCCCATCTGGGTTGAACATGTCCCGAGCTGACCGGCATATAGCAGACATGCGTCTTCGGACATGAAGGCGATGGGATGGACCCGACGGGAGAATCCAGAGACAGAGATAGGCAGGTTTGGGATAGCTTCAGGTGCCACAATCACCGGGTTCCGCTCCGCGAGATGAGGTGATCAACACCCCGACATCCATCCAGGCCTTGTTCCGTCAAGGAACAACGACCGAAGGATACCTCGCACGACGCAATGCAACTCGATATTTGACTCAGTTCCCAAGGGACAGCACCAGCAGCAGCAGCATCAAGTCCGGACTCATCCTTCCAGCGGCAGGGTTCGAAGAGACGATGTCGGACATGTCGCTGCTTAGCATCACCGACGTCCGTCGAACCTCGAAGCACCGGTCCGCCGATTCGATGGAACGGACCAATCCCACCTGTATCCAACAACTTACCCAAGAGAGTGCCTTCCCCCTTTTCATCGCATCCTGTAATCACCGACCACCGACACCGTCGTCCGGCCTTTCTTGCGATGGAATACTGCAGACATGTAAGAAAGAAAATCAGACCGCCGCAAGCTCGCATGAAGTCCGTCCGGGACGGCGCCAAACCTCTATTGGACAGGGCCCGTCGTCGGTGTTGCGGCTACTCTGCCGCGCTTCACACTCGACGATCAGCACCTTATCAAGACGCTACTGGCCTGGGTTCCGCGACTAGGAACAGCAAGCATCGCGCCGGATACCGTTTCTTTTCTCCTCCCACCCAAGCTCTAATCCCAACAGCGGACTGTCTGCTTAATCGGACGCCAGAGACGTAGTTCCCGCCGGCACGTTGTGCCAATGTCTTGTCCAGACCCAGTTCCAAAGGAACAACCTTTGGTTCTGCGGCCCCTCCAGTATGCAGCCGTCGTTACATCCTCCGTCCGCCGAAGGATGACATCGGAGGCTGTCTTCTAAGGGCGAGGCTGATGAGCTGAAAACAAGCAGGGGAAGTACGAGAATGGGACGGTTCCCCGTTTGAGTGCATGTAGGGCGGCGGCGGGCTGCGCAGAATCGAGGCGGAGGGGATGTACAATCGGTCGCCGGTGGATGCACAGAGGCAGATCCAATCTTGGGGGGGATCGGCCGCTGTGTTCGGGTCGCCCAATTCTATCGGATGTCTTTTGTCTCTCTCTCTCTCTCTGGTGTTTGTGAACTTTGGTATTGCATCTAGGCCAAAGGGACCCCGGACGGACGATTGTTCGCACTTGCGTGGCGCCGGTAAGGGGGTGTGGCCACAAGCGCAACGACCCTTAGTTGGGGGTCCGAAGATGCCAACTCCGTCGTCCGGGGGACTACCACGGACAGTCCGAATCAACTCTCGACCGAACCCAGAAACCTCCCTTGATCTACAAGGCCAAGAGCAACTTTCTATAGTCTTTAGAATTCATTTTGTCGTCTTGCAGGACCGAAGAAATTCGTTCGATTACCCCCAAGTGCCGGTAGCCAGGAAGGGAAGGCAATCATCAAGCCTTGCTTGACGTCGTGGTTCCAGAATTCTCCCCGGCCCCTCTCGGGCATCTCGAGAGAACCTCACACCCGACAGGGACAGAGAAGAATTCGAACGATGAGATCGTCTCTGAAATGAACCGTCGTGTCGGTATCGGTCGGTCGTCGGGTCTTCGGTGATTCAGCACCTCGCCCTGACAGCAACGAAAGACCCAGAGATGAAGAGACACGCAGGGAGTCGTGCGTTCAGCCCTGTGGCACGACAACCCTCATCGTCGCTCGGACGACAGGACCATAAGCGCGCTGCCCAGGAAGCACTCGCATCCTCTCGCGCCTCGACTCCTCTGATGGCTTTGACGTTGGGCAGAGGAAACAGATGACAAGCGGGACGTAAACCTGGGGTTTGAGCTGGTCCCCACTCGTTCCTCCAGGCAACTGCAACGACGTCGAACCGTGATACCAAGATAGCAACGAACTATTGTGACGGTGACTACATTGAAGTTGTCCCGCGAGGCTTCTAGGCTGACAACTCAAGCCAGAATACAGCCGTAATGGAATGAAGATGACCCAATCATGGGACAGAGAGATACAACCTCACTCCCAAGCGAGCTGCATAATCTGGGGCGCTGGTTGCACCTGTAGTGCGGCGTCTGTTGCACGATGCCGGCCTCGGCCGAGCGACGACACCATGCAGATACGCCGCGCGCTTGGCTATCCTGCGCCGCTCCTCCGCCCTGCCCATGCGAGGGCATATCTTACCATCCCACAGAGCATTGGGCGAAAGACCGAGCAGGAAGGAAGCACTTCGCGACGCGAACAGGCACCGAGGTAGGCGAGACGGCGGATGAAGAGGCGAGATGCAAGACAAGACAAGTCGATTACATCAACGTACATCGGTTGAAAGGGGGGAGGCGGGTTGAGCAAGGCAGCCTTACAGCTTGCCCGCCGCCATGCCGTCAGACGAAGAGACATTCGCTGCTTGGCGGCCGACCGCTCTAGATGCACTTCCCGCGCGGGACGATACGAGAATAGCTCGACCTTAGGCCAGGCATGACGACAGACTCCATCGTCAAAATCCCACCAGGTACAGACAACCAACCTACGTGCGCTGATTGGACGGAAAATTGGACAGCAAAAGATCATCCTACAACTGGGCCAATGAGTCCGAGTTGCCATATCGAGACGTTAGAAACGATCCCCGATCCTTCAGTCGATAAGCTTATCATCGAAGGATCATCGAACCAGTCCAGCTCTATCCAAAATCTGACCCAAAAGGGGTATTACAGCCCGACAAGAACTGGCTGCGACAACACAAGTTCTCAATCTCCAATCCCTCTCGCTGCCTCGCAAAGCCACGCAAGTCGTCATTGCTTATTCTGCATGACCGACCGAGGTGGTCAGCCCAAGACAGCTGGGCGGGCGGCGGGCGGGAAGGGCCTGCCTCACCGAGATGCGGACGAGTAGGATGCTCCCCCCATTGAGACTTATGCACGCAAGTCTCGGGAATGCGAGGCGTAGATCTCAGGATTCCCGGCAATGCGGGCCTCGGTACTAAGCCCCGGCGGGTTTTGTTTTGTTTTTTGGTGGTGAGCTTGTTTGACTTTGCCCAACTGCCAAGTTTCTGTCACACAACTTTGTGCATTTTACACACAAAAGTAAGCAATGCAAACCAGAAGACGAGATAAACAGCCCGGCGGGATTGTGGCAGACTGTGTTGTAAGACCTCGGCCGTCCGGCGCAGGTGTCGGTTGTCACACCCAAGACACTGTCACAACCTGTCTTGTTTGATGACAGACATTGACAGGAGTCAAGAGTAGAGTTATGGCGTCAGGTTTCTCCTTGACACTACCCCAATAGGCAATCTGCCTTTTCAACGCCCATTGCCACCGTATCATGTGCCGTCGCTGATGGCAGCATTGTCGCGTCTTGGGATGGCAGGCTGTCCACTCCCGCGTCTTCCCGCACTCGCATGGAGTCGTCAAAAAGGGGCAGACAATTCGTCGTTGTCACCTGTTAACGGGGCCAACCTTGAAGACACCAGCCGAGTACGCGCGCATTTTGTTTGACGTGACACCATATCGTGGTCAAATCGAAGCCAAATGCTGTAGCCTTTCGATCTCAAACCATCGTGATGTCCTCTCACGTAATTGGGACGCGATGCACGAGTATTTCAGAGGTATGTTGAGTGTTTGCAGATATGTCAAGAGCCGGTCGTTTGAAGTCGGCAACGCTACTGTGGGCGTCGGCACTCTCGGACCAGGACCGAACTTTTGTTCAGTCTTTACAGCGGCAATATGCAGGAACGTTCGGTTTGCAATACTGCTAAAAGATCGGAATGCTTGACTTAAGTGCTTGCATGGACGTCAAAAGCTGAACCTGTCGGGCGTGCGCTGACAACATCGAGACGACATCGTCAGTGATGTTTGTCGACTCATGCACCGCACGCTCGCTGACTCCTACGAGGCAGCAGTAGGCGAGGGCTGGAGCGTATTCGTACGTATCTTGATACGCTTTTGCAAGACGTAGCGGAATGCTCCCGTTGGGGGCCTGATGGCAGGGATGGATGCACGTTGTTTCGTTTCAACTGAAGTCTTTGCATGGTTGCAGCTGATCCGTGCCCCCCTTGTGTCTTCCAAAGTATTCCCCTGCTAGGAAGGTGAGCAGACAACTCAGCCTTCCACAACCTGCAAAGTGTTTCGACAGCTCTCTCAATTACCTGGTACGGCCTGTTACTGTGTCGTGCTCGTAACTCCAGACAGCGACAGTGGCGGCTGTCACAACTGTCTGCTGCCCTGCCAACATCCTGATGGTGTACAGCTGTCTTGTCTGGGAAATCGATTGACAGAAACGGAAGAAAGTGTCTGAGCGACCCAAATACGAACCGTTTGTTTCCTTTTTGGGCAGCAAAGCATGGGACAGAGTGCTCCACGAGTCTGGCTTAACCATGACTAGGCTAAGCCGAAGAGATCGGCAGGCTCGGTAAAGTGGATTGCTCAGTACGAGGTGCTACCGCCAGGTGGAAGTGCCTTAGCCGGAGGCTCGAGCAGTTGGCGATGCATTTAGTTGAGTTAGACCACAACCTGACACGACCGCCGGGTGGCTGACGGTGAAATGTGATTTAATACGTGCTAAGTGGGCTGGCGATGTGGCTGCAAGGTATTTCAAACTGAGGCTCCGCAGACAAAGGTGACACCGGCTCTTATCGGTTCGGTCGGTGGCAGCGGCCGCTTCAGACGCAATAATAGCGGGTTTGCAGATCGGCGCCGGGCGGTGACTAGGCGTCAGGGCACATAAGTTCCCGTTGATAGCTTGGGGATAGATGAGGCCGTTGTACTGAGTCCATTGGTTGGGTGAATCATTTCGACACCGGGGTGGACTCGCCGGCTTGGATGCCGATAAATGCGAGGTCCCTCAGTGAATGACACTCGGCAGCCGGATCAGCGGATTGCAGCACGACTAAGCCATACTGACAGGGGATCAGTCGTGAGAGATGCGACGAAAATGACGACCCTGCGGTAGATAGCCCAAACGGCTGGAAGCACTGCTAGTTGGGATGTGACGGTGGCTGTCAACGGCTAGACGAAAATTCGTGGTTTCGGGAGCCGAGGAAACTGCGAGAGCGAGCAATGAACGTCTGCGGCGTCTAAGGTTGCGTTGCGTATGGGAGGAAATGCATCATCGGATCAGAAGAGTCGGGGCTTTAGATTCTCCATAGAGGTGCATGCAGATGCCCAGCGCGCAGGACAATGGCTGTGTCGGGGACGGAGCGGCCCCGAACAACGGACGAGAAATACGGTAGTTGAAGTAGGCAGAGGTGCTTTGCTTGCCGTGATGACTGTGGGCACGCTGAAGTTCTGAGTGTACTTCCACGGCGGCTTCAGAAACTGCGTGCTGCAAGGGCATGTGATGCTGAAACGGTGTTTGACAGAGGGCCAAAGTTTCTGTCTATCGTGTTGAAAGCTCGCATCATCCCACCGGCGTGAGATGCCGAAAATAGGAACCCGCAGTTGGCAGCAGCCCTGAACTCAAAGGACTCAAAGGGAGGACAGCACGAGCAATAGTGCAGCCTTTTTGCACGGTAAAGGGTGGACTGACCAGGGCCAGCCTGGCTGTAGAACGGCTCGTCCGCCGTACGTGTGCATGTCGACCGAGCTCAGGGAGGCCGACCGTTGGCCAAGTGTCAGGGCTCTCCTGGTTCTGCCAAACATCGAGATTGGGCAGAATATTCATTATTCTGCCGAGTCGTCGTCTCGCCAGTCACGGGTCGCCTCCTGACCTCTCCATTCCTTTAAGCGGCAGTCTGAGCGGCGGTAGGCTTTGCGATATGGCACAAGCGCGCGTCCTGGAACACAGCAAAGAAGAAGGTGATGCAGCGGTCGCGAGTCCGTGAGCGTTGTGTGTATTGTGGACCAAAGACGGTCGGAGAATAACGTCTCTGGGAGCATGTCTGCCTGCATGCTGCACGCCTTATCATTCGCTGGCTCGGCGACAGATTGCAAGAGAGACAAGTCTTTCTGAAGAGGCGCCGAGACTGGCATGGGAAACCCCTGCATACCGACCAGGGCAATCTGGGTGTGTGTGGACCGGGCTTTCAACCCCAGTCGTGCCCTCCATGGGCGGATCAGTGGAGCACAGCGTCCGCTTCCGCGTGTGTCGTTGGATGGACAGTTAGATCGTATTATGACGGTGATGTTGTGATAGGGGTCCAGCAGGTGAGGCCGTGAAAGTCGGTCTCGCGTTCATTTGGATTGCCCACGCAAATAGCTCCTGAAGGAGAGTAGAATGACATTTTTGGCAATCTCGGGCTTCTGGCTGCCGGGAGCGATATATGGGCGCGCTAATCAGAGCAGATCTAGCGGCATCTAAACCAAGGTGCTTGTTCTTAGCGGGCAGTGGCTGCGGGCCATTGCTGCCGTCTCCTTTGCCTGACTCTTCAATTTTCGTTCTCTCAATGTTTTCTTTTGTGATCTTGCAGTGGTGATAAGTCGACTTGAGCTAGGCCGCCAAGGGGGAGATGAAGATGTGCCTTGGCCAGCGAATCAGCATTGGACATAGGCCAGAGTTGACGTTGCTTTTTGCTCTGGTGCAATTTCTCTTGGAGCAGAATTTCGCCATGCTGCTTGGGCATGACATTGAAATCATCGTGGTGCTCTGTTCCCGTCTGATGGAGCCTGCCATGTCGTGCTGAGCAGCTGGAATACATGACTCTTTCTGGTTAGATGCGCACAGCCAGGGCCATTTCCGTGGAGTTGTTTCTCGAGGGCGGAGGATTTCAGAATAGACGGCGTCTGTGGACCGTTTCTGCGCTACGCAGCATCTCAGGCAGTCGGAACCAGCGGGTAACGGGCGGGTAACGGACCAATGGCTCCAAGCGACACGAAAATAGCTGGCCTGGCCGGGTCGTCGTCAGTGGCGCTGAGTTGGTTGCCCCGGGGTTAATCGGCAGCAACTCAATGGCAGCTTCGTAGTGAAAGAACAAAGCTTGACCAGAGACCCCAAACACACAAAACACACAATGAAGAAAGAGGAACAAGGAAAGGGGATCAGAGACAACGAGTAAGGCAGGTAGCGCGGGATGTGTGGAGATGGGGAGGGATGTGAAGCGGGAGTGGACACGACTCAAGGCGAGGTCAGGCCAGGCCAGGCGAGGCGAGGCGAAGCGAAGCGATGCGATGCGTGTCGGGTGGGCGCATCGAGAAGTCGAGGGAGGTCCCAGATCCAGATCTCGCTGAGATTGTGATTCACCTTGCACTTGCATAGGCAGGGCCCAAAGCTCGGGGCTCAGCAGAGGCAATCCTGATGGTGCCAGGCTGGAGGTTATCGAAGCCTGGTTTCTGAGAGTCTGCGAGGGTGTGTGGTAGCTCCTTTGAAGTTGTGCATCCTCATTTCTTCAGCTCGCAATGCAATGGATGGCTGACGTTGGCGGCTTCTGTAGGTACGCTGGAGTTGGAGTAGCCGTTGCCGAAGCCGTTGCTGCGTTGCACGCTCCTCTGGAGATAAGGTAAGCAAGGCAAGTTGGAGGAGAGACAGACGTTGTCTGGCCGGGATGTTGAGAATGTCAAAGTGTCAATCAAAGTGGTTTTTGGTGGTGTGTGGTGTGCATGTGCGCTGTGTGGGAGGTGATGCGAAGAAGGAAGAGGAGGCTGGGGAGAAGGAGGAGAAGGAGAAGGAACCTGGAGCCGAGGTAGTACGTACCGATTTGTGCAGCTTCCCCTTCCCCTGACCAGTGACGGGAGTTGATCATAATTCCCACAAAATCGGGAAAAAGGGAACGTGCTCAAGCAGACATCGGCTCCACTGTGTACGTACTCCTCACCCACCTGGTGCTCAGATACAGCTCCACTTTCAACCAATGTATATCACCTTATGTCAGCAGGCGCAGCTGAGTAAGGTGGCATGGGCATGGGGAACACTGGTAGGGGAGGGAGGGGGAGGGAAGAACGAGGGAGGCACCTTCGTTACTTCGTACCTACCTCGCGCGAATCTCCCCGTATCATCCTTTCCTTTCCTTTCCTTTGATTTCCTCCCTCCCAATGGTGAACCATCACCACCAACACACCTACCTTCAACATCATCTCATCTTTCACCCCTCGAGGCGCAACCGTAACAACGCCCACCCTCACTGCCCTGCCCTACGAATACTTTCTCTCTCTTCCTTCCCCCTGGCTAGTTGGCTATCTTGGATGCTACCCTAGTGCCTCCTCCCGCTCTCCCACACTACGAATCTGCAACCACAAATGAAGGATCGTCGCACCCGCAGCTTGATCGTTCACCGTTTAAACCATCACCGAACCTTGCAGCACTAGCGCCGCCATCGTCGACCGAAATCGCCCTGTTGCTTGGCGCCAATACGCACCTAGTGGCCCCTTTGCTGTGCTACTCAAGCTACTGCTGCCGTTGCGGCGCCGCCAACTCATCAGTCTCCTCTTCCACTGCTCATGGCATTGCATTGGATTCCAATTACGATGTGCACCGCCTGTCATCCATGACAGCGACATCTTATCCCCCGTCACCCAACTTTGTTATTGTTGTTCTTCTTTCTTCGAATTAGAAACCGAATCAGAAGCCGGCCTGTCTCTCGCTTCTCGGCCATTCGGTGCAGCCTCCGCATATCCATGCCGAACCTGAAATGCCATGCTGACGAGAGTTCAATAATCCAACTTGGCTATCGTTTGGTGCACCCTGGCCATGCCTTGCTGCCGTGCCCTGATGCCAGCCTTGGTCTGTCAAGGCAACGACTTACGTATCCAGTCCAGTGCAGTGCAGTGCAGTCGTATGCACCATGGCCCAAGAGTGCCGTGCCGCCGTGGTCTGGTCTTTGCTACCTCGCCTGGATACCGACCAGCGACTCTTGCAGCTGCGTTGCGTTTTGCCGCCGCATTGCCTGAGCCCCAAACCCACCCAGCAGCAAGAGAGTCTGATACTGAGCATGCGCCTGCGTCTACGACCTTGCTCACATTTGCGCCAGCGCCTGCGCCTGTGTCGGTTTTTGCGCCGCCCCCAAAGGAGCATGATATCGATGTAGTTGTGGATGCGCGATGCGCAGGCCACTTTTCGGCTCCAACGGCCGATTTCGACAAAACACACGTCTGTTTAGTGCTGTCAAATGACCGTTTTAGGAAATCCCAGCGCCATTCCCGTTGGTGGAGGTCGCCCCAGGGAAGGCGGACAAGGCATCCCACCCACACTCCCATCTCCCCGAATCAGAGACACACAGGCTCAGCCCAGCCTCCTACACGAACCGTGACGACATGCCTCCCGTCTTTACCCTTGTCTGGGATACCACTGCCATGCCGTTTGGCACAGGCCAGAAGACTCGCAGAAACAGATGGCACGAGCCAATGGCCTCTCGACAACCGTCGATCTGCTCCGTGCCTTGAAACCCGGCACCGCACCCGCAATCTACACCCTGAGCAGATCTTGGACAGAGTCATCCCGGCCAACCCGCGCTTTCGGAAATCCATGCTCGGCCGGGTTTGGCTCTGACTTCGGGTCTGGCTCTGGGTCTGGGTCTGGCCAGAGATGGACAGCACACTGACACGACGTTGACTGACGACAACACAACTCACTCTCATGGTCTCCCCCAGTTCCTCGAGTTGGCCTGCCGTGGCCCCTGTGCCCTTGAAAGACTGTCGAGATTTCTTGGCTTCCTTGCTTCCTTAACCTTGCTTTTCGTACTCGTTCGGTCGGCAGCGATCATCTCTCTCCACCCATCCACACGCCCTCAGTTAACCTTCTCTGACATTGTCTCTCCTCGTCCAACTCAACTCCCACACATGCCCGTTTGTCTCTCTTTCTCTTTCGCTTTCTCTAACCATTCCCAGCTCACGAGTGACGGGCCGGCTGTTCCATCACCACTTCTGCTCTCCTCGTCATGTCACGCTCCTGTGGTGTATGCGTTCCATCCTATGTCGCAAACTGCCCACAACAGACCTCTCGCTGTCTGCAAGGCTTCCCACCCACTCAGCCAAGTCCTTCGGGATCATCTCAATTCTGTCTGTGCCCTGGCATTTGTTTGATTTCTCACCCCCTCCTCCCACCCAATCCCACTCCCGCGTACCCTCTCGCCGTAAGACTCCCCGCTCCCCGACCGCTCCCTCCCACCCCATTCTAAGCCAAGCCCCATCGCCGTCCTTTCTCCTCCCCGTCGCCGCCGCCGCGGCGCCGCTGCCCCTGTCAAACGTAAAGCTTACTGAACTGGGTTAAACAGTACGAACGCCCTACTCAGGTACCTCACGCCGTCTCCTCGCCGGGCTTGGCCGTTTATTGTTTAGTTCACCTGGCTAGTGTGTAGGTCCAAGGTACGCGCGATACGAAAGCTCGTGGCCCGCATCGTAACCTAGCCAGCGTTTATGTACACATACGCATTCACAGATCCCTCTCGAATCCCATAGCACACACTACTGTACCTCCATATGCAAGCAGGTACCTTGTGTGCCTCCGTCCACCTCACCACTCACCGCAGTGGTCGCTTTTTGTGCTGCCGCTCTTCTGCCCAGCCTGGCCTGCGCCAGCCACCAGGCCGTTGACTTGCATTCCCCACTCTCATCATTGCTATCTTCAGCCATGCTTCCAAGACCGCTTCCATCGCGGCTGAACGTATGTCGGTGCCGTTTCTCCCTCCCCTCCCCTACCAAAGTGCCAGCCAGTCCCTACACCTAAACGCCCAGGGCCAGCCATGCCGGGCCATCATGTAGCCTTGTACCGTGTACCCCTGTCCAAGGATCCATGTTGCACATCTCCATGTGCTGCAAGTGTCTTGCCTCCAACGACTGTGCGTACTCAGTCTGCTTTTCGTCCTGAAGCAGGCACCGCCTCGGCCTCTCAAGATCCCATCGCCGTCACCCACACTATTACCGACCCTGACCATCCAAGCTATTCCCACTCTGCTGGGTAGCTGATGCCATGCCCAGACCGCTTCCGTATTCGCCGAGCTGACGGGTCCTATGCAACCCCTGTCGCTACGCCCGGCCCTGGTCCATACATCGTTCCTTTGGGTCCTCGACTTGCTTCTGTGATATATTTGAAAACCGTCCACCCGTCCTGCATCTTTGTTGTCGGATCCTGAAGGAATTCTGCTTTCGTATCACTTGTTCGAATTTCTCACACATTCGGTGGCAACAATATCTTGGATGCAAGTTCGTCCAGAAACCTAATCAGCACCGTCACACTCGAGCATTGCCTTACCGAACCTTACACCTTGGACCATTCCACCGGGCCATTCTTATTCAGCCCTTACCTTCTCTCCCACTTCTTCAAATCTTCTCATCTGCATCTTCACCCAAACACCAGCCCAATCTTCGGCACTTCGATCGAGCTCATACCCAAACGTGCGCATCATCCCGAGTCCTACTCTCAACGATCCGTTCACAAACTTCAACCACCACAATCTGAGCGCTCTCAAGACACCTTGCCATCTGTTTGCAGCTTGATGATATCCTTCGTATAACTCTTCGACTCTCAATCGCCTCTTGCGACTGTCCAGACACACCTGTGACAATGGTTTTCTGCGCGTACTGCGGGAAGTCCTTCACCAGGAAGGAGCACCTGGAGAGACACATCCCTAGCCGTACGTCGTTACTCTCGCTTCCACTCCACGGAAGCAACACAGGCTGACCTCACTTTCCCAGACACCAATGTTAAGCCTCATCGCTGCAGCGCTTGCCAGCTTTCCTTCGCCAGACGGTCAGTGGTTTCTGATAACCCCGCGTGAACACTCACTCACTTACAACGCAACAGAGACCTCCTCCAAAGACATCACTCAACGTACCATGAGGCACGAGACCCCATGGAGCCTCTGCCCGGTGGTGTTCCCACCGTGGCCGGCCGAACACCTATTGCCTGCCAGAACTGCGCCAACGCAAAGACGGGTTGCGATAAGAGAGTGCCATGCTCGAGATGCGCAGAGAAGAACCTGCCATGCGCAGCTAGATTCGCGAGGAGATCATCCAAGGCTGCCGTCAGAGCCGCCCAGGCCAGCGCCGCATTCCAACAACAGATGATGCCCACCGTTCCTCAGCCACCACCAGCCCAGCCAGTCGCCTTCATGGATCTGGACCCGACACTGCCCAAGCAAGATTCTCCTGGAAAGATGTCGACGGGGTCGCCCATCACGACCATGGACCCTCGCATGGTCGAGGCACAGATGAAGAAGAGCTCTCCTCCTCAATCACACAGCAGCCCCAACGAGTTCCCCTCACCTCATAGCAGGATCGAAGGCCTCGATGAGTTCATGCAGCTCAACAACGACTTCATCACACCCGAGACCAACTACCAAGACATGATGGTGTGGCCCGATTATCCCTTGGAGCTTGACATGTACAACCAGGTGCCCATCTCGCGCCCTGATATGACGATGCCAAGTTTCACTGAGCTGAGCGACTTGTCCTCGACCTCAGCTTCAGAGCCCATGACCGCCTCGTCATCGCGGGGATCCATTCACACCAGGAGTACCAGCATCATGTCCACTGCTGACTTCGACACGACAATGAAGCCGGCAGAGCCTGTCATGGGAATGATGAACGACTCAATGATTCCTGAGTTCGAGGTTGTTATCGCCGCCGAAGATTCATGGCCTCTCGCTCGCTGCAATCCCCCCATCTACTCTGGTACTTGCCCGCGAACCGCAATCGTCCACCTCGAGTGCCTCGAGCGCAAGTCGAAGGAAGACAGTACCTGGAGCTCTCTGGAGAAGTACTTGGAGAACGTCGATTGGGATGCGACGGATGCTTCTGTCGTCCCTCTTACCTCGCGCACCCGCGACCGGATGCTGGCCATCACGCAGTCGTTCCTCCAAAAGGCGCTCGAGATCCATCGCAGTGGCCTCAACAACGGGTACTCCAAGACCGGTTACGCCACCCCCAGCGAGTTCAACTTCCTCGTCCTGCCACCTACTAAGATCCTGGAGTACTTCCTCCGCAGCTACGTCCGAAGCCTCCACTACTACTACCCTCTCATCGTCGCTGGATGCGTCGACCCGAACGAGATGCTTCTGAACAACCAAGCGTCAACTCTGCTTGTCCTCTTGATGATTGCACAGGGTGCGTCGCACGTGCCGAGCGCCGAGGCCAGATATCTCGCCGCCGGTCTGACAGAAACCTGTCGCATTTCGCTCTTCGACATCATCGAGAAGGATGTCGAGCTCTCGGCTGACCCGATCGCCCTTCGATGCGCTCTTCTCTTCACCTTGCTCGGTGCTTGGAGTGGCGACAAGTGGTTGATGGACATCTCAATGGGACAGAGGGGAATGTATCTGTCGGTAAGCAGCCGCAGCCCTCTCATCAACCAATGTATGCACATGCTGACATGATCATAGATGCTGAGACACGCTGGCATGTTGGAGCCCCAGCCATCAATGATCCCAACCTTGAACAGCACCACCAGCACCGAACTTCAATGGCGCGCCTGGTTGCATCGCGAGATGCAGAACAGGCTGGTCTACAACTGGGTCATGGCCGACCAAGAGCTTAGTCTCTTCCATGATACCCCGCCTCAGCTAGCCATCACGGATCTTCAATGCCCTCTGCCCAGTCCTGAGTCGTTATGGCTCTCCTCAAACTCTGAGCAATGGTTTGCCAACGTGCAGAACCTTTACGGCTGCACCGCCAACGTCAACCCCCAGTTGCTCTCCAGCCCGTCCCTCACTCCCTCATTGTGTGAGCTCTTCCAGGACTTCATTCACGACAACCTTTCCCGCCGCCAGGGCAGCCTGTCTCCTCAGCAGCTTCGCCTTCTCCTCCACCCTCTGCAGGGCCTACTTTGCCACTTGAGGCAGATGCTTTCCTGCTTCTCTGACGTCCTCTCTACGCGCCGGGCAACCTCGCGCACTGTCACCAAGGCAAGCACTATGCTTCGCCTCGAAGAGGTCCAAGCACTCTTGCAGAAATGGTACGAGCTCACCATGGTCGCGTCCAAGAACAACCCCGACTGCGGCACCACCCGCTGCAACTTGGTCCTCTACCATCTCATCTCGCTCAATGCTGTTACAAATTTCCCCGAGATCGAGCGCCTCGCCCGCCGCGACGGCTTTGACGGCTCGTACTGGGAGCTTAGTCTGCGCCACAAGCGCTGCGTCTACAACCGCGAGGAGGCCATCTTCCACAGCGGCCAAGTCCTTCGCCTCCTGCGCTCTATGCCTGCCGACCGTCGCCCGTGCTGGTGGCCCGCTGGTGTATACCGTGCCACCCTCATTCTCTGGGCCGATAGCATCGCCCGTCTTGACCCCAACTTCCAAAAGGCGCAGCAGGCTTCTCAGGCCCCAGGCTCATCTTCCCCCGCCTCTCAACACCAGGCTCAGAGCCCCGAACAGCTCAGCGGCGCTGGCGCCTCAAATGCGGCTACAAGCTCACAGTCTCACGGCAGCGGCAACATAGTCGCCATCGACCAAGTCACGCCTGAGGATCCAGCAGTTATCTCTTACCTCTGGAGCGGAGGAGATGGTGTGGCGGTCCTCACACGCCGCGACGGCACCACCATGGGCTTGGACAAGCCATCCGAGGTTATCGGATACGGTGTCATGTCCATCGAGGAAGGTGTTACCTGCCGCATTGGCGATGGTATCAAGCGCAAGCTCATCACCCTCAACAACACCTGGAACGTCACCGATCTCAGCGCCACCACAACCGCATGAGGTGTCACTCCTTTCATTCACTTCATCCATCCATTCCTTTTAATGCCCCATACAAAAAGTGGTTTTCCATTCTTCTCATGTCATTTCTATCTTGTCTAACACATACACTCTGGATATATGGATCATGTTGATACTTTGTTGGTGGTGGGCTTTCACTTCTTTTTCCACCTGTACAATCTTCTGTTGCTTCACTGGCGTTTACGGCCTTAACGACACACATTGCGCGCATTTTCTGGGAACCAACTCGATGCATGCCTCTGCAAAGCAAGCATTGCCTCATCTGATGAAAAGGGGGAAGCACACACACACTAAGGGTTAGCGGCGTTTTGCAGATAACGCAACGACGAAGTTTGATTTGGGAATTCATCATTTCCATTGTACTTGCTCGGGAAACTTCGGATCAAATAGATACCTCGGGCCACTGGTCACGATAAGGGAGGGCCTTCACTTCTGAAAGCATCATGTATGTTAGTTGTCGATGCAAAAAACAATTTGCACCAATCTACAAGCTTTAACTTGTCAAATTCAGTCTTTCCTATGAGTGACGCGTGTGAGCGATAAAATCACCAGTTTGTGTGCCGTGATAGGCGCAGTGGATGAAGTCTGTCGCATGGAAAATCTCATGTGGTACACCTCTTCGTGCCTGGCTTACACATACGCGGCGTGATCAAAAATCATCATTGCACACAATCGCAACCGACGGCTAGGGTTGGGATGAAAACCGCATAAGTCGACGTTTGAAATCTCCAGTGGGAGGGACATGTGACATGCGTGATGGGCAACTTAGATCTCGTGATTCTCATGGCTTCGAGGGCATGCAACGCAGAAGCCAAAACATGTGAAGAATTGCGAAAATGCCCGGTTCCTGTTCGCCCTCAATCCGCACAACCTGGTCTAGCAAACTTGATCTAGAAAGTCCTCCCGAGGAACGGCAGATGGGTGAGCAGGGAGGGAAGATGTCCTTCGTTGAACCACACCACTTACTTGCCCCTTTTTTCTTCATGTGCCGCGCCGTCCTTGCTGAACCTTTTGATGAATTATCGGCAAGTCCGCCCGCGGAATAGTCATCCGACGTTTTTTCCTGTGTCTCGTTCTTTTGTTTTCTGTCCTTGCGAACCAGTCTGCTGGGACGTGTCGGGGAGGTCGGGTGGGAGGAGAGCCAGAACAAGGACGCCGCGGGATTCGGGGCCTCTTCAAGGGACGAGGGCAGTTGTGAGTTGGAGGGGGCCCCTGGTTCGCTGCCAAATCCCGCCATCCTAGGAAGGGGAAAAAAAATACAAGCAGTTGACAAGGTGAAGGGTTGTCCACCCCTTCTACCAAACATGGTGATGCCCACGAGGGGAACATCACCCGAGACTGGGGACTCGTTGTTTGCGCACCTGAGGGACGGGAGCTAAAGAAGGGAGATCTGCAGAGCAGACACGCATGACAAGCATTGGACAAGGCACCGGGGGGTCTGTGGGTGTGGTGTGGTAAGGTGAGGTAGGTGTGGATGTGACAGCAGGTGGACGTCACCGCAGGAGTCTGGGCGTTTTGACGGCCGTGACATGCGCGAGCGCCCAGGACAACTATGGCATTGTGCGTTTTTGTTTGGTTTCTTCGCCTTTCATGGCGAGCGGAGCGGACATGACCGCGGGGCGCGGAGATGGGGTTTGCTTAACGCCATCTGTGCTCTTGGCGATATCTCGAGACGGCCGGTTGCCTACAGCGGGAGATGGACTGTAAACGTGGGAGATGGCGGGATTGTAGGCGGCGTTTTTTGGTCGAGGTTGCACGGCAGAGCGGTCACACAACCTACACACTTCCACAGTCAGAAACATGAGTACATGTACATACACTCGCACAAGACGGCAAGAGCGCCCACACCGAGAACCCCGAGACCGACGAACGCATGCTGCGTGCGTGTGTGTGTGCCGCCCCGAAGAAAGCCCCGATTCGAGTGGTTCGACTACGAAGGGGTTCTTAGTAATTTGTGTGTTTCACAAAATGGACAGGAAGGTTAAAGGTGGCTCTGGTTTCTCGATTCAGGTATGTCGGCGCGGCAGTTCCAGGAGCGGTCTCTGTCTTCAGCCCGCAATCGCATCATTTCGTCCCGTCTTTTTTGGGTAGTGGCGTAATGTGCGGTAAGGGGAAGGAGAATAAGATTCATGATAGACAGGGCGGCGGCGCGCGTACTATGTAGGTCGGCTTTTCCGTATAAACTTGACTTGACGGGGGGGATGGGTGGATGAATTGGTGGTGGGCGCGTTGCTTCCCATGACAAACCCGAAGTGTTTTCACAGAGTCTTTTTTGACGTGAAGGGTGAGTTGACAAAGTTAGTGTGTGTGTGTGTGTGTGTGTGTGTCCGGGTTGTATCTTGATAAGAGACGACCGCACCCGCGGCAATTCACTGGGATGGGCAGCGGGCAGGAGGAATAGTCCGGCCCGAGGTTGGACCTGGTCCGGATTTAAACTCCGGTGCGGGCGGGAAGGACTTTCAGGGAAAACCAGGGGGAAACATACATCCCGCCCTGTGTGTGTCATCTTCGTCCGACGTCTTCGAGGTTGGTGTAGTTCGGGTTTGACGTTACGAACTCGGCAAAGCGGGGGGATAGAGGGCCAGGGAAACAAAAGCACGCACCAGCCAAGGGCGGAGGGAGGACTCTCAGGTTCCTTTGTTCACAGTTCTTCTTCCAGGGTTACAAGGGCCAACGGGCGGGGAGAGGGGAGGGGAGCGGGGCCCACATCTTGCCGGATGGGCGAGTAGGGTCGTCCGGAGAACGGCCATAGTCGCCCGGAGAATTAGACCATTGGACGGTTTCGCGACGTGTTCGGTGACGGACGGTTGGCGCGGCCCTACACACCGAGATGGTGGGGGCGTACCGCGAGAAGGACCTTTTAAGCTTGATGAGAAGTCTCTTTTGCTCTGCCTGCTCACCGACGCTGTCCTTGTTGAAGATCACCATGGTCCTCCTCGGCCCCCGTGGGTGGTGGTTCGAGTCGTGGTGTTGTTTTGTTTTCTCGGGATGCTTTCGTATTCTGCGACTTTGGCTGGCACATGATGCGTGCGGGGGATGTCGGTGAACGTCACGGGGCCGTCAAAAGAGAGGTCTCGGAGCCGACGGGGGGGGGGCCGCGACTTACGCTGTTGTGAGGTTTCGAAAGCGATAGCGACGGGTTCGGTTGGTGGTTAGTCTGAACGGAATACGAGATGGTTCACGCAGCGTCTGAATCCGCCGTTCTTACAGACTGGGACCGTTGGCAATAACGGCACAAGTCCGTTCTTCCTCCAATATCAAAGGAAGTATAGGGCCCCGAAATGACTGCCCGAACGAGACAAAGTTGTTCTAGGGCTGGCGAAGGGCCACCAGTTCTACGGGAGAGGGTGGGCCAGCTGCATGTCTACTTACACCCACGACGCAGGCGCGCTAGGCACGGTCCGCTGAGCGACGATAAATGCTAGGCCCTATGGAACAGCCAATAAAACACGAATACGGCCGTCTTCGAGAAGATGGTTCCCGCAAACCTGCAATGAGTACAAAGATCGTGATCGCGTTCCGATCGTTCTTGGCTGAATCACCGATGACTTGTCTGATGGAGAATGATGGGTTTTCGGACAGCCATTCGTTCTCAATGTTGGCTCTTATTTTCTGCCCAATATGAGCACAAGTTCAGTCTGTCAACCCGATTGGAGAACCTCAAGTCGCGGGTGGGATGTCTCGGTGCAGGGCCCAGCCCAAGTGTCTATCAAACTCTCCGCCATAGCTCCTGGCCTATCCCCCTTATCGACATGGGGAATAGGTAAAACACGTCAAGCTTGTCATACAAAGCCAAGTACAAGACTCTCTGCTGTTTTCTTGGCGACGAAAACCACCTCGGCCCGTCGAAGTTGGGGCCGAGGCCGAGGCAGGGTCGATGCGCCGCCCATCTTGCATGTTCCGGATCTGCGACCCGGCGCACAGAAAAGAGAAGATTTGGGAGCGGCAACGCGCGTCTGGGCGCTAAGACATCTGTGAGATGCCCGGCCCTGCGCTGCTTGTCCTACACGCCGCAGTTCGCCTTTTCGTCGGCGGCGAGTTCGTCTCCCGACAGCTCGGGACGCGAGATGTGATGGAATGATCCGTGGGAGATGCGCTGCTCTTTGGGACGAACAAGCTGCACGGAGCTTTGTTTGTATGGAGGCCATTCTGAGGCTTGAGTCTTGACGAACATGATCATCTCTAACCTCTCCTGGCTTCTCATACCGTTCAGGGGTATTCTGATGTTGTGAGCTCGATGTCAGAAACGGAGCTCGAGACCAAGAGGACTCGCTAGTCGCCTTGCCGCCGTGTTTCATTCACAAAACAGTCAAACAAAACAGTCAAACGGCTGTCAAATTTGACATGTCATCCAGAGTTGCGTCAACCATCTATTAGTAGTGGATGTGGTCTTCAACACAGTCCAGGAGGAAGCATCTTCATGGTGGCGCGTCACCTACAGTTTACCTTCAAGAAACCCAGGCTTTCCCAAAAGACCCAATCGCCAGAACACTAAGAGTCTATTGTATAATGATCATTTGAACTTTACATCTAAGTAAACTGAATTTCTTTGAAGGAAGAGTATTCAAGAATTACATAATCGTATACTTGGCCATGTGTCTGGCCGCTGACTAAGGTGAGCCCGACATCTCGCCCATCTCGGACGGCACGAACTCCCGAACCAAGCTCCCAGCCGTAGACGTTCGTGCCTTCGCGGTTAAGGCAATCGACGCGACTCAGACAATCAAGACACATTTGGCGGACAGCCGTTGCCAAAGTCACGGGATTTGCAGCTCTGTGGATTTGGTCGCCATACACCTGCCCCTGGACAGGCAACCGGACCTCCGTTGGGGGCGGGGGCAGGGCCCCTCCGCGGAGAGGGACGGCCGGGGTGGGGCCACCGAGTGTGAGTCCCTGACGCCGCGCGCCCTCGCCCTGACGTTGGTCCCCAAGGTGCCCGGTGGCTAGCTCTGCCCGCTACCTTAGACGCGACGCTACCGCTTCGACAGTGCGGTTCGGCTCAGTTGAAGCGCCTATCGCCATGTCTGGTAACGTAGGCAAAGTGTCCATGGCAACCAAACGTCGTAAGTGGCTCGCGCGTTTTTGGGGGGTTTCTCAAAAAAGAAACGAGCTCTAGGAGGATGAGTTGGAATGGGTGTACCCGGAGTTGGAGTATTCCAACTGCTGCTCCGGCGCCCCTTACTCCGGGCGTAGACCAGCTCCGAATAGGTAACTAGCTCAGCTACCCGGGCCCCTATTGTAAGCTCTCGCTCCTGGAGACAAACACATGGTGAATGCACCCCACCAAAACCAATTCTGCTCCAAGCAGAATTTCAGCAGACTTTGGTTGGCCATTCAACAGACAAGATAGTAGCCGACGCTCAATCTAGCCCTCCTGCAGACACACAGGCATCGCGAAAGAAGGGTCGCCCGCAGAATGCAGCCCTGAGCAAGTGCCATGGCGATGGGCGTGAACGCTCCCGCAGTGGCGTCGTGAAAGACGCCGGACTTTGACAATCCTCTCGCCAGCGCCGCGAGAACGCGTGGACCTCCCCCTTCTAAATCCGCACCGTTTGCCCAGTCTTAGCTCCTATTCTTCGTCTGTCTGGCTGGCCGTCGCGCCCTTTTTTTTTGCTGCTGCCGCTAAGTGTCCTTCTTTCCCCCGGGGCCCGATCCTAGTATTAGCCCACCCCCAATGCAAGGTGTTTCGCTACCCGGGCGGAGGTGCGGCGCCCCGCCCGGACGGACATGCGTCTCGGTACTCGCCCTTTTGCGCTTCTCACCCAGCGTCACTTGTGAAGATGTGCCCAAAAAGGGCTCGTATATAACTATCCTTCGTCGGAACCTTCAGGCATCCTGCTCTCAACCTCTCTCTCTCCCCATCTTCAAACATCCTCTTGACATTCCTTCAGTTCTCACAAACCCCCTTTCCTTCTAATCAAAGACCAAACTAGGCCGTTTGCTGCTTCTTACACACAAAATGGCTCCCTCCGCCGACTTCAACACCTCCGCCCAGCAGGCCGGCGCCGCCGACCCCGCCCGCCCCTTCGTCGGCAAGGTCGCCCTGATCACCGGCGCCGGCCGCGGTATCGGACGCGGCATCGCCCTCGAGCTCGGCAAGCGCGGCGCCAACGTCGTCGTCAACTACGGCTCCTCCGCCGGCGCCGCCGAGGAGGTCGTCGCCGAGATCCAGAAGATGGGCGCCAAGGCCGTCGCCCTCAAGGCCAACATCTCCAAGCCCAAGGAGGTCGTCGACCTCTTCGACCGCGCCGTCGCCCACTTCGGCCGCATGGACTTCGTCATCTCCAACTCGGGCAAGGAGGTCTGGTGCCCCGAGGAGGACGTCACCGAGGAGCTCTACCAGGACATCTTCGACCTCAACACCCGCGGCCAGTTCTTCGTCGCCCAGCAGGGCCTGAAGCACTGCGGGCGCGGCGGCCGCATCCTCCTGACCTCCTCCATCGCCGCCGTCATGGGCGGCATCCCCAACCACGCCCTGTACGCCGGCTCCAAGGCCGCCGTCGAGGGCTTCACCCGCGCCTTCGCCGTCGACTGCGGCGCCAAGGGCATCACCGTCAACGCCATCGCCCCCGGTGGTGTCAAGACCGACATGTACGACGAGAACTCGTGGCACTACGTCCCCAACGGCTACAAGGGCATGCCCATCGAGATCATCGACCAGGGCCTGGCCAACATGAACCCCCTTAAGCGTGTCGGTGTCCCCGCCGATATTGGCAAGGTCGTCGCCTCCCTGTGCCACTCCGACTGCGAGTGGATCAACGGTATGTTACTCTAGCCCTGAATCACAACGATGAAGACAAACGTGCTAATCAACATTGAATAGGCCAAGTTATCAAGGTCACCGGTGGCGGCTGCTAAATGCCATCACTCTCCAAGCCCACGGCAGCTCCTTCCGTGCGGGGCTGTTCTCGTGACTTCTTAATGCATCGGGTCCCAAGGCGAGCCGGACGCCTGGCGATCCCAACGGTCTAGGTCTGGGTCGGTTAATGAGTGGTATAAAGGGAGATGGAAATTTTACCATGTGTCTAGGTTAGGCGTATGTAGAAGTAACGAGACATTGAAATCACGACTCGCGGGTAGCCATTCAAGTTCGGTGCAACGCTTCATGCTTGTTCTGACCAATAGTGCCGTGTTGGAAAGTCGCAACTGACTCCTTTGAACCTTATCCTGCAATACTTCTTCAATATCGGACTGACCACTATTATGATGATGGTTGGTATGGTGTTGCGACTCTTGGTGAGCCCGGTGTCATCGCTGATGCGCCTCGTGCATCCCACGGCAAGCCACCTCAGCCTAAGCCGACACATTTTGGTGGCATCGTATCAGCCTCAACAACTGACAAGGATATGACCGTTGCCGTAAATAATCCGAGGGAATGCGCGATATCAACGGCTGTGGCTGGCATAGATTAGCTACCCGATGGCCCGCGAGCTACTTCGCGCCTCTGGGAGCCGTGGCCCAGGTCGTTTGGAATGTGGTGGATGGTAAGAGTTTAGGCTATCGGTCAAAAGATGCCCTCTTTCCCCAGTTCCTCGCCGTTAATAGCGCAAGTCCCTGATACCTAGGACCCAACCGCGTCGTCGAACTTGGCCAGATTCGTGAGAACAGCTCAGCTATTGGCCGTTGAGGATGACGCAAGAAGCTTGTGAAAATTCACCGTGCCACAGAGCTCCTACCATGTCGCCAGGGACCAGGTCAGTAGCAACGCCGACGTCGCGACCGATATAGCCGTTGAGAGGCAAGAGCCGTCGGAGTAAGGTAGCGGTCGTGCGGTGTTGGCTCTTGACTCAGCCCCCAAAGCTAGATACAACTACACCACAATCATCTCGAAACACGAAGGATTCCCATCTCCGCGGCGATGGAACTTCAGCCGTCAACAAAGGATGCTGAAATTCGAAAGAAGGAGGCTTCTAGATATTTGCTGTGCTCGCCGTAGATTGGCCACTAGCCACCCGCCCTCCAACGTGGTGTTTGCTGACTAGCGGGTTAGCGGCCGGCTGCGCATCCGCCAGTGCTGACGCCGGGCATCGAGCTTCGAGATATGATCCCGGCTCTGCGTCTTGTCTGCCCTATGAGGCATCGCGAGAGCCGCGCACTTGTGGGAGTGTAGCCGTCAGAGTCGTACCATTCAGTCTGACGGTGCGCCTAGCTAAGGAACTAAGATTCTGACATCCAAGGAATCCCGAATCCAGTCGGCAACGTGTTTAGAAAAGTGCCGGAGCCATCCACGTTGACCAGCTCCTGCGTTAGGAAGAAGGTAAATCCCTTATGACTGGCGACGATAGGTCCGTGTACGGAGGGTGTCCGGCCACAGCCCGGGAGGCCGGCAAATGAAGTCTCAAATCCCGCGTCCGGTGCTCCACTGGCCACGCAGTTCCGTAGGGCTTCATCCGGCTGTGCGGATCCTCCGATCTCACCGTTCCATCCGGCCCGCCCGCAAAGGTACCGCCAGATTTGTTGCCATTTTGGGCAGGCCCTTGAACCCTGGAATCCCGCAGCATGGCCGGCGCATGGTTGGGTCTGAACACGTCCATGACGCGACGATTGCGGCCGCCGTGGATTTTCGACATTGCAGCCCTCTGCAGAGCTGATTGCTCACATGACAGCTGCAATCGAGGATCGGCGCTGCACACCCGGCACCGTCTGGCCGGGCATCGCCCCAGTGCCCGGGAGGCTCCCAGCGGTTATTATCCATTGTCGTACCAGTATGCCGCGCCGTTTGTTTCCCAACGCCCGTATTACTTTGCAGACGCGCGAAGTGACACTGATTTGCTGGCCTGATGACCGTAAGCAGAGCTGCCGAGGCCCACGGTGCGGCTGGCCCCCAGCAGTCACACCATTTGCCAAAGGTCCCTCTTGACAGCGGATATCTACTGCGGATGCACCTGGAGGGAGACCCCTGCACCGTATCATGACGTGGGCCTGGGTACATCGTCGGCCATCGCCCGCTGGCAGCTAATGCCATGGTACTCTGACATACATGAGAGCACCGCAACCCCTGGGAGCTTTGTAAGATGACAATTGAAGCGTCCCAAAGATAGATGAGAAGATCGTCGCCAATATTGCTGCCTGTGCGAGATGAAAACATCAGTGAAAATAGAGTTTCAGTGAATCAAAGCGAATTGCTAGTATGGAGGGGAGGGTGTCGGCAATCATCTGCGACTCCGCCGAGGATTCAGCTTTTGCGAAGGAAGTCTTGGTGTATTTCCAAGTAAACAGTTGAAAAGCTTCACTGTGAATCAAGTCACATAACACGGGTAGCAACGTCATCCCGACCCCCGACCAGCAGTTGCAGAGGCAATGCATACATACGTAGCGGCAGTATGTTGCTTGCCAAACAGCCAAAAACGCCTCCAGATACGGAAGAGCCTGCAAGAATTGATGTGAGGTAACGCCACCAGATAATTTCCAAACGGCGCGGAAAAGTGTCGATGGCAGGGCTCACTCCGAACACACGAATCGGACGAACCAGACGAATTGCTGGTCAGCTACATTCCGCAAGTCAGCCTTGCTGCCCATCACATGCACCCCGCAGGACAAGGGAGCGGCCAAAGTTTGGAAAGCGGCACAAGCCCCGGGCTCTTCGGGCGCCTTTGGAGGGGTTCGAAAGACGTGGTCATCGTTATCTAGCGGAGTGCAGCTGAATTGAAGCAGGCGCCGGTGTTTTGGGGGTCGTGGCTGCGATGTTGCTGTGCTATCGCAGCTGAAGTCCCGGATAGGAGCTAGCAAGTCCCCGTAAAAGAGCGCCAAAGTCAAATTATTGAATGCGACAGAGCCTCTTTGGGATGGCATGTCAAGATGGTGTGATGGGGCATGTGCTGGTTCGCTGGGGTCAGGTGGGGGTTCCCAAGGGTTGCCTGTCGCAAAATGCAAGGCAAGTTTACCAGATGCAAAGGCTTTCGAAGTCAAGTGTTGGGCGGCGAGAGTCAGCATACCCACAATCGGGCGAAATGGACATGCGTACTGGCGGGTGCGCGGAGAGTGCGATATGCGATCGAAAGCCACGGCTCAAAAGACGTCAGTTGGCGGCCGGGTTTTGAAGCAGAATACGAGGTCATGCAGTGCCGAACAGGTTGTGAGGTCGTTGGGAAAAGAAAAGAGTGCTGCACAAGCGCTGTCCTCGGGACGACTACCCCGAGACATTCTTTAAAGAAGAAACAAGAATGCCCTTGGGTAAAGCCCAATCAGAAGGTCTCGCTTGTGGTCTATCTCGTCTGGGTTGATCGTGACCCATTACGTTTCTGGAGAACAACTGGGTTCAAGACAAATTTCGTAATCAAAGAGCAGACGTCGACGAGGATGATGCAGCGCGACGCCGACAACCTGCATTGTGACCCATGCTGAGAGAGGCACTGGCAAGGCCGGATAATTCCACGAGCGTTTTTCTCCTATGACGATCTCCTGGCTGCTGCGGGGTGGGTTTTGGCTTCGGGACCGACCGCACAAATACCGGAGAATTGAGAGTGACGCTGACCACTTGGCGCGCCTCATGTGCTGGACAAAGCCATGGTGTTGATGAACTGAATCGTATCCATGAGCCCTGGAAGTACTGAGACCAGCAGCGATTGCATGCCAAGAGTTGGCAGCTAAGTCTGGACTTGACCAACGGCACGCAAATCCTCGCTGGATGATAGGTGGGCGTGCAGATACATCAGGTTGAGGTATGCATGCTGGCGCATGGCATGGGGATGGTCATGTTGTGTTGGTGTGTTGGGTTGGTGCCTTGGACCTTGTGTAACTGACCGCTTATTCCTGCTGTTGCGGACGGCAGCGTCTAGTGGTGTTGACGGTGAAGCTCAGGAGGGTGATGGTGGTGGTGGTTGTGTCGCACAGCCGCGGCTTCGCGGGTGATTCCCAATTTGCTGACGCGGTAGAATCGCCGTAGACGACCCGTGGTTCAACAGCGGGACAGCGAACTGGTTGTGCCTGTCACCAGTCAGAAAAGTCCGAGCATGGCCAGTGAGATCATCGAGTGGATGGTAACAGTCACTTGGGCCTATGAGACACAGAGGGTACCTTCGCGGGTGCAACAGAGAGCTGATGGCTGAAGAATGGGGAGGAGGGAGGTCAGACGGAGGAAGACGGTGATTTGGTGATTTGGTGACGGAGGACGAGGATGGTGGTGGTGCGGGAGGGAAGTGGCGGAGGGACCTTAACTTACTTTGGTCACAAATCACACACCTTACCTAGACTTCCGGTCCTCTGCTTCTTCTGTTGTACGAAGAGGTGCGCTTGTTCGCGCCTCGTATGGTGCTCTTGTCCGTCGCTTGTGCCTGCTCGCACTGGCGTAATGCTTGGGATGTGATGGCGTGGGATGGAGAAGGGAGGAAAGAGGAAAAAGCGCAACGGTGTGCTGTGGTGAGCTGTGCAACGCTCTTTGCGGAAACCACTCCCCATCCATAGGCGCTGCTTCCTGTGAGTGACCGGAGAGAAAGTGTGAATAGCGTCGCTCCTCCCCCGATTCCCTCCAATCCTGCGATAAGTCTAAGTGGGTATTTTAAGAGAGAGATAAGGTACGAGAATGACTAAGCCTTATCGGGCGACAACTGGCAGGGGCAGGGGCAGGGGCAGGGGCAGGGGTTCTTGCCCTCCCCCACGGTGCCGTTGGTGGCAGGCGGGATCCACCCCGATCAACGTTTCCGACTTCTATCTCCACGACCACGACCACGTCCTCGTCCACGTTCACGTCGTTTGGCCCGCGTCTTTGCACGTCGCCAACAACATCCTCGCATTGATCATCATCATCAACATCATCCATTCCCCAACACGACACATTCGCCCCTGGGATGAGCAACGTCAACAGCCTCGATCTGATCACGCATGCAAAGTTCTTCTGGCCGCCGTCGCTACTCGAAGGAGAAATCCGGTCAATCCCAGCCCCGCTCCGATTCGCTCTGGGCCATACATAGACCTCTGGGCCCTGCTAAGGATCCAGGCGAGTCCAGCTGCAGTTTCCAGTCTGCAACATCCTCGCCGTCTCTGCTTTTGCCTCACATTGCACGGAGCACCAAGTCCCAAGGCCACGCTGCCCCTCGCGCAGCCAAGTGGCGTGAACCATCATCACCTAATCAGGCCTCTACCCCTGCTCTTCTCGCCGCCCCGGACATCTTTGCTGTCAATGATGGCGCCCATGGGAGGCGGGAATACCACGCAATCGCCGCCCGGGATTAGGAGAACAGACGCAAAGTCAAGACGCGCTGAGAGTTGATCAGGCGGGGCAATTCCGGCGTCGTTGGAACTCCGCCTCGTGCTGCCACGGCATTTGACCCGCTACTGGTACCAAGAATGCTACAACGTTTCCGGCTAGCTGTCTCTACATGCGGCGTGACAAACGTTGCCGCATCCCCGTCCGACAACAGCCGTGCTGTCTCTTCTGGAAGACGTCCAAGTATTACGGCCAAGACGTTACACCCCGTCAGCCACCCAAAACTTTCCGTATCGACCGAAGAAGCACGCCGTATTCTCCAGCTGTCTGACAGGCCCTGCCCTCCACCGCCTGGGATCTGACAGTGTCACCAAAGTCGAAGCCCACCCCAGCCTGCAAAGACAAGCTCGCAGCGCCCAGCCTGCCAGTGTCTACTCTAGGCATGGCGCAATAAGATGCTCAGCTAAGATCTTCACCCCTCTCCGCGGGGGCACGGCTCTGCCGCAGTTGTCAGACATGTCACTTCGGAAATCACCCAACGGAAATATGGCGACACATTGGTCATACGACTTTGGTCTAGATCAGAGACATCCAGCGTTCAGGCTCTGGAAGTGTGGTCCGTGGGCTGACGACGTGCCAAAGGTCTCGAGAATCCGCAAATCAAAAATACTGTTTTCCGAAATTCATCTGGAGAGAGGCATGGTCAAGGGTGACGAGAAGCTGCTTCATCTGCCAACCCCTGCCGCCGGCCAGCGACTTCTATCAAGTGGAGAAGTCGAATCGACTTGCGGAGCCAGGGGTCGAATCGATGGTGGCGGCCGTTGGCGGCATGTCGAGTTGGAGATTCGAATCAATGAAAGGACGCGCAACTACCAACCGTTCGCCAGAATCTCCATGGAATTGCCTCTTTGGGTAACCTGCTGCAAGTTTATCAACCCTCGACGCCTGTCTACCTTTCGGTGACAAAAGTCTATCACAGTAAAGTTACTGTTCATCCCCTAGCTTGCACCATCACGGACCGTTTCGAGGCCTCGACTTTGAAAGTTTCTGGGCCTGTCAAACCATACTCGAAAACAGCCGCTGGTCTGATGAGCCGGTTATTTCCATGTGAATTATGCTTACGCATAACATCTGACAGATCCTTCAGGGTAGTCTGCCCAAGTGCTGACAATTTTTGTCGTGGTTTCGACACATTTCTCACTGCTCCGTCGCATTTTCAACTTCTCTCGTCTATCATTGCCTCGCATCCTCCCGCCTCACCCATGAAACGGTTCCCGGTGATGGAATCATTCCGAAATCATCTTGAGCTTTCGCATAATCCTGCATTAGTCTGAAGAAATCAGGTCTCTTGGCCGTCTTCAATGGTCAAACCGGCTGCCGCGGCTCCTAGTCTGCGTCCCCGTCAGCCAGTCGAAACCTGTTCTCATCAGAGTTCCTGCAACGTCAGGACATCCGACATCTTAGTCGAATCAGCCTGCAATGGGCCTGAACACAGCTGAGAGCAGAGAGCTTTTGAAACGGGTTTCCTCGGCGAGCTCTTCCGAACATCCACGTGTGGTCGATATGCTTTCCCCTTGCTTCGATTTACTCTGGCCCTCTTCCAACACCTGCGCACAGTCCTCTCAGCTCCCAGGGCTCTGGTCGGGAGAACATCATCCTGGCTGGAAACAAGGGCCGTGGGCTTGCCGCCTCGCTTTGAAGATGTTCGTTATGCACAATGAGGGCAGAGTTGTCCGACCTGGCTCTCTGCTCTGAAGCTTGAGCATCGACCCGGCCTGATTAGTGATTAGCTCTTGTCAACCTCTGTCTCTCACCGCGCCGTTGCCTCATGTCATGCAGGCCAGAACTCCATCCTCCCATCATCAGAGCATCCGTGCCCGCTGTTCATCCTTCCGATGTTCTGGTTCTGGCATCTCCAACACTCACAGCCCCCAGCATGAAGCATCACAAGACGAACATCTGAGCATGGCTCACTGCCATGCCTCTTCTGTTTCCGACTTCGTTTCTCAGCCTCGGGCAGCGGCTGGCATCTGATTGACTGATCACCAAAACCATCTCAGCTCATACGCCTCGCGGTACGCGTACGCAGGCCTTCAGCCCCAGATCTGCAACACAGATAATTTCATACACTTTCTCTGGCCGCCTTACAGCTGAACTAGATATTTCCGGCATATAGCTGCTCCTTCTAACATGGTTCCGCCTCAGCCGTAAAACAGCCGCTCAAACATTCATGCTAGCCAGGCGCAGACCAAGCAAAACACCAGAGAAGCATTTTTGGAATTCTGGTGTTAGGTCGTCATCCAACAGGAGTTTTGAAGCTACATTGGGGAAAATATTCCACACTTCCTTATTCCCACCCGTCCCAGTCTAAGCCACACGCTCTTTCGCCAATCGTCACAATCGTCATTGACTCGCATGTTTAGAAACGCTGAGCCAACCAGGCCCGACCCATCGTCACATCATTGGTCCATACGCAGCCGTAAGTGCAAGTATGGTATGTGGCCAGCGCCGCATGAGATAAGCCCCAATTCCTCACGTCCTTCCGGACATCTCCAAACCGTCCGTGCCGCCGCCGCCAACAGCTGGGAGGATTCCGTCAACGTCAGCCACAGATCACAAGCTAAGTAGACAAGGTTGAAGCCTCCAGAAAGGTAATTGGGAACACTCTCCACGATGATGGGAGGCAATGGGTGCGTGCCCGCCTTGTCCCCATCTTTTTTTCCCTTCCCCTCGCTAGCAATGCCCAACGGTCCGGGAGACATGGCGCGGAACGACGAATGAGTGGTTGACGAGCGGGAAATAGCGCAAGTTGGGCTGGGTGCCTGGGGCTAGAAGCGATTCGGGGCCAGTGCCGAAGGGCTAGCCGGCAAGGCTAATGCAACCACTTCAACAGGAGCATGCAACCACTTTGACACAGGCGCACGTGGGGGAGGATGGGATTCTCTCTGTTTCTCTGAGAGAGAGCGGGCGAGCGCCCCCAACCTCCTACATTTTGTTTTACTGCGGACTGAATGGAAAAGTTGCTGAAAAAGAACCTGTCGGAGTTAGGGACACAGGAGCGGCAACGCGGAAGCACGTCTGCGGAGGGGCAAGCACATGAAGCGCTGCGATCGAGGTTGCGTCAGATCTGGCGTTACATGATTGTTTAGACGCGCAGCGCATTCTCTTCCTTCTTTTCCAGCGCACTCTCTTAGGCAAGGAGAGAGGCGATGCGGAGGAGGATGGTTAGAGGGTGCCGCTAAGCAAGGCATGATGATGACATTTCTCTTTGCACTTCATGCCTGGACTAGTGATGCTGTCTTGGCCATCGTCTCTGTATTCTGTGTTCTGTAACTTGGTTCGGTGGGTAGAACACGCACCTCATTACGTCCCGCAAACTCAAGAGATCGCTATGCTTTGGCTCTCTGCTTGCCTCCCTCCACCTGCTCGTCCGGTTCGCTGACGGCATGATCTTGCGCAAGGTTTGGGGGACGACATCCTTCCGATGAACCGGGCCCCTCCTCTTCCTCTTCCTCATGAAAGGCAAAAACGGAAGAGAAAAAGCTTCGACTCCTACTCCCGCTGGAAAAATCCGCTATGATGAGGAGATTATGAAAAGAATAATCCGAACAATGATTTGGTCCGATGAGTTTGCAAGATCTGCTTTCCCATTGATGATCTGATCCCGAATACCCGTGCCCACTATTTTCTGTGTGTATGTGTGTGTGTGTGTGTGTGCTGTGTATGTCCATGTCTGTCTCCCATTTGATCCCCCCCTCCAACAGCGAATGATATTTTGCATCGTGACCTAAGAGCCACCACAAGTCTTGTGAAACACCGCCACGCCGAACCATGAATCTCGCGGAAAAGAAGTGGAAGAAGAAAAAATAGTTGAATCATCAAGACGCCGAGAAAGTAAAATGTACACAAAATAGTCCCCCATAGCTCCCAAAAAAGCCTGGTTTAACCCGTTTCTTTCGCGCGCGCGCCGCCGGTCCGGACTCCCATAGATACTCCATGTGGAAAGGAAGTAAACAGTAGTAGGTAGGTAGGTAGTAGTAGTAAAATGCTCATATCGGTCGTATCGAATTAGCAGCAGCCTCCGAGCGCTTCCTTTTTTGCCCCTTCGTTCCCTCCTTTTGCCTCGCCTCTGTGTCCACCCAGAATTGGGATAAGCTTCTTCTCATCCTTTCACAGCCTGCGTTGCTTTTTTTTGTAAACCCGTTTTTGTGTTTGTCTTTTTTTCTTTGCTTTCTTTAGATATGTCTTCCTGATAGGATGAACTGTGACTAAGCATAGCTCATGTCGCCCTTGCGATGGCTGACGACCTCGAGGGTGGTGCCCAGGTTGTGGCCCAGGTAGCCAATCATGGCCTTGCTGACCTCTGGGTCCTCGGACAGATCGGCGCACACCTCGCGGAACTGCGCGTAGACCTCCTCCAGCTTGCGCAGCTCGCGGTTGAGGATCTCGAGCTCGAGCCACCGCCCGTCCTCGCCGCCGAGCGTGTACGCGCCCAGGCTGACGCCGAGGCCGCCGACGGCCACCGCGCCGGGGCTGTTGAGCTGGTTCATCGCCGCCGCCACGGAGGAGGAGCCCATGCCGCCCATCATGCCGCTGCCGTTCTCGAAGTAGGTGTGGCTGGCGTTCTTGTAGAAGCTGGTGATCTTGCCGATGACGGTGGCCAGGAGCATCGCGGCGGTGTGCGTGCCCGAGCGGCTCATGCAGCGGTTGCAGGAGAGCATGGAGGCGCATCCCTCGACGGCTTTGCGGTTGAGCGAGAGGACGAGGTCGAATGGTGGCGCGGAGGGAGATGAGGCGTTGTGGAGGGCCTGGAGGGACTGGAGGCAGACCGTGAAGCAGGTGCAGGAGCCGCCGCCTCCCGAATTTGAGGACTTGTGTCTGACGGCGGGGCGCATGTTGGGCGTGGTTGACGGGCTTGGGAAGTATGCCGCTGCCGCCATGCTGTTGGGCGTGGGCATTGCTTGATATTGCATCATGCCGTCGTGCTGTGCTGCTGCGTCTCCCCAGGGCGTCATGTGGGCGGCCATGGCCATGTCCATTGACTGTGAGCGGCCGTGATGGTGATGGGGGGCCATGTGTGCGGTGGCCATGGTCATATCGGGGTAGGGGGCGGCGGAGAAGTCGGTGGGAGGAGTCCACGGCATGGCGCCTCCGTACATATCGGCGGTGGGATCTTGGTGGTCTCTGGGTGTTGCGTCGTCGACGCCCAAGAGGGCGAGCCCTGAAGAGATGGAGGGGTTTCTGGTCATGGCACCCTCCATGCTGGTGGGCGTGTGCCAGCCGTTCTCCATCTTGTACATGCCGGCGCCGGGGTGCTGTGCGAACATCATGTTCTTCTCGTCCATGATGGGCGAGAGATCCGTCATGTCCATGTGGACGGTGTTTGCGTGGCTCGGTGCGCTGTTGTCAGATTTCGGCTTGCCAGCCCTGCTGGAGGGGGAGTATCGGCACTCCAGGCCGCATGCGAGGCATCTGGAGCATATGGGACGGGCTTTTGAGCATTTGACCTTGGCGAGAAAGCAGCCATCGCATGAGGCCCGGAGGCGAGGTTGTCTGGGCTTGGAGCTTGAAGACATTGTGTGATTAATGGGCGAGTATGTTCTCGACGATTGGAAGGAAGCAACTCTGAAAGAAAGAAAAAAAAAGGGTATCTTTTTGGTCCAACGAAAGAATTACAAGTCCGGAGGATGAAGTGACGGCGGAGGGGCAAGCCACTATTAAAGAAATGGACAAGGGCAGAAGGTGTATTAGAGTTCTGAAGGCGGTGCGAGTGAGATGTCTGTGTGATGATCGTGTGCGTGTAAGGCGGAGTCGGGATTAGCAAGCACTATTCAGGCTTTTGTGTAAGGGCGCGATGTGAAGTGCGGGAAGAGCCCCGAGGGCCACGGATCGCGGACTAGGTCGAGAGTGAAGCGGAATCTAGCCGACTGCGAGGTAGACAGACAGGCGACGACGACGACCACGACAACGAACCACGACGAAGTTGGAAAAACGGGGTCACGAAACAGGAACGGAAACGGTCACGGCCATTACCCAGAGTCCAAGAGGGACGAGCATGGAGTGAGAGTCCGGGTGTTTCTAGAGGAAGGGACGAGAGATGGAGCTTGTAAGAGCGAGAGGATATGCGACGCGGACAGGAGAGAGCGGACGTTGAACGGTTAAAAAGAGAAAGGCCTGATTTAGATATGCTATGCCGTTGGCTTATACAGAATGAAGGAAGTACAAGCCCATGTACACGGGGGCTGTGAGGGCGTGGGCAAAAAGTACTATGGCAGAGCAGATCTGGATTCCCCCCCCCCCCAGAGCAGAGAGGAGGGAGAGGAGACAGGCACACGCACAACGAGAGAGGCTGGCTTGACATAAAGGTGTGTATCTATGTGCGCGCGAGTGACATTAGAGTAAGGTAGGCCACCACCGTGGGTGAGAATGTCTTGTGCAGAGCAGAGACCAGCGATGTGTAAGAACGAGGACGGACCAATTAGATGGAAAAAGAAACGGGCCATGTACGGGTCTGGCAGTAATGCAGAGGCCATGTACCCTCCGCCCGTTCTTGGGCGCGGTGGACATGGGCTGGCTCGCTCGCAGAGACCCTTGGCCTTTGGGTCCAAGGGCATTGGATAGGTCTCTGTTCTGTGTGCAGGCCAGAGCTCTTCGGCCGCTTGGACGAGGCAACCTGACCAAGAGAAACAGACAAGAGGGAGAAGAGACTCGGCACCCAGACGGCAGCTCAGCACAGAGGCAAAACAGAACCAAAAAAGGTCAGGCCACAGGCGGTTGAAGCATTGATAAGACGGTTTGGGCCGGATGAAGCCTTGCCTGGGCATGCAGGCAACGTATGTGGCACTCACCTGGGTCGGTGTGAGAAGAGAGAGACGTTCAGATGCACGTCGAGAGCGTGTAAGAGAAGATGGGCCTTGTTTCTTGCCGTTTCCAGATTTTCCAGGTTCCCCACGGGACGTTGACGGCGAAAAGATGCTGCCGGTAGTGGGTTCAACTGGAGTTCCCCATCTCAAGATCCTGCCTGCGGAGTGGGATGGATGGGTGGACGGATACTAAGGACTGTTCTCACCCATCAGGTGGCCAGACAGCAACCAAGAGAGACGAGAGGGAGATGGTAGCGGCTGCTGTTGGTTCGTGCCGAGAGCAGATCCCTGGGTTTGGGCAGTGCCAGGTTGCTGCGCTGTGCTGTGCGTTGTTACTGATAGGCAATGGCCGTAATGGTGAAGGAGAGGGTGGTGGAGCGTGCCAGAGCTGGGGGATCAGGGTGGAGCTTAAGCTGGGGCCTAGGATAGCGGAGAGACAGGGACAGGGACGACGAGGAAGGGGACGGGGAACCCTGCTCGAGGATAAGGCAAAGACGTGGGACGGTAGAAACGGTTCGTTCCAAGTTGGCGTGAGAAAAAGTAAAATGGATGGATACGGGGAGCTGGGGCAATGGAAGGGAGCAGAGCGAGCCGAGTAGTGTGTGATGGGTGATGACGCTCGACAAGGTGAATTATGCATCCAGGTCTCTCGCCTTTCCTTTCTAATGCATAGTAGCCATAGAAGTACACAAGATGCAACGGGGAGGTAGTGTCAGGGGAGGAAAAGGTACGAAGGTTACGGTACGGTAAGCAATGTAAGGTCATGTAGAACAGGGCGGTACCAGCTCAGGCGCATCTGTGGGCAGCGACAGCTCGAGCAGACCCAGGTCAAAGGGCAGAAGCAGATCCACACGAGTCGTCGATCTGGAGGATGGAGATAGGGAAACGAGCCGTCAGAAGGGTAGGGATTAGGGTGGTTGTGAAGATTCCGCTTCGGGGAGCATCAGAGAAGGATGGGGAGCAGGGATTGAGGAAGGAGAATAAACGGGATAGGATACACTGACTGACTGGGGCTAGCAGTGGGGGCAAAGGAAAGGGAAGGAAAGGGTACAGTGCCTTGTACACCGGGCAACGATGGGTGAAGGGCAAGGGAGGACTGACCGCGTGGCGGAATGGCTCGGCCGATTGGAACAGACCAGGCGTTGGTCCGAGGGCGAGATGCGTGTGTGCGAAGTGGAAGTAGACGACAGAGGACGAGCATCAACGACTCCAAGGGGAACGGACGGCAAGATAGGTCAAGGTTGTCATGGTTGGCGGGTAGACTCGTCACCCGGGCGCGGATGCCGGTACGGAGGCAGTCCAACAACGTCCAATGTTGGTTGGCTCGGCTGCTTGTTGCCCGTTGCTCGATAGTAAGGAGACAGGAGCAAGAGACGAGGGTACGATAGGGAATTGGAGATGGGCGGGCTACTAGCTAGAGGAGCTGTATGTCTCTGGGAAAGAAAGTAAAAAGCGGAGTAGAAACGGAGTTTGCAAGTGGGATAAGTGAGACGGATGGATGTCAGACTAAGACGTGTGAAGGTGAGTGAGGTAAGGCAAGGCAAGGCAAGGCAAGGCGTGGGCTGTTGAAAAGCCAAGCAACAGAAAGCGAGACGCAGATTGTGGACTGCGGGATTGGGATTGGGATTGGGATTGGGATTGGGGTTGGATTGGATTGGATTGGATTGGATTGGAGCGGGCTGGGAAACAATGGAATCCAAGACAGAGGAACGGTAGCTACCTAGGTTTGGCGGTACGTACCGCGCGGGCATCCTCCACTGCTCTGCTTACTTTCTTGACGGATATTTCTTAGGCCTGGATCTCGGGGGGTGCTCTCGCATCATGTGACCTGAACTCCCAGGTTGCACTCGCTGCTCCTCCAGTTGGGTGTGAGAGAGAGCGAGTGCGGCCCAGAAGGGAATGGCCTGGACCAAAGAGTGAGTGGAACCATCCAACTGCACGACACGACATGGGGGAGCGGAGGAGGGGGGCACTAGACCCTTGCTTTACAGCTTTGCAGCATCCGCGAACAGGGGGCCCCAGCACACTACACCACGGGCACGCTTCCCTTCCCACCCACCTTCACTAGGTGAGGTTCCCTTTCTCACAGATCCCGTCCAGGTCCCCTTTCCTCCCCTCCCCTTGACTCCAAGGGCAGAGGGAGCTTGGGCCATTGTGTACAACACTGTGAGTACGTACACATAACTGTTAGTCTTGTCGTCTTCATCGACAGGCCTCGACCAGTCACTTCGCCTCAGTTTATTCTTTTTTCCTCTCTCGCCGTCCACGTTGCAATTGGCCTGCCTGTGCTTGGAGAAGCACAAAAATACACAATCCACAAGGGGCAACCGGGGTCGACATGATGCGTACTTATCACGGCATACGAGGCAATGATCTCCAGCAACCATTGCCGTATTCAACCACCCTGTCTGCTCCATACGACTGCTGCTGCCAGCTAGCTCCAGTTTCCTACCTGGTCCAAGCAGCCAGCTGCGATGCGTGCTGCTGCTGATGCTGCTGCACCATCCGACTTTGCATTGCTGTAATTATGCACAATTGAGGCGAGAACTCCAGAGTCCTGGGATCACGTCTATCAAAGAATCATCATTCCCCCTCCTCGCTTCCGGTTTGTCTCTCTTGATACTTCAGACCTGCACCCTAGTTGACTTAAGGTATACGAACGACACGGTCAAAGATAACAATGCAACGGCTCGCCGTATCCGTACTATGGCCGCCGCTGCAAGGTTGGGCACCTGACTGGTTGATGGCTGAGATGAAGCAAAGACATCTGGCTTTTTCGGACTGCGAGCGACGAACGAGTATAGAGATTGACACGGCGGCGGGCGGCTTTTCTGGGCGATGTCTAGATTTGGCCGAGCGAGCCCCCCTCCCCCAGTGTCGACTGCCCGTTATTCTGATTCAGATGTGTGTTCGTGTCGGAAATGAAGACATGATCTCCGAGAAGGACAATCTCGAGTCTCCTCGTCATCACTCGTTGATCTCATTTTCTGCTCGGTCTTTTTGTTGTCCGTCAACGTTAGGGGGAGATAGGATAGGTACAGGTACAGGTACAGGTACAGTCTGCAAGTTCCGAGTGCTGCCACGTTCTGGTTTCCTTTTCGAGAAGGTGTTCCTAGGTTTTCCCGTCGTGCTCTCGAGTGGTCGATGGCGCGATTCCCGGTTCCTCGGACACATGCGATTCGGATGGAGCAGCGATTCAAGAGCCTGGGATGGCTGTTGTTTAGCTGCACAGGCGGTTAAGGTGGCTGTCAACTGGATGGAGGTTGAGTGGAGCATGGATGGCTTAGGGTTGGGCGAGAGTTCCAGCCGAGCTGGATGACGGGGAAGTTACGCCATGTTCGCCAGTTCCTGAGACCGAGACGAACAGGAGAACAGGAGGAGGGTGAGGGAGGATACGTTACCGCCTGCCGAAACTCTCGCAGCGTACTGCATCAAGCAAGGCAAACGGGTGGCCAGTGGTCCGGGAACGCGCACAGAGTTTTGCTCCCATGTCAGTCAGGCGAGCTTCATGTACCCGAATGACTTGAAGGCAGGTCTGGGCCTGTGGAGTGTGACAGAATAGCCAGTGATGTGATTCCAGCGGCCGTCTCTTTTGGCGGTCCAAGTGGCGGCGGGGAGGGATCACGGGCTGTCGAGTCAGACTGGTATCTGCGGAGGTGGTCAGTCTATCTCTGTCTTTCGACATGAGGCATTGTAGAGCCCCAGACGAGAGAGTGTTTTGTGATCCAATGTGAGCGGCCAAGTAATCAAGATGGGTTCTTTCCCAGGGTACCTTGGGCAAGGCACATGTTTGATCCTCCAGGGACAGGAACAGCTGGACGGGTAATGATGTGCTGTCTGGGATCAAAGGCGAAGCTTCTCTATTAGATTGCAAAAGAAAACAGACAAGAAAGGGCCGGAGGGACCCACTTGGCAGGAGACGGAGCGCGCGGAGGGCCCGCAGGACGGCGAAAAGGCGGAGACGATGGGGCGAGGGACGCCGACGGGAAGCTCGGAAGCCGGTACGACTACCTGCCTTGGGACTTTACTCCTCCAGGCACCTGACATACCTTAGGGCACCTTGCACTAACATCCATTGAATGCACTTTGCACAGCACCTTACGTTAGATTACAATGAATCCATCTCGCGAAGCGCTGCGCACCGCGTACACTATCGTCATTCTGGCAAGGTGCTTGGCACTATCTGCTACCAAAGGACCTATTTCGCCCGCTGCCCACCCACTTACACACCTGGTATGCTTGTACTTGTGCTTCCGCTGGGCCCGTCCTTCCGGCTGTGCACCATGCACTCAAGTAGGTAGGCGGACTGTACTGCACTCCTACTATGTAAGGTAATTAAGTACTAACCGTAGTGAGGTCGTATGGAAGGGCCCTTCCCGTTGCACCCGGACCAGCTCCGACGCAACGGAACTGCAACCTGACATGGTAAATCGACTACCACCTCACCTCTCCTCGTCAAAGGCCAAGCGACAACGCCAGTCCAACATTGTCCGTGTCCGTCGTCTTCTCCCCGATTTCTAGAATCCCATGTTTCGAAACACACACAGCCAGCTGCCGTCGTCCCAGGAACTGCACCTACTGTACCTGTGCATCGCATCCTGCAGTCTGCAACCCGCCGACTCAGCGCTCTGCTCTCAATCAATGCCCCAGCACCAGCACCAGCAAGAAACCTCTCATCCACATGTTCATGGCAGTCAACCCCATCAGACATCGCGTCAGCTTGCCTCGACTACTGCACCTGTCAGGAGCCAGCCACCTTACGTCAAGAAACCTACCTGCCTACCTTACCTACCTTACGCACCCAGCTCGCCCGCATACACGATATCGAAACCCTTGTCTTCCCCCGGACCTCCGTTGCAAATCGTTGGACCCATCCTCTCTCTCGACACTGACACTGGCACCTCACTTCGATCCCGGAATAATCAACTTATTGCTTGCCGGTAGACGGCACGGGAATGGCCCAGGCGAGCTATTGCCGAGACTCGACTTCGTCGCACTCAACTCCCACTGCATGCGTACCGTACCGTCCATGCAAGCTTCACACAGCTGCAGCTACAGTGCTACTACACCTCACCACGGCAGCCCATGAAACCCATGGCAGCCATCGCCTTGATAACGGCCGGCCGATCGCGTCGATCATCCAGCCAACATGCTGTCGCCCTACCCCAACCCACTCAATTCTCAACGCCGACTTGGCCCACGCCGGAGAAATCACCATACGCAATTCCCATCTCTTTGGGTCAGTTCTCCATCTTGACACCCCTGTCATCCAGCCAGCCAGCCAGCCTGCCTGCCGGCCCACAATCTAAATCCTCAGCCAGCTCAGTGCTCGGACTCACTCCCCGAAAGAGACAGCCTTCTGTCTACAATTGACATGCCCAGTTCACACAAACTTGCGACTGCTAGCCCCAAATGGAAGTCTTCCTTTTTGTTTGGTGCCCAAGACGCGTCGGAGAATTACGCCAAGCGAGGCTGCAGTGCTAACAGCACCGGACATTCATGGGTTCGATGACGATCGTCTTCAATAGCTGCCTCTGCCGTTGTTCCGCGGGTGCACTCCAGACACTTGGTGTGAACACCCACCAACCCAGAGAGCATTCAGATGCACAAAAAGACACCGCGTCTAGGCCTTGGGCTTCTTAGATCTGCCGGCCTAGTCTGACTTTCAGCCTTTTTCAGATGGCACTATCCCGCAGAGCATCGTTTTCATGGAGCCCTGTCAATGCACACACTTTTCTCTCGACACATTGGGCTGACCTGATATGGTCAAAAGAGCGAATGCCCTCTCTTGAATTGCCGCATCGCCCAATCGTACAGAGCTCCGACACACATCGCCAAGCGCCGTGGATGTTACAAAACTCGAGATGGCAATGATCCACAGCTTGAAGAGAGCTGAAAGATACTTGCCATGCCGGAGCGGGATGGACGCCGGGTTGGTTTTCCTTGCGTGGCCACGGATTCTCCAGTCTCCTTCACGCTCTTCGGCCCTTATCAGGAGCGAGAGAAGGAAATGACATCATCACCGCAGCGGCAGGCGGCGACGTGGCTCTCCGAATTGCAGCTTTTTACCCCTCTTGGCTGCGCTAAAGCCCTTCCGGATATCAGCCTTCAACGCCCTGTGCGTGGCGTCGAAGGTCCTGCTTTGGAGGACAAAGTCCCGTTGCCGTTCAACTCTAGCGCGCGCAAAGATGTTTCAAACAGCACCTCAACTCCCAAAACCAACTTGTGTTTATGCTTTACGCCTGGCGTGCCGCTTTCCGTCGTTGCTCGGCAAACTTGATGTCGTCAACTCTGGGTGGAGCGACTGAGACAACATCGTCGTGACCCATCCCGAGAAATGGGATTTGGGACGATTCGGCCCTTGAAACGGTCAAGGGATCTCATCTTCACACCCTAATTCAAGTTCTTCGTTGAAAACAAGCTCAACGCTAAGTCGCAAAGGCCTGTAGTTGCCCATACTCCTGAGCGCACCCATATTAATGGACCAGGACGACTCATGACACTCGTAATACTGGCCGAAGGGTTTTCAGGGATTGGTCAATCGGTGTGAGATCTTTCCCGCTAACCCAGACGACGTCGATCTTGTCATATTTGGGATGAACCCGGGGACCTCGCGGGGAACTATCGTCTCGCGCAAGGGCCCGGATTGCCTATCAAAGACCCCCTCCACAGCATCTTCAAGTTCAGAGATCAACATGTGGCACCAATGGTCCGAAGGCGAGGTCGCCAACCCAGCCCTGCAAGAGCGAATTCCGGCTCCTCACCTACCGAGACGGACACGGGTATTGATCGATGTGTTGGCACCGCATCGTGGGGTTCAATGAGACCCCCCACTTGGCATCACCATTGCGATGGTTTGCAACACCTGTGTGAAAAACGGCGGTAGTCGGTCTGCCAACATCGTTGCTTCTTCTTCTGGCCCGCTCTGACTTCGAGGCACTCATAATTGGCCCGATATTTGATGTTGCATACCTACCAGCAGACCGTCCTGTCAGCCACAAACCCACGGTTGCCTGCAAGGCGCTGCAGATCAATATATATGAATTATTGACAGAGGTTACACCAAAGGCTTGCAGACTGGCATCTACCTTGCCCACATCTCACCACCAGAGACAGAGACGATGGAGACGGCGATGCCACGCATTTGGGCGCTAAGAAGACTTCGTGTGTCTTTCATGAATGACTTTCCTTGCTTTCCTGGCAAACCCGCATCGCCAAGTTGGCATTACTTGGATGGGAGGTTTTCAACGAGAAAGCCACTGATCCACCCAGCATCAGCGGAAACGATCTTAGTGGCGCCAAAAAGTGTCGCCGAGAGATGCCGCCGCCTGAGAAAGGAATGATTACTTTCATCACCCTTTTTGGTGTACCGAGAATCCGACAACGGATTTATGGAACTTGGGACTTGCAAGTCAGACCAAGAAGAAAGGAGATACTCGGTGTTGATGTGGATGACAGTCTCAGATCTCGATCTGTCAATCTATTGCACGTTGCCAAGGGTTTTTAGAGTCAAGCCGTTGCAGCCTAATCTTGCAAACCAAGACAACTATCATGAAGCTTGAAAAGGCTCAGAAATCAAGACGAGGTTGACGACTGCAGGCTTCACCGCATGCCCACAGACAATGTTTGGGTGGTATGCAACGACCCTAGTTCCCGGGAAAAAGTCGTCTTCTTGTTGGCCTTCCAACAGACGAAAGGTGTTCGCAACGTGCCTCATTCAATTCATCAACGCTGAATGGATGGATATGTTGCCATGGGCCAATTTGAGGTGTCATGGTCCTGATTTAGCACCGTATTCAACGGCGCCTAGCAACTGACCTAGTGAGCTTGATCGGCCACGACAAAGAACAACAAGGCGTCGCAGACGGACGATACCCTGCTAGCCTCAAGCGGTGTGCCGTCCCGCACATTCTAATGGAAGCCAGCCAAGATGGCGCGAGCATTTTTAACCCTGCGAAGCCCGCTGTCTTTCCGAGAGCTATGCGAGTCGCGATCGCGGCTGCGTCTTGACATATTTACGATGGCACCAAAAACCAGAACTACTAGTGCTCGTGTCACGACTGTTCACTGCAACGCTGAGGCGCATTGCTTACGCCTGCGCGCGCGCAGGGATGGGCTCACGGCAGGAGAAGAAAACTGCATGGCCAGCTAGTGCCTGAGAACGCACGAAGCTCAGCGCGCGCTACTGCTGCTTCATTCTCTTCTAGTCTCATTCTGGGGCGCGACCATCGTTCCCGTCAATGAAGGACTGCCTCATTGTGAGACCACATGCTCTGAGCGATGAATCCTTACTGATAGGTGAGAGGAAAACAACAAACAGTCAACTCGACAATCCGTCCACCAACTCGTGGTGAGAACCTCTCGGAACCCAATCACTGCGGATACGATCCTACGGGAATGGCTGGGATTGCGGCCCAGCAGGCGCTAAAAGCAGCCAGCCGCAGCCCCTGGTTGCCGACAGCACGCCGGTCAGAACTTTGACTTCTCTGTCTCGAGCTCTCTCCTCTCCTGCCGACGAACAAGGCCCGGCGTGGCCCAAAATCCGCAGACCGGATTTATCGTTTTGTCAACATGGCGAAGTCGCCTCGCGCCGGAAGCGACGGGTAACTGGTTGCTCCTCGGCGGCCGGGTCTTCGGACGTGGGAACCAACAGCATCGCGCCGCCTCACTTGAGGCACCCAGATTGTTCTCTCGTCGAGAATTGCGTGCAGCTGGCCGGCGGTGCGACCATCGCAGCAGCTCCGAGTGGGGCCCTAAATCTGAGTCTTGACGTCTAAGACGAGAACCAACATTAGAAAAAAAGAACAAAGGCACACGGCCTACTACCGCGGCGATCCCGCGGCGTCGGGTCCTTTCTTTCTCCTGTTCCTCAGCCGGAGGAGTTTCCGGGTGCCGTGTCCACGGTACGCTGTTACGACAGTCGCGATGGTGCAGATTTGATGACGATGACATTTTGAGCAAGCGGAGAGGCCAGGCCCCCTTGTCGCTTCGCTTTTACGTCCGCAAGGGAGGCTGGCTTTCCCGTCGCGCTGTGTAACTGCTAATTTCACGGCACACAACTCTCGGGGTTTGAAGGCGTCTCTCGCAGAGCCAACCGACCAGCGGTCGGTATGTTTTTTTTTTTATTCCTCCCAGCGGCACGCGCCGTTGGCATTTCGGGCGTTCGGCAGGATCCTGGGGAGGAAGAAGAGACCGGGATTCGAAAAGATCATACATGCCGCGGCGTGTATGTACGAATACCTCTCTCATGCAATGCCTGACCGGCGCATCGTCCTCAAAGGTCCCATGCCACCAGTTCTCGTGTTTATCTAGCCGTGTTACAGCATTCGATAGTCCAGGTCACAGGACTCGAGGGCCACGCTGGTGACGCTGAAAAATTATCTTCTTGGCGCCGGCGGCCGTGGATTGCGAAGGGAGAATCGACCTGAAGATTGCGTCGACGTCGTACAAGCAGAGCGAGGGGCCCTTGATGGGCCTTTTCTCGCCTCTCGCACGAGTCCAGGGTTTTGATGACCGGGGTGCTGGTTCGGAATACCACTCTCCTCTCCCGCTGCGATGCTGCAAGTGCCATGATCAGCGAGCTGAGCAGCTGTTTTTACGACGACTGACATGAGATTATGCCGCCTGCTGCTACTCACCGACGGGGGGTTGCAGACAGAAGGCTCCATTGCAGTGGAGATCGATCGACGCGGGAGATCCGACCTTTCGCTTCTCGAAGCGAGCGAACGCGCATGGCGAAGACGACCCGGTGCAGTACAGTGCAAGTGCAGTGCACAGCTGAGGGCCTGGCATGTCCACAAGAGGTTGGAAGGCGTACCACGAAGATGTGCATATTCATTCCATGCGCATGGATATGTTTAGGAGCGATGGCGGAGGACAGGACGGCCATCACAAGCTGCGCCTCGATGCAAAATTATCCCGCATCTTGGACGCGCCCCAAGTCCATCTGGATAGTCGATGCCGAACACTGCAGGTCTTTTCAGGATTGATGACCACTTCCAGACCGTTCAGCATGCATAGGCCTCACATAGGCCATGCACCATTCTTCCTGCGGCCGTCTGGTGATGTCTTGGTAATGGACCTATGACGACACAAAACATAAGCTGACCATCTTTTTGGCCGGAGGGCAGGACGTTCCAAGATGTCTTTGCGTCAGATAAACGTCTCTGCGTCAATCTCACTGTCTCTCTCTATACTCTGCAAAGGGAGGAGGAAGCACATGGACACGCCTCGTGCGAGCCCGTCGCGTGGTCAGGTGCATGTGATTGTTGCATATGTTTAAGACAGCAAGAGACACAGAGACATGGTAGAACCCTGAGTAGAAGGCGCGGACTTTGATTCAACCCCGCAAGTAAGGGAGGAGGAGGGGAAATCTGCAGGTGCGTGGGATGAATGCCGGACGGATATGTTTGTGTGTGGTCTCAAAGGGAGGGGCGTAGAAAAAGGGCTGAAGTGGTCGAGTTCTAGGTCGTGAGTGTGTGTTGTGTATGTAAGAAATGTCTTGACTCGGATGGGGCCGGGCACGCGCGGGAGACGGGAGGAGAAGCGCAGCGCGGGCGGCGGCGGCTATGGCATGACGATTCCCAGCCGTTGACATTGTACCGGAGAGAGGGCCTGATGGGGCTGACGGGGAGGGTCTCTGGAATGTTGCGGCTCTTGGGGCCTTGGAAGGTGTAGCCTTGTCGGGCAGGGTGATATTTGAGGGCTCTCTCTCGTAATCCAGGAATGCAAATCATCTTCTTGGCATGTGCTATCGTTCTCCTCAAGACTATCGTATCGACTCGGGTTACTCGTTTTCGAATGGGGCTTGGCTCTCGGGAGCGGTACCAGCTGTTGCTTTAGAGTCATCCGGAACATTCAAGCCCTTATGCGCCCTCTCTCTGTGTCTCTCTCTCCAATATCTAACGAGCGCATTGCCGTCTTCGACCATTGCGGTTATGTGACCCGAGATCGAAGATCGAAGATCGCGGGGCCCGGGTGTATAATAAACGATACAGGGATGAGGCGGTCTCTGGCGAAATCGCGGGGTATCATCAATCGCAAGTAAGGCCCCTTCCCGCCGGCCGTTGTCCCTTTTCAGATGTCATCGCATGACGTTCCCTTCCTTGGGGGGTGGACGGCATGAAGGGATGACGGGGGGGGGGAAAGGTTCCAAGGACTGGCCGTCGACTTGGATGTTGCTTGTCGGAGACCAGATGACTCTGACGAGGGGGGGCAGCATGTCCTGGGGACGGGAGGGAGGGTTGCGGGAGTGCTGGATCACGAGTCGAGGGCCTTCCATCGACTTTCGGCGGGCAGGTGTGGTGGTGATGTGGTGGTGGAATGGGGTGCCGTGTGCGTAGCAAGAGGCAGTCTGCATGGCCATGTGCCGTCTGCGGGTGCCGTGTGGTGGTTGACGCGAAGAAACAGAGTTTAAGAAACCGTCGCAAGTCTCTTCTTTGGGTGGGAGGGGGGGCTGCGACTTTGGCAGGACATGTGCGAACTGGTGGCCACAACAAGACAGTTGTGTCAGGGGAAGCAGATGATTCCCAGGGATGGGCACGTCTTTGAGCGACTACTGAAGACAGCTGTAGGAGCTATCATTTTATCAGCCAAAATATCAATATCGAGGAACAGGCAGGTAATTTTGACTTCGTGTATTCAAACTCGAGAGTACTGCTATCTTAAGGGGGTACGGCTACTCAAAGCGTACATTCTATGAACCGTCTGAACCAATTCCGACAAAAAAAAGAGACACTTGAACACCTCCAGATACCATGATTGTAAGGAAAGACGATGAACGACTTCATGACGAAAGGAAAATTCCGAACCCATTATGAGACAATGACTTTGTGACGCGCTCCCGTGTCCCTCCAGGATAAAACAACGCCCCAAAGTGATTTGCCTTGTGTTCTTTCCACCTATTCCTCCTCTTCGCCTTTCCAACATAATAAGGAATGATTCGTATGAGTGTGTGTGAGATGCTGTCGCACTTGTACAGGGAGCGGATATCAATGTTAAGACAGGATGGAAAAGAAATGATGACAAGAAAAATGAATCCTAAACAATGATCAAGAAAAGAAAAATCAATCTCATATCCATGCTCGCATTTCATGTAATGTCCTGTGTCCCTTCTATAACCTGCAATGCGTGTGCTCATATGCATTCCGCTATGTTGGTTCCTTACTCGCAAACCGCTTCACGAATGAACTGTCCAAGCATCTTGGCCTAAGAGGATGTTAGTTAATGTTGAAGATATGGATGAGATGAGGAGCCTTACGTAGTCGCCATGCATCATGGAAAAGTGGTTGCCAGGCATGTGCCTAGTCCTGAACCTATTAATGTCCAGGTACTCGTCCCAGCGGTTGGGACCGAAGTCGGTCCTGTTGTCCAGGAGGAAGAGAGCATGGCCCGTCGGGTAAGGATCCGGGCGAGGGTCGGTGGGAAGGTGGCATACACCATCCTCGCACCAGATGGCCATGACGTTGGGGCACTTATCCTTTGGGATAGGCTCCGCAGTGTAGTTGCTCAGGGCGGTAACACTGGCAGCGAAGTGGGGGAGGAGCCAAGAAGGAATCTTCTTGGCAGCCTCGTCGTCACCCTCGCCGAGAAGGCCGATGGAGGCAAACCAGGCGTGGAGAGACTTGGGGAGGGGCTCGATGGTGATGGGGCAAGGGGCGTCGATGATGACGAGGTTGTCGACAGTCTCACCAGCCTTGGTGAGCTGGTTGACAATTTCGTAGGCGATGACACCACCCGCAGACCAACCTGCCAGGGAGTAGGGGCCTTTGGCCTGTCTAGCCTTCATAGCCTCGATGAACTTGGAAGCCATGCCGTAGACACCGCACTTGTATTCCTCAGGAGTCTTCATGAAGGGAGAGAAGAGACCCCAGACAGCCCAGTCGGAGGAGACCTGGCTGATCTCGGTGTAGGAGGTGGCGCAACCCGAGCCGTCAGGAACCATCCAGAGGTTCTTGGTGGCAGTACGAGTGCTACCCTGGAGGAGGATTGATGTGGCCTTGCGGTGAGGGTAGTTGTCGACAATCTCCTTGGGTGGGGGAGGCTTGGCGATGGAAGCGGTGGTGTTACCAGGGTGAGTGTTAATCTCCTTGGTAGGCTGGACCTTGGGCTCACGACGAACCGGAGCGGGCTTGGGAGGTGCAGCCTTGGGCTTGGGCTTTGGGCCAATGCCAAGAGCCTTCTCAACCTCAAGCAAAGAGGGGTTGGTGACGAAGAGGTCGTTGGGGATATCCATGCCAGACTTCTCACGAAGCGTGCCCAAGATGGACAAACTCATCAGAGAGTCCATACCCAGAGCAGCCAGATCAGGAGCGGCAACAATCTCATCAACCTCAACACCCATCTCAGTGGCAATAGTGTCGCGGAGGATGTTCTGCAGGTCACCAGAAGCCTCATCGTCACCCTCGCCCTTGACCGAACGGTCACTCTCCTCGTAGGGAGTGGTCACGTTAGAGTCGGACTCGAGCTCAGGAGTCTCAGAAACGGAGCCGCTGGAGTCACCAGAGTCCTGGACGTAGCTGTCCTTGCGGTCGGCAGTCTCGAACTGAGCGAGGAAAGCCTTGAAGGCACCGATGGTAGGGTACTCGACGAAAGCATGAGAGTCGATGTCGATGTCAAGCTCCTCACGCATTCTGCCAGAAACGGTCAGGGCCATGAGAGAGTCGCAGCCAAGATCGGTGAAGGCAATGTTGTCTGCAAGCTCGTCATGGGTGACACCGACTTCCTTGGCCAAGATGTCAAAGACCTCTTGAACGACAGACCGCTTAGCAAGCTTGGCATTGACAGTCTTGAGGTTGCTGGCGGTGACTTGCTTGGTGCCCTTCTCCTTACCAGCCTTGTCCTTGGGAGCAGCCTTGGCGGGGGCGGCCTTGGCCGCGGCAGCGGCAGGAGCGGGAGCAGCGCCAGCAAGGGCACGTCCGCGGGGCGGCAGGACCATGTTGAGGACCTTGCGAGGGATGGAGGCGAACCTAACATCGCCGGCAACACCGATGATGCGGTCGCCGTCAAAGACGTACGCGTCACCAGCCATCATCTTAGTACCCTTGACAGGCTGCATGCGGATGTAAGAGCGGTATGACTTCTTGGGGTCGAGCTTCTCAGTGAACCTGAGAGATCCCCATCCGTGAGAAATGAAGACCTGCTCACGAGAGTCAACAGCATCAGTACCGTTGATGATGAAGCCAGAAATGTGGCAACAGCTGTCAATCCAGTAAGGGTTGAAGAAGAAGCTGCCATCCTTGTCGGTGGTCTGGAAGGTAACCTTTGCAGTAGCCTCACAAGACTTGCTGTCCAAGATGACTTCCTCCATGCCCTGGTACTTGGGGTCGTAGTCGACGAGGGCGTTGAAGAGCTTGTAAGCCAGGCCGCGGCCAATCTTGGAAGCCTTGCCCTGTCTCTCAGCCTCCTCAAGAGCATCAACACGGCCCTTAATGAGGTACGTGACGCGCTCAAACTCATCAGCCCACTGCTCGGTGCTGCCGTACACGACCTTGCAGTGTGCGTGCTCGACCTTCTTGGAGCCCTCGCCAGTGTGGAAGCTGACGTCGGCGTAGCCAAGAGCGGCGTTGGCAGTGACCGTGGTGCGGAGGATGTGGGCATCAATCTTCTCATCGAAGATGAGAGTCTTGGGAACCTCGACGTTGGCGACGTTCAAGCCAATGTCCTCAGTGCCGGGGCGAAGCATCTTGTAGGCGTAGTCGCAGATGGTCATCGCCATGTCGGCGTATAGGGTCGACGGGCACAGAGGCGCACCGTTGCACAAGTGACCCTCAACAAGAGGACGAGTGTCAGGACGAGACAGGTTAGTCTCGGTCTCGATGATAGCGATGTCACCCTTGACATCCTCGTTGGTAATCGCGTGCACGGAGGTAGTAGAGAGCTTGGGCTTCGCCGGCTCAATCTGGAGAGGAGCCTTAACGGCGGCAGGGCCACGGTTCTTGGTAAGACACCAGTCGCCAGTGTACTGAAGCCAGTAGTTCTTCTCGTCGAAGGAGTAGGTGGGAAGGTCCAGGAGGCGGGTGCAGTCGCTGAAGTCGCGGTGAAACTCGTCCCAGTCAAGGTTGATGCCGGCAGTGTGGAGGGTGCACAGAGTGTTGCTAAGAACCTTGTAGGTAGACTCGTTGCGGCGGAGAGTGGGAACGGCAATGGAGCTGATGCCGAACGAGGACTTGACGAAGTTGGCACACACGGGGTGAGGTCCAATCTCAAGGAAGACAGTCTTCTCGTCAATGGAGCCGGACTGCTGAGCGTGAACAAGGCCGCCAAGGAAGTTGACCGCGTCGCGAGCGTGGTTGCGGAGGTAGGCAGCATTAATAGGCTCGTTCTCAACCATCTTTCCGAGGAGAGGAGAGATGACAGGAACCTGGGGGACCTCGAAGCTCACAGAGCGAGCGAGCGTCTCGAAGTCGTCCAGGATAGCGTCAACCTGGGCAGAGTGGAAAGCGAAGGGCACCTTGAGCTGAGTGCACTTGAATCCGGCGGCACCGAGGGTCGAGGAGATCTCGCTGACCTTGGTGGAAGCGCCGCTGAGAACAGTCTCGCGGGGGCCGTTGATGCAAGCCACGTTGACAGCCTCGGACTGAGAGCCGAGAGCCTCCATGACAGCGTCGACAGGGCCAGTGACAGCCAGCATAGCGTGAGTGCCTGCGGTGCACTTCTCAACAAGGAGCTGAGCGCGAGCTCCAACAAGGTAAATAGTGTCGCTGGCAGAAAGGACACCAGCGGCGTTGAGAGCGGCGTACTCTCCAAGAGAGTGACCCATAACAGCCGAGGGCTTGATGCCCCAAGAGGCCCAGAGACGAGCGAGAGCCATCTCGAAGCAGCACAGTCCCAGCTGAACAACAACAGGAGACAGCCTAGTGACATCAGACTCGCTGCCGTCGATGAGAGGCAGGAAGTTGGGGAAGCCGTGGATCTGTGCCAGCTGGTTGAACTCATCAATGCTGTCACGGAAGACGCGGTAGTGAGCGTACAGGTCCTTGCCAAGGCCAGCGTAGTGGGAACCTTGGCCAGTGAACATGAACGCAACCTTGGGCTGCTGAGTGGAGATGGGGCTGAAGTTCTCCTTGAGTCTGTCCTTGATGAGGCGCTGAGCCTCCGGCAAGTCAGAAGCGGCGACGTTCATACGCCAGTAGTGCTGGATGCGGCGAGCAGTCGTGGTGTAGGCGACGTGGGACAGAGGAGTCTGGGGGTTCTGCTCCATCCAAGCAACGAGTCTCTCGGCGTTGCGGATCATGGCAGCCTTGGACTTGCCAGTGACGGTGATGACCTGGACATTGCGAGCATCAACCTCAGCGGCCTTGAGGTGGGGAGCGTCCTCAAGGAGCAGACCGGTGTTGCCACCAGCGGCACTGAAGTTGTTGACGAAGATACGTCTAGGCTTGCCGTCTCTCCTCTTGAAGGGGGTAAGGTGGAATGCAATGTTGACATTGCGCTCTGACAAATCCTTGGGGAAGGTCTTGTTGATCTCCTTCTTAATACCGACGTGGGGCGGGATAGCATTCTTCTGCATCATCATGAGAACCTTGCAAAGGGCAGTCACACCCGAAGCAGCCTCTCCGTGACCGACGTTGGACTTGATGGCACCGAGGTACAAAGGTCTGTCCGCGGGTCTCTTGCGATCGGCAGGAGCGAAGACGTTCGTAACGGAAACCATCTCAGTACCGTCACCAGCCTGGGTACCGGTACCGTGCATCTCGACGTAGTCGACGTCGAGAGGGTCAACACCCGCATCGTCGAGAATAGCGCTCGACAGGATGGACTGGGTAGGACCGTGGGGATGAGTGATGGAAATGGCATCAGCGGAGTGGTTGGTAGCCGTGCCCAAGACCACCGCGAGAACATTGTCCTTGTCCGCGATGGCATCCTCCAGACGCTTGACGATGACAGAGGCACAGCCGTCAGCACGGCAGTATCCATCGGCACCGTTGTCGAAGGTAGCGCAAGGTCCAGTCTTGGACAAGAACTGACCACGACTCAGACCGGCGAAAATGTCGGGGTTTGTCATGCAGGACAGACCACCAACGATAGCAGTGTCGCAGTCCTTCTGCCACAGAGAGTTGCAAGCAACGTTCAGGGCAGCAGCACTGGAAGAGCAGGCCGTGTCAATGTTCAGACTAGGGCCACTGAAGCCAAAGTGGTAGTTGATGCGACCAGGACCGAAAGCGCGGACACCACCGGTGATGTAGTAGGTATCGACCTCCTGGGCGGCGTTGATTTCACGCCAATCGTCGGAAGTCTGACCGTAGAAGGTACCGATACGATCCAGTCTCGTAGAGGGAGTGCGGTTAGGGACATAACCGCACATCTCGAGGGCCTCGTAGGCAGTCGTCAACGCCATACGCTGCATGGGATCGGTCTGGAAAGCCTCACGGGGAGACATGTTGAAGAATCTGGGGTCGAAGTAACCCGGGTTCTCAATCCAGCATCCGTACTGGGAGTGACTCGTGTTGACAGCCTTGCCAGTGATGTCGTAGTGAGTGGCGACGGGGAAACGGTCGGCAGGAACGACTCTGTGAACATCCAGACCCTTGGCCAGGAGCTCCCAAAGCTTCTCGTGGCTGGCAGCGTCGGGGAAGCGACCTGCCATACCGACGATGGCGAGCTTGCACTTGCCGGCTGGACCGTGGTTACCAATCTTGGAGTTGTAGCTCTCCCTCTGGATCTTGGGACCAGGGCGGACGATAACGTCAAGCTGTGTGCGGTCCTTGATCGTCTTCTGGAGGGTCTCGGCGTTGTGTGTAGGGCCGAAGGGGATAACGAGGCATGTTGATCCCTCAAAGTCACGGGCAGTCTCGATGCAGCCGTCGATGCCCTTCTGGAACTGAAGGACGTCGACGAGGCACTCGTGAGCTACAGCCTGGAGCAGAGACTTGGTGCTAGTCTCAGCGAACCAGATACCCTTGGTGCCAGACATAATGGCAGACCGGGGCTTGCTCTTCTCCAAGACCTCGGTCACCTTGGGGTCGTCAAGGCGAAGGATCTTCTCGATGTCGGCAGTGCCGTGGAGGTGAGCCGCATGGTAAGGTCCGTAGACGGGAATCGCCGTCGACTTGACGCCGAAGACGTTCTGGTCATCCAGGGCCTTCAGGGTTGCTGGCGGTCCGGAGATCGCAAGACTTGATGCCGACACAGCGCTAACGTATGCTTGGCTGGCGACGGGGATGTACTGCTAGAGATTAGTTTCTGAGACAAACGCCGTGTGCAACAGAAGAGCTCACATTAGATTCATGGAAATTAAAGAGAGCCTCTTTGGCTTCAGGTTCCTTCAGACCAGGAAGGATGTGGGTCCAAGGTTCAGATTGGCCGACCGGCGGGCTGAGTCTCTCAGCCAACGAACCGACGTGAGTGCCAGTTCTGAAGGCCATGAGGACTACCTGAACGGCAAGGGGTATCAAGGTAGAGACTGAGGGGGTCGAGGCGATAGCAGCGGCGGCAAACAGCCCCGTGCAGAGACCCATGAAGAATGTTTGGTCGTGAAGGCAGACATCTTGAGGCTCCTTCTCAGTGCGGCTGCAGATGTGTCAGTTACTAATCCGGCGAGAGTTCTGTCTCATGCCTGGGAAGGCTTGGGGGGGCGTACTCAATGTAGTGAGCCAGCTGGGTGATGCAAAGCAGGGCACTGTCGATACCGGGGTGCTTGATGCTCTGGGCGTGGTATCGTTCGTTGAGCTGTCGGAGGGTCAGGAACGTGGGGAGCTTCGACCGTTCCAACTTCCCCAAACCATCGATCTCCTCCCTCAAAGCCTGGCCAGCCTGCTCGAGGAACGTCTTCGCTAGGGTGCTCGGATTTCCTGAACGGCAGAACTCGGCGAGAAATCCATGGGTATCAAGTGACTGATCTCCGAAGAGGAGATAAGACATCTTGTCGGCCATCTTGAAGGGTTGTCGACATAGATTTCCTAGGTGATGAGGTTCCGGTGTGCCAGCTAGAACAAGATGTCGAGATGCCGGGAGCGAGTCTTGAACTTATATGATTGAGATGGTCTCGAGGCAGTGGGTGTGCACACCAAAGCCAACAACCGGCCCTCCTCCCGAAATAATCAACCCAGCTGTCAATGTCATGGCTGATGGATAGCGGAATTGCAACATGGCCTGCAACACATGCTGGGTAGAGGGAGTGAGGTTGAGGGGGTGGACGGAAGACATCCCATGTAGACACACACCCCCTCGCACCCCTTCCCTTGGTGCCCACTTGGCCCATCCTTTTCTTGCCCGGGTGGATAGCGTGAGTCCGGCCCTGAGCTTCCTCGGTGACCGAAGCTGATGGATGATTTTCAGTGTCTTGCCGCATCGGTCGAGGCCCATTGGTTCAGGGCAAGCGATCGAGGCCGCCACACGGGCTTTCTTGCGCCAGTTCCTCTGTGCTGGGGTGAGGACGGACAAGCGGACAGACGCAGAAAGGACCAAAATACGCCGCAACGCAGCAATTCGAGCGGAGCAGGGCAAACCACACGGCTTCTGCTCACTCATTCTGCCAACATCTCTCACGCACCCTTTCTTTCCCTCTCACTCTGCCTATTCCACTCACTCTCGAATCCACACACCCAGAACGGCACGGGGGGGGAGCGAGGGAGGGGGGATCGTGGACTTTTGCTTGTACCCAGGTATCGGGGTGTTCTTGACAGCGCGCATCTGGGACTGTGCTTGAAAGTGAGCAGTGACTGGGCATGTCCGTGGGGCTTGTCAAGGCCAACTGGACCAGACATGACGTGATGCCACTTGGGGGGTTGCCCAGGACCACGATTCTATCAGAAGCATACAGGCCGCAGCCATGGCCTGAATACGGTAGGCATGTAGGCGGGCGAAGCAGCAATACGACGAGCTACCTAACAAGAAGAGTTTCGAAGGACCTAAGATGGCAGTTGGGAGGTTATGGAGTTTCGATCTCCGAGATGTTGGGCGGCAGAGGAAGATCGCGTGGGATGAAACGGGTCTGAGAAGACGACAGGTCGATTAAGGTAATGTTTGGTGAAGGCGAAATGCCTGGCCGTCAGTTGCTGGGTCAGGTCATCGGGTGGTCTCGATGCTTCTCGAAAGGACCTTGACCTGGATGGAGGCTGCCAGCATCTCAGGGCAGAGACGGGACCACTTCGAGGCTGCACTAGAGGGCGTGAGGAAAGTGATGAAGATGGTAAGCAGGATGGAAGATGCGAAACACGGCCACGCAGCGCAGCAAGGCGGCGCACCAGCAAAAACGGTCGGGTGAAACTCCGCAAATACGAGCCTGGCTGCGACAGCAACAGCGATAGACGGTGGTCAGTCCTCGAGGGTCTCGCACAGCGGGCGGACCGGAATCCCCACGGGTCGAGGGGGCAGATCCGGGGCGATGGGCCCTGTTTGATTCTCGGACTGTGGTGGGCGGGCTGCAGGCTGGTGGGCTGGTCGGCGAGGATGCTATGCAGTCCAAGCATGGGCAGCATAGGCGCAGGTGGAAAAGCAGACAGGGTGAATCGGATTTGACAGCCTGCGTTGCGGTGCGGTGCGGTTGCGGTGTTGGTCGCGCGGGCGGGCGCGTGGTGGATTGTGTGTTGTGGGTTGCGGGGGTGGACGATGGGCGACGCTTTGTCCGACGGACATCCCCAAGGACATTGCCAAAGCGAGATGAACCCAGAGATAGAAACCAAACCGACACGCCCCACGCCCCCTCCTTGGGGTCTTTTAGGGCCAATGGACGATCATGATTTTGGCGCAAAAAGGGGGACGATAGCAGAATTTGAGACGTGGCCGCTGACGGCCGCTGTTGCCATGCGTGTCGACGTTGCTGTAAATGTCGAGATGGCAGCAAATTGACGGATGATGTTGAATTGAGGTCGGAAAAAGACGACAGCCGCGTGAAGGATTGACGTCCAGCCGGACAAATGGGGGGGAGGGGGATGGAATGCGAAGTGAGGTGAGTGGCTGGTGTGCGGCTTGCGGCTTGCGGCTCATCTCTCTGTGTCTCTGTCTCTCTTGCCGTCTGCTTCTGTCTCTATCTCCGTGGACAAAGTACCTGTCCTGCTATTGAAGGGGGGCAGGTACATTGCTGCTTGCTTACCCTAGCAGACCTCCCTGATCATATTACTACCTACAAGGCAAGGTAACCACAGCCCACCTCACTCCTTCCTTCCTTCTTGAATGTGCTGCACCAGTTGCTGCTTCCCGGTGCATCTTCAGCACGAAAAAATAATAGTGGGTTATCCGATTAGCAGTGTGGGTCTCTCGGCCTGCGGCAAGCACTGGTGCAGCGGTGCAATGGGGGCCGCGATGCGGTGCCTCACCTCACTCTGATATGTGCCGAGAGGGTACCGATTCGGGGAATTCAGCGGCAGTTTTGGCGGGGCAGGTACATCGCTCCATGTACTTGCCTCAGTGGGAAGGTGGGTGGGTTCCTGCTGCCCTGGGAATCTCGGTAAGGGTGCCTTGCACCACTTACTACGCAGTACGGATACCTGCCTTGCACTTACCGACCTAAGTAAGGTACTTTGCTTGGTCAGTCAGTCAAGTCAGTTCTTCTCCATCACGTCCCTCTATTCCTCCTTTTTTTCAGATGCATCGTGTCGCCGCCGCTGCACTACGCTGTTGCGCTGCTGCAGGGCTTGGACGGGAGCGACGGGAATAATGAGTAAGTCAGGAAGGCTAAGAGCTGGTCAAGAGTACAAAGCGGAAAGTAAAGGGGGAAAGCAACTGCCCACGCGTCGTACGTGCTCTTGCCCTGCGCCAACTAAGGTACCTTAGGTGCACTCAGGTCGGTCAGTCTCTTAGCACTCGCCACTAACACTGGACCGCTCGAGGGTCGATGTGAATGGATGTGGTGCGGTGCGGTGCGGGCCATGGATGTTCCGGGAAGACCCCTTTCCATTTCTGCCTACCTATGGAGGTACGTCCACGGCCAACTGTCCATGTCCATACGCCCATTCCACCTCACTTACCTTACCTAGGCAAGGTATTCATCGGAAGGCCCGTCGACTTCTAGCCTCGAAGAAACACAAACCCCCGGCACCAGCACTAACACGGCGCGATAGCCTAAGGCAAGGTACTCCGTACACGGGCCAAGCTATCCCTGATAACGCATAGCAGCAGCCACACGGGCTCGCAGGGCTCTCGCTCCCCCCCTTTCCGCATCTAAGCTCATTAAGGTCAAGTGCTAAGGCAAGGGGTCCCGCCTGGCCTCGTTTCTCCTTGCGCTTATTCCTATTATCTGGAGCCATCTGGAGCCGTTGGGAGTCTTAGCTGAGGGGGCCTACGCAGATCGTATCGTTCCTCCCAACCTACCTCCACCCTATCGTGCCTATCTTAGGTATCCGTACCTATGTTTGGTGATTGCTCCTTCCGTGCTCCTCTGAGAGCACCCATACCATACCACGCCACTCTCTTCGACGCCATGGCCCTGTCATGTTGTGCCATGGACCGCTTCTTGACCGCGCGACCTTCGACTCGACTCCTTCACCAGACAGGCAGAGCCCTGTCCACGTCGCCCTCGTCGTCTTTGTCGTTGTCGTTGTCGTTGTCTCCATCCCGTCTACCGTGAGGCACTGTGGGGACAGCGAAACGACTTCACCGGAAACACGCGCGCGCAACCACTGGCTTGCTTCCAAAGCAACCTGTGCATACCTTACCTTACCTTACAAGCCAGTCCTCGCCGGAGTACACCTTCGTGAACCAAGACCACTAGCAAAACGTCCAGCGTCAGCAGAGGCCAGCACCGATCCCGCATCGCCTCGCCCCGCACCCGTACCGCACCGCTTACCTCGAAAGGGGGATTCGGTTTCCGTCCGAAAGCCTTGCCCTGGTCCTCCATCTTGGGCCCTTCGCTCTGAGATACAACTCTCGCCAGCACCTTATTTTCGTGCCAGCAGCTTGAAGCACCGACGACGCTTGCTTCTTCTTCCAGAAATGCTTGGAAGCCGCAAGCGGGACCCGACTCGACGGTCCGACGGCAACGGTCACGGGCAATGACATCAAAGCTCATCTCTGCCGCCACTCAGAGCCCTATGCAACGACTTTTCTCAATGGCCATCCATCCGGGCAGACTTTGCACATGTCTTGCCCCATGGCCAAGGCTGCGACCCAAGACCCAAGACCGCACCCAAGAACATGCCGATGCAAGCTGCAGTCTACGGTCTGAGGTGCTGCACGGCACCCAGCAGCCCTGTGATTCGAGATGTGGTCTCAAATTCGCTCTCGCACTCTCAGGAAGGTTTCTGGGCGTTGAGGTGGTCAGCAACTTGCAACGGCTCTTACCTGATTACCAAGTAGAGTTTGCACGCCTTTCCTTCCTGCTCTCGTTTGCTATGTAATCCCCAGCTTCCAGCATCAAGTAAAACGCCTGGCCCTGGCTGCTGGGATTACGATATCTTGAACTTCCTCATGGAGAAGTGGCAAGGTCAAGGGAGCATGGATACCGGTGCCATGCGGTGCCTCACAAGAGGGGATGGGGGTGGTCTTAGTCGGCTCGCACAAATCGTCAGCTTCCCAAACGCGTGCTGTGTGCGGTGTGCGGTACACATGCCTCGCCTGGCCTGGTCATTCATCTCAATATTTTGGGTCTGTCCCATGGCAATGGACACAGGGCGAGAACAGGACCCCTCCTCGATGCATTATTTCGGAGCAAGTGGTATCCCGGCTGCGGGAAGCGGTGCGGCTTGTGGATAATTCCCAGGGCCATCTGCCGCTCATGCCAGAGGACGCGTCTACAGAGTCATGAAAAACCGGCATGGGGGACTGAAGGAAATGGGCCTAGTTGGTTGTAACAACCGATTTTCAGGTGAGCGTTGCGGACGGACAGTCTGGAATGCAGAGCCAAGTGCACGGCGCTACTGCCCCAAGCCTCTTTGGGCTCTTGACTTCTCTTTAGGCCCAACGGCCGTCGGCGCAGGGCGGCGTACAAAGCTATCAGTGGGCTGATATCTGAGGCGGCGGTGATGCTCTGCGGAAGCCCGTATTTGAGACGGCCCAGGACGGGCTCTACGCTGCCTCGGCCGCGGCAGACTATCAACGACGATCGCCATGTTGGAGACGCACCAGGTTCTGGCGTCTGAGCGAAAGTCGACGACGTGTACGACTACAGCTCGAAATAGGGATAGGGCGGCGGCCGTTTGGTTCCCAATCACTCTGGTCTTGCATCTCGATTGATGCAGGATTGAATTCATGTTGCCGCTTAGTATACGCATGCGAGCGCTTCCAGGGAGAGAGGGTCGTGTATGGCATCCCTCCTGTGCGTGAGGATGACAAACACCACCATGATCCATCACCAACCCCGGCCGCCACAATCCGCCAAAGCATGGGGGAACACGATGTCGAATTTGACATATTATGTTTCTCGTGAGAAGCCAAACGAGAATGAGGATTCACACCTCTGTACAGCCCCTCTGACAGGATGTGGGAGGATGAGGTCTGCCGTGTGGCATGCCTGTAAGGGCAACAGAGCAACACGGCAACAGAAATCATGGAGGAAAAGGATGATGAGAGAGGTTTCTAGCGCCGTTTCGTCGCAGGTTGAACCAATGGAAAAATCGCCGGTAAGCCCGCCTGTCAGTGTGTACGGCGTAAGTTCGGTGTCCGGGACACGACGACCTCACCAACTCGCCCACTCACTACCTACTCAAAGTAAGGTACCTTGCCTTACCGTACGGGCACTTGCTTGGGCACTCGAATCCTTCGCCTGGTGCTTTTCAGCACCTTTCTTCCAAACCTTAGCGGCCTCTGATACCCGAGGGCGCTCCGCCAGCTTCCCTTCCCGTTGCCCCCGGCTACCAGGAACCGCCATTTCAGTGGACGGCTTCAGTGGATTACAGCATGATTCAAGCCCCAACGACCGCCTCCCGCGGGTCAAGGCCGGTGTCTTTGAATGAGATGGATGGGGGGGATGGACTCACCGCGGACCCGCGCCCGGAGACATGGGCAATCCCGCCCCGGACAGCCACTCACCTCACCGTCCCTTTTCCCTCTCAGGATCACACAGGATCAAGAGGATCAAGATCAGCTTCTTCACCTTATCCATCTCACCCCAAGTCCCCCTCACCACACCTTGCCTACCTTGCTTGCTGCACACCACACACCTGTCTTCGGTTCAACCCCATTTTCACCTCACAATCGCAGCAGATACTCTCCCTACCTACTTGGCCTTGTTTGACCCTATGGCAGACTGGGCAACATACCTAGCTTACATAGCCTGTGATGCGATGCTATGCGATGTTTCTTCTCACTAGCCTGGACGCCAACTAACCGCGACTTTCAACGGTCCTCCAAGGCGAAACGAAACGCAACTAACGGCTAGCAGAAGCAACAAAAGGGCCTTGCAGGCCAAGGTCAGGTTAGGCCAGGTCCGGTCCACGGAAATAGATCTGATGGCTTGGCTTGACGGCCGATGAATGCTCTTCGCAAGTGGATGGCATTGTGGCCAGGTGCCGGTGTGCCGTTGCGCCCATCAAGCCCCGTGTCCATCGCAACTTTCATGAACAAGATCCGAATGATGAGAGTCTGCTCTGGCCCGGCCGACCGTATCGTTTATCGCGTATCGGCCGCCCATCTAAGACAAATGGCCAAGCCGCCCGAATGAGTCGACAGGTGTCCGCCAGGCCAGTCGATCGGAATCGGCGCCCTGTCATCTCATGCTGCTCTTCATCCCTCTAGCCAGACCGGCAGAGCCTTGCAAGCGCCGAACGGCAATGGTGTCAGTCGATCGCATTTCCACAATAGGCTTATTTTTCATCCCCCTTCTCTCGGTACCACTTTCGGATTCAAACCACCTTGTGCCCCAGGGGGGGGGGGGGGGGGGGGCTGCAAGCCGGTACGGATATCCTGTCCATGATACAAGCTCCAACGTCATCCTACCCTCCAACAATGAGGTGTGCAACAAGGTGCTGCCCACCAGTCTCAGCCTCGGTCGCCCGCCAATCAGTGCTGCCCACCAACAAGCCATCCGGACTTTGTCATCGGGAAGCCGCCCCCAAAGGGTCCAGTTGGAACACAACGCGACTCTGTCTCTGTCTCCAGGTCCGAGTACGGCAGTCAAATCCACCGCAGCTGCTACGAGCACCGAACTTCCGGTCTGGTCTGCTGCTCCTCAGCCCCGAAATTGGTCCAGCGTTGCGCTGCCGCTCCCGGTATCCTAGACCTAGCCCTCATCCGGGGCTTGCGGCGATGAGTCGAGTGTCCAGCGCTGGGCTGCAACAATTTGCGACAGCCGCTCCGTCTTATCTGGCCTGCGTCCCAGAAGCGCGCAAAGCTGTGCCCAGGCGGGTGTTCAAGGCGACTTCGGTCGAGAGACGGCCCACCAATGCCCACTTAGCAAGCGATTCAGCCCATCTCAGGCCCTGCGGCAGCTTTCGGACGTCCGACCAAGCCAGCACATGGCGTGCCTTGCTTCGTCCATCTAGCGCGCCTAACCTCAGCCAGCAATCTCACCAGGGCGGTAAGACTACCTGATTATTCCCTTACCTTCCCCATCCGAAGGCGTCAAGTGGTGATGTCGATAGGCGCATCCCGGCCAAGCCAATGCTGCTCCCTTGGATCGTCCAGACCGAAGCCTGCATATCTTAGAAATCATGACCTAAGCTCCCCTCCCCGCGGCTCTGCAGCAGCCAAGGAACCGGAACCCTGGCGAAATATTTTGTACGCATCCCGTTCGAACGCCAGGAATGGTGACGCTCTCGTACGACCACGAACGCCCACCTTACCAGCCCGGTGGTTCCTCTCCCTGGTTGATCTTCATCAAGGGGTGAGTATAATCAACCACGAGGTTGTCGCCAAACCCATATCCAGGTCTCACTGCTTATGAACCGGACAGGGGGGATCCGCCGTTCCGGTCACCGCCAGAATGGCCTCATTGTTCTCTCGTGCTGCTACGTTCCATGTCGTGGCGCCGTGGGCCCCGCCGATACGGCGGACATCCATCTGTCCTACCTAGGTGTTTACACCCGCACCGCCGAGCAATTTCCACAACACCCACCGTGGCCAAGCATTTTCCCCACGGCCTCTCGGAGTCTAGGAGAGACTAGCACCGGGATGCACTTGCGGCCTAGTCGAGACAGTTTTCTCGTCCTTTGCTTCGGAGCAACACCGTATCCCGGCAATCAATTCCCCCGTGGCTAGCGTATCTCTCGAAATAGCAGCTTTGCAACTCATTGTCAACCGCGCGCGCGCATCGGATTCGGAAAGACTTGCTCTTCAATTTGGAGTTTGTCAGCCGCGGGAATGAATTCAAAGTTCAAGGGAGCAGGTTTCTGCTTGACCATCCGGCCTGATACAGAGGAGATGAAGCTGCATGTTTAGTTGCTGCACACTTTGGACCATGGATGCAGTCTCCGGCGCATCTCTTGGTACCGGAATCAACTCCCTCCGGCCAAGACCTCAAGAACATTTTCACGACTCTAAGAGAGGATGTCTCGTATCACCGAGATGCATAATTCCTTCCTTGAAGACTGCTTGTAGCTTTCCACGTCGAACCACTCTCAGCCCTCAGTCCTTGAATTGCTACCCGGGTCATTGACCGTGGCGTTGGGAACCATTTGCTTCTTTCTCCAGCCCAGTCTTGCACAGCATCCGAGGATCAAACCTTGTCCTTCCAGGCGGTAACAACTGCAATCGAAGGATCAGAGGATCTGCAAGACTCAAAGTCAAGATTTGGAAGAACCCAAAAGAACACACGGCTTTGTCACAAACGACCTTGGCGCTCTACCCGAGATGACACGCAGCATCTGTAGCCCTCGGGGCTTGCTTTCTCACTTCTCAAGCGGTCGCTCCGAGTGGATAGTCGAACGAGAAATTGGCATGGCTGCATGCTCTGTCTGTTCGGCCGAGACGTCGAGTGCTCAATCTGGCCCATGTAGGCGCTGAGTAGCATCGCCATCTTCATCAGCCTTAACCACGCCTTGCGGCAAGACGCTGTGAGACTCGATTATCTATCAACGCTTTTCATCTGTTCTATCCTGCTTCTGTCGCATCTCCGGTGTCTCAGCATCTGTGGTGAGCACTCCTTCTGCCCTGTTGGCCTGACAAGACCGCAACTCATAGGCCCGTGCCTGTAATTTTCAGCCTCTTCAACGGGCATCTGCGCGAACCGTCAGCGAGCAATCTGAACTTCGGGCATGTTCATGTTAAACCGCCTGAACATCGGCCTTGGCTTTCTCTTGCTTGGTTGGCTCATGCCTGGCTGAACATCGGGTGTCAACCTGCTAGCTGCCTTAACCCCGGTGTCTCTCCCCCTTTGTCGTGGGTGAAGACTCCACGCCCGAGGGCGGATCCATGAAAGCAACTTCTCTCATTCTTCTTCTTCCGCGATCTGACACGCCCCTCTGTGCGTTCATCTTCTGCGAGATCCAACTCAATCAGAAAAAGCCCTTCCCGCCGTGTCGGTGCCACGGAACGGCTCTGGCCTGAATCACTGACTGGCAGCTCTTGCCCTACCGCGTCGTATGATGGGACGATAAGATCGTCGGACCCAACCCAGAGGATCTCCTAGAACCGTTCGGCTCGGAGGTTGATCTCGGACGCAATGGCTTGGCATCCGCTCATCCTGTCAAGTCTTGAGTCTTATCTCCCCAGGGCCATGATATTGAGACTGCGAGGAACCAACTCCGGATCGTCCACCGGAACGTTGCAACCAATTCCAAGACTAATGCCAGAGTTGCGTTATCAAAAATCACTGAGAACCTCTTCCAGTTTGCTTGCCACTTTCTTAGTCCTTCACCACGGAGGAGTCGAAACTTCATCCAACCAGGACTGTCAGCGTATCTCGTCAACGTCATCTTGCTTGTCCTCGACAGCTGGAAACATTGGTGCCGTTGCTTACGCAAGCCGTCTCTTGTTTCTGTCTGTCCTATGTCCGTCTCACAGGATGCGCGGGATGCGGACGGCTGACTCTTCACCGCGGACGGCTCAACCTTGGGGCCGAATGCCCAATCGTAGGCTCCGGGAGACATCTATGGTCGTTGAGCTTTTTCCCGCAAAAGACCCACAAGTCCGTTCCTCGTGAACGTCCCCTCTTCATACCCAACGCTAAGAGGTTGTGGTTGCGCGCGCCGCTCAGCCATTCCCGAGGCGTACATATTCTGACACAAGTGCCCGCGCATGTCTCACGCACTCTTTCTTCCTCCCTGTGGCTTCTGAGTGGCTGGAGAGTTGAAGTTTGCCCTTGCCCGTGTTGGCTATTCTATTGATTGGCTTGTTGGACTCAACTTTACTTGCCTTCCTTCTCCGAGTGACTGATGCGCTGGCTGCCTCCCCGGTCAGACCCCCTTGTTGTTTCCCAGATTTGTGGTAAGAGCAGAACTAGAAACGAAACCGAACAACAAAACAAGAGGCAGCAAGAGAAGACCAAAAAGCATCCGAAATTTTGGTTTGTTGGTTTTTTTGGTGACCCAGCTTCGGCTCGTCCAAGAAACAATGTTTACAAAGCAGATCATCTCTAATCCTCTGCCCACACCCCCTTCCAAGCCTCTAGCTTTCCGTCCGTGAACCAGTCGTGTCACATCCGTGAACACGTCCAACATGTGTCTTCCAACAAATTCCTCTTTGTGTCTCCCACAGTATCTCCGGGAAGCCACGGACTTTGTTGCTATCTTTCCTTTGCCCACAACGGGCTCCTCAACGGGTTCCGCTAGCATCCCGTCTTCCCGTCGTTCGTCCCGCCTTTTTGGTGGAAAACGCACCCGTACCACAGCAGAGGGACCGCGCCGCTTGGACTAAAAGCAAGAAAGTGATGATTACGAAGACTTTTGGGACGTGAATGTGATGATGGCTAGACAGAGGTTTCCCGTGCATCGGGGCGGACGTCCATGTCCCATCCCGCCGGGTTGGTTGGGTGCGGGCGGGCAAGCGGGCCACGAACTTCACGTAAGAACGCAGGAAGATGGGGGAAGGAAAAAGAAAGTATACCGGAAGACGAGATCAGAAGCCAAGGTTCCTATCAACTCCTCCAAACATAGACTACCACTTGTCAGCCCCTCCGTAGCTGGGAAATCCTATCATTGGGGAGAGAAGATAGATACAGAGACTCTAAGCAGGCATCCTGCCGTCGCCGGTCCGCAAAGGCCACACGTTCCCGCCGTTCCCCGGCAGCAGCACTAACAAGAACCTTCCCTCCCTCCTGGTCCAATCCTGATTGAACGGGGGCGGCTGGCCCTTCTACTTCCGGGCGACGATACCGTCATCTCACCCGGTCTTGCAGACAAAAAAAGGCTCTAGAACACCAATCCGCCGCCGCCGCCGCTGCGGTCCATACGAAGAGTGCCCTCCTCACCATCTTACCCGCCCCGCCGCCGCGCGGCATCAGCTGTAATGTGACGACGAAGGCGTCCGCGCAGCAAAAGACGGACAGCTCACACGGATTCCTATTCGTGCCGCTTCAGATCACTAATGAGAGAGGTCGGAAGTAAAAAACGGCCGATATCTTTCTTGTTCTGTCCTGCGTTCTATGTCTCACAGTCCCTCTTATCGTTGTACTGCTTCCCTCTCCCTCCCTCTCTCTTTTGCTTCACACAAACCTCAACACGTTCCAAGCGCTGCGTACCCGTCCACCCCCAAGCGAGTCTATTCCAGAGCCTCTGTGACGGGACCTCTCTGCGGTGCTTGCTTACTTCTGTCACGAACCTCGTGTATGTGCGTTTTTCCTCGGTGGGTTATTTTGTGTTTCCGGTTCTGCGTCTTTGCTTGTTACCCCCTGCCTCTCGTCTCCTCTGTCAAGCGAGGCGGATGGAGGGAGCTGTGAGCTGTGACTGTCACAGCATAGACAGCGGCGCGCGGCTCACGTACCTCGCATTCCCGAACCACATTACACGCAGCGAAAAATGAAAAAAGAAAAGCAGGGGAAGACTACGCATGTTCCAGAGGATGCAGGTCGCGGTGTGTCTCGTCGCACTGTCTTTCTTGGGGGCCGGCCCCCAAAGACCTTTTGCCTGAGGGTATATAACAACCCGTTCGGTGGCAAAAGTTTCGTTTCCGTGGTGTTGTTTCTTTCTCGTCCTTGTCAGCTTTACCGTGTCGAAAACTCCGAACTTGAGCGCCGTTTTTCCTTTTCCCGTCCTCGGGACATTTTTGCTCTATTCGCAGACTAGCGTGCTTCGTCCGTCTTCATTCTCTTTCTCTCTCTTGTTTTCGTTTCACGATTGATTGAAACCATCGACCATACTTTGCCTTACACCGAGATAATGGAGCCTCAACCAGTCAACGATGTCCCCGAGACGAGCCACGATGACACCATCTCCCTCATGATTCTGGAATACCTGTAGTCCGGCCTAATGGGTCCCGCCGGATGTCAATCCTGCCGCCGTCCCCGCCTCGCGTCTCCTCATTCTCACCTCGCGGAAAGCGGCCATCGTCACTTCCCCTGATCCCTCAGCCTCATCCTTGCATAATTCCACGAGAGCGCAAGCTCCCAACATCGGATCCCACGGTCTCTGTATCGACACGAACATTCGCTACAATAGCTCCATCATGCAAAAGCGCTGCTTCCAAATAGGCTGTCACCGTGACAAGACAATCCAGTAAGAAGGCGCTTTTTTGGGCTGTTTCAACCCCCTTCCAAGCCTCAATCTCCTGACGACGGTTGATCCGGAAAACCATCAAACCCTTCGTTCGTATACACGCCTCCTGATACCCTGACCCTCTCCAGCATCGGATCACGGGAAAACGACCAGATTTAGACACGCCCTCACCCTTCTCTATCAAACGTCTAGTACAACTGCCACACAAGAGACCTAGAATCTTTAATAGTTAATACGAACACATCAAACAAGCCAACGACAGAATCCTGCGTCACACCTGCGCTCCACGACACCAGAATGAACAAAGGCTGCCACGAACGAGAGCCGCAGTCACGAAGAACATGACAAATTCGGAGCATGGACCACACAGAAACAAAACCCCAACCCTCTTGTGCATTTGTGGACGACACGTTCATCCGAGGCTTCGCCTTCGCCCTCTCTGCGCCACCTTCATCCGAGCAGCTCGCTCCCGCCATCGAGGCCTCGTTTCAGCCCGCCAGGAAACCTGAAAAAAGACACGAGACAAGACACACATCGGCAGGACGGGGCAGCAGACCGGCCCTCTTGCGTCATTCCACGACGCCCCCCCCCGCGCGAAGTCCCGGTTTTCTGGCCCCTTCCCGCCGCTGCCGCGGAAACCGCTCTCCGTGGTTCACGGCTGTCCGCGGAGCGACGCGCCTTGCGTCATTCGTCTGCACACTTATGAGACGGTGACGGCGGCGGCAGCTCTCGAGAGAACGACTTCGCGGCCCCGGACGCCGCCGGACGCCGGCTCCACCATCGACGATGGATTGCATATGGCAAATTCAAGCGAGCTCCTCAACACGCTTTCAACTTCTCGAAACCCCCAAGTCGGAATTGGGTCGGAAAGTCTGCTGCCAGCGGGACACACCTCGTTCTCATACCTCTGTTAGGTCTGCAGTTCTCGTTCCATTCGCAGACGGCTGAGATGAGACGGGACTGGACAACGACACTGGACTCTTCCAAAAGGTTCTCAATCTCATTCAGTGCTTATCAAAGTTGGGCAAAAGTGATATATCAAATGTTTGATGAGTTCTGCTCTGAGTGGAGTGAAACGTCTCTTGTGGATGGATAATGCCGGTTTTGACGAGATGATGTGAGAGTGCCATGAATGAGTGAGGCTCATTGAACTTACGGCCTGGCGAGACTTTTGGCACTCCAGTGTCTCTCCTCACATGTTGGTTCCTTTCTGTTCGACTCGTTTGGAATATCGTCAAGTCATGTGATGGTGAACGCAGGTCTCATTTCTTCAAAGCGTAAAGTGAAGCATTTACGTGAGATTTGAGGCTGTCATCGTTGTTGTCGAGGGCACAATTTCATGTCCACATGTAAGATTCTCACTTCTCTTCAGTCAAATCTCAATCAAATTTCCATCCAAGATGAGGATTCACGTCTTTGTCTCTTCTATGCTCAACCTTTTCTGAACCAGATCTCATTTCATACTATTAAGAGACTCTCACAAACTGCGAGAGACATGTGCAAGTCTGCGCACAACAAACGAAGCATGGGGTGTTGAAGCGCTTGGGGATTCTTAGAAGGCTCCTCCTCGTTCTTCTCGCATATCATTTTGACTCACATATCCTTCAGCTCCAATCACCTTCACGTCTCGAAGCTATCAACTATCACAAGCGCGGTCACGAACGAAGCACCAAGTCTCGACAATCGAGGTTCAACCTCAGCTCTCATTACCATCCGTCTACGACTATTTATCTACCTATACTCCACACCATCATCTACAATAAGAAAGAGGTCTGTCAATCTACCAGATGCGCCCCAGGTAACGGAGTGGATTGGTGGTATCACAACATTACTCCCCCACCGACAGGCCCTGTTCTCTCTTCCGGACAAAGGAAAAATACACAAAAAGGGGGTTTGGCTTGCATATCCACATGGTTACCATGGGTACTATGTACAAGAACGGTACGGAGACTCATTCGGGATATGAAATAAGAGAAGTGAAGAGATGTGCGTGGGGTTGCTTTTGTCGCAGTATGTCCTTGGGTGCTTGAGGCTTCATTCTCAGAGGCTCTTGCGGACAACGCGGGAGCGGAGCTTGGCAGCCGGAGCCGGGGCCGGGGCCGGGGCCGGAGCGGCGGCGGCAGCGGGGATGTAGGTGGAGCTGTGGGATATGGTTAGCCTTGAGTGAGCAAGGGAAAGGTGAGGATGGACTTACCCGACATAGGTGACCGGGGGAGTCAAGTTCATGCCGGTCTGGTCAAGAACGTTCTCGGTGTTGCCGGCAGCATTGCCCTCGACAGGAATGTTCTGCTTGGCGCAGGCAGCGCGGTGGTCATCAGGGACGGTGAGGTTGCGGAGCATCTCAGGGGCCTCGATGATGGTAGCAGTCAGACCCATCTCAACGTGCCACTCAATGTGGCAGTGGAAGAGGTACACGCCAGGGTTGGTAGCCTCGAAACGCAGCACAGCGTACGAGTTGCCCATGACGGAGACGGTATCACGACGGGGAGGCTTCTGGTTCAGGCGAGCGCGGTCGGCACCGGGCCAGTCACCAGTGCCGGAGGCAGGGCGCTTGAGGACCTGGAAGTGGTGACCGTGAAGGTGGAAAGGGTGGACGGCCTCATCCCTGTTGTTGACGACGATGTCGACAATTTCGCCATAGCTGACAACGAAGGGGTGGACGGCGCCGTAGACGGCAGGGTTGGTGTTGTTCTCACCAGTGGAGGCGACGGAGTACAGGGTGGGAACTTTCTGGTCGACGTACGGGCTGCCGTTCACGCAGGCGCGGGGAATACCGGCACTGTCGAAGCAGAACTGCCAGTTGAACTGGATGGTCGTGGTGGCGTCGGGAAGGATGACCTCGTCGCCGTAGGGCTCGTAGACGGAGTCGTCAGAGGGCCTCCATTCCGCGACAGAATCGGTGCTGAAGGGCTTGCTCTGGTCCATGACCAACTGACCGGTGGCGTTGAAGGGCCAGGACTGTTCAAGAGCCTTGTTGGACCAATCACGGTTGATGTCGGCGGAGATGAGGAAGGGGTAGTTGCGGTTGTCACGGTCGATGCACTTGATCAGAATGTCGTAGCGCTGGGCGGGAGTGATGCGGATCTGGTAGGTGGTCTTCTGCTTGATGTAGGCCGAATCAATCATGATCAAGTTCATATCGTGAGAGTCAAAGTGCAACATGAAGGAGGCGATGGCAGCGTAGTTGATGACACGGAAACGGTAGGTCTTTCCCTTCTCGAACTTGTAGTTGGCCGTGGCGCCGTCATTGATGATGATGCCATTGGGGATGGGCGGCTGGAAATGCGCGTTGGACGGCACAAGCATCTTCTGAACCAGGGGAATGCTCTGATCGTTGTACCTGCATGGTGTTAGATGCGCCACATCTCGAGGATCTATCCAGATAACTCACCAGTCAGAGACAGTCAGGAGGTACTCCTCGTCGTATTGTCCAGCATAGGGGTCCTGGGGGTCGTGGATGATCAAGGGGCCGCGCATGCCGTCAGGGTACTGGCCCATGTTGTGAGAGTGGTACCAGTAGGTTCCACCAGCGTTGGCCTGTTTGCTCTTAGTTCCAGTGCTCATTGATGAAGCTATATTTCCCACTTACGGTGAAGGAGTAGGTCATGGAAGAGTCGGGAGGCAGCGGGCACTGGGTGACCATACTGGGGCCGTCCATCCAGTTGGTGCTGATCTGATCGATACCGTGGAAGTGAATACCGGTCGTCTGGTTGCCAAGCTTGTTGGTCAGGTGGACGACGATGGTATCACCAACGTTGGCCTCGATCTTGGGGCAAGGCCATTGTCCGTTGATACCAATGACAGGCCTCGTGACGTTCTTTCCACCGTTGGTGTTGACCCAGGTAGCCTCCCAGTTGTAGGTGACCGTTCCGGCCAGGGCAATGTTGGCAAAAGCCAATGCGAGAAGAGATCGAACCATGATGGGCGTTCCTGACTAGACAGACCAGGCCTAGTAGGTTGTATTAAGTGATTAGGGGATACTCTTCCAACGAACGAGTGGAGAAAGGAAGCGCGTATGAAAGGGGAAACACCAAAGAAAGCGAGAGGCGGATGGGATGAGGAGTGAAGTTCTAAAATCAGGGTCTGAGGAGGGAAGAAGATGATGGTTATAACAGAATGCCACGCGATGGGCTGGTAAGGCCAGAGCGGGAGGCGAGCAGATGGTTCTACACCAACCTTCCTACTCCGGCCGGCCCCGGCTGGTTGGTAAAGTTGGAGCTCTGACATGGAACCGGGCCTGGGTTTGGCAAGTCGATCGATGCTCGGGCGAGACGGGCACCGGAGGAGTAGGCTGGCGGCTGAGATGACATACGGCGCTGTGCTGACTGCCTCGTACATGGCAGGTACTCCAGTCTTGTCGTGGCCAGGCGTATAAGCCACAGCTTGATATTAGCTTGCTGCGTGGCCGGATGTCCGTTGCCTGCAGCAAGCTAGTAGGAGGGGGAGGCTAGACCTTGTCAATGGTATCTAGGATCATAGGTAGAGTTGGGCGTCAGGTGGGTGGACATGGCAGAAGCATGGCATGCGAACCCTCAGACGAATGAGCGTCGGAAGAGTGGGCGGTATGCGGATAGCGCTCGCTATCCAATGTGACTGAGACAGCGGCGGCACGATCATGTTGTTCGTGACCGTTGAAGCGGGTCACAGAATGCGCGATTCTAGGAGATGCAGAAGACCCGTTCAGTGGCCGATATGCAGACAGAGAGGAGAGACCATATCCAGACGCTTGGATAAGTGCTTTGCGGCTTTTCCAGGTTACAGCAGTCCGCTGAGCAGCAGATTTGAAAAGGTAGAGAACACCGATACGGAAGGCATGATTGGGCGGTCGATTGAACGCCACCATGCAATAAGGGCTCTTCCAAGACAAACAAATTCTATCAGGCAGAAGTTGCGGGATTACAACAGCAAGGTGTTTGCGCGAATCCCTGGCTCTGCAGATGAGGCATACCCTGCAGTAAGTAGATGGCCGAACAGCGAATAAGTGGGCAGTTCGTCGAAGCAAGCTGACTTGGACGGCCTCAGGTGCAGTTGCTGCAGTTGCATACGCCTTACGAGAACGAGGTCGTCTGAGCCTTGATGGAGACCAGGTAGTGTAGCGCAAAACGGTTCCTCGGCAGGTTGCTAGCTCCCACCCTCTCACAAGACGACTACCTGGGGAGCAGAGCAGAGCAAAGCAGAGCAGAGCTCCAAGTTGCAGGTCTAGTTCGGCCGAAGCGCTCAGGTGCCACGGCGACGTCATGGCGGTAGACCTTTCCGAGTCGAGGATGGGTCGTCGGGGCTGGCGAATGGAAGGCCGAGGCTGGTCAAGGTGCAGTCAGACGGCATGGGATGGTCGCCATTCTCCGTCCGCCGCATTTTCCGTCCCAAGAAGTTTCCGGAGAGAGACGATTGTGCAGTTTCCGACATCTTGGCATCAGATAGATGACATTGAGCAGGCCTGGATTGTGAGCATGCGAGGCGTGTCTTGGTGGCGTCGAAGACTACCTCGGAAGACGCATGCTGCAGGCAAGTCTAAGTAGACCTTCGGTGCTAGGTCCAGAAGGAGACTCAAGGTACTCTGCACAGAGTACACGCCGAACGGCTGTCCATCCATCGGGAACTTTTGGGCTCTTCCGGGTAGAACGGAGGCGTGGTACGGTGCCTCTCGTACATGGGCGATTGTGCTTGTGCCTCTGTAGCTACCTGGTTGAGGTGTCTGCGATGGCCGGGATGCAACGACAGCTGTAGTGCAGAGTTGGACGGCGAGACTTGTCAGACCAAGGGGCCGTTGGCGCTATCTTAGCGAGTGGCCAGAGGAACGGGACAGCCGGCTGAGATAATCTCTTGCCGTGGCAAGACTGAAGAGGCAGGCGACGGCTCGTGGGAATAAGCATTGGCCCAATCCAATCCCTGGACTGGCAGGCATCTTGTCCCACGATATGAAGACGAATCCGCAAAGCAGTCGGGCTTGACGAAGCACGAAGCTGGACGCCATAGGTACCTAGGTAGGTAGCTGCGTGACTGCCAGAGCAACAGTGGGCGCACGGTGACATGGGATGGACCGGTCGCTGTAGTCAGGGCCGCGGTGGTGGGGTCGGTGTCTTGCGTTGGGCGAGGTACAAGCAGTTGGCGTTGGCCGATGTGGGTGTGAGAGTACATGTGTGCGTACAGATCTGTATGGATGGAAGGGCAAGGCACATCTTCATCTCGGACGTGACAAGAGAACTCGGCAAGCCATGTAGTTGGAAGAAACAATCGGGCGAATCGAGGCAACTGGGAGAGGCGTTGGAGGGTTCACCCTGAATGACGAGATACGTACCCTGATCGTCTTCATATTCAGGTCAGGCCCGGCCAAGCCAGCCAGGGGAACAACGCCCTAGGCGATGGAAAGCACTCTGGAAGATACCTGAGATGCCCTGACACCATCAAAAATAGTCGGAGGATGGAGATGGGGACGGGATGCAGCTCCTGCTCTCAGTGCCTTACTATGTAGATGTAGGTACGTTGACTCATGTATTGCGTACAGATGCAGCCTTGAGCTGCTGCGCTTGCTCTTCCACGCAAGTGACCTTCCTTACAGTACCTTGAGTTCATCCCGCTTGCATCCAAGTTCCTACTTACCTACTACCTACATAGCACATAGCCTATCTTACCTTGCCGCAGACGCGACTCGCAGGGCACCTTACCTGCCGCACCATGCGCTTACTACCACTGCACATCCTCCATCGCCTTGCATTAGCACCGTCAATCCTCGGAGGAGAGGAGGGGCAACAACTTCACTCGGTCCATCTCACCAAAGACTTGGAACCACCCAGACTTGCTTAATTCAGGAACCAGCATACGAATATATCCCTTCGCAGTCAGAACAGTACCCGCAGTGGGGAGCAGCCACTATCAATCCGCTATTCGTACGGAGTATCCTGCTTCGAAACTGGACTTCCCACCAACAATGAAAGGGATGGACTGACTCTGATCTCTCTGAAGTCTCCGCCTCGTTGAAGGCTCGAGTCCGTGTCCGAGTGCCCTCCGGTCGGCAGTCGCCGTCCTGTTCTATTCAGGGAGCGGTGCCTCATTAGAGCAATAAGTCCGAAAACCCGGCCCGTTCGCTCCGCTCGTCTTGTCCCGCCGGGACAGTCAAACCTATCAGTCAAACCTATCAGTCAAACCGACACAACTCGAGATGATGCTACTGATGCTCAGATGAAGCCCGAAGTCAATGGAAAAGACGCCTCAGTTCAAACACACACCCAGAACCCTGTTCTTTTTTCCGGCTGACCTTGCGGGCTTGAACACGCAACAACATTGTCTGGTGCAGCGTCTGGCTTCATCACTGCTACTACGCCTTAGTCGTTGCCCGGCTCTCGTGCTGCACTTCGTACAGTTAAATGAGGAAAATCAAGCCTGCAACCAACAAGTCGACGGCGGAACGAAGCCCCGCCTGGAAACCTATCGCTAATCGTCATGGACTCGCCCTAGAATACGATTGATCCACCTCACCGAACACGACTACTTCGTACGGACCATTAGGACGGCCCCTTGGTTTCTCAGGTGGCCCGAATGCCACACCATGATGAGGCACCCTGGTTCAACTTAAGGTAAGCTGCCGATACAACCTTCATCTTATCGGCATATGGGCCGCCGTGGTGCTTGGCCAGCAGCTGTCCGTCGCACCCTGCCTGCTAATCCCTGTGCCAGATCTTTTGATCGCCTCGGTGCCCCAGCTGCCACTTCCGCGACCCCAGGTACACCCTGCACAGCGCGCTAACCAAACCCTCCAAATTGTCAACCCTTCTTTGCTTCGCTGACAGCGTCCCCCAAGACGAGTGACCCAAGGCTGCTGATAACCGGAAGCAACTTTGACATCATGGACTTCAGCTATGCGCCATTTCCCATCTGTACTCCACAAAGTCGAGACGCTTCTCTCCGCGGCGCCCGTCAGGATCGGATGGCCCAAGTTGCACAAACTGCCAATGCTTGTCAAAGTGACGGACAGGGGACGCCGTCTCTGTTCTCCCGCTTCCCTCGGCTGCGGCAACGCTCAAGTTACACAGTGAGGAATTATTGCTGGCAGTCCTCCCAAGCCACTATTATTGCTACGATGCATGTCAAACAAGAAGCTACGCGATTGGCTCCAAGATCGACACGTCAGGTCAACTGATAACGCGGAAAAAAGGCACCAAGTCCAAGGGAACGCGGAAGAAAAGCACAGCCGGAAGGATTGGCCACGCCTGATTACCCCAATCCTAGGCTCGGCATGCTGAACCCTCAGTCTCCCTCAGCAACAAGATTCTGCTGCGTGCAGATGCTATCGAAGCACTTGCAAGGGTCATGGAAGATCGCACACCTTTCTTGGCGGCCACGAACGCCGCCAATTTTGCTCTACCGTCCCGTATAGCCGCTTGGCTTGACGCTGTCTCTCGTTTCGCCTGTCTCTCATCTCACCGTCTTTCCCTTGGCTAAGCTAAGCTGCTTTCTTCTTTTGTGAATTAACTTTCAACGGCTGATCTCACCATCCCCAAAGAAGGAACTTATTATTCCACTCGTACAAATCGGAGAAAAAAAGCAACGGTTCCATTGCAGCAATCTCCGAGTAGCACCCGATTTGCATCCGTATTCCAACAATACGGCTGGGCCAGAGCTCCGGGTTCTCAGCCCATGCCCAGCGGTGGTGACACTGCGGCAGATATGTCGTGTAGGGCCATTGTTTCTCAATGACTTCAATAACCAGAGGCAAAAGCACGTTGAAATCAAAATCAGCTAGCTGGTTTTTACATGCTGTGCCTCACTGCTACGCCATGCGTACCGTTCCATCGCGACTACCCATGGCTATCGACAAGCTGCAACCCTGATACGAGGGCCAGATGAGCAGCACCAACGATGTGGTCAGCACCATACCCCTGGACACCGCCTGTTCTTTGTGCCGAGCCCGGCATATTCCAGCTGGCTCTTAAGCATGGCATGGCCATCCACACTCTTTTCGCAGGGAACAAGACCCTTGCAGTCATTTCCCGCACCCAGATGTAACTCACAAGCGCATCTACAACCCAGCATTTGCATGCGCAGACGGGGAAATATTGCATCCTGCGTCCCCCCAACAGCCCTAATCCCTCTATGAATGGTTGGGTGTGAAGCATCCCGCCTTAGCGCTTTTTATTCACCGAGCCTTGCAGCAGTCCCTGGTCCCGGTCCGCACTCTGGCGGCTGACGACCAAAAAAGGTCATCCCACTGAACACTCGGCCGATGGGCGTAGTAATGGCAGCCTCCCTTGCCAAGGATCAGCGGGGAAGTCTGCGCGGTCGACTTCGTGGCGCGACTGGCTTGGGTTGACAGAACTTCAGTGCGACCGAAGCGATATTGAATGTCAGCTTGAGTCGTGCCAGCTGACGCCTTCTGGTTGCCTCCCGTTGGTGCGGATTCGATTGCTGACGCCGCGCAGGACCAAGGTGTCAAAGTCAAACAGTCCATCACTTTCCTAATCTGGATCGTTCTCCGTTTAAGCGGCCTTGAGACTTCTCCACTCCGCCGGTCGGTCGCCGTGCCGGAGGTGGGTCCTTCCGGGCCTCGCCGTCCGGGGCCGGTCTGCGTGTGCGATGGAACGCTTTCAAATGTTCTGCTTCGCGGCAGACGCAGAAGCCCACGAGGATCAACGTGCTATTTTTCAATCGCTCGGCTTCATCCAAAGATAAACGTCGTTTCAACTGTACAGCGGAAAGCCCCTTTCCGTGAGAACGAGCAGTCGTCGTCCGACAATTGCCCCACGAAGGAAGCTATATGCGCCCACAGATTTTACTGCCAATGGACTCCGTGGAAGCAGTTAGCGGAGGGAGAAACTAGTCGAAAAGCCATTGCAAAGCCCTGTCGGTTCCTGTCAACCCTCCGTGCTTTGACACCAGGAACCAGAGGGTTGGGTCTTTGCTCGCGCTTTGATCGCAACGCAGACCACTGACCTCCCTCGTTACCGCCCAACCGCGTCGGCACCCCACACATTGGAATAATTCCACGGAGCTGCGGCCATTCAAACGGACTTTTACGAGCATCGCGCTCGGTTCCAGTTTGCGTACACACTGGACGGGCACTGGGACTTGACCAGCCATCTTTCTTTTCCACCTGCACGATCTCTCGGCGTACCGTTGACTATGCCCCTTGAATACAGGGGCAAAGTCTGGCTGGTAGAGTCTCGACACAAGGGCGCGTGCGATTGACATGGCCTTCTCCGAGAGGTCGGGCGAGAGTGGATGGGCACCGGGCGGCTGGGAAGCTCCGTACCGAACACGAGACCTTCGCTAACCTGTGGTTTTATCTGCCATCCATTTCTGTCCGCGCGAACGACTATGGCACCGCCGTGTCTAGAACTCTCAATGTAGGGTTGTCGCTAACTACATTACATCGGGTGGATTGGGCATCCCGGTGGGCGGTCTTGTAGTCCGCGAGGGTCGAACTTGAAGATGAACCTGTCGCCTGGGCTGGAAGCTGTGGGCTGGTTGGAAAGTTTCCGGCATGCTGGGCTCTTTAGGGCAAATCTCGATCATTACTACATACACGAAACGGGGTTGGTGTTGAAAACGTCCCGACAGTATGGGTGTAATAACTTTAATCTAACCCGTCAACTGTGACAGATGTCTTTAAACTCAACCAGAAGCGTAGGTTGCTGATGTCGTTCACCCATCCATCACACTGGTAAATTTGAGTCATGAGACGATATTTCGAGATGGCGTGCATGTGAAGCACTTTCAATAGGTCGCCAGCTGTCAGCTTCGCGGTCGTGTCCCGACACAACTCGTACGAGAAAATAATGAAGACCGAATCGAGCAAGTGTAACTCGCAAACGTAGGACAACCACGAGCTTTAACATGACCCTACATGTGCCAGTCGAGAGGCCTAGGAGCCCGAAAGTCTGGACAATCAACTTCTTGAAGTCAACAATGACCCCCTTTCTTTCTGGCTTCTTGGCTGAACTTGATGACGGGGGCTTTGTTCCACTTGACACCTTCACCCAGCCCTGAAATCCCCGCCTCTTATCCTGTCCTCGGGACTTCCGGCTGATCTTTCGGTTTGCTAGAGCTGTTGCTCTACGAGTTTGAGCCGTCAACTATACCACGTCTAGAATGAACCCGGACTTCTCCTCCGGGCGTATATGAAGGTTGTTTTTGGCCGCTGGTATCCCAATATGTTTTACTAAGACTAAACGTGGCCAAAATCTTTGTATCAGCTAAACGTTGTTGTTTAAAACCTTATAAACTTTGGTACATTCTTCTCATATCTAAAGATGCTTTGAGTGCCGCCCATTAGCGTGTCATCGCGAGTCAAGCTCGTGACCCGGCCATATATGGAGGTTAGTACGTGCTGTATGCCTTCAAGGCTATGTTGCTGGTGATGGCTCTTGTGGTTTCGGGCAACTGAGGGTTGCCGTTCATTGGAACTCTTAGGGACATTTGCTTCCAGCGCACTAACATCGAATATCGATTCGCATGTTGGTGAGTTCGGCTCGAAAGCAAAACTGGCTCATCCTACTTGAGAAGAACTCGCAATAGAGGATCTGGTTGCTGTCCCCGTATTTGGCAGATAAATCTTGCTGCCACGCAAGGAACAGACGGGACGGACTGAGTAGGATGCCTTTCCGTTTCATATCGAATACATCGGTTTAGGTGAGTGAGGAGCTGTGAAGACGGCAGAAGGTGTTCCTGAAAGCAAACAGGTCTCTTCAAGAATTTTCGCAGTGGTTATGTACTCCGCTCGAGGCACTGGACAGACGGATCATATATTATGTCTATAGTTGGTATGGAGGAGAGGCTTTCGGAAGCCGGGGAGGCCGGAGGTGAGTTGGAGCTGTGTAGCTTACGACTGGTTACTGATATTGGTTGGTTGACAAACACAGATTCTCGTTTGTCTCGAGAGTTGCAACTCCTTTATAGCTAATATAATGCTACTATGCTGGTTTAGCTGGCTTGCAAAGATATAGGTCTCGTGGAAAAGATACCCGTCAAACTCAAAACTACGTGCACCCCAACGAATCACGCGAATTAGTGAACATCTGTGGGTATGGAATGCTTTTTTAGTTCGCTATTTGACTCGTCTTACTCAACCTTCTCGCCGAGCAATTGACTATGAAGAGGAAGCTGAAGGCCGTAAGGGCGGGCATCACGCAAGACCGCAGTAACAATCGCAGTCGGCCCCGTTGGCCATCTGTCGTCCTCCTTCCGTTCGGCACTAGATCGCCAGTCAGCAAAATCCGATCCAAGATGGGACGTGTACCCTGCGAGACGCGCTCCTCAGATGCGCCCCGCGCAGCTGCGTGAACTCACCTTCTGACCGCAAAGAGTCTTGCAGTCCTGCTGGTCCGTCGGGCTGCAGTTGGAAACCCACTGATGAACACGCTCACAGTTAGCCGATTGACGACTCCCATGTCAAAAGAAGCGCGGGCGGGTTTGAGAAAGCGCAGCCATAGATGGAGGAGGGGAAGAGGACTCACGTTGGTAGGGAATGTGGTTCCACACTTTTGCAATCGGAGAGTGGCGCTCGCGAAGGAGATCTGCAGCGCAGCGAGGAGGAAAGCAAGGAAGAAACGCATTGCGACTGGCGGTGGAGACTCGGCCGATTTGTTATGAGGATGTACAAGAGAGCGAAGTTGTGATGAACGAACTGTGACTAGATAGATGATGAATGTTCGATCCCCAAATTCCGAGAGGAAGCGCGATGTATTTACATCCTCGCCAAGACGGAGCACTCCTTTAATCACTGCTCGGATCACACGAGTTGGATCGTCCAGTTCGATGAAAAGTTGCCTGTTTGATCTGGTTGAGGCTAGGCCAGCGCCGACTGACTCGCAACTCAATCTATTAGACTCAGGAATGAACGTCCCGACATACTCTATCCGAGCCTTATTACTCTAATTTTTAAGTAGACGTACAGGCCAAAAATGGGGAATACACTTGGCGGTGGTTTCACCCTATTTCCTTTTTGTTTGTTCGTAATTCCCGCTGACAACTGTCGTTACGCGGAGAAGAAAGCGAACCCGATGCGAACTCGGGGGGAGGTTGACCTCACCGACAACGAAGTGGGGCGATTCTGAAGACTAACCTACCAACGAACTTGCTCGCGCTTCTAGACGAAGACTTTAAGTGATGGAGTTTAAAAAGTCTTCACGCATGAATCATTGACCGTCTTTTGACGTCAATAAGTTATCGCTTAAGTTGTGGGCGCAATCAAGTTTTTGCTCTGCAATGTCTTCACCAGTCCATAGTAACACATTCATGAAGTTGAGGAGAAGCTTGATGATTCAGATTTAACATCACAGCCCGACTGTGTTTACTCAATCGCTGTCATTCATCGTGCAAGTAGCCGAATTGGCTTTGCCCGAACTAAAGAGTTTTAAGTCTTAGATCATTCAAGTTGACAGTCCAAACTTATAAGAGGCGGGTGGACACCAATACCCGGAAAGCCCACAATAACCCCAGGGCTGTTTGAGCGTGTCAGACAGACCACTTTTGGCGAGATGGTTGCTCGGTATCGTATCCCATTTTCACTTCCCTGCTATTAACCATCAACTGATTGAACGAGTCTTCAGAGGATTTGAGTCTAGACCGGAATGTCAGACAACGTTTTCAAAATCTGCATGATACCCTTTTGTGAAGCAGGTTCGTGTTCCTTCATCTTCATTTTTGTCGCATCAGTAAGGCTCATCTGGTGCGGGTTGCTCCGCACAGCGTAGGACACTTGTGAGGCGGTGAGCTTCGAAATCGTCGAGAACTTGTCTGTTGTGAAAGTTTGACTGGAACCGAGGCCAGGCTGTCTTCACCTCTGTCCTGAAAGCGGGTTCGAAAGGGGGTATTCCAAGGCTACAACCGTGGCCGGGGTTGGCGTAATGACTGTAGGTGTTGAGTGAAGCCATTCTGAGCCGAGGTCAGAGTCAACCTCGACACCTGCTTCGACAACTTCCATGGCAGCCTCTCAACATAGTCACGCCGCTGGGTCGTCGAGCCGAGTATCATGCTTGGTTGAGATAATCTGGAATCATCCAGCCTCCACCCTTCCCTTCAGCTGTTGGGCCTCGGAAATAGGAGACGATTCAATCTCCTTGTCCAGCCCTCCAAGCAAATCTCCCTCTGCATATCCTTCGCCAAACTGATCCGTAGTCTAGATATCACCCATATTCTGCAGGATGGGTGCGGTATGTGGCTCTGCCATCTCTCTCAGCTCGATCCCGACCTTGCTCGCGCTTGTCATCCTCATGTGGCTTGATTGTCGGTATGCCGACCGAGAGTCCTCTGACATGGAGTTCGATCCGACAGGCACGTTTTCGCGTACACAGAGATGGTCTGATAATGTTCAGTAGTAGGTTAAACACATTGGCAGGTTCACTCGACCACAGATCAAGTACCGTAACATCAACCATATGACTCAAGACCAATTATGTTCACATATGCAGTGCAGTGCGAAACTGTCCAAAGTCGACAAACTGCCGATGGTACATGTTGAACACGCTATACCAGAGAACGGAATAAAATGGGAGTCCCAAACGCCGCGACTGGCTTCTCTTTTGATTTGAAAACCTCTCTACCCAGAAAAAATCTCCTCCAAGCCGCTCCATGTCCCCTTGGACCTCTCCTCCCAGTACGAGTCCTTGCCGGTCCTCAGCTTCCAAACCTCCTCGCCCTCTGGGCCTTGTCCGACCTTGACGAACCACTTCGGCCTATGCTCTTCGCCCTTCTCTTCCAGCACGCGACGGCGTGCTCGCTGTGCCTCCTCGAGCTTGACCTTCCACTCCTCTGCCTGATCCAAGTCTCCCTTCTCCGCCAAGCGCTGGTCGGGTCTCAGTCTGCTGTCCGTTGGCGGTAGTCTGTCCTTCTCGATATCGGTGACCTCGTTCAGAGCGGCAGCAAATGTCGTCATACCGTACGTATTGGCGGCATTGTCGACAAGCTTGCCAACGCGCCAGATCTCCTGACCGGCGGCCTTGCCGGCTTCGACAACGCGAAGGCTGCCAGTCCACGTTCCCGACAGACTGCTGCCAGTGTGGACACCATCCGGACCGTATGTTTCCACCTGGACGTCTTCGCCTCGTCCTCCAAACATTCCCTTGCTGCGGAATTCGACGGAGGCCTTGGCACCAGTGGTGTCGTTGGTAATCGGCATAACGCCAACGGGTTCAACGTACTTCTCACCCATGACTACGTTGCGCAGGAACATCGTGGCATGAGTCCAGGAGTACAGCTCATCTGTTCCGTCAGGCAGTCTCAGTGCGACGCGGACGCGGCCTTCCGTGGTGATTTCGGCACTCTTGCCCCAGAACTTTTGTGACGGCGCGGGAGACTGGCTGAAGGACCAGTTTGCCGAATCCGCCTGCATGGCGAGCCTCACCGGGCGATGGCAAACCTTCTCGACAAGCAGGCGAAAGCCTCCTGGTACCTCCTGTTCTGTTCGGAGCATTTCGTACGTTTCTCCGAGAAGCGGGTTGAAGGGCTTGCGGATAGCACGCTCCTTGGCTCGTCCGCTGCTGAATTGTGACACGGCAAAGGCGGTGACGTACAGGAGACGTTCCTTGGGCTCCTTTGCGCGCGCAGCTTGGTCGAGAAGCTGCGCATACTCTAGCTGTTCCGCTACACGTTGCAGGAGTGATATCGGCTCGTTCGCAGACACGGGCATACTGATAGTACTGAGATCCTTGCCGACGTTCTTCCGGACGAAAGCGATCAAACTCGGGGGCTGAACCAAGGCCGGCGGAACCTTGGTTCGCCTGGTTATTGAGATGTCAACTGGCAGCGGCGACAGGCTCTTGGGCTTTGCCGGGTAGCAGCTCGTATCATCTTGCCCAATGCCGGCATCCGACTCTGGTGCCGATGAAATCGAGGATGAATCGGTCAAATTACCCTCGTCCGGCTCAGAGTCCGGGCTTTCATCTTCACTCTGAGCAATTCGGACAATTTGCGAACTCGTCTCCCCTGCCTCGGCATCGAAGAATTCGTCCGTTGACATGGTTTCCATACTCCTGCGAGAGGGGGCGGCGGACAGCGGAGCGGGTGCTCTGCGGCGCTTGCTGTTGGCGATCAGCGTCGTGAACTCAGACACCACAGAGTCAAGGTCATTGAGAAGTGATGCACAGTGCTCTTGTGTACTCTTCTCTTCATGGATTGAGGCCTTTGACTTGGAGTGGTGGTGACGAGGACCATTGGAGGAAATGGTGGTCGTGACCGTGTTCGGGGCCGGAACAGCCAGAGCGGTCGCAGCGGATGCCTGATGCGCCTGCGGCGTTGTAGCTGTTGGGGTCGCATTACTCGATTTGCGCTTCCAAAATGGTCGTCTCTGTGCCTGCTGCTCGGTTGCCTGAGGGGAAGGGGAGGGAAAATAGCTGTCGGGCTCTTCGCCCATGCTGGTGGGAGACAGGAAGCTCGACGCTGCCATGCTGACAGGCCTTTGATTCGACATGTCCTTGACCAAGCGACGCAGAGCATCTCGGGTCCCAACCATTCGGCTGACCAACGTCTCAACCTGCTGCCATTCGCGGTCTTCCTCCATGCTTGTCGCATTTGGCTTCAGATGGGTGGTGTTGACTCGTAAAGGCGCCGACCTGGCATTGTTCGGTTGGTCATCGGGGGCCTCCAACCCTCTGGCCGCGCGGCTGGCCTTTTCCAGAGCCCGCGCCCAGTCGTTGAAATCCTTCGCATTGGATGCTCGCAGGTGCCAAATCTCAGCACCTGAGTCAATGTTGATCTCCCTGCGACGTTCGTCGGCCGCGATAGCTGCGAGGCTGAGAGGTATGGCACCGCGCAGAGCCGAAGAGTTGCGGTTATAGTAGTACGACAAGGTGCAAGACGAGTAGTCGAGGGAGAAGAATCTGCGCGCATATCCTTGGCCCTTCTTCCTCCTCCTCTTGTGAAGAATACCCGTATGGTAGTTGGCATTCTCGCTGCGTCCCGAGGCGGACGTCGGTCGCACACCGCCGCCGGTCTTATGGCTGTGGAGACTGTCCTGGGAAGCGGAAGTGACGGTGGTCACTTGGGGCAGGCTGGTTCTGCTGGCACTCGCATTCGCAGCTTGGAGGTTCGGGAAGGCGTTGGCGGTAGTCTGGGGCGGGGCACCGGTCGGGTAGGTCAGAAGGACGAAGGTCGCCGTCTTGGAAATCTGCTTGGAAAAGGTGTTGTCAAATACCAGGCCGAACATGCCGCCCTGGCCCTTCTCGACATCCCAGGTGCCGGTGGACACCTTGTCTGCATCGCATTTCCCGTGCCATTTGACGGGTATGAAGCCCTTGCTGGAGAGCTGGTCTTGGGCGGTGATGGAGTCGCGCTTGGCAAAGCGACCCTTGGGTTCGGCTACGCCGGAGGTGAGGGCGCCGGCGGTTGCGGTGTCGTCGTTCTGGTTCGCAATCAAGCCGGTGGCACCGGTGCCCGGATGCTTGACGATTCCAAAGTTTCTGCCTCGGCGTGAGGTAAGCACGTGTCGAGTTGGAGAAGTATAGCGAGGAGAAGAGGGGGGAGAGGTACGCACATGGACTTTTTGTGTGGTTGAACGCTCCAGGATATGGTATGGCCTTCGTCGACTTTGACCCAACGGACGATGTAGGACTGGTGACAGAGAGCAGCTGTTAGCTTGGAGATAGGCCTAGGGGAGTCGAACTGAAGACGGCACGGAGGAGAGAGGGCCGGGCAATGACGACTCACGTACCTTGCTATGGATCTCCAACTGCTCAATGCCCGCCATTTTTTCGAATTGGGGCGGGAGCTTGAGGTGGCGCTGACGTCTGGAGACAGCGTGAGGTGACTGCGGTTCGGTCGAAGAAAGGTCGCGGAAACCACAACACTAGTGAAGGCACATGCTGCGGAAGAGAGGGGATAAATATGAAATCAATTGCTGAGGGAGGGAGTAAGGTAAGGCAAATGGCGAGGCAGGCGGAGAAAGGTGAGAAGACGGGACGGGGACGGGGACGGGATGTGACACCCCTGTCCGGAGCTTAGGTTGCAGCAGTTAGCAGGACCAGCAGCAGTTAGCACAAGGCACAAGGCGCCGTAAGGTACGCGGATAGGTGAGGTGTGGTACTGCCCGTGGTGGGTGGGAGGTCGTTTTGGACACCTCAGCCAGCCCAGCCACAGCAGCAGGAGTACCCTTGACAGTTGGTTGGGGGCGGAACGTCATTCGGAGCGATTCCACGGCAGGTGACTGGCTGCGTGCTGGGAGGAATAAGCGGAGACGGGATGTGAGGGGGGACATTCACTGGACACCACTGGCACCCTCAACTCATGGAACTCACCACCTCCACCTCAGGTACTGCGAGTCTGCGACAAGCAAACGACAGACGGACGGGCTGTGCGAGGTGGTGCGGTAAGCCGCGGACGGGCGCGGGCGCGAGACAGCAGGGCGAGAGCCAGCACTCTGCGGTGGCAGGTGCTCAGAAAGTGGATGCAGCTGATGAGGCTGGGGTTCTTCTTCCCCTTGCACTTCCCTACACTCGATAGTGGTAAGATGGCTGCCAACCAATAATGAACGATGAGACCCGTTGACGCTAGGCTGGCTATTTACAGATGCAATGGTCAGTTCGGACTTCACCCACGTTACTGCATTCTTTCAGTCTCCTAAACACTTCAAAGCCTTTCTAATTCGTACTACCTTACGCAGGCAGTCTGTTGGATCTCAGGGACCTTATCTGGGGTCCCCGATATTGTGCCCGTGGATTGCTTAGATAAGAAGGTCGGCAGCGAGTGTCGTCCGTCGCCGTCCGGGCGTTTGCGAGACGGTTCGCTACGCAGTGCCCGCCCTGTCAAACCAACGGGTACGGGCGCGAGCGCGACATCCGCGTACTCCCGCTCGCTGGAAACTTGGTCGTTACCTATTCGATCACGCGGACCGGCATTCCGCTTGTGCCGATCGGAGCCACCAGCCCTGTCTGCCATGCATACCTACTTACACGGCGCCGAGATCATGTCCGTAGCCTGTCGGGACAAGCACGATTAGTGAAGCTCCGCCTCGGCATATAAGATTATCTATCGCCGGTATTGACCAGGTCGCCCCAGAACGCCGAGTTGAACCCACCAGACACAGTTTTGAGCCCACGGTCTTTGTTTGCGTGTGCAAGTAGGCTCTACTATGCATGCATATACGCCAGCCAGGTTCCCTTCATCGAATGGAGGCTCGGGGACAAAGCGTTGAAACGGCTGCGAGAGGGCCCCGATGTCACGATAACAAACCTGCAGTACCTGCCCTGCCTGCCCATACACCGGCAACAGCGGATAGTCATTTTCTGGGGTTGTTTTCTTGTCTGCAGAGACCGAGACAGCCGCACCTTATCAAACAGAGACACGCTTGTCCCTCGGAGACACCGGACGTTGTTGGCCAAGTTAGCTAACACGGCAAGCTGGTGTCAAGTTGGATATTGGCAGCTGAGTCATTTCTCGGAATCACAGGGTGAGATATCGGCAGCGTATATATGCCGACTTGTCAGAGCGATGAGGTCAGACGGCATCTTATGTCATTCTGCCTTGCAATCTGCAGTCGCGAGGCCGTTGCGCAAGGCGAGTTGCAGCAGCTGAAACGACGACCCAATCAAACAGGTCCCGTAGGTCTGGAAACGCGAATCAACACTCGATATGACCGTGGGCAATAGCCTTGCCCGGTTGACCCCCAACCCTGGCAGGACCCCGAAAGCAACAACAGCATAAAAAAAGAAAAATCATGTGAAAGATGTCCAGAGAGAGAGGGACCCCTGAGAAGGCTCAGATGCGGTGGAGCGCAGACTTGAAGACAACCTTGAACATCCCTGCCCTCCCTTCCAGAGCCAGTCGCGTTCTCGGCAGCACCCGCAGCACCACCAACTTCACCGGATAATCGTCGGGCCTGTTTCCGCGGGAAAGGGTCAACGCCCCAGCCATCCTGAGGTGCGACTGGCCAACCAGGTTCGAGGACACGGCCAGGGATCCGCAGCTACGCCTGGTACATGGGCCAGCCGAGAGCCAATTCGCGGACAGCCGAGCAAAGGGTGGGGAACCGCTTCTTATCCACTTCCACGCGTTCTTCGCTCTCCATGTCCACGCTGCCAATTCAATTTATTTCGTAGGTGCTGATGCTGGCCGTGCTGCTGAGCCGGTGCCACTGCCAATGCCAATGCCAATACCAATGGGTGCTGACTGCCTACCTTACCCAGGCGGGACGGATGTCCTTCATGATGGCATGGTCTGACCTGGCTGCCAGTGTGGTTTTAATTGATTATTATTGATTATTCCTCCTACCTTACCTACTCTACCTTAGTCACCGGGCCCCCTCTTTGTCCAGACCCGTACCTAGCCTGCGCCCCCAGCCCCAGTCCAGCACTCGCGAAGGTCATTCACACTATCCTCTTTCGGCTAGAAGACCGACTCCACCCGCGATTTCCCTCCCCCCTCCTCGCACTCGCAGCACTCACATTGCGAGTTGCACTGGTATCCAGTCTGGCTTTCTGCTTCCAGGGCTCTCTGGTTGCTGTTGCTGTTGCTGCCGTACCGCTGATCGATCGTCTCCTTTTTTCCCACGGCTATCCGTACTGAGTCGCGCACTACGCCGCCGTATTACACCAGCACCACCAACCACCACCACCCACGCTCACCCTCCAACGCCGCACACCCAATCCACCTTTGACCAAAACACACGCACATCTGCTAGACCTGGTGGACCGGTGCCTTGTGTCTGGCTGTCTTTCTTTGCTTCCGAAGGCAATCTCCTGTCGCTCCATCCGCGCCGAGGCCTGTCGTCAAACACTCAAAGCAGCTGCGACGAACAACCTCTGCTTCCGCTCCCTTGGCCCTCCTTCACAACACTGATTCGCTGCCATCGAACCGGTCTCAGATACGCCTAGACTCGTCTCGAACTCGACACAGTACTCAGCCTTCCCGACGCATGACGGAGGCCATGGTTGTCGTCGCGGTTCCCTTTCCTCCTTCGACATCGGGTTCCATCTTCCCCAGTGCATAATTTCCATGGTACACCTTGCTTCTTAATACCCCTTCCTAATCCCATCTTTCTGCCCAATTACCTGCCGCCGTCCCTGGCTCGCCCGACAACCCCTCGATCTACCTTCCAATCCCAAGGAACCGCGCCTTCGCCCAATCCAAACTTGTTTTCCACGAATCCCACCGAACTGCGCGCGCGCCAAACCTGCCCCCAACGTCGACCGTTGCACTTCATTCTCCAGAATGACGGGCGTCCTCAGCAAGCGCCAGCAGGCGCGTAACGAAAAAGTCCTGCACGATCTGGTCCAGACGGTCCCGGGAAACAACTTCTGCGCCGACTGTCAAGCACGAAACCCAGGTAGGTGCAACAGTGCCCTCCCGCTCAGACCGGTTCTCGATACTGACAGCACTTCGCAGCATGGGCCTCATGGAGTGTAAGCACCGCCAACCCCTTCCGCGCCCTATCGATGCGACCCCGTTCCGACAGACGACGATGCGGCATATAACGGACAAATACTGACAGGGTGCACAGCTAGGCGTGTTCCTTTGCATGAGATGTGCCGCTATCCATCGAAAGTTGGGTACGCACATCTCCAAGGTGAAATCCTTGAGCATGGACAGTTGGTCCAACGAGCAGGTCGAGGTTTGTCCACTTGTTGCTCGTTATTATGTGGCTGTCGCACCTAACGCGGCGCATCTGTAGAATATGAAGAAAGTCGGCAACGTCAGATCCAACGGAATCTACAACCCAGACAACAAGAAACCGCCAGTCCCAGTCGACGCCGATGAGGCCGATTCCGCGATGGAGCGTTTTATTCGATCCAAGTACATGAACAACAACCCGGCTCCTGCGAGAAAACAACACTCGGGTCTCTCCGATGAAGGTGTCCCGCCACCTCTGCCCCCCAAGGCGGGAGGCAAGTTCGGATTCAGATCTGCTTCGTCCATCTTCCCGTTGTCGTCCCGCTCCAAGAAAGAGGCCGCGATGCGCAACGCTTCGAACCCTAGAGATATGCCTCGAAGCCCGTCGCCCAGCGAACTGCCCAATAAACCGTCCAAGGTCTTTGGCCTGAGCGTTCAGTACGAGCAAGAGGACACCGAGCGAAAGCTGGCCAGCCTCAGGGACATGGGGTTCCCGGACAATCAACGGAACGCTGCGGTGCTCAAGGGCGTCAACGGCAACTTAGAGCGAGCCATTGAGACGCTGGTGCGTCTGGGTGAGACTGATAGGAGGTCTCCATCTCTGACGGGTCCTCGCGAGAGCTCTTTGCGCGCAACGCGTTCGCACGCCAACTTGTCGTCGACATCAAGCGGTCTCTCAGCGCCACAGCAAACATTCAGCGACCACCCACAGTCACCCTCGACGGCCTCTAGCAACAATCCATTCGACTTGCTCCCGCCTCAACCCCAGTCTTCTCAGTCAACTGGAACTTTGGCCAACAAGAATCCCTACGCCAACAACCCTTTCGGGGCCCCCAGTCAGACTCAGCAAGACTTCAACCAGGCTTTCAGCAACATGTCTTTGGCGCCCGCTCAACCCTTATTCCCGCATCACACCGGCGGTCTTCCAGCGTCCCAGCCGCCGTTTGCTCAGCCTCAGCAGCAGATGTATCAGCAGTCCATGACACCACCGGCACTGCAAGCGCAGCAGAACTACAGCCATATCAACTTTAATAGTAATATGACATATCCTCAGCCTCAACCGATCCAGCCTCAGTCGACGGGCTACAACCCGTTCTTCACGAACCAGACGCAGCCTGCTCCGCAGCAGAGTCTGGCCGTGAACACGACCGGCGCGTTCGCAAACAACCCCTTCGCTCGATCACCCACGAGAATCCAATCTCCATCATTGGGCCAGATCCCCGAGCAGACACAGTCGAACTTCTACACCACGTCGCCGCGACCGCTCTCGCCGCAGAACACCAACCCATTCTTCTCACAGATGGCTTCGCAGCCGACAGGGCAGCAGCAAATGCCTACACCGCAACAGCACCAGCAGCCATTCCAGCAGCAGTCCTTCCAGCCGCAGCCGTTTCAGTCGCAGCCGTTCCAGCAACAAGCCCTGCAGTCGTCACCGTTCCAGCAGCAGTCACCATGGCAGCAGCAACCGCCGCAGCAGCCGCAAGTCCAGCAGCAGGAGGTACCTCAGCAACAACAGCAGCAGCAACAGCAGCACCAGTGGCCAGGACAGGACTTTTCTCAGCAACAACAGGTGCAGGCACCCGCTCAGCAGCCCTTGTACCAGCAGCCGCAACAGCCTCAGAGACCTGACAAGGCCTCTATTCTGGCGCTGTATCACATGCCGCAGCTGGCCCCTCAGCCGTTCCAGCAGCAGCCGCAGGAACCTGCACAGGCAGAGAACGCTGCGGCTCCCCAGGCCGGCCAAGAAGCCAACGGACCAGCTGCAGGGACCAAGAACCCCTTTTTGTCTAACGGACCGACTTCGCCCGTCATGACCCAGAAGGACGTTGGCCCGCGCAGGACTGGCGTGAGCCGGGAGAGTATGGCTTTTACGGATATGCAATGGACAAACGGCCGACACAGCCCTGACGCCTTCGCCAGCCTCAGCGCAAGACACATGTGAGAGGCGCCGGTCGTGATGGGTTTTTCTTGTACATAAATGTCCTTTTTGTAAGATAACGTCGATTTGGGACGCTGGAGATCTACATCCCATGGCCATTGGTGTCCACATGATAACGAGGGATCTCCCTGTGGATACATCACCCTTTGTTTTTTTTTTCACACTCTCCGTTTTGGTTCCCGTGTATATGTCGACAATTTTCTGCCATCTGATTTTCCCATTAGAGTTTAGTTGATACGGTTTGTCGTGAACTGCGTGCGTTCGCAGAGTGGCCCGCGGGGAACTCGAGTTTCCACCCACACGGGGGTTCCCAGACGGTCCCGAGATCGGAATTCCCGGGCAAAGCCGGGCCACACTAGACCCGGATCGGATCGGTGCTTACGACCTCCCCACATGGACTTTGCCGGGCCCCGGTTCACCGACTTCAAATCCCGCAATGACTCAAACCCCGGCGGTTCCTTCGGATGGCTCCCGAGGTAGGCTCGTTGTCTCATAAGCGTTGCTGGTTCGCTGTTTGGTAATACAGCCTGATTTTCACGTACCACACACCACACCGCTCAGACACGTTCAGTCGAGAACTCACTCATTCAACAAACATCATGGCATCCCCTGAATTCCACGCCCGGCTCCGCGCCTCCCTCCCGGACGACGACCAGGCCGCGACCCTCCCGCCCGCGACGGCGCTCTCGGCCGCCTCGAAGTCTCTCCCCCGGCCCGGCGGTGCGGGATACCTCGCGCCGCTGGGCACCGAGGCGACGCTCGCGCATATCCTGGACGAGATCGTGCCCGGGCTGAACGGCCAGGCGCGGAGCGGGCGGTACTACGGCTTCGTGACGGGCGGGACGCTGCCTGTGGCCGAGGCCGCGGACAACATCGTCACGGCGTTCGACCAGAATGTGCAGGTGCATCTGCCGGGCCAGACGGTGGCGACGGAGCTGGAGAGCGTAGCGCTGAGGATGCTGGCGGACGTGCTTGCGCTGGAGCAGCCTGGAGAGGAAGAGGTGTGGAAGGGGCGAACGTTCACGACGGGGGCGACGGCGAGTAACGTCCTTGGTCTCGCGTGCGGGCGGGAGGCGGTTGTCGCGCGGCGCGGGGGGAATGTGGGCGAGATGGGGATTCTGGGGGCTTGTGCGGCGGCGGGGGTCAGGGAGATTCAGGTGCTGACCAGCATGGGGCATAGCTCGCTGTTCAAGGCGGCCAGCGTTGTCGGGCTGGGCAGGGGGAGTGTGAAGGAGGTTAGGGTGAGTGATGACGAGCCGTGGAGGTTGGATTTGGAGGCTGTCGAGAGGGAGTTAGGCCGGGAGGGCGTGGCGAGTATCATTGCTGTCAGCGCGGGAGAGGTGAACACTGGGCGGTTCGCGACTGGATTCGAGGAGATGAAGAAGCTGAGAGAGCTGGCGGACCGGTTTGGAGCTTGGATCCATGTGGATGGAGGTAACGTATCCCCAACCCCTGAGTGACGTCTGGAAGGCGATGCTGATGGGTTCAGCTTTTGGTATCTTTGCGCGGGCGTTGGACGACAGCCCCGAGTTTTCCAAGATCAAGAACATGGCGGCCGGGTTGGAACTCGCGGACAGCATCACAGTGGACGGGCACAAGCTTCTGAACGTGGTACGTTGTATCAGCCTCTTACCCCCTTTTCCGAAAACCAAAGAGACACTAACTGTGTCCGCCAAGCCTTACGATTGCGGCATGTTCTTCACACGGTCCCTCGAAACTCTGACGTCCGTCTTCACCAACCCCAACGCGGCGTACCTCTCCTCGGGCCCCTCTAGTATCCCGTCCCCGCTCAACATCGGCCTCGAGAACTCGCGCCGCTTCCGCGCGCTGCCCGCCTACGCCGTGCTCCGCTCCGAAGGACGCTCCGGTCTCGCCGCGATTCTGGGAAGGATGGTCCTGCTGGCGAGGAAGATTGCGTCGTGGATCCGTGAGTCGGAGGCGTACGAGCTGCTGCCGGAGGGGGGTTGGAGCGTGGAGGACACGACGCACATGGTGGTCCTGTTCAGCGCGAAGGATGAGAGTGTCAATGAGGAACTTGTCGGACGGATTAACGGCACGAGGGAGATGTATGTTAGCGGGACCAGCTGGAAGGGGAAGAAGGCGGTCCGGGTTGCGGTGGGCAGTTGGAGGGTTGATGTCGAAAGGGACTTTGAGGTGGTCAAGAGGGTGTTGGAGCAGGTCAAGGGGTGAAGGGCAGATGTTGCAGAGGAGGAATTCCAGCCGTGTCTTCCGTCCCGCACTTGTGGTCCCTAGATTTCACCTGCTGCCCCCGAGGAGGAAGGCGCGCCCCTGGATCCGCTCCTTCCCTCCCACGCCCGCCTCACCCCATATTCACCTTCACCTTTTTCATCCCAACCTCCCACGCGTCACGCGCCCTCGCTACCGTAGAATCAACAGAAGCGCACCCTGCCCTACTTTGTTCCAAATCGTCTAGAGACTGTCACCACTAGAAGGCATCTTGGTCAGGCGGGACAAGTCAGGTCAAACTAGCTGGTGAATCGCCAAGGTCGACCGTTCGAATCCCGATCGAAGCCTACTCGACGACAGGCTACCCCCCCGACCGATACCTCACCGATCCGAGAGATGCCGCACCGATCCGAGCGATGCCACACCGATCCGAGTGATGCCGCACCGAACCGAGCGATGAAGATATCCCAGCATGAGCACCAAGAGATGTAGCCCACACCGGTGGGTGAACTCTTTTGACCCTTTGATGCTATTGATCCATGCTATTTCACCTGCGCGTGGAGGTCTACAAAGTGCGCTTGCGCGATGCGCTGCTGAACGAAGGAGATTGTCGCAAGAGTAATTACGACGTACTGTCGCGACGCGCAAGTTCGCACCTTTGTGGTGTTTACTCTCTACTCTCCGCACTCCACGATTGTACCCTGACAAGAGCTGCGACGAGCCCTCTCGCGGGAAGACATCTTTACTTCCACTGGTCACTCGTGCGCTTTCTGCAGTGGCGTACGTTTTGCGAATCCCATTTCTGCTGCTTGCCTTCGCAACCCGTCTCGCTCAAACGATGATCTGAATCCTTACGCACCCAGGTCTTGAGATTGAGGATGCCCCGGGAAATGCGACGAGATAGCTCAACGAGTTGGACACTGTTGCTCTCGCAGTTATGCATGGCGATCTACTGTCGCAAGCGCAAGCGCAGGAAATATTGCCAAATGTACACTTTATTCATCACCCTATAATACAAGTCTAGGCGTCCAAGATGCTCTCCAGTGGCACACCCCAATACCAGCCGGCCACTCCCATCGCACCCATGCTCATCGTGAATGCCATCAGGAAATTGACATCATTGTTGTCCAGGAGATCCCATCCAGTCTCAATCACACGCGAAGGCTGCGCGTCGCCGAAGCTAGACTTGCGGTGCTTGTCCTTGGGATCATATCTCGTGGCGTCTGCACTCATCTCAGGGGCGTCAATGTCCTCAATGGCGCTGTCCGTCTTCTCCATTTTCTCCACAGCGGCCTTGCCCTCTCCGTGGAGCACCGCAGCCTTGACCGCGGCGCGCTTCTGGTTCTTATCGGCGTGGTCCGACGAGTCGCCGGAGATCAGAACCTTGGTGCCGCCCTCGCCCTCGACAATCTTGCCAGATCGCACATCCTTGACAGAGCGCTGGAAGACGGCGCCGAGTACACTGTCGAGGAGACTGCCGAGGACGCCCCAGGCAGTCAGGCCGAGCATGAGTGTCGACCGCTGCTGCGTCGTCCAGCCACTGAGTCCACCGCCGACCTTCCCAGCAGTGCCTCCGCCGCAAAGAGGGAGGAAGACCATCGAAGTGGTGACAATGATCATAGATCCGAGGGCTCCAGCTGCAATTCCCAATGGCGTCACACCTCCATTCGTGCCCCGCGGGACCTTGCGGAAGGTAGGGGATGTAATCAGTCGAGGTTCGCTCTTGGCCAGAATGCCCAGTTCAGAACTGAACGTGTCGGCGGCGACGGCGGCATAATTGGCAATGATACCGATGACGAGGAGATCTCCTCCCCAGGAGAAGCAGAGGGTACCGGAGGGGTTCGGGGTCGTGGTGTCCAGGATCGCATCCTTTCGCTTGTTGAGTTGGTAGGCGTGGAGAAGGGACAGGCACGAGGCCATGAGGGAGTTCGCGAAGACTGTATTGCCAAGTATTAGATCGGTTCGCATACTCGAACGGGCTTTTGGGAACGTTCTGACTGACCTTGGACATGGGTTCGCGGGCCTTCACCTCCCGGCGTGCCTTGGGAAGCGACCGTCAAAGTGGCCTTGATATCCTTCTTGACCTGCTGCTTGTGAGAACTTGCCGCTCCACAGAAGCAGCGCGCATACCTTAGTGGCCCTCGTACCAGCGAGAAAGAACACGCACAGCAGGGCGAAAGGCAGGTTCCATGGGTGGTAGGCGTGAGCAATGGCAGTAATGACAGCTGCCGCAATGCCTGCGGGGGTCAGCGACTGGTGCGACCAGGCTCGATAGACGAGGGCAAAAGTCGCCGGAACGGCGTAGATCGCTTTCATCGTGGGGTTTGGTAGACAGTCGCGATGTTTGGGGAAAGTTTGGGGTGTCCTTGCGACCTCGAAGGTGTGATGGACCGAAGTTCCTGTCCTGGCCAGACGGGTTGGACTGGTGCTTGCTTCAGTGAATGGACGTCAGCTCCACGTGACGTCAGTCTGAACGCTGAGGCAGGAGCTCTCAAAATCGGGGGGTAAGCTCTGGACCCCTGTCACTCCCCCAAAACGTCTCGCGTACCCCCGCACGGTCCACCGAACGGTCCTTATTCTGTTTAAATGCATCAAAAGTAGTGGGATGGACCCCGGTTAGGAGCATCCAAGCTCTGCGATCCCCTCTGGCTCTTTGATGTAGAACCAACAAGATCATCTCGTCATTTATCTTAGGCTAGGTATTTTCGGATATAGATCTGCACTTTTCTTTCTGGTGTAGCCATCGCCATAACCAGCCCTGCGGCGCTACAGCGCAATTATACTTAAATACTCCAGCAGCCAAGCTCGCTGCATTATACCATGAACTGAATCCCGGACATCGTCTATTCTGTGACCACAAAGCCATGACGGAACAACTCTCCTTGACCACCGATTCTTCTGCGATTGATGCTGCGCTAGATCATCAGGAGCAAGCGCCATTCTTTCGTCTCCCCTGGGAAATCCGAATTGACATCTACGAACTCGCATTTCCTCGTATCAACTCACCACAGCTCATCTACACTGATGTCGGAGGCATACCCTCATTCAACGATATCGGCAATATCCCCTCCGGAAGCCCTCAACAATTGAAACGAATCGCATGCAACGGCATATTCGACGATAAGGGAAACGAGATCAGGGCACAACGTTTCGCTGCACGTTTCAAAGCCGAAAGATTCGACGACGGGAACGCGTTTTTCAAGTCTGTCCTGGACTTGATCAGGCGCCCTCACGATGAATCCATTTACCCACTCCCTCTATTGCTTGCATGCCGACGGATGTACGAAGATGTCGCACCTCACTGCGACCAGTCCCTTGCAATTCAAGATTTCTTCTCGCTCGAACTGTTTTTAGACAGAATGTCCAATGGGGTTTTGGCAGATGGCCTCTCGTCTCGCCTCAATAAAGTCTCGCTTGATGTCAAGCTCAGTAGCGACGGCGCGTTCAAGCCATCATCCCGGAAAAAGATTCTCGGCAGCTGGTCTAAAGCATGCCAAAGGCTCACATCACTCAGAAGTATTAAGCAGTTCCATGTCCGACTCGAAATCCCACTGTCTCAGCAAAGATCAGTGCCTGGACATATTCATCTCGAAATGATCAAGCAGTTGAGTTCCGTCGCTGCAGTCATGCCCAAGATTGAAGTCGAACTGATGCTTACATCAACGGTTCATCCCAAGTCGGAAAGGATCTGGGTGTACCGGCCGGGACCGGTTGAACAACATCGTGGCTACGAGGTGCCGGGATGGACGGCGGAGATATCGGTATGGGGCTCATTTCCCCGTCTCGACGATGTCCCATCGCCGCTGAAGCAGTTTCGTTAGATTATTTGCGGCGCGCAGCAAAGCAATGACGTGTTGAACGAACGGGCCAATGAGGCTTGATGCGTATGCGATTACACCATCCGTATCTATCTATCCATAGCGTCGGTCCGATACAAGCTTATCCGACCCCGGAGTCGGTTCCTTTTGTTTAGCGAGCCAAAGAGCTTCATGATTCATGACGACGGAGTTAATAACTCAAGGTGTACACGACGTTCTCGATTGATCGCGTTCTTGCAATGGATATTGTGTGATAGCCACTGCGGTAACCAGGAGACAAATTCTCTCCTGTAAAGCCCTCGGAATCTTCCGCCGGCTCGACGGAAAGTGACGATAAAATCAATTGGGATCCCTGCCGGTCACTCGAAATCTCACTCCGCAATCGCACTCATATCACCGTCCCAGACAAGATGGCTGCAGACGTGAGGCAAAGACAGGAGCAGGCGCCCAAGCCCGAAGTGAAGAACTACAAAGGCTTCGTTGCCGGCGTGTTCTCCGGCATCGCGAAACTCTCAGGTTGGTCACTCATTACTCACGGCGTCGCCAGCTCGTCTCAATCACTGACACTGCGAAGTCGGCCACCCTTTCGACACAATCAAGGTCCGTCTCCAAACGACAGACATCTCCCGCTTCAGCGGACCTCTCCAATGCGTCGGCCAGACACTGCGCAATGAGGGAATTCCGGGTCTCTATAAGGGCGCCACGCCGCCCCTCGTCGGCTGGATGTTCATGGACTCCGTCATGCTCGGCTCCCTGACGGTCTACCGCCGCCTCGTCGCCGAACGCCTCTTCAAACTCCCCGGTCCCGAGAACCTGCCCTCGTACGGACACGGCATCGCGGGCATCATGGCCGGCAGCACCGTCAGCTTCATCGCGGCGCCCGTCGAGCACGTCAAGGCGCGCCTGCAGATCCAGTACGCCGCCAACAAGGCCGAGCGGCTGTACAGCGGGCCCGTCGATTGCCTGAAGAAGATTTACTCGCACCACGGCATCCGCGGCGTCTACCACGGTCTCAGCGCGACGCTGCTTTTCAGGGGTTTCTTCTTCTGCTGGTGGGGCAGTTACGACGTCTTCTCGAGGTGGATGAAGGACAACACGAAGCTGAGCGCGCCGGCGATAAACTTCTGGGCTGGAGGACTAAGTGCTCAGATCTTCTGGCTGACGAGTTACCCGTCGGACGTTGTGAAGCAGCGCATTATGACAGATCCGCTGGGAGGCGGGCTGAACGACGGCACGCCGCGGTTCAGGAGGTGGAAGGACGCGGCGACTACGGTGTATAGGGAGAGCGGATGGAAGGGATACTGGCGCGGATTCTTGCCGTGCTTTTTGCGGGCGTTCCCTGCCAATGCGATGGCGCTGGTAGCATTCGAGGGTGTCATGCGCGCCTTGCCAGAGTAGACAATATGTACACTTTTAAAAGGAGACATGGATAGACATGGGTGGACACTCGCACATCATAGACTGTAAAAGGATACCCAAAATCACTTCTCACGGATGCATCGAGGAACGAAAATGTGTGGTGGCAGATCAACAAGCACACGAGGGTGCTAACTTTTGGTATTTCCCATTTTTAACCTTGCCAAAAACAGTGCCCATGCCGACCCAAGTAACCTGAACCCGACCCATGCACACGTGAAACCATGTTACTGGTCACGTTTACTCGTCATCCTCATCAGCCTCGTCGTTAACGACGTTGAAGAACTTGAGCTCGTAGACACCCTTGGAGGTAGAGACGACACGGAGCCAGTCACGGAGCTGCTGCTTCTTGAGGAACTTCTTGGTCCTGCGGGATAACGAAAAGTCAGTAATCTGCGTTATGCGACTGCGGGTACCAGCTGTTGCGGGAATACTCACAGGTACTTGAGGTAGCGGCCGGAGAGCTCGTTGTGGGCGATGATCTCGATCTTGCCCTCACCCTGCTGGGAGATCTGGACCTGGTCGCCGAGGTTGCCGACGCGACCCTCAACCTTGATCTTGTCCTGGAGGAACTTCTCGAAGGCAGCGACGTCGAAAATCTTGTCGGAGGCGGGCTGAGAAGCGTTGATGATGAACTGATGGGCGCCAATTGGTTAGCCTTCTGTGGTTGACCGGATCGCATCGCATCTTGGAGGATTGGGTTCTCACCTTCTTGGTGACCTTCTGGGCCTTGCCCTTGCCGGTGCGCTTGATCGCCTGTTGAAAAAATGACCTTAGCCTACTGTTTCACGCCGCCGCCTCTTTCGAGGCTTGGCCAACAGCAAAGCGGTGTGATCATGTACATACTGCTTGAGGAGCCATTTTGGACGGATGTGTGGAACGCAAAGAGGTATGATCCTGCGTCTGTTGGTTGTGGTGTGGTGAGGGAAGAGAGGTTTTTGTCTTCTGAGATCGCTGGGGTCCGAACTTCACGAAATTCCACGGGTGGATTTTCGTTGTGGGCTGGAAAATGCCCGCGAAAAAAAATTAGGGCAGCGGAGCAAAGGTTCTTCCGGGTGGTGCTCACCGAGGTGAAGGCGGGAGGGCAGGACGGGACTGGGCAGGATTGCAACCCACTACCTAGCCATATTTAGAAGGTGGGTCTATCCCTGAACCCTGAACACTGAGAGGTTGGTTCCCTTCACCATTCATCGTCTTCCTTCAACACCATTACTTTTCCCTCCAGTGTCTTTTTTTGCAAAGGACTTCCTCGAAGGTCGCAATTGAAATCGATTCAAACACCGGGACAATGGACTTGTTTGCCTGGCCTTCTGCCTGCACCCCCACGTCAGAAATACCGTGCATGCCGCTGCGTGAATCACCGGAGTCATCCCCAGAGAGCCGACCGTGGGCCTGTCATTGGCCAGCTTGACATGCAGCTCTGTTTCGTCGAGTCGTACAGGTCTGCAGTCCAGAACCAGTCAAGTTTAGATCGCTCAAAGTGCCGGCTTCTCGTGCCCTCGAATCTCTTCCCAAGGGGGTTCTCGTGGCATGTGTTGCGGCTCCAGGTGGACCAGTAAGAGTCTGTCTGGGGCACAGGCGTCCTGTATCCGATCATTCTCTGATGCTTGTCGGATCTTGCATCCGCGAACCGTTGCCAACTCCAACTTGAAACGAATGCCATGCAAAAAATAAGTGGAAATAGCCTAAGCACCTCGTATTCGAGGCAAGTGGACGGTGTCAACCGACTTCGTCCGCGCCTTCTGGCGAGTAAGAAGGCTCATCACGAACGACCAGTATGGAATCTCTCGGAGGACTGGCATTGCCCAGCCGTTACAACCAAAGGCTTCCGATAGTACGTCTCCAAAACTGCGGGTTCGTAGTCTCAAGGAGGGCTATGCGTTTTCAGGCAACCCTTCTGAAATACCCCAACGGGGTTCTCGTGCTGCGCAGGCGCTTTTCTTGTGATAATGACCTCGTCCAGACAGCGTTCGCGATATGGTCGCGTGCGAATATTTGAGCTCCATCAAAGGTCAGCCCAACGTCATCCGACAGGCAGCCAAAGTCTCGGCCAACCAGGTCTGGCTGAGTAAATGTAGGAATTCTTGACGGCGATGGCTGCCTCCTATATCATGACGACTTCGGCAGCTCGTAGTCGAGAGGTGGAAAAGAAGGGTCGGATGACGTTGATCAGAGCCATGGGCCCGCCATGGGCCCACGTAACACCAGTCGCACAACGTCGGTCTTAACAAGTTTACCTACCGTTGCGGTTTGCCTAAACGGAGAACTTTGGCCTCGTTCAATAATTAAATGAGAGTGAGCCAGTAGTAGCCACTCCGGCCCTTGTTGTATCAGATAACAAGGTGGTTTGGCCGCATCCTGTCCGCCGGAATTAACCATATATCTTGGCAGGAGAGCAGCTGAGGCATGGATACAGGTGGGGGGCATGGCATTGGATTGATTCGATTCGAGGAGAGTCGGCAGGCTAATCCTCTGAGGTTCGCTCATGGTCTTCATCGTCGAGTAGAATCCATCTAGGTTACTCGCAAAAGTCATGGTCGTCTGATAACTGCTTGAAAGTTGCGCATCCGCGAAGAAAGGCTGTCCCCATCGTCGCCGGTCATCGTCAAGTTGGGATCCCTCTCTCGGCGCGCTGAATGATGGAGTCAAAGGAGTGCCTGGAGGCTGTGATGAGATGGATGGAGGCGAAGTTAGTCTTCTGCTGTCGGAGGCTGGACCTGGTTTAGCGGGAAGGATGATGAAGGAATGGGGATTGGGTGAGATGCGAGTGAGTTCCCGTAGTGCAGTGCAGGGGGGCAAGTCCTTTGACGCACAGACGGGGATGTTTTGGTTTGTGCACAATCCCTCCTCTACGTATGCATTCACAAAGTAATTATGCGTAGGGCTGAAGTACGTACCGAAAAGGCCCCCAACCGGACTATCTCCATTGTACAACGGTTACTGCAACAGTACCCGTCTTGAGTTTGGCTTGCCAGAGAACGATTTCTCTGATCCAATTGCTGCAAAGTTAGGCATCCAGTCCCGTGGCTGTGTATACACACAGAAGCCTGTTCCCCCGGTCAGCATTGCGCCAATGGCAGGCTGGCGCAACGCGTTGTACACTTCGTCACGACTCTCCCTCGATCCAACGTCGATACCTTCCAATCGTCTGCCGCAGCGGCATGCTCAGCACCGTTACATTTCCGAGAACTCAAAGGCTCCTGCCTGTAATTGTCTTGGTATCTTTCATCCGGTTGAGCCTCGGTGAGGTGGACCTGTCTGGCCGTAGACCACCCACTTTCTGTTCTCATTCGATGCCGGACTCCGGGCTAAAGGACTATCCCACCACACCACCCTCGACCTGCCTATTTGCTGTCCACTGAGATATTGTCGTTGCCATGTAGTCAACTCAGTCATCTGCCGTGAGTACGAACTCAAAATTCAATGACCAGTGTCTCTCGCGCACATGCTCGACCTGAGCCAGCCCCAGCCGCCCTTCAGTGTGTCCCCAACTTGTCCCACGCCCCTCTCGCCCTCCCGCATGTCTCAACTCGAAATCTGTTTGGTCTTATCATTCTACAATTACAGGCGCCACGGCCTAGTCTCGCCGGACGTTGATCGCGTGTTCACGCCAGGGTTGACTCATGGCGTACCCCTCGATGACGACGGGTGGACGACGCGACTTCGGGAAACGTTACAGACGACATAATTGTGGCTATCAGATGAATTGTTTCAGATGACTTACACTCCCTCTGTGTGGTGAGAAGAACTGTGCCGCGACCTAGGAGTTGGGACGTCGGTTCTTGTCCGTATGGGTGTGCACCTGCAGCCGCTTCTCAGGGCCAGGCATCCTTGCTGCTCCTTCTCGACCAGGTCTTAAAATCAGCCCCGGTAACAAGTACAGTTTACGACTACCAGTATCAGGGCAGGTACATGATATTAAGAAAACGTCGTTCTGCCTCATGGCTCATATGAGCAGGACACCTCCGGTGCGCGACGCGTTCACTACCTCATCAGCGACCACTCGATCTACACCACGACGAAGTTTAGGACCCCACTTCTTCTTCAAAAACTACTCTGAAGCCGCTCTGGATGTCTTGAGAGTATAGTTACATGACTTGAACATTCGACTCGTCGCCATCGTACACCGGAGTCTTCCGTTTTCAAGATTGTGTTTGGGCTCGTAGACTCTATATTGGACCTCGACTCGAGCCGATAGGCTTTTCCGTCTCGTTGCCTTGTAGCACAGTAACCAGTAGCATTCAGATAGCGGCTTGAGTCACTGCCTTTGTTCTCAGGTGGTGTGGACTACATATCGACATTCTGATTCGACTTCACGGCCACGACGTTACAGCAATGGCGTACACAAGGCAAGTCGTCTCTACAAGCCGCCGCTAATAGCCCCTTGAGCGGCGAACATATAACCCGGAATCCTTATAACCTCCAAAGCACATCTCCTCTAACGTTCCTCAGGATCATCTCCCAACGAACACATACTGCCGCAGCTATGATGAGAATTGCAATCGCAGGAGGCGGTGGTTTCGCTGCTATCCTCGCTCACAACATCGCTCTGACAGCAAATGCGCTGGTCGTTCTCTCGAGAGAGGTAAAACCAACGTTCCCTCTCTTTTATACAGTAGCTCATATCTTCCCAGCCAAAACCAGAGTTTGAACAACGTTACGAGTGTCAAGTAGCCGTCGTTGACTATGACGATGAAGAGAACTTAAGATTCGCCCTCATGGGAATCGACCTCGTCATATCCACCATCCGCGGGCAGGAGCAGATCAACCTCATCAAGGCTGCCCGCCATTCCCGCGTCCGACTATTTGTCCCCGCCGAATTCGAAGGCTGCATTTCTCACCGACCGTCAACATCTGACCATCCGCTAGACTATGGCTCCAACGAAGCTCTTGAGCTTCTGAAACACTATGCCAACTCCAAGTCTCGCAAGATGGATTACACCGTATTCTCTTGCGGAATTCTATACGAGCGCTTTGCGCCAGGCGGTTTGGCAGAGTACGGAATGGGAGCTCACCAGCATATACAGGGTCAGGGCAGCTATCTTGTCGACGTTGGTAACGCAACCGCCGACATAATCGAGACAAACGGCTCAGGACGGCCAGTTCAGGTATCCATGACCTCAGTCGCTGACGTTGCTCGGTTCGTTGCTGCTGCAATCGAGCTGGGTCCAGGCACCTGGCCGAGGGAATTCAGGATGCGTGGAGACAGAATGTCTGTTCGGGACATCTTTGCTAAATGCAGCAATGTCCGAGGAGGTGAGTATCGTTCCGCCCCTTAATATGAAGCGCAAATTCATGAGCTTCATTTCACTAAATTCCATACAGTTGCCTTCTCTCTTAGGACCCGCCGATACTCCAAACTGCAAAGTGACCTCTCGAGTTACGAACGAAGGCAAAATTGGGATCAGTGGTGGAACATCCAGAGACTCATCGCCACCGCTGATGGTCGGTACGATTTCCGCCAAACAAATCTCAACGAGGCTGTCGAAATCGAACCCGTCAGCTTCAGAGTTTGGCTGGAGTCGCAATGGGGCTCTGGTTGACCAGGATGGGAACATGCATCTGGTCTTTGATGCATGTATGAACGTGACGGTTGCTTTTCTCCCACCCACCTTCTCCATCGTCTCTGGGTGTGATGGTACGCATCCTATTTTTGACCCACTCTCATTTGACAATTACAAGACTGCGAAGCACATGCATTATGCATCATGTATGTGCTCCCATGGAATCCCTTCTAGGCAAAGCCCTGCCTCTCGACTTAGACCACACGTTTGCTGCAAGTCGTGCCACGAGCACCAACTGAGTCCCAAGACTCTGTATTGCAGTAACTTTCATAGCTCGTCAATCGTATAAGCTGTTATTGCATCTTATTTTCCTATGAACATTTTGAACCTCTTCTCAAGGCCCGCAGTAATCTAAGGAGGCCTCATGAAGAGCTGAAGTACCGATCTCCGGAGGAAGCCACCCCAAATCGGTACTCTGAAAGCCTACGAATCCTTCGAACTTCAGCCGGTTTAGCTGCAAACTTCACCGATCAGCCTTACCAGGCGAACCATTCGAAAGGCAGCAACCAGGTCCCCTGAAACGGCTCCGAATACATGAATTAGCGCAGGTGCGTTGACGCACATGGTCCCAAGTCCCAGGAAACCCACCCATCCCCCGTGCTGCGCCTCCCAAAAGGGGTTACATTTGCTGACATTTCCCCTCGCTCCGACGAGCTGGTAACAAACTCCCATTGGTCAATTATACTGATGTCGGCCAATTTCACACCTGCTGCTGAACCCTGGCACATGTACGGATACCCAAAAGCGGTAGATGGGCCGTCGCTCCGGGTGACGGCATGAGGAGGAACCTTTGGCGTGCGCGCGCACGCTGCAGGGCCCTTTGCTCGGAGCTTCCGCATGCGATTGGTGATGATCGAACATGTCCAAGGGATTGAACATCGTATCTCAACGTCATACCATCTTTCACATCTTGATTTACACGGTGGGAAATTTGACACCCATCAAGGCAGCTGGACGCCTATCGTACGGTGTAGCCTTACTATATTGTATGTTGTGTTGTCTTCATTCTTTTATACCCCCAATTTCCAGAGCCGCGTTGAATGCCCCTGTATCCGCGGTGTTGAAGTCGTAAACCAACATGACCAGCCAGTAGATGTAGCTCCGTTACTGTTGAACTCCGTTGTAGACATGCTAAATTCCGTTGCCTTTCGCCTCAATTGACGCTCCTCTAGTCCGCCCGCCCCTTTAATTTCCCTGTTGAATGATCACTCTTGTCATGACGGTTGAAGTACCCGGCCCCCCATCTTTTACGCCTTGTCGGACTCTTCACCGAACTCCTCAACGATCCAGAGACAGAATTTCTCCCACTCAGTCGACCACTGCTTAAGCCGCTCAGCCTTGACACCAGAACCAAGGCTTGCCTCCTTGACACCAGCGGTCCACTCTGCCGGTGTCTCATCCTCGAACGCGGACCACCGCACGCTGTTCTCCGCCAGCGAGCCGAGGCCCTCAAGCCCGACATTCTCCCAACCCTGCAGCGCCTGCCAGTAGTCGTGAGACATACCCTCCGTGTCTTGACCCAGCATTGCCGGGTCGTCGTTGCACAGCGCGCAAGGTACGCCACGGGCCAAGAGCGCTGGGAGCGGGTGCGACATGATGGAGCCACAGAGACGAAGGACCTCGTTGCTGATCGGGCAACTTTCTACAAGGATGCGCTTATCCTTGACCATGTCAATGAGCAGCGGGTGCTTGTACAGCGAGAAGCCGTGGCCGATACGGCGCGTGCCGAGTAGCACGGCATCGAAAAGATTCTGATCCGTCGCGTCGCCGTCGCCGAGCGTCTCACCGGCGTGGAAGAAGAAGGGAAGGTTGACGCCTTCCTGAGCGCACTGCTTGCGGAACCAGAAGAGTTCGGGGAGCAGGTCGCGGAGGGGTCGTCCCAGATCCTCCTGGCCGACGAGATCGTAGCCTGCGATAAGGTGAGGCCAAGCCATCTTGGTGGTGATGCAGTTGTCCATGCTCTCGACGATTTCGCGAGTAGGAAGGATACGAAGGGTTGTCCAGATGGTGCGCAGACCCCAGAAGGCGGCGTTCTCTGACTTGAAGCGTTTAACTTCTTCGTCAATGACCTGGAACATGTGGTTGTAGTCCTTCTCGGGCTCCTCTTGGCTAGTACGGCAGTAGTTCAGGGGCCAAGTGAATCTAGCAACGTTAGAATATGCACCCTCGTGGAGTTGGAAATGTGCTCTTACCTGACTTCAACCCAGTAAACGCCGTCAGCCAGCAGTGATGACATCAGTCTTCTCAGGAACGCTCTCAGAATGGGCTCGTAGTGGATGATGGTGTTGGTCACCGTGAAACAATCGGCAAACTTGCGCCAGATCGCGTCAATGCCATGATGCTGCTCCACGCTATCCGTCAAGGAGATAGTGCAGCGTCCCTTCAGCCATTTCAAGAACCCTGGCCTTCCACCATCCGGAAATTCATCCGCCGCCGTGGTCAACAGTCGGAACTCGCCAGGAAGGTAGTCCTTGTCCCAGATTGCCCTTGAGCTGGTCTCCTTGTTTCTGAATCTGAAGTGAACGCCCGAAGTTGCCAACGCCTTTTCGTTCGATAGAGGCTCATTCGCTGCAAAGTGCATTCCTGGCTCATTCAACAAGACCTCAAATAGGAAATCAAAGTCAACCATGGCGTCCAGGTGAGCGTGAAGGAGCGAGCCCTTGGGCATCTTTTGCACGATACGCCACAGTCTTGTGGTCTCGAGACGTTGCTTCGCCAGAGTGAACATCATGCCCGGGAAAGGAGCCAGACCCTGGCTGGTCGCAAGGTCTTCCTCAGCCTGAGCGTTCCATGTCGTCTTCTTCTCCTCCTCACGGATGCGAGCAACGATGGCAGCCGCGCGCTTCACAATCGGCGAGGAGTTGGCGCGGAAGGAGGCATCTGAGCGAGACTTCTGCTCCTGGGCGATAAGCGCCTCGCGGCCGTTAATGTATTGTGCCAGGAAAGGTTCCGAGGTCGACGGAATCTCCTGACGGATCTCCTCCCAATCTTCGTTGCTAAGAGACATGTTGGCCGTTGGATGCGGGGTTGTTGAGAGAGGTGAGATCGGGTCAGGTGCTCAACGGTTGCGCGCCTGGTGACTCTTTATCGAAGTCCGTTGGATGAGCCTTTGTTGGCAACTCGAACGCCGAGAAAAATGTGGATGCTGACGCCCGGGAGATAGACAGGGATCCGTGGTGTTTCCGTCCGGTCGGGTCCGGTGCTGCGATATGGAGGACAAGTGGTTGGCGTTGGTGGTGTGTTGCCGGCGGATTGCGATGGAATTAGGCGGTTGACGACGGTCAGGGGCAACGCGGGGTTGGAATGGTCAGTGCGCTGATATCCACCAACGGGTCCCATTCCGGAGCCCCGATCCGGCGAGCTGGTGGAAGGTGCGGCAGGCGGGGCCTTTCGGCGCCGGGGCGTCGTGTCCGGTTAATCCAGGCTTAGTCCGGTTTTCAGCGAAGCCGGGATGACTCATTTGTGACTATGACTCACAGAATTGTCCATGTTCTGATTGTACATGATAATCGAGCGACAACAGTCTGATCTGACTGGTTGCCAAACATTGTCTTGGCCTGGTCAATGGGCTGGAACAATGGAAACAAAGTTTGAGTGTTCTGAGATCACAGCGACTGAACGATTTCATCTAAGATCATAAACTTGAAGTGATTTCACCCTCGGTATGGAGATTCGACCTCACTGGCTCCCAGCGAAATGTGTTTTACGAGGAACGTTTTATTCAATTGACCATGCTAACGGGCCAAACACATCTAGCCGAAGGACAGGATTGTTTTCTATGTGGAATCTTGGAGCCTCACTCGTCGTCAACTACCTCAATCTTCCGAACGGGCCATTTCTTCGAGCACCAAAGAATGACCAAAGTCAGGACAATCTCCAACGCAAAGAACATCGTGGCCATCTCGTATCCAATGGGGAACTTGGGTGCATCACCTGTGTTGTACACCAAAAGTGGAACCCACGCCTGAAAAGTGAAAGCAGCCGTTTCCACGACGCCAATAATAACGGCGCGGTGCTCTGCAGAATGAGAACACACCTCGTTGACCCAAGTAATGATAAGAGCCCCGGCTCCGGTCTCGAGGAAGGTGAGAATCCATGCGGCCATCATAGCTGGTATGTTATCCTCGGGATATACGCTCAAGATTATCGTACCAATGATGGAGACTGTACAAGCAACTATGACAAGAGGCCAACGAAGACCAATCGCGTCACTCGCCCACGCATAGGACAACGTAAAGAAGACCTGTGCTCCATAGCCCGCCGTGGGGATCAGATTGATTTCTTCCGGCGTGAACAGGCCTGTGGATTTCAGCCACACGTTGAAGTAGGCATAGATGCGGATACCAAGGACATGTGCTATGAAGATGGCACTGAAGAGCCAGAAAGGCCAGCCCTTGGCGATGTCTTTGATGGTGCGCCAGGTGAGTTTGCGGATGGGTTCCCGGCCGCAAGCTTCCATGCGCCCGATGGCCATTCTGCGATCGTCAGGCTTGAGCCACCGGGCTCGGGACGACGTCGGTTGATCTGGGATAGCCCAATAGCCGTAGAGACAGACTGGTATGCCGATGATACCTGGAATTAATATTAGCTATTGCTGAGGTGACTGGAAAAGACAACCTTCATACCGTCAAAGATGAAAAGCCATTGCCAGGCTCTAACTCCCTTGCGGTAGTCCATACCAGCAAGGAGACCAGCCTGGAGATACCCGGAGAACATCTGCGCTACAGCAGATGAAGCCTGGAAGATACAGGCTCTCTTCCCAAGTTCTTGTGGCGTGTACCAGTTGCCGAGGAGAGTCATGATTCCAGGATAAGCCGATGCTTCCATTAGGCCCGTGATGAATCTCAGGGCGCAAAGAGTTTGCAAGTTTTTCGCACCGGCCATGCCCATGACGACAAAGCTCCAGATAAGCTCCAGTGACGGAAGCCATATCGATGGGCGGATGCGTGTCAGAATCAACTGGGAGGGCAGCTGGCCGATGATGTAGCCGATGTTGAAGAAAGTTGTAAGATAGTTCAGATCATTGCCGGTAAGCTGCAAGTCTTCTTTCATGCCAGAAACGTATGCATTGCTGCGTGAATAGTGTTAGTCAAGCTGTTATAAGAGGTGATGGTTAGCCACGAGATTCGCACCTGACGTTCGTCTGGTCAATATCTGGAAATTTGTTAGCGACCCATCACATCTGGGTTAACCCACGTGAATGAAAGGACTCACACTTGACGAAATATGCAACACAACAATACGACAAAATCCACCAGTCGATCTTGGCAATGAAACCTCTTTCTTCCGGTGTTTTGTCGAGACTATCCCACACAATTCCTGCAATTCTTTTTCGCAGAGACAGTTTTGACTGGCGTTGGCCGGGCTCGATGGTGACGGAAACGACATCCTTGCCGTCAGTGGTTGACGTTTGATCCATGTTGTCGTGATCGCGTTCCTCGACCCAGGTATGAGTGAAAGCAACAGACCAACGAATATCGTGGTTCTTGATCAGGAAATCGACATCGGTGACAGTCTTAAGAGTATGCTCTTGACGTGAGCCATTGGTTAGCGGGCTGAATTCTCTTGCAATAGCCAGCCAGTGATGGCGTCAACCGCCACAGTCGGAGAAGCCCCGACAACTACTCTCTTTGACGGTCGCATCGAGAATTAATAAGACGATTTCGACTGTCGATGTATCCAATTGGAGCTCCGATTCTGATAACCTGTCGCATGAATGCGACAGGCTGATATGGAGCAAGCTCGGGTTTAAGGTGGCAAGAGCACAAATCCCACGTGGGATAACAATACCCGATGAGAATCAAGCTTCCTTCCAAGAAATTTCATGGTGATTATCTTCGGGCCGACGCCGAACATTCACGTCTTTATCCCGATAGCGATATGGGTGGTCGGCCTTTGGCTTGAAGATACCTTGTACAGTGGTCGGAGGCAACCACCGAATCGGCTTCAATGCACAGAAATAATGATCCAATGGGGGGAAACATGAGAAGAATTCGAATGCTGATGGTTCAATTCGGCATCGCAATTGCGTTATCGAAGGATCCGTTGAAACCCATGCCGTTTGTGGGCCGATTGCCGCTCCTGGGAATTCTTACCGGACGTTCCCCGACAGGCTGTTAGTATGCCGTATCTCTGTACTAGGTCCCGGTAGAGCGCCGGTGGGATCTCTATGATGGCTGCTACTCACTCTTGGGATTTCGAACGTTGATTCAAGATTGAGGCCTCGCCTGAATATCATAGCTTCACCTCCTACTTCACTCCATTTGAATCTAGCCGACAGGGAAATACTGAAATCTGACACCATTCTTTGGTCCTCGTCAACAAGTTAAACACCATGGTGACGGAATCGGAAGCCCGGGCAATCTATGCCTCAGCCATTCACTTTGATGGCCTCAACATCGCAAACTGGGGTCGCGACATTTTCGAGTCCTGGCACAAAGGAGGCATCACAGGCGTTTCTTGTACCTGCGGCCTCTGGGAAGGCCTCCGCGGTAGTCTCGCCAATGTCGTACAGTGGAAGCGCTGGTTCGAAGAACACTCTGACTTGATCGTGCAAGCGCACACTGTTGCCAACATCCGCGCTGCCAAGGAAGCTGGCAAGACCGCTGTGCTGCTCTCATGGCAGAACACCTCCGGCATCGAGGACCAGCTCGACTACCTGCGAGTCTTCAGGGACCTCGGAGTACGCAAGATGCAGCTCACGTACAACACCCAAAACTACTCAGGCTGTGGCTACACTGAGGCCCGGGACAGCGGGCTGACAGGGTTCGGACGCGAGGTCATTGACGAGATGGCTCAGCTTGGGATCGTGTGCGACCTTTCTCACGTCGGACCGCAGACGTCGGAGGACGTTATCGCGTACGCACCCGATGGCAAGCCGCCGTGTTTCTCCCACATTCTGCCTGGGGGGCTGGTTGATCACCCGCGAAACAAGTCAGACCATTTGATCAAACTCATTGGCAGCAAGGGTGGCTTCGTCGGGTTGTCACAGTTCGGGCCACACATGCCCAAGGGCAACGACAGCACAATTGACGATTATGTCGATGTGCTCGACTATGTTATCGGCCTGATTGGGGAGGATCTGGTGGGCATTGGGTCAGACTCAAGCGAAGGGCACGCGAGGCCGAGCGAATTTCTGGAGTGGTGCAACAAGGACAAGGGATATGCGAGAAGGCTGACTCCTTGGGGAAGCCAAAAAGTTGTCAAACCTCTGGGTCCGTTGGCTGATCGGGCGGAGTTGGCTGTGGCAATGGCAAGGAAAGGCTGGAGCGAGGGGAAAATGAACAAAGTTCTTGGCGAGAATTGGCTGAAATATCTCGAAAAGATCATTGGATCATAGGTTTGCTTTTGATTTGCCGTATAAAGAGATTTAAATTGAAACTGACTGAGTTGCATGCGAAAATATGGTGGTCTCGCAGAATGATGGTGGTCAGCATCAGGCTGCGAGTGCGAGGGCAGGTGTTCTATTTTTGATGGCACATTAAAAAACATGACAGACAGCCTTGTCGGCTCCTGTCAAGACGAAGATAATTTCCACTCTCGCTGTCTCTCCTTCTCTTCCTTCTCCTTTTCGTCCTTCACCTCCTTCTTCTTCATCGGCCAAACAGTGTCTTTGCTTGTCCAATGTCTGCAAATCACACCCTCGCCATAGAGCTTGTGAGCGACCGTTATGCCTTGGTCAACGCGACGTCTGGCTTCACCTGGCCAGAGGCGCTAAAAGACACATTACCCAACGATGATTCTCAGTCTTTGACAATAAAAATTGCGAATCAAACGTCTTCCGATTACTACTATTACTCCGATACCACGCAATACAACTACGCCAAACACTGCAAGGATTCACTTTTCTATCCTCCAAGCAGAGTATATGACTGCGCTGCAATCGCAGTATCTGCAATTCTAGTGCAAGAAGGCGGCTATAAGACTGACCCGGGAAACATCCAAAAGGCGAACCAAAGTCTGGAATTTGGAGACCTAGACTCATTCGATGGATTTGGAGTTATCCGGCAGATTCTCGAATGTACGCGGTCATCTTGTCAAGGTCCCACAACCGAACATGGTAGATTGTTGGAGGATCAATTTGGCCCCTGCGGAGAGGATATCAAGGACCTACCAGAGAGTTTCAGTAAAGTCGAAGATTTATCCAAGATTCTATCCCCGTTGGAATCTCTTTGCGCCCAGGTCACGCGAGAGCCAGAGCCGGATATCTCAGGCCCAGGTGTAAGTTCAACTTCCTTCGCAGATGGCCCTCATTCGTAACGGAACTTTTAGATCACGATGGCCTACATCATGCAGATTGTCTTGGGAGCTTGGTTCATGCTGTTTTCCACCTTGATACCTCAACGCCCAAAATATTCCTTCGCTGTGAAAATAGCAAAAGCTGTGCGCCGCTTGAAGAAAGGGGGCCATAGGCAAGGAGCCTCTCGTGAAGGACGTACCGAGGCCTGGATGGAAAGGTTGCGAGCTTCTCGATTCTCCGTGGCACTTTTCTCGTCTCTCGTCGAGTTTCAAGAAGCCCAGGTCTTCTTCACTTTAGCTGTGCAGTTGGCATCCGTGTCTATGATGGTTTTCAACGATTCGTTAGGTGCTGTTCGAATCGATTGGAGAGCAGCTAAACTTTTCCAAGCAGGAAACACCCTGGTTGTTCTTCTTGTTCAAGGAGAACTGCAAAGGAGAAAAATGCACTGGTGGTATACCTATTTACTAACGTTGATAGTGTGCGTTTTCTGCCTTACGATTACGCAACTTGGTACTGAGACTGAGTACCCTGGCTTCAAGGAGCTTCCCGGGTGCGGTAAAAGTACGGCGAGTATACTCGAAACTTGTCGGTCCGGGACCTATAGTAGTGAAGGGTTCCAAACAGATGCGATGGCAGGGTACTCGACGTTCTACTTCACCACAGTGTTGGTTGGCATAAGCTTCATGTCTTTCGACCAGATCGCACGAATCCGTCGTCTGCACGACTGGGTGGCCCAACGAGTGGAATCCTGGCGAGAAAAATCTCGAGTTTTGAAATGGATGTTCAAGACCGCATCGATATTTTGGAGTCTTTTCTGGTTTTTCATGAATTTCTTTTTGGCGTATCTTTTGTTCGGGACGACATACATCATCCTTCACAAAGTCGGAGGCACGCTGCGCAAGAAGGACAAGTGGACCTTTGGGCAGATCGTCGCGGTTCTGCTGTGGGCCCCAGTAGTGTTCAAGTACCTTTATCTCAACACATGTAAGTCCCCTTTACACACAGGTCGTCGACTTTGAACCATGCTAATCGTTGAAGTCGGTGTCAAACGAGGAGTCGGGAACCGAATAGACAACCATTACGAGGTAGTCAAAAAAGGCCAGGATCAGTCAGCCCTAGGACCATCTCAAGAATCCACGGACGGAATACCATTGACTAGCACCGGGTACAAAAACGTCCCGAATAACGAAGATGGCCGGGAATACGGAGGGTTGGAGGATCCAAGGACGCCGAAGTGGGGCCGTCAATATTCGGCCAGCAGCCGGGACGGCGCATCCTCGGTCGGGATTACAGAACCGCAAAGCTTTCCTTGGTCAAACTCTCGATGATTCTTTTCTTTCCTTGCGTAATCGACGGACCAATAATTACATGACCTCAGAGGAAGCTTGCGAGGCGCGGTGGTGAGGATTCACATTTTCATACTTTCTTTCCCCAAGATATTAATCTGCATCCTAATTGACGTAAGCCAGCCAATTTCTGTGTGACAAGACAACAGAACCTCTATCTCACCTCATACGAGCTATGATTCTTCAAAACACCCGCTCCCCGTGTGATCCCAAGACATGGCAAAATTTCAATTACGCGAATGTGTGGACGTTTTTGCCTCTTGGCGCGAAGTGCTTATCGCCATTGAAAAACGTCAACTGACCACCCTTCAACACATTCATAAACCAATATTGTAACCCTTGAATGATGTTTGCTCATCACGATAGGTCCAAACATACCCGCAAGCACCCATCCATCTCAGAGTTGGATATCAGAAATCAAGGCTTGACCGCTTTCAACCCCGGTGAACACAACCCCTGCCCGGCACCCAAGCCCGCATTTTCAGATCTCCAACGCCATATCAGAACCCACCCATCCCCGAGTTCCCACGATGATGACAAGAAAAGAAAAACAGAATACTCTCACTCGCACTCACACCCACACCCCATTCAATCAAAATAGCCTTTATTGAATCCGAGCCCTTGCCGAACTAGGGAGGTGCGGATCAACCGACGCCAAGAAGCTAAGCACCCTAAGGCAAGCCAAGTCCCCGCATCCGCAGCTAAGCACCCCGGTTTGCCGTCTGCCTAAACCCACGCGACGCGGTCTCGTATCTCGCAAATAAGAAATGTCTCACGGCCGATGCCCGCGAACTTCCCCAATAACTCCACGCGCAAATTGGCTATCGCAGCGAGCTAGACACGGGGACGGACGCGCCTGGTAACACGAAAAGTGAGAAAGGGTGCAATTTTACAAATCTCACATCAGCTTTCAAAGAGATCCAAGCCTTTGGTTGTGGAGCCACGGGCCGCGATCTGCACGCCTTACCACTGGTCCCCTGGGTCATATGTCGAAGCGGGATGGCGATTATTCAGACACATGCAGGAAATGCCAATATTCGGAACAGGGGGTATGAAATGGTGCTAAGGCTAGCTAGGTTTCGCAGCTGGCTAGACCAGCCATATATGTACGAAGCACTTGGGTAATGACGATGAGCGGAAATGAAGGGTTTGCTTCATGATAGGACTTATAAATAGCTGTCGAGATCCGCTCAAAAAATGTGTAAAGATCTAGAGTCGCAAGGCCTCCAGCGAGTCAGTCTTCATTTCCTTCTTTTGAACGAAGATTGGGACACGCCATGAAGCTGCTTCCTCCATTCCTTGCGATCCTTGGGATCGGGGCCGTCGCCGCTCACCCGCACGCGCCCGGCAGTCTCGAGACCCGGCAGAGCTGCTCCGGGCCCGTGGAGACAAGCCCGCAAACGTGGTGGCGCGCGGCCATCGGCCACAACGGCACAGCACCGACAAGTACGGACCCGACGTTTCAATACTACCGGACGGTAGTGCAGTATGGTGCCGACAATACCGGCGTCCAAGATTCTTCTGATGCTTTCAATTGGGCTATTGAAGGTGTGTCTGCTCACTGCTCTCACCTGCCCTGGGATATACTGACCAAATACAGCTTGGAGCCGTACTGGAAACACCGTGACAACTCGTCCGGCGTACGTGTATATCCCACCGGGAAAGTACCGTATCAAGAAATCGATCCAGATGCTCGTCACGACGTACCTCATCGGCGACGCAGTCAACCCGCCAACGCTCATCGCCGACTCGGCGCTGGGTACATCGCCCGTCATCAACGGCTACGACTCTCATCAAGGCGACGGATCGGCGACGAAAAACTTCTACATGGCTGTTCGCAACATCGTCATCGACACAAACGAGATCAGGACGGGCGTTCAAGCCGTCGGGCTGGACTGGTCAGTTTCGCAGGGCTGCTCTCTTACCAACGTGAAGATCCGCATGCCAAACTACTCGAGCCACATTGGCATCACCATGAACGCCGGCGGTTCTGGCATCCTGATCAGCGACAGTGTGAGTGTCTGCCCACTCGGATTCTATCATTGAAATTCTGCTGACAAGACGGCAGCAATTCGAGGGAGGCGCCATCGGTATCAGGGTGAACGGTCAGCAGTACCAGTTCAAAAACCTGAGCTTCAATGGCTGCAACGTTGGCATCTCGGTCAGCAGCATCTTCGTGGCCGTTGTTCGAGGGTCGACTTTCATGAACTGCAATTTTGGCATCGACATGGGCCAGGCGACAGCCGGCACCGTCTCGCTGGTCGACTCGAGCGTTCAGGCCTGCAACGCAGGTGTGAACCAAAAGAGCACTGGCTATGGCGAGAACTCGCTCATCATCGACAACTTCCAGGTCACCGGCGCCGCGGCTGTCAAGTCTAGCGATGACGGCTCAACGCTCCGTTCGGGTTCTGTTCCGGCTGGTCAGACTTGGGTCATGGGGTACGTTAATTCGAACAACTTACAAAAGGGCACCACATACCCGATCGACAGACCGAGTGCTCTCTTGTCCGGTGAAAAGTACTTCACCGCGCCGCTGCCTCAGTATGAGAAGTATGCCCTGGATCAGTTCATCAGTTTGAAGGGTGACCCCTCGCTGCCAGTTTACGGCGACAACTCTCATGATGATGGACCCAATATCAACGCGATCCTCCAGAAGTACAGGAACTGCAAGATCATCTTTGTCCCACAGGGCATTTACCTCACCCAGCAGACGATCTACGTCCCTCCCGGAACGAGACTGGTCGGCGAGACGCTGAGCATATTCAACGGCAACGGCTCGCGTTTCTGGAACTCTGACGACCCTCAGCCCATCCTCAAGGTTGGCAACTCGGGAGAGGTTGGCATTGCGCAAATCAGCGATATTACCGTCGAGGCGGCCGATGTACTCCAGGGCGCCACTTTGGTTCAGATTAATATGGCTGGATCAAGGCCTGGGGACGTTGGTATCTGGAGTAGCGTCTTTCGCGTTGGCGGCACCAAGCACTCGCTCGCCAACACCAACTGTGGTGGCTCCGACCCCGCCTCCTGCAAGGCCGCCTTTGCCCTGATGCATGTGACCTCCACGGCTTCTGCGTACCTGGAGAATGTCTGGGGCTGGGTGGCAGACCACTCCTTGGACGGTGGTGCGGCGCAGAACATCGCCGTCGGCAGAGGCGCACTCATTGAGAGCACCAAACCCACGTGGCTGGTGGGAACCAGTTTCGAGCATTGTGTCTTGTATCAATACAACCTCCACAACGCCCAGAACGTGTACATCAGCCTCCAGCAAACCGAGGCACCTTATTGGCAGGGCGAGGGAACGCCTCAGCGCGCGCCGTCTCCATGGTCGTAAGTTCCCCAACCCCCAGTCGTCCCGTTTGGTGTTTCGTCTGAGACCGGCACGGGTGCTAACCCAAATGAACAGCGTCAAATCGGCCTATGGCGATCCGGACTTTAGCAACTGTGCGGCTCAAGGACAGGCCAACAACGACCGATGTTTCCGGGCGTGGGGTCATTACATGACGGGGAGTTCGAAGGTGGTCATCCATGGTTCGGCACTGTGGGTGTTTTTCAACAAGATGAACGATAACCAGTGGCAGAATGCGCAATGTGAAAACACAGGAGGCAACTGCATGACGAACCAGGCCTTTGCAGATGGGGCCAAGCAGACGTACTGGTTCGGGTTGAGCTCCAAGAGCAGCACGAACCTCTTGTACGACAAGACTGGCGGTGAGGTCTGGCAGGTCGTAGCTAGCGACAACCCTGGGTCTTGGGGCGGCGTGCTTGCTGCGTACCTTCGAGATACTGGCGCTTGAGGAGCCGCGGCTGGCTGTGCGTCGTCACAACGGATCTGCAGTCGAGGCAGACGCTCGTCCTGAACTTCAGACAGGGGTTGCATGTCTTGGGGGCGCAGGAAACCAGAGGGTAGTGGCCGTGCCAGGTCGGTCGGTTGTGGTTGTAGAGTCCCAAAGTTGGAGTCGGACGAACTGTCAGAATGGAACGTCAGTGAACTCATGTCAAGGTCAAGATTTCTTTGATGCTTCTGCCGAGGTCCCTTTGTTGTCTTTGTCTTGAGTGTTTGTGATGCAGTACCGCACTCGGACTCGTTCTCGTCGCAGCTTCCCAATTGGGTTTTGCAAGTCTGGATATCCCTCCACCTAGCCTCACTTTCCCCTCCCCTCGGCTGCTGTCAAATTTCATGTTGGAATTGGAAGCCGAGATCTGCTGCGTGGTTGGATGTTTGGCAGGCATCGATCAAAATACATGGCGATCAAGATCGTGGCGTAAACATGCGCGAAAGCATGAATCGGGCGCACGTGGGAAGTGAGTCGTTCGATTGGCCGCCGTCGGAAGTCTGTTTCGGAGCAGGATAGCTTGAACAGCAGGGCAGTGTTGTCTCTGGATGTGCGTCGACTTGTCAAAAACGGATTGGGTAGTGTGTTCGTTGCCTCGTGTTTCTTTGATGCCTCGGTGTTTGCGAAACAACTTAGCTTGGAGGCGGACGTCTACGAAGGGCCTGGAAGGCATTCTCTGTGGCTTGAAAGGATGTGATGGGGAGGGTCCAGATCCATGACCTCAATGCATTTTCGTTATCCGTACCAGCACCAAGAGGTGGCTTCTCCAGGTTCGGAAATGGAGTCATGGGAACTGGAGAATGAAGCAATTGCGGAGGACTGCTGCGGTTGCCTGTGCAGAATGGGTCCTCTTTTCCTTGCTACTCCTGCCTCCGATTCGTTACCGAAATCCGGAGAAGCTTTCCAGAATCCAGAAAGGGGAGGTAGATGTGTACGGAGCAGGTGCCTTGCAACGCTGCAAGTTGACGGTTGCGCCGCGTTTCTGGCAGCAGCGCATGCTCACTGGTCCTGCCTGTGCTCGGCATGGCCGCCATCCAGTCCCTGAGCCCGCTGTCGAATGCCACACCAGCAAGTAAGGCATTCTGTACGGTCCGTATGTACGGCGCAGCGCGTGGCGGCCCAAGCCGGATCCAGGTGGAGTGAACCTGGAATGAGTGCTGCACTTGTCGGCCCCATTGATCGTCACTGTTCCATGGCTGCTGGGGTGCTGCTGCTGGATGCTTTGCTAAATTGTGGGGACCTTTCTGGGGGCGGCGGCGCGCGCGCACATGACGCCGTGCTAAATCGCCGAGGTTCACATGCGACACTGAGCGTCATCTCTGGCAACTATTCCTCCTCCGTCCGCAGCGCTCCCCCAACCTCCGACGCACGGCTTACCGTTACCATCTTTCAGTATTTAAACTATCCGGTCATCCCCCGCGTTTCGGTAATCTTTCGCGATCTGCCAACATATCTCGCACTGCTACTTTCAATCAATTCAAACAAACTCTCAAGTATCTACTATTCATATACGTCCAAAATGGGTCTCGCTAACGGTATGCGATCTCGAACAAAGAACTCTCCTCGTTGCTGTTGCTGACCGCGATCTTCTTCACAGACAAGTTCCCCTCTTCCGCCGCCTTCGACGCCATTAACGATGCGCTGAGCTCGAGCGAGGCCGACCGCAAGGAGGCCGTCAGCCAGGGCAAGGCCATCTTTGCCTTCACGCTCAAGAACTCTGCCGGCGAGACCGACAGCTGGCACATCGACCTTAAGGATAAGGGCGCCGTTGGAAAGGGTGTTGGCGAGAAGCCTACCGGTATGTCTCCAGGCCGTTTATTCTATCCCGGTCGTCACTAACACGCCCGTTCTAGTCACTTTGTCTCTGTCCGACTCCGACTTTGGCAACCTGGTCCAGGGCAAGGCGAACGCCCAGAAGCTGTTCATGTCTGGCAAGCTCAAGATTAAGGGCGATGTCATGAAGGCCACGAGGATGGAGCCCATCCTGAAGAAGGCCCAGTCCAAGGCCAAGTTGTAAAGAATCACAATGGGGATGTCGTGTGTTGTCGGTAATACCCTGTACCATAACCTACATGTTGGACTAGGAGATTGGAGCTAGATCTGGATATGCGCCATAGTAGGTGCTCGTAGGAAATGAGATTATGAGAAATCTTTCAATCCAGACAAGCTCTCGGAAACTTTGGAATATTTAGCCTCCGATGTTAGCTGCGTAATTGAAAAGCTGCCTACCGAAACCCTGGAGAACCCAATCCCAGGAATGCGGTCCCCTATGTCCAGCCGGTATCCGTCGAGCACGGCGAGTGCACGTCGACTGACACGTGCTTCCGTTGGTACCGGCTTTGGGGACGGGGAAGGGGACGGGTTGAAAGAATTCCCGATTATTACCGGTCCGACTCAGGCACCACATCGTCCGGAGAATCGACGACGCCGACTTGGATACGCCGGCTGCCGACTCCTTCAAACGGGACAGACATCCACTACCAAATGACATGATGGAAGAAGGCCTTTTGACCTGGACGCCAAATGTAATTCCATGGAGGCCTGGCGGGGAGCTCAGGGGAATCGAGTCGGAGAGGCAGGACTCGCGAAAGCGGCCGCGGCGCGTTACCCCTGGTTTCAGTGGTGCAGTCGCATTCACCAGTATGGCTCCGACTTTGTCGAGGCACATGCAACAGAGCAGGAGTGCAGCTGACTTGCGAGTGTGTTGCACTGCAGCTCTGGAATCATCAAAGGAGGTGTTGACTAAGCACACGACACGGCCAGGAGGACACGACCAGGAGCTGGAGCTGGAAGAGGAAGCGCGGACCAACTGACCCTCCGGAGCTGTTGCTGGCGAAAAGTGTACGTACTTTTCCTTACCTAATGGATCGGAACGCTGCACACTGGACAATGGGTGGGCAGATGAGACGCGACTGGACTCTGACTGGCTGGTAGAACGTGACCCTAGTCGGTACGTACTTGCCCTAGGCAACCCGGAGCCCTGTCCTCAGCAACGGACGGGGACCTTCCATTTGGCTGGGGAAAGCTTTGGGCAGTCGCAGAGTCGCCGTAGGAAAAAAAATCGAAGCGCCCAAAATCAACCAGTCGCGTCCGGTGCCTGTCTCACCAATCGCAGCCAATTGAGAAGCGGTTGCCTTAACACTGAGGTTGGTGACGGCAGAAAAGTGGAACCACGTCCCTTCCCGGTTGTACTTGCACCCCCTGTGGCCTGCTTTTTTTACTGCTGCTGCTGGCCCCGTCCCATCACCCGTCATTCGGACGTGCCACACCAAAAAACACCGCCAAAATCTTCCGTCGTCTCTTCAGCCAGACATCAAGGCCGTCTTCGATGCGCCATCCAGGGTCAGCTTTCTGATCGCTGCGTCATTGTCTCCCGTTGCCGTCGAATCTCTCATTGCATTTCGGCTTCTTTTCCCAACCTCATACCCTCCATTCGACGTCGCTTCTCGTCGTCGCGCCAGCTTTCCATTTCGCTCTCGTCGCTTTGTTGGCGCATCCTGCGTGAACCAAGACGCGACTCTCTCAACGACGCCAACCCGACCGGCGTCTTCCTCATCACCAACAACTAATTATAATCCTCCCACCGAATCCCCCGTCACTGTTCATCATTATGGACCACAGAAATAGCACCCCGCGGGCCCGCCCGTCGCTCAAGTTCGCAAACCGTAGCTACCAAGCTTCGCCTCTGAACCCGAACAAGCGACTCGGCACTCCTCAGACTGCGCCTTCCCAGAAGGTCTTGAACCGCGATCCCTTGCCATCCAGCAACCTCAACACAAGCACCATCTCTACTGCTTCAAACCTCTTCCGTTCGTCCTCCATTACCGCGAGCCCGGCCGCTGCCCCTTTCGCTCCCAGCCTGCCTGCGAGCGCCATGAAGAAGGTTTTCGCGCCCGGCGCCACTCCGGCTTCACAGAAGGTTTATCGCGAGAACATTGCCCAGGCCACCCCTCGAGGCTTCGCTTCCAAGTCGAACTCCGCCGAGCTGTTCCACATGCGCATTCCCTCTCCTCCTCCCGAGCTCACCGGCGAGGCTCTTGCGCGAGATATCCCCCCCGAGCTCGAGGCAAAGGGCACCGTGTACGCGGATCAGTACCTCAGTCATCTGGTTCCTGCCGAATATGACGACTTGCAGCGACGCCAACTCTTTTGCGTTCTGGATCTTCGTCGTCTCAAATATGCGGCCAACGAGATTTTTGCCAAGAAGGACTGGAAGCTCAACATCATGAACTTCGCAAAGGAGTTTGAGAAGAGCCGGAGCCTGATCATGCTCCGATATGGCCTGTACGAGTTCAAGAACGTCAAGCCCTCGGATGAGGTTCTGAAGAAGTGGAGAGCCGCTCACAATTTGCCTGAGCCTGAGGAGGACGCCGCCGCCGATGCCAGCCCGTCCAGGCAGACTACTCGCTCCAAGCGCAAGGCCGAGGAGCAACTTACCCCCAAGGACACGGCACTGTCCACGGCATCTCCCAACAAGAACAACAAGCGACGTGCCTTTGACCGAGAGGAGGAAGAGCCCGTTGCCACGCCTGCACCCAAGAACAAGAGGAAGGCTACCGTAACTGACGAGGCAGACGAGAACCAGCCCTCCAAGTTGCAAAAGTCAACTTCGACTCCCTCCTCCAACACCAAGAGCATGTTCGAGCGTATCGCCAACAACCAGGGGCCTGCCTCAACACCGAAGGCAACCCCCAAGGCTCCCGAGCCTAAGCCTAACCCTTTCGCCGGGGCCTCCCAGGGCGCCAACGGTGGACCCACAAAGTCGGTCTTTGAGAGTCTCAAGCCGCCTCAAGGCGGAAACATCTTTGGCTACCTCTCGGACAACAGTTCCGCGAAGAACAGCGGTGTGGAGGCCGACGGTGAGAGTGAGACCGATTCCGAGGAGGAAGAGGCGGAGACTCAAGAAGCCGGCCAGCAGAGCTACGAGCCCAGCGTGGCCGCTAGTGGTGGCGCCGAGACGCCGTTGGCCCAGCCCACTTCTAGCCTCTTTGCTGCGAAGAAGCCACTCTTCTCCAGCGGCGCTGCTACGGGGCCCTCTAGCACCTCTTCCGACGCCAGAGAGACCACGCCGAAGAGCCTCTTCGACCGCGTTACCAAGGGAAATGACGGTCAGCCTGTCCGCGCGGACTCTGCTGAGCCCGCAGCCGAGGAGCCCGCGCCGGCCCCCATCGATGCCACCTGGAAGCCCGACAGCCCGATCAAGTTCGGTGCTGGCCCCGCTCCTACCGCCGGCAGCAGCCTCTTTGGGGCTTCTACTAACGGAACATCGAGCTCCATCTTCGGTGCCAAGCCCGCTGCGCCCGCCTCCAACTTATTCGGCGCGCCGAAGCAGGACAAGCCGGCCGAGGAGCAGCCCAAGTCGAGCAAGCGTTCTGCCCCCGACGATGCGGAGTCTGACAAGGAGAACAGCTCAAAGCCTCCTGCCAAGTCTCCCTTTGCCGGGTTTTCTGCCGGTTTCCAGCCGAAGACTACGGAAGAGCCGAAGAAGGATGAAGCTCCAAAGCCCACTGCCCCGACCTTCTCGTTCGGTGCTTCCGCTCCCAAAGCAGAGGAGGCCAAGCCTGCGGCTCCGGCTTCCAACTTGTTCGGCTCTCAGGAGAAGCCTGTCATGCAGTCGGCCACACTGTTCGGCGGCGGCAAGCCCCAGGAATCTACTCCCGCTGCTGAACCGGCCAAGCCCCTGTTCGGAGCGAGTACCTCTGGAACCGCCAGTCCGTTCCAATCCAGCACTCCCTTCGGTGGTCAGGCGCCTGCCTCAAGCACTTCCAGCCTCTTTGGCGCAAAGCCTCAGGAGCCTGCTGCTCCCAAGGCACCTGAACCGGCCCCAGCCGCCTCAGCAGCTCCCATCTTCAGCTTCGGTGGCAGCAAGCCTGCCGAGCCTAACCCTCTCTTCGGTTCGCAAAAGCCAGAGGCGGATCAACCCATGTTTGGTGGTAGCCCCATGAAGCAGGATGGCCCTCCGGCGAAGAAGCAATTCAACGCGCCAGCTCCCTCCACCTCCTCTTTCACATTTGGCGCCTCCCAGAGCGCCCCTTCCTCCAACTTGTTCGGTGGTTCTTCCGAGCCCCAGACCAACGGAAACGCTGCTCCAAGCTTCGGGTCTGGAGGCGGTTCGTCTTTCACGTTCAGCGCCGGTGGCGGTGGTCAATCGTTCAACAACCCCTTTGCTTCCAACGGTGACTCCAACTCTGCGCCTACATCCTTCAACTTCGGAGGTGGATCTTCTGCGCCCTCCAGCGGATCCACTCCCTTCCAATTCGGTGGCGGTGGTTCATCTTCTGCTGCTCCGGCGAGCAGCTCTCCTTTCCAATTTGGAGGTGCTTCGTCGCAGCCTGCAGCCCCTGCTGCTCCAAGCGTTTCTTCATCTTTCACCTTCGGTGCGAACAACGGCGCAAGCAACCCCGCTCCGGCTCCATCTGCATCCGCCTCATTCACATTTGGCGCATCCAACGGTGCTGGAACTTCCGCCCCTGCCGGCCAGAAGCCTCTGTTCGGAGCGTCCAACTCTGCCCCCACTAGCAACCTCTTTGGTGCCAAGCCTGCGCAGCCTTCCGGCATGTTCGGAGGCCTGCAGCCTCCTGCTGGTGCTTCAACTACCGGGACCAACTCACCCTTCAACTTCGGAGGTGCCTCTAGCCTCGCTACGACGCCCGCGACCGGTACGCCCGAGCCTGCAGCGGAGGCTGAGAAGGCGGCTGCCAATGGTGAAGGCGACGATGCGGATGGCAAGCCTCACGAGCAGATCAAGCTCACCGAGGGTGGTCCCGGCGAGGAGGATGAGACGGTCGCGCATGAGGTGCGCGCCAAGGTCATGAAGTTTGTCCCTGCTGGATCTGAGGAGGATGACGGGGATGACCAGCCGAAGAACAAGAGCCCTTGGTCCACGAAGGGCATCGGGCCATTCCGTCTTCTCAAGCACAAGACCACCGGCGCCGTGCGAATGCTTCTCCGAGCCGAGCCTCGTGGCCACGTTGTGCTCAACAGGACGGTCCTGCCCAGTGAGACGTATAAGGCGGAGAAGAAGTACGTCAAGCTGACCACTTCGAACGAAAATGGCACTGGCCTCGAGACCTGGATGGTCCAGGTCAAGACCGAAGACATGGCAAAGGGGCTCGCTGCTGCCTTGGAGTCCCACAAGTCAGCCAACGCCAAATAAGCGTTGGTCAAGATCGCATCGCATGAAGGAGACGATGGAATGAGCCGAGCGTTTTTTCTTTCGATTTATTCCCCTTTGGACTTTCTGTTGTTCGGGTTATACTAGATGAAGAGACTGCGGGCTCATTAGCGAAGAAGGTAAGGCATAGCATTGCTCTTTTGGGGCTCGGCGTTGGGAAACTGCATTTTTATCATTCTGTTTATCATGCCACCAGCTTCGTCTGCTGGTTTGGGTAGGGCGCGTATGCGAGGTGCGCCCTACAGGGGAGGATTGGACGAAGCGCGAGGGAGATCAAAAAAGTACAGCTTAGAAGAGAATGTCTTGTCGGGGATTAGGCACTTGTAGTACAATATCAAAGGAGAACTACTTCTTAAGGAAACATTATGGAAGCCCATGCAGTGACAAGGTATGCGACGTGTATTGGAGGCAGAGCCATCCCACACCACACATGATCCATCTACGTATCGACAGAGTGCAAGTAACTAACCGGGTTCTGCACCAATTTCTGGCCCAAGTAAAACCTGCCTATAGCTGAACCTGATATTGCCCAATCAACCCACAGGGGCGAAATCATTTTTGATGGCAATGACGGTGCAAAGAACAACCTGTATGTAAGTGGCACTCTGCATAAACATCAGTTCCAAATGATGAAGCACTTTCGTGATGAGGTATCAAAGCTTTCGCTACTCTTTTAACTAAGAAGCAGAACACAATATAATACGAAGAGCCCCGAAAGACAGGCGTTGTGGGTGGCCCCCGCCAGCTTGACGGTCGAGTGGGCCGTGGATGGAAGCGCTCTTAGTGTGCTTTTGCGCTGCCTCTTCCAATTCACCAAGCGGGGCTCAGCCCCGTTACTCCCCTTGGTGTAGTTGGTTCATCACGTTCGACTGTAATGGTTACATTGTCATCGAAAGGTCTCTAGTTCGATTCTGGAAGGGGAGAACCGATTCTTTTGCCCAATGTGGCTTTTTTTTAATGGCTTCGAAGTTGCGGTTGATTGCCGGCGGCTGTGACTGTGTTTTTTTGGGTTTTGCATCGTCCCATGTCTTGTCGTCAATTGAGTTTCACGCAACCTCACTTCCTCCAAGTTGACAAATTGCAATTCAGTGGCACGCAATATTCTGCTGGTCTATCTGGACTACTAGTCTCTTTGCTGCCAATTCATCCTAGACCATGATCAGAATGGTCAGGCATTGCACCAGTGGCAAAGCTGGGCATTCCTGAGATGCAATTCAGTTAGTTGCGAAATGGAGGACAGAGCGAACGACTCAACGTCACATATGCCGCCGGGCTTACAACTAGCTTGGTTCCGGACCCGAAGTACATTAGGCCTCTGAGGCGGATCATCTGAACAGATAATTGCATATCACACTGAGCTAGCAGAGCCGAGATCATATGCCGCTTAGCCTCTACGAGTTCTCGAATGGTGATCTCACATGACTAAGGAAGACGACGACTTCAGACGAAGGCTGACAGACTTCCGCCTCACTCTGTTGCGCGGGGTTGTGACGCGAGGCATCATGGTCACCTAGCAAGGACCCAATTCGTCTCTAACGGTTCTTCGTACTGCAGTTTGCCCTAAGTGGTTCTCTTGTGTATTCTTGATCCCTTCGCTCTGATAGACTAACATCTTCCATCCGTACACTATGACTGGCATCCTCGATCGATCAGCTCCCAGGCCCGATGAGCTTGATGGCATGGGAAGTCTTTTAAAGTAAGCTAACATTGCATTTTATCAAGACTCGCTCGATTGCGGCGGAATCCCTTGTTCTACTACGTTGTCCGTTTTATCATTCATATATCACCATGAGGCAATGGCTTGCGGTTTACGTGGACATAATCCTGCTTTCCTAGAATCTCCGGACACTCTCTCATTTTGAGTACATCTCTATGAGCAAATACTCCTGAAGACCAGAACCACCTCCGAAGCCTGAGACCTCTCATCACATCAACAACAATTGACCAATCGCACAGACAACCCCAGACCATCATCTGGCTCAAGACCGCAACGCAGTCCTTCGCCATCCACAAGTCCCTCCTCGTCGAGTCCTCAAAGTACTTCCAGCGCTGCCTCGACGGGCCCTTCGCCGAGTCCGTCTCCAACACCGTCGACCTCGACGACGTGCAGCCCCTCACCCTCGGCACCTACGTCAAGCTGTGCTACTTCACGCGCCTGACGGCCGCGCGCGTCAAGCGCCGCGCCGCCGACGCCGAGGGCACCGTCTACGAGGTGTCCCCCTTCAGCATCAAGCCGTGCGACATGCACACGCCGCACGACCTGCCCGAGCTCGTCGACATGTGGGCGCTGACGGACCGGCTGTTCGACGACCTGCTGCGCGGCAAGGTCGAGACGGCCATCCGCGAGACGCTCGACGTCGCGGCTGCGAAGCTTGCGGACCCGCGCTGCGCGGAATGGTGGGTGGTAAACCTCGCCAACGGGTACGTCGCGCTCGAGGCGCTGCCGCGGCGGGGTGGCGGCGGTGGGGGCGAGGATGATGCGGTCGAGGGGCTGGTGGTGCGGATGAGGGATTTGTTCGTGGCCAACTGCGCGCCGGCGACGTGGAAGAGGCTCGCGGCGCAGTTGCCTGGGGAGTTTGTGGTGATGATGTCGATTGCGTTCCAGGCGCGGCTGGCGGCGCTGGTTGCGAACGAGGCGGCGATTGTGAGGGTTAACCAGGCGAGTTTGTGTTATGAGTGTAAGACGAGGGTGCAGATGGCCTTGAAGCGGTAGATGGTTGCCTTGTGAGATTCTTTCCGACTTGCTGGGGTTTGGGGTTGCGAGGTAGGGGCTAAGATGTACGGATCCTATTCATAAAAGGCCAGTGAGCATGCACCAGGCCATCAGAATAAACGTGTTATCCACATAGGGCGACGGGGTGAAACGCAAGAACGGCTTTCAAGGTGGAAGTGGTCTCTACCTTGAGTGAGCAAATGTACTTGCAGCATTGTGATGGCCAGAGTCTCACACTGGGGCGAGGTGGTTGGTTGGCTCGCTACCACAATTTTTTGACAGGTCTCTATGTGGTATCTCATCAGACAGATATATATACGCAAGAGTCTCAAGAAAGCTGCCATGCCAAATTCATCTTTCACTTCGGTCTCCAGCGTGTACCATGGATATCATATTCATCTCCCATCATCTCTCAAACCAACCCTCATCTGCCCCTTGCCACCCCTATTCGACCTGAAATAGAACGGCACAAACACAAGGTCCCTCTTCTCTCCCTCCTCTCCACTCATCACCACTTCAGGCGTACGTACCCAACCGGTCGTCTTCAGAGCAAAGTACTCTTCCCCCCTAATCTTGTCAACTCTCCAAATCTCCTCAATTACACCGCCTCGCTTGATGCCAACATCCTTGAAGTGGTTCTCCTCCCACTCATTATCTGCATCCTCGACGCAGTACACAATCGGCCCGCGCGCAAGGGACAACGTCCGCTGGTTCGTGTACGGATGCGGCGCAATGCACCGCGGCTCGAACCCGTAAATCACAATCGCAAAGGCCGGGTTCTCGGCCATGTACGCCGGGCCCAGGTGAAGGTACCCCCTCTCCACCTTGGACTGGCCAACCTTCGGCGCGGGAAGAAGCATGAAATCACCCTTCGCCCACGCCGGAATCCTCAATCGCACGGTCATGTCCACCCCCTCGGCGCCGTCGAGCCGGAACCCCACCTTGCCCTCCCACGGCCAGTTCGACCTCTGCTCAAACCTCACCTTCCGGCTGCCCCCCTCCACCTCGAACTCGACCGCTGCGCTCGTGTACAGGTGCACATTCACGAACCCCTCCCCGTAGTCCCACAGGTACCCGCCCAGGCTACCAAACAGCCGCGTGACATTCGGCGGGCAGCACGCGCACACGAACCAGTCCTCGCGCTCGCTGCGCGCGGCGTCGCAGCTCGCGAGCGCGTTCTCGTACGTGAAGGCTTTCCCGTCCGCGCTCATGGCCGTCATGACGTTGTTGTACAGGCACAGCTCCATCACGTCGCCGTAGCGGCCGTCCAGCACCGGGTCCGCGTGCAGCAGCCGCTCCGCGAGCATCATCACCCCGACGCTCGCGCACGTCTCGGCGTACCCGCCGCCCTCGTCGGCGCCCTGCGGGAGGAAGTAGTCGATCCCGAACCCCTCCCACTGCGCGACCGCCCCGATCCCGCCGGTGAGGTACATTTTGCGGTCGACCATGTTCGCCCACAGGCGGCGCAGCGCGGCGAGCCAGGCGTCGGCCTCGGCCAGCTCCTGCGGCGTCCCCGAGGAGGCCCCTTGGCAGAGGTTCAGCAGGTCCGCGGCGGCGGTGAGGAGGTACATGGCGCGCACGGCGTGGCCCTCGACGGTATCCTGCCGCAGGATGGGCGCGTGGGCCTGGCAGTACCAGAAGGAGCGGTCCATGGGCCACGAGTTGGGGCGCTTCCAGCGCGGCTCGTCGTCGCGGCGGACAGCGGCCTCCCAGTCGTAGAAGTGCTGCCCGTCCTGGCCGCGCGGGTTGCCGCGCTCCTCGAGGAAGAAGCGCGCGAGGTCGTAGGCGTCGCGGCTGCCGGTGGCGGAGTGGAAGCGCAGCAGGGCGAGCTCGATCTCGGGGTGGCCCGGGTACGCGCGCGTCTGGCCGGCGCCGGGCCCGAAGCGGGCGCGGATGTGGGCGATATACTTTGCGAGGGGCTCCATGAGGAGGTCGTTGCGGTAGTACTGCTGGTGGGCGAGGGCTGCTTCGATGAGGTGTCCAGCGTTGTACCTGATTTTGTTATAAGTCAGGGCGTGTGTTAGCTTCAGGCGACTCTCGGGAAGACCGACATTTCATGCATGTCGCGGATGTTGGTCCAGCGCTGGCCCGGGGCGACGACGGAGAAGTGGATGTTGAGGTAGCCGTCGTCGTGCTGGGCGTCGCGGATCATGGCGACGAGCTCGCGGACGGCGGCGTCGATGCGGGCGTCGTACTCATCGGCGAGGAAGTAGCAGGCGCCCTCGATCCATTTGGCGACGTCGCTGTCCCAGAAGAGGTGGAGGGGCGCGGGCCAGCGGGAGTTGTCGTCGTAGATGGGGTGCCATTTGAGCTTGAAGGCGTCGTATTGGCCGTTTGCGCGGAGCTGGGCGAGCTGGGTGTGGAGGGTCGTGCGGGAGACTGTGTTGCGGCGGGTCAGGAGGAGGGAGGGGTGGGTGAAGGTCGTTTGGCGGAACGTGAATTGAGGGTTGGACATTGTGCGGAGGGTTTGGGTGTGAGGTCGAACATGGAGCGATTAGAGGTTGGGAGTGCACGAGATGAGATGGAGGAGGTTGAGAGAGAGCGAGTGCTTGGCACTTTGATGACGAGGGAGCTTTCTGGGGTTGCAGGGATGTGGGTTGGAGATCGATGGGGGATGGGTTCCCGGAAAGGCAAGTCGATGATAAGAGGGATGGTTCCTTCGTTGGAGACATGGTATGAGCAGTGGCGGCTGAGGCGAACTTGATCGGGATTGTTCCCGCGGGAGCGTTCCCGGAGTGCAATGAAGAACAGACCGGATCAATTCTAACCGGGTATTGTCAACTTCCGAGCGGACGGGATGAATGATGAAGTTGAGCGTGTAAAAACATCGACAACCGCCTATCTGAAAGTTAAAAGACGGCTGATCTCTGATGCGGGGTTCATGGCGGCTTGGATTCGGCACCTACGCCGATACGTGAGATATGGTTAAAATGACTCTGGTGAGTTGTATGTAGCGTTGCGGCGGTGTCACATTCTCTCACATATGCTCTTGTCCAACTGGAATCGAATCGAGGTTGATGGTTTGGGCTGCATTCACAGGAAAAAGATGTTAAAAATGGAACTCGTCCTCGTAAATCGTAGTCAATTGCTTTTGGGGTTGGTATCAGTTAGAAGAGGTCATCAATGGCCTTGTCGGCGTCCTTGCGGATGAGATCAACCATGCCCTGGATGGAGGTTAGCATCATGCTCTGAGAGCCGCAATGGTGTTCTTACCTCGGGCATGATGGGCTCGCCGTTCTTGTCCGTCACGTACTTGAAGGGCATCTCGGTGCTCTCATGCTCGCTGAACTTGAGCTCGGGGTAGGTAACGTAGGGGATCTTGTCCAGTGGTGCTGCATGTTGTCAGTGAATGGTTGAAATTGACAGGATTGCATGTAGGCGGAGCGCACTCTTCTCCTCGACAACGATTCTGGTGACACGGACGGCGGTGTCGGTGGTCATTTGAGTGGGTCCGAGCCGTCTGCCTTCAAATCCCTTCTTCCTCAACTCGGAGGTCCGGTCTGCAAGGGTCAGAATGGATGCCAATGTCACAAACGGATTTAATCAGAATTACCTCTTGGGGGGTCATCGCCTGTGTACGAATTAGAAACGTCAGAAATTAGAAAAAGCGTCGGACGTGAGGAGAATCCATACCCAGGATGCCGCCAAACAAAAAGGCGTCAAATTTTTCACCATCCTCGGGGCTCAAGTCACTGGCGGCGGCGGGGTCGAGCAGGCACACACGGGACTTGTCGTGGGCGTACAGCTCCTCGACGCCCCGGTTCTCGGCCTTGAAAGCCGGGACCTCGCTCAGCTTCTCCGGGGCCTTGAAGGCGGCGGGCAGGGAGGACAGCAGGAAGGTGCCGGCGGCGGCATGGGTCTCTTTGGCGATGGCGATGTACTCGAGTTCGGACCAAGGCCCCAGCTCGGGGTCGAGGTGCTCCACGATGTACGTCTTTCCCATGTTTGCGTTGTGAAAGGCAGCAAGAGACGGGACGGGGGTGGTTGTTTGCGGGAGACGAGGGGTGACTAGGAGGAGAGGTGTGTGTGTGTGTGTGTGTTCCAGACTGTGGCTGTTTTGCAAGGAGTGTGAGGTGAAGCGTGTGGTTGTGGGAATAACACTATGCAGTACCGTGAGGCCGCGTAATAGTGTCAAAGGGGACCCAGTGGGCGTTGGGCTGGCGGGTGTTGTGTGTTTGATGGGCTGAAAAGTTGGTCAAACGCTTGTTTGGAGTCATTGAGCAGATCTACACTAGGTAGGCGCTTGCTGGTCTGCTAGGCTGCCCTAAGACACGGAACGGGTACTTTGCAAGACCCAAGAAAAGATGCCGCATCCCACTTGGCAACGGCTGTCTTGATACCTGATGGTCAGAGGCAAGAAAGACGCAGCAACATGATCAACATCAACCGTGATTTCGGCCCCGTATCATTTGGAAGGTGTCCGTCTTGGCTTTCTTCTCCAGGAGTTCCAGCATTCATACCCTGTGAAGGGCAGGTACAAGGGATGGGAGATACGCAGCAGCGTTTGATGTCTCAGGTTGCACGTCTAAAAGCTGGAGATTTGCTTATCTCATAGGTACGTACCCATTTTGAGGAGGCAAAGTACAGGTATGGTAGGCACGTAGGTGGATGGGTGCCTTACCTAAGCCGGACCCTGAACCAGGTTTCGGCGATCCGTATGGGAATTCCGCGCGTTCTGCTGTCTACATGTAACCCGACGCTCCTTAGCATTTCATTCCGGCCAGCTCCCGGTCTGACCTGACGGTTGTGAAGCTCAACGGCATGAGGGGGTTCGATCGACAGTCCAAGCATTGCACGGGGTATCTAGGGGATGGGCTGGAAATAGTCGCTGGCGTCTTACTATCCAGCTCTATCACTTACAGTATTGGTTGCGCGTTCTCGAGTCTGAGATAGTGCCTACTGTTCGTACATAAGCAACCATACGGGACAAGAATAACGACGATGGAAACTCCAGAGTGCACCTCTGTTTTACGCAAGGTGCATCCAGCAGCCCGACACCGCACAGCCGCAGCAGTAAAGTTAACCTCGGGCTCCCTCTGGTTCGCTAAGAAGCGAATGCTGGAGCCTGTCCTGGATGGCATCTCCCGTCCACCCTCATCGCTCCCGTCTGGAACCACTGCAGCGCACCAAAAAAAAGCTGGGGCCTGCCCCACGTCACTTCCAGCAAGTACCTACCTGCTGAAGGCGACTGTCCCTGGGTCTAGGTGAGGTGAAGCAGCCAGCCTGTAAGCCCCTTGTTTAGAGAGTGCCACAGTGGCCCCCCGCCCTTGCGGCACCTTCCGGCTGCGCTACTATCCGCCGCCGCCGGTCGACTCCAGGGCGGGCAGCAAGTGAACGGAGGCGAACCCCCCAAATTCTCCTTCAAGTCTGGCAGTCTGTGCAACGCTGCGCCAGCCAATATTGGCCAAGGACCTGGACCCGACAGGGATGCCCGGCGGACAGCTGCGCAACGACCGATGAGTGGTCAACGGGCATGCACGAGTCTAGAGTACACCTTTACAGATCTGTCTCTGCATGTCCCGTCCACCGCGTGCTCCTGCTGCCGCTACCGCTCACTGCTGCTGCTGCTGCGCCGGACGGAATTCAATCAAGTTCGCGCATCGCATCTTCTTTTCCCCATCTCCCTTCCACAATCCGAATCCTCCCTCCCTCCACCTAGACTTCACTGCAACCATCTTCCCTTTTCTTTTTTTGCTTGTGGTCATCGGCGAAGAGAGAGTCTCCATGCAATCACAGATCGGGTCACGCTCGTAACCTTTTTCTGTCTAATACCCCCATCAAAAGGTAGCCTTGGGGAGGACACACTTCCCCAACCATGGCTATCCTACCGATGATGTCCGCGCTGGTGCTTGCGCTGGCATCATGGACCGCACCGGTGCTCGCCCAGAGCCAGGCCGACTACTTCGTTCACGATCTGCCCGGCGCCCCGAAAGAGCCATTCATCAAGATGCACGCAGGGTAAGCACAGGATTTCCCCCGACGCTTCCGTCTCGCCGCTTGGTGAAGCTATTCCTGCTGACGCGCGTTTCATCACAGCCACGTCGAAGTCACCCCCGAACACAACGGAAACCTCTTCTTCTGGCACTTCCAGAACCAGCACATCGCAAACAGGCAGCGCACCGTCATCTGGCTGAACGGCGGCCCCGGCTGCAGTTCCGAAGACGGTGCCTTGATGGAGATTGGCCCCTACAGAGTCAAGGATAAGGACACCCTCACCTACAATAACGGCTCCTGGAACGAGTTCGCGAACCTGCTCTTCGTCGACAACCCCGTTGGAACCGGTTTCAGTTATGTCGACACCAATGCATACCTGCACGAGCTCGACGAGATGGCCGAGCAATTTGTCAAGTTCCTCGAGAAGTGGTTCGCCATGTTCCCCGAGTACGAGCATGACGACGTAAGTCCGAACAAACCAGACCATACCAAGAGACCGAAGCTGACGGAGAACAGATCTACATTGCAGGTGAATCCTACGCTGGCCAGCACATTCCTTACATCGCGAAGGCGATGCTCGAGAGGAACAAGAAGCCCGGAACAAAGACCATCTGGAACTTGCAGGGTCTCCTGCTCGGAAACGCTTGGATTTCTCCCAAGGAGCAGTACGATGCCTACCTCAAGTATGCCTACGAGAGGAAGCTCATTGAGAAGGGCTCGCCCGTCGCTCTGAAGCTTGAGCAGCAATGGCGCATCTGCCGAACATCACTTGCCGTCGAGAACACTGTGGACTTTTCCGAGTGCGAAACTGTCTTGCAGGATTTGCTCGCCGAGACGGCCAAGGTGAACGCCAAGGGCCAGCGCGACTGCATCAACATGTACGACATCCGCCTCAAGGACACGTACCCTTCGTGCGGTATGAACTGGCCTCCCGACTTGGTCAACGTTACTCCCTACCTCAGAAGAGCCGACGTCGTCAGCGCTCTCCACATCAACCCTCAAAAGAACACCGGCTGGAAGGAGTGCAACGGCGCGGTTGGCGCTGCCTTTAGAGCCAAGAACTCGAAGCCTTCGAGAGATTTCTTGCCCGACCTTTTGAAGGAGGTTCCCGTCATCCTCTTTTCCGGTGCCGAGGACCTCATTTGCAACCATATGGGAACTGAGCAGATGATTGGCGACATGGAATGGAACGGCGGAAAGGGATTCGAGATTTCACCCGGAAACTGGGCGCCGCGCCGCGATTGGACTGTGGAAGGCGAGCCTGCGGGATTCTGGCAGGAGGCGCGCAACCTCACCTACATCCTCTTCTACAACTCCTCCCATATGGTTCCTTTCGACTACGCCCGCCGCTCCCGCGACATGCTTGACCGCTTCATGAAGGTCGACATCAGCTCCGTTGGCGGAACGCCCACCGACTCCCGGCTGGACGGTGAGACTGGCCCCGCCACATCGGTCGGCGGCATCGGCAACAGCACCAACACCGATGAAGAGACGCAGAAGAAGCTGGACGAGGCCAAGTGGAAGGCATACTACCGCTCAGGCGAGATTGTCCTGGTCATTGTCGTCATTGCCGCCAGCGTCTGGGGCTGGTACATCTGGCGCGAGCGTCGCAAGCGCAGGGGCTACCAGGGTCTCATGGGCGGCCCACCGGCAACGAGCCAGAGAGGCGGCACACGGGGCCTGGATGGTTTCCGTGACAGGCGTAGCGGCCGGGACGTGGAGGTAGGCGACTTTGACGAGAGCGAGTTGGACGACCTGCATGTGGCGACCCCCACCCACGAGATGGACAAGGATCGGTACAGCGTTGGAGGGGACAGCGACGACGAGCCCCAGGAGAAGAAGCCCTCGGGGGCGGCCAACGGCAGCCGCTCGAGGTAAGAACCCGGACAGCCTGGGAAGGCAATGAACGGCTCGGGTTGGTTGAACTACTATTACGGCTCCTCGGATCAATGCATGGGAAGTTTAGCGGATCACAAAAACAAAAGGGAGCCCCAGATGACTACTACTACGACTACGACCACCACCACTACTACTCGGATCCATTCAGCACGGGACGGAGTTGTATGTGTATCATCAAGTATAGAGCAAAATGTTGTCTCTAGCGAAATGCTATTTTTATCGTTTGGTTACGGCCTACAAATGCCTTTGCTTCGTTTGCCCTTCCCCATGCTGGTGGGTGGCGGTGTGATTGATCCATTCAGTGTCCTCCTATATATATCGCTGCCCCGTGTTTTTCATACGCCTCAAACACCTCAAGACAATTTTTTTTCTAATGAGAAGCGCCCAATCTGGCGTTTGCCGCCTGCCGTGATATTCCCCCGCCGAATTCCCTTTCCCCCCAATCCAGAAAATGCATGTATGCACAAGCTGCTGTAAAGGTATGTATGTACCAGAGGCTTCTGCGTGATCCGATTTGTGCCAAAAAAAAAAAAAAAAATGATTGAAACTCCCCGTGATATGCCACTCCCAATAAAACAAATTTCGTGATAAAGAGAAAGCTTCGCATTACAGTTGGATATCGTTGTTGAGGATGCGCACCTCCTCGCCGGGCTTGAAGGGGGGCAGGCCGATGTACGGGCAGCCGTCGCAGCGGAAGGCGTCGCCGAGGGCGCAGTTGCCGCAGGAGCCGACCTTGCCCTGGACGGTGAAGTCGACCTCGGCGAGGTCATCTGTGTCGAGCTTGACGGGCGCGGCGGCGGCGGCTGCGAGGGCTGCGTCGGCGGCGGCGCGGGTGGCGGCGTCTTCAGCGGCGATGCGCTCTGCGAGGCCGCAGGTGCAATCTTTGCAGGCGCGGCGGCGTTTTCCGGCCTTGGGGGCGCATTCGGGGGCTGTATTAAAAGAGTAGGTTAGTCAAGACAATTTCCCAATGTTTCTGTTGTGGCTCTTTCTGGAGGGTTGGAAAACGTACGGATGTTGAGGGGACGAGAGAGGTCTGCGTCTGTGAGGAGGGCGTCTTCGTCGATTAGCTCGTCGTCGTCATCGTCCATGTCGAGGTCGTCGCTGAAGTCGACGAAGCCCACGCCCGGGGGCGCGGAGACGGCTGGGGCGGTCGAGGGTTTGCTGCTCAGTGACACGGCACCGTTGCTGTTGAGCGAGACAGCACCTCCTCCGTTGAGAGACACAGCACCGCCGGTGAGGGACACGGCACCATTTCCGTTGGTGGCAGTCTTCTTCTTGCCAAAGGAGAGAGTGACCGGCGCCTCGTCGTAATCGGGCTTCTCGAAAGCACCACCAACCGCTACAAGACCGGCGAGGACGGCCTCGCGGGCGACGGCGGGGTCGTTTGCGAGGTTGCCGCCGTCCTGGGCGCGGAGGCGGGCGGCGGGCTTGAGGGCCTCCGCGACGGCGGAGAGGACGGCGCGATCGGAGAGGAGGCGGGTGGACTCGACGCGGGAGCCGTCGGCGTCGGTGAGGACGAGGACGAGGTCGTAGGCGGACTCGGGGAGGGCGACGAGGCGGGCGGAGAGGCGGTCGAGCATCTGCAGGTCTGTGGCGGCGCGGTCGTGGGAGGCGAGGGCGGCGGAGAGCTTGTTGGGCGCGGAGGAGAGGGAGGGGGGCGCGAGGAGGAGGGTTCGTTCCTGTTGCTTGGGGGTGGCCGCGGGCGCCGCTGCTGACGGGGGCAGGGCGGAGGGGGTGAAGTCGAAGTCGGGGGTTGTGTCGAGGGTTATGATTGAGGGCGCCATTGTTGCTGCGGTTGTTGGCTTTTTTTTTTTCCTGGAGAGGAGAGGGGGTCGCGTGTGACGGTGGGATGTTTAAGGTGTGTTGTTCACGCGGGTTGGGAGGTTTTGTTGGAGGTTCAGGCGGCTATGGTTGAGTGAATGGTGAAGAACGTGGAAAGTCTCTGGGGTAGGCTGGTGGAAATTTCCGACTGGAGGTTGACGTGAGGAGAGAGAGGAAGGTGATTGACTGGATGGGATGGCTTCTCTTGGGAGGGGATTAGTCAAAGGCAAATTCGGAGGAAAACTGTGTAGCGTACTGTCCAGTTTGCGGTGCTTGATAAGCGTGGAATGGTGAGGGGTTGGCGGGGTGGGCACCGTAATCGGGAGGCCTAGTTACACGGTATTGCGTAGGTTGCCAGTGAAGTGGACGATTCCGCGGGGACTGGTCTTGCAGTGGGCAGTGGGTATTGCAGACGTAAGGTGCAGGATAGGCAGGCAGGCAGGATGCGTGGGAGGAACACACTCACTGAAGGGGGGAGAAAGGAAAAGGCGGCTGATAAAAGAAGTTGTTGGAAGCAAGGTACTGCTACGGAGAATGGCCGGAGAACGGCGAGACGGGGGAGAAGGAAACGTTCTGTCCACTCCGATCAACCCACGCTCATTAATCAGATCTCTTGCTTACGGATGCGACAAAGTCATTGGGTCGTTGTGCTTTTTTCTGCCTTTTGCTGTGCCTGGCCTTGGGGGTTGCAAAATAGGGGTCCGAAAGCGGAACGTCACCCTTCGACCATTCCAGTCAATCAGTACCCTCTCCCCGCCCCCATTTGCGCAAGACGCAGGCGCTCACAATAAAAATCCACGGGCAGGGCGATGTCATGGACGGGGGCCCATTACGCAGTGTGCTGTAGGGGAGAGACCAAGGGTGGTGCACCAGGGGTTTGCAGAAGAGGGAAGATGACCATCAATGACCTTGCATTACTGCACCCGGATGAAGGGCGACGGCCCAACCAAGGGCCTCACGATTTCTGATTTCCAATTGCCCACCTGAATCTTTTCCCTCAAGGTGAAGGGTTTTTCTTCACTCCCCCTGCCATCCGCCCTGAATCGTCAGGTGGGCGGTGCAGGAAGCGCTAGGAAAGCACTGTGGACAGCAGTGCTGACCGAATTTAATGTCAGTGACAAACGGCTATGGTCCGGTTCTCATTGGTGGAATGCCTTGCTGGCTGCTGCCATCTGGACCCTTGGGTTTGGCAGCTTGGGTGGCCACCACTACAACCCTTGTCTTGCCGCGCGCACACTGGAGAGGACGCCTCACCCGGCCTCTGCCGACCCCAAGATCCGACCGGCGATTTGGGAAGGTCCGGCTGCGATTGGGCCTCAATCATTCTTCGCGGGGTGCTGCGACCTGCGTCTTCGGAGAGCATTCGGCGCTGGCTATGGAGAGAAGAAACCTTGGCGATGCTGCAGACCCTGCCGGCGTCGGATGCTGAGGCTTGGAGTTTCTGTGTGTCATTTCGCCGTCGACCATGTCATTACCACCGTCGATAATGGGCTGGGATTGTGGACGACGTGTGGGAGAACAGACATGTGCTTTTGTTGCGAATTGCCTGGCTTCCTATTCGTCTCATACGGAAACAGACAGAGCAAGGTACGGAAAGATGAATGCTTTTGATTTTGCGATACATGCAAATTACTCTGGGCTCTATATCGCGCCCAGGAGGAATGACCGACAACGCCCGTGACAACTCCGTCCACATGCTTACACCATCCACCAGCGACGGCGCCCTCTACAGCTTGAAGCTGCTGCTCGTCGCCTGCGCCTGTGCCTTGGCCTTGTTCCCGTCCACGTCCACCACCTCGCCCTTGCGGTTGATGACCTTGACGCCGCCCTTCTTCAGGTCCGCGAGCGTGTCCTTCTGCATCTGCGCCTTCTTGCCGAGCGGCTTCTTGGCCGCGTCCAGGCCGCCCGCCTTGTGGATCCTCTCCTTCTCCCGCCTGCGCCGCCTGAGCTTGTCCTCGCGCGACATCTCCTGTCGCGCCACCGGCAGCCCGTCCTTGCCCACCACCTCGCCCCGCTCCGCCGTCTCCTTGCCGGCCTTGTACACCTCCTGGGGCGCGAGCGCGCTCTGCCCGCCGCTGACGCCCTGCGCCGTCGTCGGCTGCGCGTCCTCCATGCTGATCGTCGCCGCGTCCGACACCACCGTGAGCGTCGGCGCCGCCGGCTTCGGCTTGTAGTGCCAGCTGCTCAGCGCGTCGAGCCGCGCGCTGAGCTCCTTCCACATGCCCTCGATCTCCTTCTCCTCGCGCTGCAGCTTCTCGTCCGACTTGGACACGTAGCCCTCCGGGTCCGCGTTCTTGAGGTGCTCCTCCTCGTACACCTCCGCGAGGCCCTTGCCCTTGGAGTCGTCGAGCTCGATGAGCCCGCGGCGCGTGTTCTCGGGCAGCTCCGCGCCGGGGCGGCGGCGGATCACCTCGTCAAAGTCCTGCGCGAGGATGCGGCGCTTGATGAGGTCCTCGATGCCCTCGCTGACCTCGGCCGTGATGACGGGCACGGGCTTGCCGACGTGCTCGAAGGCGAGGTCCTCCTCCAGCAGGGAGTTGGTCGGGCGCTCTACGGCCGAGGCCTCTCCGGACAGCGTCCACGAGCGCTTGGCGACGGATTCGGCCTCGAGCTTGCGGATCTCCTCGGCAAGCTTGGCCTGGCGGCGCTCGTGGGCTGACCTGCGGGACCGCGGGTCGCCGGCAGAGACGTCGGACAGGGCGTCCTCGGAGTCGTCGCCGTGGTCCGAGTCGTCGTCAAAGAGGTCTCGCTTGACGTCCTCCATGGCGCGCTCAACGTCCTCCTCGCTGACCTTCTTGGGGGCGAAGCGGACCGACTTCTTCTTCTTCGGTTTGTCCTTGTTCCACTTCTTCGCCGGTGGCGCGAAGAAGTCTTTGTAGTAGATGCCGTTGGCGTTGAACTCTTCTCCCTCCTCGGCCATGTCCTCGTCCATGTCTTCATCATCGCTGGCACCTTCGGGGGCGTTGAGGTCCATGTCGCCGAACGTGGGGCCGTCCTCCTCGTCAGATTCCTCAACATCTTCGGCGTCTTCAGCAGCCTCGTCCATGTCATCGGCGTGTTTTGTAGATTTTGATTTGCTGGAAGAAGCGGCCATCGGGTCGGCATCCCAGTCGATCTCTTCATCGTCGCTGGCGGCGTCCGTGTTGGGGTCTCCCTTTGCGTCTTGCTCCTCGAACCATTGTGTCTGCTTGTTGAAGTCGTCGATGGAGAAGAAGCCGTCGTTGAGTCCGTTCGGGTCTTCGACGTACTCTTCTTCATCATCCTCCTCTTCGTCGTCGTCGTCCTCTTCACCTTCCTCCTCGTCCATGTCTTCCAAGTCTCCGGTCAGGCCTTCAATATCGGACCCTTCTTCCAAGTCTTCTTCGTCATCTTCGAGGCCCTCCAGGTCGGATCCCGAGAGCTCCTCGTCTTCATCAGAGCCTGCCTCCTCGCCGTCGAGCTCAGATCCCTCCTCGTCAGACTCCGCAAGGCTGTCCTCTCCGACGCCGTTCGTCACAACCTCGTTCCGGTCCTCGAGCTCCTGCAGCGTCTCCTGCGAGTGCTTCAAGGCGCTCTTGATGATCCGCCGGGCCTGCTGCCAGACCTGGCCCGTCTCGAACCCGTCAACGTGCACCTTGCGGATCTTGAGCACGTCCGCCCGGTCGGCATCCGCCCTCTTGCGCTTCTTCGTGGCCTCCTTCAGCAGCCGCAGCTGCTCGTCGCTGATCTGCCCGGCGAACGCGTCCAGCGTGTCCTTGACGACCTGCAGCGAGGCCGACGGGATCGCGGGCGGCGGCTGCAGGAAGGCGTGGCGGTTCGCGGGGCCCATGTTGTCGAGCAGGGCGCGCACGTCGGCGGCGCTGGCGCCGGTCATTGGGGGCATGTGGGCGACCATGCCGGGCGCGAAGGAGAGGGTGTGGGAGCTGTGCGATGTCGATGTGAGGGAGGAAGACGTGCTGCCCGCCGCCATGATGTGGTGATATTTTTTTTTCCCCGTTCGGAAGTTTCTCGCTTGGTCCGATAGCAACCTGGAAGATTTACAGCAACTTTTTTTTGGCCTGCACCTTGCAGTCCTGGAAAATTTGGGACCCCGCTAAATGCCTGGGATGAGCGGTCGACATGTGATTGGCCAATGAGATCAGTGAGCTCGGTTTAGCGTCGTTAGGTAAGCGGCCGTTGCGTCTTGTCTCAATGCGCTGGTTCATCCAATTCTTTCATCACGAAGTCATTTCTGATGCATTATTCATCAATTGCGGCTCATTTTTCTACCATCAAAATTTTGATGTACATGGCTCAGTGTTTGGAGGGGCTTTTAGTGAGTGCTGCACTGTGAAGCTGGCTACCAGATGGTGTTGGAATACCACAGACACTCTCATACTGCGTTTGTATCAGAATGCGACGTTCATCATTAGATCTAAATCATTTGATCTCTCCAGGGCAAATTCAAGAAGGATCTGTTCGTTGGGAATATTAGAAATCAGCTGAGAAAGACAGCTCAGTTGATTTTACAGCCGGTCCGGCCGCGGTGGCGGGGCCGGCCGGGTGGCCCACACACTTGGGCCTTAGTGTCCGACTTAGTCATCTGCGTTTGGTGATTCAACTTACAATATCTCCCTCATCCCAAACCAATCTTCTTTCACCAGCTACCTACACTTTCTGAACTTTCTACTTTATTAACTCACGATTGACGAAGCATTTTCATCTTGAGCCCTTTATAGCGCACCACAAGAAGAGTTCAAGTCATACCGGCGTGTAAGTTACATTCCCTCAACTCTCGGATGTGGGGCTCATGTCGTGTTGATGAGTCGAAGTCCATCTTCTCGGTACTGAAAGCCGCAACCCTTGGTGCTTTCTCAAGGGAGAGGGCCATGGAAACGGTGCTAACACTGAATACAGATACACGAGAACTCTAGCAGCCCTGATATTTGACTCTGTTCAGCCACACCTCCTCAGAAAGACGCACAAATGTCTGACCCCGCCGCAGAAGTCGCAGCGTCTCGGGACGATGGCAAGGTGCACCTCTTACTTTGCGCCTCAGGCTCGGTAGCAACCATTAAGATTCCAAATATCATTGAAGCGCTCGGAAAACATGAAAATCTCTCCATCAGACTCATCCTCACTGCTTCCGCGGCACAATTCTTGACCGGCAATACGGAAGAGCAGCCGTCACTAGCCACGGTCCGCAAGATGAAGAACGTAGACGGGATTCATCTTGATGAACAGGAATGGGTATCTCCTTGGAGACGCGGCGCTAGCATATTGCACATCGAGTTGCGGCGCTGGGCGGACATGATGCTCATCGCACCGTTGAGCGCGAATACCCTCGCCAAGATTGTGAACGGCTTTTCGGACAAGTAGGGTTTCATTTCAATTTCGGCCTATCCCCGGCTATGCTGACTTTCTTCTAGCCTGTTACTTAGTGTTGTTCGGGCGTGGGACCCAGAAGGTCTGATTGATGGACGGAAGAAGAGGATCCTCGTCGCCAGCGCGATGAACTCTGCGTAGGTTCACCCCTGATACACTCGGAGAGAAGCCAAGCTGACTTGTATCAAAGTATGCATAACCACCCTATCACAGGGAAGCAACTGAGTGCTCTCCGGGAGTGGAACTGGTTTGAGGTGCTGCAACCCATGGAGAAGACATTAGCTTGTGGAGATACTGGTTCGGGAGCGATGATGGACTGGAGAGATATTGTTCAGATCACGGAAGCACGCCTGGGGCTTTCAAAAGAGTAGCAAAGGAAATTGTTTGTTGGTTCAAATATCAAATCCGTCTAAGTATATAGATGAGAGTTATTGCAAAGCACGTTGCCCGACATGCTCATCGTCGTTCCAATTGAGTCTTGCTATCCGGGCGGATACTTCTAGCTAACCGGGCGGATAACTGTTATATAAGGTCTAATAGTTATTTATATACTAACAATCTATTAATCTTATCGCCTTTTTCGTTCTTATTATCCCTATCGTCCCCGTTATCCCTGTTATCCCCGTCGTCCCCGTCTTCCCCGTCGTCCCCGTCTTCCCCGTCGTCCCCGTCTTCCCCGTCGTCCCCGTCTTCCCCGTCGTCCCCGTCTTCCCCGTCGTCCCTATTATCCATCGTTCCTGTTGTTATCGATGGTTACTACCCGCCCGGATAGCATAACTCTCCAATTACCCTAGGTTCGGTGTCTGAATCCGTTCGCAGATGTACTCGCTCACAAGTTTCCTTGGCGAAACCGCAAGCTCGCAGGCCCAGTAATCTCCAGGATTAGCGCGGATTGCTTCAGAATCCCATGGGTTCAGATACACTTCTAGAAGCTTCTTCTTATATGCACCTGTGGGGTCCCAGTGGTCCTTTCCTTTGCTGTCCAACAGGTCAATGAACGATGAAGCGATGTTCCACATTGAAATCTGATCGTCGTGAACGTGATCGAGGAAATCTTCAAATTTCGTCCCGGACGTGAAACCGTAACCGTCGCCGTAGTAACTGACATATCCATAGGGGCCGAGAGACTCAAGTTGCCACTCGTTGAGAGGCTCGGCACAAGCATCTTTGTTGCCGATGAGAAGATAAATGTGGCTTTGTAGCTTCTCCCTAATGATTTTGTCGGCAATCCTGAGGCACGCCCCTCGAGGCCCTGGCATCTTCATCATCTTTTCTAAGACCTGAGGATCGTCTCCCAGTGCACTATGAAACTCCCACGATTCGTCGCATTCGAACGCAATAAACTGCGTAGGTTGTATTCTGGTTCCTTTCAAGGTGTATGTTATAACCTCTAGCGCTTCGTCGACGTCGAGGTGTTCATCTTCTGATACTCGGAAGCAGGTAATGACTTGGTTGAACACGTCGAAGACGACTTCCTCTCCGTTTATATGCATCATCCGACCGAGCTTGGCATGTCTTCCGAGCTCTTCTCTGGAAGCGTGCTTTAGGACGTGTTTGGAAATGACTTGTCTCGACTCGGTGCTCGCAGTCCATAATCCAAAGTCGAAGAATTCTGAAGTGTCGAGAGACAGGTATCCAGTTCGATGGTCTTCCGACGGACCGGCCGCATCATTCTTACTGGTTGACTCCGGGTTCTCGTGCTTGTTGAGGGAGACGACGCGAACAACACAAGCGCAGGGCGCGGAGCTCATGGGTGCGATTGCCATTTCCCAAATTGTGAGCCTAATCTCAGCTGGTAGGTTCCGAAACGAGTGGAAAGTGGTAGCCATATTTGATAAGAGGACGTCGTTTGTGAGGGTTTGTTAGCGGACGGGTTGGTTGTTGTGGGCAGAAACTTGAGATCTGGTGGACTATAGACCAAAAAAAAAGAAAAGAAAAACGCAGCCGGGGCCTCAAAAGTCAAGACTTTTAAAAAAAAAACAAAAAAAAAAAAAAAAAAAAAAAAAAACTCATACAGGTTCGCATTAGCCGCCGATCGTGGGAATTTTATACTGCCTACCTTGTGAGCTAGGCACGAATGCCACGTTTGTGGCGATTGGGGCTACATATATTCGCCGAGTGCCATAAGAAGCAGACATCAGCAAAAAAGTTGTAATTGATGAATTCATCCCCCATTATCTAGACCCGCGCCCAAACCTTCGGGCGAGCCACGGTCTGTAATAAGCAAGATGGCGCCTCCTCTGCTGCGCTGTCACCTCAGGAACATCTGCCACCGCGCCTTTACTCCTGAGTAAGTCCATCAGCTTGCGTCCCATATACTTGATTCCATCTAATTCGGTCGGTCCTAGCCTTGTAGCGTCTGAATCCGCAATTTGTAACGGGCCAAAATGGTTGATCCAGGGACACTCAGATATGGTCCAGTCCGGCCTGAGACTTTCGAATGGAACAAAGTTCCCAACGTATGTTCCCCATCGGCTTCGGGTACACGGCCTGAACTCCTTCAAGAGATCATCATGGTACACAAGACCTTCGTAGAGTGCTGTTTGAGTAGTCTCCAACTTGTCAATGAAAGCGTACTGTATGAGCTGTAAAGGCTTGCGCTTAATGAAATGACTGGCGGAACCTCGTGCACTCCGCTCTTCGAAGGAGACTTCAGCGTTGGGGTCTGCACCGCTAATGACCATGGAGGTCACGATGTCGGCTAATTGTTGAGCTCCTTTGATGCATACGATGCGGAGGTCGTGGAGAGTTGTCAGCATCTCTTTCCATGGTGTCGTCGAGGCTCCGGCATGAGTGATGGAGGCGTATGCCCGGTTGGGGTCTGCGCCTAGTTGAAGAACGTGACTGACGATTTCTGGGCGTATAGCACCAGGCATTCTTACCAGGGCCGGGGGTGGTCTGCAAGCTGAACTTAATAAGGGCTGTCCTTCCATCCGAATCATAGAAGCCTGGACCACGGTGCGTAACTTGGAGATGGCGTACTCTGCAAGCCCGAAAGACATGGCGAATGAAACAAAGGTGGGATGACAAGCATAATAGTCCACAACGTTGTCGCCGTAATATGTGATTTTCCCTCGCCCAGCCCATTGATTGTTCCAAGGGAAATAGTTCGTCCAGTGGTCCATATCGAAGCGCCGTCTCATGGCTTCTGACCAGTGGCCAGGCACTGTCCAGTAATTGGTTTTTACGAACGTCATGATTCGATCAAGCTCGTCTAGTATATCGCAGGTAGTCGAGAATGCCCAGTCATTCGCGTGCCGGGCTAATCGAAGAATGATTTCAATGTAGTTCCACTCTAAAGACGGGCACCCTATGTTCCAATTGCGCCACACCTCCGTGCATGTTTTGAGCCTCGCAAGAAAGCCCATGACTAGCAACTTGTCGGTTTCAAAGTGTGTCTCTTGAACGGTGCTCATGATCTCCAAGTGAACTTCGGGTCGGTCCAAAAATTCGGCGACGGAATGGTGCAGAAAGTGAACTTCTAGGTCCTTCGAACGGTCCGAGGAAGAGTTGGACGGGCCTCTAGTTTCCAGAAGACCGGCACACCAGCTTCTGAGTCGGTTATCAACTTTCTCCTTCGTGTCTTTCAGAGTTTCCGGATCAGGACTTGCTATCTCCTGAGATAAAACCGTCGAGGTATCGCCATGTGCCAAGGAAATACAAATCGCAGTCAGACAGTGTGACGGTGGTTCTGGAAGCGTCTTGTCCGCAGTGGCATAGTACCATGGCGTTAGTGTTTCCGAAAGAGCAATGTTTATCCTCGCAAGCTGCAACAGCTGATAGCCTCGAGGTCGGTGATCTGTACGGATCCGTCGCATCATGCCGAAATAGAGAGTCTGAAGGCCTTCGGGAAATACGCCCACCACCTGGTGGAGGTCTTGAATAGTATTGCAGTCGTTGAGATGTTCCATCAGAGACTGGACAACGAGTCGCAGCCACAAGAAGACACCCTCGGACTTCGATACGATGGCTTGAATTAGGTCGTAGAAAGCTTCTTGGCCGCGGTGTTGGGATTTTAGATACGGTACCCTGGCATGACTGGACAATGTGTCGGTTACGTATGTTTGTATGTCTTGCTGGGTCAGATGGTGCAGTTGGAGTCTGTTACAACCTTGGAGCGTGACCTCGAAGGCTGTATCAGGCCTACTCGACACCACAACTTTAATATGGGTGGAAACGGCGACTTGTGCAAGAAGCTCAACAACTTTGACCCGGTCTTGAAATTCTCCTTCGCATTCGTCGAGCCCATCGATAAGAATAGCGACGTATGCAGGCGAGGGTTGAGCTGAAGCAAGTCTCTTGAAGGCTCTCTTGAGTTCATGCAGCGTGGGAAAGTCCCTCTGCCAACCCGATCGAGCAACCAAATGATGGTCTGGGAAGAGATGTGATCCGTATGCGGGTATCCTCTTTATGATCTCGAACAGCAAACCCTGAAGCAGGCCTCGAAGAGAGTTTTGAAGGCCATTGCCTTGTCGGTCCCAGAACCAGTATGTCGCCATGATGAGCTCATGACAGCCAGCCCACCTCTGGAATGCTTCTGTTATCTGCGGATGTGTTGCGATGTATTTCATCAAAGTGCTTTTGCCGGTGCCAGCTCTTCCGCTGAGCAGGTAGAGTCCATTGTTGGACTCTATCCATTCCGAAAAATCGCATGATTGTTGGCCCAAAAATGTTTGGTTGGGAAGGATCCAATCAAAAGTATTCTCATGTGCGTTTTCAATGTCATCGTGCCTGTCGCTGAGGCTAGAAACCCACAAGGCGCTTAGCATCTGTTCAGTGACGGAGCCCTGGCGATTTGAGCTGTTGTTGTCCTCTTGCATACGTTGGCCGATTGCAAGGGACTCGATGATTTCGGCGTGATAGAGCTCGGCATTTCGATCTATATTATCCATGCGTTCTTCTAACATTGACGGTAAATTGTGCGTTTGGTTCTGAAGTCGCTCAAGCGCAATGCTGTTCTTTAGACTGGAGTATTGAATACCATCCCTCATGGAAACAATGATGCGAAACTGCAACTCGTTGCGAATCGTCTCCAGACGCGACATTTTGTCTCTCATCCTTCTCTCTCCCCATATCTGAAGGAAAGCGTCGCGCATGCTGCCAAGTGGAGTATGCCCGACCTTACGTTGAAGTAAGCTGCGCTCGATGTCAGCGGCAATGAGCCTTGCCTCGCATGCCAGGCCACATAGTGCCGAATCATCGTGGGCGACGGAGCTGTCGTCTCTAAGTTTTCGACAGCAAGATTCGAGGTCCGTGACGATCGATAGACGATCAGCTGCCGTGACAGTCGTCCCCATGGTACGGATCTCAGATGCTGCAGACAGAACTTTGAAGCAGAAATCGACGACCGTCAAAACGTTGACGGCGAACCCGAAGGCGGACGCCGGGTCCATTGTCTCATGATCCCTAACGAGCGGGCTGGCATGATGTTCTTGGGAAGCTTCGTTAGCTGGGATGCGCCCTCAGAAGGCCTGGCTGTGGAATTGATGCGAACTGGGTAGCGGACGCCTTGATGCTAGCGCTCTATCTGATACGCAATTGCATGGCTGGGCGGATGCGGGCTGGGTGGGTGGCTTCGCGGGGCCCCTGAACATTGCATGCATCTGTGCCTTGGTTGGTTCGATAGAAAGCAATTATGAAGCTCAAGTCGGATTCTATTCGTCAAGAGACAAGGTGGGGGGATGAACCGTTGCATTAGGCGTTCTTTGGAGAATCGATGTCCAACAGGCAGACTTCGGGGAAAGGCTTGGGAAGCTAGAGGGCTGTGAAACGGGCGGACAGACAAGATATGCGTACCCCTCAATCAAAAAGCCAGGAAACGGCAAACGCCACAGAGGCATTGAAACGAGAAGTATATATGTAGGCATTTTGAACGTCCGCATCAGATTCTCAACTGACTCTGCACATGTCCTCTCCAACTATAAACACTGATAATACCAAGGCGGTGAGACCGCAGAACAGCTCGACCCAGCCGCGCACTTCGTCGCGCCGGTATATCCCGACCCGCCACACTGTCCATACTTTGTCTGCGTCGGCTCAGGCACCGGAGCCTGCGTCGTCGACCGCGATGTCCCGGAGCTTGTTGACGTTGTCAAACGAACCGTGGACGTGGGTGTCGGCGGCGGGACCCATTGCGTCACGGTCTCGATGACAGTGTCGATATCCGTGACTGTCACGACGGTTGTCGTCCAGCTTGTGATTGTGACCGTGACGAGGGAGGTCGGTGCCAAGGCTAGCTTCGGGGTAGGAGTGATAGTTGTAGTCTGAGTTGAGTACCTGATAGCTGTTGGGGTGGGAAGAGGGGTTAAACGTTGGTCTTGCGCCGTTGCGGAAGCACAGGCAACTAGGAGCGTTACCAAGATGGATATGGGATGCATGGCGAGACGGTATCTCTGATCCAGGGACCAGAGAACTCGACAACTAAGAGCTGAAAGTGTTCAAATCGAAATCTCAGCTGCGGCGGATGAGTGTTAGGAAAGAACAAGATTAAATACTCATGCTTTCGTGCGTTTCGTTCTCTCATACGGCTTCTTCAACAAGTGTCAGATGTTGAAATCGTGGGTGTGACTTCATTTGGAAGAAAACAAAACACCGGCTTGGGGAGGTTGCGCAGCCAAGGCTAGCTTGACTCTAAATGGGCTGGGGGTATTCCCTCTTTGGACGCAAGGTTTGCAACGCATTCTCGAAATTCACTTGAGTTGATGCCCATCAGGACGGGCAGAGCCCGAAACCGACCTCTTCGAGCCATAACAACCGGGCTTGGCTACCAACGCGCACCGACGTGGAAGCCAAGTCTCAGAAAAGGCAGCCTCAACTCCCCGAAAAGAGACAGGAGAAGCTTGGTATCACTCAACGGACCACAATTCCAACTTCCGGGCTTCTTGAAGAAGGAACGTGGGGTTCTGAAAGTATGGTTATCATATGATGAGATTTAGCCTGATTGCTGCTTTGCGTCGCTGGATGGCCGACGGGTAATCTAACTCAATTTCCCATTCATTTGAGCAACGCGGCAGAACTTTTAGCGAATTGCAACGCTCACATGATCAAACTCAATCATGCTCGTCTGAGTTGTAGTGTAGGAAGAATCGGCCATACTATGGACTACATAGCGTGTCATCATTGGCTGACAATGGAGTGGCTCGCGATAAGAACCTCAGCCAGCTCTAATCGACGGCGCCGCACTGACCCTTATCGAAAGTTTGGACATAGAGGATGGAACCCAGAGAGAAGGGAGACCAGATAGGTAGACCAGACAGGTAGGCCAGAGAGGAAGGAGACCAGGGATGCAGTATAAATCATGAGCAGGCTGTGCCCATCTGTCATGCCTAGCATGCGACTGTGGGATGGGTCAGTATCGAAGGACGAGGTGCCGACCAATGTCGGCCATGAAAACCTAAGCCATGTCTGTTATTTGAGGCTTGGTGGGTCGACAACAACCCGGAGTTGATGATTTCCAATGCGGATAGCAGCAACGGCCGCGGCTCGATGGTGACTGCGTTGATTGGTGCCCTGCCTCACAACTCTTGCGCGCCTTCGCCTGCCCCTTCGCCTGCCCCATCAAGAGGTCCCTGGTCAATATGCTCTTTCGGTCGAGCCAACTAGGCGCACTAGCAGGAGGGGCTGGCAGGCTAAGCCCTCGTGCGGCTCAAGCAGCCCACAGACCCCATCCTAATCTTGACCTCACCCAGTCAAAGTGAGCGCTTCAACCGTGTTTGGCACTTCAGCAAAAGGATCGCATAGAAACGTCAAAATGAGGCATTGGTGTCGATGCCAACCTGGCAATGGAACAAGGCGTTGTCTGAGATGGTCCTCTCCACCTGATGACATGTCGGTAGGAGAAGCTGAGTCCGCCTAGCTAAGCTGTGCGGCTGCTGGCAAGGTCAATCAATTCCTTGATCCTGGCACAGTAGTGAGGCTGTCATCTGCCTCAAAGATATCCTGGAAGCGAAGGTGATGGTGATGAGCCATGAGCGGGCTAAAACGAATCCTTCTGGTGACCGAGCAGCAATAGTGCGGGGTTCTGCCTTCGCAATTGGGGCCAGCCTGTCCCCGGCAGAACGTTGCATCGCTCCAGTGTATGCACCCTTAGATTGCTCGCTTCATCGTACGATCAAGGATATATGGAGAGCGCACGCCGTCTGGGTTACCGACTCGATACCCCCCAGATGCGCCAGATTATCCCGAGCACGTATAGTACCATCAGCGAAGCCGCCTCGTGTGATAACAAGGATTCATAGTGTCGAATGTGCAGTGAGGGCAGCCTCATGGTCGAGTCACATTCATGATGGGCGTAGTGTGCTATCGTATTTCATCGAATCCGGCCGAAAGGTATGCTGTCTCGGATATCGTGGATCGTCATTAGCAAGGAAGTTGAACAGCACACCACCAGCGGGGAGAAGGAGGGGGCGAGGTCTTGAAGGGGGTGGCGGGTTACTGATTACTATCCATCGGCACTTCGAAAGCCGACAAATCCGGCGCCGTCCGCGCCGATCACGGCAGCCCTGGGTTCCAGGAATCCGGGACCAACAGTGTTGACGGGAAGGGTCCAGGGTTCATCCGGATTGTTGAAGAAATCGACATCCTTGATATATAACCTCCTTTGGAACAATGAGTGGCCGCCGTTACTTCTCCCCGCATGTTCGCCTTGAAGTCAGAAACCACGATCGACATGATCGGCACCCTTGGCTGCGAGTGACCAACGGCGCCTTACCTAACCCACCCACCAGGTCCATCCCTGAATAGAAACATAAGCTGAGAGAAAAACCAGGAAGCCACGAGGACGAGATCCATATCAGCATGTTCGCGGATGGCGACGACGAGAATGACGGACCTGCAGAAGCTGCAGCCGGGAGTCGTCATTGGATCTTGCAGCGGAATGATCCATAGTCGAGAAGTGACGAATGGAGAGAACCCGACGTCTGATTCGATGGCTAGGGTAACGGCCGAAATTATCGAATTCAATTTCGTGGTGATTCCGAACATGACGGGGTCTGTTCATATGTGATTCGTGGTTGGTGGTGGCGAGGGATTTGAATGGCGGGTGTGAGGCGGACTTGTCATGGGTGGGTGCCGTCCGCCTCACTTTTCTGCCTATCTACTGCATGCTCACACCCCCCGACCTGTGAGATGGAACGCAATCCAGATGGATGGTTCCCACTTATGAGAAACCGTCAAGACAATGAAGGTATGTGGCGTAAGGCCTTGCATGCAGGCATAGCAGAGGCAGGTTCTGACGACTGAGAACTCGAAGCGGTGAGGATGCCGACAGCTGAACCCAAAAGGGCAAGACTGTGAAAGTGCTTTTCTTGTCTTGCACTTGGTGCAATAATAATACGACTTGTACACTCGTAATCACCACTTGAATGCAGTGCGTGAGGATTGGCACGCCCTGATGGTCGCATAGTTGGCGAAGATAAATACCGTCGTCGTCCTCCTGATCACCATCAACCAAGAACAGCATGCGCCATCTTATACACCCCGGGTTTCCGGATAGACAGATCACCTCCTTCATGCTCGAACAATCGCCATAGCCATGCCCTCGTCGTCAGAGATGAACAGATACTGGATTCCCAGGTTGGACATCCACAAAAAGATCATCACTCAGGAGCTTCCCTACTACCTTGGTCCGGATGCGACGGTCAGACCGTACACAAACGAGGTGTGAACATCTCAGACAAGATGCCCGAGACGCCTCTCACAGCATCAATAGGGAGAGGATGGTTTCCTCATCACTACCCCAGGCCCCTGCCTGACAGATGTGAGCCTCGTCGTCGCTTGCCCCTGTTTGGCGCAGAACTGTAAGCCACTGACTACCGTCGCCTGCCACAGGAACAAATCGACGATATCTGCAGGAAATCCAAAGAAATGTGGGAGCGACAAGCCGCGATTAGGGCTCAGGAGGCCGACAAGCCTCTCAAGAGACCGCTGCACCAGCCGGTGGTCATATCCAGAGGGTCAAACGACTCGTCACGAAGGAGACACGATGCACACCGCAGCCACGAGCGGCATCGACGTTACGATGATAGGCGACGTGAATGATGTTGAGCGATTCGGCGGAGCCGGACTGAAGTGATCGAGATCTCAGATTGGGCCAGATTTTTCTTTGGATCTAAGCACACAGACGACACAGGCGCTGCAGGCGGCCGGGTGAGCCCTTTCATGCATAACGGCACGAAATTTGTGGGATTTGATGATCCAAGGCGCTACCATATGCGACGAAGGTGTTGCTGGTGGTGAGGGGAAGCTGATTTGTGTGGCCTGGTGGCCGCAGCGGACGGTGGATCCTTCCGGACTCTCGTTGTTTTTGACTGGTTGAGCGACGGGTGGACGAAGCAGTATAACCAAGTCTGTCTGATTGGGACAGGCCTGGCTTTGTGTCCCAGAATGGTCCAGAAACAGCCTGCCATCTGGCATTTTTGGGGGCCAATGGTGACGACCGACGACTCCAGCGTCGTCTGCCCATTGCTCCTAATAGGTATGTTTATGCGGAATTGTTGCAAGAGGCGCATAGCGAAACGGCGCGTCGGCGAATGCGACCAGCTAGCTTTTCGTCCCGTCCAGATACCCAATAGGCATATGAATTGGATTTCCCAAATAGACAAGTTGCATAGAAGTCGAACCGAATAAGTTCTGAGGACCAACGGCAGCACGTGTTTTATCCGAAGATGGCTGCTCAGTGGGACGTCCCGAAGGTATGCGAATCCCGACACTAATTTCGGCCCGTGTCCGACTTCAACCCGTGAAGCATGACTCCATCAATGATCGGGAAGAACTGGGTCTTATCGAGGTGCAATGGTGCGTTGTGTGGAGGGGCCAATGACCGAAGCAAGGCTGGCCGGTCAGGGTGGTGAGCAGAGAGTATGTGTGACACGTCTGCCTGTTCACGGCGTAGGAAGGGCCATGTCGACATGTGTCGAAGTCAGGTGGCATACCCGTACCCCTCAAGTGGTGCGCTTTGCCTCGTCAGAGCATCGGGCGCAGACCCATCCGGGGTCTCATTCATGATTTCTCGAACGTTGCTTCGTACCGCTGAAGATTGAGAGGACCGGCAGACCAGAGCATCAGCGCTTGAACGGCCACATGCTGCGGCTCGCGGGTCGTCCCTTTGGCCCGTGTTCCCAAAGAGGTAGGCGTGAGATAGCCGACCACGTTCACCCACTCGCCAATACGTGTCTGCTCTGACTTGAGGTTGCCGAGAAGGAGGTTGACATCGACCAACGCACTAACATTGGATCCTTTGGGCGATTCGTGGTGTAATGTAAGCACAGCCGAGTCCATTGAATAGGACGTGACACTGGAGCCAAGTCAGCAGCCAGAACATGAGAAAGCACCGGTAAACTCCCGATGACGAGGAGCAAACGTCGCATTATGAAGAGCGTCGTTGTGTTATGAATTTGGGCACCCTACCATCCCAAGAACCGGACCTTTTCGCCTGGAGGTTTGGAAGGCAAGTCTGACAGGAGACTGAGCTTTGAGGGGAATGGGCCCCTTGACATGGTTGATGCGGTTGTCAGTCTAAGGCCGTGGTGTCATGTTAGCATTGTAAACGCAGTGTCTTCATGTATTTCCGGTTATCGTCGATGACTGCGGTTAAAATATGACGATGCGAGGATTGAGCAGACGTTTAGACGGAGTGGAAGAGAAAGGTGCCTTCCGCAGTCAACGCATCTCTCCGCCAGTATCTTACCAAGCTCGACTCACTGGGCGGACCGATGCTGCATTATGTAAGCAGACTCTTCTGATAAGGCGATAAGACATCGGTCTCGGAAAAGCCTCACGTGCGCGGCGGAACTGGGTCATCTGATCGGCTAAACCGCGGAGGCATCAGGCGCCCAAGGTTGCTGGGCGAGCACCGTCATTGCCCGCCGCCCACTAAACGGCATCGCTAAGCCAGTCGGGAGCTTGCATCATACCTGCCTACGTACCTCGACTCTATCTCTCAGCCTTCTGCCTATCGGCCCTCGCGATATTTCGACCTGCTGGCCGCGAGTCCTTCGTCGCACCATCTAGAGCCTCATTACTCGAGTCCGCCAATACCCTTTATCCGCTGCACGGTTCGTTGACGACGCCTGGTGCCCACTTGCGTCCTGTTTCGGTACCCCGCCATCAAACTTCGGCCTGCTGCCACGCAACCCGATATCACGGCTGCCTTCGAGCGGTAGCTGCCTGCGCACATCCTCAAAACCGACTCGCATCTTCTCGAGCGACACTTTGCGATACCCTCTTTCCGACTACCGCGAAGCGAATATCATCATGTCTGGCGTCTGGGGCTGGTTTGGCGGCGGCGGTGGCGCCAAGAAGAAGAACGATGCCAAAGATGCGATCCTCGGCCTGCGAGTCCAGCTCGATATGCTGCAAAAGAGAGAGAAACATTTGCAAAACTTGATGGATGAACAAGACGCTATCGCAAGGAAGAACGTGAACACAAACAAGAACGGTGAGCGGGCCGAGCGGTATTTCATGGTTTGTAGGCCTGGGTGCTAACGCAATGTTCCGATAGCTGCAAAGGCTGCCCTGCGCCGCAAGAAGGGCCACGAGCACAGCCTGGAGCAAACAGTTTCCCAAATCACGACACTTGAGTCCCAAATCAACGCTATCGAGTCTGCGAACATCAACCGCGAGACGCTGCTCGCTATGGAGAAGGCTGGCCAGGCTATGAAGGGAATTCACGGCAAGCTCACGGTCGAAAAGGTGGACCAGACCATGTATGTCCCCAAACCTTATCACATCAAGATGTTTCGACGTACTTACCAGCGGATGCAGGGAGGACCTTCGAGAACAGAACGCACTCAGCGAAGAAATTGTCAACGCTATCACAACGGGACAAACGGACGCCATCGACGACGTGGACTTAGAGGACGAGTTGGAGCAGATGCAGCAGGAGCAGTTGGACGAGCAGATGATCAGCACCGGCTCGGTCCCCGTATCGGATGCTGTGCACCGCATGCCCGCTCCGGCAAACGGAGAACGTAAGGATCCTCCCTCATCCACGCCCGGTCTAGATCCAATGACTAATCATAGCCGCGCAGTCAAAGGCAAGACGCCCGTCGCTGTCGAGGAGGACGACGAGGAGGCAGAGCTCCGCAAGCTGCAGGCGGAGATGGCCATGTAAGAGGCCCAAGACGTCAAGTGATGCTGTGGGGACGGTCGAGAGTGGTGGCATAGCATTCCTGGTTTGGGACGGGGGCTTCTGGAGGCATGCATGGAACTACGGTGCGCACGAGGGCAAACCGAGGTGCCATGCGAATGGTCCTTTGCCCGAGAGAAGTGGACGCTGCACGACATACCTCGCAGCGCACAGGCACAGGCACGCTCGAACGCAGGGCGTGCTGTGAAGCAGAAGACGTCCTGCGCGGCCTTGGTTCACATGTTTCGCAGTCAGCCAGCTAGCCCCTCTCCCCTTTCCAGACCTGTCTACTGGCGTTGGCGTTTTGGGGCACTTGGGTGCTATTCGATGGGAATCTCGCGGTTGTGGAGGCTGAAGGGAGTTTGACAAGCTTTTTCTGCGTTGCGGGAGGGTACTTTACACAGTCTACGTCTACGTCTACGTCCAAGTCTTCATAGAACACACATTGACCATTGTTGAGAAGCTAGAAGGGTCGGTGTAAGAAATACATGCAGTGTCTATCATTGGAAACCTAGGTAACTCGGGAATGCATCGCTGGCGTCTGTTTTCCAGGGTCCTTCTAGAACTAGAATGGGTTGCTTGGCTTATGCGCCGGAGACGCAGCCGCGCTGCAGCGGTGTCTGGTCCGGTGAGCGGCGGGCGAGACATCGACGGTCCACCTGGGCTCGATGGATCATGGCGGTGTTGGCCGCCTGAGTCGAGGTGAGAGGGTCCCACCTGACCGGGACCGGGACAGAAGCCACTGCTCACGTGTCTCGGCACACCGCCAGTCGTCAGGAGTGACCGATTGTGATGATGGACATCCGAAGGTACGATCAATTTCCCCGTGGGCGTCGAGGTGGCGGCGATGGCGATCCGGAGGCCTCGTTGGCCGCAGCCGTGACCCGAGTTACGGTCTCCGTAAAACAAGCGGGGTCGCTATGCGCTGGACGATGCTATCTCGATGATATAGAGTGGACTCGACCATCAGGAGAAAAGAAAATGAGGCTTCACGACGTGTTCATGCAAAGAATTGTTAAGGGTTGAGTGAGACCATGGACGGTGGGTGGACGAGGCGGGTGGTGCGGTTGGCTCAATTGGCTCTCCAAGAAAAAGTCAGGGACGTTTGCTGAAGAAGCGGGCGTCCGGCGATGCTGCAAAAGTATCTTTGGACCCAATTTGCGCAGATATTGGGCGATGACGGGGATACCGATACTTGTTTCTTATCGAGGCCCACACGAGATGTTTATCACGGCAGCTAAGAGCAGGCTTCTAGAGACGGGACAAGCGCGCTGGAAGTGTGGCCTGTGTCTGCTGTGTTTCTGTCTCATTTAGCGCCCAACGCACTACCGCCGTATTTTCTTCTGCCCTAATCCCAGACGTTTACAGGGCACGTCCAACTTTTGAGCTGGCATTCCAGCCCAACGGTGCCCATGGTGACCTGTAGGGTCACAACGGCCCTTCCCAAAGCACTGGCGGTGACGTGACAGCGGCCAGTGCGCCTTCCAGAACAACGGAATGGAATGGCAGCCGACCTTCCTTTTCCCTGAGCTGGTAAATTGAAGGGCCAACTTAATTTTTTCCATCTGCCCAGGAAACATCCATGGACCGTTGCTCGTCCAGCATGAACAACAAAACAACTCGCGATCGGACAATTCTACCTCCATCACGCGAATACAACAGGACACCTCACAGACGATAGCAGCCAGCCATCTACTTCGCCTCGTGTTCCCAGTAACGATACCACTCGATATCACCTTCGGTATCGCGATGGCCTCACCGTGAGCTTCAATGCCCTGCCAGCCCGACTGGCGTCCGTCAACGGGCAACCACCGACACCTGCCAACTGTTCACCCATTGTCGGGATCAGCCTGAATGGATGTCGCTGCCAGACAGAAGTTGGCACTAATCAGCGGCCATGTCGTCGGCTGTCGTGCTATCAGCGCCTAACCAACCCCCGGGTTTCGACCTCTGCGGCCCATCGCATCTCCCTCAATCTTGTCCCCCGTCTGTGGCATGTCGTCGGACCAAGTCGGGTTCCCGCAGGGCATCAACGGCGCCAATGGCAGTAATTGCTTTTGCGCGACGAGACGCATACTCGCTGCACATCTCCTTGGGCCAGACTGGGCTACTGCAGCTTTCACACACCGTCCTTCGGGAGGAGCCATGTGGTTACCTCAGCCATCCACCGCGACCATCATCCCGCCCAACCTCCGCTACCTACGTTCTCGTACCCAGGTAGACGCCAACCTCTCCCCACGACCCGCCAGTGACAACCATGCCAGAGGCTATGCGTATGCGTACATCTGACTCTGTACAACCCGCACCCTTCGCGTCGGGCGCAAGTTTTCCAAGGGGCATGGCGCGCGACTACCAACTTCAGTCTTCCATGCTGACATGGTCAGCACTTGCTTGCTGGCCTTCGCAATTCCGCCTGACCATCATATCTCTGCTCTTCGAAAAGTCTACCGAGTAACTCACTGTACTCTATTTGCATTTACAAACCGCTACAAACCGCCGCCCAACCCCATCATTGCGACGGCCGGTGCCACTATCGCTGTCACTGCAGTCACATCCGCCCCTCCCGCCAGCCCGCGGTCCGGACTCTGCTGCATGGATCTTCACAGGCGAGCCTCAACCAGGCGAGCCACGTTGCACGTCGCTGACCGGGGGTTAAATGGCCGATGAGAAACAAACCGCGCTCTTTCGCCTTCCAAACCCCCACCGTCACCATTACCTGCCGCTGCGACCTGCCCTCAGGGACGCTGGAAACTCCTCTCCCGCTTACACAAAACTCTCACACAGAATCACACACATACAACCCATCTCACCCTGCCGTTTGACTGCATGTAGCCAACCCGCGGGTTCTCCCTCGTCCACCCTCCATCTTCTTGAACAACGGATGACAGACCACTTGGGTTGAGGGTGTCCTCCGTTGTGTGATTCCAGGAACCACTCTTCCGTCGGCAATCTTTTCCTTCTGTCCTGGCAGGCACCATGTACCTAGCCAACAGCAAGGATCCGCCTGGCTCCAGTGGGCCGGCCCATCGTGTTCCCTGTCTCCTATTGCCCGATACGCTCGAGTGCGCTGGGCCAGACGTTGACGACCAGCGCAGCACAGCAATTATTAGCTCATGACCGCTAAGCAGACGGTCACTCGACGCTTCACCGGCTGCCGTTTCTCAGGTTTTTCAGACAGGCACACGGGATAGAGGAATAAATGGGGCCCTCTATGCCTCTTTGGGCCGACCATTTCACGTCTGAAAAGTCTTCCCTGGAGGATAACGGTTGTCTGGACTGTCTCTCAACCGTGGCATTTGTCTCAAATCTTGATGCTTGCCTTCTTAGTCTCAGACACGGCCCATAGTACTGGACCGAACTTGTCTCAGTTTCCTCTCGAACTTGAAAATATCTGGTTAGGATTGGGCTCATTGGGTTGATGCAAGTGTTCTACCCTACAGAGCTAAAATACCAGGACGCGGAAGAGCAAAAAGAAGATAATTCACGACAAAAGGGGCTAAGGCTACATAATTTAATGTACATATCCCGGAAGAAATCAGCGGCATTCATGCCCGCCATCGTCGAGCCGCCTCGCTATGCCGGTTGGCCGCTTCATCCCAATTGCATCGTCGTTGGGCAGCCATTATCCCTCCTTCACCTCGGCTCCTGGTCCGTCCGATGTTCACCTCCTTCATGTCTCTCCTGTCTCTCATCACATCATCTATCCCTCCAACTGTCAAGCCCCCCGAATTCCCAAAAGCCTCAAACCCCAGTCCAAACCAACCCAATTGCGACGTGGCGCCAGTCTCCTGCCGCCTCACTTGAGCCAATGGCTCTGGAGCACGACAGTTGATCACTTGGACTCAGAGATTGCCCGAATCTGTCCCCATTCGTGGGGACGACGTGGGGTACGCCTGCGTCAGGGACCCCTTACTCCCGCGCCCTGTACCCTGTCTCCAGCCAGTGATGCTTGCGATGTTTGGCACTGCTAGGAAAGCTCCCCCCTGCTTGTCGAGAACCTACTTTTTCTACCACGTCTTGGCCCAGTTGTGCGCTCCTGGGTGTGCCTTGGACAGTTCGCATCTCGTCATTCATGGTCCTTATTTCCCCCTACCCTATCCATTGTCAAGCCGAGACAACAAACCTGCCACTTCCCGGTCATCAACTATCACCAATCCATCTGTTGTCTGTTTACACTGCTACATTCGTCTCATAGGCGACGAGATACAAAGCTGTACTTCCTTTTGAGTTTCGCGATACCCGCCCAAGAGACTCGGTTCCTCTCGATTCTGGTTTGGGCACCACACACTGCAACAAGACAATCGAGAACCCAACGTGAGCAAAGACAACACCCAATCTCACTCTCACCAAAAAGATCCAATCATCCAGGTACGCCACAGACAACATCAGACCATCACCCCCGGATCTGCATTGACTGTGTATCAGATTAGGCAAGGGCACCCATAATCACCAGTCCCGGACAGCATGAATTCGAATGAAGATCCGGTCGACTACTGCCCGTACCGGGCAAACGTTGGCTGGGGCCAAGTCCAGACACAGGACTTCTCCAAGGTCAACTACTTTCAAGCCTCGGATGACGAGCTACGGAATGGTAAGAAAGCTACGTACCGCGCATGCTTTAATTGATATCGCATTGTCCAATTCTGACCTTATTAATTTCCAAAGACGACGACGTATTCGCCAACGGTCAGGTGTACCCCGCGCAGCCACAAGCTTCATCAAGTAGCAAGAAGAAGAAGAAGAGCAAAAAGGACAAGAAGGCCGCCGCAGCACCATCAGCCCCGGCCATCTACGACGAAGCACCAACACCACCCGAGTACGCCGCACCAGAGACACCACAAGAAACCGTCTTCGCCGATGAAGAGTGGGCGCCAATAACCAAGGCAAAGAAGAAGAAGAAGAAGAAGGGCCAGAAGGAGGAAGCTGCACCACCTCCTCCCCCTCCACCGCCTGTAGAACCGGAGCCGACACCTGAACCTCAAGAGGAACCGGAATCTCAGCGCGAGCCAACAATCCCGGAGGAGCCAGAGCAAGAACCGGAGCCTACACATGAGCCTGAGCCCGAGCCCGAAGTCGTTGCAGAGCCGCCGCCCTCGCCACCTTCCAAAAAGTCCAAAGAGTCCGCCAAGGAGGTACCCAAAGAAACACCGAAGGAATCCTCCAAGAAGAGCAAGAAAGACAAGAAGAAGGACAAAAAGAAGAAGAAGGGCGCCAAGGAGGCTGAACCGGAGCCGGTTGAGAGTCCCAAGTCCGTTCCCGCGGAAGACGCCAAGCCGCCCAAGATGGACGAGCCAGAGGTCCCTGCTGCCGACCGTAGTCTTGGGGAGTCCAAGGACGACGCCGACAAGGGCGACTCGAGCGCCATCCCAGCAGCTGCAGCCGCAGCCGCGATTGCGACCGCTGGAGTAGCGGCCGTTGTTGCGACAGATGCGGCATCTTCAGATGCACCGGATGCGCCCGCCAGCGAGGAGAAGCAGGAGGACAACGATGCGGAACCCTCAGACACGCCTGCTCCTGCTCCTGAGCAGGAGGAGGCTGCGGCTGAAGCGGAACCCCCTGCAGATGTCTCCGCTGCTGTTGAGAATGCAGAAGAAGAAGCTCCCGCAGACACTCCAGATGCTCCTACAGAGCCTTCAGACGCGCCTGCTAGCGACGACAAGGTAGAGAGCAACACGGATGCTCCTGTCGACGATACCAAGCAGGATGATGAGGATGCAGCTCTTACGGACGCTCCCGAAGCCCCTGCAGATGCAACAGACGCTCCCGTGGAAGAGGAGAAGGTTGAGAGCACGCCTGAAGCACCCGCCGACGATGAGAAGCAGGGTGAAGAAGCTGCTCCTGCAGATGCTCCAGAAGTCTCAGAAGCCCCTGTGGCCGACGAGACGTTGGAGGAGGAAAAGGCAGCATCTTCAGATCCTGTAGATGCTCCTGTGGAGGAGGAGAAGCAGGAAGCTGAGGATGCGGCTCCTTCCGACGCCCCTGATGCTCCCGCGGACGCGCCAGATGCGACAGACGTTCCCGTCGCTGACGAGAAGGTCGAGGCTACAGATGCTGCTCCCGTAGACAGTGCTGAAGCCGCCGCTCCGGAAGACGAGGCCAAGGCTGCGGAAGAAGCCACTGCAGACAGCGCTGAAGCTGCTGTGCCTGAGGAGAAGGCCGAAAACGTCGACGAATCACCAGCAGATCCCACACCTGAGTCCACACCGGAGGCTCCAGGTGAAAGTACACAGCCGACAGAACCGCCTGCCGCTGAAGTGTCTGAGGATCCTCCAGCTGCCGATGCCACCGCCAGCGTTCCCGAGGAGGAATCAGCCGACAAAGCCGAGGGTGATGCGGCGGCTGAGGCTGCTCCTCCACCTGAAGACTCTGCGCCAGCTGATCCTGCTCCTCCGGTTGAAGATGCTGCGCCGGTCGAAGATGCTGCGCCGGTTGAGGCTGCTGGTGAAGCTGCTGCCACTGAGCAAGCGGAAACTCAAGATGCCCCGGCCGTTGACACAACCGATGATGTACCGGCTGCCGACAATGCGCCCAGCAAACCGGAGGAAGCAGGCGACAAGCCTGCCGAGGATGCTCCTGCCCCCGAAGAAGCGAAGAGCGAAGAAATCGAGCCACCCGTTGCTGAGGCTGCCGAAGAACCAGCGGCTGCCGATACAACGTCCAGCGATCCCGCAGAGGGAGGAGATACACCCGAAGAGACTGTCGCCACCGAAGAGACTGTCGCCACCGAAGAGACTGTCGCAACCGACGAGACTGTCGCAACCGACGAGACTGTCGCAGCCGACGAGACCGTCGCCCCCGAGGACCAAGAGAAGCCAGAAGCCGCGGCGGCAGAGGTTGCGGAACCCGAAGCGTCCGCCGCTCCTGAAGATGAGGCCTCCGCCCAGCCTGAAGAGTCGGCTTCTCCAGACCAGCATGGTGACGAGGGCGCCGCGCCTGCGGAGGAAGACAAGGCAGATGTCGCAGACGAGACCGCTGCTCAACCAGATCCTGACACCACATCCGCAACTGTCGAAGAAGAAGCCAAGGACCCGCCCAGCGACACACCTCCGGCGGAACCCGTCAGCGAGACTACACCTGATGATGCGGCCGTGCCAGTAGAGGCTGCCAGCGAAGAACCAGCTGAGGCTGCTAGCGAGCAGCCACCCGAACCTCCCAGTGACGAAGCGGCACCGGCTGAGACTGCCACCGAGCCAGTAGCCGAGGAGCCAGCGGAAAAGCCTAGCGATGCTCCTCAAGAGGAATCTGTCGTTGAAGCTCCTAGCGAACAGCCTGCGGAACCTTCCGGCGAACAGCCAGCTGAGGTTGCAAGCGAGGAGCCAGTCGCGGCTGCCGCTGAGGAGGCGGCTGAGACTTCCGCCGAGCAACCTACCGATGGACCAACTGAAGCCTCCCCGGAGGATGGTCCTGGTGATAAGCCAGCCGAAGACACAGCTGAGGCGCCAGTCGAATCAGCCGAGCTGGTTACTGAAGAGTCCGCTCAAGCCGAGGAGTCTACCATGGAGCCTGTCGAAGAGCCTGTCGAAGAGCCTGTCGAGGCACCAGTCGAGGCTCCAGCAGAGGCGCCGGCAGAAGCACCGGCAGAAGCATCGGCTGAGACAGTCGAGGCGGCCGCCGAGGAGCCCACCGATAAGCCCGCCGAGGATGCCAGCATCACTCCGGCAGAAGTACCGGCCGCCGAGATCCAGCCTGAAGACGCAGCCCCAATTGAGACTCCTGATCAGCCATCAACCGAGGAAGCCTCTTCCGAAGAGGAAACCGAGGACAAAGCTGCCGACGCTGCCCCGGGGGCCAAGCCCGAAGAGGATCCGGTCTCAACGTCCCCTGACGAGGAAGCAGCACAAGACGCACCCGTGTCAACTGAAGGTATGGACCAGTACGAACTGATTAGCGACGGCAAAGACTTCACCTTTTCGGAAGCAAATCTCAACACAGAGACCAAAGATGCTGAGACAGTAACAGAGCCAGTCCCGGAGACCGAGGAAGCTGCCACGGAGGAGACCCCTGTTGATGTTCCCGCCGACGCACCAGTGGAGCCCACTCCGGTTGCGGACGCGGACCCTGCGGCCGAACCGGAACCGACTCCGGAAGCCGAGACCGCGGCCGATGCGCCCGCAGAGCCTGCCGAACCGGCCGAAACTCAGACTCCGGATGATGCCAAAGCCGAGGAAACAGCCGAGCCCGAACCCACTACTCAGGAGGACGACGTTCCAGAGCCTGCCGCCGTGCCGGAGCCCGCCCCCGAGAGCACCGAAGCGGAGACCGCTGAGGCCGCGCCCGCGCCGGACGGCCAAGAGGAAGTGGCTGAGGCCGCCGCTGAAGCAGACTCGACGCCGGAAGAAAGCAAGGCTGAAGCGACCGAGACCGAGGCCGCTCCACAGCCCGAGGCTTCCGACCCTGCTCAAGAAGTCGTCGATACGCCGGCGGAAGAGACCAAGGAGGAGGGTGACGATGCTCCAAAGCCCAACGATGAGCCAGCTGCTCAACCGGCCACTGATGAACCTGCCACTGCTGAACCTGCCACTACTGAGGAGGTTCCTGTCGTTGACGAGAGCCCCGCCGCGGAGGCTGCGGCTGTTGACGGCGGCGAGGCCCCAGCTGCAGAGGAAGCACCCACGACAGCACCTGCAGAAGAAGCTGTCAGTGCTGAGCAGGCTCAAGAGAGCCCTGCCGACACCCAGCCCGCTGAGGAAAGCGTTGAGGACCAGCCTTCAACTGCCGAAGACAAGCAAGAAGATGCAGTGCCAGCCCCCAACACGGCCGAAGAGGTAGCTCAGCCCGATGCACCTGCTCCCGAGACTGAAGAAACCCCTGCGGACGAGGAACAAGGCAATGACAGCCCCGCCGATGGCGACGCAGCCCAACCAAGCAATGTCGAAGAGGAACAACCCGCTGCAATCGATCCACCCGCAGCAGAGGAGACCGCGGAAGACAAGCCTGTTGTTGAAGCTGCCCCAGAGGAAGACGCTCAGCCTGAAGAAGCCGCCGCTCCAGCGGAAGAGACTCAAAACGAGAGCGAAGACGCTCCCGCCCCTGCTCCTTCAGACGAACAACCGGAAGCTTCTGCCGAAGAACCCAAGGAAGTCTCTGCTGAAGGCGAGGCCGCTCCTGAAACTCAGGAAAGCCCCGTCGGTGATGAGGTCGAAAAGGCGGTTGTCCAAGAGCAAGATACCCAGCCAGACTCTTCTGCAGACACAGCCGAGGCACCAGCTGAGGGACCACAAACCGACGAGGCAAAGGAACCCGAGAGTGATCCTGCAGCTGAGCCTGTTGAAGCCAGCGAACCGGAACAGCCCGTTGAAGCTAGCGGACCCGAGGAACCGGCGGCCGAAGCCGCCGAGGCCTGTGAAACTGCGCCCGAGCCTGCCGAGCCCGTCGAATCTGAGCAACCTGCAGCGGAGACGGCTGAGACGGCTGAAACGGCTGAAGCTGAGCAGCCTGCCCCGGAGCCCGTCGAGGCCACAGAGGCAGAGCAAGCTGCGCCTGAACCTCAAGAACAACCGGTTGAGTCCAGCGAGCCTGCCACGCAGCCCGAGGCCGACCCGGTCGAGCCGAGTGAGGCTGTGGCAAGCCCTCCTGAGGGCAAGGAAGCTCCTGCGGAACCTGTCGCAGCCGAAGCTCCCGCTGAGCCGGTCGTTGCCGACCAAGCTCCAGCTGAACCTGCTGTAGAGGAACCTGCTTCTGAGCCAGCTGCTGAACCTGCTGCTGAGTCTCCTGCGGCCGAAGAGCCTCCTGCGGCCGAAGAACCTCCTGCGGCCGAAGAACCTCCTGCGGCCGAAGAACCTCCTGCGGCCGAGCCTGTTGCAGAAGAGCCCGCCGCTGAGCCTGTCGCGGCTGAGGAAAAGCCCGCGGAGCCAGCTCCTGCCGAAGAACCCCAAGCTGAGCCAGTCGCAGAAGAACCTTCTGCTGAGCCTGCTGCGGAGCCTGCCGCGTCTGAGGATGCCCCTGCTGAGCAAGTCACCGACGAACCTGCTGCTGAGCCTGAAGCTGAGGAGTCGCCAGCTGATCCTCCTGCGGCTGAAGAGCCTGCAGCTGCTGAGCCTGAGGCGGAAGCACCCCAAGCTGAACCAGTCGTATCTGAGGAGGCACCTGCCGAGCCTGCTGCGAGAGAAGAACCTCCTGCTGACCCTCCGGCTGTTGAAGAAGCCCCAGTCGCGGAAGAGGCTCCCGCTGCTGAGGAAGCTCCTGCTGCTGAGGAAGCTCCTGCTGCTGTTGAGGCACCCGCTACTGAGGAGGCACCTGCCTCTGAAGAAGTGCCGGCCCCAGAAGAAGCTCCCGTTGCCGAGAAAGCGGCTGATGATGAAGTCCCGGCTGCTGAAGAAGCCCCCGTCGCGGAAGAAGCCCCCGTTGCGGAAGAAGCCCCCGTTGCGGAAGAGGCTCCAGCCGCTGAGGAAGTTCCTGCTGCTGCGGATGAAGTCCCAGCCGCTGAGGAGGCCCCAGCCGTTGAAGCTCCTGCTGCTGAGGAAGCTCCCGCTGCTGAGGAAGCTCCCGCTGCTGAGGAGGCTCCTGCCCCTGAAGAAGCGCCGGCCCTAGAAGAAGCTCCCGCTGCTGAGGAGGCTTCCGCCCCTGAAGAGTCTCCTGCTGCTGAAGAAGCCCCGGCTGAACCTTCTGCGGTCGAAGAACCTGCTGCTGAGGCTGTTGCCGCCGAAGAACCCGCCGCCGACGAACCTGCTGCTGAGGCTGTTGCTGCTGAAGAACCCGCTGCTGAAGAGCCTGTTGCTGAGGAACCAGCTGTTGAAGAGGATCCCGCTGAGCCTGCTGCTGAAGAAGCCGCCGCTGAACCTGCTCCAGCTGAGGAACCTGCTCCGGCTGAGGAACCTGCTCCGGCTGAGGAACCTGCTCCGGCTGAGGAACCTGCTCCGGCTGAGGAACCTGCTGCTGAACAAGTCCCTGTTCCTGAGGAACCGGCTGCTGAAGAAGCTCCCGCTGACCCTGCTCCAGCTGAGGAATCTGCACCAGCTGAGCCTGAAGCGGAACCCGCGACAGAGAATAGTCATGCAGCCGAGATTGCCGCAGGAATTGCGGTTGCCGCTGCTGGAGCGACTGCTGCGGCTGCTGTGGCTGACAAGACTGCGCCGGAAGGAGAGAAGACACGAGGTTTGGATGTTGAGGAGAGCAAGGACTCGGTGCCGCCGATTCCTAGTGAAGAGAAACCAGGTGAGAATACCCCTCCTTCCCCCGATTCCCCCGATGGAGATGCACGGGAAGGACCGGATGGAGAGAATCCCGAGGGCGCCACCGAGGATGTCCCGGAAGATGCCCCGAACACCGAGGAAGACGATGCCGCACCGGAGCCCACTGGAGAGGAGACCGAAGTCCCAGCTGGAGAGGCCGCCGACCCGGATGCCCCCGAGGCACAACCACAAGAGAGCGATGGCGCGCCGCCAGCCGAAGAAGAGGTTTCACCGCAAGAGGACTTGACGACGACCGCTGAAGAGCCTGGGCCGGAGCCAAGCCCGCCTGAAGATGAGGACGCCGCCCCTGTCGAACAGACCGAGCCCGAACCCGCGCACGAGCAAGCCGAGCAGCAAGAGCCTGAACAGGTCGAACAAGAGCCCGAGAACGTCGAACAAGAACCTGAACAAGCTGAGCCACAAGAGCCTGAGCCTGCCGAGCCCGCTGAGCCTGTTGAGACTGAACCGCAAGAACCTGAGCCAGAACCTGAGCAAGCCCAGCCACAAGAGCCCGAGAACGTCGAACAAGCAGCTGAAGAAGTCGAGTCGCAAGAACCTGAGCAAGCCGAGTCACAAGAGCAGTCTGCTGAGCCCGCTGAGCCCGAGCCAGAACCTGAGCAAGAGGTTGAACAAGTCGGACAAGAATCAGAAGCAGTCGAGGCACAAGAGCCTGAGCCCGTTGAACCGCAAGAGGATCAGGCACCTGTCGAAGAAGAAAGTTCTCCAGCAGAAGCCAATCCTGTCGAAGATGCACCAGAAGAATCGACAAAGGACGCTCCAGACGCCGACGATACAGATGCTGCCATCGCAGGAGTTGCAGCCGTTGGTGTTGCCGGCGTCGCAGGCCTGGTAGCCATAGATCAACTTGGCAAGGACTCCGACGAAACCATTTCACGACGCGGCTCTTCAGACAAGCTCACACAGACTCTTAATGGCAACATTCCAATGTCAGGGTCCGCTGCTCTTACGGGATCCAAGCCGGAAGACGTCGACGTGGATGCCAACTTCAGCCCGGTGGAGAAGGAAGGTTTTTCAGATCAAGGCACGCAAACAGACAGCAGCTCTGTCTTCGGCTTCAGGCCCTCGACTCCAGCTGTGATCCTGCCTGATCTTTGCGATCCTTCATCACCAGCCTCCAGGGCGAGGGCAAAGGCACTCAGGCGGCAACGCAAGCTCTCGGTTGCTCGGGCCGAAGAACTTGTTGCAGCGGCCGTGATTATCTATGCTACGGCCCAGACTCTCAGCCCTCCGAACAGTCCCTCCTCCCAGGACAGCACACAGCTCATCAAGGCTATGCCCAGCTTGGACCAACAGTTGAAGATGAAGCCAAAGAAGGCTCGAGCATTTTTCTCGCGGGTCCTACCAAGCCTTCTTTCCAGACGCAGGAGTACTACCACTAAGGGAGCGGATACAGTCAATGAGTTTGGTGCTAACCAGTTTATAGAAAGAAAAGAGGAGCGCGACAAGCACCGCCGACACCGCCGTTCATCCCACTCTTCCCACCATCCATCTTCATACTCCAGTCGCCGGGCTGAGGAAGAAGGCCGCGACAGCAGTCGTCGTCATTCGTCTCACTCCCACCAATCTTCTCACCGCCGTCACCGCACCGACAGCGACCGATCATCTTACCGATCTCGCGACACGGCTCCAAGCACGCCCCCGAGAACGCCCAAGAGACAAGACAGTGGGTTCTCGGAAAGCCCACAGACACAGACCACCACCCGCCGCCGCCGTCACAGCGAGCGAAGCGAAGGTCGCAGTGAGCATACGGAGAGAAGCGAGAGACGTTCTGAGCGCACTCCTGAGGAGCAAGCAGCTCATGATAGAAGAAAGGAAGAGCGAAGACTTGCAAGAGACAAGGAACGTGCTCGCGAGCGCGAGGCGGAGCTCGAGCGGGAGAGGGAGCAAGAGCAAAGAGATAGAGAGAGAGACAGAGAACGAAGAAGGGAGAGGGAACGGCAGCGCGAGCGTGAGCGGGAGAGGGAGCAAGAGGAGAAGGGGAGAGAGCGCCATCGCAGCACCAAGGGAAAGGAGCCAGAGATCCTCGACAGGTCACAGGAACCCATGGAGCGCAGCCACCACCGTTCTTCTCGTCGTCACAGTACCTCGGAGCACAACCGCCCCGAGCGCGTTATCCCGGAGCGCACTTCCAGCAAGCGAGAACGCAAAGATGTGCGAGAACCCTCGTCGGACAGGACAGGGCCAAGACGGTTCTTCAGCGTCAGAAACCGAGAAGGTACGGCTTCATCGGCAGCAGCCCCCCCTCAGGATCCCCCCCTTGCCAAGGACGACATGCCAATGGATGACGACGCAGGACACCAAGACGCAGCGGCTACTCGCGACATTCCTAATCGGACAGATACCACGCGTTCCAGGCACCGTCACCGCCGCCATTCCGAAGACGGCAGCGGCAGGGCTAAGCTCCAGAAAGTGCGTGACCAGGTCGCCGAGGAGGCCAGGCGAGTGGCAGAGGAGAAGCCCCGCTCGAAGCATTCTTCTCATCACTCCCATGCCAGTCCGGACGACTCTCGTCGCAGAGCTCGTGAGGAGGGCAGGAAGAAGACGAGAGATGTGGAGAAGGAGAGGGAGCGGGAGAAGGAGAAGTCTGGTGGCATCAAGGGCATGTTCAAGAAACTGTTCAACTGATGATTTGTGTGTGTAATGATGTTACGACTACGATTTGTACGCGGACTGGATCGATGCTTTTTTCCCACGGAACGACAAGATCGCACGGGTTTGATGGACTGGTTTAGAGGCGTTGGGTTTGATTTGGAGACGTTGATGATTTCATGGTTCTGGATTATGAATCATTTTTAATGATTTAATCGCTTCATGATTAATGTGTTTAGGAATCAATACATGTCTGACGAGTTTCGAACATTGAACTCTCTTGCCCCTTTTCCCACCACACTTGCATTATCGTCACTGTGATATTCAAACCCATGACCGGAGATTACACGTACGACAACGTCGAAGCGGGATCCGGATGTCACGGTCTACACCTCGTATCGCTACGACGTCCTCGGCCATTCTTCAACATGACTCTTTCTCGCAGGCAATAATGCAGCTCCTAGCGCCTGCAGTGGAACACACACAGAGAGAGGTCTGTTATCGTGGTCTTGGTCTAGCCTGCCGCGTCATGCAGCGGACAGCACCGTCCCGAACCGCAGCTGCCGCGGGTGAATCTAGACTCTCCACGCGCGCAAACAGGCGAGGACCTCACTTTCCACAAGTTCACTCATCAACACCACCACCGTGACATAGACCGATGTCCAGGTCAATTTCTGGTCTCAGCCATCCACGTCCATCCACTGATTCATGCTTAATCCGGCGCGTTCCATCCGGATGCTCCCGCAAACTCAAAGATTGTATGCTGTGTCCTCCTGACCCCGAGCGACCCGCAGCAGCAAACCCCGAGCCTGCCTCGTGGCGCCGGCGAAGACTCATCTCCCCGAGGCCGAGACGGGCAATGATCGGTGAGGATTTTCAGGCACGACGCCTGTGAGGGGTCTAGCAGCATCGACCTGAACTAGCGCGATGCACGTATTTTCAGCAGATGTGAACGTTTACATGGGTACTCTGCAGTAAATTGACGAGTCGCTTTTTTGTTTTCTATCTTTAATGGGGGGCGTGCAGTTCAAGAAGATGTTCTAGGCTGGGGATGGGGCTTGTCGTCCAGCGGGACGGACCTTAATGAACTACACTATCGTCGGCTCCAGCCGTGTGTTTACTTGAGGGGGGTGTTCACTCGCGACAATACGATGTAGGATCGTGGAGTCGCGAGCTGAATTCATGTTTTGTAATGCCAATGCTATCGGTGATGCTATCGCGCCTTTCGCCGTCGCGGTGCATCGGCGAAGTCGGAGTTGGTTTTTTTCCGCTTGGGAGAGCGTCGGCGCGGTGGTTTTGCTGCGCCGATGTTGTTTGTGTGTTTTGTTACTCAACACTTTGCCAATGTTATTGAAATGGTGACGACCTCGAAAATCTGGATTTCTCATCGTGAGCGGCCCAGCCCCGGATCACCGCGCCGACCATCCTGACACATGTAGCCGGTCACGCGAAGCGAAGCCTGTATTGAGTTTCCTGGCAGGCCGGGGGTAGGTGTTTAAGCACTAATTTGCTGCATGCACGACAACAGGTTTGACGATGCGATGTGATGCCTGGGATTACTTTCTTCAGCTGCAATCCGAGAGTGGATGTGTGGTCGTTATCTTCGTTTGCTGGCTGCCCGTCGGCTTTCCTTCCACGTTCTCGCACCTCGACCCCGGCGGGCTTACGTGGCGGCAGCTGTACCCCTAGGCGAATGTCCACCGACGCACGCGAGGTCCTTCGTAGAAGATTGGGAAACATGCATGAGGGGAGGGTAAAAATGCGCGTGATACCTTTTCGGTCACGTCTTTAACCAGGGCCTCGGTTCATTGCTGCGCGATAGAGACTTTCACGGCGTCGAGTCTGCGTGGGTTTTGTGGTTCTTGCGCAACCATCACGGATTGGAAAGATGCGAATTGCAGCGGCCGAGTCCCCGGGGCCGGCCCTTGTCCGACGCCGACCACCACCACTACCCCGGCGCCGCCGTTGTGTGTGCCCACGCACCGACATGGGTCCCGGTCGGACAAAGGCTGAGCGTCCCTGGCTTTAGCGCCGCCGGCCCTGATTTCCCGCGCTCTAAGGTTAATTGGCGTGGGCGACTAGTTCGATGTGCCAGGTTTTTGACCACACCCTTTTTCTCTAAATTCTTGCCTGTCCCGAAAAGCCAAGACAATTCTATCTTCGTTGCGCTTAAGCGGCTGCGAGTTAAATTTCTGGTGACGTGGAGGTCCGTCGGTGGGTGGCTGCGCAGGCGGCTGGGACGGCCTGTAGATAGGTGAGGCAAGCTGAGTTGTGATGGTTTGTAAGTGAGCGAGAGCGCACGCGAGAGAGAGAGGAAGAGAGGGGCTTTTCCGAGGCGCCGTACTTCTCGGGTGTTGTTCCCAAAGCAGAGGGTTTACGATATCTTCACGGTGAAGCTGTAATGAGCGCTTCGTAGACGCCGGCTAAGGCGGCCTGTCTGTGATTCTCGCCCACCTGAAAGATGAAGCTAGGGTTCGCTACGGCATGGCGCCGAGTGATGTTGAATCTGGAGGTTGCGATGCTAGAGGCTCCTCGTGTTCACGATGTTTCCCCAATACGCGTGTTCACACCCCTCCTCCACCATCCCCTATACCTGCTTCACAGGGCGCCCGTTGGATTGCTCCGGGTGGCGATGACCGTCTTGACTCGGGGAAGTTGCTCGGATGGACGGCTGCAGGTAGAAAGCTCAAATGGATTCAGACGAGAATATTGGGAGAAAGGGAAATGCAGTGCTCAGGAGAACGGCGGTGAGGAGGTTCACCGAACTACCTGGACCAATGTTATCTCGCCTGAGGTAGGTATAGACCTCCATCACGTGGTATAGGCATAGGGTGGGAGTTTTTCTTCAGTCTTTCTCGCTGGCTGGCAACAGTAGCAGCGGCGGCAGCAGCAGTTCTCCCAAGACGGTGGATCGCAATCAATATCCATGGAAGCTTTGACAGCAGGAGTTCGTCCCGGAGACCTAGCATCTGGGAATTAAGCATACGGCTTCGGTATTTTTGCTTTCTTCTTCCAGTGCGCAGGCTGCCGACGGTGCTCCCGAATGTGCCGACGAACAGGTCATTCGGGAGCAACCGATCAAGGACACAGCCAACGAACGGTGCCCATCCATATTGAGTGTTAAGTTATTGAGGTTCATGCTAAGGGCGGAATGAAAGAAGGTTAATGACACACAGAGTCAATGGGGAGGGGCGGGTGCGGACGCGGATGGGCGGGAAGAGGCGCAGGACGCAGGTGCTTGCCTGTAGCAGCAAGTCTATGACAGCGATAATTTGGGCGTGAGGCATTTGCGGCAATGCCGTGGGAGGACGAGTTTGGCGATGCCAAGACTTTATTACCAGTTTGGGTAATCGTGGATAGGAGCTGGTGGAGATGGCTCGGTGAAAGAAGTCGGCGAGAGGCGGCGAGTTGTTCGGCATAAGACTGTCGGACACTTAGCTGCGCCTTAGTCAGGACTGATTGAAGTAGGTAAGGAAGCCAAAGGCCCCCTTGTTGTGTGTATATTGCAGAGGACGGCTGCGATACCACGGGCAGAAACATCGTCGTCGTCGCCCTTGCTGGTGTTTGGGGGTGGTTTGGTCGCTTCAGTGATACACTGATGGTCGTCCAGGGCGCCCAGAGGTGAGGGTTTCGGGCATGATGTCTGGAGGAGGTTGCACGCTGGTCGGGGTCGTCGACCGTCGAGATGGAGGCTCAGGGCCCTGACCGCTGACGCTAGGGCGGTTGGGGCTTAGCGCATGCAAGGCGGCATCCGGCATTTGTGCGAGCAGACGGCGCACTGGGCAGGAGAGAGCCCGTGTGACGGACCACCTCGATACGTACCCAGTTGGGGCTGCTAAAAGCGGGACCGCGTCCAGAGATGAGGCTTGCGCGGCCGGCCAGGGGTTGAGGCAGGCACGCAGGTCCCAGCAACCTCCTCCTTCCTGCTGCCGCTACCATGGATGCACTGCTGATGGATTCCCATTGACGAGATTTCTGCCCATCCACATCCACCTCACACACAACCTCACATCGTCAACGTCGACGCCAATACCGACGGACCCTGGCCTGCAGCCTGCCAATGCCCAGACCAGCACCAACACTGCCAACACCAACCCTCGACTGAGACACGCCTACACGCAAGCAACGGAAGCTCACATGCATCCCATCCAGATGATCCAGTCCATCGACGCTGCCTGCCCTGTGCCATCCCAACCGCAACCACAACCGCCCAGCGCTAGCCTCGTGCATCTCGTTCTCCTCTCGTGCCCCTTGGGCCCTGGCAATCCCGTTGGCCCCTCGTCCGCGCAGCTCCTATCGATATCCCATTGGCATTGATCCTTCACGGGGACCGCTTTTGAGGCGCTGCATCTTACCTGCAGTATCTCGCTGCTTCAGGTGCATGACGATGTTAGTTTGCCAAGTCTCCCGCCGCCGGCTTCGCTACTGAAGCCAGCCGGAACCTGCAAAGACGGACATCCCACGGACATGGACAACCGACATCCTCCGCCAATCCTCCTGTCCCGTCATGTCAGTCTCAGGCGCCCATGCTTATCCGTACGTACCGTCAAGAACCGCGCCAACAATAGCAACAGGTGCCCTGCGTACTAGGTAAATGGATGGCTGACAGGCAGGCAGACGTGCAGCAAACATGCAGAAACACAGGCACGCAGGCAGGCACATGGTCGACGCACCTTCGGGAACCCCTGCTCCCATCTTCGGCATTACCTTTTCACCCCCACATTCAACTCGCAGGGAGCCGGGGACTACGTACGCAATCCATCCCTCCATCGTCCAATGGCGGCTGCTCAACGACCTCGATCCCCGATTTCCATTCTCCTTCCCGCGAATGACCGCCCGAGCCCGCCATGGGGAATCACGGGAGCTTCTTCCAATCAAGCATACTCGCAAATGATCACGAAATTGAAGTCTATTGAACCGCCCCTTACCCTCTTGGGCAATAGAGCCTTTCTCGCTCTCGCATTATCGCAGTCTTTCTGCACACTAACGCATCACGAAATAGCCATCCTCGGTCGTCGGCTCACGCCAACCGCTCGCAAATGCCCCCCATCTGTCTCCCTGTCCTGTCGCTATCCGCGTCGACTTTTGCTATCGAGATCCTGCGGGAGATCCGGCTTTCGGCGGACCACGTTTTCCTTTCCCACTCTCATCCCATGTCCGTTTCTTCGTTTTTTCTTCCCCTGCCTGCCTCAGTGCCAAGACGACGTGAGACCAGGCGGGATGTCGCTCTTTTACTGAACGAGCACTCTGGATAGAGATGACGACCAAAGTCGAAACAACTCCATGAAAGGGGGCAGGCAAACGTTGGCCGTTTTCAACACGTGGGACTACCTGCAGCGCAACCGTAGCATCGACTATCGTCTATCAGTGGGCTTCTTGGACAGAAAATGTGGTCTGGGACGACCGAGCTACACGCGGGGAACAGACGCGGATGCAAACATCAAACAAATCCCACCACCGTTGGACCGTCGACGTTGCGTTCCTCCGAGTCAGCGGCTCAACAGAGTTAGTGGACAACATCGGACAGATTTTTTTTCTCCTTTGTCAGTGCCCAACGCCACTGCAACCTAGTGGCTTGTGCCCTTCGACCCTTCTCCATATTCTCTCTCCCCTTGACCCCATCTCCCAAGAGCCAAGAGTGAAGAGTCCCCAAATCCATTGCATCCCATGCCCGTTTTGACGCGCCCGCCCCATATCGAACGGTTTTCCCTTTGGCGCCGTTGCATTGGATGACGTTGACCGCGGCCGAAAGGGGCCGGGGGCCAGCGCCGCACCGCCGGCATGGAGGGATACCCTTGGCAAGCCGCGTCTTTTCGGCCGGGCATGTCAGCGGAGGAACGCCACGGATTTGGCCATCTTCACCACCCTTTTGAGCCTTTCCCAATCCTTTTCTGCCTGCCCGCCTTCAATTATTGATTAGCTTCAATTCTTATCACCGTTGATGTTTCCTTAGCACCACCGTACCCGCCAATAGGCGTTCCCCGTCATGCTTGGCATTCGGCTCTTTGCAATTGGGCAGCGAGGGTGCCGAACAGTGGACTCTCTCTCTTCGCCGACTCTCTCTCTCTCTGCGCGATGAGGCTCTGATATTGCTGACTGGTTCTTAACACAATTTCCTTAGTCATTGCCCATTTCCTAGTCTGGATCTAGGCGGGCTCAAAGTCCTCCTGTTACTCCCTCGTTACTCCCGGACTGAACTCCAGTCTTGGCAAGGGAGGCCCGGTCTTAGGAGACGTCAAAATCATCCTATGTTTCGTTTACCCGTCCGTCCTCTACTCGGAGGTATCCATCGCAGAAGAAACGAAGGAGCGCACGGGGTTTGGCCTTGCTACCCGCGGGACTAATGCAGCCACACAGAAGCACGTTTCGATAGTTGCTGCTGGCTGTCAGGAGCACTACAGTTACGCGTCAGCCGTGTTCGACCGTTTGATGGCATGGGGTAGACTGACTAAGATAGTCAGCACGTCGTCTCGTCTGAAATCGACTTAGTATGTGGCTCGGGCTGGAGATCATCAACGTCGTCTTGTTTCCTTCCCCATCTTTCCCTATTCCCTACACCCACCGTCGTCTTGCAGCCCTTAGCCGCCTGAACTTCACACATCCAAGATGGGTCGAGATATGGGGCCGCTCGCTCACAGGCCACGAGCTAGTGTACGGAAAGACCAGCGCCTATGCAATTCGCATGCAGGTCATCCATATCGGTCAGGGATGGTAGGTGGTCGGCGGGTATGGCAAGCAGTCTTGCACTCGTCTACTCCTTCTCGGTAGCGACAGAGCAACATCACGCATGGGCCTTTGATGGCCGGCCCCCTTCTCTGGATCTTTCATCGACATGGGTATCAAGTTCTCGCTCGTATAGCTTCTATGCTTGATTGTACCCCGTCTGTCATCGTGGAGCAGCTTGCAGGCGGACTCGCCAAAGTTGCCGGACGCCGATGTTCTCGTGTCAACCCGGTCGTTCATGATGGCCTCCTATGTGGGACAGTACCCTTCGAGTCAGGGGCGATCGGCCTCTCGCCCCGAACTAGGTCCTCAGAGCGCAGCATCGAGAGCTACGCTGGGTGCTGTGCTTGCGAGTTCGTGTCGGGGGCATCTGGCTCTCTCGGCTCGCTTAGACGAAGTTGATGAGACTGAGTGCATCTTGTCCATGTCGTGATCGAATCTCGAATTGTATAAAGGCAAGTCAGATCTCCCGTCGGTTGATCCAATCCAGAACATCACCATCCGCTTCATCAAGCTTGATCTTCCTTCTCTCTCTTGCCTACATTCGTTTTTGGCATTTGATCTTCGTTCTTTGAACATTCTCTCGTTTTCGACACTCGTTACTCGATTACACCAATAATCATGTACAAACACTCGCTTTTGGGGTGCGCTGCACTCCTCTTCCCTGCCTTGACGGCCGCCGCTCCCTCTCTTATCGAGAAGCGTCAAGACTGTGTCTTCGACTCTGCCACCAACCCTTCCTGCTGGGATGGCACCTACGATCTCAACACCAACTGGTACGAGGAGGCTCCCAACACCGGAGTCATCCGTGAGTACTGGTTCGACATCACCAACACCACCGCCGCTCCCGACGGTGTCGAGCGCATCGTCCTCGCCGTCAACGGATCCGTTCCCGGCCCTACCATCATTGCTGACTGGGGTGACACTGTCGGTAAGTTTAAAGCGGCAAGGACCAGCCTGCGAGATCTGTTTGCTGACCACATTAAGTCGTTCACGTGAGAAACTCCATGCAGAACAACGGCACATCTCTTCACTTCCACGGTATCCGCCAGAACTACACCAACGAGGCCGACGGTGTTGCTTCAATCACTCAGTGCCCGACTGCTCCCGGCGACTCCATCACCTACACTTGGCACGCGTCTCAGTATGGCTCTTCTTGGTATCACAGCCACTTTGCCCTCCAGGCCTGGTAAGTTTTCCGAATCCAATATTCTCAAGACCCCTATCTAACAGATCCCAGGAACGGTCTCTTCGGTGGTATCATTGTCAACGGGCCTGCTTCCGCCCCCTACGACGAAGATCTCGGCACCATCATGCTCAGCGATTGGTTCCACCAGACCAGTGACGAACTCTACCCCACCGCAGCCACCAACGGTCCCCCTACCGCCAACACCGGTCTGATCAACGGCACGGGCATGTATAACGGCGGCGGCTCCCGCTTCACCACCAACTTTGAGGCTGGAAAGTCCTACCGCATGCGCCTGGTCAACGGTGCCATCGACACCATGTGGAAGTTCATGATTGACAACCACACCTTGGAGGTCATCTCTGCCGATTTCGTCCCCATTAACCCTTACAACACCTCCAGCATCTCCATCGGTATCGGCCAGCGCTACGATGTCATCGTTCGTGCCAACCAGGCCACTGACAACTACTGGCTGCGCGCCATCCCTGAGCTCACCTGCTCTGCCAACGAGAACACCCTCGACATCAAGGGCATCGTCCGCTATGACTCTTCCTCTACTGCTGACCCCACTACTGAGGTCGGCACCTACATGGACGACTGCCGGGACGAGTCCATGTCTGACCTGGTCCCTGTTGTTGCTATCGAGGCCGGCCAGCAGACTTACGATGAGACCCTCACTGTCGGTCTCCAAGTAATCAGCAGCCAGTTCAAGTGGACCCTGAACAACAGCACCTTCCTTTCCGATTGGGGCTACCCTACTGTCGAGCAAGTCATCGACGGCAACGACACCTACTCCACCCAGCAGAACATCGTTCACCTTGACCAGGCTAACGTCTGGGTTCACTTCATCATCGAGAACCCCATTGGTCTCGCTCACCCGATCCATCTCCACGGTCACGACTTCTGGGTTCTTGCACAGGGCACCGGCACCTGGGACTCTTCTGTCACACTGCAGACCACCAACGCTCCCCGCCGCGATGTCGCCATGCTTCCCGCCTCCGGCTACCTCGTCATTGGTTTCTACACTGACAACCCGGGCACCTGGCTCATGCACTGCCACGTAAGTAATCCCTTCATAGCACATGCTCTCAGAACACGCAACTAACAACATTCACAGATCGGCTGGCACACTTCCCTCGGCTTCGCTCTCCAGCTCATCGAGCGCCCCGACGAGATCGGCGCCCTCTACAACCAGGACACCCTCAACAGCACTTGCGCCAACTGGAACGCCTACGCCCTCGAGGACTCTGTCCACCAGGAGGACTCTGGTGTCTAAACGCACCGGTCTTGGCCACATCGCACACTCGCACATACTACAACACTCTCTCTCATGACGATATAACGTGAACATTTTCTTATGTGAATATTTCTTATTACAGGGGACGCTGCAAGGGGGATGTGTAATTACGCAAGGAAGCACAGCACATCAGACACATAATTTTTGTTGCTTATTGTACATAGTAATCCATAATGCTAAGCCTGTCATTGTTATTGGAACACACTTTTGGATCTCACATCTCTCTTTCGCTATAAAGTGACTTTTGCTTGCCCGAAAAGAGTATCGCCTTCGTGAATGTCTATTTTCCATGGTTCGGATCTGGGGTGACATTGGGAACTACCCTAAATTGTATCTTGGTTGCATTCTCCCCCGTTCTTAAATTATATTCCGCTAGTTTTTGCTTTTTGGGAGTTGCTTATCGCCGATATTGGGGTGTTGGCGCGAGCGATGCACCACTCTTATCTGCACGTCGCGTCATCATGTGATTGCAGTTTCTGGGGGGGATGTTTGTCGTCGTCATCGATGTTACTTCAGGCATAGTCGCGTGCCGTCGCGTATCATCGCGCATTTCCCCTGATTTGAACTGTTGCTTGGTTCAGCCGCGGTTGTTTTCGTGATTAGCTATGAGAATGCTTGGTGGTTGCGATTGCGTCCGATGTTCATCGGGCTTCGAGCCGCATGTCTTGGTCCGCTTCTTGGGCCGAAGCTTGATTGCGCGCCCTCTCCCGCCCCTTTTGAGAGTGTGCCCCGTGCCCGGGAGAATAACTGCCGAGGGGAATGAGGGTTTGCGGGGTAAAGGTGGAGACTTTGCGGTGCCGGTCCGGGTGTCGCAACGGCGTAGTTGCAACGCTTCGGTAAATGAATAGATTGTGCGCGCCTGCATAAAATAAGGGAGTGATGAGTGCTAAATGTGTCAAAATCTTCTCGAGCTGCGATCCTGTCATTAAGGCTCTCTGGGGCTTTCGGAGATGAGGTGAGATTAGCGGAATATCTATCGATACATTCAGCTTATGTTTTTCTATTAGGGTCTTGCGGGCGGGTAGTAGGGACGATGACGAAAATAGCGACAGGGAAATAGATAGGGATAAGGGAGACAGGGACAACGGGGAGACAGGGACAACGGGGAGACAGGGACAACGGGGAGACAGGGACAACGAGGACGATAGGGATGATAAAAATTATTGAGATGAAACAAACTATTAGACCTACCTTAGTGTGTTATGTAGTTGTCTGCCCGGTTGGCCAAGACTCTTCTGTTAAAACACGGAAGAAGGAAAAATGAAAATTGAGTATTTCGCCAAAGACTAGATAAGATGGATACCAAGAATCAAATGTCAGTCTGCCCTTGCCTTGAAAAATCTGCGAAGCAACCCGACCTGCTGTCCTGTACTCGCACCACCACTCCTAGTTCCATCATTCTCAACAATGAATCCAGGCGCGGCAGCGTCGGCGATGAACCTCGCCACGATTTTGTCTGCCAATGTCTCCAACTCCTTCAGCTGCAGCAGTGGCACGTCCATGCCATTCTCGTCCGGTTGATCTTGATTCTCATCCCGAATCATCTTGAGATTGTAAAATGGAAAAGGAAATATCGTCGACTTCCACACCGGCCATTTCCCCTTATCTCTCATGCTGGAGATAACCGCTGTGACTAGCAGGACGGTCGTGGAAACGAGCAGAACTCCCGGGTAAACCAACCATGGCCAGTCCGCTCGTATGCAGACTGCACTCTTGTAGGTGGTCCCAACAACGTTACAGCGGTCATTACGTTCGTCCTCCCAATTATTCCGCATGAAGTCGGTGTATCCTGTCGCCATGCCATCGAAAGCGGCGGAGATTGATTCAAGCGTTGCGTTGCCCAATTTATCCACCGTGGGCAGCCAAAGCATAGCCCATGGATCTCCAATCCCTTCAAAGAAATAACAATCGGCCTGCATGGTTGCGTTTTGAAACATAGCGACCCCTTCGCTCATTACTGATTGAAAACCCATGATGCAGTCCCGTGGCCCTTCATGCGTGCTGTTGTCGCGGTTCTTCCAAGAAATCCAAGTGCTATCTTTAGGTAATTTGGTTATGTTGGAAGAATCATACCATCTGCCGTCAACCTCACAAGGCTCAAGGAGCTTGATGAACCACGGATGCCACGGACTAAATTCATGACCTTGTAGTGTCTTTTCCATGTCACCGTAATCCATCGGCTCTTGCGATACCAGCTTTTCCTTCAGGCTGCCATGTGATATCTCTCCGCTGTAACGACGCAGACAAGGCGAAAGGCTGCAGTTCACAGCCAGGATTACAGTATTCTCCCGCCAATTGACGTACCATTTGATGCCGTCGGGTTTCATCATGCGACAGGTCGTTTTGTTGTGGATGTGGCCTCCTTCAGTCTGCTGTGCGCAGGAAGCAGCTGAGAACGCCATGATTGACGTTGTAGCTGTCATTCGATCCATTGAGAGACGTACTTCGCCATCGTCACCCTCGCGGTCAATATATGTCCTCATACGGAAGTTGGGTGATACAAATTCTGGAGGTGGCCAGGTCAGGTTTAGGCTCAGGTTCTGGGGGAAGTGATATATCGTGCTGTTATCCTTATCATTGAGGTTTACCTCGATCAGGTCAGACATAACATCGGTACAGGTGTTGCAAATGCCGACAGAGGTGTGTGAGATACCCTTTCTCACGGGAAAGGTGCAGTTTCCTGATGGACATTGAAATAATTGGCTTTGAATATTTTCGGCCACCCCGTAAATCAGACCGCTCATCGCAGCTGCCCACATAGGTGGACGGTCGATATTAGTGTATCCGCTGACTATTCTGACAACAGCTATTGAATCTGTATTCTCATAGGCTATTTTGCAAGGATACGTTTTGGTAAGTTGTTGTGAGAATGGGTCAATCACGTAGGATGTTATCATCAAGAGGGCGCTGACGATAGCCAAGTTTTTACTCGGGATACCACAGCAAACATCAGCAAATCGATATTCATCAATCCATTTGAAGAAATACGGTAACTTACGGCTTTGAGATGAAGAAAAGAAATTTAATGGACCCCCAAGCTCCCCTGCCAGCATTGTCCAAATGCTCAACGTGGCGAAGAGGACGCAGCGTCTCCAACCATTCCCATTTTGACTGCCCGATGACTATAATACTTTAGCATAGGGTATTGACATTATAGACTGTCATCTGAATCCCACCTTCAGTTGCAATGAAAGCCGTAGCAGCCCTTAGGGTGGTTGACAAGATCGCGATGACAGTGTTGATGTTGACATCGCGGGCAAACTCGGGCTGGGGCTGGCCATTATAAGCACCTAGAACTGCTATGATTCCCGCATATGAGAAGATTGAAGCGAGGAGGGCCAAGAATTCGAACAGCCATGATCTTAAGATCTCCAGCTTCTCAGTCGGCTCTTGTGGCTTTCGTTGGCACTCCCCTGTTTTGGAAGAATCAACAGCCGTCCCCTTCCCGGACGTAAGGGAACCAGCATCGCTTGTCGGTACAATATTATAGCCTCCGCCTGTGCAGCTCGTCATCTCGATATCATTTTCGCCTTCTGTCAGGTTCGCACTGACTTCATCGTTGACGGTACTTGTTTCCTGACGGTCGGTATCAGTCGTGTGCCCTGAAGCAGCACTCAGGGGTACCCTGCGGTTGCTGTGCGGGTCCAACATAGGAAGATGGCTTCGTTCAAGAGCTGAGAATAAGGAGAATTAAACAAACCAACTTGGGAGACCATAGGTAGGTAAAAAGGAGGGCATGGGGAAACTATCTTAACCCTTTTACTCTAGACCCAATTTAACCTGTACGCTGCCATGTATGACGGCCGAGTGAAACCATCATAATCATAACCTGCAGTGACAGGCAGAGAACATGGTACTCTGTGCAACACACTAGGTAGCAAAGTTAACACAAACTCCGTCATCCGCGGAACCTGAGACTATTCCGAAAAAGGCAGTAACGAGTCCTATGACAAGTAGCTTTACGGACTCAACATCAAATGGTAAGTTTGCAGATGATAATATATCAGAAATTCTGAGCCCAACCAAAACTGCTCTTCACAGCCTCAACTAAAGACCAAAACGGGGAGCAGTCTGTATCATCGCGGGATAATTATGAAAGAAATATGCTTCTACGCGCAAAGGCTGTTTAAGGTCCCCGCACCAGTTCGACCTTCGCGCTGAACCAATCACAAAACGGCCGAAATACAAGCCATGTCGTCATTGCATTTTCGGGAGTTCGTCCCGTTTCGTCGTTGGAGTTAATATCGAAGCTGCAAGTGTTCTTCTTCTATATGCAGGGCATTAGATATGGTATTAAACCGGTTCTTTTCCCATCTGCAAGATGCTGCAACATGAGCGACCGGCATCAGCAGTGAGACAGGTAGACCGGGGCGCGAGCTAAGTCTTGGTTGTCGTGCCATCATGACCTGAGAACTGCAGACGCCGAATCCCTAGGGCGCGATTTCGCGAGTATATATTTCCGTCTCATGTTTCTTCTTCACCAGGGGACTTTTTTCGTATTACATTGCCGCACTTGTTGGGCGAAAGTCGGAGTTACTCCGCCTTACCCCAGTCCCTTCCCCCGCACACTTGCCTCTGAACGGGACCCAACCCCGGATTTTGCTAGCGGTGTGTGGTCCCTTTTCCGTGTTGGCTTGGAGTCGTCACCAATCTCCAGGCTCAACAGCGTGGTTGCGATGGCTTCTTTTACGTATTTGTAAATATTCGCCGAACGCGAGAACGAGGTGGTTTCATTATCGAGTCTTGGCTCTGATCTGCCAACCAACTATTCGGGCTCGAAGTTCTCCGCAAGAGCCCGCAGAGAACTTCCTTTGCGCCGTAAATCGCAGCTTCGAGATGCAGGTTCTCCGCACCAGAATGACGGTCCTGTCAAGCTCATGCATTTCTCCCCCCAAGCTTTCGCCACGCGAAAGATGATTATCTTTGGGACGATCCCGACATCCGGTCCCGTGTCGTACCTGTCCAGCGCGTGGTTGGATGGCAAAATGGGGGAGAAGATTGTCATTACCTGGTCGAGAGGGGAAAGGGAGTTCTGTCATACTAGAAATTTGAATGGCTGGGGTGAGATTAAGCTACCCCACGGGGGAGGGACGGTGATTGCCCCGACTTGGGTAGAACGGCATGGGACGAAACCGAGCCGAACATGACCACCCCCAAGTGCCGCCCCCCATGTCTTTTGTGGTTTCCTCTTTTCCGCAGCGGAAAGCTGCCAGAGATTTGGGTGGTGCGGAGTTAAAGAGGTTCGACGCCCGCTCTTCTAAATGGTACTTGAAGGATTCATGTCCCCTTGGTGATCTACTTCTGCGCGATCGGTGCTTGCTTTCTCCTCTCTTTTCGACCCGGCGCATCGGCAAAACGATCAGTCGACTCATTTCGCAGCCAGTATTTGATAACGCAGGTTCCGAAAAGTGAGCAACAAGGAAAGTGGAAGGAAAATGGCGGACGGAAAGCCGACGGAGGTTGACCACACCTCGCTACACCACGACCACCGGTCCGACGATGCCGACGATACGGCTCCGAAAGCCTCCATTGAGGCCCAGGCCCAGCGGAGAGGACTACAGCCGCCGCCCATTGTGGCGGCGATGAGCCATGAGTATCGCGTCGAGATGGAGAAGAAGCTTAGACGGCGGATCGACTTGCGCCTGCTCCCGATGACGGTCATCTGCTACATCTTGTAGGTCTTGGTCTTGCGGGTTAGCCTGTCAGGAAATTGGAGACTGACCTGGAGTAGGAACTACATTGATAGAAACAACATTGCGGCGGCACGTCTGGCGGGATTGGAGCGGGATCTCAAACTGGACCCCGACTCGAACCAGTTCCAGACGGCGGTCAGTATCTTGTTCGTGGGATACCTGCTCATGCAAGTGCCTTCGAACCTCTTCCTGAACAAGATCGGTAAACCGGCCATCTACCTTCCCACTTGTGTAAGTCGATACAAAGAGTGACATGTCGTGTGTTGGCATAGACTGACCTTGCCTGTGCAGATGGTTGTCTGGGGAATCATCTCTGCCGCAACGGCAGCATGCCACAACTATGCCGGCCTTCTTGCCGTTCGCTTCCTCTTGGGTAGGTGAATCTTGAGCTCTATTTTCTGCTTTAAGATCTAACGCAGAGAAAAAAGGTTTCGTGGAGGCCGCGTACTTTCCGGGATGCTTATACTACCTCAGCTGTTGGTATACACGTGAGGAGCTGGGTCTGAGGACGACAATCTTATACACCGGCTCCCTCATCTCTGGAGCTTTCTCAGGTCTCATCTCGGCCGGTATCACAGGCAATATGGATGGTGCCCGAGGCCTCGGAGCATGGCAATGGCTCTTCTTGATCGAGGGCGTCGTGACTGTTGCCATCGCAATCGCCGCATACTGGGTTCTGCCAAACTTCCCCCGCACAACATCGTGGTTGAGTGAGGAGGAACAGGCCCTGGCTATCTGGAGACTCGAGGAGGATATTGGCGAGGATGACTGGACAGGAAGTCAGCAGCAGACCTTCTGGCATGGATTCAAGACTGCGCTGGAAGATGTCAAGACCTGGATTCTGGTATGCTCACATCATTCACTTGCTTCCGTGTCAACCTACTAACACCCATCAGCTCGTCCTCATCTTCAGCATCGTCGCCTCGGCCTCCATCACTAACTTCTTCCCCACCGTTGTCGCAACCCTGGGCTACAACAACGTCATCTCTCTGCTCCTCACATGCCCGCCGTACGTCCTCTGCATCATCACGACGTCCCTCAACGCTTGGCACGCCGACCGCACCGGTGAGCGCTACTTCCACATCATCCTCCCATTGTGTGTCGCCATGGTGGCCTTCATCATCGGCGCGGCCACCCACGCCACCGCGCCCCGCTACGTCGCCATGATGCTCCTCGTGCCGGGCGTCTACTCGGGGTACACGACCGCGCTGGCCTGGATCAGCAACACCCTGCCGCGCCCGCCCGCGAAGCGCGCCTCGGCGCTCGCATTCATCAACGCCGTGTCCAACTGCTCCAGCATCTACGCGAGTTACCTGTACCCCAAGAGCGCCAGCCCGCAGTACATGGCGGCGTTCATCCACAACTGCGTCGCGTGCTTCATCGCCATCTGCGCGGCGACGGTGCTGAGGGTGGTTCTCATGCGGCTGAACAGGAAGCTCGAGAGGGGTGAGCACGTCGAGGGGGCTATCAACGCTGCGCCTGGAGAGGCTGCCACGCATGGGTTCCGGTTCAAGGTTTGAGGAGCTGGAGTTGGAAGTGGGATGATGTCGTCTCAATGTTGGAGCGTTGGCGTGCCTGTGTGTATAGCGCTCGTGATATCAATCAAACATCAGGGCTCTTCATAGAGACTCAGCGTCACATTTCTCTGCTTGGTCCCTTTCGTTTTGCTGCGCCTTGCCGTATGTAGTACCCTCGAATGTCGTAATTGCGTGGGCACATGGTGGCCTGAAGATCATCGGATCGCCGGCATCCGCGTGTAACCCCGTGAAGCTCATTTTTCTGCTTATGATTTCCACAGTTGAGTTTCACGGCCCGGTGGGTTACATTCGAGACCATCAGCGGTATCCCACCCGTTTAGACGATGATGATCCAATCGCTGACCCTGAACCCGATGGCCACGTTCCATTGTCGCGCAGATGATCTGCCGCGCGGAGAATTATCATCCAGCTTCCTGAGAAAGAGATACGGGCTTCGGATGAGCCAGTCGTATCAGTCTTACAACGACTTGGCGCTCCATCGCGATGACAACATCGACCGGGTATGTGCTTTGAGCGCTGAGGCAGAGACGTGTGTCATCAGCCAAGTCATACACGCACCGGGGCTAGACTCGATGAACCGCCAACAACAAGAATGGTGAAAGCCTCAGGCTTTACCAACTCATAGCCATGGATACCCACAGAAGAAATAGCATGTGACGGTCCAATCATCGACACCACCTGGCGACTCCTGCAGAGTGAAAGGTGCATGGCATCTCGAAGAAGAATGGGACAAGCGCAAAACCTAAAGGCGAAACAACGGCTTTTTTTCATCCCAATCCCAGACTGACTTTCCTCTGCACTGCCAATGACTCACAGACACACGTTGGCTTTCTCGATAAATGACCTCAATTGAGTTAGGACTGGATGATGCGCTTGGCAGCTTCATCCTAGAGCTTCCGTCTCCACCGGCGAGAAAGCTTGGAAGGCGGAGCAGCCTGGGTCTTCTAGAACTACTCGGGACACTCTTCCGAGCTGTGTTTGTGGGAGGTTGAGATGAGCTTGATGGGACCAATAGGAGTTCGGGTTTCCAGTTATTGAGTCTTGATGCAAGACACTGCGGGGGACTGCAGGTGAGCAGAGAAAGAGAAAGCCAACGATGCCATGCGCATCCTCAAAAGGAAAATTGAAGAAATTCCTATTGTTGAAGGCCATACGTGGAAGTTTACCGCGCGCCTGGCAAAGCCCGTGTCCAGCAGCCCGTGCCCTCGACGTTCTCCTCGTCTTCGTTCGGATCAAACCAACGTTTCGGGGTGGCAGTTCGCAAAATAGACTTGTTTATTCCAGCTCAACGGGAGCAGCCGCTGATCATCAACTGCGATTGCTTGCAGGCTTTAAAAAGGCTCAAAAAAACAGAAAGGCAAAAAAAAAAAAGTCCGGCTGCGCGCATCCGAAAGAAACGAGAAAACGAGCAGGAGAAAACGAAAAGAACAAACCTTAGGCCCGGGGTTGGACGGTACAAGACCGCGCTCCCTTGTCATGAAGATTTGACGTTTTTGTAATTCCAATTTCTTGTCGTCGTTAGACTTCTGTCACCTTTCAACCGTGCCAGTGAAACAAGCCCCGAGTTTCGGACCTCGTCGCTCTGGACCACCTCTCCGTTTTGGCCGACGGCCGGGGCGCTGTGTTGGGGTTACAGTGGGAAACGACAATGCTGCAAAAACGGCGCTGGCTGCTAAGTCTTGAATAAGTGTCAAAAAAGGTATAGGCCGAATGATTGATAAACCAGACGGATGTCCCAACCTGTCTCCCTCTTCCTCAAAGCGCACGTCAAAACATCAAAAACTTAAGGCACTTGATTGAATGAGAGACGGCGAATCACCCAACTCTCCGAAGCTTCTGTCTCTTATCCATGACTCTTCTGCGATCTTTGTCCACACCATCAACAGAGCGATCAGTCGAATCAACAATCTCGGCAGCAGCACCGACTGAGCGGAGCATCCGACAAGCTCCACTAGCGTAAACCGGCCGTCCACCCTGCTACACTAGGTAAATCGGGGAATTCTTTTGCTTCTCTTATCGACCTACCAGACTTGGCAATTCCCATCGGCAAGAACTGGCCCTAGGCATTACGTACATGATCAATCTTCAGCGAGAGGGCGAATGAAAGACACCGTCCTTGGTGTGTCCCGGCAAGGAAGAAGAGCCAGCAGGTTCCATTACATATGAGCTTTGCCCGTTCCGCGTGGCCGATCTCCATCATCCCCGCTCTCCCTCCTCGTCTTTGTAAAAGACAAGAATACCTAGGCCTGGCTTGTCGTTCGCGCCTTGCTCGGTTAAATCGTCCTTGTGTCAACGGTCAACGACTATTTTCGGCGCCCTCCACCTCCGAGTTCGCTGTTATCACGACATAATCATTGACGCCATCCAATTTTCCCCCTCTTATTGTGACTGATACTGCGCTTTTTTGAAACCGTCAACAACCTATACCTGTCAACGACTTGTCGCGAAAAAGTGTTCATCCCATCGCGCTTTTTCTTCGCTCCCTCATCATCTGTCGGACCCCTCCCCCGCGCTTTCGTCTCCGGTTTATCGACGGCGAGAACCCCGCACCGACGACTACTCACAATGCCCCTCTCCACCAGCGCCCTCCTCACGCCGCAGGCGCAGGAGTTTGTCAAGTTTCCCAGCAGACGGAGTGTCGTTCACAGCACCAAGGGCATCGTCTCATGCACTCAGCCTCTCGCCGCGAAATGTGGTATTGAGATCCTGCAAGCTGGCGGCAATGCAGCCGTAAGTCGATCCTTCAGATCCCTTTCCGGGGTGTATGCGGCTGACGTTGAATGTAATGTAACAGGATGCAGCGGTCGCGGTTGGTCAGTACAACTCTATTTGGGACTTTTGTTCAAGTTGCTAACAAGAATATACACTCAGCCGCCGGTCTGAACATGACTGAACCGTGCTCAACCGGCATTGGTGGCGATATGTTCATCCTCTTCTACGACGCCAAGACCGGCAAGGTCTCAGCCATGAACGGCTCAGGACGCTCAGGGAAGAAAGCTACCCTCGAAACCATCCGTAAGGACCTCGGTCTTAAGGATGGCGAGCAGGGCAAAATTCCTATGAAGAGTGTTCATGCTGTAACCTGCCCTGGCGCGGCTGCTGGTTGGGTTGACACCATCGAGCGCTTCGGCAGCGGCAATGTCAACATGGAGAGGATTTTGGCCCCGGCAATTGAGCTGGGTGAGGAGGGTTTCCCCGTCAGTGAGCTGACAAGCTCATACGTATGTACAAAGTTCTCAATACTAAGAAAGCCGCTGCTAATGATGAGTAGTGGAACACAGCCGAGCCTCAAATCAGAGATGCATCGCCCAACTTCGCTGAGATGCTGAAGAAGGACCCCAAGGCCGCGGACGGCGTAAGAGCGCCCAACCCGGGTGAGATCATGAAGAACCCCACGTTGGCGCGAACGTTCCGCACGCTCGCGAAGGAGGGCAAAAGGGGCTTTTACACGGGCCGCATCGCCGAGGAGCTGGTCAAGGTCGTTAAGGATCTGGGCGGCCACCTCGAGCTTGACGACTTGGCCAACCACCTGGCGCTTGGCAGCGAACCTGTCGACCCCATCTCTCTCAAGTTCAAGCCTGTTCTCAAGAACCAGCAACAGGCCAACGGCAATGCCGACTTCGTCGACGCCGGCGTCGAGCTCTGGGAGCACCCGCCCAACGGCCAGGGCATCGTTGCTCTCATGGCCCTCGGCATCATTCAGGAGCTGCAGGCCTCCGGAGCAGTCCCTGCATGGTCTGCGGAGGACCACAACACGGCGCCCTACCTCCACGCCATCATCGAGGCTCTCCGTCTTGGCTTCACTGACGCGAGCTGGTATGTGACCGACCCCAACGTCGTCAACGTGCCTTCCGCCGGCCTCATCTCGCGCGAGTACCTCGCCCAGCGCGCAAAGCTGTTCGACCCCAGCAAGGCACTGAACAAGCTGCACCCCGGCGAGCCCCCCAAGTTCGTCTCTCCTGCTCTGAGCAGCAGCGACACCGTCTACTTCACCGTCTCAGACGCCCATGGCAACGCCGCATCATTCATCAACAGCAATTACGGCGGCTTCGGCACCTGCATCGTCCCCAAGGGCTGCGGCTTCACTCTCCAGAACCGCGGCGCCAACTTCAGCCTCGACCCGGAGCACCCCAACAAGCTGGCGCCCCGCAAGCGCCCGTACCACACCATCATCCCGGGCATGGTGACAAACCAGGCCGACGGCTCGCTGCATAGCGCCTTCGGCGTCATGGGCGGCTTCATGCAGCCACAGGGTCACGTTCAAGTTCTTCTTGGCCAGATTGTCGCAGGACTCACGCCGCAGCAGACGCTCGATGCGCCGCGCGTGTGCATCGTTGCTGGTCTGCCCGAGAAGGACGCCGACTTTGACTGGACGGTCAGTGTCGAGGAGGGCATGCCCGAGGAGACCGTTGAGGGCCTGCGCAAGTTGGGACACAAGGTCGAGGTGGTCACCGGCTCGGAAAGAGGTCTTTTTGGCCGTGGCCAGATCATCAGGTACCACGTCGACCCCATTGAGGGAACCGGCGTGTGGTCGGCGGGCAGCGACATGCGTGGCGACGGCGGAGCGTACCCGGCGCTGTAAGCATTAATATGTAATGTGATGGAAAACGAAAGAACCCTGGACGAGTACCAGCAGAATGTGAATATGCGCAAAACATGAATGGAGATTTTCCGGATATCGCAGACGAAATAAATACCACTCTATTTCCCGGGACCTGTTTCGCTTCGTGGCTGCCTTCCCTTGGTATTTTACAATCGTACAGAACATGAAAACACTCTCCTCAAGCGTGGATGTCTAGGAATATCCTTCCTTTTACTCCTCCTTCTTCTCGCTCTCGGCCGCGACAAGAACCTTCTTCTCCTCGAGCAGCTTGGCGAGCTCGCCGTTTTGGTGCATAGAGACGAGGATGTCGCAGCCGCCGATGAACTCCTTCTCGACGTAGAGCTGGGGGATAGTCGGCCAGTCGGAGAATTCCTTGATTCCTGTGCGCCTATAGTCAGCACCTGATCTTCCTTCCAATTTTCATATTTCTTCGTAATTTGTTTTGTTCGTACCTTGGCGCAGCTCGGGGTCGGCCAAGACGTTGAAGGCGGCGAACTTCTCAGGGTCAACGCCCTGGAGGCCGAGGATCTGGATGGAGGCGCGGGAGAAGCCGCACTGAGGGGTCTCGGGGGTGCCCTTCATGAAGAGGACGACAGGGGCGGCGCCGACGGCGTTCTCGATCGCTTGCTTCGTCTCGTCGGAGAGGAGGCGGTGCTGGGTGAGGAAGGGGATGGGAGCTCGGAAGGCCAGCGGGCGAGCGGCGGGGCGGGCTGCTTGCCGCACGAAACTCTGCGATGTCGGGTCAGCGCCTCTTGGTTCTTTGTGGTCGTCTCAATGGGGTTAATTGCGCGAGAAAGGAAACTTACTGAGCGGGCGAACGACCTGACAAACATTTTGGGCTGTGTGGTGGTGCGTTTGGCGGGGTGGTCAACCGAAAGCGATTGATGAGAAATGCGAAATTGTTATCGGATGGCAGAATGGGTGATGTAATAAGGTGTGCTCCTCGGTGAAGGAGCTCGGGCCATGCCTCACCGAGCTCACCAACATGGCTGCGGGTCTCCGAAGTCCAATAGCCCAATCATTCGCTCGTCGTTGTCAGCCATCAACAGCTGCGCATCTTTCTCGTGTCGATGACGATTGAAGTCTTTTGCGACCTATGCTCTTCATTTGCCTGATGATTGTATATTTGCTGTTCGAAATGGACGCGAAAACTGCCGAGAATCTGGCCAGACAACCGCGCGCGATCTACGTATAGATTGACGACTCTTGGACCTCTTGAGATGGGGCCAGCGCGGAGATGCCAAAAGCCGAGCTCAACAAGAACATGTCCGACAATGACTTAACGAGCAATTGAATTTGAGGTCCTGTGACGAAATTATTGCTAACAAACTAAAGATATGGCAAGTGATCATTGGTGTCAACGATCGGTAGTGAAAATGGGGGGGGAGGGGGGTTTCAAGCCAAGATCCAAGGACCTCTAGGCTGCGGGAACCGGCCGATATTCGACGATAACTTATTGTCATTTTGGGAGCAATTCAATCGAGAATGGGCGCTGTTGGCGGACGCACGCCTGAATGGGGTTGATCTTTTCCTATGCCACAGGCCCTTCACATTGCCATGCAACTGGAGCGAGCGGTTCTCGGGTACCTTAAGAATCCTAATTCATCAATTGCGGTAGTCAATCGAACTGTTCTCGCTGACAAATTTGACTTGTTTAGGCCTGTTTGAGACGCTGCGTTTCTCGATTCAGAAGGATATGTGACTGGAGCTCTGATTCAGGCAGGAGATCCCGAGCGTTGCGGTGTGTCGCCGAAACCCCCGGCCGATCCGCTTCCGGGCCGGCCATATCTCAACGCAGCCTCAAATTGGTTCTCACCAACGTCTGTGAAACCATCTGTCAGGATAGGACGCCATGCAGGAATCATGTCGCCGAATGAGTCACGGTTTTTCGATGAAAGGTGTGAAGAATGTGTCCGGGACTCAAAGCCTATCGCAGCCAAATGGCGACGCTCACGGTGAATTCGTTTATAAGTCTGGGGTTCTTCGCATCATTCAATATGCAAGTTGCAGCACCAGTCCGATTTTATTCTTCCCAGTAACTAGCCAATGAACTACCGCCGAAATCCGCCAAGCTACGTTCGTCATGTCTACTGACAAAAGAATACTCGTCCTCGGAAGCGGCCTCGTTGCCAAGCCCTGTGTTGATTACCTCCTTCGCAACGAAAAGAACAAGTTGACAATTGGTTCTTGACCTGTCACAAGAAATGACCGAACCAGAAGCTGACTTGCTACCTCTTAGCTTGTCGAACTCTCAGCACAGCCCAGACCCTTGCCGCAGACCATTCCCGGGCGACCGCAATTGCTCTCGACGTTGCCTCTCCTGAACTGGACGCCCACGTTGCTAAACATGACGTCGTCATCTCCCTCGTGCCCTTCATCTACCATCCAACGGGGATCAAAGCGGCGATCCGCGGCAAGACCCACGTCGTGACCACGAGTTACGTCTCGCCTGCGATCCGAGAGCTGGAAGCCGAAGCCAAGGCAGCTGGGATCACGGTGCTCAACGAGGTTGGAGTCGATCCTGGAGTTGACCACTTGTATGCCATCAAAACCATTGATGAAGTGCATGCCAAGGGCGGAAAGGTGGGAAGCTGCATTGAAGTCAGTTCCGGAGCACCGCTCTTACTAATGTATTGCGCCAGGTCAAGGAGTTCTACTCGTACTGCGGCGGTCTGCCCGCTCCGGAGTGCGCCGATAACCCCCTTAAGTTCAAGTTCTCCTGGTCCCCGCGCGGAGCTCTACTGTCCCAGTTCAACTCGGCATGCTTCCTCCAGGATGGCAAGGTAGTTGAGATCTCAAACCAGCACCTCATGGCGCACGCGAAGCCGTACCACGTCATGGACGGGTACTCTTTCGTTGCGTATCCCAACCGCAACTCCGTTCCCTTCCGCGACTTCTACAACATCCCTGAGGCGGAAACAGTCATACGCGGGTCTCTGAGATATGCGGGCAACCCGGCTTTCGTGCGGGCACTGATCAGGATGGGATGGTTGGACACACAGCCCAAGGAGTGGTTGGGCACTGAGAGTGAAGGGTTGACTTTGAAGGAGGTCCTAGGAAGATGCATCGGCTCGAAAGCCTTTGATGAAGAGTATGATGGCTTGCCTTCGGGGTATACTGGAGATGTTCGCTGACTTGCATAGGGCCTTGATCAACCGCGTTGATGAGCTTTGCGACTTCACCAGTGGCGCTGAGAGGGATAGTATTATCGAAGGCTTGCGATGGATCGGTCTGTTCTCCGACAATCCGGCCACTCTTCAAGGAAATCTTCTGGACACTCTATGCGCCGAACTTGAGAAGCTCATGAGCTTCCAACCTGGAGAGAGAGACCTGGTGATGCTTCAGCACAAGTTTGTTGTTGAATGGAAGGATGGTTCCAAGGTAACGGGATTCTTGTCTTGCTCGATCATAGTGCGGCCCTTGAAACTGACGTCGGCTTCTGAGTAGGACACAATCACCTCAACTCTGGAGCTTCTTGGAGAACCAAATGGGTACTCGGCGATGGCCAAGTCGGTCGGCGTAACTTGTGGCATCGCCACTCAGTTGCTACTCAACGGCGAGCCTGCGCTCAATGTCGCTGGAGTCTTAGCCCCCTACAAGGCGGGAATTTGTGATCCTATTCGTAAGGCAGTTGAGGCGGAGGGGATCGTACTGGTTGAGAAGACGCTTTAAGGGCACAATGTTTTCGGCCCTGTTCAGATTGGCTCCGTCTTGAACCTAACAGATATAAAGATCTTACCACGAGAGCGAAGACTTCGATATCAATTAAGCTTGTGCTTTTGCTACCGACACTATCATTTTTCTCCTAAACCAAACATCTTCACGCTATTTCTCCATGCAGCTTCCGCCACCTCCTCCACGGTGATTCCCTTCAACCCAGCAACCACGAACGCAACTCGATCCATCGCACAGCTCTCATTCCGCCCCTTAACCATCAAGCCCAACTCGAACTTGTCTTTCTTCTTACTCTGGGGCAGACTCGGGGCGTTGGCAAGGTACCTTTTCGCCAACTCCGAACCAGCAGGAATCTCTCCCCAAGGCGCATCCGTCTCGATCTGCAGCCGGTCCAATGGAATTTGTCGAACCATCTCCAAGCTTTCCCTATCCTGGAAGCTGAAGCCATTAACGCTGACGTCGAAGCCCATCTCCGCCAGTCCCTGCATCTGCTCCGCGCTCCCCACGAAGGAGTGCACAAGTCCTCGTCTGGGAAGACTAGGAAGGTATGGCTTGATGACCTCCACAAAGTCATCATACGCTGCACGACAGTGCAGAAAGAGCGGCAGATCAAGCTTCTCTGCCACGAAAAGGTCTAATTGGCGCCTGAACGTGCGGACCTGCGCTTCCTTGGAGGCGTGGTTGAGCCGGTCATAGTCTAATCCTAGCTCACCGAATGCGGCCAACAGACTGATCCCACCAGAAGTCGGGGCCAGTGCATCACGGACTGTCTGCGCGAGCTTGGCAAAGTGGCCGTCCTCGCCGCCATCCGGCTCTGCATCCGGCTCTGCTGCATGGTACGGATGGATGCCGATCGTGACGAAGCATGAACCCTCTGGGCGTGATTTCGCGATGGATAGGTTCGTTGCGGCGTCGGAGAGGGACATGCCTGTCAGCATCACCTTCTCGACGCCCGCGGCGAGCGCGCGGTCGAGCACCGCATCGAAGTCTGGTTGGTGGTACTGTTTGCCTCTGTAGATTCCTGCGAAGTCCTTTGCAGTTGCCGTGACTGCGACCTACTTGATGATTAGTACGATGACAAAAAGATGCTGGTTAGTTGTGGGTGTTGCGCTTACGTCTGCGAAACGGAGTTTGGTTGACGGTTTAGCTGGGGCTTGGGCCGGAAACCCGCCGAGGAGGTCGGATGCCATGCTTGCACTACTTTTACTGTATTTTGCCCTGTATTTTGCCGAGAGCAATGCGACGAAGTCTAAAAGAGGTTGGTGATCCAATCAAATTACGTTAATGTGACCAAAGATCATGTTTTGAGTTATTTGGCTTGCCTGTGGCAGACTGGGAGTTCCCCCACGTTCCTCCCGCTTCGACGCTAGTGCAGCGTTCGACTTGGCAGCCCCGGTGTCGGCCGGGCCGGGCCCCGGGATCGGGATCGGTGCGGAGGCTCCGAAGTTTGGCCAACGTCGCACCAGATTCCGATTCGACCAAACGCGGTAAGTTGACAAGAGATGTTGATTCAAGGGCGTACTTGAACCCTATTCTCAGCCCTATGGTGTACAGATTGAGCTTGCCGGTGGACATGGGTAGCTTCTGCGTAACGTCCCGCACCCACTTTCCGGACACCCCCTCATTCCGGACACCCAAAAATTATGCCCCCATATATCAACGCAGTAACTTAAACCTAGGACTTCTGCTATTCTGATGCAACTATAATACAACTTTCGCTATCACTAGAGTTTTCAGACTCGCTGGATTCATTTATACTATTTTCAAGTTCTCCCGCCTCGATTTGAGCCCTCCGAATAGCCTCAATATCAGCAAACTTCGAATTTGGGCTCATTTTGACCTTCTTGCGTTTCCTGGCCCTACTGGCATCAACCTCTGCTTGTAGTGCCTCAATCTTTCGCTGGGCTACTGCCAGTTGGTATGCCTTCTCATCAAAGCCCTTCTGAACCTTCCGAAAAAGCAGGCGTTGCGTATGCTCATCGTTATCCAGCTTGCTGAACAGGCTGAACTGATCCTGAAGCTCATCCCTCTTCTTGGGGGTTGACCAAGGGACTGCTGATGTATCTGCCGCCCATTTTTCGCTTGCTTTGCCATCAGAGAGCCCTTTGCAGACCTGACCAGCTGGTTTGGCAGGGGTTGAAGTGTTCTCAAGCAGCAGAGGGCTCATGAGGGGTCTAGCCATACTGATAGGCCACAAACCAGTCCATTTCCAGCCACTGATGATATTCTTGCTTGTCAGGGCTGCCTTACGCGCCTTGCTATAGCATATAACGAAATTTCTCTTGCCCATAACTGTACCAGCATCCTATTCAGCAAGTAATCTAAGCTCCTTCTTGTATGCTGCCTTGAGGGGCCTAAAAACCGACTGATCAAGTGGCTGAAGGACGTGTGACGTGTGTGCTGGTAAGAACAGCAAGTGTATCTTGTTTCTGAAGCATGTATATATGAAAGCAGTAGTCTCATAGCTTCTATGACCATCTAAGATCAACAATCTGACCTTTGAGGGGTCTGCTGGCTGGGTAGAAGGTATAAAGACCTCTGTTAACCACTTAACAGCTGTAGAGTCTGAAGTCCACCCGTTTTCTGTTGCTGTGAACTTCCAGGATTTGTATGGCGTCAGATCTAGAGGAAACCACTGCTGCTGGACACTCTTGCCCTTATATATAATAAGTGGAGGTAGTGTCTTGCCAGTTGCAGAGATACACTTAATTAGAGATGTCCAAGCATGCGATCTAGGCTGTTTCTTGCGGATAGAATGAGTTTCTGATGATCCAAGAACAAGCCTATTTGATCCTCTGCCTTCCAGAATACCAGACTCATCCATATTGTATCGATTGGAGGCTTTAATGGCTATGATCTCAGGGATGGCGAGGTGCTTGAACTATTGCCTGATGATATTAGTTGAGGCTCCGTTGATGCGCTGGGAATCAATTGCTCTGCTTCTCTGGACCCTTATAGATGGGTTTCTCTTGATAAAAGCCTGAACCTAGTTCTTCCCTAGAGGCTTGGCGTCTCTATGGATCTGTAGGATACGCTCAGCGAATTCCTTGAGTTGTTGATGGGTTGGTGGTAGGCCTAGGGCAGCCTGGATTTGAATCTATTCAGCCAAATGGCTTTCTTGGGTTGGAGAGAGCCTCTGTAGATCTGAGAAGGCAATATCTCTTGATTGGGTGCCTTGGATACGATCATAAAGAGTAGACTTTGGGACCCTATACTGCAATGCAGCTTTTCGCACGCTAAGCCTATTAGAGATCGCATTAAGAGCCTGATTAATCTCATACTCTGTATATTGACTCATATGGTCTAGAAGAAGATGTTAGATAAAGATGGAAATAAGTGAGATTAAGGTGGTGAAGCTATTCAGGATCAAAGTTGTAAGAGAAAGATTTTATTGAGGCATTTTTAGGTGTCCGGAATGAGGGGGTGTCCGGAAAGTGGGTGCGGGACGTTACCCCACTTCGGGCTTTCGGCACAGTCATCATGAAGTAAACACCAAGACAAAACCAACTTGAACTGGAATTATCATGTGTCATGTTTTCATCGCATGGTAGAATCTCCATATTGCCGTACTGGGAGCATCGACCGGTTGTCACAACCGACCTTCAAACTCCTGCGCCTATCTTTAGAGATAGCGACGCATTGCGTGGTACGGCTACTCATGACAGAACACTGTTAAGATAGAGACTTTGTGAGATTTAGAACGATGAAGGGAGATATATTAAGTTGTGAACTAATTCTAGTGGTTGAACATCTCTCTTCATTCAAGGGATCAAACACACGCAATGTAAGGAGGCGACTTAGACGCAGTGTGAAGAGTTCGTTAGGGTCTCTAACTCATGGTTATTTCATTCACGACACCACTGGAACCAATTCAAAATGCCCGAACTCAAATTCGATGTCCCTTATGCCAGCTCCTTCTCAAGAGCATCTGCCATCTGTCCCAGCGTGTCAAACTTGAAGTCGTAAATCTCAACATCCCTGTTCCCCATGACCGCACCGGGTCGGACGATCCATGACGACTTGATACCCGCCTCCTTAGCCGGGTGATGGTCATGAAACTGGCTCTGAGCCGTTTGCAACACCTGGCTCTTCTCCACTTCAAATGTCTCCTTGACCTTCTGCAGCATGTAGCTGAAGTTGCGCTGGTCAGGCTTGTAAGAGCCCACATCCTGTGCGGTCACCACAAGGTCAAAGGGCACACCCTGAAGCGGGCCGGCGTTGCTCTTCGCAAAAGACTCGCGGTCGACGTTGGACAGAACGACGAGTTTATAGAACTTTTGAAGACGGCGCAGCGCGTCCACGGTGTCGGGAAACGCAGGCCAGTTGCCGACTGAGTCACCGAAGGCCTTCGAAGCCTCGGCTGTGGGAGCTGCGAGGCCAAGTTTCTCAGCAATCTGGGGATGAATGGTGGCCACGAGCTGGTAGTAAGGCATGTCTGGCGTCTTTGTCTGCTGCTTGGCCTCAAGCTCGTGGTAGACGTCCAGGAGGTGCTTGCGTGTGAAGTCTGTGCGCTTGTTCTCGTCCAAAAGGGGTTGCAGGGCCGTGAGCATGCCGCCTTCCCAGTCGATCAGAGTTCCGTAGACATCGAAAGTGAGAACGCGGAAGTCCTTCAAGCTAGCCATTGCGACTGACCGATGTGAACTTTGGTTATCACGGCGAGAGTTCGATGAGAAACTAACGATAGCGATCTTGGCGATGCGGGGTTGATGGTACTGAATCGTGGCTTGGAGTTTGAGGGTGACTGTAACTCTTTTTAAGACGAAAAGAGATGGTAAAGATATTTCTGAAATGTTGATTACTGATAATTCACGTTCGTTACATGTAGTATCAACCTTCGCATTGTCCTTGTCGGAGGCTTCAACGTCAATCCAAGGGCGTGGCATAGTCCCCACTTCGACCGGGTGGCGGTTTGAACCGGCCCGGGCGCAGCCGGAACCGGCATGTACATTTTGAATCTCTCGGTGGTTGAAGATGCAGGACTCTCAATGCATTTGTGGCGCCATTCCAACTTGACTACATTGTATACGGCAACTGTTTATTTTTCGTTGCCTTTTGGGCGAAGACATTGGCATGATCTTCCAGGTGGTAAAGTCTGCAGTGGGATAATTCATAGGGTGTGACTTTCACAATCCAACTCCTGCCTACGAAGCTTCCCCAAAACCTGCATGTAAGACAGAAACGCAGATCTTTGTTCTTCATTTCACTACATGTAATGGCTGAGGACCAACAAATGACTCTTTTCCGTAATTACATAGAAAAGAATGACTCCGTATCTCTTCGTAGACTAGCAGACTCAAAACTCTTGCAGCTCTGTCAAGTGGCCGAATGATGAACACACCTAGGAAACCCAGCTTCGACTAAGGCATCTACCAACTGCTGATTTCCCGCTCGTTCCGCAAGATCAATTAGTGTTCTGCCATCTTCATAGCACCTGTCTTGAAGACCGACTCTCTCGACTGCATGGCAGAATGCGACATAAAAGTCGTCAGCTCCTGGCTTTGGAAAGGCTTTGACCGCGAGCAGAAAATCTTCCCCCTCAGTAGAAGCCAACTCCGCTTGCTGTTCGGTGGCGTCATCCTCTTTATAAGCTACCAGAAAGTCGTTTAGTATGCCATCATAGACAGCCATGTTTTCATATACGGCTGATCGGACCAAGACTTCCATTCGAAAGGTACGGTCTTTGATGCCAATCTTGGTTTCGTGTTGCTCGACCAGCGTCGTTACAATCTTGGCTGAAGGGACGTGTTGGGACGCAAAGGCGATGGCCGAAATGAACACCGCCCCTCTAGTTATTCTTCTTTCGTCTTCTTCTAAAGCGGTTTGGCCGCCCAAGATCTCTATGTATTCGATGATCTTACTAAATGGCCGGTCGTGACGCGCAAAAGCATTGACAAAGTTCTCTCCGAGCATTGAGTTTGGGTTGAATCCGAGATCATAGAGAGTGCTGAGAATGTCCAAGAATCCATCCTCCTGGTAACTACGCATGCGGTCTCGCTGCTCACGCAGCAATAAGGGTTCCGGGCTCGTCACGTCCAGTGTGTCATCGGTGTCTTCGTTGATGTGGTCGCCGAAGAATTTTGTTGAAATGAAAATCAAGTATAAGAAGGTAACGCGAGGGTTGGCCAGACTGCTGATACTGGCCACTTTATCCAGCAACATCATTTGCTTTGAGCCTCGATTGCCGATTTCTTCGTAAAACAGTCTTAGCAACTCGTTCGCTGGTGGTAGAACTGCACCATGAGCCATCAAAATTTGCAATACCGACTCGGAGTTTCTCTTGATAGCTTGAATGAGCGTCTGTCCATCTTGACAGACCTGTTTGACAATGCCAGTGTCCGGGGACTCGAAACGCAAGAATAGGGCAATGTGACTTTCCAAGACCCCTGTATCTTCTTCGTGGTTTCTACCAAAGTAGGCGTGCTTGTCGAGAAGCACTCGAAAAGGCGCGTGTCCACTGTTATTTAAACACTGAAGATCTTTCGAAGCTCAGTGGTCGAGGAGCAGTGTCAGCAACTCAACTGTAGGTCCGAACCCGGATGTCGCGGCGTGCAGAACGGTATTTCCCTCGTCATTACGCGAACGAATATTTGCGCCATTAGAAAGAAGCGTTTCCATGGTATCTATATCCCCATCTTTCGCAGCCAAGATAAGTGCAGTATTTCCAGTGGCGTTACGAGTGTTGACGTCTGCACCGTAGGCAATCAAAAGCTTGGTCAACTCAGGTGACTTCGCCCCAGCTACATGCATCAGTGGAGTGAAGCCCTCAAATTTGAAAACAGCATAGTCTTTGAGACCACACCCCTTTTTTTGCGTTTGATTAACATTTGCTCCGTGTTGAAGCAAGCGTTCCACTACAGCGACGCTTGCCATCTTGCCTCCCCAGACATAGTCATAACTCCGGACGGCTTGTAGTAGAGGGGAGGTTCCCTCATGCTCAAAATCGACATCCGCCCCGTTTGAGAGAAGGAGATCGAAAAAAGTCGTATCCTGAGATCGCACGGCAGCATACATAGGACAAAGACCCTGTTCGCGGGCGTTGACATCCGCGCCGATCTCGACCAGCATTCGAGCCGCGGATAGGTTACGGGAAATAATGGCGCTTTGTAAAAGGCTCGACTTCCAAGTCTCTGGTTGCTTCATGAAAAGCTGCTTCGACGAAACCTTGATTGCGCCAGTCTTCCTTGCAACGCGCCATGTGGATTCAGAGACCGGCGGTTGGAACTGCCCGTAAGCGTCGTTGATGGCAACGGTGACCTCACTTGGCCGTTCGAGCCAGGACATATCTCTGGTAGATGGTAATAAATCCTGCAGATAGACTTTGTGTGTAGGACCACGGAAGTACGATAGACCGATAGCCTTTCCAATGGTTTCGAGATCCGACTTTGCAATAGCAGTCTCTTTAGGAGCTTGCGACTTATCACTGCCAGCATCCCGATCAGATTCAAGCAGCAATCTGACGACATCGAATTCGTGACGTCCAATTGCCCAGTCCAGCGCGGTGAGGTCATGGTTGCTTTTGATGGAAGGATCCGCACCCAATTTTAGGAGGATCTTTACGATTGGTGCATGCCAGCCAAATGCCGCCCTTTTTGGTGTGGACTTGATTAGCAGAAGACTTTCTAGACTGGTTGCAGTGCTTACCAAAACAACGGAGTCCATCCTTCTGAATCCTTCGCATTGAGATATGCTCCAGCTTCGGCGAGAGCCGCCGCGACCTCAACATGACCGTTTGCGGCAGCCCAATGTAGTTGCGTCCATAACTGAGAGTCGAGTGGTGATGGTGGACAACCTTTTGAAAGTAGGCTCCTAGCAAATAGTGACAGTCCCCAGAATGCTGCCAAGTGGAGTGCGTCTTGTCCATAAGGAATCGTAGCAAAGATATCGGTGGCAACGGCGGTATTTTTGATACTGGAATCAAACTGGAGAACTTGAAAAGAGCTCCAACGCGTCTTTTCGGATGCCAGTAACTTATCCAGCAGAGGAAAGACCGATTTCTCCATGTCCTGGTCGATGATATGGTGACCCCAGTGGTGAGCCGAATAGTCCAAGAATGGCATATCAGTGAGTCGGCCACGCAATTCAGCTACGTCTTTTGCTGGACCTTCTGAAAAAGGCATGGCGCACAAGTATCGGATACAAGATTGAGCGATGTCAATTTGAACATCCCAGAGGTTGCTTTTGTGCGGCTCGAAGAATTCGAATACTGACGTGTGGACACGTCGGACATTGGCCATGTCATCCACCACCACAAGTCCAGCGCAGACCCGCAGCATCAGGCTTTGGCTCGTAACAGATTCTTGATCAATTTCATCCATATCTTCTTCTGTAGCGAACGCGTGCAACATCTCATCTGTTGTCAAAACCCTTCTCAAGTTAATAATCCAGCCGATCACTCTGTGCGCCAGAGTTTTGTGCGGGATAGGCTGATTATCGATTCGTCGTAGACTAGATTCAAATACATCATTGATACTGCCACTTTTGGCAGTGTCAAGAATATGCCTCATGGCTTTGACTGATGTCTGCTCTAGGAGATGTCTGAGCAAGACATGAGCAATGAGGAATCAGTCGAGATAGTCGTATCAGTTCTCATGATCGTATTTTCCGGAGGGAAAGGCAGGTGAAGTCTGAATACCTACATTCCATTTGATCTTCTAACAACACACTCAATCAACTCAGGAGTCACCTGATCTCTCAATGGACTGTCGTGACTTTCACACAGACGACTTTGCGCTAGTCTGCGAATGTCTTGTGTGGGACTTTCCATGACAACAGAAGTAACCAATACGGAAGCAGAGGGCATAGCGTCTTTGTACTGGCGGCGACTTGTGACAAGTATGCGGCACCCTGTGTCGGCAAGACGGTTGAAGTGCTTGGTTAAGAGCTCCGATGACCCGATTTCATCTTCTGCATCTAGGACACAAGCGACGTTGTACTTAGACTCTGCCACTTTAGTGATAAATCTTACCAGAACTTCAGCGTCCTGAAATGCATCGAAACCTGACAGAACGTTCTTTGCAGTTTCAATTACAACGTTGTCGCCTTGAGCTATCAAATGATAGGCCGTGCACTGGAGCACAGCCAAAGTTGTCTGGCTCTTCTGCTGTATGAAGTCGCAGAAGAAATAACACAGAAGTAGTCTCTGATCCTTTTGCTGCCGCTCTTGAAGGTCCCTGACCACGAGCCATGCGATGCCGGATTTACCAATCCCCGGCGGACCATGACACCATAGGAATGCAGAAGGAGGTTCGGGTTTCAGCCACTGGCCATAGGTCTCAGATTCTAGGAACCATCGGCCAGTTCCAGGACAAGTTTCTGTTCTCTTCGAGATGGTAGGCTTAGGAAGAGCTGCTAGAAGCTGACTGCGCTCGTGCGACAGCACCAAGGGATCGAATTTCTTCAAAGTCGCTTTGGTGGTGGCGAGAATGCTGGATGAGGCGAAACTATCGAACATGGCTCGATTTCGCTGGAAGGTGTCGATCTGTGCTCTCAGGTCACTCTCCTTGACTGGCCAAAGTAGTCTTGAAACGCCCAGTGCCGCCACTCCCAGTGTCGCTTGGATGGTCCTCAGCTCATTCTCGCAAGTCGATACTAAACCTCGCAATTGAGCCTCGGCACCATCGCTAGAAAGAATGGCAGCATTCTCTGCACCAAGGGCTTGCTTGAGATGTAGAAGCACCACAACAAGAGCGTCAACCTCTCTTAGATACTCCCTCCGGGTATAATCCGCGTTTCGCACGCTAGAAAGATAGCTGTAACTCAGTTTTGTGATCTCGCACGTCATCTGTAAGAGACTGCCAATGCTGGCGACGGCGCCGAGAGTGTCGTCCCAACCCATTGCTGAGTAAGATCACGGGCGTAAATGATCTGACAAGGAGAATACTGATAGTTTCGGCCAGAGAGAACTGAGAGAAAAACCTCTTCGTCAGAAGAGGGGAGACCTGACGATGCATCTAATAGCAACTGCGAGATGCAAGGCGAGTTGGAGAGCCCTAGTCGTATTAGGTACCCGCTTTGGCGAATCCTTCACTACCTATTTCCTAAAGCACGCTTATCTAAGACCTTCAGGATGAATAGTGTCTGTAGGGGCGCTTCGCTCCGGCCCCGCTCCGTGTGGTGATGCAGCCGAACCCCAAGGTTCCGAGTCCGAAGGGCGAAGGCCGATCCAGAGTATGGACAACCAGGTCATGTCATGTTAAGTGCCTCCCGCTGACGCAAGCTTCTGGTATTTGCACCTGACTTAGTATGCCTCTTGAAGCCAATATTTCCTATAAATGATTATTCTAGCAGAACCAGAAGATGTTTCATCAGATGAGTTGCATCAAAGGCTCTCCAAATCAAGTGGGCCAGCTTTCCTCACCGTCTCCCAAACCTGTGCTAAGGTGCTGGATCCACGCTTCATGAATTGGCCAACACCTTTTGGCGCGACAATGCCTTCGCCATCCCGGTCCCAAACCACATTGCCTCTCAATATCGTGTATCTCGGCCAATTCCTCACACTTTGTCCTTCATAAGGCGTGTAGTCGACATCATGGTGAAGTAAGTCATTTGTAACTTGGAAGTCACCGACCTCTTCCTCCGGGTACCAGATGACCAAGTCCGCATCCGAGACACCAGGGATCATTGCACCTTTTCGAGGATACAGACCGTAGAGCTTAGCCGCATTGGTGGACGACATCTCGACGAACTTTGTCAGGGCTAGCCTTTGTGCCGAGAACGCAAGAGGTAATCGAGTCTCAACACCAGGCAGACCGTTGGGTATATAGCGGAATTGACCCACGGGATGGTCAGCTGTGACGCAAGAGTTCTTACCCGCCACGGGGTCATCGAACCGGAATGGGCAGTGGTCAGAGCTGAGTACCGTAAAAGTTCCGTTCGCGAGACCCGTCCAGATAGCATCCTGATCGGCACTCGTCCGGGGCGGAGGTGAGCACACACACTTTGCACCTTCAAAGCCAGGCTTGTCCAGGTCATCTCTTGTCAGAAAGAGATACTGCGGGCAGGTCTCTGCAAAGATATGCTGTTCAGTGGATTGAGCGATGCGGATGCGTGAGGAGGCTGAGGGATCGCTGACGTGCACGAGCAGAATAGGCGTGTTAGCGATGAGGGATGATAGAGCTATTGCGCGATTGGTCGCCTCAGCTTCGAGGATAGGCGGGCGCGAGTTTGCGTGGTACTTTGGCGCAAATTTGCCTTGTAACTCAAGTTGATCTGTGAGCCAGTTGAGAACATCACCATTCTCAGCATGGATCATAGTAAGAATCTCATTCTGACGTGCTTCTAGAAGAATGCTCAGAATTTGGTCGTCGCGAAGCTGGAGAGCCGTGTACGTCATGTAGATCTTGACGGAGGAAATTCCTTCCTCACTCTTGAGTGTCTTCAGCTCGGACAACACCTCGGGGCTGGTATCAGAGATGATGACATGGAAGCCATAATCTGTGTAGCAGTTTCCCGTTGCAAGCTTATGGGTTGCATTGACCGCACTTAACAGGGAGTTGTCTTCGCCCTTTCTCTGAGGCGCAAAGGCGACGACGGTTGTGTTGCCTCCAGCCGCAGCCGACCTGGTTCCAGTTTCCCAACTGTCAGCTGAGCGGCCGGTAGAACCCTTGAAATAAATTGCAGGTTCCTCAAGATGAACATGGCAGTCTATTCCTCCAGGCTAGTCGATTGCAATCGTATTAGTGAAATGACTCGTTTCATCACAAAGTTAATCGTACAGGTGAAAAGACTGACCATGACATAACCGCCTCTGGCATCAATTATGCGCTTGGAATTCGCCTTAATTAGCGATCCGGATGGTGCCTGCAGCACGATCTTTTCATCTTTGATGGCAAGATCCCACGCTGCAACATCGCTTGCTGTCACGCAAACACCATTGGTGATCACGAGGTCGAACTCGGCCGTGGAAGACATAGCAGGTGCACCGTTGAATCAAAGACGTTTCGTTAGGTTTTTCTTTTGTTCCGACCGTGAGTGATGCCACGAAGTTGTTTGGTGACACGATTCTCATATGCACACATCCGGACGCGCGAAGGTGAGATCGCCACTGCGGCCGATTTCCACTACCGGCCCCATCTTATCATCGGTCTTTAAAAGATAAGAGTCGGTATTGGGCCGACAGGCCGACACTCCAGGCAAGACTGTGTGATAACGACGGACGGGCAACGATAAGCGGCGACTGTGGTCCACCAATCACATGTTCCGGATTAGTCTACAGCATAATTAACACCGGGCACATTTATCTGCAGCGTCTTATCTCACTCGGGATGATCGAAGTTGCATTGGTGGAGAGAATCTGGGGTCAATAGCATGGAGGTGTTCTGTGTGGAAAACGGGGTTTCCAGAGCCGTCAACGTCTGAGTACTCTGTAGATTCCCTCCTTTCATGCTCGGTATCAACACCGACAAGGGAAGGGGGAGCCAACGCATAGTCGAATTCAAAATCACACAAACGATGAGGTCAAATCTCACAAGTGAGTCTAACTCTCAGTCATTCGCTGCGGAGACAAAAAGGCGGACGAAAGACTGACCTGCATACCAGCAAGAGCAGCTTGCAGCACTTGCCACCATCGGAAGGTCAAATGCGACGCTCATGATGTTGGAATCCCATGTTCAAATTGTCAAGCAGGCTCTCGGGATGACTGTCGTCCTCATCAGAAACGCAAACGGGTATCTCGAGCAGCTACAGCTCGCCGTTCTTCGCACTCTTCAGTTGAAGTTGAAAGACGCCCGCCTACTTCGCCAACGCGTACGGCCATTCTCTCAACGGCGGACGGCATTATCACTGTTGCTGCTGAGAAAGGGGGCTCACCAACCTCGCCTGTAACAGAACAATCGGAAGGCCAGAGACCAGTTCAATCAACCCCTGGATCAGTCGGCTTTGGCGTCACAGGAATCGACATACACGCACAAGAAGATGGCGAATATCTTTATAAGCGACATCTGGTTGAGTTTATTGACCAGCCTGAGCTTGTAAATCGCCCAATCGACAACAAAGCCCGTATGACCTACATTGGTACAGATGTTTCGAACGTCAACTATCTCGTTCAACAGCAATTCGGAGCTGCTGTTCACACATCTGAGGTCTGCCATTACCCAACAAATCGCATCTCACGGCGAGTGGCGGGTCACGATCCGGTGGATCGACTGCCTCTAGACCCATTTCAATTGCCACCAAAAGCTGTTGTAGACGAACTTCTGGAGGCCTATTTCCGACACGTCAACCCGGGGTTCCCCGTGGTTGATGAGCGTATCTTCATGGGCCAGTATCGAGCTAGAGATTCTTTGAATCCGCCTTCACTTCTACTTCTCTACGCTATCCTTCTTGTTGGTAGCCACGCCCTTTACGAAGAGGATTCCGAAAAGAGACATCTCGCTAAGGCAACCTATTTTCGTCGTGCCAAAAGCCTATTGGATGCTAGGTTCGAATCAAATCGCGACACCATTGTCCAAGCGGCTTTGCTTCTTACTTGGCACACAGACGGATTGGAAGACGCGACAGCGAATGCATGGTACTGGCTTGGAATAGCTGTTCGCATCGCCACCGGCCTGGGAATGCATCGTGACGCAGAGAGCAGTACATTAGTCCAACACAACAAGCGCATGTGGCGACGAGTATGGTGGCTGCTCTTCCAAAGCGATGTATGGATCTCGCTCCAATACGGGCGGCCACAGTCAATCCACCTCGAGGACTCAAATGTGCAGAAGCTGAAAGTATCAGACTTTGATGAGTGCGGGCCAGATGCACAGCCTGAAAGCCTCATTCAAATGTCTGAACTGGCTATCATAGTATCGAAAGCAATGCGGGAGAGAAATCGCGCTTCAAGTGACGAGGCTAGGCGCATCGTTTTGCGCAAAACCGATGAGAGGTTGGCCAGCTGGGCGTTGAGGCTGCCACAGTCACTGAATCTCCATGGTGCCCTAGGAGCCGGTGTATGGAAAACAAATCTGCATCTACACTACAACATGGCTCTCATCCTTCTTCATAGGGACCCTCCAAAAGCTCCATCTCGAGACGTTAGTGGCGTGGAAAGTTCTAAGCGCGATGAAAATGGCGAGATATGCGTGGCTGCTGCAGGAGTGATCCAATCCCTCTTCCACACCTTATGCCAAACTGATGGCATACGATGTCTTTGGATGTCAATCATAAACTGTTTATTCTCGGCTTTAGTTCAGTTAAGCACCGAAATACGCATTTCGAACCCCTTGCTTGCCATCTCGGCTCTTAGAAGATACGATTCAGCCCTGGTGTCGCTGAAAGAGCTCGCGGAGTACTGGCCTAATGCAAAGTCTATCCTGCACTTTTTCGAAAATTCAGTGCGAATCAATTCCCAGCTTCAAGATAGTCACGGCGTTTCGCACTTGTCCAACGAGGACCCTGAAAATCAAGAGGACGCTCTACAACAGTCAACAATCCACCACACAACAAAAGACAACGAAGAGGTAATGGAAGGAAGCCAAAGAAGACCTGACGAGTTAAATGACCCGTCTGCCTGGGGTGCCACAGAAGATACGAATGAACCTGGGGATTTGAATAGTACTGGGGCGATTCTCGACTCTTGGAGACAGTGGCAAAGCCATCACTGGCATACCCCCGAATTTTCAGACGAATATTTGTTCACATTCTAGCTCGCAAAGACTGTACAACGAAGAGATGATTTCCCAATCTTCTAGCAGAGTCCAAGAGATACCCGCCCGAAGTCTTTCTCACATTCACCATCGTCCTCCTCAACCTTTGCTGGGATAGGCTTATTCGCCAATGGAGTCAGACGGAAAGCATGCCTGCGCTCACCAGCAGGGTAGTCAAGGGTCTGAGAGTGGTTCGTGACACGCTGATCCCAGATGAGAACGGTACCAGCCTCATAGCGAACACGGCACTGGAAATCTTGTCTCTTAGCGATGTGATCGAACAAAAAGTTCAGGAGGTAATCAGATTCCTCTTGGTCGAACCCAACGATCTTCTTCGTGTAAACGGGATTGACATCTTTTAAGTCCTTGTCAGCAAATATCGTATTGTGTCCTCCTGAAGTCAACTTACATAGTGCCTTATCTCTGGTGACGGGATGAACGATGACGACAGGGTGTTCTTGAACCAGTTGCTGTCTCCTCATGACTGCGTTTTGGCCGTTCTTCAGCTCCTGGGTGACACCATCATTATTGGAGTGGATAGCAGTCAACCCCTCCAGCCTCTTCCTGAACTTCGGTGACAGGGCCTTGAAAGCTTGAACGCTAGAGCTCACAAGTGTGTCACCACCAGCGGCAGAGGGTGACTCGAGCATGCAGATGAAGGTGGTACCAGGGGGCTGAGGCTCGGGGGACTGGTCGGTGTGCCATTGCACGGGGCTGCGACCCCTCCAAGACTTGCGCACACGTAGATCCTCTTTGTGATCGTAGATAATCATGTGCTCCTCAGAGCCAGCAGCAGGGTGTGGCGCCCATCCATGGATGTGCAGTGGACCGAAGTGGCGTACGATTTGCTTCTGGCGTTCGAAGCCGATGTCGCGGAAGTCCTGGTTGCGAAAGACTAAGGCACCACGCTTGGCAGCGAGAAGCGCGAGTTCATCCAGTCCTTCAGTTGACAGCTGCGACAGCTGGACTCCCTCGATCTCGGTGCCAACATGGGGCGACAGGTCAATGACCTTGGTTGCTGTTGAGAGAAGATTGGGGAGCTTTGGGTCAGCGCGGTGCCCGGGGTCGAAGTGCTCGAAAGACCCGATGTCTTCTACCTTCTCCAGAGGGTTATAGAAGGGCATGAACTCGGGATACAGTGCGGATCCATCTTCCTTAACGGGTCGCGTGACGAGCTTGGTCGCCAGAAGCTCTGCAGGGCCGGGGACGGGTGATGTAGTCGTGGCTGAGGGCGCCATGGTAGCAAGGTTCTTGAAGCCCCTTGGGTTCGGTATTGTAGAATAAGATGAGTACGGCAACCGGGTAATTGTTTCCGTATCGGTTCGCTCTTTGTCAATTTTGTGGAAGTTTGTGAGATAAGATGGATAAGATGGCGGGGAAGATCCTGTGCTATCAGTCAGGCTTTACTTATACCTACTCCGGATTGCCTCGGTCGGGCTAAGAACCACAGGGCTGGAATTTATCAGACCATTGACGATTGGCTCGAAGCATCTTGGATGATGGTCGGTGCCAATGTGGCAGTTCTAGCTGTCGCGCTGATAGCAATGACACCGAGACTGTGAGTTCAAAACGCCGAGGCGCCGAGTCGCCGATGCGGCCAAGCCGGTTGCTTGTCGTTATCAACAGAGGATCAGCGGGGCACAACAATCTCTTGCAGATAGCGCCATGTAAGTTGTCTCGATCTGCCGCTCTGATTTCCGGTTCAAACGCCAACTTTCAACTTTTCGACATTGTTGTTTCTCGTTGTCGCTTGCTTGTTGTTCCATTCTCCGACCAATTCTTGGTGTTTTCACCATGAGCGCTCAACCTCACGACGCATCCTCAATCGAGGATGTCGAAAAGAAAACACCAGATCAAAAGTCTCCTTCGTCAAAAGCTAGTGTGGCCGAGGGTCAGGCAAACTCTCCAAACTCTGAGTATGAGAGGTACTTGGACTTGCATCGGCAATTTGAGGGTGCTGGGAGAAAAAGACTCTTGCAGAAGCGTACGTATTAATGCGATCCTTAGACTTAGTGTCCCTATGATCAACTGACTGATCAACTGACTGATTGCAGTCGATTGGCGTCTTCTCCCTACTCTGAGTGTTCTCTACTTGTTGTGTTCACTGGACAAGTCGAATGCGGGCAACGCCAAGATTTTCGGCTTCGTTACAGACGCCAACATGACATCAACCCAATTCAATTTGGGCTTGATGGTATTCTTCTTCTCATACGGTCTATGGGAACCTGTCTCGAATGTTCTTCTGAGGCGTCATGGGCCGAAGATTTGGTTCCCTATAATTATCGTAACTTGGGGTACAATCACGACCTTGACCTGTCTTTGCCGCAGTTTCGGAGCATTCATAGCTATTCGACTCGCTCTCGGTATCGCCGAGGCCGGTTTGTACCCCGGATCTTACTTCATTTTGAGTATGTGGTACACGCCTAAAGAGCTTGCCACGCGCATGGCTATATTCTACGGCGCAAATACTGCAGCTGGCGCCTTTTCAGGTGTAATCGCGTATGGCGTTGGTCATCTCGATGGTTCTCATGGCTACACTGCTTGGGAGTGGCTGTTCTTGATAGAAGGTGTCATCACTATTGCTGTTGGCCTCATGACCATCTTCTTTCTTCCGTAAGTATTTTTGCTCAGAATTCCACATCGTCCTGCTAACACGATCTGAAGTCATTTTCCCCACCAGTACAATGAGACTCGCAAGACTAGCTGGCTCACCGCCACTGAGCTGGATTACGCCAAGTTGCGAGTGAAGTACGCGTCTGGTCCGGATGCTCCTACCTACGAGTTCCGCTGGAGTGACGTCTGGGCAGCTGCGCGCGACCGCAAGACATGGCTCATGATGATGATGTTCTGGTGGGGAGGTTCCATTCCAACATACTCCTTGTCGTATACTCTGCCGACGATGGTGAAGAACCTGGGATATTCAGCCATCCGCGCCCAGGCCTTGACCACGCCACCTTACGTTTTCGCCACCATTGTGTGCATCTTCAACGGTTGGATGAGCGATCACTTTCAGAAGCGTTATGCCTCGATAATGGCATGCTATGCTGTTGGCCTTACCGGAATCGTCATCTTGTGGATCAGTGTTCACTTTCCGCAAGTTTCAGGGGTGTCATACTTTGCGATATTCATCGCAGCCGCTGGTTACAGTGCTCAGGCACCGATTGTCGGAGCTTGGACTTCCAACAATATTCCCAACCCTTCCAAGAGGGCTGCTTCCATCGGACTTTTGATGCTTTTTGGCTCTGTTGGTGGTGGCGGTATTGGTTCCAATATCTATCTGGAGGAACAAGCGCCTGTCTATCCTTTGGGTTTCGGCTTCTCAGTTGGGGCAACTGTTCTAGGGGCAATGATTCCGGCTACTATTCATTGGTGGCTCATGCGGAGAGAGAATGAGAGAAGGGACACTTTGGACCATGATCGCATTCTCACCGAATATAGCCCGGAGGAGCTCAGCAGTATGGAAGAGAATTCGCCTCTATATCGTTACACTTTGTAGGGTTGAACACCGCACAGCAGTATAAGCAGGTTGAATCAAACCCATTACTAGATCCATGATATTGTATGTGGAGGGGCAATTGAGATATAAACTCTTACCATCGTACGGCTTTTGTGTATCACTATTGTTCACTTCTAATATGTAGTCTAGGGCGCATGAGAATACGTTTCGGTACTGTTCTGTGTAACGGAATTGCTTTTCCATGACATCGTTGTCTGAAACGACGTATTGGAACATGACCTGGAGGTCATGTTCACAAATCAGGATTGAATGCTTAAACACTTCATGTATGGCATCTCTGCAGCGAGACACCAAGCGATATGTGGGTTTTCTCGGCGATTCGGCGGGAGGCTCGGCGACAGCACTATCAGGTGCAAGCAGAAGTGTCATGTGATTGCCGATTGTATGATTCGTGTCCTGCCTCCTTGTCTCTTCACACAGCAAGCAACTGGGTTTACTACTGAAGCTGCATCATTTTCAAGCAACATGGCTTCTATCTCGCACCGACCCCTTCCTCGGGGTATCTACACTCCTCTTCCTACATTCTTCCTTCCCAACGAAGATTTGGATCTAGATGCATTTGCAACTCACGTGCGATACGTAGCTGCGGCGGGCACCATTCCAGTGGTAGCAGGCTCAGCCGGCGAGGCCCCTCATCTATCCGCCGAAGAGCGCACGCAACTGATCCAGGCTGCTCGAGCTAGCCTCAACGAAGGAGATTTACAGCATGTCCCCATCGTGGCCGGTATCGGGGCTCCAAGCACCCGCGAAACCATTGAACTTGCCAGAAAGGCCGAAACGGCAGGCGCCGACTATGCTATGGTCTTGCCTCCAGGATACTACGGTGGCCAGCTTGGAAGTCCGGCAGGAAGACTTGCTCTGACGAAATTCTTCATTGATGTCGCTGAAGCAAGCCCGCTGCCAGTGGTTCTTTACAACTTTCCTGCCGTGTCAGGGGGTATCGATTTGGACAGTGACCTAATTGTCGATGTTGTGAAGGGATCAAACAATGTCGTCGGAGTCAAGCTGACGTGAGTATATAATCCTGACATCTGTGACATCTGTGTATTATCTGCGATACTTACTGGGGAAAGATGCGCGTCCGTTGGTAAGATCACAAGAATCAATGCAGTGCTGTCCGCACCTTCCTTCATGGAAGCCTACCCACGTCGTCGTCACGGGGACAACTTCAAGATCATCGATGGCTTCATTGACATCTTGCTGCCATCGATAGCGAGCGGAGCTGCTGGGGTAAGATTCAGTGTTTAGGATGTAATTGAATTGGACTAAGAATCTTCTCCGTGTTGTCATTGTAGGCTATCTCAGGTCTCCCAAACTTTGCTCCTGTAAGTCACTTGCATCTTGATACCCCGAAAAGTTGGCTTAGAATCACGCAGAAAACATGTGTCAAGCTCTGGCAACTATGTGGCTCATCTCCAGGCTCTGAGGATTACAATGAGGCTCAGCGTATTCAAGGTTTGTTGGCTATGGCGGATGGAGTGTGTCAACGCATAGGAGTGAGTGATCATTCTTACCAGTCTTGAGGGAAGAAAACTGACAAGACCGAAGATCGCCGGGTTGAAAATGCTTGTGCATATGGTATTGGGACATAGTGAGCTACCTCGAAGACCGCTATTGCCCATGTCAAAGGAGCAAGGACAGGAGCTTATCTCTCTTGATTCCATACAGGCCGTCATGGAAGAGGAGCAGAGGTTGACAAAGGAGATATGAAAACGAATCAAATATGGACTGTTAATGAAGGCTAAAGAAATTTCGGAAACCCGCCAAATTATCGGATCATGTTCAGTGTACATGTATGTTTCGGCGGCATGTGACGTTCAATCCGACCCGAGTTGACAGAAATACAATGTTGCATCACTATTGATGCGGTCGAATCGGATTAGGAAGGCATGGAATAGCGCCAGTGTGGGAACTTCAGAATCGGACTGCCAGTCCGACGTCGAACTATGATCCCGAATAGAGGCAAGATCCGGCGGATCAGCGTTGCATTAGAGGGTAATTTCCCCGCACTGCACCCAACATAGACATCATATTACCAGATCTGGGGTAGCTTCCCAAGATTCTGTGTTAGCCGCACGAATAGTGCGTGGTCTGGGTTTCTGAGAGACGGCCAGAGCCGTAGAGTGTCTGCAGCTACCGAAATCTCCAATGTGTTCACCTATTCTGGTTGTTAGTTATAAAAGGCTTCGGCACTCGTGTTAATGTGAATGATTAAGACAATATGATTAAGGACAGTCGAGGCAATAGCGGATTTGATCTTGGAGACTGTCGTTGATCCAGCGCTTCATCATGAAATTGCTTTCAGTTCTATTTCATCTCTTCGTCACATTTGCGACCGCAGCGCCACCCCGCGGCTTGGCAAATCTGGTTCAACGAGCCACCCCTGCACCTTTCAGCGACTTCACCAACAACCTAGTATTCTACCCAGATAGGAACTACACCAGCTGGAAGGTCATCTACGCCCGCACTGTCCAGCTACCTGATGGTAGTCACCTCCTATCCTGGGAGAACTATCCACCCGAACCTCCGCAAGCCAACTTCCCCATTTACAAATCAACCGACGGAGGCGCAAACTGGATCGAGTTTTCGTCTGTGTCTGATCAAGTCAATGGATGGGGTCTGCGGTATCAGCCCAACTTCTACCTTCTCAAAGAAGCGTTTGGCGGATATCCTGCCGGAACCATTCTTCTTGGGGGAGCTTCTGTTCCGGCGGACCTGAGCGAAGCTTATCTCGATCTTTACGCCAGTAGAGATGGGGGATTGAACTGGGAATTTGTCAGTCACATGGTATATGGCGCAGGGCCCGAGACTACCACGAACGGCAACGATGCAGTATGGGAGCCATTCTTCATGATGCATGAGGGCGAATTTGTGTGCTTCTTCTCTGATCAGAGAGATGAGAATCATGCGCAGAAACTTGCACATATCACGACCAAAGATCTCAAGATATGGAGCGAACCCGTGGATGACGTTGCTTCGTCGGCATACGACGACCGCCCAGGGATGACCACGGTGGCACACATTCAGTCTACGGGCCAGTACATCATCACGTATGAAGTTTGCGCGACGAATGAGGGCTGCGAAGGGTATTACAAGGTCTCTTCCTCGCCCCTGACGTTTGGCACTATTGAAGGCCGCGGGGACAAAATTGTTTCCGCCGAAGGCCATACTACCGGGGGATCACCATACGTCATTTGGACTCCCAACGAAAAGAAAGATGATGGCTCAGGCATCATTATCATGAACGGTGCTAGCAGAGAACAACTTTTCGTTAATGAGGATTCTGCGAATCCAGCGGGATGGAAAGAAGTTGACGTGGGACAATGGGCAGCACATTCGAGATGCATTGAAGTGATCAATAACAACGGAACGAAGAAGTTGATGCTTTCGAATGCTGGCCAAATGCAGGCGGGATTTGACAACTATGTGGTTGTCGGAGTTGTGGATATTCCCTACGATGCTGTCTGAACCTCTGGTGACATATCAAAGGCCCATCTTTAGCATACACATCAGACATTGGAAGTACCATCAACACTATCCAACTAGTAGTTGGCAAAAAATAGAGTACAGAATGCATAAACTTTATTCTGTTTTATGACAACAAAACAACCCAGACAGGTATGCTTTTATTGAGGCGAACCATCCATGGTCGGATAGTCACCAACTATCATCTTTGAATACCGCTTGACAACCCAAGCCTCCAATGAATTCCCGTGCTTCAGTTTCTGATTTGGACACATGGGGTTGCTCCTCCTTACTCTCAGGATCTATAGTCATCTGCAGAACCCCAGATGGGTCGACCACCACTACATTCCGCCCATCCAAAATCAGCCGTCGGATATTTTCACGAATTATCCTTTGTGCAATGGCATTTAGTGAGTATGTGTCACGGAATGAGAATACCACGGCACAGGCATTGGCATGCATTCCAGAGCCGGGGTCATCCGGGTCCGGCTCACTCAGCTCACGCGCAAGAGTCCTGGTAAGACGCTCTGACCCCGCAAATCGAACAGCGCCTCGAAGACTGAAGATAACGACTTTTCGTTGGCAGTTCGGATGATGCGGATCCCTCTTACCCCCAACGATTGTGGCTACTGAGGTGCGCACAGTGGCACCGGCGACCTGGCTGGCGTCCATCATGTGCAGGCCCATGTCCCGTGACAACTGCTCACAGATCATGACGCCCCTCACACTGTTTCCGCGCCCGTCAAGCTTGGGAGAGAAAGCTGCGAGACCGACTTGGCCCGGTAGAGCTCCGAGGATGCCGCCCGCCACGCCGCTCTTCGCCGGGATGCCGACCCTGGAAACCCAGTCGCCTGCAGCATCGTACATTCCGCAGGTAGTCATGATAGAGAGAACCTGACGGACACTGGTTTGGGGGATAATATGGTCTCCAGTGATGGGGTTCACACCGCTGTTGCAGAGGGTTGCTGCCATCAGGGCCAAGTCCCTGACATTGACATTGATAGAGCATTGGCGAATGTAACCCTTCACGGCGTCTCGCGGGTCGCAGGTGATGATGCCGGTTGCTTTTAGCATATATCCGATACTCATGTTGCGATCCGCATCCTTGAGTTCGGCCTGATAGACCTCTTCGTCGACGTGAAGTTCCCGGCCTGCGAGTCTTGACAACGTCTTCAGGATACGTTCCGTCCTCTGCTCCACCGTAGCGTTAGGCGAGACGACAAGTGTGTGTGCCGTGATGGCTCCGGCGTTGATCATGGGGTTCATGGGCCGATTGCTGCCGCGTTCGAGCGAGAGCCGATTGAAAGCGTCGCCGGACGGCTCCACGCCAATCTTTTCCAACACCCGCGACAATCCCGCGTCCTCGATAGCCAGCGCATAGACAAAGGCTTTGGAAATCGATTGGATTGAGAATTCGACCCGGTCGTCTCCTGCCGAGTAAAGATTGCCGTCAACCATGGCCAGAGCCACTGCCATCTTGGAGGTGTCCGCTTTCGCTAGCACATCGATGTAGTCTGCTGGTGCTCCATCGTCGTTGGGGCGGGCATTCTCAAGTACGCGTTTGAGATAGTCGGGGATGGGCGACTTCATTGCGTGGGTGAGTGGTGTAGCAGGATCGTGAGAACTCGGTGGAAAAAGCCTCCCAAATTGCCAAAAAGGTGAGAGAGAATATATTTCGCTGCACTTGGCGCTTACTAACAATTTGCCCGTAGTGCACAATTAGTATTCCTCGGTTTCCGAGCCTAGTGGAATTTCGCGAGTCACGGTGGGTGGGTGACCTTCACAAGACTGCCGTTTGACTAGAGCATTCTTCATCGTCAGGGCTGATGAGCACATGACAACCTACGAAAAATGACCTTGCCAAGGAAAAAAAAGGTCATTGGATGAGTCTTCTGTGTTGTGGAGGGCGAAACGATTACGTCAATTTCAGCTTACTTTTCATGAGCTGTTTGGCGAGGGAAGCAAGGGCTTATTTGTGCTACAACACGATGTTTTGCCCTCTAATTATTGTCTCGTTGTCAGTAATTGAATTAGATGTGTCATACGTCCCCATCTGGCGTGGTTTGTAGGAGGCGTGGAGACGAAGCTCTCCACCTTTATTTTTTTTTCGAAGGAAATCGCATGTCAAGACCGAGCCGTTTTCGGATATCCGAAACCCCACACATATGATCAACTCAGAGTTATGATGTCTTTACAGGATTGACAACTCTTTGAAACAGGCAATACTCTGAGCGGGAACGTTCGGTCCGGACTCTGTGAGGAGCATATCTTCAGAACATCCTGATGTTGTTTCTGAGATCAACCGTTGTCCGTCTTACAAAAATTATATGCGTTTGTTTTTGAACGACAAATGCTTGACTGGAGGATGAATTGGTTACAGTAACCCAGAGCGGGAGAATGAAGCAGGAAACTGAGAGACAGTTGGGTTAGGTTAGTTCACGGTTTACAACGTTCGCAAAGTGGGGCGCAATGGATCAACACCTGGAGTGCGTCAACTGCCGTATCTAACTCCCCTTTACCCGGCTAGAGCTGATGACTAAAGTGGCTGAAGCCGAGCTAGATACACCAACCAGCAATAACTCGCAACTCGCAACTCACTCACCCCGCTCTCCTTCCCCTTCCGTTCACAGACCACCACCTCCCGCATCCCGCACAGTATACAAGCAGCACAGATGAATGCGGGGGGTGACTTCTTCCCGGTGCAACGAATCGCTCAGGCATGTCTTCAGTGCCGGTAAGTATGCAGAGGCCGCGTTGGAAGCAGAGATAACGACATGGCATGCACTTTATAGTCTGGCTGACTTTACTTAGACGCAAGAAATGTCGGTGCACCGGAGATCGACCTGTCTGTGGTCATTGTCGTCGGTTGGGACTAGGTTAGCCATGGCCGTATTCCAGACTCCGGTACTTGTCCTATCATGCTAATACACTCCTCCAAATAGACTGCGTTTACGGTGAAGAGAACCCTTGGCAGCGTTCCTTGGACTCCGAGCCACACGTTGAGCCCGACGCATCTTCTCGGGAGGCCACCGTGAGTGGAAGATGATGTCCAGCCAAACCAAGCCTCTCCCATCTGTCTCTCTAACGAGGCTCTCAGACAACTGTGTTGAGGAGACTGTCAATGCTTGACAACAAGATGGAGAATGTGACAGCTCGACTTAGCACGTGAGCTACCACCCTGACGTTTTTTCATAATGTAATAAGCTCACATGGTCAACTTCATAGTATTGAGGATCGCCTGACATCCCTTCTCGACCTGCATCTTTCAGGCAGCGTACAAGCATCTCATGCCGCGCGCAATCCTAGGAATGGCACCGACGCGCCGAACCTCGCCTCAAATCAGGGTCAGGGTGTGGTGACAGAGCAGGAGGCACCTGCACCCATGGATGTTGGCGTGCCCGAAGACGTTGTCGCTGCCGCGGTGGATGCGTACTTCTTCTACTGCCACAATCAACCCTATTCCTTTTTCCATGAAGCGCACTTCCGTCGCCGGTTGTCAGAAAGAACCGTCCCTACACATCTGCTGCTGACTATAGTGGCTACAGCTGGCCGCTTCTGCTCACATCCCTACTTCGCGGGGCGCGTGCACGAAGCATCGGTCGACTGTGCTAATCGGGCCTGGAAGCTGATTGTTTCTGATTGCTTCACCGAGGGCACTGGCACGGAGATATCCGCAGTACAGACGGTGGCTCTTCTGGGTCTGTTTGACTTCACTGGTGAGTGGTTGCTCTCATACTGGAGCTTGTTACTTGTTCCCCTTAAGCGAGAGGACAACAGGCAGAACACTGACGGCAAGAGCAGCTGGCAGGTCGCGTCACGGTTCGGCATGGGTTAAGGTAGGTATGTCTGTGAGGATGGCACAGGATTGTGGACTCATGTTGGAGAACGCAACACATCTTCCATATGTGGAACAGGAAGAACGCCGACGCGTCTTCTGGTCTGTCTATCTCCTGGACCGACTGGTGTCTTGCGGACGCGGTCGTCCACCAGCCATCGTCGATGCGTCTTGCCACCTGCAGTTACCATGCGAAGAGGTGGTCTGGAAGAATGAGGTCTGGAGCAAGACACAATCTCTTGACGAGATGACAAACCGGGCCTTGAGAGTCCCTCAGAGTCAAGGCTCCTTCGCCCATGTCATTGCCATGGCCCAGATCCTGGGACGGAGTGCGCAGTACATGCTTCAGGAGTTCAACATCCGCAGTCCTCATCCTCCCTGGGATCGAAGCTCCGATTTCGCTGCTCTTGAGTCTGATCTCCTCCACTTTGAGTCATCCCTGAGGATCCAACAACCGTTACAGCAGGTTCTGGCTCCGTACATTAGTGCTGATGGAGTCGTGGATTACCACACCACTGGCCCGATTATCTTCTCTCGGGCATTTTATCACCTCTGCTACTGCCTGCTTAATCACCCTTTCCTGCTCAAGCGCCGGATTGATACGTGCCGCACGTTGGCCCCAACGAGTTTCCTGACACGATCATCTGACCTAGGATGGTTGCATGCGCAGCATATGCTAGCACTCATACGGGACGCTCGCGGGCTGGGGTGCTCCTTTCACTCCTCTTCTAGCGGCTACTGCGCGACTGTTGCCGGTTCTATCATCGCTTTGAGAACTGATGATTCAGATTTAGCCGTGAGCCAGAGAGCTCAAGTTCTGCTTGAAGAGGCTTTGTCGTATCTCGACACTCTGGGTCGTCATTGGAACAATGTCTCCTCTATGGTGCGTAACCCCTTACACTCCCGGCTCTGCAGTGCTGTAATTGCTTCTTTCCCGCCATGAGATGACCAATGGCTCACAATTATACAGGCAACAGTGCTTAGACGGATGGTGTATGATGGTTTCCTTGGGGGTAGTCTGTGTAGTAGTGAGCTCCAAAGAGCTAACATTACTCTGGCCGAGGAAGAGACCTTGTGGGCTGTCGTTGACTACAACACCATGTCAAGCACAGTGAGCGAAGAAGCTTTGAATAACAACCAAGACCTCAGTAGCATATGGCTTGATTCGTGGACGGACCTCTTTGGGGTGCCAGGCGATCAAATAGCCCCGCTAACTCCGAATCCTTTGTAGAAGAACACTCGCGGGACCAGTGGCAATTGTTTATTAGTATTGGAGCAAAGTCTTCAACATTGGCGGCTTGTCGCGAAAAGCGAGAAAACTTTAGTAATTAGGTAGTTGCCACCACATCTTGAAATCAATCATCTCGCGGTTAGACATAGGTATTTCGCGCAGTTGCTTAGTCTCTGTAGCGAACAACATCAGAACATTACGCAGTGGCTGTACTATTTACAGCTCGACTTTCTTAGTGGCATGCCCAACTATCGCCTCGTCGAGTGCCTCGTAGACAACACTGAAGTCGCGACTTCCCCATTCCGTCATTTGAGCAAGGGGTCGATAAACCTCCTCAACACGTCTTCCAAGCGGCAGTGGCGAGTTCACTTCCACAGCAGCCTTCACAGCCAGGGCCAGATCCTTGTGCGCTAGACTGGTGACGAAGCCTCCCGTGTATTGACGATGGGCTGGAGGGCTGGTATATCCTACCTTGACTTCCGGAACGGGATGGTTGATCTGGAAGAATTCTTAGCTTACCACCCGTGCAATATTGAATCCAACGCCAAGCTTGTCTCAAGAACCAGTGATAGAGCGGATTAATCTTTCCATCGAAAACATCCGGTCAAACCTAACCCAGAAGAACTTACCTCACTAGACCAACATCTCCCCGTTGAATTATTGATGATATCTGCGAGAACTTGAGGATCAACACCGAGCCTCTTGCCCAGCAGCATGGCCTCGCTGAGTAGATTTGCGTTAGTTTCTGGATGGAAACCATTTTCACTCTGCATCAACTGCAGGCAGGAATACATTTACCTTAGACCCAGCATAGTGATCCCTAGCAAGAGACTGTAAATTCAAGGAATGATTAGAACAGTTTTCAAATGAAAGTTGACACGGCGAGTTCCCCTACTTGTTGGATATCTTCGCTGCAAGACCAGCACCAAGGTCACCGCAATATGTGACCTTTCTGGCCATAGGCTGGAGATAAGGAACTGCTCGTTCAAACGATCTCTTGTTGCCGCCGACCATTATCGCGAGAGTACCATCTCTAGCACCGATCACTCCTACAAACATGTCAGTCAACATAATGTAGATTCCAAGGTAGATAAGAAGGTGAAGGGGCAGAATGACATACCTCCAGACACGGGGGCGTCCAATAGGTCGGCACCAGTCTCCCTCAATTTCAGAGCGACAGACCTGCTGACGCTTTGCTCGATGGTGGACTGGTCAAGACACAAAGTCGACGATCTTTGTTGCTCGTCCAACGTTTCCAAGGCGTGAATAACGCTGCTGTCACCGAAATAAACGTCCTCTACGTGCCGACCTGTGGGCACCATTGTAATAATCGTCGAAGCCTTCTGTACCACGTCGTATGGGGCTGTAAGAAGGCAAAAGGGACAAGTGAGTTGAGGAGTTATAATTCCCTGCATCAATTCTGGATCAAGACTTACGAGAGCACCTGTGTACAGACACAGCTGGGTTCTCTTTTTGGTGCCGCTGGATGACGCCTTCCACAGCAGCATCGTTGACATCAAATAGCACGTATTTAGCACTGGTGCCTGCCTTTTCCGTAGATTTGTTGACAAGGTTATTGAACTAGATCAAAAATCGTTAGAAGCATAGACGGAAATACTTGCGGATAGGTACTCACCATATGATTCCCCATAGCTCCCAAGCCGATGAATCCGATAGTGTTGGTTCTGTCAGTGGCGCCGCTGGTCACCATTCGCGCGGAGCCCAACTGGCGATGGCGTCCAAGCTGATGTCTGCAGGGTTGCTGGCGGAGGACGGACCTCCAAGAGATCGTTGACGGCCGCATTTGCATGTTGAAGGTTGCGTAGTGACTTCGTGTGAGGTCATGGCATATCCATGTTTCCATTGACTGAATTCGTTCCTTTAAGAGCGAATCGACGTTTCCGAAGTGATACCGTTGTAGGCCCGTGGCAACCGGACCCAAGTCAGAATAAGGCGGGCCTGATCGGGCGGGCGGCCGTAGTGGGTACGGTCCGGCCTTGGGGGGCTGATCTGCACTAGTGTGTGAGGGGTGGGAATAAAGGTGGACACGGTCCGGCACCCGTGTCACTTAGCAGGATTACGTGCATTACTGGGGGTAAGATCTAGGCTTCTATTTTGGGAAACAGTGATTTCATCTGAGTGCGGTAGACGTACCCCAGAGCAAGGTGGTAGTCCGTTGGATGTGGTGTGGAAATCAACATACGCTTTGCTCGGCGTTGAGATAGTGTTTCCACCACTCTCGATTTCACCACTGTTGAACTTAATGCTGAAAGAAAAGAATGAGGTAATGAGGTATTGAGTTAGCGATGACTACTAGCAGCTGAGGGAAATGGATACTTCAGCGAGATTTTGTTGTATACAGACGCGGTGTATCTTGAAAAATACTTGCAATGCTGATTCTGTTTTGGGTGGGCAGTACAATGATGGTTACGACGAAGATGGTCCAATCTTTTGCAGTGAATTAATAACCTGAACAGCTTCTCGTCGATTCGCGCCAGGGACATGTTGCAAAATCAGGCGTCTCTGCCGATGTTCGTCGCCTCACGCCAAATCCAATCTCCAACCCTTCTCCATGATACCTCACTCAACTGGGCAAACGAGTGCCTAGCGTCTCATCGTTTGGCGCTGATTACAAATTATTCTTGCCAAAGCCTATCAACGACGCCATCTCTCCCCAGAAGCTCGAAGGCGGATCCTTGACCAGTGCTTCAGCTTCATACCGATCAATGCTTGACCGAGCCCATTGAAGGTCTACCTCATGGGCTTTTTTGATCTGTGTCTTTTTGGCCAACTTCCATCCTGTGTACAACACAGGTGCAAGAAGCTGCATGGTATAGTTGGCGAAGACATCGGAGGTATTGCAAGGGCGAAACGCGGTGTATCCATTGGAAAATGCGATAGCTATCTTCAGGACCAGAGCTACCCAGGCACCGTAGGGTTGAAGGTAACCATAATATGGTCCGCTTCTGCGATCGACGCCTTGAGCTTTGCAGCCTTTATGATAAGATAGAAAGGTGATCAGTATGACGATATAGTTGACAAGACAACCACCAGCAATGACGGAGATGAGGGTACTCAGAACCTTTGCAGAGCCGCTGTTGGCCTGTAGAAATGCCAAAAACGGGAAGGCCATGGTAACGGCAAAGCAATTGATGGGGATGCCAGACTTTTTGACCCGCTTGAGAAAAGCTGGAGCATGACCCTCGAGGGCTAAACTCTACAGCAAGCGAGCGGCACAGTGGGTATAAGTATTGCCCGCCGAGTAGATACTCGTACATAGCAAGGCGTTAATGATATGGGCAAGGATAGTGATGCCCATATTCTGCATCGCGATGACATATGGCGAGGCATTGGAGGTCCCGGTGCCCTGACCATCGATGTGGATGCTTCGTAGCTTCGTATCATCGTAGGGAATCACAATCCCTACTGCCACAGCACTTCCAACAAAAAAGATACCGAAGCGAAGGTATACTGTCTTGAAGGCTGACTTGATATATCGGCTGGGGTGCTTTGCCTCAGCGGCCACCATAGAGTTATAGTCGGGCCCGACAATGATGAATACCGCGGTGATCAATACGCCCATAAACCCTTCAAGGCGGCCGAGGTCTCCAGTGGAAGTAAAAGTCGCAAAGGCACCAGGGGTGTGCCAGTTCCGGAACCCGTATGCATCTCCTTGAGGGTTCCCGCCAGCCATAGTGATGATTGTAAAGCCGAAAAGCATGAATGCCAGAGTGACCTTCCCTGCTGAAAGCCAAAACTCGGCTTCGCCAAAGATATTCACCGCAACGGGGTTGATAATACTTTTCGCATTGTCAGTGCATCGAATAGGCATTAGTCGGAGATTTTCCAGAATCTAATGACTTACCCATAGGAGACAATAACCCCTACACAAAATCCAGCCAAAGGCCCAGGTTCCGAGATGCCAGGAGCCCAAAAGGATAATACGATATTCAGTGCCACCATCTCAAAGGGAATGAGAAGAGCCTCGTACAAGAAGAAATTCCAGCCGACCATGAATCCTAAGGCATCATCGAACCAATCGCCCGCAAGGCGAATAAACCCCCCAGAAACAGGCATATATGTGACCATCTCGGCAATGGAGTTGTTGACGAGGGCCACCACACAAGAATAGAGCAGGAAGCAGGTCAGAAGATTCACAGGTCCCCCCTTGGCGAGAGCAGCCCCGATGCTCACGAATAGACCAGTGCCAATGGTTCCGCCAATGGTAATAAGCTGTATCTGCCTGTTGTTGAGGCGACGATGCAAGCCGCCACCAGCCACAACATCGCTTCCAGCATCTTCGCAGTGCTCGTGTTCAGTCTTCATGTCACTGCCCTTGATGTCTTCGTTTGCGTTAGTATTTATCAGAATGCAAGGTCATAATGGCTAGAAACTCGCGGGGTTTGAAGGTGCTTCGCTGAGAGTTTGCAAGTTGTTGATCCGTGATTGCAACTCTAGAATCTAATGAAACGGTGTTGGTTTTTGAAACGAGAAAGAGATTCCTTAAAAGAGCCACAAACTCTCCCTGAACCGAATTGAGGATTTAATGAAGAGTGCAGCAGATTCCTCAGGTGGTCAGCGCGATGGACAGGTTCCCTTGTCAGATATCCTCAGGAGGTATACCGTATCATGACCCGTAAACGGGATTCTCTGTTGGTCCAGATGCGGGGAGACCCCTCCTCCGCGATTAATCTGAAGATCGGCACCACTGCTTTCTCTTTGATCTCAATGGGAAACACAGGCCATGGGTTGCCGCGCTGACAAGCAATCCGTAGGGCAGGAGGGGTGGTAATTGTGGTGTGAGCTTGACGGCCGGACCGGGTCCACAAAACACAAAGCACGAGGTCACCCGCTACCAATGGGGACGGTACGACCAGTTTTCTGGTGGCATCAGGATTTCGTGTGAAGGTATCCCCCCATTTTAGCAGTTGACTTCCAAATCATCGTAACTTTCGGGACCGTATGCCTATTTAAGGAAATATACGAGCCGAAGGCCACTGCTAGTCGATTCCCTTCGACCGTGAGCCCCTTGGAGTCATGATGATCGCCCTTGAATACGACATCCTAAATTCAGAGATCAGATGCAAGTTGGAGTTGACGGCCGAAGTGAATTCAAGTGAGTGGGAGTGGAAATACGTGTAGTTTTTCCCACCCCGACTCGGCAATCTTGAGCCGCCGCCATTTCGGGCGACCAAATGGTGCCGAGGCATAGACACTTTGAAATCCTAGAACATATTCATCATGGCACTTGAGATTATGTACGACTTGTAGTGAATAATTTCTTCCATAACACTCGATTATTGAACTACGCTGATGCTGTAACATCATAGCCATGACAGTGATTGGCTGTCATGGTGACAGTTGGGCTCTGGTGCTGAAGACCAATGCGGAGATTCTTCCGGAGTTGCCAGCTTAAGAACAGGTTTGAGCAGCTCGAAATTGCCCCATTCACCTTTCAGCTGGGTGAAACATGGCGATTCCGGCCCAAAGTGGTCGGGAAACACATCGGCCCATCCCTTAAGCACAACATCTAGCAGCTCTAGGACGAATAGCTCTGGACCAGTTCCGCCCCACTGGAATCTTTCATTGCACTGTTTCACAGCTTCGGGAGAGTATAGGCCGACGTCTGGCTGCAAGGGCATGGCGGCTGCCGCCATGAGTGAGGCGAAGACGTGATAGGAGCCTCCCTGACGCGTGCGGTCTCTTATAGCCATCATAGCCCCAATAGCGCCAATCAAACCGGTCAACATGTCTGGGACAGGGAGAGCCGGCAATACGCAAGTGCCGTCTGTATGACCCAGACTTCTTCCGGTGACATATGAACATCCAGAGGCGGCGTCGGCTACCTGCTGCCAGCCTGGGCGCTCGTGCATGGGGCCGTTTGGTCCGTAGCAATTCTCTTCGACGTAGACGATGCCCTTGCTCCGTTTTCCGGCTATCTCCAAGAGGTCGTGGAGGCCCATTCCTCTCCTGGCTAGGGACCCTGAACGGTAGCCCTGGACGAAGATGTCGGCGTCCTGGATGAGACTGAGAAGGTGCTGGAGCTCGTCCTCTTTGTCAAAGTCAATGTCCAACGTGCGAACTCCGGCGTTGAGCGTGAGTTGCAAAGACTACGATCAAAGGTCAGCATTTGCATGGTTTTGCCAGTAGATTAATAGCCAGAGTGACTTGTAAACATATGTAAAGAACCCGTTTTCATGCCAGGATTGGAGTGCAAAAGACCAGTGCTTACATTGAAGTCTGGTAGCCTGCTGCAGTTGATGCGGACAACGTCAGCTCCTAGTGCCGCCAACGTCGTTCCAATCACTGGGCCTGCAATGATCCGCACAATTTCCACTACTTTGATGCCAGCCAAAGGTCGCTTGTCGGAGCCGGGGCTCAAAGGAATCGCTGGTGTAGGGATGGCGTGTGACTGCAACTTGTAGTTTACTAGAGGGTGTTTGGAGAGGTCTTTGCTCATCCGCGTCTGCCTCCACGACTCCGGAGTATAGCAGATACTCCCACAGAGGCCACGCTCAATATTGATGCCTTCCAGCTCGTGAGCGCCAAACTTCCGCACGTGTTTGCCGATGAGCTTGTAGGCTTCATCGAGCCCGCTGCAAGGTGTCTCTGCGTCCAGGCCAACGGCTTGCAGCACAGGACCCGCATCGAGCGAGCCATGGAGCTGGTACCAGAGCCCCTCATCTTTGGTCGGATAGTTGGCTGTCGCGCGGAGTCGCAGAGGCGTTGCAAACGTGCCCTTCTCCAGGTCCTTGGAGAAGATGCCCGCAAGCTCTCCCCGTTTAGCCAACTCTCGGACGGTTGACCCGTTGCGCTTGGCCATGCCAACACACCCAAGCCAGAATGCAGCATGGTCTGTGTTGATACCAACATGGCGGATAGGACTGCCGCCGTCTCGGAGGGCCAGGAGCTCGTTGGCAACCACTCCGCACATGGCGTGCACTGCCGCGGCAATGACAGGAGACTTGAGTGGGCCAGGGGCGATTGTCTGCGGCGAGCCTTGGAACGAAACAGACTTCCACATCTCTTTATCTTGCGTGAAGCCTGGGGTCACCGCCGCAAGCGATTCAAAAAGCCGGAGCGCATCGTCGGGGACGGCTGGGGCATCGTGATCGATCCATGATCCAGGCCCATAGATGTCGGCGCCTGAGATAATGTTCGCCATGGTGTTGGGGGTTTCTGGTGCGCAGGAGGACGTAACAATAACCAAGGTGATGGAAGTTGCAGAGTGTACTTCACTAGTAGAAGAAGTCTGGGGTAGAGTGTTGGCGCGGTATGGGATTGCCTGTAAGACACGGCAGAGTCATATTTCAGGAGGTTCACCATTGTCATTGACGACTTAAATACGATGTAAGCAGACGAAAATCAATGCATGCAGTCTGTTGCCCCCTTGCTTAAACTGGGGGTGTTCCTGGTGGATGCTCGGCCCCGGATGACGATGAATTTAGACGTTCCAGGGATCGTCGCCGGTCCGCCCGGACCGTTGGGGGCCAAGATTCTAGAGCGCTCTCCGCACATGTATCCAGCCATTGTTCCCACATACTTGTCATCGGAGGCAAAGTTTACCCAAATAGGTCAAATCTGCCGGCAATGACTATTCTTATCAAAGAGCGGGACCAACAAGCCAGGGGTCCCATATTGGAAAAGGTCTTCCTTGCCTTGCTACATAGTACGCCTGGGTCCTGACATTCATCGAACAAGGCTTCGTCATACCTCTAATCAGGTCAACAGAAACTGTCAACACTCATCCTTGGAAGCTCTCCACCTTTGAACGCTCACTAACCTTCACTACCGAAATGGAGAAATCCTGTTGGTTCGTCTGACCCCTACCCATGCTGTTGCGGTTGCTTGTCTCCATGGTTTCTCTCCGTTTTGAAGGCATCTTTAGTCCGCAGACTGACTTAATGTCCAATCAGCTCGCACAAGCGACATGATAGCGGAACGGCATTATCGCCGGTCTTGATGGATCATTCGACCATCACCAACTTAGCCGAGAGCGCATTCGTCGAGCCCCTATACGGCAATGTCACTTGGCAAACGCTGCTGTCGAGACCCGAAACCTTGACTGATTCCATGTGTGCGGGACTCGCAACATGCCCACCCAAGGGCTTTCTTGCTCTTCACCAGCACACCCAGGCCGAGATCTATTACATCCTTTCCGGCACCGGAAGCGTCGAGATCGATGGCAAGCGGCACGCGGTATCGGGTGGGACCATCCTGTGGATACCGGGGGATGCCGTACATGGTGTCTTCTGCGGGCCTGGTGAGACCCTGCACTGGCTTTATGTTTTCCCCGAGGCTCGTTTTGAGGATATCGTCTATCGATTCCAAGAACCCATCAAAAGTAAATTGTAAGCAAGATATCGCAAGTTAGTTAGAGCAGTTCTTGAAGGCGTAAGGATGAGTAGCAATACGTCCCAAAGGCGGTCGAGGACTCAAGAACGATAATGACAGGCTGGAATGGAGGAAGAACTCAGAATGAAACATGACAAGAGTAGGATGATGATGAGGGATTAGCATTAGAGACAATCAAGAAGTCAACCGTATTGCTACAAGCTGACTGAAATAACACGGCCCATGACCATCTGTTGATTTTACACTTTTGTGAACGCATGTCTTTGGAGCTAGTGGGCAAATCGCATATCGATAGCCGTCTGCTTTTCTGCCTCTGAAGCCTCTGCGTATCTCCTCTCAAGTATATCATTACGCCAGATGTAATACAGCTTCATGCCAATGAATAGGAGAATGTTGAATACACAAAGCCCAATCAAAGTCTTATTAGCGGTGTAATCTGAGTCAAATTTGTCAGTAATTCGAAGAGTAGTTTTGTAGAGTTGGAATGTTCCTTACAGTACGGCTTGTCTTCGTCTCGATAGATGTTGACAGCAGCTATGCTGCCTATCTGGTACGTCATGTTGTACACAGCTGTTGCGACCGCTCTAGTGCCCACACTACGTGAATTGCGACTCGCCATTCCGACGAGTACGGAGTGCGTGTACGGGATCGAGTTGATCCCAGTGAGCAAGGCATAAGACCCCACCCCAAACCATGGTCTACCCCCTACGATAGTCTATATCAAAAAATGTATTTTAAGCACTATGTTAATAATAACCTATTATTATATTATAATGTAACTCTATTCATTTATAACCTCTATATATAATCTTTTATATATACGTTTATTAGAAGTATAGCTTTTAATTAGTATTTTTTTAGTTTATTAAGATAATTTTTAACATTCTATTTTACTTTCTATATAGTTTTATAGTTTATAAACCTTATATTTTGATCTAGTTTAACTTTAGTTTTCTAGAGAAGTTTAAAATATTTAACTTAAGCTTATAATAATTAGATTATTTATTAATTATTTATAATAATTATATTATTAAGATTTAGCTATTTTTTTAATTTTCGATATAAATAATTTATAAACTATAAAGTTGTTCTAAGTATTACTATATTTATAGCGTTTATTCTATAGCTATTATAACTTTAGTATATCGTCTAACTTTTTAGAAGTAATTATATTAATCTATTAAAATATTGTTTATATTTTTAATATGTTTTATACTATCAAAGTGTTTATAAAATATCTATTTCTACATAATAATATAGAAATTTATTTTTTAGAGGTTTTTCTATATTAACTAGCTATATCTTCATTATTAGCTACTTAAGTCTAATAATTTGTATATTAAGTATTATTTATTATATATATAAATAGTAATAAAAGAAGTTAGTATGTTTTATTAATATAACTTTTAGTTTAAAGTTATGTTAAATAAGCTTTACTTAATAGGCTTTCTTAAGAAGTAAGAATACTAATATATTAAATAATTATATAAAAATAAAGAATATGGTAATAAATAAACTAAATAAGTATTTCTAAAAAGTATTTCTATATAAAATTCTTAAATATATAGCTTTCATAGCTATTAATAATAAAAAGATATTTTAATTAAAATCTAATAACTTCTATTTATATTAAAGGGATAAAGATCTTTCTTAGCTATTTAACATTAATATTATTTAATATTTAAGTACTTTTAGATAATATAAACTACTATATTTTAAATTTTCTAGAAATCTTCTAGAAATTATTATTATTAAACAATTTCTTTTTAAATATTATAAATAAGTTAAGATATTAGTTAGCTATAGAGATATATTTAATAATTAATATTTAAATACAATATTTTACGCTTTAAAAAAATTAAAAGCTTTTTAAAGTATTTTAATATTAATTAATGTTTTTATTTTCGTTCAGTAATTTCTATTTTATTTATATTCTATTAGAAAAATATAAAGATCTATTTAATAAGTAGAAAAATAAAAATCTTAAAAAGCTTTTTTATTATTTCTTTATTTATTATTTTAATATATTAAGTATTAATCTTCTAAGATTTAAACATTTTAATCAATAAGTTATAATACAAAAAACCTTTTAGCTATTTTTTTTTAAATAGCTATATATTATTATTAGTTTAGAAGATCTATTTAGTAAAGTTTTAAACTTATTAATAGCTTAATATAAAACCTAATTAATTCTAAGTAAATATTTATAATACTAAATATATCTCTTAATACTTATTGGGCTTTTATAAAAAAATTTAATTTCTATATAATAATAATAGTATTAATTTAGTATTAAAAGTTTAATATAAGTATTTTATAACATTTTACTACTAAATAGATAGAATTCCTTTTTAGAATTAATATAATAGCTAAATTGATATCTATATAAATATAACTAATTATTCTAAATATATTAGTATTTTTAAAAATATTTATTTTATATTATTATAGTTAAATAACGCGTTGTATAAATCGCGCGTTATGTGGTATAGGATATAGAAACGCGAAAAACGCGGTGGACCGTCGTGGGGGGTGGACCGTGGTTTGGGGTGGGGTCTTACCGGACCCAGGGGTTTGCGGACTCGGGCAGAGCGACAAGTGCTATGAAGAAAGGAAGCATCCAGATATTTCTGCAGGACGATACGATGGAGCGTTCTTTGAAATACTCGGATAACCAACCAAAGATCAGAACCTGAACATCAGAGATTAGTGTTTTGTGCTTGGGCACTTTTGGTCCGACTATACTTGCATTGATGGCGAATAGGGCATAGCTTGGTATCGCAAGCATATTGGACCTGAAGACAGAGTATCCCATGTCGCGAAGGATGATTGAAAGGTAGTTGGCTGTCGGTTGGAACGGAATCCAGGCGAAGAGGCCAACGAGGAAAATGGGCCATAGGTCCACAGTCGTCAGCGCTGTCCAGAGACCGTGGAAAGTTACGGCAGTTCGGTTGTTCATGTCGCCTTTCGTAGGGTCGTCTCTGAGGATTCGGTTCACGAGGACCTCTTCCTCATGTTCTGTCCACCACTTGTTAGATCCGTCGGGGCGCCTGAACGCGCGAGCGGGCTCGCAGACAGAAGGAGGCATGACGAAGAAGCTTATAGAACCGATGATCACGCAGATTAGCCCTTCGAAGAGGAAACTAGGGGTTTTATCTGGATCAGTATCTGTAGTAGGGAGACACACATGCAGAGGACAAGGAACTTCGTCGCTTGGTCTTGTACTTACAGCCATTGCCATCCCGCCCAACCTCTGATGCCCCTCATGGCGAGAAAGCCGGCCGCCAAAAGGGCACCGTGGATTTATGTGATGGGGATAACTGTATAGAACACACTGAGGCGGATGGGGAGTTCGTTGGTCTTGTAAAAGTACGAGAGATAAAGCACCATCTCCGGAATGAAGCCCCCTTGTACGAAACCGAGAAGCCCTCGGAAAGCCCAGAAGCTAGCTCGGTTGCTCATGAGCGTCTGGAGCGCACATAGCACGCCGAACATCGTAATTATCGTGGGAGTGTATCTGAATGGTCCAACTTTCTTGCTGATCAGGCCTCCGGGCAGTTCAGCGGCAAGAAAACAGACGAGGTAGATTGTTTGACCGGCGTTGTAATCACTGCACGTGAGGGGATTAGCAAAGCTTTCCGGTACGAAGGGCTGTCCACTACTTGCTTGGTGTTCATTTTCAGGTCGTCTAGCTGATGAGCCACTTCAGCAGGCCATCATTCAGATTGTCATTGGATTAGGAATGATGGCTGGGTCTTACCATGTTGTCGGATACTGCACGATTTACATTCCTGCGTACTAAATCGAGACTGGAAAACATTACCCAGACCCAGGTCATGATTTTCCAGTCCAACTGTCACGATTGACATAGTTATCAGCTGAGAAAGTCTACACTCATGACGCTGATTTCGACTTGGTGTGTTCAAGAGTCTGGGTGCTCAGAGGTAGTTACCTTCTTCTTGAGTCGCTTCTCTTCCTCCGCCGACCATGTCAATGCCGCATTGAATCGATGTCTCCCCTCGTATGTCGCACTTTCGTAGACTCGTTGCCAATGTGTGGCACGTCTGGGATTGGAGAAGACATGTGGCTCGACAGAGCCTAGGACCTCACCGGTGGAAGGAGGGAGCCCATCGCGGACATTGACGTCAGTCTCGGAGCCGCTGGTCTCCGGTGCTTTCGATGACATCTTGGCTTTTGAAAACGTCTTAAACCTGAGCGTGATGCAGCGGTTGAAAAAGTACAAAAGCCTACGCAAGATGATCTTCCGTAGACGAGTCTCTTACGGCGGCTCAAATGAAATAGCTGTCGAACCAAATGCCTTCTCTTGAATCTCTGCCCATCGACGTCCTTGTAGCATCCCGTCTTGTCTCTTGCGTCACACCTTGCATAACACCTGCGTTCCTCGCAATGCAACAATTGTGTGATATGCAATAGCAGTTGCGCGATCAGGAAGAACAGGCTTGTCATGGTTTAAGGTGGACTTTTATGGGCTGAGGATTCGTTGCTAGCCTCGGGCTGGGAACTCTGGTTCTTGATGGAGGAGTAACATAAAAACGTGTCCAAGGTCGGGAAGTCACCGAGGTCTTGCATGGTACAAATGCGTTCGGATTCTGTACTCTAGTGTAACAAACCAAATGTACCAAGCCCTGTCTATTGAAATACCTCCTTTTTGTCTATCCCTGTACATGGAGCGCCACCATCGCACTTCTATCCACCCTCGAGGGACTTCATCTACATGTCCGGTGCGCTTAAGTTTGTCATTCATCATCATGCAATCACTACTGTGCCCATGGCCGATGTACGTAAGATGTTGGTTGGGCCCCGGTCACGGCCATTCTATGGAGACTCTCGGCATGACGTGATCCTACCACCCCTGAACACGCCCCCTGAAGGCGATCCTCTCTATTTGTGAGTGCTCCGAAGACCGCGGGGACTGGCAAACAGCGCCGCGACTAGCGCGATAGCTGCGAACGTCGTGGATGCAGCAAACGCATATCGGATGCCTTCGTAGTATACCATGCGTGCAGGCAGACGCACCTCCACCGGGAGGGTCTTGAGGGCTGTCACAGAATGACGAATCTCGTCGATGAGCTTCCATGATGTTAGTAACTGAGACACCAAGGGATAATTAGGGAACTTCATACTCTCCACTTGTCAGGGACATCGCCGAGAGCATCTGGCAGACGGACGCTCAGGGTCGTCTGAACGATGGCTGAGGTGATTGCGACGCCCCAGACGGTGCCAAGGGAGCGGACGAGGTAGACTGTTGATGCAGACACGGCGTGATCTGTGGTTCATGTTAGCCCGAGTCTGATGTTCTGATAGTGAGGCTCGACCTACCGGCGTGATCAAACGAAGCTAGTGTCGTGAAGAGAATGGCGGGGTAGATGATTCCCTGGCCGAGATTCGCTGGGAAGATGTACACCAAGTACTTCCAATTGCTATCCTCAAACTGCAGAGCCGTTACCAGGGCGTTTCCGAAGAGCATGAAGAAAGCACCGGTGCGAACAAGCCAGACGAGCTTGCCCCAACGTGACATGACGATCCCGGCAACGAGGCCGCCAAGAGGGGTTGCGAGCGATGGAATCGCCAGTCGGGCGCCAGCTTTGGTCGCTGAGTCCAGCAATACGACCTGGAAGAAAAGAGGCAGCATGAAGAGATACTGTCTCGATTTAGAAGCGTTTCCCGTCAATCGAAATGATCTCAAGAGTCTTCACTTACCGCATATGCCGCTAGTCCCGCACAAACGTTCGAAATCTGCGTCAACACCGGCAACCGACCCCTCAGCATCCTCAGTGGGATAACAGGAATAGCCCTCGTTCTCGCCTCAACGACCAGGAACAGGCCTAACAGCAGCACGCTTCCCACCAGCGTCCCAATGACGATCGGACTGCCCCAAGGCAACTCATTCCCGCCCAGGCTCAGTCCGACGAGCTGCACCGAGATAGCCACGACGAGCGACAGCGCACCAGAAACATCGACACGGGTCCAGATGGCCTTGAAGTCAGTCGTGTCGATGTCAAAGCCGCCCTCGGGGTTCTTAATCACAATCGCACCGAGGACGAGGGCCAGGACGGAGACGGGGACTTGGAGGAGGAAGCACCAGCGCCAGCCGATGTGGTCGGCGATGGAGCCGCCAAAGGAGGCGCCCGCCACGGCGCCGAAGCCGAACATGCCGTTTTGAAGGGCCTGGTACATGCCGCGCTTGCGGAAGGGGATCATGTCTGAGTTGACGATTGTTGCTGGGCTGGTCAGTTGTGTTCTACGTCTTGAATCAAACAGTTGCGATCGGAAACGTTACCCATCGTCATCAACCCGCCACCACCAAAGCCCGTCAGCGCTCTCATGCAATTCAACAACACCACATCCCGCGCCAGTCCGCAACCGAGACATCCCAGCCCGAACGTGACGCTGCTGACGAAGAAACACACGCGCCGGCCGAAGATGTCGGAGAAGCGGCCGTAGAGCGGCTGGAAGGCGGTGCTGGTGACGAGGTACGACGTCGTCAGCCACGAGGCGGTGTTGGCGGCGTCGAACTCGGAGCTGATGACGGCGTACGTCGCGGCGGTGATGGTCCCGTCGAAGCCGTACAGGAAGACGTTGGACATGATGGCCAGCTCGATCCAGGTGAAGCCCGGCGGGGGCTTCCACGCTTCGCCGGAGGTTACCGCGGCGGCGGGGTCGCGGAGGAGGGGCTGGTCTTCGCGGGGGGCCGGGTCAGCGTCGGGGTACGGGGGCGGCGGTGAGGCCGGGGCCCGGGCCTCTTCGTCGGAGTGGGGCCGGGGATTCGACATTTTCAATCCAGTCTGATGGCCTTCAAAGCGTGGTGTCTAATTGCACGTGCTGATGAGATAAGAGAGTCTCAGTCTGCAGGAACTAGGATGGCTGCCGGGTGGACGTTAGATGAGACGGAAGTGGGGATGCGCGGCTGTTCAATGGGAGGATTTCATTGAGTTGGAGAGTGAAAGAAAATTCAAACGGCCATCACGCAATCGGGGCCACAGCGACTCGGTCTGACTCTTCCGGCGCGGCTTTAAACTTGTCAGTGCTGGATGGAGTCGATAAGCCGGGGTGTGGGCGGGAATGACAAAGTGCAAGGCGGGACCATTTTTTCTCTTCTTCAGTTTCATCCGCCGATGGGGAACCGGCGGGGTGACGTGGGGCCGGGCTTCGTCCGTACGGTCTAGGGTCCTTGGTCTCGGCGGGCCAGCTTCGGTGCCGGGTCGGGTAGCCGATAACTGCAGTATGCATCTTGGTTTTGATGGAGAAGGTATATCACACCATATGCATCTCAAGCACGTAATGCTTCATACTCTTGTTCCGTCCACGCTGTTTACGCCGTTTGCTATATCGCTCCTGGCGTTGAAATGATTCCACATCGGTTCTGGTTGAAGGAGTCTGGGCACCCCGCGCTAGCGGCACACGGCATGAGATTCCGCTCAGTGCCGTAGGTGAGGGGTTGATGTCATGATGAAGTACATGCAAGGCCTGACTCCAGGACGTGGACACGTAGGGGATTGATTCCTCGAAGTCGTTGTCTTGAGCATAGTTGCGAGACCGAAGCAATCCTTCGAAGCACGCAATGAAAGAGTTTTCAACGTGCTGCTTCCACAATACTTGAGGCAGACCAGTGAATCCATCCAAGACGATTGTCACCCAAATCTCCGCCCGTACTGGCTGGCCTGCGTCTTCGAGCCCCAGAGAGCTCGAAACACGTAGCATTGGTCGTAGACCGTCATAGGACTCGTCGTGGTGCAAGACAGACAATGAGTCAGGCCGAAGACAAGTCCCATCTCTCCAAGCTATGAAGCTCCGAATGGTTCAATTGCGTAGACCGTAACAATCATGGTGCCATACTTCACAAATGTCAAGGCATTTCTGCAAGGATACTGATGTCGCCATGCCGATCCAAAAGCTGAGGGGAAGCACACACAAAGTCTGCTGAATTGAAAAGGGCGGGGTATCTCTACCTTTTTCTTACCTTATCTCACCCAGCAACAGCTCTGGCAAGCAAAGCATTGCAAACTGAAAATATTGGAAAACAAGTGAAGGAAATTCTCACAAATCATCTTTTGAACTCTAGGGCTCATGTACTTCACCAAGGTGAATGTACCTATTCTTCGCAATGGGTAACCCAACGGAAATAGCTGACGCACCTAGGTTCCCCAGCCACCCACCATGAAGCAGCATACCATCGCCCTCCTCGCCGCATCCGCGCTCCTCGCCCCCCTCGCGTCCGCGGGCTGGCAGTACCGCTCTCGCCCGGACCTCGCCCCGCCGCGCCTCAACATCACCATCCCGGCGACCGCGGACGTCGAGCAGGGCTACCTGTTCGTCGCGCCCTTCGCGGGCCTCCCGGACACGCCGACGGAGCAGCACGGCCCGCGCCAGGCGGGGCCGTACATCTTCCGTGACGACGGCGAGCTCGTGTGGAGCGGGTACGCAATCTACAGCATCTGGACGACCAACTTCCAGGCGGCGCGCTGGCGCGGCCGGGATGTGCTGTTCAGCTTCGAGGGGGACCATAACCCCGGGTACGGCCACGGGCATGGGCATGTCACGTTTTTGGACCAGCATTACGAGACGATACGGGAGCTGCGCGCGGGCAACCACAAGCTTGTTGATAAGCATGAATTTCATGTTGTTAATGAGGAGACGGGGTTGATTCAGATATATCAGCCTGTTCCGAGGGATTTGACGCCGTGGGGCGCGGAGCCGGAGCAGCAGTGGATTGTGAATGCGATTATTCGAGGTGGGAAAGCTTGAATCGTCAAAACACCCGACTGTCGTACTGATGGCGTGATAGAGTTGGACATTGCTACTGGCAAGCTTCTTTTCGAATGGTCCAGTCTTGACCACGTCACTCCTGATGGTAAGATGCCAGCCTTCGCTTGAAGTGCACATTATCTCACACATATCACAGAGGCTATTCTGCCCATCAACCCTGGCCAAGCCGGGTCAGGCTACAACAGCTCCGACGCATGGGATTACTTCCACATCAACAGCGTCGACAAGGATGCTACTGGCAACTACCTCATCTCCGCCCGCGACGCGTGTTCCGTGCACAAGATCAACGGCACTGACGGATCCATCATCTGGCGTCTGGCAGGCACAAACTCGTCGTTTGACCTCGGCGAGGGCGTCGACTTTTGCTTCCAGCACCACGCTCGCTGGCTGTCCCAAGATGGCGACGAGGAGGTCCTGAGTATGTACGATAACAGCGCCCATGGTACGGAGCACGGCGGCGGTAGGGAGGTGCACACAGCGCCGACGAGCAGCGGGAAGATCATCCGCGTGAACACGCGTACCTGGCAGGCCGAGCTAGTCCAGGGCTTCTACCCCCCTGATGACTTGCTCTCCAAGAGCCAAGGCTCGACGCAGATTCTGCCCGGCGGCAACGCGCTCGTCAACTGGGGTTCTTCTGGAGCCGTGACCGAGTTCAAGGCCGATGGTACTCCCATCTTCCACGTGTACATGGACTCTGGCGATCTTGGCGTGGCTGTCGAGAACTACCGCGCCTTCCGGTTCAACTGGACCGGCCTGCCTTCGGAGGAGCCTGCGATCGTCGCGCTCGAGAACAAGGACGGCACGTCGGTGTATGTTTCTTGGAATGGCGACACTGAGACCAAGTCTTGGCGCTTCTATGAGCTCACCGACGAGTATGGCTCGAGGAGCTTCCTTGGCGAGACTCAGCGAACGGGCTTTGAGACCTCGCTGCACATTCCTGGCCGTCGTGTTGGTCGCGTTGCGGCGGAGGCAGTTGATGCCCTTGGCAGCGTGCTGAGAGGCACTGGTGTCGCCAAGATTGAGCAAGAGATTCTGCCCATCAGCGCTGGGAAGGGCCGCAAGGTGCCGCACCCTCAAGTCGTTGAGAGTCAGCGTCCCAAGGAAAAGGTGCTTGAGAAGGCGAAGAGCTTCTGGGAGGAGTGGTCCATCTTCCGCATCGTTGGATGGCGGAAGGCGGGCGACCTCTGATGGCTGCCATTCGTGAAGCAAAGCGCAGCATTCCTGCCAAGAAAGATGGATGAGTGCGACGTGGTTGGCCACGAGCTCGTTCACCCCGCCATTGCTGCGCTGCCACTCAGAAGTTGCTTATCCAACCGGTGAGGCGATGCAGTATCGATAGCGGGTATTTGGAAGACGTAGTGTCCCGTCCTAGATCGTAGTCAATTGAATCGATACTGGAGCAGGCCTTGATACCTCTCACGAGTGATGTCGAATGGAAGTCACCAATCTGTGCTGTGGTACCTTAGCTTGAGCGCGCCATACCCACTGCGTGGGACGTGCACCTGGTATACACGCTTACATAATGTGAGACCCACGTCGCGTTGCAAATAAATCTCCTTCCGCCGCAAATTTTTCTTCCAACGTCTTTCCTCCCACTCAACACGAACAAATTTCCCGGCAACAAACACAGGACCAGCTGCGTCGCAGTGAAAATCGACAGGATCGGTTCACAGTCTTATTTTTGGCTGGGATTCTTCTATTTCTGCGGCCGTCTGGTCCTGCAACCTCAAACTGTAATGTAAGTTCCTGCTGATTTTCTTCCACATCACCGTCTCAAATGATGAGAAATTAAACTTCCATGGCAATGATATCTATTTACATGATTATTGTTACACACTGAAAATCCTGAACCGACATTCATTCACTCACCTCATGTCTATTCGTCTGTGTCGCGATCAATGACTAACGAGGTTCGATAGGTTGCTATGCATGGCTTGATGGTTGAAGGGTTCCGTTTAGTTAGTTGAGAGGCAAGATGGTAAAAATGAGATGTTTCTTCCAGCGTTTTCGCTTTCAGTACCTACCAAGTACCTACCTATTGTGACGCTCTGCATTTCGTGAGCTATGTGACTGTAAAAGTCACTTTGCAAATATACCTTAACTAAGGCAAGTGGACACTGAAGCTGGAAAGGGCGATGGCGACCATTTCACCGGGTCGACACTGAACCATGCACACCCTACCAGGCGGGACGTTCCTGCGTGCACTTTAATTACACGCGTCTCTAACGCTCTCATTTTCCATCATCTTCCCCCTTTCAAGTTCAATCAATCCCGTCACCGCCATACGGACCTTCAACATGGCCAAGTCAACACTCGAAACGCTGCCTCCGGAGATTCTCCACCAAATTTTCAAACTCGTCGTCGCACAAAAAGACGAGTTCACTACCAGTCTCTGCTGTACGAGCAAGCGCATCCGCGAGTTCTCGAGCGCCGCGCTGTATGAGACCCTCACTCCTCATGAACACTCGAAGCCGGATGAGCTCAGTCTTCACCGCGTTCTTGACCTCTTTGATGCGTTCGCCCTCAACCCACGCCTCGGTGAGCTCGTACAAGAGATCGACCTCATGCACCTACACACGGATACGGACATGGACGATGTCAATCTACAATGGTTCGAAGCCTTGTATACCATGTGGAGAAGTGAAAAAATGGAGGCCCTCCCCGACCTGAACCTGCCCGCGGCTCACCTGCTTCACCCAATCCAATACATGGTATGGCTATCGGAACTGCTCATCACGAAAATGCCCAACCTGCATACCCTCGCGATCAAATCTCAAGCGGGGCAAGAGCAGGGTGACGGGAAGTGGTGTCAGCGGCGTGAGTTTTTCCACATGGAGACGGTAGACATCGTTGCCAGAGCCGCTGGGGGGCGAGTACTGTTTCCGCACCTGAAGAACGTGTGTACCAACATGTCCGGCTGTTTGAAACCACTCAGTAACGTCGCGCCGAATATAGAGTCCCTGAAAATGGGCGAATTTCTCTGGCACGAGGAATCACCGGCCGACGTTCCCGACTTCAAGTTACCCCGTCTCAAGTTTCTCGAGATAGGGGATAACTCTGTTGTCACAATGCGGGTGCTTCCCGAGCTGGTTAGAAGACTGCCCAGCCTACAAAAACTTCACTATGAGTATACAGACAGCGGGTTATACTGTTTCGGGGGAGGTCCAGACGACGATTGCCCCACCCCTCAAGGCATCGTCAATCTATTGAAGCCCATCGCAGAGCAGTTGAAGGAGCTCAAGCTGAGCCATTTCGACCGATGGATCGTCAGGCTTTGTCATGAGACCAAGGTCAGCAGATACGCCCAGAAGTTCCTCGAACCCGCTGGCATCCTGGAGCCTCTGGAGTTCCTTAGCGTCCTCGAGCGTCTGGATGTTGACTCCGACTGTCTTTGGGTACAGCGACACCCGTATGTCAGAAGGTCTAACTACGAGAAGGTCATGCATCTCATCAAGTTGCTCCCCCAGCGACTGCAGCACCTTCAGTTCGACGGGCTCAACGACGATGATGCAGATGGCGACGACCCGGACCCCAGGATACACTTTGTCAGAGAAGTTGCAATCGATGACGACGACGAAAGCATGGTAATCACTGAAGAACAGTGGGACAGCGTAGAGTATCCGCACGTGAGAAGCAACTGGCCCCGCGGCAGTTATGTTCATGAGCACGCTCATGATGGGCTCTTGCTGCTCCCGCGTCACTTACGACAACGCTGCCCCGACCTGCAGTCGGTGACATATCGCTTCCTGCCGAAAAGCCCCGGGCTTGGCCCGGAGCAACTGCAGACTCTCACGCAAGCATTTGCCGAGGTGGGAATCGCGTTTCACCCTTCTGGGCGCGAAGAGTACGAGATAGAAAAGCGATATCCTCGGGGTTCTCGCTGGCAGTTGGACGGCCCGGAAGTAGAGTGGTTCTGAGCTTTCGCGCAATGGTTTGGGCATTGTCTATCAGCGCTCATACACTCGCGACTTTGTAATTGTCCTTTGAGGGCTTTTCTTCTTGCTTGATATTGGATAGACTTTGAAACAAGTAGTATAATGACGGCGGCAATGTGGCAACGGGGAAGATAGGCAGGCTGGATGTGGTAGGTTGGGACAGCTTAGCCAGCGTGACCTCCGGCCGGACAGCAGCTCCTTGCCAGAGCTCAACCTTTGTAAATTCCGTATACTTCATTCTCGTACGAGTATGATCGTGGAATCAAACTTTTGGTCGTGGAGTTTGCACAACTTTTCTGGCCGGAGACTGCAAGATTATTACCTTGATTTCAATCGTCTTGAAGCCCCTGTGTCATCATTTGAAGTGCCGGAGCGGTCTCCATCCTACCGTTGCACAGCCGCGGATTCAGCCAACTAGGATGGCTCATCTCGTGGCCTCCCTCCGTCCAAAACGCCATTTCTTTTCATTCCCATTCCTTCCCTCGTTTGCTTCTTAATTTCCTTCTCCTTGTCTCCGTCAGTTGCCTTTGTCGCTTTTGCCCACTGCCATTCTAGATAGAGCTATCTCGAGCCTCGCGGGTGCTTTCATCTAGCACCACCGGATTGTCGACTTATACAGGTTGGTGTCTTCGGACGGCGAGGCTCATTTATGTGCTATTAAAAGTGCGTTGTGATGCTTGGTCCGGAACAGTCGAGGAGGAGCTGGGCCATGGATCAGATTTTATAGCCAAAGGTCACACCGGGCCGGTGCAGGTTTCCGACACCGACATTCGGGATGCGGATCCGTGCAAGGACCGGGCCGGACCCGTGTCATTCACCTGCACCTGCATCTGCACCGCAGGGAAGCAAGACAAGGGGAGAGACGTTCTAGAAAGGCGGGATCAGGAGGGTCACTCTCCCAGGAAGAAAAAAAAAATCATCATGTCATGAGGAGGAGCCCATCGTGAAACCCCCGCGTTTTGTATGAGAGAACAGGTATAAGCTCTCGGAGAATCGGGAATATTAGCTAAAAGAAACGAAGCCCCCAGCATCGCCGAAGACGGCTCGGCGGTGCGCGGCTCGGGGTGGGGTGTTCCGTCTCCGGCTTTCGGGGTCGACCCCCGCCGCCAAGGGGAGGGCTTCACCGTGGTGAGCACGCAATTGGAGACCCAAGCAGAGTTGTGGAAGCCATACTACTAGGTATGCAAGTAGACAGCACAGTGTCCGCGGACTCGCAAAGTCTGGGGTTTCCAATTTTTCGCGTCGAGGTCGAAAATAGAAGGTTGAGCACAGGCGTGTTGGGGAAAACGGAAACGCTGATGCACGCTGCGTCCGGGTGACCCAAGCTTTTCGCTGAGGCGCGGTTCACAGGGCCGCCTGAGGTGTCGGCGCTAGAAAGCAACGGTGCATGTCGCCATCCCCCAGTGCATATGCGTTGTTGCTTGGGCGAACCGTGGCCATATTTGTGTCGTCGTGACTTCTTCTGGGGTTTTGGCGGTCACCGGGCGATGGACTGGCGGTGGCATTCGTACCTGATCAGCGCCTCAACCGTGTGTGGTGTTGCGCTCGCGTATCGTGGGGAGCGGTCTAGGTTCGCACCAAGCAGGTTAGCTGCAGTAGTAGTGGGCAGCGAGAGAGATCACCACCTCAGCGAGGTGCCGCCTGTGCCATGCCATCCCGCCAGGTCTCAGGTCGAGGTGAAGGGGGAGATGGTTCGCTGAGTGACGGTAGCTGGGCTTGATCTAATCTGATTCGATCCAGTGCGGGTACCTCTGGACTGGACCTTCCGAGTTGGCGCGTCCGCATGCTGTTGCTGCTTGCTGGGTGCGCTGGCTGGCGCCCCCCTCCACCCAAACTCTCTCCCCCCACCCCCTGGCAGCAGCAGCAGCAACAGGATCGACCTGAACAGCGAACATCATCCTTCCGTCAACCACCACCCCGGTGCCCGCCTTGTGTCGTCGACTTGCGATGGACTCAAACGTCGTGTTTCTGGTCTCGTAGTATCGTTTCTTCCGCAAATTCGTTACATGTTGTTCTTCTCTTTTATTTATTTGTTATATATCTCCTGTTGATATCTCCACAGGATCTGCCGAGACAATACATCCGTTGCGTCATCATTTCCGGTTGGGAAAACAAGCATCAGCTGCGGCATCGGGGGATTCTCGAACCCCACCCCGCCCATCCCAATCCCCATCCCCATCCCACGCCATCAGGTGCACCTCACCACACAGTACACTACACTACGGTCTACCTACACAGCTCGGCTCGGGTGTCAGGAACCGAGACCAGATTGGCAGCAACCCCAAGCTCGAGCATTGCTCGTGCGTCTGAACCGCTCACCGGCGCCCAGTCAAATATACCTGGCCCCTGTCCAGCTGCCCTGGCCCAGCATGGTCGTCTTTGTTGATTTAGAAGAGGACGACGAACCTCTTCATGTCCTCGAGGCCCGTCGTTTAGCAGCAGCCGCCGCCGCCGTCACCCAACGCATCGAAGCACGCAACCGCGAGTATCAGCGTCAATTCTACAGGCCCAACATGGCTGCCGTCGCCATCTCAGTCCCCGTCCCAGCTCCGGCTATGCACATGGCTCCGCCTGCTGCTGCTGCTGCTGCTGCTGCTGCTGCTGCACCGGAGCCATCCCCGACCTTCCAGAGTGCTGCCACTGAGGCTCTTGGCTGCTATCCGTAAGCTTACCCAACCCCCAATCCCATACGATGTCTGACATGGACGGGCAGTGTCGTGATGGCGATCGCCGAACACATCGACCTCAACACCCTCGACAGTCTGGCCCGTACCTGCCGCATGGTCCGACAAGGCCTGCTTCAATACCGCAACATCCTCCTCTCCTCGACGCTACACTGCTCCAATGAGCTCGACCCCGTCGACCCGGAGTCAACCTTCCGCTACCGCGCGAGGGCGAGCAACTGGTACTACATGGAAGACGGACGCGCCTACAACGGCAAGAGCGGCAGCTGCGCCCGGGACCTGGTGACGGAGTGCCGGAGGTGTGAGACTGTTGTGTGCAGGGTATGCCGTCCTACGCCGTGCCGCATGCCCTTGGACCTCTCGCCGAGAGGGGCTCCCCTACTTGTGTGAAGAGGAAGGCAGCCTACCAGCCTCCCCAAGGGGGCATGCGGCATTGGCTCGGGGAGGAGCCGAGAAGGCTACACAAGAACAGCCGATCGCTGACACGTCATAACAGAATTGTGCCATCAAACCCCCAGCCAGTACAGTCCTCAAAGACCGTCATCGCAGGCTGTGTCAGCCCTGCGTCAAGGCCCCAATTGCCGCGCTCGTGAACCCAGCTCTGGATCCCGACACACCGCTCACCCACGACGCGGTGCGACGGGAGATCTGCAGATGCGAGCTTGATGGTGTCTGGCTCTGCCAGCCCTGCGGGCGGAGCATGCGCGCTGCCGATCAGGATTACCGGCGGTATGTAACCTCCGCCACCAACACCAATAACTTAATCTGCTAACAATTTTCAGCATCTGGAAATGGCGCGCCCATTATGGTGAAGTCCTCGGCGGCTTGGGTACGGGCATTGGCGAAGGCGATCGCGGTGTTATCTGCGGTCGCGAACACGCCTGCGTCGGCGCCAAGGAGCGTGAGAACGAGACTGATTGCGACGCTGAGGATGCGGCTGTCAGCGGAGCCAATCTCTGGGAGGCTACGGACGAGGTGCATCTTGATACCGTGCGGTACCAAAGGACGCCGAGCCCGCAACTCGGCCCTGGCTATGAGAGGCACGAGATTGAAGGCATCGGCGGCGTTGTGAAGACGAAGCTGGTGAGGATGGTAAGTGTGGGCGCCTGCGTGCCCGAGTGGGACGACGAGCGACATTCATCCAAGATTCTCAGCAGAGAAGCCAATGGCATCAGGAGGAGCTGGTGCGGCTGGTGCTGGAGGGTCATACCTGGAAAGGATGACCTGGAGAAGGCCGGTGTTGAGATGGCGGACAAGATGGGCGTCAAGGTGCCCAAGCTGTGAGCGCTTGGTTATGGCGGAAATTTCTTCTATAATGTGATGATGACGATGGGTTTGATACTTGCTTTTAAGTAGGATTATATAGATCGCTGTGTGTAGCGGCGACCAGGGGAGACAATAACTGCCAGCAGACTACACTGGCTGGACAAACAAGAGGAGGCTACGTAAAAGGGGTGGTCAGAGGGGTGGATACACAGCCCCAGGTTCAAAAACGAATGGGCCTGATCCAGTAGTAGTGTTCATGATTCTTAGAAGCGACGATGTAGTGCTTGAGAAACTTATCTCGCACAAGTTGATAGGTAGTTCAATACGGCGTATTTGTAATGGGGAACCAGGTATGGAAAAAAATTATACACGAGTTTCTATGAATTTTACTCATTGTACAGATATGGTTGGGTGTTTTGCTCTTCAGCCCTGAGCATGAATTCGTCCTTCGTCTCTATCCTACATCCCCGCCCACCGCCTGTTTTTTGTGTGTAAACCTCCATCATGGCATGTAGACACGCGAGCACGCGATCAAACACGTCGCAGCCTCCTTTTTTGCTTTTTCTTTTCGTCCCGTATTGATACAGACAAGCCTCATCTGCCCATTTTTCCCTCAACCTCATCCACACGTAGCAGTCGTCCCTCGCAAGGGCTATAACCGTAGGTTTTTCTTCTCTGCAAATATGTAACAACACATCTTCAATCCCAGTCCGCTTTACAACTCGCCACGGAGGAGCATCTCCTTGCGGCGCGAGCGGTCCTCGCGGGCCTTTGTGCGGATCTTTCCCCAGCCGTCCTTGACGCTCTCGAGCTTCTGGGCGAGCTTCTCCTTGTGCTCGCGGGGGGCGGGGGTGCAGATGGTGACGAAGACCTCGGAGCAGTCGAACTTGCGGGCGAGGGCGGAGACGGACCAGGTGACGGGGTCGGCGGCGCGCAGGCGGCGGATCTCGGCGACGTCGGCGGGGGTGAGGTGGTAACGCGGGTTGGCGCCGCGGGAGGGGACGGCGAGGGCCGGGGGCAGTTTTGTCCCTTCTGTTGATGGTGTGGCCGCCGCAGAGGTAGAGGAAGAGGAGGAGGCGAAGAGGTGGGAGAGGTTGGCGCGGCGGCGGGGGTCGGTGGGCGGGAGGAACTTGAAGGGGGTATGGAAGACGGAGGGGGCGGCGGAGGGCGGGTTGATGAGGATTGTGTCGCCTTGGTGCGAGGGGAGGAAGTCTGGGTGGGGCGCGATCTTGAGGGCCTTCTTTGTGCGGGTTGTGGTCTTGTGGCCGCGGCGGAGGGTGAGGGATGGTGAGCATGAGGGAGATGGTCTGGCGGCGCCGCGGAGGAGGATGGCCGCTGGGCGGGTTATTGTCCTTGCTTCCATTGTCGCGGTGTGTGGTTGGTGATGTGGTTTTTTTGGTGGGCTGACCAGACCGGACCGGAGGGATCAATTGGGCGAGGGGAGGTGGTTTATTCGACTCGGCCGGCGTCGTCGTCGCTTCGGAGGGTGAGGAGGGCGGCGGTGTCCGGGTCGGCGCGAGGGCGGGAGGGGGTGGTGTTCGCGGTGGTGAGGCCTTCTCGTGATGGACCCTTGGAGGTGGTTTGGACATTGAAGTTTTTCGGAGCGTTGGAAATTTTGATTAGGTAAGGTGCGGGGATTGCTGTCCCGAATGGGGGAGCTCACAGCTCTAACTGATTACATAAGTGCATGGTGGCTTTTTTGGCGGAAGCCAGAAAACCGTTCGCTTATGTAACATACATCAGCTTTCTCATTAACTTCTCTTTCGACTGCCTGGCACGAAACGCGACACGGTACGTCTCTCGACAAATCAATTTGGCAAAAATTGCTTTCTGAGCCGAGTCATCAATTTCGCCCGAAAAATCGAGAGATGCTACGGAATTGAAGCTGAGAGTGGTTAATTGCATTGTTTCTTCGATAAGGAGACCTTCGATGCCGAGGAAGAGCACTTGACTCCTTGAGTGCCTCTCATTAGGCCTCCCTTTAGGCCTCCCCTCCTGCCCCTCATAGTCCTCCCTAGTTTCGCTCTGGATAACTGAACAAGTTACTAAGAGACATCATTCTAGGTAAGTCTGAGCCGGATATCGCACGACTTCAGCTGGTGAAAGACTATCCGTCTTCACTGGCGCTTCCCCGCTCAAGACGAAGCTTCGTTCATAAACTTGACAATTTCGAATCTGCGAGGTGGTCTCGACCGCTGTGAGCGGATTCATAGCAGACCATCAGATCTCTCGCTTTTCGGTCTGAGGAGTGGGGCGTCGGCCTCGTGAATGGCATTACTCAACTCGGAAAGTCAAGACATTGTCTTTCGCCCGCCTGCGCCTCCTATTCCCTCTGCCGAACCCTGTGCTGACAACGTTCATTTAACAGCACTTCAGAGCATACCTACCACAGGCCGGAGCAACGCGTCTCCTATGAAGATCGCCATTGGCACGAGGACCAGCATCTCGAGTTAGCATGCCTCATGCCAAGACAGGCTTGTTTATCGCATGTGGTGTCATATCTCCCTTGGCACAGGAACACTCGTATGCGCTACATCTCTGGGGCACAAAATCAGAATGAGTGGCTAGTGGTGACCGGAACTTCTGCTAAAAAGTGAAGAACCGAACGAGGCGGAAAGAGAAATAGCTGTCGTAATCTTGGCACGATATCGGCGTACCCTTTTGCATACTTAGTTTTGTTATCCGGGCGGATGTATCTAACGAACCGGGCCGGAAAACTACCAATGTTGGGTCTTAATAGTTTGTTTCATCGTAACAATTTTATCATTCCCATCACCCCCGTCGTGTCTCTCGTCCCTGTCCCTATTCATCTCCCTGCCCCTGTCCCTCTCGTCATCGTAGTCGCTGCCGCCCATATTATCGTCTAGGTATGGCCACTGCCCGCCCGTATAGCAGAATTCTTCCAGATTTTGTGATTCGCGTCAGCATGCGATGAACACGGCCCGTACTCTGAGACCTCCAGAGCCTGGGTCGACGATTGCTTTCCGCTTCGACGTCCTCTATGTTCCAGTGTGCCCTGCGACCCGCCCCTTGGCATATTTCCCCGAAAGACTGTCTCTATTCATGACCTGCTTCATTCTGGAGAAAATATGCTTCCATTTTAGGAAAGACCGAGGGAACTCAGAAAGAACGCCTGTAAACATTCGAGGATCGCGTTGTGCAGTCATCAAAATCGCTCGGCAGCCTCTCGATTAATGTGTCGACCCCTGCCAAACTACAGGTTGGATTTTGTCAATGTTTTCCGATGAGCCATTTGATGTGAACTCAGCCATATCCAATGAGTATGGCTAGAATTTCTACCTCGACCGCGATCCTCGCGGCCGCAATACCTCTTTGTCACTGCTTCGGCGTTACCGCATCGAACAACGCACTCGTTTTGGCCAACGCCATTTTTACCGGCCCCGGGGTAGTCGTGCAATCAGCGACTTTTACAGGATGATCGGCCAGTTCAGGGACATTCACAGACGGCCTTGGCGGCATCGGTAATGGTGCAATTTTGACAACTGGAAACGCCGTGGGGGCTCTTCCCAACGGTGACCATTACGTGAACAACGGAGCGGCCGGAAGCAATACATATTGCGGCACTAATACTTACAACGCTGCAATTTTGAGCGTCTCTGTCGCTATTGCTAATGGCTACAACGGAGTTCAAGTCGAATTCATCATGGCCTCGGAAGAAGAAGGGTACGATCTCGCCAGCAGCCAATCTTCCATTTGATGAGTCAAGACTGCTGACAACTTAATAGGGGAAGTCCTGATCCCATAGGTATCTTCCTCGGCGGCCAGCAGTATGCCATAGGCTACGACGGGGCAAAAATCACGGCACGATCCCCTTATTTTAGCCAGCCGATTGTCATCACGCCGCCCAACAGCGTCTCGTCGTACCCGGGCTCGACCCCACCTCTTCTGGTAGGAATACCGGCTACCGGTACGCAGCAGATGGTCTTTGCCATTTGTGACAACCTTGATTCGGAATGGGATTCCGCTCTCATGTTAAAAGCTGGTGGTTGCGTGCAGTGCAATTCTCAAGTCATAATCGACTACGTGACATCAACGGTTATTGTTGCTGTAGGGCAGGAGTTCACATCGACGGTGAAGGCCTCTGGCACCGTCTCGGGGACCATCACCATTGGGGTTACTGCAACAGCTACGTCGACGTCGACCTCGACGACTTCATCTAGCTCAACGTCTACATCGAGCTCGGCGAGCTCTACAAGTTCGACGACAGCGCAGTCCGCAAGCAGTACTTCAACCGACTCTTCCACCACAACATATTCAACGACGACGTCTTCAACGACGGCATCTTCAGAGACGACATCATCAAGCACACTCGCGTCATCAACCAAGTCAACGGGAATCGTCACCTCCACTAGTACCACTGGGAGCTCTTTGACACCAACGACATCTGAAAATGCATCTACTTCTGTGACACAACCAACAAGCACAAGCACAACATCGACTCAAGATTCTACTGCAACTAGCGTGACTAGCTCCACCGAGAGCTCCACGATAACCACAACTACAGTTCAACAGTCGACATCCGGCGCTCCGACTTCCTCGACGTCTCAGAGCATTTCTCCCTCTCCTCCAATAACTTCAACGTCGTCCATTCAGACAGCAACATCGTCTATGCAGCCCACCCTGCCTGACACGTCGAGCTCGAGTACGACCATCTCTTCAGCAGTCATGTCCCAGACTTCCCTTCAAAGTACTCCGCGGCTGTCCAGCGTTTTTTTGACGACGTCAGTCGCGTCGTCGACGCCCACAATTTCCAGCACGAGTATTTCCATGTCTTTCCGCTTTACAAATTCATCCTCAAGCGCAATTTCAACACTCGTGCAGACGCCATCACCATCAACAACGACCAGTTCTGCAAGCAATGCCCCTTCCGCGCCCATATCGACATCAGTTCCTGTCACAAGCGTCGTTGCAATCCAGTCTTCAACTGGTGCGCCTCTGAGCTTAGGCAGTGCCCCTACATCACAAATCAGCTTGCCAGCCAGCTCTTCTTCATCTTCTCTAAATCCAGTCTCATCGACCTCCAGCAGTGTCCAAAGTAGCCGCCTGAGCAGTCTCCCAATCGTCTCATCAAGCGGCCTTGCTATCAACCCACCAAGCACTTCTGGTATAAGCCCACCAGAGAGTCTTGTCGCCAGCTCACCGACGAATCCCTCAACAAGCCTTCCCAGCAATCCTCCCAGCAATCCTCCCAGCAGTGCCTCCAGCGGTGCACCCTCCGGCCTATTTCCCACGCCCACAGAAACTGCAGAAACCTCCACTACCCAGACCTTGGTCGGCACTCCAATTCTGCTTACAATCATTGCCGGGGCTGCAGGACAGCCCCCGCCATCCAACACACCAGGTGCTCCTTAACTGGGCATGTCCAAGCTAATAAGGAAAGACCGCGCCTCTGCCCCAGCTATGTCATAGCGACGGATTGCCGAAGAAGGGACATCATGATTCCTTTTCTGAGGGAGTCCTATCAATTCGCGAAGCTTGAGATGCTGGCTATCCATGCGGTATGATGCGGAGAATCACATATACCGGATCGTCATCCTAGATGCCATCCATGATTCGAGACTGGCCTGTGTCGTGTGGCTGAGGAATGAGGTATCACATGGCGGACTGGTGTATTTCTATGAGAGCGCGCATAATCCCTTCAAATGCTGACAAGAGATATTTCCGACCATGTTTCGCATCTGGATCCGACTGCAAGACGTCGATACGAGGCGGGGCGAAGCCCACCACTGCAATCTCACACCATTTCTTCGAATATGAAGATTAAGAACTTGAGTTGCTGCGGACTTCCATCTTCCTCCTGCGCAGAGATGAACTTCAGGGAGAAAGAGAGAATAGAGGAGAGTCGTAGAGCGCTATTGAATCGACTTTATGCTAGGCTCGCGGATGATAGATGCCACAAGGATGTCGTTCAGCACTTAATACATTAGGAAAAGTCACACATCTAGACCGAAGCTAGGAAGTCAAATCGACGCCACTTTCACATTCGGGGCTTGAAATACAGAACAGTCCTTCAAACGCCATGCTCCACACTCAAAAGAATGTTTCGAACCACCCCGCAGTTCTTGCCTGTCTATTCTGACCGGTGCATCCTCTAATTCCAAACGTCATCGGGGTTTATTTAGCGCGGATGAAGAGTATGGGCTTCTAATCATGGGGAGTGACGATGGTCCCATCAGCTTCAATTCTATGCCCTTCAGGCAAGAAGTGCCCGAAACCTCTGATGAGTTGAGGCTTGTCTCGAAAGAGGTCTCTGACCATGTACATGAGCTCCGTTACAGATATTCTGCCACTAATATTGATGTCTGTTGCCGCCTTACTCAGTAGATGATCGTGCTCACCTTTCAGCCTTGAATTCTGCCAAGATGAGTAAAAACGCGATGTAAGTGACCCGGCTGTCGGGATAGGCCGATTTCACACAATCGTAAAAGCCAAGAGCGTCATATTGAGATGGGTCAGGGGGGTTCATCGTCGCGCTTTTGATCGTGATAGTCCAATCAGCTTCAATGCGATGGTACTTGGATGAAAAACTCCCGAAGGCTTCTATTGAATGACAAATTTGAAAAATCAGGTCTATGAGCCTGTCCAGGGCCATCCTTATATCGCTCTTGCCCTATTTATTGTCTATCAGGATGGTACTCGATGAATGGGCGCACTTTGGTAGGGGGTGAGGACTTGGGCCAGGTATGGTGTGATGGGGAATACCTTGGTAGCCACCTCTGTAAGGAGACTTGCAACCGCTTCGTATACCCTGTAGGGCAGCTATCGAGGTTCCCCAGCACCCTTTATGCCCCTACCAGAGTCATCCGGCCATCCAAAAGGTGATCTTCCAAATGGCAGCCTCTTGAACTAAAGTGTAGTGTCAATAAACGACATGTTAGCTCTTTCCATGCCGGAACAAACCAGGAAGACTCGCGATATGGTCTTTGCTGCGTCGAAATTCCACTCGAATCCACATGCACGGTTCATAGACCATTGCACCACTAATTATCTTTCATTCATTCTTTATGATCAAACATCTACCTAGTTCCCTTCAGACTCTACACGTCGCTCCGGATCATTTTTCGCTGGGGTACGATCAATCGTTATTGAATATGAAAGGTTCTCAAAAGTCTCACATGAGCAAACTAGAGTTGGAGGACCCAGAGATGTTCCGTGCCGTGAAGTTTACCAAATTGCAACCCGGCACGCTATGGTCATGCAGATTAGACGGTGGTTTAGTTTGCATGATCCAGACGACGTTACCGACTCAGATTGCGTCAGGCACCAACCTGGGATGCGAATAGCTACTTCCAATCGACGTATAGCTTAGGCTAGTATCGCTGACTTTCAACCTGAGTCTCAACTTTGCGTTGCCATGGCCCATTCCGATATCTACGGCATTGCAAAAGCCAGTAGCATCCCTCCGAGCCACTTCTGAGCTATCTAGCATGACGGCAGCAACCAGGGAATTATTGACAGTTTTGGCTTGGCAAGTCCCCTGAATGATCGTCAGGAGAAGGCCAGATGCCACAAGCGTCATAATCATTCCCATCCAAACGTACATTCGCTGAGAGGAAACACGCGCTTCCAGTAGAATAACAGGCTTCCAAGCTGAAGTTGTGGTACGCTGGGTCTCCACGGGGCTGAGATGTTCAGCCATCGCACTCCAACCCCCCTGGTAAGCTTGAATAAGAGAGTTTCGAAGAAACCTTTCCAAGTTTCCCTGAAGTATGCCGGGCTCATAGGAGCTTATCGCTACCACAAGTGACTGTATCTCGGGCATCATGGCGAAAACTTCGTTGACAAGAGGATCGGGTGATACGGTGTCGTTGTCGTTGTCGATGCTAAGAACATTGAAGGCCCACAGACAAGTGGACCTTGGTGACTTGCTGAGGTCCGACTGAGAGCATTACGTCACGCCCGCAGTAATTTCCAGCTTTGCGACAGCCAGGCAGTCGGAGAAGTTGTTATTCCACGGTATGTTGAGGAGGTCAATGTCTAAAGGGACGTCGCCAAAGTCTGTTGAAGTGTGTGGGCATGTATAATTCTCATTCTCTCCCTGGTTCCAGTTCCTGGACACGTAGATCGCTGCGAATTTTGTACCCTTGTAAACGCGATGATCGGGCAGCTTATCCGCTGGTTTTCTTGTCCATTGGGAATCTTTAAGAAGTGCTGATATACCAGCAATCACCTGCGTAAGAGGCAACCTGTTTTCCGAAATGGTGAGATAGTTGCTTGAAGAGTTTTTGAGGGCTTTAGTGATATTTCCGGGCAAAGTTCGGATGCCCTTTACCCATTCGAAAGAGTTCACTTCAAATATAGGAACAATTGCGCTGTCGACCACTGTCCCGTTGGTGTAGGAGTAAAGGCGTGGTATCATGCGGCGCGCAGATGACGAAACTGGGAAGAGCTTGGTCGTATTGGTAGATAACGCGATTGTGCTGTCAGCAGTTGCTACTGCCGCTAGATTTGCAGTCTCTGCGAAGCTAATCAGACCTGCAGCACGTTGAACCACCGCCTTACGAACGGTAGGGAACATCATGTAGTGCTCCCGATAATGGTCAACTGGCGGCATCGTACTGGTCCCTAATGACAGTGTAGTATTCAGCATATCGTATGTTATCGATGAAACCCAGGCAACGGAGCCGGCGGCGACTGGACCTGACAACTGGGCTGGCCAAGCAAGTAACAAGAATAAGATTGCGCCGGCTTTCACGAGACTGTTCTGACGGCCGAGTGACAATTTTGGGCGAATGAGAGCAAATGGCGGGAGTCTCCAAGAGGTCATGCAACTAGCCTCCGCGATGGAAAGTCCGTATTGTTCAAAAAGAATAAAGACGCATCTCCACGTCGAGATAAACTGCCAGGCAGCACAGATAGTCCTCCAGATGACCAAAAATATTGAGATCAAGGTCACCACATCGGGTTGAGTGAGGCGTCGTGAAAAGAAGATAGGAGTTGATGAAAGTTCGGGCGTGTCGCCACTGACAGCGAATGCTTTGCCGTCAAGAAATGATACCATGCCAAATGTGAATGCTAGATTGAACAGGAAACAAACACACAGCAAGTACCACTCTGATATTGGCTGACGCCAGTTGCGCTTTGCGTTCGTCCCATGGCATTTGTGGATCTCTGCAGGTAGATCATTGAGTTCATGGAAAGAGCTTGCGGGTGTTTTCCCCAAGAGAGATTGTTGCGAGGAGTGGTTGTACTCCATGATGGATATGGTCATTGACGATGCAGAATCCGAGGTGACAAACTTCATCTGGGAAAGCGCGGGCTTCTTAAACAAGGACTTGAAAAAGGCTGAACCGAGTCGAGGAAACCAGCAGATGCACCCCTGAAAGCCACCGCATGACTTCAAGTAAGAAGAATGCTTAACGCATGTGAGCGTACATAGATGGATAGGCAGCCTTGTGGATGGTATGCAGGGGGGAGTGCAGCTGAATTGAAACCACACTACTGGGCGCAAGTAATTATTTGCGTGTATGAGAGCTGAAGAAAGAGGCTGACTGGGGTAAGACGATGTCTAATTGATCTCCTTCTAGGCTTGATAAGATAGGCGGCCGCGAGTGTCTCTTTCGATGATAGGCCACTGATATCGTGGCTCAGCCGGCCTTGAAGACAATCTTGATTTGGTGTATTGCCAGTGACCTTTTTACGAGCTGGAGGTATGCTCGAACTGCATTAAGGCATGGTATTTGAACATCACTCATACCTACGAAATGACGACCATGCTGCCCGTGAATAAAAGCCATATCTCACAATTATACACATCCGCCGTCATTGACTCAATGATTTCTTTTCGATTGACAAGACCACTGACAACCTGTGCTATCACGCTACACAAGAAAAGGGTGGAAGACACCCGAAGGCCGATCAACAAAAATCAAGGGGAAGAATTTTCGAGGTTTCGGTCCGAGGCCACCGCAAACAATGCAAGGCCACCGATGTTAAAAGAAAGCCGACCGGACATCGGGTCTCTCAAAAGCCGGATTTCGCACCGCCATCGACCGTCCAGATACCAAGGGCTTAAGAGGACAGGGCAAGAGTAGTTATGTAGATGTTGCTGCACTGTGTGGATCAGCAGATTTTGAACTTACACCAGGATTCTGTTTCCTATATATCGCCGCCAACAATCATAATATGAGCCGCTCAGTTTCCAGAAGCAAAGTGTGGGGAACCATTCGTCACACGATTGGTCGAGAGACTCGTTGGCGATGACTTCCTGCAGCCTGAAATAGCCGCCCAACGTCCATGCTAGGCAACCATCGTCAACCCCGCTTCTCGCAAACCATCTGGTGCTCGTCTTCTTGACATCAGCAACTTGAATTGTAACAGAATATGCGCTTGTAGACCGATGTTGGCGATACACAATGTCTACGTACAATTACCGCAGTCTGCCGCCCGGCTGTATCCGCCTGCTTCGCCTGAGTCCATACGAAGACGACGATGCCCCGATACAATGCCAGCTTTTCGAGTATTCTCTCGCCAGCGCAAGAAGGAGAGGAAACCATCTTTACGAAGCTCTATCTTATTGTTGGGGCTCTCCCACGAAGTCTCGGACAGCTTTTGTGGACGAGGGCTTGTTGCATATTACAGAGAACCTCCATGCAGCACTTCGACGCCTTCGGGACCCTGCCCTCGAACGAATTATGTGGATCGACGCTGTCTGCATCGACCAGAACAATTTGGACGAAAAAGGCGAGCAAGTTCAATTTATGGCAGAGATATATGCTAAAGCAAGCTGTGTTATCGTCTGGCTTGAACATGTGACCGGCAATGCCCTGATTGATACCGAGTCGGAGGTTGCTAGCCGACAAGCAATTCGGGCGCTGGAGGCTGCCGCAAATGACTCAACGGAGGCACCTTCTGACTGCGACGAGGAATTTTCTTCTTCTGACGACGAGGAAGCTTCTTCTGACCACGAGCAGGAAGCAGCTTATGTGGCCGAGGTCGATGAGGATCGGCTGGCTGTCGAAAAACTACTTGGGAGACCATGGTTTCGCCGCATTTGGGTAAGTCAGGACTTAACTTAAGCAAAGAGGGGGACCAAACGATTGACAAAACGTAACCAGGTGGTCCAAGAGGTTGCTGCTGCTCGGCATGTTCTCATCATGTGCAAGTTCGCCGAGATTGATGGTCAAGCCTTCTGCTCGGGATTGGACCGAACTGGTGGGACTCTGCTTCTCGAGGATAAAGACGCTCGGTCTCGGATTCGTTCGACTGTCAACCTCATTGAGGGTGCAACACTTCGTCCTAAGGGCATGGTCAACGCCTCGGAACTATTTTCTCTTCGAACATCGCCTCTCGGATATTTAATAGAGATACACCATGTTCGGGAAGCCACAGATCGTCGAGACAAGATTTATGCCTTGCTTGGCATGAGCATCGACAAGCCAACGTGCCTGGTTCCCAATTACCAGATGTCATGGACAGATCTGTTTCCTCATCTTATTAAGTCACTACTTCCGGATTCCCTGTCTGTTGCCACGATTGATGAGCATGAGACTGCATTGATCAAAATTCGAGGCTGCGTTATAGGCACAGTGAGCGAGGTGCGATGCGAAGATACTTGGTATGGCCAGCAACTGGTGAGAATATTTCCGCATCAATCCAAACCCTACGATGGACACGAGCATCTCGCTAGGCTTGATTGGTCCCTCCAGGCAACGACAAAGCGTATCAATCGAGGAGATATTGTCTGTCTCCTGCAAGGCACATCGCTTCCGACAATCGTTCGAGCACACCAGGACTATTGTTCTATTGTCACAATTGCCATCAACGCAGACGGGGGAATATTTCCCCCTGTGGAATCTTGGCGTCGTAACACACAATTCGAATTTCTACTTGTCTGGAGCTGGCAAGCAGAAACGCAACCAAGTACCTTCAACGACGTTTTGAAAACCCAAGGTCTGGGTTCGATGAGTTGCAGCCCCTTGCAAATTCCGGGGGACTTGAATACTGCAGTGATGCTTCTGGAAACAAAACAATATTATCTGGCAATATTGAAAGTTCATTCTGTCATAATTGCGTCCGACGATGTCGGTGAGAGTGAACGCCCCGATGCTTGGGCTGTCGCTAGGTTTCTTGACGTATTGAATAGAGTCTTTCTGCAGAGATATTACCACGATGCTGTTGGCGTGTTAAGAAGTCTTATTGGCAGGAGAAGAGGGCATGTCAACATAACAGAAGGCTTTCTGATTCAACTCACATCAGCTCCTGCGTGGGAACCAATGGCGTTTGAACTTGACACGCAAGGAGACACTACCACTGTCACCGAGAATATCCTGAAAGCCGCAGCAGACAACAAGTATTATGGCGTAGCGATCATAGAGGTTCTCCTCAGTCGTAGAGAGGTTCAAAACAGTACCATAGAGAGCACTATCATAGCCCTAGTAACGCTTCAGGATTGGAGGCCCGATGAAGAGAAGTGGCGCATGATGGAAGCCCTCCTCAAAAAATGGAAAGGGAATCGGATTCCAATCACTGAGACCATTCTTGCAGCAGCAGCAACAAACACAAACAGCTCCCAGGATTTCGTAATGGAACAGCTCGGTAATTGGAGCGGGTACCAGTTTACTATTACAGAGGAAGTTCTAGTCGCAGCAGCAGAAAACGAAGCTAGGGGCGACTATCTTATGAATCTTCTCCTTCGGTGGAAAGGGGGCCATGTTGCAATCACCGATAAAGTGCTCGCAGCAGCAGCAACAAATCAGACAGTTCGTCGGCGCATCTTGAATTGTTTGTTTCTCGTAAGCGACCCACCTACCGTCACCAACCAGGTTCTCCAGACGGCCTATCAGAATCTACCTCTAAGCGACGGAAAGATCGCTCTTTAACTAGAGATGTTTGTGAGAGGGATCTCTAATGCTAGATATTAGAACGGAATTTAGCGTGCCTGTAGGATTTTTCGGTGTTTGCGGCGTTTAGAAGCTAGAATTACTAGGCCCTTAGGCTGCACAAGTTAGCTTACGTATCGTTATTATACTTTATATACTTAGGGGGTATATGTAGGTCAACATACTCTTTTCTTAGCGAATCTTTAAGCTTTTTGTGCTATTCTTTTTACTTTAGGTCTATAAAGCATTTAAGATATCTTTCCCTTTTTCTCTTACGATCGTGCATTAACCAAAATCGCCGCTGAGGTAGTAATCGCAACGATCCAGACAAGACATCACATGACGCAACACGTGTGACCTGCATTGCCGATAGACGGCTGGATCCGAGAAGTGTGGGTCCCCCATCCAAGGTTTTGCCTTGGCTTTCTCCCCACCTGCGTTGCCAGCGCAGCTTGCGCAGCCCAAGAACCGGTGACGTCTGCGGTCCAGCCTCCCCCTCTAACCCCCAACCCCTGGATCAGCGGCGGTTGGCTGGCGAGGTGGGCAGTCAACAGTCAACACGGCGGGGGGCGCGTGAATTCTACCGCTTCTCTTTCGGCTTCGCAAAACAGCTAAAAAAGAGTTTTGTCGATCGCGGTGAGGGAAAAAGAAAGCACGAGGCTGCAGGCGGGACAAGCGGGAGAAAAGGTAAAAAAACAGAGTCTTCTGAAGCTCTCTTTTCCGTTCGGCTCGTTTCATGTTTGGTTGTTGCTCCTTGTGATGGACGGGTTTTTGGTGGTTTTAGCAGATGCTACAGCGGCGCGGCGATAGCGAAGCGTCTGGTGGTGAGATGGAGGGGTTCTTTTTCTTTCTCTGGTTTCTTGGTCTTGTTACTATCTTGGGAATAGGAACCCTGCCTGCACCGGTCGACCGTTGCGAGGGGTTAAGTCACTGGCTACTGCGGTAGAGGCAAGGCCCCTTTGCAATTGGGGCCAGGGCCGGCTCTTTTGCTAGGGGCAGCATGAAGAACGCAAAGAGCACTTGCAAGAGTTCCCAACGGAAGGCGTTGGAACGACTAGCCTAAGATAGCCACGTCTTTGGACCCCTTTTGAAAATTCTTTCTCCGTCGATGACTGTTTATTCATGCCATGGAATTGTTCATGCGGGAAAAAAAAAAGGACCTTGGGCGCGGTGACGTGCCTTGTAGGGCGCCAATCATGGGCAAGGCGGCGGGAAGCCCGATTAACACAGGGATTTGCGGGGAGGGGCGCAGGCAATGCTGGGAGCGCAGCGCAGCCCGGAAAGGGTCCTGGTTCTGGGCAAGAGGAGGGCGTGGGAGGTGGGTTCCGTCATTGCAGTTGTCGGGCGGCATTTCCAGCAGCGTTGGATGTCGCAATGTGGTGCCCCATAGAACCGCCCTATCTTCTCACCGTCACATAGTAGGTAGGTAGACACATCGATATGTGTGATTGTGACTGTGATCCCGTGGGGACGACGCGGGACCGAGGCTGACGGTAGATAGGCAACAATAGCGGTAAAGCCAAAGTAGGAAGGGATCTCGTTGGGGGGAAGGGGAAAGGGAAACAAGGCCAGAGAAAACAGGGAAGGGGAAGCTTTGAAGTTGGCAGCAGAGAGGAGAGGCATCGAGCTGCCCCCAGGGATGGCTGTCTGTTGACTCGCGCAGCATAGCATCTCTCAAGCAACCCGCCTAAAGACCCGGAGATGATGTGGCTGTTCCAACCTTTTGGGAAACAACCCGAATCCCCGTCTGAGGTAAATCGAGCCCGTACCATGTGAGTCTGGAGCAAAGAAACCTTCGAGAGCCTCCCAAGGGGCCCCGTAAAACGAAGCTTCCATCGAATAAACGACTCAGAGGGGCGTCCCCTGTTCAGATGAAAAAGGCCGCCGACACGAACAAATCACCATCCGCCATTTCTGGCTTGCGAGCTCTCTCCACTATGGGGTTGATATCGACGGGAAAGACGGGTGTTTCCCGAGGCATGATGTTATGAATCAATAGCGTCGACGGAGCATGAGAACAATAGAACCCCGAGGAAACGCGGTCTCGCGCGTTGTTGTCTAAGACATTGAATCTCTGTGTACCATTAGATTTCTATTTGGACTTTTCGCATAACAAGAAAGGAGGGGTCACAGGCCAGGGTCCAAATCGTGGAGCTAGCCAAAAGGATGCATGCGTCACTTGGCGACTGACGGGGCAAGACAGAAGTTCTCACACGAGCGCAAAGTTCATGCCGGGTTGGCAGAAGCAAAGAAAGGGAAATGAGGTATGCGAAAAGGGAACAAATTAGAACATTGAGAGACGCGTCCCAAAAAGCAAGTTGAGGACGCGTTTCGAGCCCGATTGCGAGGCGGCGGCCGGCCGGCCGAGAAAACACACGGACAATCAGCCCACGCAGAAGCCGCCCGCCTGGACTCGATACACGCCAGCGACGCAGGGCGCTCGAGGTCGTTCGCTTCCCCGCGTATCCATTCGTCGGCGTGCTGTAAGTGCCAGAGGTGATGAGATGAATACGAAGCACGAAAGGGGGCTGCAGGTGTCAGGAACTTGGGCTCTGGTGAACGGAACAACTGGAAGTCGAGAAAATCTACCCGAGATAGTCATGAGATAGGTTCGTTTGGAGGCTAGGCGATGAAGAGCGAAAGTTGAGCACCCCTGAGCCCCTTCCCGGGCTCGGAGGCATCGGGGTGACTAAGTCGACGAGGGAATATCTGGCAGTCGGCTAGCTGTACCTGCCCAAAGGCTAACTTTGGGCACGATGAGGACGGGCGACGACGAGGTGCCTGAGCTATGGCCTGGCACCTGCGGGATGTCGGATCGCCCTCGAGCAGATGCATATGTGTTGGGCATCGGATACGGAGACTTTGGACGGGGAGGCTCTCTGTGGTAAGGCATCTTTGTTCTGGATGTGGACGAGGCCGCGGAGAGAGTGGAGGGGGGACTTTTTGAGAGGGTTGTACTTGGCAACTTGGACCAAGATACTTGACGGGCAGTGAGGGTTGGCAGAGGTGAGCATGTCACTGGCCTGCGCATCACGTCAATGCCCGAACTCTAAACAACATTACGGGGTGCGTGATGGGCCCCCTTTTTCCTTCTTCACAAGCTGCCACTGACTGCACTGCTGCCAGGGCGTGCGTTGCGTGCGTTGCGTGCGGTGACGGGTTGAAGGATGACGGGTGACCCTACCGGACGGACGATTCTGCTACCTGCCCACCTGCCTTAGTGACAGGCACCTAGCTCAACGCCTCAGAAGGAACACGCCAGCAAGAAGAAACAGCCCGACTACGGACCCTTCCTTCGTTGGCAGTGGAGGACCTGACTGTGACAGGTACGAACCTACGCACCGGAAGGTAGGGGGAGGTGATGAGGCAGGGAAGGTAGCTGCTACTTAACAAAAAATTAAACACTACAGATAGACAGGAAGGAGTGACAAGCGCGACCTGACAGATCAAAGCTCCTCCTGACTGGAATAATAGCTCGCTCGTGTCCCCCCTTCCTGCCCTCTTGGATCATTTCGCTTCCCTCTCCTTCGAAAGCTCTCTGCAACAATCTTTCCGTCTCTCCAACGCAAACACAAGCATTTATCTCGTGCATGTCTTGCTTAGAACAAACAGCCGAGCGACCGCACCCGTGACCTCGCCTACTATTTTCATCCACTCACCCTGGAGAGGAACAGCAAGGGACCACCACCTCGACCCGTCCAGTCTCCAGACCAGCAGCAGCAAGGCACGGCACCACTCGAGAACCACAAGTCACCAGTCTAGGCCAGGGCCGCCCATCAACGACCCAGAACCAGACAGACCTGGACCGGCCAACCCACACGGCACGCTCGCTGCAAGCAGGGGCACGCAACACCAACCGCCAATCTGCTTGCGAGTTGCTTCCACTGTTGCGTCACCCGCGTCTCCAGCTTCGTCAGTCAGCACACAGGACCACAAGACACCCGCACTGAAGACACAGCAGTCGCTGCTGCTGCATTTCAAGGGACCTGCAACAGCAGCGCGAATTTTTCCACTCTTCGGTATCCCGTCCATCCTCCATCGTCCATCGTACCTCACTGCTGCCGCCCTGCCATATCTTCGGCCCCTCATTCCTCGCCTCATTCAAGACCCAAAGACCGGGTCAATTTTTTTTTCTTCCCTCTCTGCGATTTGCGACAGACAAGCTAGCCACTGCGATTCCCGACCGACCGTCCCATCAGAGACAATTAGACAGAGACGGAACACACCAAAACCGGCACCGCCGAAAGTGACACCTGACTTTGTCTCTCCTCTTTCTCACACGTTCACGAACCAACGAACGCCCGTGTAAATCATCCCATTCTCGATCGGCTAGTCCCCTTCCAATTCCAAGCCTGCACGCAGGGGAGCTGCGCCCATTGCAGGCAGGCCATACGAAGGCATCCAGTCGCGGCCTTTTCCTGTCGTCGTCCGCATCCTTCTTTACCCCTCTGGTATGTGCATCTCGATAATATCACCCGCCCCCGTTCTGAAGCGTGTCAAAAGTATCAAGTGTCGGATCTATTGCCAGGGAGGCATCTCTGCCGCTGGACCCTCGCTGATGCTGATGCCCGCTCCTGCGACAATCACCGCACTTGTACACACCCCCAAGTCGAACCCCTTCCACTTTCCCCTTCCCTTGCTGTGACCCAAAAAGGGCGAATCGCGGGAATCGACGTCAGGGTCACAGGGTCACCAAGCCAATCTATTGTCCCCCCACCACCTGTTTTCCTGTCCCGTCCCAGAATCCGTTCCTGCTCCCCCTCTCCTCCCCGGCCTACATAATAACGTCAAAACGTCAGGGTCCCTGCTTGGAACATTCTCCATGAACCTTGGTCACTCCCGCCAGTGATTTACATTTGCGCCTTATCAGCAAACCCAACTACAAGACATTAAACTTCCAACAATCACCACCACCACCTCTGCACCAACAAATCTATCGCCATAAAATCAACCACATTTCACGATGAGTCTAGTGGAACCAGCTCCGGTCACTGCTGCCGCCACGGGAGCTAGCATCTCCCCCCAGAACCCCATCGCCGCCGCCGCTGTCGACACATTAGGTGGTGATGCGACACCGCGCCCCTCGAGCCACAACGAGCCGGCATCTGATGCCTCCAAAAAGGACGTGAAGAGTAAGGTGAAGGGACTCTTTGGAATCGGCAAGAAGAAGGAGGACTCGAACGCCTCCAACAAGTCGTCATCCGCCAAGCCTCCTGCCTCGACCGTCACCAGCAATCCTTCCTTGTCAAGGGACCCCTCCAGAGCGTCTGCCAGGTCAACCACCGTGCACCCTTCGTCTCCAGGTCGTGGCATCTCCAGCTCTCCGCGTCTGCCATCACCAGCGGGCTCTCAGATCTTCGAGCGCGACGTCGACAACATGTCAATCAAGCCGCAATCGCCCGCCATCCCGTCGCACATCCAGACAGAGAACCACATCCCGCCGGTCCTCGATGCATCCTCGGAAGCCATCACGGACGACCACCTCGACCCGGACAGCGTCGAAATCGTCACCCACGCTCAGCACCAGCCCGCCGCTGCCGCCGTCACGGGCGCCAACGGCGGCACCCTGCACGCCTCCGACTCAATGGCCGCATCCTGGACCGAAGAATTGCGCGCATTCGCCGACCGCGATGACGCATCGAACTACAACTCGCTCGACAACGCCGACGTTCGCCGTCTCAGCTTCATTTCCTTTGCCGATGTCGTGCAAGCCGAGCAGGGCGGACATGCGGGTGCTGCAGGCTCTCGGGAGTCGATCCATGTCGCGGGTCTGACCTCGCTGTCATCAGTCAACGCCAGGTCGCCGTCTCCCATCCGCTCGCCTGTCTCGTCGCAGCCGGCCACCTCCCCGCCGACGAGCAACCCCGGGTCCATCAAGGGACTGGAAATGTCCCCGGCGCGCAAGCCCGTTGGAAGCCCCATCTCATCGCATCACAACCTGAACATGAGCGGCGACCTCAATATTGAGACCATGTCGCAGGTGCTCAGACACACGGGAAGCACGGATCTAAGCGGGGTCCGGAGCTCGCCCACGAGCCCGATTGAGGGGACGTCACGTTAAAAAGAACGCATCAATCGACGAAGGGAAAACAAAAGATGACGAAGCGCTGCAAAACACTACAAATTTACTGGTACGGAGTCGGAGGCAAACGGAGAAACCATTGATACCAAAGTGGAAGTTCTTTCCTGCGAATTACTTTTTTCTCGCTTTCACGCAAACGCTTTTCTTCTTCCTACACAAGCGAGCAGCCATATCAACCGGGGCGGCTGTCTCATTGAACTATTTGGGGGATGGGGGGGACACTGTCAAATTGCTGCTTTTTTGTTTCCCGACTTATTCACTTCGTTTCAACCTCGTCCAAGGAAATTATATGGAGTTGCGCTAAAGAGGGAATTCAACTCTGTCGCTCAGAATGTGATGGGAAAGGGCGTAGTTGGGACAGTTTTGGGGAGGAGGAAATGTTTTCTGCTCCTAAAGCGCTTGGATTCACGTAGTGTGGGAAGTTTCATGTGGCCTCCCTTGACGAAAGCAATGCAAAACTTTAAGATTGTTTGAAGCGAACTCGAACTACTTCCCGTCATTCTGGGTTTCTGGAAATGTGACTTTGATCTCGTGAGGCGCGGGGCTATTGGCTGGTGTAGCATGTGAAAGACGCTTCTAGCGCTTGTCTAGATTTTGCGTGGGTGATGTGGGACGGCGCGGCGCGGCCTCTGTTCATTTGACATGTCAGTCTAGGGGGGTTAGTCGAGACGGTTATCGACGGAACTGTGGGCAATAGCGGCGGCTTATTTTTATCTGATGAGAGCGCCGCCGTGGCTGGGTTCTTGAGATTGCAAATGTTGTAGAGATCGCCTTGTTTTCATGGACTAGAGGGGCTACTTTTCTTGTGGCTTTACTCTACGTTACCCTCGTCGTCGTTATCGTCGTCATTGCGGCTTGGTCTTCGATGAGAGATCAAGTACACAGCATATAGCCGCGCAGGCACAGGAAAATTAGACGTTCGCATGTTCTGTTGCAATCGATGGTGATTTCTTCAGCAATGGCGTGATTCATCAGATCCCGTCTTTCAGAACAATAAACAAAGGGGAAAATGTGTCCCATGGGAAGTGAATGTGGTCATCCAGATATGATATTCAATTTATGCCTTTTAAATATCCTCGCACCGCGGACCCTTGCCATGCCTGATATAAACCCATCTATATGCCACTGACCACGAGAAAATGACTACCGGTCGTAGCTCCGGCTCTTGGGCATCTTCTTCTCCTCCAACGCCTCGACGTCTCCCTTTTTGTAGAAATGCGGCGCCAGCTCCGCGAGCCACTTAGCCTCGATGGGCATGCAGCTGCGCATGTACTCCTTGGTGGTCTGCACGAGCTCAAAGTACACGAGCATGCGGATGGGCGGGTCGACGCCCATGAGGACGGAGGACGGGTGCACGTAGACGGTGGCGTTCTTCTTGACGGTGCGGTACGAGTCGCCGGAGCGCTGGAGGCGGGCGGCGTTGGGGAAGAAGCCGGCGGCGAGGGCGCGCTTGATGGGTGTGAGGTTGGAGGAGCCGCAGGTGGACGGGGAGACCTCGACGCGCTCGCAGAGCTTGGCGAGCTGGTCGCGGACGTCGCGGGCGCGGGTGAGGGAGCGCTGCTGGAGGAAGTTCTCGCGGGACCATATGGGGGAGAAGTCGGCGTCGACCCACTGGTTCCAGATGTTGAGGAGGGTGAGGTGGTCGCCGCCGTCCTTGATTGTGAAGCGGGCGCGGGCGGAGTCGGCGTGGATCTTCTTGTCCTTGGGGCGGAAGAAGAGGGCGGACGCCTCGGAGAGCATGGAGACGACGGAGAGGACCTCTTCGACGCACCCTTCCTTGTCAGCGGCGAGGACGGCCTTGGCGAGCATGGGGTCCGTGGGGAACTCGGCCATCTGGCGGCCCATCTTGGTGAGCTCGCCCTTGTGGTTGAGGGCCTGGAGGGCGAAGAGGTTGTTGAGGGCGCCGATGAGGGCCTCAGTCGGCGGCGGGTCCATGAACTCGAAGTCGAGCAGCTCGTTGATGCCGAGGGATTTCAGCTGGAGGACGACGCCGTTGAGGTTCGTGCGCTGGATCTCGGGCATGGGCGACTCGTCCATCTCGTTCATGTAGGCGAACTTTGTGTAGAGGCGGAAGCACTTGCCGGGGCCGACACGACCTGCGCGGCCGGAGCGTTGGTTCGCGGAGGCGCGGGAGCACGGCGTCACGACGAGGTTCTCCATGCCGGTGGCCGGGTTGTAGACGTTTTCCTTGACGAAGCCCGGGTCGATGACGTAGACGATGCCGTCGATTGTCAGCGATGTTTCGGCAATGTTCGTCGCGAGAACCACCTTGCGCGCGCCCTCGGGTGTCGGTTCGAAGATTTTGGCCTGCAGCTCGGAGGGGAGGTTGGCGTAGATGGGGCAGATAACTAGCTCCTTGATGCGGGAGCCTAGCTTCTTCGCCGTGTCGGCGATTTGCTGCTCTGCCGCGTCGATTTCGTCTTGACCCGTGAGGAAGACGAGGATGTCGCCTTTTCCTTGTGTGGTGTGAATCTGGAAGACTGTTGTGATGGCTGCTGCGAGGTAGTTCGCTTCAGGGGCGGGGGTGTAGTAGATGTCGACGGGGTATCGTCTGCCGGGGATGTTGTAGATAGGCGCGTCGTCGAAATACGCAGCAAACTTTTCGGCGTTCATCGTGGCCGATGAGATGAGGAGTTTGAGGTCGGGTCGTTCTCTCGCCAGGTCCTTGACCAGAGCCAGTAGAATATCAGTGTGTACCGTTCTCTCGTGGGCTTCGTCAATCATGATGGCGGAGTATCCGGCGAGATCAGGCTCAGTCATGAACTCTCTTAGCAACATGCCGTCGGTCATGTACTTGAGAATGGTCTTGTCGCTGGTGTTGTCCTCGAAACGGATCGAGTATCCTACTTCCTGACCTACCTTGACGCCTACTTCATCCGCCACACGTGCTGCAACACTCATTGCTGCGACACGACGAGGCTGCGTGCATCCGACCTTTAGCCCGTTCTTCGTATATCCTGCTTCGTGCAGGTATTGCGGCAATTGTGTCGTCTTTCCGGAACCCGTCTCTCCGACAATAACCAGAATCTGATACTTTTCCATCGCCGCGAGGAAATCGTCTCGGTAGGCGTAAATCGGCAAGCTCTTCCTCGTCTCCTGGATCGAGAGCTGCTTCTTCTCAGCTGCCTCAATCTGCGCCGCAAGGAACTGCTGCTCCTTGGTCAGCTTGCCTTCGCCGGGCAAACTCGAACCCAGATTCCACTGGATATACTGCTCCTCATCCAACACATAGGCATAGTCGTCATTCTCCCTCTCAGACCTCTGGATTTGCGCCTTGGCCTTGGTCGCCTGCTCCCTTTCCCACTCCTCGTGTTCTGTCACAAACTTCTCCTGGCCGTACTCGTCCTTCTCCACGTATCGCTTGTACATGGCATCCTCCTTCCTCTTTCTGTCGATCTTTCCCTTCTCCGTGATGTAGTCCTCGGGGATGTAGTACCCATCCTTGTGGTCGTCAATCTTCAACCTCTCCTCCGCTAGCCTCAGAATCTCGCGGTTCTTGGCGAACTCGGCCTTCTCCTTCTCTGAAAGCCTCGCGCCACTCCTGAGCTCTGCCGTCTCTTCAGCGACCTGTTTCCGCAGCAGAGCAAGCTTCTCGGCCTCTCGCTTCCCGAGATACGTCTGCCGACTCTTCATCCTCAAGTCCTCCATCGTCGCCTTGCGGTCCGCCGCGTCCGGCAGCCTCCTGCTATCCGAGCCCTTGCTCCTCTTATCGTCCTTGTCCTTCAACCGTTTCGCAAACGCCTCGCGCTCCTCAATATCGCGCTGTCGCTCCAGCTCCTCGCGCGCACCGTCTGACAAATCCTCATCCCGTTCGCGGTCTCGTTCGCGATCTCGGTCATCGTGGCTGAGCTTGACGCGCTTCGACGCCGACTCCTGAAACTCGGGCTCGTCGTCGACCTCTTCTTCCACCTCCGATGGCGGCTCCTCGTCCGCCCACCTGTCGTCGTTGTCTGTGTCTCGTTTGCGATACTGTTTCGACGGGCGGGCCGGTGATCGTGAGCGAGAGCGGCGGCGGGACATCCGTTCGCTGCGGTCGCGGTCTCTATCTCTCTCGCGTGACCGGTCGCGGTGGCGCGACTTGTGCTTCTTCTTCTCCTTGACGACTTTCGTGGGGCCGACCTCGTCGTCCTCCATCGGGAGGAAGGCGTACTTCTTTGACGCCATGGTCGCGGTCGATTTGCTAGGCTTCTGGCCGGCGATTTTGTTACTTCGAGAGGTGTGTTTGTGTCCTGGAATTGGAAATTGCGCCGAGGATGGAGCGAAAATCAAATCGCAGATGACAAACAGCCTATGAAAGAAAAGCCATATGGGATTGGCCTCAACTTGGACGTTTCTGACTTCTCTGTCGCGCTGCAAGTCGTCTGAACTCAAAGTCTCCACATTTCGTGTGTGGGGCAGGCTGCATTGAGCAGCCATCCAATCAATAATCTCTGATAACATTTCTTATCGTACCTCCCAGCTCCCCCTTCTTAACACGTTGGAACTTGCATTTCAAGCAGCTGTTCAATTGCGCTCTCCTTCTTTGATATCTTTCAGAGTCTTACTTCTCCATAACCCACCTCCCCCCTTCCTCTCACACGACAAGTCCTTTCCTTCCTTTGAGTCACTCCTTCAAGGACTTGGAAAAATCGGGCGACCTCACTACCGCGAACGGTGTGATTTTTATTTCAAGCCATTACACTTTTTTAACCTTTCGGCCACTAATACGCCCTCGAAGTACACCCACGATGTTCCTCTTCCGAGGGGCAGCGCTGCTGCTGCTGCTCCTATGCCTCGTCCAAGTCGCCCTCTGCGTCGAGGACTACTACAAGGTCCTGGGCATCAACAAGTCCGCCTCCGACCGCGAGATTAAATCCGCCTACCGCAAACTCAGCAAGAAATACCACCCCGATAAGAACCCGTACGCTACCTCCCTCTCCCCTCCTATTCCCAGAACCCAGCCAAGCTAACCTCTCTCTTCCACGAACAGCGGCGACGACACCGCAAAGGACAAGTTCGTCGAAGTCTCGGAAGCCTACGAGGCCCTCATCGACCCGGAGACTCGCAAGATCTACGACCAGTACGGCCACGAGGGCCTCAAGCAGCAGCAGCAGGGCGGCGGCGGCTTCCACCGCCACGACCCCTTCGACGTCTTCTCGCGCTTCTTCGGCGGCGGCGGCCACTTTGGCGGCCACGGCCAGCGCCGCGGCCAGGACGTCAACGTGCGCATCGGCATCGCCCTGCGCGACTTCTACAACGGCATCAACACCGAGTTCCAGTGGGACAAGCAGCACATCTGCGAGGACTGCGACGGCACCGGCTCCGCCGACGGCACCGTCGACACGTGCGGCGTCTGCGGCGGCCGCGGCGTGCGCATCGTCAAGCACCAGCTCGCGCCGGGCATGTACCAGCAGGTCCAGATGCAGTGCGACGCCTGCGGCGGCCGCGGCCAGAGCATCAAGCACAAGTGCCACACGTGCGGCGGCGCGCGCGTGGTGCGCAAGCCCACGACGGTGCAGCTCACGGTCGCCCGCGGCGCGGGCAGGGACAGCCAGATCGTGTACGAGAACGAGGCCGACGCGAGCCCGGACTACGTCGCCGGAAACCTCGTCGTCACGCTGGCGGAGAAGGAGCCCGAGCTGGGCACTGATAACCCCGACAAGGTCGACGGCACGTTCTTCAGACGCAAGGGGGATGACCTGTACTGGACGGAGGTGCTGTCGCTGCGCGAGGCGTGGATGGGAGACTGGACGCGCAACCTGACGCACCTCGACGGGCATGTGGTCAAGCTGGGGAGGGAGAGGGGCCAGGTTGTGCAGCCGGGACATGTGGAGACGGTGCAGGGCGAGGGCATGCCAAAGTTCCACGAGGACGGCGACAGCGTCTACCACAAGACGGAGTTTGGCAACCTGTTTGTGGACTACGTGGTGGTGCTGCCGGACCAGATGGAGAGCGGGATGGAGAATGAGATGTGGAGCGTGTTCCAAAAGTGGCGCGGCAAGATTGCCGTCGACTTGCACAAGGACAGCGGAAGGCCGGAGAAGCCCCCTGTGCACGACGAGTTATGATGAGACGTAGACGATGTGTGTGTGATAGAACAATAGACGGCCGTAATGTCAAGTCCCTTTTTCGGAATGTTTGCCATTGAGACTGAATGTCTTTCAGAGTGTGGGTTGAGACTGCTTGCCATTCGGAAGGTTGCCTATTCAGTTTGTTTGCTTAATCGAGGCGTTTGCTCCATCAAATTGTTCGTCATTCAAGGGGCGTTTCAAGGATTCAAATAGTCCATTTGCTGTGACGTATCCATGTCTAACAACCGTCTCGTTCGTTAAGTGTTGAAGCAAAGTCATGAGTCGTTACATCGGCCATCATATCGTGTCTAGATCCAAACATATGAATGTCATACAAGGAAAAGATAAGGGAAAAGTCGCAACGTCATAAGTCGTTATCCGCTCCTCCTCCTCCTTCTCCTTCGTCTTCGGTCGTGATCCTCATCTTCGCTCGTATCGTCTTCTATCCTCCGCTGTCCTCCATGCTGCACCTCCTGCACAACGCCAACCACGTCCTTCAAGAGACTCTTCCAGCTGCCATGCCCGCTAATCATGCCTTCAATGTTGCTCGCGATCTTTTGGACTGAGTCGTCATCCGTGCCGCCGACGGCCCATGCGCCGCTCGTGTGCCAGCCGTTGCCGTTGCGGGGCCGCGATTCAAAGTTGCCTTGCCGCCATCTCATTGCGCCTGTGCTACCGTTCAGAGGACGTCCATGAGAGTCAAAGCGATCGGGAAGCACCTCTACTTCACTATCGGAGTCCATCACAGGGAATTCCATGCCACGCCTCTTCTGGCGGATGAGTGGATGATTGGCGGAGGGGTCCGACGAGGAGCGTCGGCGGTTGAGGACAGGCCGGATGGTTGCTAATTGCTCCTCACTCAGAGAAGGTGGCTGCTTCTCCTTGTCCTCCTCTTCAGCCGCAGCCACCTCTTGTTCCCTACGATGCCGATGCATGGTCTGTGACGATTTAGGAGACAAAGGGATGAACGTGACCGATTTTGAAGCAGAGTGTGGACGCTTGACCGACTCTGCGCTGGAGACAGAAGAAGATGACGGAGACGCAGACCGCGAGCGGGGCTGTGAGTGAGAACGAGACCGAGAAAGGGCCTCGGGCGGGATGAATTTCTTAGCACGCTCTCGCCATTTTACACCATCTGTAATCTGTCAGTCCACGTCACAAGAGCAGTAAAGATACAAATGAGATAACGATCAGATCGACCCACCCTCAGGACCCAGAGAGACTGGCTGGGCATCTTGCGGTGAGGCGCTACGAGATATGTCTTCACTCACATGGTCAGGGCCGAACCTCGTTCCGGGCGGCGGGCCGCCTGCCGGGGGAGGACCTCCCGCGGGCGGAGGCGGAGGATATCCACTAGCGCCGCCCGTGGCCATAGGTGGAGACGGTCCCATCGGTGGCCCGTAATCTTGAGGGTACGGCGGGTATTGGTCCCGCAAGTTCGTTGTCGAAATGTTTGGGTGTTGAGTGAAGCCCGCAGCAGCACCAGTCGCAGTTGGGTAGTACGAGCCGCCCGACGCGTGTGGCGGCGACGGCGGACGGCTGTAGTCATCGTAATGCCCGGCTCGAGCATCATCTTCGTATCCTGTCTGCTTGTCAGTGACATTGGCCACCCACATGCGTTCAACTTCAAAACTCACTTCTGCGGTCCCGCTCGCGTTCCCTGTTTCGTGGCCGTTCTCCGCTGGAGGCACGGTCTCTTGAAACTTGGTCCCTTGAAGCCCGGTCCCGTGAATAAGCTCTATCGCGCGAGATTGACCTATCACGGGAACGGGATCGTGCGCTCTTTTCCCTCGATCTCCTATCGTCCTCTTCCTTCTCCTTCTTTTTCTGATACTGCTTGATACCTATAGCAGCGGCCCCTGTCCCAACCGCTGCCGCCGCCATGTCCCTCAATCGACTCTTGCTTCTCTTCTGCGCCGGCTCGGGGTCATCGCGTCCATCCCGGTGTCGACGTCGTCGCCTCTCGTTCGCTGCAGACTCATACCCGTCATCCGGCGGGTAGGGCGGCTCGGACGGCAGCGGAGCTGTTCCGTACTCAACTAAGCCTAGCTCGGTATCAGCGTTGCGCGGCTCCGAGTATAGAGAGCGGGCCTGGGACCTGCTGCGCGACCGGCGACGTGAGCGTCGCCGCTCCCGCCGGAGATCCTCCTCATATTCCTCATCGCTCAGTTCGCGCTCAATCTCGCGCTCCTTCTTGTCCTTGCGATTCTTGTAGATCTTGCTGGCGACGCCTCCGGCTAAGCCGGCCGCTGCAATTTCTGCGCCGGTTCTGAGACGAGACTTGGACCGCGATCGGCTACGGGACTTCGACTTGGACTTATCACGGAAGTGCTTCACCAAACCAGCGGCGGCGGCGGTTGCGGCGGCAGCCTTGGCGACAGAACGGCTGCGGCTCTTGCGGCTGCGGCTACGGGATCGAGATACCGAGTAGCTAGAGACAGAGTAGCCTCTGCCACGGCTTCGGCCGCGGGTGGCCTCTTCCTTTTCAATCTTGTTGCTCTGCATGTACTTGGCGGCACCGGCTACCGCGAGAGCAGCAGCGGCGATGCCAAGACCAGTTTTGATCCTGGAGCTGCGGCTGCGTGATCTAGATCGAGATCCGTGGTGACGGTCATAGTAGTCATCGCCATAATTTTCTTCGTACGCGCTGCGCGCACGCCGGATGATCTCAGTGCCCAGACCTCCGAGCGCGGCACCAGCGAGCACTTTGCTTCCACGATTGACGGGGAGCTCACCGTGGCTGTCTCTGCGGCTTGCAGCGAGAGCAGCAATACCAGCTCCGGCAAGGGCACCCTCGGCAAGGTGGCGCTTGTGGTGGTGGTCGGAACTGTTGCTTCTCTCACGTCGAATGATTGTTTTCTTGTAGTGGTAGTCTTCCTCATCACTGGCGTAGCCACGTCCCCGGCGGTCATAGTAGTACTCGCGATCGTCCCGGTGGCGGCCGACAGTCTTGGTCTCACGGCGGTAATAGTACTCATCCTCTCGGGGGTCACGGCGGACCATTGGTTGTTCGCGCTCTCTCAAGACGACGATATTGGGTTCTTGGCGGGGAAGAACAATAGGAACTGGCGGAGGAGCCTCCTGGACAATGATCTGCTGGGGCTCAGGAGCCTTCTGTCGAATGATGACGGGCTGGGGGATGGGCGGGGGGCTGACGGGGGAGTAATATTCGGTCTCCTTACGATACTTTTCGACCTCCGCGCCGCCATGATCGTCTCGGTACTCCTCGATACGCTTCTCAACCTGAACATCGCCATCCTCACGACGCTCTACGCGCTTATCCACGACGACTTCGGTGTCGCCATGGTGATGATGGTGGTGGTGGTGGTGATCCCACGGGCGGTTAGAGCGACGGTCCCAATCGCGATCACGCTCAACTTCGATGACGCTGCGGTTGTCGTCGAAGCGGCGCTCCCGCTCGTAGTCCTTCTCGTAGATGACGCTGCGAGAGTCGCTTCTGTAGGGATCGACCTCGCGCTCGCGCTCAATAACTTGACGTTCGACAACCTGGCTCCGGGAATCAAAGGCAGAGCGGGGGCGCTCGGCGTAGGGAAATTCGCCGGAAGTACGCAGAGGAGGGGGATAGTTGGAATATCGTGATCGGCGATCGTCGTCGTCAAGCTCTACACGCTCGCGTTCGATCCTCTCAAGGGTTTCAACACGGCTAGGGGCGACTTTGTAACGGCGGACAGTTGTTCTCTTCTTGTATCCGCCTTCATCGGATGAAGTTGAGTCGGCTCGGTCCCGGTAGACGCGGGTCGACTCTCTATAAACTCCAGCCATCGCTAAATGCGATGCGATGGACGAGAAATCGGAAGCTAGCAGCGGTGGTTTCGGAAGACGGCAGGCGAGATTTAACGGCGAAACAGTTCGCTATGGGCGGTTGCAGGCGTGGTTGAACAAAGAATGTACGATGATGACGGAGGGGGGTGATGGGCTAGGTGATGTACATATGTAGTCGTTGCTCGCTGCTCGGTAGGCTCTTTAGTTGGAGCAGGGTACGTAGCCGATCAATTTAATGGGATGGCTGGTGCGACACCAACGTTTCCGGTTGGGTGAGTGCAAGCTGTCTGAACAAACAGTCGGCAGCTTTTGGGTGTGTGTGCGGTTCTGGGTGGAAATGGAGGGAAGTGCCCGGGAGAAGGAGAAAGAAACGATGATGGATGGTGTTCAAGAGCGAGAAAGAGGAGGGGGAGGGGGGAGGGAAGAGGGACGGACGGAAGCGAAGCGAAGAAGTGGAGGGAGGGGCAGAACACCAGGCGCAGCAGCGTGATGCCGGTCGAGTTGGACTGAGAAGGTGGACCTTGGACCTGGACCTGGACCTGGACTGCCCACGGCCTCCCGTCCAGCGTCCAGCGTGCGGCCCCTCCTTTTAGGGCCCTCCAGTGCTCGCTCTGCTCCCCCTCCACGAGTCCATCCCATCTCCACGTCCAGGACACACTGCAGTAGGAAGGTCCTCGGTGACGGGAACACCTACCTACCTCACACTCACACACTCACTCACTCACTCATGGACTCGGCTGTCTGAGGCACCCAAAGGAAGGCCCGGACCAGGGCTTCAAACACCAGGCCGGTGCCCTCCTTCCTTCCCTTCCTTCCCTTCCTTCCCATCCCGCCTGTTCTCGCCGTCCGGCCAAGGTTTGCCCGTGGTCGATGCGACTAAAAGGCTGCATCTGGAAGGGTATTCCATGTCGCTGCTGCTCCAACCACCCGCAACCCATGTTCAACCGTGTTCTAGCTGGGCTATTTCCATCCACCCTTCACCCAACTCCAAACACTCACCTCTTTTCTTGGTTCGCTCCCGCCTTTCTTTGCCAGCCAAAGTCGCATTTCTGCACTATTGCGTCGACTCCTTGCTTCAACAGACACGCTATTAACAGTACCTGCCCATCTTCTAGCTCACGTAGCCTGCCTAGCCTGGCTGCTGACCGTCATTTATCATCTCCCCCCCCCGACAGCCTCGACGGAGAGTCGAATGCTCGCGACGCAAAACCGTTACGTCATTTGTACTGACCAACCCGAATCCACCTTGGGAAGAAAAAGCACCCAACGCTAGTCCATGTCGTCCAACTGCCATCACCGAAACTGACCACGGGCGAGACATGCAAATAACACCTCTCTCGCCCATCCGTCAGCAACCTTCCCCAACAAAAAAGAACAGCAGCATCCCCGGCATCGAAACTCACGGCCAAGGCAGCCTTGTGACCAGGCAGATTTACTGCGGCACGCCATCCGATGCTGAGAGGGTGGGCGGTCCAGGGCAGTGACAGGTCGTGACACCCCGACCGGCCTTGTCATCCGCCCCCATCCCTGTCGCTCATGACAGCTGGTCAGAGTCTCAGAGAATCACCCCGCCATTGTGCTCGAGAGGCTCGCAACTCACTGCTTCTTCAAACCGACCGAGTCGAGTCTTGACTCCATTCCTGGATCATATTCTGGCGGCTTAGGCCTGTGCTCATTTCTTCTGGAAGAGGCCAAGCTAACGATTTGACAGTTCAGACGGCTCCCGCGGCGGCACGCTTCAGAGATGCATCGCACTGTTTGAACCCCGGGAAGATGCGCCCCGCTCCGTCGCAGCTTGGTGTCGTCATGGTACAGAGGGGCACTCGCAGATGCGCCCAATAAAACCGCCTGCCTGCATGTCCAGATTCCGCCGCTGGAACCCCTCGGGAAGCGCGAAGAACACAGCTCCACCAAGCCACCTGCTGCGGCTGCTGCGCTGTCCTCGTGGTCCATGGCGAAGACACAGTTGCAGAGATGCAGATGGAAGACTATTCGAACTTACGTCCGACTTCAGAGTCATCGCATGTTGGGATGCGCCCTGTTCGTTGCGGCCACGACAGCCGCAGCCAACTTCCAAGTTGTTCTGCGCGCTGGGTGGTTCTGGTTCCCGGAGATCTGCCAGGAATTCCTCTCTTAATTGCCTGCATTAAGGACGGCTTTTCAAGGTTTGCTTACCATTCAGAAGAAGCGGCAACAACGCGCTGCCCACCCGTCTGGTTTTCCTGCACTGCATGCAGCACTTAGTACAGCCGGCACTTACCTGCGACCTGCAGCCTGGCCACCGTTGTCTGATTTGCCAGTCGCTGACCATTGCTTCCAGAGACCCCGAGGCCTCACAGCCTCAGTGAGGCTCCAGCTGCCTGCGTCCGGTCTGCGTCGTGGCTTGAAACTGGCGTTATCTTCATTGGCCGACATCGTTCAGCTAATTATCCCAAAGAGTCTGTCGTTGAACAGTACTTCTGTTGTATGAACAAGCTATTATTTTCTCTGTGGGGCTGGCTTGATAGTTATTCTCATCCAAATCAAGCGCCAGTTGCCATGCTGAGAGAGTCTGAAATTGAAGGGTAGTGTCTTATGGCCAGGGCCTTTTTGCAGGCTTAGCCTTTGAGGGTTACTTCAACTTCTCATGTCCCTTGTGCCTTTGGTCTGACCCAAACCTCAGTCTGATTCTGACAATTCTCTACTTCGCTCTGTTTACTTTTGTCCACTAAGACCCTAAAGATGCGACTTGTCAACGTACATACACTTGAACTGGAAGAGTTCTTTGGCGAAGCAATTCCCAAGTATGCCATCCTCTCACACACTTGGGTAGATGGGCAAGAAGTCACGTTTCAGGAGTTCTCAAACAACAAAGCTCGCAACAAGTCAGGCTGGGCCAAGATAGAGAGAACGGTTCAATGGGCTCTTAAAGACCAGCTTGGGCATGTATGGATTGACACGTGCTGCATCGACAAGACTAGCAGTGCAGAGCTTACCGAAGCTATCAATTCTATGATGAGCTGGTACGAGCAATCACAAGTGTGCTACACTTATCTTGCGGATGTTCCATCTGGCCTAGACAATAAAGGGCAGGAAGACGCCCTTCACAATAGCCGATGGTTCACTCGGGGATGGACTCTACAAGAACTTCTTGCGCCATCGAAACTTGTCTTCATATATGGCTATTGGACGCGGCTTGCCACAAGGGATGAAATGGCATGTCTTGTCAGCAGCATCACTGGCATAGACACGGAATTTCTGCACACGCTTGCGGGGGAAGAAAGTCATGGATTTGCGGCAGGCAGCATCTTCACGTCATCTGGCAGATCTCCAAGAGCAAGACTCGACTCGGCAAGCATCGCACAAAGGATGAGTTAGGCGTCGAATAGACAAACGACCCGCGTGGAGGACATTGCCTATTGCCTCCTAGGCATATTCAACATCAACATGCCACTACTCTACGGTGAAGGCCCCAAGGCATTCCTCCGTCTCCAAGAGCAGATTATGATGAATTCAGATGACCAGTCTATATTGGCCTGGAACTTTGAGGGATTTAGTACGGAACAGGCTGGCGGTAATGGTGATCACTGGCTGTTGGACTACCACCGTCAGCCCCCATTTGCTGGACTTTGGCCGCCTCTCCGTACGCCTTCTCAACTTGTCAAAACATAGTACCAGTCAACATTGGCAAACCTACCCTTCACTCACTCATCACAAACAAAGGGTTGAGATTGGAGCTACCACTAGGACCAAACCCAGACTGTCCGTGTGCGTTCCTGCAGTGCCAGGACAAGTACGCGCCGGCCAGCGTGGTGGCCCTGCCTTTGAGTTTGACGAGGATTCTACGTACGGGCTAGGCTTCCTATGAAACTCGCCGACTATCAGCTTCTGGTGAAAACTCGGCCAACAGAACTCTACGCTCTCAAAAACGGGGATTACACCATGCGGCAGGAGACGAACACAGGATACACTGTTATACTACGAGGTCTGCCCAAGGATTTCAAGGTCCTACACCGATGGAGTCAAAATGGCAGCCTAGGACCATATTCACAAACCATTTTAGAGAACGACGGTCGCGCCGACAAGTCGACAGCAGGTGCCCTATTGCTGGGCAACCGCTTCTTCGGCACAACGAGACTTGTCCTCCTTGTCGCATTGAGAAGACAAGCAACCACAAGTGGCAAGTTGGCCTTGCATTTTTGTGGTCTTCTCAAACTCGAGGAACGGGAAGTCGATCGTTGGTTGAAGGATCACGCTTCAAACCGTCCAGAGATCCGACGGCAGCGAGATATCAGTGATGACAACGCCGAAGGTCTGCAGAGAATATTGGGAATAGCAGATCGATTTGAGCAAACGGTCTCCACTGCAGGTGGCACTTACAACGTGAGGACCGAAATCCAAGACTGCTTTGGGAAGCCCGTCATCTTCGTCGACGTAAGTGTCAGGCCAAGGAGATTGAATGGTATCAGAATCCTCTCACGTAACACCGCATTGTTGTTACAAAACCATGCGCGAGGATGCAGTGGCATAAACAAGGCCATGTTACTCCTTCTCCTTGGCCCGCGCCTCTTTACCGAAGTGGTCGAGATCTTGGCGCGCGAATTGGCGGAAGCTGCGGCCAATCCCTGGTACATGTTCCCTCTGATGACAATTTACTTATTCCTCAGCGCTGGCGATTCTCCCCGTTTCCTAGCTTCAGCTGTGGAAAAGGCTCGTAAGGGGTCGTCTAAGACTTTCAATCGCTGGGCAGTCACTATCTTCCTTCTTATACTCCAGCTGCAAGTTGATCGGATCAGATCGAGTGCTGGAAATATTCAAGAAGCTTCTTGCGAAGAAGAGGTATTAGTTAGTAGAATTCTGTGTATGAATATGGCTCAATGCCGTGTTATATATGGTGTTACACAGAAGATGACCCAGGGACGGTAGTGAAGAACACCATCACAATCTTGTATGGTAGGCAAGCATTGATTGCACCAGCATCACCAAATTACTCGTTGGAGGACAGCTTTCCTTCTGCCACGTGCCCACTGAGCTTTTAGAAACCCAAAACCGAAACAGCACATTGTTGTTGACAATGACCAGACTGACTCCATCGTGTGCGCTTTTTATCGTCAGGCCTTCTGCTCATGCCAGGGGATAAGAGCCTGATGTTTTGAGGAGCTTCCAGCATATTTTGCCTCATCTGAACAAATCAACAGTATGGGTGACGTTGATTCTCAGATGATACTGAACCTCTGGGTTCAATGCTACGGTCATATTCTCAACGGAAAGCGTATTGATGACCACAAACAAGTTGCTTCTTACAAACAGCGGCGGAGCCTCTCGATAGCCCCAATCAATCATGGCACATCTGACGGGAATACTGCGAAGACAGAGGGGCATGACTACGGTATGGTTGCGAGAGCCCACGACATACATGATGAGATGGCGCGACGGCGCTGTATGAGTTTCTAGCCCTTAGGAACGCGTCGCAACTTACTGACACGCCCAAAACATTGCTTGAGGATCGATCGCCTAGGCAAAAGAAAAAGAATCTTGCTTCTTAAAGCGGCCATTGTGTAAGTCGCAATGCAAAGACACCACACCACACCACAAGGCTTTTTTCACTTCATTTGAAATTGGAAATTGCGAGGTGATCGAAATGCACATGACCCTTTGCGCGCGTCGAGATGTCATTGCAATTCGCTGAAGTAAAACGGGCAAAAAGCAAAAGAGAAACTCCTCGACGGGGAATTGAACCCCGGTCCCCGGCGAATCGTGTTAGTGACAAGCCGATATCCTCACCACTAGACTATCGAGGATAGTGGATCGCGCTCTGCGTTGACGATAGACGCAGATTGAGAGCTCATGCAGGACCCGCATCTTGTTGTGGAGACCTTGACGGCCGAGCGCCGCGTGTAAGTGCGGATTAGCCGGCCTCAATCGTCGACACAAGCTGGGCATAGCGTGCTAGTTGTTCGCCAGAAATTCAACTTGATAAGGTCAGAAGACTTTTAAAAAGTAATTTCTGTGAATTTCACTGTTTTTAGACTCTTAAGAATGTGCATTCTGCTCAGCTCTGCAAACATCGTGTCCCTCTCCGCTGTCTTCGTGGCTTAAGCGGTGCTGAATAAGAAGCCGCTGGACACTGAGGAGCAGCAAATTCCGGCACTTACGACTGTCATCTGAGTATGTAAGTCTTCCCATCCAGAGAAAATAGTAAGGGCGGGCAACTTCTCTATACTTGCCTCTCTCGGGTCTTCATCTCTTCATCCTCGGTGAGGGTCGTAGGACACATGTTATGCTTTCTAAATCGGCGACTGAGCCCAGGGCAGCCATTCAACAGAAGTCTGTATAAATTGAAGTAGCCAGTTCTTCTGAAATGAGATTCTCACTCACAATTGCATCGGATTTTCTCGTAGAGTGGGACGGATATATTCAGTGGACAGCCATCCACGTCAAGAAAACTATCATCTTGCCCGATCATTAGGATACGGTCCCTTAAACTAAAATATCTGACATCTTCCTTCCTTCAGTTCCGTCATGTTATTCATTTTACATGTGATGAATCAAGATGGCGACCGATGTCACATCTCCAAGTAAACGCCTGAAGTGCCTTCTGAAAAAGCAGTCAGCGGGCGTCATGCTATCAACTTGAGTCTTTCAATGAGAGACGATAAACGCTACTTTTATGTCGTCTTACACGTATAGCCCTGTATACTGCGACGAAATGATGAAATATTTCGGCCGATGTGAATAATTCTCCGACAGTAATCGGTGAAAACCACTGTGAAGGACTCCAATGCGGCACGAGGCAAAACTTACAGTTGCTAAATAAGAGGCAGAGAGTGAAGTTGGACGAAAATGAAACTCTCTGTGTCAAACAAGACGCCAACTATTACGCTGAAGGAGGAGATGCGATTCGTCGAGAAACGAGACTGGAATATTTTTTGCCTAACTTCTCTGCCTTCGCTGAACTGCCTGCTTTATGGTATCATGCAAGAGCTCCAATACCATCGGGGCAAAGTTTCCAGCTACCTCTGGGGCATCTAGCAGTCTAAACTTACGAATCGATCCGTTGAGTTGGTCTGTTGTTCATCACGGCAACAACCTTTTTCCATGCCGTTCCCGTGAAATTCAATATCATGCCAGTGAAGTCATGAAACGATATTTTCTAAGCATTACTGCACACATTCTTGACCGACCTGATTTTCGTCTGCGTCTGTCCTTCATTGCCGCGCGCGCCTCGTTTGTTGTTGATGTATTATGAACGTATTCTAACGATGTTGCTTCATCGTCAAGTCTACACTTTTGGCGGCAGTCTTCGGTAAAACCTGTGAAGGAAGTTCATCGTATCTTAAAATGCCAGACATTGCAACTGCCACCTTTATTGGCTTTTGGAATGAGAAATCGAGCGCATCATTGGTTTTCAAATAGGCGTCACTTCGGTGAATAATTTCAATATGAATCTGATGAATGTATTCTTCCCTGTCCCGTCTGAACAGAGTCTATCATCCGTATGTAGCCACACGTTAGTTATCGACGAGAGATATCCAGTTAGTACGATGTCATCGAGTTAGACTTTCTGTCTCAAACACCCCCGAGTTCTTTTTGAGTTCAAACCTGAGCCTCGATAGGAAGCCAGGACTTGATTCAAAATTCAACACGTGTGAGGATATCTGCGCAGTGTCAGATCGGCAGCACCAACGTGCTGCTTCATCAACACTAGGCAAATGCACTGGTGGCTCATGAACACTGATACGCTTGTTTTAAAGGCCAGTCCCTTGCGAATGAGGACTTCCAATGGCCCTTGGATAGTTGTTGTGACTTTGCGATGCTACCTTGGAATAGATGGCTGCCCGTGCCGGCCATCAGATTGGGCCTGTAGGCTGGGAGCAAGAACCGCGAAGTTAAGCTACAAAGCTTTGATTGAGACTGTCATTCCGTCCGCTTGAAGGATGCATACTTCTTCCAGCGAACGAAGGGTTCCGACGCACGTACAATGGCCATGATTGTCTTAGACTGCGACCGTTCCGGGAGCAATCCTGAATCCCACACATCTGGGCAACCCGGAAAAAACCCTTCCCAAGTTCTGGTGCAAGATACCGCATGTATGTGAGGTGTTTCTGGGCGCTCCGATTTTGAAGTCGATCCTAAAAAGTTGCAGAGGCTGTGCTGCTGCCAAGCCCACAGCCTTTCTCCTGCTCCTCTGTAGAGTCATCATGAGAAAATGCTAGCTTCAGGTGGACCGCAGAATTCGGCAGTTTCATGTTAAAGTCATCGACAAGCATTGGTATGCTTCTTATGCTTAGCCTGCGATGAGCGATATACGTCGACCCCCCCCCCCCCCCGTCTAGGCAAATTCGGTGTGGTCGACGCAGGCCCCCGAGATACATGTCAGGCAGGGACCACCCACATGCCGAAGCGGCCAGAACCCACGACGGTGGTGATTCATGATTGAGTTGTTGGCCATGTCGCGATTTGTCTTGTGACTAAGGATGGCCGCGGAGAGGACCGTCTCTGTAACTACAATTGTGGCTACTTGGCAGCAGGTTGGGTTGTGCATCTATTGCACGGGCAGGTTGTCGAGAGGTTTTCTAGCGTTCAACGGAGATTGGAAATATCTTGAACAGTAAACCGTTGACACTGATCCGCGATGCTCTATGGAAGAATGGCAGTGCTAGCTGCAGCAATAGCGGAGCAGAGAAAGCACGACGGCGAGACCGAGGACAATGGCGACGGCGGCAACGATGGAGACGACGGTGACAGCAGGGGCAACAAGGAAACTGAGGATAACAAGGAAGGCGAGGGTAGCAAGGAAGATCGTGATACTTGACTCAAGCGCCAGAGGGTGGCTGACACTGAATAAGAAATAACGCACCAGAACGCTCACCCCAGATGTAAGAACTCCAATGAGATGAGCCATTTCGAGAACCTGTGGCTTGTATCAGTTCAAACACCAAGCGGCATCGCAGTTCTTCAGTGCCGGCCATGTAAAATGATGATCACGACATCAACCCTCCAACATGACGTATCCGGTGGGACGGGAAGGGAAGTAGCGATGCAGGAGAGGCAGGCTGTGTAGGTAAACCCCGGAAACCCCCCTCACACGAAGAAGAAAACTGTTCCAGACCGGATCGTCGGAGGGCGCAGCGGCGACCCTAGTTCTTAGTTTATGCTCTATCGATAAACTCCCCGAGCGTTGGCAGCAGGGCGAGACACCTTCCATCCAGCCAGAGGATGGGATCGTCCTCAAATCAAAGTGTGGCTTTCCTGAAGGGCTGACTGATGGCTCCAAGGGCGTCGCGTTCATTCGGTCCCGCGGTCTGGACGAATCTCCCGTGCTGCTAAATCTGACGGTAGCGGTCGCATGACGTTTGGGCTAGGCGCCGCCGTCTCGTTTCCACAAACGGGCTGGAACAAAACGGCCTGAGGTGGATGAGGTGATGGAAGTGAAGGAAGGGGATTTGGTGCCTTCGAGGCGGTGCTTTCTCTCCCGTTGCACCACGAGCCCAGCCAACACCATGGGACCCTGCAGCTTGCAGTCCGCTAACACCATTGCCATCAGGGTATTTGCAGGTTCAGATGAAGCAGAGTTTGTCTGAAGGTCCAGTGTAGTTCATCCAAGCTATTGGGCAGATATTGGCGGGGGAGTGAGTCCTGAGTCCTGAGCACTAGCGCGGACGACCGAGGGGGGGGGGGGGGGGGGGGGGGCGACAGCAAGATGTAACCCTGTGTCGGCGGCAGCGGGTTGTCTTTTAGGAGTGACATGAGAGAACATGCAGCTTTGGTTCGACTGGCACTCTAAAGGCAATAACCTCAAATGAAAAGCAATAGTGAAAGAGACCCATGGGCGCTTCGGTATGCATGCATTTTGAGGAGGTCGACGAGTTGCCAGGTTGCCGACGCGGTGAGAGGCGGCTCCACGGATGGGGACTCGCCGAGAGCCCGGCAGAAGTCGTATCCTCAGGAAGAAGAAGAAGAAGAAAGAAAACTTCAGGTGTTGTTCACCATGAGAAGTCGATGTGATGGAGCGCCAAGAGAAGGGATTCGTAGTCCACGCCCTCTCGCGGAGGCCGAGAAGAGTCTATACCGTTGGTGAGCTACATACCTCTTCGGGGATGATGCTACAAGAGCAGTCTCATCCAAATGCTTGATGGCCCCTTCCGCAATTTTAAACAATCAACTGTTTAGACAAGGGAAGACCGTCGAAACCGAGGGTGCTGTGCTGCTGGTGGGTGGTGGATCGGGGTGCTGCTGCGATCTCCCGCATGGGTCGCACAAGCCAGACCTTATTCACTGACGTGTCGCGGATCATAGCAGCATGGCGCTGATCATAAGAGAGCTGGGTTGGGAGGGCAGAAAGTTCGTCTGGCTGCCCGCGCGGTCGATGAGCCAAGTTTCGGCGTGAGGGGGTTCATGGGAGAGGTTGCAATGGATAATCTCCGCGAACATATGCCGCAAAACAACGAACCATGCCCTTAAGACACCAGAGAGAGAAGAGGCTTGAGAGCAGGTCATTGGGTGCGACTCTTGGATATGACCTCGCCCCGGCGGGACGACTATGCTATTCCTCAGGATCGGTGTTATGACAATCGGAGAAATCACGAAGGGAAGGGAAGGGCTGGGTGGCGTGCAGTCCACAGTCGTCCCAAGTCTGCACGAAAGACGACTCCTGCAATTAGCCTTTGTGAAACCAGTGCAGGGGTTCAGGGACCAGGGCTTCGGACGACATGACATCAGATGGAAGAATCGGACGGCCGTGGAAGGATTGGAGCAGCCTTCGTTGACCGGCCGAGAAAAACCGCGGCCTGGATTCAGGAGAAGGGGGGAGGAGAGGGGAGGAGAGCCAACACGTGATCTGGGGTTGTTGGGTGAAAAAATCGAGGAACGGGGATCGCAAGGTGGCTCGGGGTGGATGTCGACCAAGCAAGAGACAAGGGGCCTGGGCCAGTTCGCCGTGTTCGCTGGAACGCTGCAGGCGAGAAGCCACAGAAAGGGGAGTTGGGACGAGGCTGAGTTTCCCCTTTGGAAGATCAGCTGAAACAGGAACAGCCGGGTCAAGGGGGCGAACCATGTTTGGGATGAAGAGAAAGCAGCTGCGACGGGCAAGAAGGGCAAGAAGGCCGCTGCCATCTTCAAACTCGCCAAGTGGGTCTCTGACGGGCATTAGATAATCAAGACTACAGAGCGGACCTCACTGGCGCCCTGCAAAGTGTCTCCCGATTGGCTGTAATTCTCCGAGTGATCCTCACTGATCTCGAAAATCATGCGCATCCCCGACCGGCACCATCCCGACGTCAGTTGGTTCCTGAACCATCGAACCCCCTTCTTCTGGGCACTCAAAGTGAACCTCACCTCCTCCACCCCGCTGCCCCTGAGCCTCCATTCGACATCTCCTGCTGCCAGGCCGCCTCCTTGGACTGCTATGCGCATGCCCGCAGAGCTTTCTTTCAAGCTTGATGCTATTGGATCACAACATCAGACGCTGAACCGCTTCCCCTGGCCAAAGAAAGAAGTCTTTGCTTGGGTTCTCCTTCCCTGATCCCATGTTTGCTTTTCCAGCAAGCCCACATTTCGCCACCGTTTCTCCCGACCACACGAGGTCTCTGCCTGCCTTGTTTGGACTGTTGGATTTAGTCTCTTTGGGGTGGAGTTTCTACAGACACGGCTCGGAGAAAAAAAGGGAGGAGAAAGGGACGGCATGAGAGAGAGCGGTTGACGGTCGTCGATCTTTACGGGAACGCTACGGGACGATCATTTGCAAAGTTGCAAATGCCAACCGTGCATGCAGTCAACACGATCGAAGTCGTCGTCGTTGTGGCTTCGATTCAACATTTGGATCTACAGTCACCGTTGCATTCTGCACTGCATCTCTTCACCGTCCCATAAACTCACTTATTGAGCTCCGCTCCAACACCACCGCAACTGCAGAGGAGACACGCATTCTGCTAAGTCTGATATAGGCCCTGCCATTCGGCCTGACTATGCCTTTTACGCACCCTCTCCGCCGAGGAACCCACAGACATTGGGGCACATCCCCGCTCATCCTTGGACCTCCTCCGTCGACCCCCGTCATTCCAGCCACCACCGCCTTCAGCCTTCACATCGACTGTTCGGGAAACACTCATGTACGCCAAACCACCAGCCTGCTCTACCAATCCCTCAATCGATCCTGCCAGGGCAAAAACTCCGTTCGCGCCCCCAGTCTCGCGCCTCCACTCCCCTCCACCACCCCTCTCTTGGAATCGTAAACACCAGACGACGATAAGCTCATCCCCCTACCCCGGCCCCGCCGCCTGCCCGCTCTCTGCCCGAACGTCTCACGATGGCTAACCCAAAGCGATGGCTGACCCGTCCTACAGCTAGCTAGCAGGCCAGCAGGCTTGGGTCAGGAGGCATGCCCGATCCATCGAAGGGTCGACGGCCCTTGGCATGGGAGAGCCTCCTCCGGCTGGACTGGGAGCCATATGCTTTTAAAGATGGTCGTCCTTCCCGTTTCTCGACGAGGTTTCTTTCTTGCCTCAGCAGCCTCAGCTCTCCATCATTTGGTACATTCTTGCCAGTTCTTTCTTTTCCCGTTCAGTTTTTTGAACTTTGTCATTCTCTTCCAGGTGCTAGTCGCCCGTCAAACCCTTGAAGGGCCCTTGCTTCAGTCCATTCCTTCCCATCAAACCGATCCAACTTTCAACCACTTAGCAAACCGCTCTTCTTCGACTTCTCACGATCATTCGCCATGTTGCTCAAATCCGCCGTTCTCGTCTGCCTGCTGGCAGAGCTTGGCCTCGCCAAGCAGAAGCGTCAAGCTGAGCCGTCGCCGATCCTCAGCAGCATCAGCATCCCGCCGCGCATCTCGACCGGTACCGGTGATGCGGTCTCCTCCGCTGCGCCCACCGGCATCTTCCTCAACACATCGGCCCCGGCGGTCCCTGCCGTCACGACCCTCACCGAGGTCGCCACCGTTACCTCCACGAACGACAACAATGTCACTGTCACCGATGTTATCACCACCGAACGCACCGTCACGGCCAATCCTGTGACCATCATTGAGCAGCCCAAGATCATCATCATCTCCCAGCAAACCTTCTTCAACTTCATCTCTGGTCTCGGTGGCGCTCCTCCTGCTGTTCAGCAAGGCGAGCAGGGCGGTTTCCAGGTCGGAGGCCAGCAGTTTGGCCAGTTCCAGTCTGCTTGCAAGGCCGCTTGCAACATGCAGTTCACCCAGTGCCAGAGCGTCGCCGGACAGAACTTCGCCGTTACCCAGTGCCAGACCCAGCTTGTCGCTTGCAACAACGCCGCCAATGAGCAGACGACTGTCACTGTTTCCGTCCCTGTCACCCTGACCCAGACCGTTGTCGTTCCTCCCTCCGGCACTGTTCCCCCCGTTGATGGTGGCTCCGTTATCGCGACCACCACTCTGCCTCCTGATGCTGGCGCCACTGTCGGTACCGGCGGTGTCACCTTCGTCTCCTTGACTGCCGCTCCCTCTCAGACTGCCGCCGTCCCCGAGACCACTGCCGCCGTTGAGACCACTGCCATCGAGACGACCGTTCCTGATGCCACCGGAGGCCAAGTCGTCTCCACCATTTTCGTCACTCGCTCTGCTGGTGGTGTTCCGCCCTCTGGCCCTGAGGGTACCGCTGTCAGCTCTGCCGACGCTGTCGCTAGCTCCGTCGCTCTCACCACCTCTGCTGTCGTTACCACCGTCCCCGACGCCACCGGCGGCCAGGTTGTCTCTACGATTTTCGTCACTCGCTCTGCTGAGGTCCCTGCTGCTTCTGAGGCTGTTGGCTCTGCCTCTGAGGCTGTCGGTTCCCTCACGACCTCTGCCGTCGTCACCACCGTTCCTGACGCCACTGGAGGCCAGATCGTTTCCACCATCTATGTCACTCGCTCTGCTGGCGGACCCGCGCCTTCCAACGAGCCCCAACCTCCTGTCTCCGACCAGGGCTCCGTCGTTACCTCTGCCGTTGTCAGCACTCTTCCCGCCGTCACCCCCGGAGGCGAGCCCGTTGTGAGCACTATTTTCGTCACTCGCTCTGCTGGTGGCCCTCCTTCTGCCCCCGAGGGTACCGCCGTTAGCTCTGCCGATGCTGTGGCCAGCTCTGCTGTCGTTACCACCTCCGCCGTCGTTACCACTGTTCCCGATGCCACGGGCGGACAGATTGTGTCGACTGTGTACATCACCAAGACTATCGAGGGTGGCGCCGCTTCTGAGGCTGTCGGCTCCGCTGCCACCTCCGCTGTCGTCTCTACTCTCCCTGCTGAGAGCGGACAGCCCCCCAAGGTCACTACGATCTTCGTCACTGGCCAGCCTCCCGCTCCCACCAACGAGCCCGGCGTCTCTGACCAAGGTTCCGTCGTTACCTCCGCCGTCGTCTCTACTCTTCCCGCCATCACCCCTGGAGGAGAGCCTGTGGTTTCGACTGTTTACGTCACCGCCACTGTTCCCGCCGCTGCTCCCTCTGCCCCCGCCGCCTCCGAGCCGGTTACATCTGTCATCTCGATGACCCTCGCTCCTCCCTCGGGCTCTCCCGTCGTGTCTCTGGTCACCATCACCCTCCAGCCGACCGCAGGCCCCTCCGGCACCGCCCCGGTCACCTCCGCCGTTGTCTCTACTCTTCCCGCTGAGAGCGGGCTGCCTCCCAAGGTCACCACGGTGTACGTGACCGCCCCCGCTCCCACTGCTCCTCCCGCTGGCCAAGTCTCTGTCATCACCGTGACCCTTGGAGACAAGACTGGTGTCGTGACCATCAGCCCCTCCCAGACCGGCGCCATTGCGACCACCATCGCGTCCGCTCTCCCTAGCGCTGGCGCCGGCTCTGGTGGTTCCGGCTCCGGTGGCTCTGGCTCCGGCTCTGGCTCCGGCTCTGGCTCCGGCTCTGGCTCCGGCGGTTCTGGTTCTGGTTCTGGCTCCGGCGGCTCTGGTTCCGGTTCTGGCGGCTCTGGCTCCGGCAACGGCGGCAGCTGCCCGTCCGCGGTCACGGTGACAGTGACCGCATCCAGCTGCCCCACTGCCGTCACCTCCGTCCTCACCGCGACCGTCTCCGTCGTCCCCACCGAGGCCCCCGCCGCCAAGAAGCGCTCCTCCGAGGAGAAGCGCGAGGCCGCCGTTGCCCACCACCAGCGCCGCCACGGCCGCGCCTTCGGCTTCTTCTAAGCCAGGCGCTCGGCTTACCGGTCATGACCACACGCATTGAAAAAAAGATAGACCGCATGATTTCATGAGACCAAAAAACGAAAGTCGGGCTGGACCTGCGGGAGGCGTCTCCCGTTGCAAGGCCACCGACGAAAAACAGGGGTTGTGTTCCGCGTTGTCGCTTCGACATCGGCCTGGCGCTGAAGTCTGCTGTCATCACAAGGGGTTTGGTTCAAGGGATCTGGTTTTTCTTGGTTGTTGGGATGGTTCTTTTTTTTTCTTCTGCAGAATTTCGATGTATGTACTTCTCGGTGCTCAGTTACATAGACTTGTTCAAACATCAGCTTTCTTGGCTCTTCCACATGCACTGGCCCTCGCACTACTACCAATCGTGAAAAGTCTTCGTACGTAAGTAGACTGTTATGCCCACGCGAGCCCTCTCGGATACGCATGTCATCGGTAGCGGCTCGTGGGTTGCTCACCCCCTGGGCGATCTAACTCCAGCTCAAGCAGGTCGACGTGTACATTACGAAGACCATCCAAGAGCTTGCTGGGGGCAGCTGGATGCAAGGCAAAAGCCTGTGGTAGTGCTGGATTACGCGTCAGACTTGGCGGCGGGCAGGATCCGACGACCTATGCGCAAGAGAACATATAAAAAGGGGGTGTGTGATGTTTGCGACGTAGTTGGAATATCCAGCAGGGCTGTATTATATGCTGAATACTACCCGGACGGGGTGGGGAGAAGACGACGAAGACGGAGAAGACGGACGGAGAAGACTGACGGAGAAGACAGACGGTGCCGCTGGGCACAATGCCGGGCGTGCATGGACTCCGAAGAAAAGCACATGTTCCGGGGATTGTTTGTTCCATTGCAAAGGTTCTTCTTGCATTGCACATGTAATAGTTCGTCTAGAATAGATAGGGCCTGGTTCCAAAAGCGGTCGATATTCCACGAATGTCAAAGGATGTCACGCAAGTTCGTCTCTGCCTTTCATAGTGCCATGATACGCCATGCGTCCCAAAATCGAATCTGATGCCCCTCCAAGATACCATGATATCCACCTCATTAATCATCTGAACCATCAATCGGATCATCGTTGTAATTGGGAAGAGCCCGAATAAAAGCGCTGCCATCTCTGTGTTGGTGAGACCTCTTTGCCTGCGGATGGCCCTTTTTCTTACGTCCTTTGTTGGGTTTCTTTGGTGCGCTTGACTTGTTGCCGCACAATGTCATCGACATTGGGGCTGCTGAGGTAACTCGACTGCCAACGAAATTCTTGGGCTGTGTAAATGTGAAAGCAGCTTCCTCGCTCGCCTCTGATTGAGGGGGTTGGGCGATAATTGAGGCATTGTCTATCGTTAGTTGTGAAGCATCGCCATCAGTCATGTTGTCAATGGTGGTGCGTGAAGAGTAGCCGGGCTGTGATGAAGCCCCTCTCATTGATGTCTCGTTATATGGCATACTGTGTCGGTAAGTCTCTGAGTGATCGTGATATGTCTGGTGCTTCCTTTCCGCAACAGCACTCGACAGTTTCAAGTCAGGATCCGAGGAGAACTTTGGAGGAAACGGGGTCCTTTTGGCAGGATGGCCGAAGTGTGGATCGGGAGAGAACCTCGAGGAGAAGACATTGCCGTTTGCTGCCCGGAACGTTGACGTGCCACAGGTCGCCACTGTCTCCGCATAGTAACTTGAGCTCGAAGTGGTTGAATTATCGATCGGGATCTCGGAAACACTGCTGGAAGGCCGTATGACTCGCGCTGCCTCTTGCGCCGCCTCTTGAAACACAGCCTTTTCAGCATCGTCGATGTCACCGTCAAATATGAAGTTCATCCATGCAGCCTCGTCTTCTGCTTCCTTTTGCGCTTTGTCAACCACTGGCGGAGGTTCGTTCTCTTCCGGCTGGATGATCTGGGAAGCAAACATAGGCTTCTCGAGTTCGTCAGACTGTGCAGTGCCATCGAGGTTCAACTTCCTCTCGCTGGCCAACTGGCCGTCCCGGATCTCGCGGTCTCTGTCCAAGCCTTTAGCATGGGGTGCAAAGTCGCTTAGGTCTTCATCAGATGAACAAGCGCGTATGGTAATGCGTGGCTCTCCATCCGCAGGCTGCTCATCAAGGTTATCTTCAGGATAGGCACAGAGAGACGAACTCGGATCCGTCGCAAGCTGCATGGGAGGTGATGACCGCATTAAAGAACCGGAAGAATCCGGCGTATGGTGGCTTTGCGGTGCATTTTCGATAGCTACAGGCGCCTGGTCATTTGCCTCACTCGATTCCTGGCAGGATTCTGGCTGTCGGGTGTCGGAAGAAATACTCATAGGTGGATAATCGAATCTGGGTCCGTAGATAACTTGGTCTCTCGTTTCTGGCTTTGTGCTTTCGGAATCGTTGCTCATTGAGTCGCCGTAATATCTCGCCTCATGCCCCTCCCCCGTTTTCATGCTTGAAACTGACGATGTGCTCGTGCGTAGTAACTCGCTGATGCCAGGACTGATTTGCGGATAGGCGCCAGACTTGTCAAGGTGCTGTTCTTCAACATTCTCGGAATACCCCTCCATCGCTTTGAGCATGTTCTGCCAACGCTGATCCTCTCTCATCTCTGAGGGAGCAACGGCTGGTGCAGGACGTTGCCCAATCTCCCCGGCAGTGCTTTCGATCTCGGATATATGAACACCAGATCTGTCCTTTAGTAATAGTTGACTAACTCTGCGTGGTACTGGCTGATGCACGACGGACGGCGTGGTCTCGACTCGTAGGCTACTGCCCTCTCGTCGAAAGTGTCTCGAAGCAGATGGCTGCGGAAGCCCATCAATAGCGACATGGCCATGGTCCTGGTAGTCGCGATTCTTTCGTAGCCCGTGCACGGCTGACTGGCGGTCATGGGCTGAAGAATGTCTCTGCATTGCAGGCTGATCAGCCTGACGTCGCGAGGCTTCCTAAGACCCAGCCGACGATTCATAGCCTGATCGACGTTTGTTTTTCGACGTAGACCTGTTCCCGGAGAGTCTCTTGCAAGGGCTGCTGATAGTGTATTGGCTTGATCCTCCATTCTGAACGTCGCTCCCGATTCTGATGTGTATGCTGGGAGTTCCACGGTGCGTGCTGCCCTGTTTTGAAAGCAGGCGTATTCTCGATGCCGGTGCTGGATGTCCATTTCTGTCCATGAAAGGGCCATAACCTCTCGTGTCTTGTTTCTTGTGAAAGTTCCACATCTGGCCAGCCCGATTTTCGTGAACTGGGAAGTCCATGGAAAGTGTTTTTTGCATGTTGAGACCTGCCCAGTCTGAAAGTTCCAGGAGCCTGCGCCTCTTGGCCTCGAAGGCGTCGTCAGGATCTGTTATGCGCTGTCTCTTGGCACTCTGCTTCACGGTTGCATGAGACCGGGCGCTGACAAAGCCACCGTCATGGAAATCTCCAAGCTGCAGTTGCTGCGAGTCCCTCCGGTAACCAGGTCGTCTTTGGCTGCTCTGATGGCCCAGCTGACTTTGAACGTGCGGCGTCGAGTGCGCGTGATGCGCTTGGGAGCTTTTCTGAGGTTGGGCTGGAGAATTGGGAGGGTGGCGTTGGAAGAACGAGATAGAGTTGATATCGGGCTTTGAGGTCTCGCGTCTGCCAGCCCGGGCCTTTGCGAAGTATTCCTGCTGGCGAGCGACGTCTGGCTTCCATCTTGGGCCTCTCGAATGGCGAGCCAAAGCCCCCTCCGTCCAATTCATTGCTGGAGCCGGTGATGATCTGTAACTATGTGACCAGTTGCAGCGACATCGAAGGCGGGATGGGATCATGACAATGTAAGGCAGCAGAGTGGCAGTCACAACGTGAAGATGGCAAGCTCAGTGTTTCCGGGCAGTGTCACTCCGATCCACGCGGAAGGTCCAGTCCATGCACACAAAAAGCGCGAGGCAAGTAGGAGGCAGGAGCATGATCGTGCTTTCCGATCCGAAAATGTTCCATTGCAGCTTCCTCGATACCAAAACATCATGTGACCTGTTCACTGCAGTTCCTGCAGGGAGCAGCGACGTCGAAGCGTACGGGAGGCTGCACTTGCCGCTTCAGCTTCCATTCACCCAGCCAACCCCTATTTCTCCCACAGTGTGCATATAAAGAGCTGCGCACTGGCGACAGTCCACTGTTTTCTCCAAATGCAACACCCTCTCGGAATCACAAGTCAGACGCAGCCCCAGTCCGGTCAGTGCCTAGGAGATCCAGAACACCCTCCTGACGAGCCTTACCTTACCTTATCGCAGTGTCCGCCCACCGCTCTTCCCGGGACAATGGTCCGAAAATAAACAAGAGCCGCCGCCGGCTGAACACGAGTCTGACTCAACCCACCTCAGTTGACGATGTCGACTGCGCCCTGCTGTGGGCTCGCAGCCGGACCCGAGCCTGGACAATGAGTCTGACCTCTGAGCTCCAAGCCGCCTGAGCCAACAACGCTTGCGCATGCCTGCCTTCGGTCTCTCCATGTGGCGCTTGCCGCGCCGAGATGCATTCCCCTGAAAGAAGACTCCCAGCTAGTTCCAGCGACACGAGTCCCCGAATTTGTGACAACTTTGTCTCCACGTTCAATCGAATCCTGTCCGACGCTTGCCGTACCGTACACCGCGGCCGACGTCACGGAAGCGGTCTCGATGCCCCCGGCCGAGGCCCTCCGAATTGCCTCCATCAGCCGTTCTGGGTCCTGCACGAGGTCACACCCGTCGCCATGATGTTATCGCCGCTCTTCTGGATCGTCGAGGACCCAATCGACTATCCCAAAGACGTCATTGTGATCTCGTGAGAGACTCGATCGGGTCCCTGGCATGCCCTCGCCCAGGTGCCCCGGCAGTGTTCAGCCAAGTCCCGATCGTGGCGGGTGGGCGCCGACCAATCAGACAATAACTGTGTGTCAACGCCGACCACTCAGCGATGAGACCGGCGAATCCTCGTTGTTCAGGAGAGTTCGGACGATGGGAAATGACGAATTTTCGCATGCGTTCGAGATAAGGAAGAAAAAAGAATGCCGCAACACAAAGCAGTCGTTGTTGAAAGCGCTGCGCATCCAGCAAGCCCAGAACTGACGTTCAAGGAGGCCGCAGGAAAGGATCGGTCGGTATGGGGCGGTCGAGGCGATTGCCGGTGTGGGATACGGACACCGCGTTTTTGTCCGGTCGGGGCAGCCGTCCAGCCGTCCGCAAAAGCGCTGCCGCTGAGGTGCCGTTGCCGCTCCATGCCCGGTCGCGGCGACCCTGGGAAGAGTGGCAGATTCTGCAGTGCTGGTCAATCAAACTGACGGCCAACATCCCATCCATCCATCCACGATTCCACTCTCACCCCCTCCCCGCCGGGCCGGCGCCCAACCCAACACGGCTGCTCCATCCACATTTTCCAGAATCCAACATTGCGGCACTAGCCCGTGGACAACCCTTTTTCTGCGGCGAAATGGGTGGTACCTTTGCCTGCACTTCTGGTTCGCAGTGACCCCATGTCACAACTGCGGCTCTCCACCAAGTAAGCTCAGGTCAGTCACACACTTCACCGAGGCCAACGACACCCCGTGAAGCTGCGCATCGTGGCAGGTCACCTGGAGTTGCGAATGACAAGAGAGGTAAATATGCTTAGCAGTCGACAGCGTAACGAGCAATCAGGACCTCTTGAGCGATTAATGTCTGTCTTTAAGGAGAAGACGGAACCGAAACAGCTCTTGAGAGAATTCAATTATTCTGCACTTGGGCTCCGACCAATCAGCGCCCAACGATAAGCCAGCAATGCAAAATGCGCCATCCATCCACTAGCGTCCCACACTTGATGGTTTGGAGACACCCGGGATGGAGGTCTCCTGCAGGTCACATCTGGAGAACGAGTTCCATAATGGAATCATCAAAGTTTTACTTGAACTTCGTCTGGGAGCGGCAACGGCAAGCGGCATCCCAGGATACACGATGCCCGATGATGTTGACGGACACAAGGCGCATGTTGGGATGACAATGTTGGGGGTAATTGTCTATCCGCGAGTGCTGCGGTACAGATACCGCCGCGCACGATGTACGGGTCTAACCCTGTCGCGTGCTGATTTGCGGGGGAGTGGGAGCCCATCTTGATATCGCCGTATCGGAGGGGCATGTGTGGTTGATATGACTGACTGGAGACTCGACATCACCAACGACAGGTCGGCATCTCGATCCTGTCGAGGAACTTGAGCAACAAAAAGGTGACCTGATCTACTTCGGTGACCATATGGTCAGCAGCATCAAATCAGCGGTTTCCCCTAGAGCGCTGGGCGACTCCAGCTTTGTGCATGCTGCAGTCTCTTGGACGTTTGGGGCTGCATATCAGCCAGATATTTCACTCAAGGCTTGCAGGAGACGGGCCACGGCAGGGCAGCAGGGCCATACCCATGCGGACTGGCGCTGCCTCCGAAGATAGCTTGACATGGTCGTCGCTTCGTGGAGACCAAGTTTGGGGGTTCGCTGACGAAAAGAAGCTCGAATATTGGCCGGAAGGCCTATCTGCTGCTAGTGATTTCCGAAGGTTTGGGGAAGATGGCCCTCCCGCTGTCGGAGTGAGCGCGCAATACGGGGTTCCCTTGAACCCCCCAAATGACTCGAGACGTGTTGTAAACTCGGCTTCTCTCACAGGATACCGACAAAAGAAGCCATCGCACTGACCACACTTCCAGATCTAACGTCTGGATTCCGGAGTGTCTACGTCTGGCCCGGAGCAACACCGACCCCACCTTTGCCCCTCGCCGCCGCATCACAAATGGGTCGACTTGTGTCGATGGCTTTGAGCGGGAGATGTGACCGACGGGTTTTAATGGTCCTGATTGGGATGCCACAAGATGCGCATACAAGTACAGATACCTTTAAACGCATTCAGGGTCAGGTTTTTCACTCCACCGAGGGGTTACAGGCGCACAAACGGAGACGCACAAACTGCAAGACAGTCAACGTTCAGAGGGTTATCTCGATATCACTGCCGGGACGCGGTCAATATTGGGTGGAACGACACGCCGCGCACTCGGTCGGTGGGCGAGGCCGGAGCTTCCAATCTGACCAACAAGAGACGGCACGAAGCAAGCAACTCCTAGAGGATGATTACCTGTGCCGCCAGCAGGCATAGCCATGGCAAGGGTGGGAGATTGATGAGGAAGGAGAATTAGCGCACCACGGCGTGCGCCGCGGCGACAGTTGCGCCAGGCGGCGGGATAAGAGGATTTGTGCGATGAAGAGACGATTCGATATCGGTGCTGGTAAGATGAGATTGTGAGTGGCTGGGCCACGATGTCTCGTCTTCTAGGGTCCTCTGGCGGGGGGGGCGTCAAGGTCAAGGTCGTGGCCAAGGACGAAGTCAAGTCTCGGTACCTCACGAAACCCCCCAAAAACAAGTGGTAGCGCACAATGCCCCGAGAATTCAGCGCCAGGAATATGCAGGTTGTCGCAATACAGCCAGGCGATCGTCGGCGCGGAACCTTCATAGGTGCAAGCGACGGTCTCTTCCTCTCTCGGGGTATTCACAACCGCCAGACGAGGGTCAAGGGCTGTCTAGTCCTGCCTTGAGCGCGGGGGAATGGCCGAGATGACGGAGCCGGTTGTCCGTTTTGTGTACATGCCGAACATTGTCTACAAAGGCTAAAGTTTGGGAAGCTGTCTCGGGAAGACCTGACTAGAGATTTGTCTGGAAGCTGGAATGGCGAGATGAGATCTGCTGGAGATTAAGACTGGAGACGGGCATGGGACGAAACACAGGAACGCGAACAAGCAAAGCGCATGCAAGTGCGTGCTGGAAAATTCTTACTCATGAGCGGCCGTTTCTGGGAGCCAAAGTTCCAGTAGGCTGCGGCTGCCGCTCGCAGGCAGGCAGGCGATGGGCGGTCTGGATTCTGGAACGATGGGGAAACTGACCGCGGACTGTCAGTGAGACAGACCCAGGAATAACTCAGTCAGGTCACCTTTGGTTTTGGAGCCTTCGAATTGAGCCTGAACGGCCGGTGCCACAGCCACCACCACGACCACACCTTGATCCGAGGAGCTACGGGCAGGCGACAGCGACAAGCGACGGCGAAGGCGACGGCCAAAGAGCTTTCCAGCGGGCGGGCGAGAGCAACAGCGAGCATTCGACACACGAGCACCTCAGCAACTGAGGTGATCCAAGGATAGAAACAAGCCCAGTGGAGCGAGACGAGGCAGGCGTGGATGTACCGGTACGTACCCCGCGTTGATGGACGGCGCTTTTGGAGGGGCCTCGAGGCGCGGGAAGGGTTGCGCTTGGCAGTGACACGGTACCGAATACTTGCAGTACGACAGTCTGTGACACTGTTGCTTTCTTTCTTCATTGTTGGCTGAGGTCAGGTTCTGCTGCTGGCTCTCGTCAACAAGTGCTGCGCTGCGTGCTGCGTATTTTTGCGTAAAAAGGCACATTACCTACCTACCTTAGGTATGAAGGTACCTCGCTGCAGTAGGCGGGTTGCCTCCGGCGATAGCTGACTGGCTCCCCTCGGGCCCTTCTTCCAACCCCCCTTGTGCGCGCATGTCGAAGTCATCGTCACACGCTTCACGAAAATTTCATCAACCCTTGGCTGTGGTTTTGGATTTTATTTTCCTATCAGCGGTTCTGACTCTTGGGGACTAGGGTTGACAGAACAAAACCACCTCGATGGAGGCGCAAAGAGGAGCTCGCTGCATGGCGACGATGAAGTCGACGATACCCTTAGGGGTGAATGATCCGCCCGTCGCATTTCCGTTTCTCTTGGAGACATGACGGCCGTTGGTGCAGGACAGGGCCGACGGGGCCTTGGACGGGGAGGGGGACACTGTGGTACATTTTCCGGTACGTCGCTTCAAAGGCACGATGACGGACGGTGCAAATTGATGAGGCCAGTACGGTCCTGAAGCCGGGAAAAAGTCAGTCATGTCGCTGTCTCTGAGACCCTGGGAACACTGTGAAGGCACGTCCACAGGTAGCATGTATCTGTGGTCCCCCAAACTCAGCGCTGGCGAGCGAATCACAGGGCTGCTGTTTCCGGGTCCACACCCCACCACACCCACCCCTCCACCCCACACGCAATCGATACCAGCAGGCAGAACCAGCCACACCCCTGCAGCCGCGATGGGCAGGCCTTATCTTGGGCTGAGGGAAAGTGTGGGCAGTGGACACCCAGTACTGGGCTGCTGCTGGAGACGAGACCTGGACCTGCTGGGGGCATGTCCATTAGCACCTCAGTGTGTGAGGGAGGTACCTCGACCGCTGGACAGAGGCGGCAGGAACCTACCCAGTTTCTGGACGGTAAGGTACGAATACCCAGCCGGCCTGCCCAGTACGCTTCTGTACCACGCGCGTCAAAGGCCAGACGAGGCAGGATGCGGTCATCCCAAGTATCCTGATGGTACCTGGCGGGATCGGGTACGTTCACCTTCAGTCGGTACGGCAAAGGTACGCAGTACGCAATATCCCGCCCAAGATAGCTGGGTTCAAAGGCATCGCCGCCAGTCACCTTGTCCAAGTCGCCCAGCCCATGCCTTCCTCCCGGACACGGCCACCGAAAACATAAAACCCTCAACCGCCCCGGCGTCTGTTCCCTTATCGCAGCTCTTTACTTTTCACCCATCCTCTATTCTGTATCCTCTCGTCTTCCTGTTTGTTAGATCTATAGATCTACCTGCTTGAACCTTTCCTCGATCCTCAATTGACCCGTTGAGCTTGTCATCCAACTTCTTCCTTTTTTAAACTTTTACACACACCCAAACCGCAAAAATGGTGAGTCCTGCTGCTGCTGCAGTTTTCTGCGCAGAAAACCCCACGTCATTCCTATTGCGACCCGGTCGATCTGCCCCTCGCTGGGCGATGCGGTGTTGCGGAAGAATATCCGACATGGAATCTGCGCTAACATGACTTCCTCAACAGGCGACAGAAGCTGCTACGGTTTCCAACCCCAACACCGTGAGAGCCACCCGCCTACGCTGATCCCATCATCGGCTTCGATCTACACGAGAACAAAATATGCTGACTACCTGTGTAGCTGGCCAAGTACCTGAAGCTTGACCAGAAGGGCCAGATCATGGCCGAGTACATCTGGATCGATGCTGACGGCGAGACCCGCTCCAAGTCAAGGGTATGTCTTTTTTCCCGATAAGCCGCGTCTCAGTCTTTTTTCCCCCCCATTTTGTCACACCCGCCGGGCGTTGGCTCGGTTCGCCGCCCGCAAAATCGCCCGCACTGCTGCAGCCGGAGAATTCTTTACACGAACAAAAGGATACGCCTCTTCCAGCGTTGGCCCGCCACGCGTTGCAGCTGAGCCGGTTAATGCCCTCTCACGGCCTGCGGCGGCGGGCGCAACAAAGCTGGGGAAGCGGCCCCGTGTTTTGAGGAATCATTGCCTCGGGGTCTCTCCGAGTCTGCCCCGGACTGAGATTTAGGCGGGCTGCTGCAGCAGGTTGCGGCGACGGCAAGCACTGGGGCTTGGCGGGGGTCAAACCACCGCCTGCCCCGCGGATGCTGTGTTGGGTGTTGGGTTGGCGGTCGTTGTACGTACCTGCCCAGCTCTGCTCGGCTGGGCTTCTGGTTATTGCCAGTAGCCGGGGCTGCTGGCTGACAGGATTCGCACACGACTCGGTTCTGCAAGGACCCCCGCCCCACCTGGCTGGTGCAGCGACTCCGAGGTCTCGCCTTGCCTCCAGCTGCAGGGTTCAACGCGGCATCTCGGGTATTGCAGGTCTTGCAAACAAAAAAGTCTAGAGGCGTCTTTGTCCGCTCGCCGTCGGGGCGCATCCTTTTTGCCGGTTGGCCAGCCGCCGGCGCGACGTGATAGTGGTCACGACCCCACTGGCGATGGGCCCGAGACCCAAAAGCCCCGAATGAGCGACTGGAGCTCCCCGCTTGAGCATCGTCAGTTCGACGACAAGGCGCATCGCATGATGTCAGCCTTGCCGGCCAAAGTTGGCCACGCGCCGAGCATCTACCATGCCCAGACTTGCATCATAACGCCACATTCACAACATCGATACTGACAATGTGTGCCTACAGACACTCAAGGAGAAGGAGTACACCCCCGAAGACCTTCCTATGTGGAACTTTGACGGTTCCTCCACCGGCCAGGCCCCCGGTGACAACTCTGACGTCTACCTGAAGCCCGTCGCCGTCTTCCCCGACCCCTTCCGTGGATCTCCCAACATTCTCGTCCTCTCCGAGTGCTGGAACGCCGACGGCACCCCCAACAAGTACAACTACAGACATGAGTGCGCCAAGCTCATGGAGGCTCACGCCGCCCACGAGCCCTGGTTCGGTCTCGAGCAGGAGTACACTCTCCTCGACCTCAGCAACCGCCCCTTCGGCTGGCCTGCTAACGGTTTCCCCGCCCCTCAGGGCCCCTACTACTGCGGTGTTGGTACCGGCAAGGTTGTCCAGCGTGATATCGTCGACGCTCACTACAAGGCCTGCTTGTACTCTGGCGTCAAGATCTCTGGTACCAACGCCGAGGTCATGCCCGCCCAGTGGGAGTTCCAGGTCGGCCCTTGCGTCGGCATTGAGATGGGTGACCACCTGTGGCTCGCTCGCTTCCTGCTCGCCCGTATTGCGGAGGAGTTCGGCGCCAAGGTCTCCGTTGACCCTAAGCCTATCCCCGGTGACTGGAACGGTGCCGGTCTGCACAGCAACTTCTCCACCAAGGAGATGCGTGTTGAGGGTGGCATGAAGCACATCGAGGCAGCCATCAAGAAGCTTGAGGGCCGCCACAAGGAGCACATTGCCGTCTACGGCGAGGGCAACGAGAAGCGTCTCACTGGCCGTCACGAGACGGGAGCTATCGACCAGTTCTCTTACGGAGTTGCCAACCGTGGTGCTTCCATCCGTATCCCCAGGGAATGCGCCGCCAAGGGCTACGGTTACTTCGAGGACCGTCGTCCCGCTTCCAACGCCGACCCCTACAGGATTACTGGTAAGTCTACAGCCCAATCAACACCAACATCACTTTCCGATGCTAATTATCATCTCAGGTATTCTGATGGAGACCATTTACGGCTCCGTCGACAACTAAAGGAGATGACTAAGAGAGAGGATGGTATACCCGATTCAAGACTTCGCCTCGTTTTGAATATGCTTTTATCAGCGTGTTACATAGATCAGACTAAGGTTATTATGGGTCAATGAGAATTAAAGAAGGTTCAAACAATTTTTCGCGACTACTCGTCCCTACTTGCATACTCTTACGTCGCCCACGTGCTTGGCGACGTCATTCGACCGCGTTGCGGTGAGACGCGCGACAGCACCGTAGGGCTTTCCACCGTCTGACCGTGCCGTGCGAACCGTTCAGTGGGCGTTTTGCGACGCCCGTACGGACACATCGTGAGTTTCGGCCAAGACGGCCGTTTTGTCGGTGTGTAAATGAAAACGTTTGGAGAAACAGCTGTTTATCCTATTTAAAGTTTTTGGGTGTTTAGACTTTTTTGATGCCCAGCCCGCGCGCAAGGTGGTGCAACATTGGATCAGACGGGGGCGCCCCTCCGTTTTTCGGAGGTTTGCGCAGTCTGTACGGCGTGCCTCGCTGTATGTACGGTGATCTCATGGGGCCGTCTGAAGTTTGTTGTGATGTGAGACAGCGAAGACGCAGGCGGCTGACATGACATGTGGTTGCACCGCAATTTGTACATGAGAATCGAGGCGGTGAGCAGGCGAGAGGAAAGCTTTTTTGGTAATCCATGGGGGCGTTTGGATATGGTTCTGGGATGCAGGTTTTGTGGGCGAGAGTTTTTGGACAGGTGAAGGGTGTGAAGTGTGGTTCGGTGAGATGTTGCCTTGTAGAGAGAGGTGGGGGGGTGTGTATTTGCCGAGTTTGCGGGATGTGGTTTTGAGGCGGCGCCTTGTTTGCCAAGAGTGGCGAGGGAAAGGTAAGCTGGGTAGGACTACCTTTTGAACCGCGGGGTTGGTTGCACGGTTTGTTTTGATGTTCTTGGGTCAGAATGGGAGGTCTTGATTCTTGGCAGTCTTGCGTTTGTGTCGACGATGGCAGGTGACGGGCTCTTTGGTGGGAGAGATGAAGGGGATGAGGTTGCCATGATGGTGTCGTTGAGCTTGGGTGAGAGGGGAGCTTGAGGCTTACGGAGAGACTGCTGCAGTAAGACTCTAGAGGGCTCGCAAAGAGTATTGCTGGTTTGAGGAGTCAATGTTTACTCTGACTAGAACACGAGCATCGTGGTTTCTGTTACACTTATTTCATCGTGCAGGCCATGGAATTCTGTCCCTTTCCCATGAGCTTAACCTTGAATTTGCCATGAGCTTTCTTTGAGGAATTCCAACGGACCTGAGCTCCCCGGCCCCGCGGCTTATCTTATCGGCAAGGTGGGGTGCACGCTAGTCTCAGATCAGCCTAGCGTTCAAAGAAATTCTCAATTCAGATCTTTTTTTTTTCCTTACCAGAAGCTTTCAACCTCCAAAAAAATATTTACCAGCGTCCATCACGACGATACCTTCATTTTCTTGCGCTGCAGGCAACCACCACCCCAATCGCGCCCCTACACCCTCTCTTCGCACGACCAAAACACACACATTATCTAGACCCAACAAACACAACCAAAATGGCAGCTACCGTGGGACCCCTCCCGCAGGTGAAGCTGCCCTCGGGCCCGTCCCCGGTGACGGCCGAGCAGCGCTACTGGAAGTCCTTCAAGAACCAGCTGCAGATCCCCTCGCCGACGTCGTACCCCATCACGCACATCTCCTCGACCTCCTCCGACGGCCTCTTCGCCGTGACCACCGGCACCCGCGTGCAGCTCTACTCCTCGCGCACCCGCAAGCTCGAAAAGACAATCACCCGCTTCGCCGACGTCGCGCGCTCCGGCTCTCTGCGCCGCGACGGCCGCGTCCTCGTCGCCGCCGAGGACACCGGCCGCATGCAGGTCTTCGACACCTCCTCCCGCAGCATCCTCAAGACGTGGAACACCCACAAGCAGCCCGTCTGGGCCACCCGCTTCAGCGACACGGAGCTCACCACGCTGCTCTCCGCCTCGGACGACCGGACGGTGCGCCTGTGGGACCTCGTCACCAACGACCCCACGCACACCCTCGTCGGCCACCAGGACTACGTCCGCTGCGCCGAGTTCATGAACGGCACCAACACGATCGTGTCCGGCTCCTACGACGCGACCGTCAAGATCTGGGACCCCAGGATAGGCGGGCGCAGCAACGCCGCCGTCATGACCTTCAAGCACGCGGCGCCCGTCGAGGCCGTCCTCCCGCTCGCGGCGAACGGCACGACCCTGCTCGCGGCGTCCGGGCCGACCGTCTCGGTGCTCGACCTCGTCGCCGCTCGCCCCGTGCACCAGATCGCAAACCACCAGAAGACGGTCACGTCGCTCGGCCTCGCGTCCGGCGGCTCGCGCCTCGTGACGGGCGGCCTCGACGGCCACGTCAAGGTGTTTGAGACGACGGGCTGGAACGTGGTGTCGAGCACCAAGTACCCGTCGCCGATCCTCTCGCTGCGCGTGCTCGCGGCGTCGAACGCGGCGGAGCACGCGGACCGCCACCTCGTCGTGGGCATGCAGTCGGGCGTGCTGTCGGTGCGCACGCGGCTGACGGGCCCGGAGGCGGCGCGGCAGAAGGAGCGCGAGCGCGAGATGGCGGCGCTGCTGGCGGGCACGCTCGACGAGCACGACAAGATCGTCAAGGGGAAGAAGCGCAAGCAGTCGGCGATGCGGCGGCTCGAGGCGCTGGGGGAGGGCCAGGCGGAGGTGATTGTGGCGCAGGACGCGAGGGTCAGCCGGAGCAAGGAGAACGCGTGGCAGAAGGCGCTGCGGCACGGGCGGTACGGCGCGGCGCTGGACGTGGCGCTGGACGCGCAGGGGAACAAGGAGTACTCGCCGTTGGGCGTGTTGACGCTGTTGATGGCGCTGCGGCACCGGTCGGCGACGCGGGAGGCGCTGGAGGGCAGGAACGAGGCGACGGTCGCGCCGGTGCTGAAGTGGACGTGTGATCATATCATCGACCCGCGGTATGTGGGTGTCTGTGTGGAGGTTGGGCTGTTGCTGGTGGAGCTGTATGCAGAGTATGCAGAGGCGAGCGCGGAGCTGTGGGAGGGGTTTAGGATGTTGCAGAGGCGGGTGAGGCATGAGGTTGAGAAGGCGCAGTTGGCGTGTCAGACGGTGGGGATGGTGGAGAGTTTGATGATGGGGGCTGCTTGAGGTTGAGGGGTCTTTGTCTGTCGATGTTTCCGACTCGAGGAAGAGATGTTGAGAAGGGAACCGGTTTGTATGGCTGAAAAGATGAAGGAGATAGGGAAAAGGGGAGTGGATTATGCGGTTCCCGTGGGAAAGGACCAGACACCCTCTTGTTTGATTCTGACTTCTTGGTCACTGATGCATTGCGATGGCGTTGGGGCGGATCGAAGGAGGGGAAAAGGGGGGATGAACCAAAAAAGAGTAAGAAGAAAAGTAATTTGTGTGGTGTAGAATGGCCTCCTTTTTTGGGAGGTCGTTTGTTGATAGATTGAATACCCTCCAGGTCTGTGTTTAAGCATTTCAGCAGTTCTTCTCGAGTGAGTGTGTAATCTGAAAGCAGGAGTTGTGATACTGTGATGTTGTGTGGTCACTTACAGAGGAGTTTGCTATCGGACGTATGCTGTTGGCTATTTGAGAGGAAAAGATCAAGAGAAACGACGACGACGACGAGAGATAACCAAGATCGCAGAGAAAATGATAACGACAAGCTACTGCACCCGCATAGCAGACCATGAAGCCTTCAACTACCTCAGCCGAGTCAACTTGGCGGACAGCTATGGTGCGCTTCTCATAAACAGAGAAGTAATGCAGGCGGTCTCATTTCGCCTGCGCTTCACATATTTCCCATCGACACCAAAAGGACTTCGGGAACAGGTCTATAGCGGAGCCTCAAGAGATATCATACTCTTCCACAATGGATGCCACTGACCGTGGCCGAGATAGATAATGGAAACCCATGCATCTTGCCCCCTCCCCAGACGGCAGATGAGCGGTCTCACGCGAGTTGAAGAAGTCGCATCCGCCTACTACTTTTGTACCAGGAAAGTCAGGCAATCTGTCCGCTGGCGCGAAGGCCCGGAATAAGAGAGAAAGGCGTAAAGATGCTGGACGGCGGTGGTTAGATTTTGAGTGGACTATTGGGTATGGGTGATTATGTCCTTTTTAACTTGATGTAGACCGTTTTCCAGCGAGCCGTTGGCTCATAATGTCTCAAGAGATGGACCGTAGGGCCATCGTTATCAATTGACGTCTTTCAAAGCTTTCGATGCCAGTTTAAATACAATCTTCAGCGAAGGTCTTTGGGAAGTCGGTCTGGGTGGGTGGTTTAGTTGGCGATGGGGAGAAGAAAATGGTAAATAGAAGGCTTCTAATGATAGTTTTCACTTTAGAACAGGCGGCGAATGTGTTTAGTCGTCTGCGTTGTGTTCTGCTTTCTGACTAGAATGCGACTTAACATTTGCCACGATCCACGATGTTGCGAGCATACACTGCAGAGCTAACTTGTAGACCTCGTCGTCTTGAGCTTGGTATTTTGGACCGCTGTCGACTGAAATGTATTCAAGCATAATAGTAATGGCATAGATGACTGCAGAGTGACTGTGGTCCTTTATGTAGGCTGCAGGCAAACGGTCTCCCTCAGAGCGTTGAATTCTATGCCCCGTCGTCGCGCATCAGGCTTTATACGCTACTCTTCCGCCCTGCAATGGCTCGAATAATGCCCTTGTTCCAGGCCTCCAACTCATAATCTGTAGAATGAAACCTTGTATGCATTGTTCCTGCGCTTGACTGCTGTAAAGCATTGCCTGCTCTCAATATCATGGCTGATCTCCCATTATCTCCAGTTGACGCAAGGATACCCGATGAAGAGCCAGGTCCTTCAACCATAGACTGCGCAAAACAGACGCAGGGAAATGTGTATAATTCAGCCCCATTTCCTCGACCTGTACCATGTCACCATATTGGAGACGGTCGCCAGAGTATTGTTTAATCGTCTCGGCCCATGAACTGAGATCCAGAGGGGCAAAACCGAACGGCCACGTACTTTGCCAAGTAATGCTCCCTATCAAGTGTTAGCCTTGATCTCGGTCTGGCAAGTTTTGTTCCACATTCGCAGAAGAAGATTAACATTACTCAAAACGAAGATCTTACCGCTGTTACGATTGTAACGGAAAATGCAGCCTTCTTCTGTGCCTTGACCATACCAGATCTCCAGGACACGTAGCTTGGGCATTCTCCGAGCTGCATTGGCGGCAGCATGAAGAAGATCATTGACCTTGCTCCGGGATTGACGTGCTGATGATGTTTGCGACGTGAGCGCCAACGTTTCGAGACAGTCCCAGGAGTCCTGAATGCCGGCTCTCTGATCAGCGGGGTCTAAGTTATCTCTAGGCCTGAATGGATAAAGAAAGTCCTCAGCGTCGACGATGAAGGGCGCGGCCAGGCTCTCCAAATCTTTGCTCGCAGACATCAGAGCTAGACCAAGTTCCCGATTTTTGAGCCGAGTTGCGTAATCTTCTAATAAGTATTTGAGACAGAAAAAGAAATTCCCGTCAAAGTCTTCAAAAAGTGCCAAATGCTTCAAAGTGGTCGGTATCCAATCCCTGAATATGTGACAATACCCTGCATTGCGTCATCAGTCAGCAGCAAGAGATTGGACTTTGCGTGACTTAGAGTCAAGCAGGGAATGCCTCTGTAGACAAGAAAACAGACATGAACAATGGGACTTACGGCTGTCGAATCTGGCCAGAGTCTGGTGCGAAGGGATTTGCGGGGTTTCGCATACGACATCTTGGAGCCCTTTCAATCTCTCGAGGATTTGGCCGAGACCATCAGGATGGATCAGTCGGTAATTTTGCCTCCTGATGAGTAATTTGGTAACAATGCCTACTTCTGGTAACCATCTCTTAGCAGAAAACGGCGGACTATCGTCATAATTTAGTGGGACGATACAGAGACCTTTTAGACCATGAATGCGGAGGCAATTTGAAAACACTCTTTGGTCATCACTTACGCGTCGGCCAGATTCCCACAGGTGATTGAGGTCGTGGAACTTGGGATGCGTTCTGTCGGCTAAAGTTGCCTGGAAGTTCCCTGACGCATCTGAGTAGGGATTGTGCGTAAAGTCGTACTCTTTGAAAAAGTGTTCTGCGTCACTCGGGGAGTACACAGATAACTCTAGCGTCAAACCTCTGTCGCTTCGGTCACTGGAGTCATTCCAGGTGCTTAGACATCCAAAAAGCACTTTGAGAGCATCTGTAAAGACCGCCCGATTGCTGATCTCGTCCAGGGGATCTTCCATTAGCAAGCACGATCTGTAGTCGTAAGGGTTAAGCTCGATGCGAGGCCAGATATGATTGACCAGTTTTCTCCTTCGACCCTGAACAATTCTCTTGAAGTCTGAGAGGCATTGCTGAGTCAATAACAGCATCCCAAAATGTTTTGCTTCGAAGAAAGACTGCCATCCCGTGCAGACCGTTGCGAATATAGCAGTGCCTCTTCCGTCTGGTTGCTCGCCAAGGTCGCGCTTTGGATTCTGATGACTGATGACGAGCTCGAGAATGGCCTGGCGGATCTCAAATGGCAAAGTGGGCCAGGTGAACATTTTTGTTGTGAGTCTGGTGTTTGACTGCATTTTATTTCAGCCAAAGACATGGGAGTAGAGATACAGCTTTGGGTACTTATTATAGCTTACTATATTAGGAGAAGTAAGAGAAACAGAAAGTGGAATAGGAAAAGAAAGCTTAGAGACCCGAGAAATAGAATCAAAAGTGACGATTCTACGTAAAAGTTGAAAATAACACTTTTGAAGTATAGATTTGAGGGCCTTTGTAGTTAACCTCTTTGGTCAAGAGGCTTTCTTCGCATGTGGCGGCTTTTCTTTCTGTCGACTGCTCTCCGTCAACCCATCCCTTCTTTAATCTTTGGTTCTCAGCACGACAAACCAATACCTTAAGTCTTCAAAGACTCTAAAAAATCTAGCGAATATCGTGATGCGACCAAAGATCTCGCCTTCGTTCTCAAGACACCATGTGAGGCCTAATCTTCTTGCTTGATACTAAAGGTGGCTTTTCTTCCTTGAACATATCATCGACCTTGTTTCCTAGTCACCAGAGGATTATTGGTAATAGCTCACTCTATACATAATTGGAATAATTTAAAAATTCTCAATAACGTCGCCAGCGGCCCTGGACTGGTTCGATTTCCGGTCCCAATAACGTTCTGCTCAGGCCTCTGGGATGACAAATGCTGGCCCGGTATCGATCTCATACGCACTCGTTATTCGGCTTCTGGCACAGCGTATAATGAGTTTCTATGAATTCGCCCGCTATGAACAGCTCCCAAGAACTGCAAACAGTTTCGTGAAGTGGGAGCAACGGAGATCAATGCAAAACATGAATTCATTGGTCGTCGCACTACAGATCAGGTCAATGATCCTTTCATTCCGTCATACGCACCGAATGACACGAGAAGTGGCAGAGGCCCCAACATTTCAATGAGGGAAAACATTCTCACGATGGTAAATTGGCTTAGAAAGAACGGCGAGCTGCTCTCGGGCTGCTGGCGTACGCGTACAAGACAGAAGCTAAGCCCGGCTGGGTACTTGTGCTACCCCTAGCTTCGACACCCGAGGTTGGTCCACCACCCTGTGTGTCGATAGCCATGATGCAAGACACGGCTGGACCGTACAAACCTGTCTGCGTCTCCGTAGAAAACGTCTATTCTGGATAGCGTTTACTCGTCACCCGAGACAATTGGTCCAGAAGGCGCGCTACGGTGGAGGAGCACAGGAGATGCTATCCATAGACCCCACAAGGCATTACGCTTGATTTTATCTTTAACCCCTGGCTTAATTACTCCTTAAAAAGTCCGAACCATTCGGACGTGCAGGTGATTTAATTAAGGCCGCTCTGATTCGCCGGTGCTTCCCCGCAAAGTACGGGAGTCACACTAAGGTACACCCTCCGCCGCCTAAGCTCCCACATACCGGGGCTTGGCATTTGACTACAGCCTCAATCGCACCCGTTTACAGTCTATGCCGACGCCAGAACCCATGTTGTGGCACAAAGATGATGACGAGTCACCGCTACGTACGCAGTTTGCAAAAGATTGCCGGAGCATACTCGCCCTGCCAGCTCGAATTGGTAGTCGGGAGGCAAATCATCATGGCGATGTCTTCCCTTGCAGAGCTGGTGTACATAAGTACGATGAGAAGCAGTGGATGAACTTCTCTTCTTCTTTTCTCACCACCACCAGTCTTCCTTCGCTTCTTATCGGTTGCTCTACAATTTCGTCTCACTCGAGTTGTTAACATTCTTTTTCGGCTTCTCTTTTTCGACATTTATCTTACAACCCAAATTACCATGGTTGCCATGACCCGCGTCGCCGTGGCGGCCTCTCTCCTCCTGACCGGTGTTGTTGCTCACCCGGGTGAGGAGCATGACCCGCAGGTCCACAAGCGTGAGATGGCTCTTCGCCGCTCCGTTGCCGCCAACAACCGCCGGGCTCTCAACGCCTGTGCCGGCTCTGCTGCCGATGTCGCCCTCAAGCAGCGTGCCATCCAGCGTCGCGATGCCAAGCTCAAGGAGCTTCGCGCCGAGCGATCCATTGCTGCCAATGGTAAGGCTCAACCGCTCTATCACAGATTCAAAATCAAGTTCGCGAATACTAACAACTCGACTTACAGCCCCTATCCGCCGCCGCACTGAGGAGAATCTGAACACCTGGGCAGCCATTGACCACGCCTCTTCAGCGGGGTACACTCTGGATACCGACCCTGCTACCCTCTTCGCTCAGAACGCTAGCTGTGTCGTCGTGCCTGAGACCACTATTGGTCCCTACTGGGTTGCTGGCGAGCTCATCCGCAGCGAGATGACCGATGGCCAGTCTGGTGTGCCTCTGCATCTCGATGTCCAATTTGTCGATGTCGCTACCTGTGCTGGAGTGCCCGAGATCCTGATCGACGCTTGGCACTGCAACGCTACCGGCGTCTACTCCGGTGTCTCCGCCACCGGCCAGGGTGGTCTTAACTCCACCTTCGGTCGCGGTGTTCAGCAGACCGATGACGATGGTGTCGTTGAGTTTGATACAATGTTCCCGGGTCATTACACTGGCCGTGCTACTCACATTCACGTCAAGAGCACTTCCGGCGCTACCGTCCTCGACAACGATACCTATGTCGACGGTACCACCAACCATGTCGGCCAGCTCTTCTTCGATCAGTCCCTCATTTCCGAAGTTGAGGCCGTCACCCCTTACAGCACCAACCAGCAGGAGTTGACTCTTAACTCTGCCGATGACATTGCTTTCGGCGAGGCCACCGATGACTACGACCCGTTCGTCCAGTATGTTCTCCTCGGCGACGACATTTCTCAAGGCGTCCTGGCCTGGATCACCGTTGGTATCAACACCACTGCCGACTACTCCAGCTCTGCCAGCGCCGCCGCTCACTACTATGCCGGCGGCGGTGTCGACACCTCCTCTGGAAACTCTGGCGGTGGCCCCGGAGGAGCTGGCGGCCCTCCCAACGGCACCTTCCCCAGCGGCGCTGCTCCCAGCGGTGCTGGTCCCAGTGGTGCTCCTACTGCCAGCTCTGTCTCTTCTGCTCCTGTCTCTGCCACTCCCTCTACTTCTGGAGGCTCCAAGGCTGGCTGCAAGCGCAAGGCCAAGCGTCACTAAGCATCTCTAAATGCATGGACGCAACATAGCTTGTATTCTTCTGTTCTTGTACTGGGGCGCCATGATACCCATTGTGAGACCTTCAGAGACTGGTGCTGGGTCTGGCATATGGCGAGTTTCACCTTCTTTTCGAAAGACTCTTTTGAACAATTGTATTTGCATGGAAAGAAAATAAAATCGATTTGACCAGAGTTTCTTTGATTCTCCTTTGCAATTTCCTGTGACTGCAAGAGTATCATGATTTCCCCCATGTACCATCTATCTCACTTTGCCGGTGTGGTCAGAGAATAAGGACCGACCAAGAAAAACCAACGCTCGCTCGCCGGGTGTTGGTTATGCACCCGCCGATCAAGTTGCAGTCCCCGTCGTTTCTGGCCCCATCCTGATGCATAAAGCAATCTCTTTCAACGACCCAAAGCCGAGTTGAATCCGATTGAGGGGATTTTGATGTTTCTAACCAAGTTGCAGACAACGAATGCGACACTTTAGCCAAAGTCGCTTCTTCTGACCCAGATACTATGCTTACCGCAACTGCGAATTCGCAACTGCGTATACTGAGCTGACACTGCCACCTCTTCCCAGGAATCTCCTTCAATATGCAAAACGACGAGCTCACGGCACCATTTCAAACATCAGGTGTCGCCTTGGAAACAAAAGATAATGGCTACTCCAAACCGACGTCTTCCGACGGTCATAGAAATGAGTCCGAAACAGACCTACCGGCACCGTTGGTGCTCGCTTTAGGTCAAGTGGTGTCAAAGTTGTGCTCGGTCTGCCGCGAATTTCCCAGAGGAAGAATCGCCATGAGATTCAACGACGAAGAACTGCACACAGACTTGCGCCCATATCATCATTCCATATCGTCTTTGCGAAGATCTGTGAGCGCCGGGTGCCATCTCTGTGAAAGTCTTTTGCAGAGTTTCGATGAATTCGTAGATGAATCCGAAATGACGATTGGTGTAAGCGATGCTTGTTCTATCCAATGCAACATGAAGATTGCAGACGATATCAGGCTGACTGGCCACGAAATTTCGCTATCGTTCTACCTCTTCGACAGCGAAGGGCATAAGGTGACAGGCGCTCGATGTAGCCCACCGCATGCTCGTCCTGACTTGCTTGCATCCATGACTTTTAACTCTTTAACCAACTGGAAATCGAGTCTTGGGCCGGAGTTCTTCCAAGGTACGCGCTATGATTCTGTGACCTATCACGATTAAAGCTGAACAGTGCCAGACCCTACCCCCAAGACAACGAGTGCAAGATCTGCAATGAGTATGGAACTTGCGCGTAGCTGGTATGAACAGTGTTCGAGTCGGACTTGGAAGCTGGATTCACGCGTTCTGCCGACCCGTCTGCTTCATGTCTGGAGACCACACGGTTCATATACCGTTTCAGCCAAACTCTGCCAGACAAAGGAGTTACCAATATCTACTCCATATGCGACGTTGAGTCATTGCTGGGGAAACGGCGACTTTCTGAAAATGACAAGTGTTACCTACGAAGCATTTCAAAAGGAGGTGCCCGTCCATGAGCTATCGAATACATTCAAAGACGCACTGGACGTTACTTACGAGCTTGGAATCCAGCATATCTGGATAGATTCTCTTTGCATCATTCAAGATTCGAAGGAGGATTGGATTAATGAATCGAAGATAATGGGGGACTTTTATCGATACGCGGCATGCAATATCGCGGCAACCAGTTACCAAAGTGGCGAAACCGGGCTGTTCGGGGAGCGACCCCTATTGCCATTTGCGAATCGTCTATGGCATGTCGATTGCCTTCTAGTTGACGATACGAGACCCGACTGGAAGTTGAAGGAGCTCCGGTTCAATGGGTTTTATATGGATATTGATCTCATCGACTACCAAAAACATATCACTTTCAACGACCACAATTCCCCAGCGTGGGTCGCCCAAGAACAAGCTCTGTCACCCAGCATCCTTCATTACACACCAGGAAAGATCTGGTGGGAATGTAATCAGCTCATAGCCAACGAAACTTTTCCGTTAGATGATTGCGCTGAGTGGTATCAAGGTCCTACTCCAGAGGGCAACATACGGTCGTTGAAGAAAGATGACGAGGAATCTGTGCACTCGTTCTGGAGAGACTTTACGAACCACTACGCCGGCACTTACATCGCCTTCGAAAAAGACCGCTTGGCCGCTGCGGCCGGTTTAGCGCATACTGTGGGCGAGCTCATAGACGATAACTTCGTTGCGGGTTTCTGGGAGAAAGATCTTGTAAACTCGTTGCTGTGGACCCCCAGAAGATACGCTCTCCGCCAGATAAGACGCTTTCCAACAACGCAACTAGTTCCGTCTTGGTCGTGGGCTTCTTTATGCGGGGAACTCGAGACATGGATTTACAGCTTGAAGCCCGAGTTTAACACCACAGACACTAAGCTGAGTTGCATCTCCCTCAGAGTACTTTCTGACACTGTTGGCTTCAACTCTGACCTCCAGTTGGATTCGCTTGAAACGTCCGCTGTACGGGGTCTTGCCATCCGTGGGCCATTGAGAAAAGTCAGCACAGATATGCTTGCCAGCACTGGCTTCTGGAGAGCCTACAAATCGAAAGCAGTCAGCAGCTTTTCCTCATGGCAGGACAAGAACTCCCTGAGTCCCGAGTTGGTTGAGAATATTGCGCATGATCAGGCGTGGCGGTTGAACGACTCCACTCATCTGCTACCCTTGAAGAGAACATGGAATCACAAGGGGATAGTTGGTCTCTTGCTACAATTAGTCCCTGGGACAGGAGACCAAGCCACATTTCGTCGCTCAGGATGCTTTCACATCTCATTTCGAACGGCTGATGAACGCAACATACATGAATGCCTCGGTCTTCTGGAGCGGGATGGGGTGTATCAACCTGGATACATGTTCGAAGAGCGCGGGCTTCAAGACATTGTTCTGATTTGAAAACATGCTATCGTGGTCCCGTTCTTCCTGCAGGGGACGCCTATTACCGTTGGAATATCAGTACAAATCCAGGGCAATTCCGTCCGCAGTTCAACCTTGAAATCTAACAGTCTCACTTCCGCGTAACCTAGTCTCTCAAGCGTAGACAAGCCGCTTAGCCCTCACTGGTTCCCAGGCCCCCGATAACCACATATCTGCCCTCCTGTTCTATCTGAAGATCGAACTAAGACTTATTAGTTTGCAATAAATTTAGCAGGTGCAATCGATCTAACTACTAGTAAAGCTTTGATGTAGTAAAGGTTTCCTATATACAGACCTGCCTAAGTTACAGATATTGACTGCTAAGAGAATATAGATTAATAAGCATTCACGAAATAGCGACTTGTAAAAATGATGCTTAGTTATCTAGAAACTCTAGTTAGAAGTTCCTAGTCGTCGTACAGTCTAAGACCGTTCTCCTCCCGCGCCCGCCGCCTCATCTCCTCGCTTGAGCATATCAACAACTCCCAACTAGCCGCATTAGCCTGACCCGTGGTCGAATAAACGTCCTCGTCGGGATTAGAGTCCATCAGCGCAAAATCATGGGCATAGATCCCGGAGTCGAGCCACGTCGTCGTCGGCTCCTTATTGCGGACAGCCGCGTCCTCACATTCGGAGTTTGTTCCCAAGTTCACAATATCGCACCTCAGTTCCTTGGCATGTTGCTCCAGGTAGTCGACGTAGTAGTTTCTGTTGGGGCTGTTTGGCCAGCTGCGAGTCTGTGCCTGCCGCGCCTGGTCCCAGAGCTCCGAGCTCGGGGGCGGCGCGAGATCCTCCCAGAGAGCCCTGTAGTCGCCCGCGATGCATGCCATGGCCACTTGCAACTTCATATCAGGCCGGCGGCGGACGAGCTCCTTCAGCGTCTCTTCCTCTGGAATCAGGGGCCACCAGATCATCGCGGGCACTTGGTGTTTGCTGGGGCTGGAGTGTGTGACGTGTGACAGGTCGTTGACCATGATGAAGCGCGCCAGGGCAGCGGTCCTGATGGAGCGGTTACTTGGATCGATTTCCTGAAGATACCACCATTTGGCAAAGGTGGTGTTGTGGTAGATGCCGCGAAGGACGGCCGCGTGTTCGTCGTGGAGCATTTTCGGCCGGCGGAGACGGACATATCGTTCAATACTCCCCTCATAAGCCGCCATGAGGATCAAAGCATCCTTGTTGGTGGTCGGCAGGTGCGAGAGGAGAGGCGTGTAGAACAACGCAATGTGCTCAGGGGCGAGTTCCTCATTGTTGGTCTTTTCCGATGAGGTTTCGTCGATGTTGTAGTCTTCGGCGATGTTGAAGTAGTGCTTACCCCAGTCCTGGTACTTGTCTAGCCCGAGTCGGACGTCCAACGAGGACCTCACAGCTGTGTCGCCATTCATAAACGCGGGCGACGTTGGCCTGTCGGGGTGGGAATACCGGGAGTAGTCGTCGAGAATCGCGTAGCAGACAGGCTGGCGCATTATGCTGTCGAATATGGCTTTAGATCCTTCGTTAGAGATATTGTCTCTGGCCTCTTGCGCGATAGAGATTTCAGGCAGGAGACGGAGTTCGTCGTAGAGGCCGGCATAGCCAGCTACGGCACAGGCCCGGCCGACCACATACCGCATGTCGGGGTAACGCTTTGCCAATTGACGGTACGTTTCTTCACTAGCCACGTCTGGATACCAAATGCAATACGGCTTGTCGTCGTCAGATGCCATGTTAGGGATGGTGTTGCTCATAATAAGCCGAGCGTTGCGGGCGCGAGAAAAGGCTTTATTTTGCGATTCTGAGCAGAGCCTCTGGACTTCCGACGTTGCAAAAGCTTCATTGTGCCGAATACCGTGTATCAAGCACGCCGAGACCCAGTGGCTAAGATTAGTCGGCAGCCGGTGACCACGGAGTGCGTCTCGATGGTCGTCGCCCGGCGGCGGCCGTATTATGAAGGCATCGTCCATCCCCTCAAATGAAATCAGTTATCTCAGTCGGAGGCACTAATAGCATGTCTTGAACATGAAGAGGAGAAACATGGTCCAGTCAAGGACTCGGCGGATGGACGAGTCCTTTTTAGTATCCGCCCATGTGTTGGAGCTACTGGAGAGAGTGTGAGTAAGTGACTGTTTGTATCTGCGGGTCACCCTAGAAATTCGGGCAGGTGTGTCTTGCTACAGTCCGTTGCGTTGACAGCGTCCGCCCCCGACTTTGACCTGGAAGGAAAATTTTCTGCTAGCCTAAAACTCCCCTAAACCCCCCTAGACTTTATACCTTAATAACTCTATACGTATATAATACGCGATAATAAAAAATATATTAATTAATAGCTTTAAATTAAGTAATTATGATAATTTTTTATTTATTTATACGTATTATGTACGTATAGAGTTATTAAAATATAAAGTTTAAAGTAATTTAAAGGGTTTTTAAGTTAATAGATATTGAACGTAATATTAAAAAAAAAAAAAAAAAACCCTTTATACGTAGTATTTATAATATCTACTTTAAAAACTCTTTAAAATTACTTTTAACTTTATATACTAATAATTATATATATATATATATATAATACATAGTTAGTAATAAAAATTATATTATTAAATAGCCTTTAAGTAGTAGACTAATTAATCAAACTTTTAGCTGTACGTATTATATATATATAGAGTTATTAATATATAAAGTTTAGAGCAATTTAGTGGTTTTCTAGTAAAAAGCCCCTTTTTTTTACCTTTTTCAGGCCGAAAATTAGGGGGCGGACGCTGTCAACGCAACGGACTGTAGCGCAAACAACCCTGATCACTTTCCATCAACCCCTGCATTGTGCCAACGATCTTTCATGTTCATATCATATGGACTAATTGCGCTTATCAAAGTCGCCTTCTCTACGAATGTGAGATTCTACAACAATGTCTGTGAGTCAAGACGAACTAGACACAATATTCTCAATAAAACACCATGACGCTATTCTGATCTACAGCACTGTCTAGCGGCCTAACCGTCTTCAAACACCTCCATCACTCCCCCTTCTCAGCAGACTTGACAGGCACCATCAGGACAGCATCCGTGGCTACACGTAAAGGCGCACAAGTTTATCAAGTACTCAAAATCGTAACTGTCCTTGTTCAGGTCTGATGCCGGACACCCTTGAACACCTGATCGCGTGGGCATCGGAGTACAGAAGTAGGAGTTGCCACCGCCGAAGGCGAAGAGGTTGACTGAGAACTGGTGGTCACGACAGGGACAGCAGAAGTGATTTGCTGGCATCTGAGGTGCTAGCCGCCTTTCTCGTCATCGTAGGTGTCGGCAAAGCACTCCAGGTAGGACGCAAGCAGGCCAATTCTGCCACAGGGCCGGCGACGTTGCTAACGTCGGCGCCGTGGCCAAAGACAGTCACTACCACATAAGTTCGGTTGTACGCCGCATAGTAGGACGTCTGGTTATTAGGGTCGCTGAAACCTGTGCCGATCATCCAAGAATACTGACCGACCTCATCGACGGTGGATGTTTTTAGCGGTGGCAGTATCAGCCAATTTAGATGTATTCTGCTGACACAACACTGGACCGCATCACAGACTTTGGAGAAAATCGACCAATAGCCTATTCGTCCCTTTCTCGTCCTCAAGCATAACCCAGTGCCCTGTATCAAGCACCTCGAACCTGTATCCGCCCTTTGCCCACGGCCTTGTCATTTGGTCCTGCAACCCACCCACCGTCATCTCATCCCTCCCACATCCCACGACCAACACTGAAACTTCAAGCTCCTTCTTCATATTCTTTTCGTCCTCCCATGACATATTCTCTCTCAGAGCCTTGTACCAATTTGTCGGCCCAGTCCAGCCACCCTCTCTGAACACGGCCACTTTATCCTCAAAGTAGCTGCTTGTTTCGTCACCGAAGAAGTGACTCTGCGCAATACGCCCGGCAGCAACCCACTCTCTCGCCTTATCTTTGGGTCCAAGATTCGCAGCCATGACTTCAGGGGAGGCATGCATCAGCGACACGACGCTCTCAACATTCCGATCCATCAACTCCACCCCTTCTTCGTCCGTGAACAGATCCCAGTACCGAAAGCGTTCCTCTCCTGTCATCTCTTTCGTAATTCGGTTGATCATTTCGACGTCAAACTTTTGGCCTGGCGCAGCATATCCGACGTCCAGGAAAACCAGACCCAGAAACCGGGACGGGTAAAAGTGGTAAAGTCTGCTGAGAAACCATGATCCGAGGTCATGACCGACGGCGACTACAGCCTCTAGGGACTCGGCGTCAAGGATGGCGACAATATGTGCGCTCATCGTGCGCCAGACGTATTCTTGCGGTCCATGAGGCTTGGATGTCCCGCCATAACCTAAGAGATCAGGTGCGAGGATGCCGTAGCCGAGGGAGATGAGGTGGGTGAGTTGAGGGGCGAAGTCGGCAGCACTGGATGGAAAGCCATGGAGAAAGAGGACTATTGGAATTGATAGTTTAGATGGTTTCGAGATGTAGTACTTGTAGGAGATTGTAGGGGAGATTTGGAGAATTTTGGAAGGGATTGAGTCCATGTTGACGATCTTCTCTGTGCTTGTCAAAACGTTTTTCTTCGAAGCCTATGGTGAAAGTTCCGCTTCTGACATCTGATGAGAATCCGTGAAAGGATGGAAGAGAAAGTTGTTCTTAATATTCGAGACTAGGTATACTCAATAGTGCGATGGCTCGGTCTTGGAGACTCAACAGGATGACATCAAAAGTCGACGAAATGTTTCCGAGCTACGGGCTTACTAAGATCTCACCCGAACGGTTAGACTTCTTTCACATCGCCAACAGCTTATTAGCCTTGATGATTAACATCAAAGTCCTCAATGGAGGAGCAACCAATCTACCCATACTGAATGCCTCAACTCCATCTCCAATGCTGAGAAACCGACCAAGCTCACATCCGCCGCAACGCATGATACAAATGCCCTCAACGACCAAACAGGCAAGTCACAAAAGTGACCCGCCCTCCGTCATGTACGTGCAAACAAAGTTGTACGCATCTGCAGCGCGTCAGCACTAATCGGGTCCGAGGCGTGCATGAGATCGACACCGGCTGCCTTGATACGGGAGAGACATTGTTTGCCCAGCGCCCGGGTAAAAGCCGCGAAATGGAGGGGAGAAACACTAACAATTCCGCAAAGCCATCGCGGGCAGATCCGCGCCCGCTTTTTAGTATGCCGTGCATGTCGTGCTGGGTAATCGGTGAAGTCGGATTCGCCGCCCTTCCCGTACCGCGGCCGTGGATGTGTATGACAAACAGCGTGAGGGATGGTGGTCTTCCACCCACACTCGCGATGTCGAGCAATGAGATGTCAACACGGCGAAGGTGATGGTACGCTGTGCTGACTGCGTGTCTCTGTTGGAGAATGTATCATTGGAAGGGTGCTCGCGGGGGCTTCTCTTGGTATTGGGAGTTGTCTGGCGATACCCCGCATGATGGACGATCAGGAGAGCACAAAAGATTCGCGGTTGCCGCCGCCGAGCCTTGCAAAGGTATATAGAAGAGGGACTGTTTCCTCTGGCTTGAGATGTTGCCCTTGATCGGAAACTCGAGGCCACAAGTCTGCCTAGAACCAAGATGGCTCTTGCAAGCATTCCCATACCATCCCCAGGCTCGATCCTCGAAATTGGCCTGCTCGCCATTTCCGCAGCTCTCATTCTTCGCGTAGTCTATAATCTCTACTTCCACCCGCTCTCCAAGTACCATGGACCGTGGTATGCAGCATCCTTCTCTCTAATTCATGCTCTCATCTCCGTCATGAAATATGAGCCGCAATGGATGCTTTGGCTGTCAAAACAATACGGAAGTTAGTGTAAACTTCGCCCTTGAAGCCCACCTCAACTAACCATCCACAAGCGGACAAGCCAATCCGTGTCGCACCAACCCTTCTTCTGTTTCCTCAGTCAGCCGCCCTTAAGGATATTTACTGGGATCCAAAATGCAACAATAAGTCCATGTTCTACGGCACAGGCTCCCTTGGCCCGCCGCACTTGTTCTCGACCCTCGATGGAAACGTCCACAAGTCCCTTAGGAAAGCTCTTGGAGGGCCTCAGGTGCTGTCCTCTCCATCAAATGTCACTTCAGTTCTCCATCCACTAACCTCAATTTCAGTGGTCCATCGGCGGCCTCAAAAACAACTGGGAACCGCGCTTCGACTCCCACATCCAGCTCTTCATCAGTCGCATGTCCGACTTTGCCCGCAAAAACGAGCCCGTAATCCTCTCCGATAAAGTAGCGTAAGCAACCACCTTGTTTCAGCCATCTGACTTCCTCCGCGTGCTAATTCTCGAGAAAAAGCGAATTCGCCGCCGACATCATGACAATGGTCTCCTTCACCGACCCCTGGGGCTTCGTCACGAACTCCCGCGACGAGCGCAACATGCTCGCCAGCTGGCGCCGCGGCCTCGTCTCCTTCGGCTTCGTCAATCGCTTCCGCTGGCTGCGCGACCGCGTCACCCGCGTCTGGTGGGGCCACTTCTTCCTCCCGAGCACGAGCGACGACGTCGGCATGGGCTACCTCATGGCGCAGGCCGACAGGCAGGTCTCGGAGAGGGAGCGGCGGATGGAGGAGGAGGCGTTCACGCAGGAGAAACCTGATTTTATGCAGCTGTGAGTTCCCTTACTGCAGAGGAGACTGAGATGGGGTGTGAAGTCTGTTGTCTAACACCAGGAAACCACAGAGCCCTTGAAGCCCGCATCGACGGCAAGCCCCTCACGTCCTCGCAGAAGCGCGCCCATGTCACGCTGCTCATTCAGGCCGGCGCCGACACGACAGGCACAGCCCTGGGCAGCACTCTTCGCTTCCTCCTCACCCATCCTTTGGCCCTCGCCCGCGCCCGCGCCGAGATATCGGCTGCCGAACAGGCGGGCCACCTCAGCCCGACGATTCAGTACGAAGAGACGCGGACGCATCTGCCCTTTTTCGTGGCGTGCATCAAGGAGGCGATCCGGCTGCACCCGTCCGCGACGAACCTCTTCGCCCGGGTGGCGCCGGCCGGGGGCAAGATCGTGGACGGGACATGGGTGCCGGCCGGGGCGGAAATCACGGCCAATGCGTGGGTCGTGCAGCGGGATCCGCGGCTGTACGGGCCGGATCCGGAGGCGTTCCGGCCGGAGAGGTGGTTGGAGGGTGAGGTTGGGGGTAACACGAAAGAGGCGATTAGCGAGATGGAGGCTTGCATTTTTGCATTCGGGATTGGACCGAGGGTTTGTCTGGGGAAGGATGTTGCGTACATGGAGATGTACAAGCTGTTGCCCGAGGTAAGTTTCTTGATGTGTGGTACGGGGTTGTGTGCTAATTTCTTGTTAGACTGTTCGTCGCTTTGATTTTGATATGAAGAATGAGGGCAGGATTGTCGTTGTGGGTGGCATTGCTTATAACGAAGACTTTGTGGTTCAGCTTAGAATGAGAGAGTAGAGAGTTGATGTTGTTACATAGTAGGTACTATAGGTGTGAGAAACAGCAGGATGGGTCCTTTCACCAATTGCCTCGTCTTCGATCTGTCTTTTTAAGAATGAAATCAAAGTGTTTAAACTGAGGCGCCTTGTCAAACCAAGTCCAGTAAAAGCAACATAACGAGTGCCAATCGAAAGTTGAGCAAAGCAAGTCTTCTTCAGTCTTTCCCAAAATGCTCACAGTCAACATGCACAAAGTCCCCCACCTGCATAAATCCCCCACCATCCGCACAACTTCCCTTGCACAACTCCACCCAACCAACCAACCTCCGATCCCGACCGACCAACCGACCATCCATTTCGTCACCACGCTTGCCCATCCAAGGGTCCATCAGCTCGCGTGCGACCCTTGACGCATCCGTTTCTCTTCCGCACCTCACCTCCCAACTCCCCTCCCTCAGTCTTTTCCTAGCGATCTATTCCCATTCAAATGACACAATCTGTCTTCTCAATTTCCGAACCCACGTAAACCAAGACGGCCGGAGCCCGAAAAATAGCATGAGGACATGCTCCTCCGCCGGCTCAATCCCGCAGCGGCCCGTCCCCTCCGCTCCGCCGGCGCGATCACACCTGAACACCAGCACCGAGCACAACCACACCTCCGAGCGTGCGCCGCCCGCGCCTTCACGACGTCGCGCAGCTTGCGAAATGACGCCGCCGCCGTGAACCACTACGAGACACTCAAAGTCGCCCACGATGCCTCGCCCGCCGAGATAAAAAAGTAGAGCTCCCCCGGCCACGATCCCACCACAGCTTCCTAGCTCTCAAGCTCCCCGTGTCCTCCTCGCCCTCGGACCTGCCACCCTTTCAATCGCAATCGAACGTCCTATAAAGCTAGCTAACAAACAACACCACAGATCCTTCTACGCCCTCTCCAAAACCCACCACCCAGACCACAACCCAAACGACCCCTCCGCAACCCGCAAATTCCACGCAATAGCAGAAGCCTACTCCGTCCTCGGCACCCCCGCGAAGCGCTCCGCCTACGATCGCTCCCTCCCCTCCTCCCATCACCACCACGGCGCCCGCCGCGGCTCCTACCACAGCAGCAGCACCGGCCCCGCCGGCGGGCGCCCGGCCTCGGGCCTCTCCCGCCGCCGCACGACCTTCCGCGGCCCGCCGCCGAGCTTCTACCGCTCCGGCGGCTGGGGCGAGCACTCGGCGAAGCGCCGCGCCGCGCACGAGAGCAACACTGCCTCGGACGCGACGGGCACCGAGCCCGAGAGGCCCGGCATGGGCTTCGGGCAGGACCCCTACGCGCATAAGCGCAGCGCGGACGTGCGGCACTTTGACAGCCGGGGACACACGCAGACGCAGGCGAGGCAGGATTCGAGGCGGGCGCATAGGATCATGGGGCAGGAGGTGACTGTGGGACACCAGGAGACATCCGTCGGTGCCTTCTTGAGCGTGGCGGGGATGATGCTTTTTGCGTTTCTTGTCCCGTACATGATATTTGTTGGGCCGCGGAAGAAGGACAAGAAGGCATAGATGGGGAAGAGGGGAGGTGTTAGACACATAAGAGTCCCCCCATAGACATGAATCTCACGAATTGGAAACATTTTCACAAGCATAATTGAAGACACGCTGGGTCCCCGGTCGATCAAACTCGATTACTCCCCAGTTGATATACACTAGACAGGAGCCTCCCGAATAAGAAATGCGGCCGAGAATTGGACTCAAAAATTTTCCTCAAGAATACACGTTTTATAGCGTACAGAGCTTAGCCCTCGAAGGTGAAGCTGGCGCCGAGCTTGTGGGTAGCCTGGTCGAGCTTCTGGGTATCAAAAGAGGCACCAAGACCCAGGGTAACACCCTCGCGGAGGAGGACGTTGTAGGCAAGGGCGGCAACACCGTTGTTGTTGACCTTGAACTGTACGCGGAGCTTTGTCAGAGACTGGTACCCACATCAGCGCGGGGGTGGGGGGCAACGAACCTTGGCGAAAGAGACGGGGTCGATGCGGTACTTGGAGGCAACCTCGAGGCCGACGTTGTTGCCGGCCTTGGAGTTCCAGGTAGCCTTGGCACCAGCCTCAACCTGGCTGTTGACCTTGTGGTAGTAAGAAGCGGCGAAAACGCTCAGGTTGTCGCTGGCAGTGATGGCAGCGGAGTAAGAGGGGGCCTGGTAGCCGACGGCAGCGGCGTAGCCGGTGACGGTGGCCTTGTTGACGTCGTAGCCGGCAGAGGCACCAGCCAGGAAGCCCTCGTGGCCGACGACAGCGTCGATGTTGGCCTTGGGGCCCTTGAGGAGGTCGAAGAAGGCACGGGAGTGGAAGTTGGACTGCTTGAAGGTAAGGTTGAACTTGGCACCCTTGTTGGCGGGCTTCTCGGCGGCGGGAGAGGGGAGGAAGGAGAAGACACCCTCAGCCTTCAGGCCCTTGGCGAGGCTGTCAGCGAGCTCGACCTTGGTGTCGAGGGCGGCGGCGGTGTTCCATGTCTGGGTAAGGGTGAGGCCTGCGCGACGGTAGAACATTAGTAAATTTGCAAAACCAGGTTGAAAGCCCGCGCTGATAGAAACTGGGCTGCCGTGTAACGGCCCGTATATTGGACCGAAGGACACGTTAAAGCGCTCTAAACGACGGTGGGTGGTTGCTGTACCGGTAGCCTTGTCGGAGTATTTGCCCTCGATCTTGATGGTGGGAGGTCTGGTTAGCGGGGCCCATTGGATGCGTTGGCGAGGGGGCAAAAGCGCGACTTACAGCTCCGTTGGTGCTCTTCTCGTGGGAGGTCTTGCCGGTGACCTTGAAGGCAACGTTGTTGGGGGTGTTGCTCTTGAGCTCGAAGGTGGTGGCAGAGAGGTGGTAGAAGTCCTTGTTCAGGAGCTATGGGAGGCCAATGTTAGCTGAGTGGTTTCTTTGTCGCGAGCGACCTCGGCCAAGCACAGAGTCCAGAAAGCTTTCTGTGTGTTTTTACCCGCCGGACGCCCGCGAATACCCGATCAACGGGGGAGAGCAAAAAGAAAGGGAAGGGCGCATACGTCGTTGGACGACTTGGCGATATCTCCGAAGTTAGGAACAGACATGGTGGCTGATTTCTGAGAAGAGGACTTTTCTTGGGGGAAAAAATTGAGTTGACGATGGGAAGCGCAAAAGGTGACAAAGATGCGACGAGTGAAAAGGCGGGTTGCAGGTGTCCTTTCAGGAGATGTGCTGCTGCTGGGGGGCGGAGCTGTTCGAGAAAATGTTTTGGTTGCATCAATTGGTTGACGGGGATTCCCGGCTCAAGTCGGTCCGGAGGAGCTTCGTGGTTATGGAGAGGCGCTATGCCCAATCAGGAGACACGTGGGGGATGTGTTATTGGTTTGTTGGGATTGCAAGGCCAGCCGCGGGAGTTCGTAGCAGCGAGGAGTGGATGTTGCTGGCGGGGGTGTCAAGATGTTTAATGCGACCGGCTGTGATGCTTGGTTGGCTGCGATGTTTGTGTGAGGTAATTGGGAAGGAGGGGGAATTATGAACTATTTTATTTCTAGGAGAAGAGGCTAATATTTTGGCTGGAATCTGTCTGTGAAGGCAATATGGTCACTTACTCTTTCCAAAACAAACGGAATGCTCACCCAGGCAGAAGAGGCTGACAGCGCTTCTTCCCCCCCTCCATGACTTACATCCGTATTTCCTTGTGCTGCGCGTACCTCGCCTGCCTGCTGCTCTTGGGTTTCCTCTGGTCTCACCGCAATCTGGAAGGAATTGCTGAGTCACTCAGGTACGGATCGCCCAAGGCCAATCATCCCCGCCTGATTGAGGGTCTCATGCCGGATGATCGATCAATCACTGTTGCACACGAAGCAGCGTGGCAGCCCGACCAAAGTGGTTCCTGACGCGGGACATCGGGTTGGGGAACCTTCTAGGATGCCTCGATTACGACCCCAGAAAATCGACCTGTGACGGGCAAGGTCCTTCAGCGCAGACCCCTCAAGGGAGTTTGCGGCCCCTGCCTAAGCGCCCCTGGCTAGGCAAGATCGAAATGGCGACGACAGCACTGGAGCAGCCGCAAACCAACAGCACCGCGGTCGTCGGAATGGCATCAACAACAACATGGACCGTTTGTGACTCTAAATTTCTTTGTTGAGGTCTACATACTAACCCAGCCCTGGACCTGGACGCCTCTACCTTACCCGCCCGCATTGACAAAAATTGCTAGGATACAGGTATCTCCCTACTGCCTTAAATGCCCCTTTATGCCTCGTTGTACTTTTGCTGGTGAATGGAAATGGCTCTGTTATGCGACGGGTCAGCAAACTGGCAAAAGGCTCCCCCCTCTGTATGGGGAATTTCATATGTGTGTGCGCGACTCACCTGCCACTGGGGTCCGTCTGCTTGGACCAAGTGGGGGTCCAGCGCATGACGGTGGAAGCGCAATGCGGCGGGAAGTGCTCGTCGAACATAAGACGGTACCAGTAGCTGTCAAAAGTCATCCAAGGTCAGCTTTCGTCCTTCTCTCACCATCATGGTTGTGGTCATTCTGCCGGGAACTTACGCCTCCTTAGTGTCGGGGATGTCGTCGCCCCACTCGGGCTTGGGGTTCTTCATCATCTCGTCCGTGACCTGGATCTCGGCGTTGTCCTTGAGCGCGTCGATCCACCCGTATCCGACACCGTCCGAGAACTGCTCCTTCTGTCTCCAGAGGATGTTCTCGGGCAGGTACGGCTGCGCCGACGGGTCGTCCGAGGTGTCGAACGCCTTGCGCAGGATGTACTTCTCAATCTTCTCCTTGGTGATCATCTTGTCCGCGGGGTCGATGTTCATGCACGTCTCGAGGAACTGCGGGCAAACAGCTGTCAGCATACATGGTCTTTAGTCGGGAACATCTCACTATTACTCACCTGCTTGTCCAAGAACGGCACACGAGCCTCAAGACCCCAGGCGGATGTCGACTTGTTGGCACGCAGGCAGTCGGCAAGGTGCAGGTTCTTGACACGGCGGACGGTCTCCTCGTGGAAGGCCTTCCTGTCGGGGGCGGCGTGGAAGTAGAGGTAACCGCCAAAGATCTCGTCACTGCCCTCACCACTGAGCACCATCTTGATGCCCATGGCCTTGATCTTACGGGAAAGGAGGTACATCGGGGTAGAGGCGCGGATGGTTGTGACGTCGTATGTCTCGAGGTGGTAGATGACATCGGACAGGGCGTTGAGACCGTCCTCGATGGTGAAGGTCATGACGTGGTGCTTGGTGCCGAGGAACTTGGCCACCTCGAGAGCAGCCTTGTTGTCGGGGGATCCAGGCAGACCAATTGAGAAGGAGTTGAGCTGGGGCAGGTAGGTGACTGTTGACAGCTTGTTGTCGTCGTCGATACCGACCATACCATCGCCAGTCTCGGGGTTCTCGGTGGGCAGCGTGCCGCCGTTGGCGTCGAGGGCCGCCTGCTTCAAGCGGAGAGTCTCTCTTTGGGCGATAGAAGCGACCAAGCTGGAGTCCAGACCACCAGAGAGGAGCACACCGTAAGGAACCTCAGCCATCAGTCTCTTTCTGACTGACTTCTCGAGGGACTCGCGGATGGCCGTGAGGTCGACGGGGGTGTCGGGAACCTTGGCGGGGTCCCACCAGGAAGGCTCGAAATATCTTGTGGTCTTGCCGGTGGCAGAGTCGAAAACGTGACCAGGGGGGAAGGCCTCGATCTTGTCGCAGACGGAGTGCAGGCACTTCAGCTCGGAAGCAAAGTAAACGGCATCGGGCTCTTTTGAGGACCAGCCCTGGTACAGAGTGGTGATACCGATAGGGTCGCGGGCAGCAACTGTGCGGTCCTTCTTCTTGTCGTACAGAACCCACGAGAACATGCCGTCGAGGTGTTTAGGGGCGTCGATATCGTACTCCTCGTACTATGATGGTTTGTTAGGCAAGGCTGTCTGCGAGGTTGTTGAAGCGTGTGCGCATGGTTGACTCACCAAGGGGATGACGACTTCACAGTCGGAGCCGGTCTTGAAGTGGTACTTGTGCTTCAGGGCCTTACGGATCAGACGATGGTTGTAGATCTCTCCGTTGACGGCGAGGATGATGCTCTCATCGTCGTTGGTAAGGGGCTGGGCGCCGGACTCGACGCCGACAATGCTGAGACGCTCATGGCACAGGACTGCGGGAATTGGTCAATTGGGTGGCTACGAACAGCTGCGATTGCGATTGACCTACTCGTCTTGTTGGCAATAACGTTACCGCCTGCATTGGGGGTTATTGGTCAGTTTTTATTGCGCTTCGTAGACGACTATCGCGTGGTGACTCAGAACTCACTCCAGTCGGGGCCACGGTGACGGATACTGCACGGGAAAAAAGTCAATTGAGGCACCGGGGGTCTGGAAAGGTAACTACTCACGCCTTGGCCAGCTTCAGGGCCGTCGGCTTGAATTTTTGGACGTCGGGGTGACTGCGCGCAAATCAGTCAGTCGCGCCCTTTAGAAAATCATGGCGGGGTCCTGGGAATTTTTTGGAGGGGAGCTCAATTGCCCCTCCATCGCGCCGATGTAGGGACGATCGCGCATGCTGCGTGCTTGGCTGGACGTACCGATGACAGGCGAAGATTCCACACATGTTTGCGGTCTCGAGCTGCGATTGAGTATGAGGTTTTGGTTGTCGGGAGAGAGATTGCAAGCTCGAGGCAAGAGAAGCGTCCCGGGAGAAATAAATACGGAGCAGAGAGGTGGGAGGCGGCCGGGCGGAGGAGTGTGGGAGCGGGAAGAACAATTATGACTCTTCTTGCGCTTCACCCAGTTTTTTTTTTATTTTTTATTTTCTGCTCTAATTGCTCGGTTTCCCGCAACGGCCCCAGGCCTCTTCTGATACAATGACATCCCTTGCCCCTAGCACCTTGACACTTTAACTTCCCAGCCTGCGGCCACCGGCCAGCGCCCCGTTGAGCCCTGACTGACGGTACGCAAGCCGATAAGATGAGGCACTTCGTTAAGCCTCCGGCCGCAGAGCGCGAGAGCGCGCTGGCTGAAGTATCGACAGAGCAATAGCCACGATACGCTAATCTCAGACGCTGCGCTAGTGTAACGCAGCTGTACCCTGGGCCGATCTCGGCTTCTGCGACAATTGCAGCGCTGGCCACTCACAGCCCGCCAGTCTGCGCATTACCTAACCTGTCCGACTGATAAGACACTCGACCGACCAACAGGAACCGCGGGTCGGTGTGGCTCTGCGACTTGACATAGGGAACCACATCTGTCGGATGGTGCCACGGCGACGGCAACACTTTCCAGCATGCTGCCACGCGAGCGACAGCGGACGGGGGCTCGCCGCAAGTTGGCTAGAGCGCCAATGCAGAAAGAGAACATCCGCGGCCTGACAACAGTGTATTCGCAGCAACCCAACGCGAGCGTGTCGGAAGTGTGTATCGACTGTTTGGTAATGCGCCCGCTCCTATTGACTCTAACAGCCTTACTCGTCACCGCCGTCAGGGTTCCAGGTACCTTGCCAAGCAAGCTGTGGTGGAGGCATTCTCCTCCGAATCTCGACCTCCCTTGCCCTCCTAGGAGTCCGGGTTTGTTAGTTCCGCTTAGCCATATCCACCATGTCGGTTGGCTGCGGTAATATGATGCACCTCCCACCACGGACCGATGGAGAGATATCCACCTTCGAAAGAGTCACCGTGTGTTTCTCCATGCTGGCTCAAATCCACGAATGGCAAAAGCACGTGAGCTCGACCTTGCGCGATGAATCGTTTTCTTCGTGGGCTCTATGGCAGACCAAATGTCTAGGCTATTCCTGTATCGACTCTCCTCATCTTTGGAATCCTCAAATCCATCGCTGCGTCATCGACCCGCCCAAAAGCAGAGAAGCAAACCGACTGGTATTTCCCAAACGCCGAAGTCGTGCTCTCGGGCACGACATTGAGATCTCGTAGCTTTAATCGTCGTATCCTGAACCCCATCTAGGGCGCAGGGTTTTCCCGCACAACGCGCTTGATTCTCTTTTCGTATTCGGCCTTATCCTTCTTGAAGAGACTGTAAGCCTCCGCCTGAGCGGGCGACTCAGGGTTGGGATCGTCCAGAAGGTTCTGGATACCAAGCAAAATCTGCTTGACCGTAATCGCGGGCTTCCAGGCCTCCTCTTCATTCAAAATCGACAGGCAAACGGTGCCGGAGGGGTAGACATTCGGGTGGAACAGAGGGGGAACGAATTTACCTGTGCCGTGCTTGTCAGCTTGTCATCTCAAAACACAGAGAGATGAACGACTTACACTTGGGAGGCTTCGTGGGATACTCTATTCACGAGCATTGAGGTTAGTGAAGGCTGTTCCGACGAATGACAGGTGCGCTTGGCATCAGGTACATACCCTCGGGGAATGTGATCGTCAGCTTGAACAAGCCGCCCTCCCAAATCGTCTTCTCCTTGCCCGGGATGCCGCACTCCCACACCTTCAGGTCAAGAGTACCCTGAGCGTTGCGCTGCGGCTTTGCAAAGAAGCCGAAGGGGTGGTCCTTCCGCCACTGCTTGCTGAGACACGTTAGCGGAGAGCGTGCCATGTGTCGGATAAAGATCCGTACCGCTCCTCCTGAAGTCTGTTCTGGCACAAAGACATCGTGATGGTGTTTTCGCGTCGTTGCTCGTAGCAGTTGTCTTGCTTAGCCGCGAGGATGTGTGTCGGCTCGGCTGCGTTCGTTACGACGCTTGGATCGCGTGCGTTTGGTGACAATAGCCGAGAACGTCAAGCGGGATTTCCGACGATGGGGAAACCGCTGGATCTTGGACGTTTTGTAGGCGACAAGGCTGCGCTTGAGGTGGGCTTCGGGGCTTGTTGGAATGACTGAAGCTGAGTCTGCTGGGCAAGAAGGCGTCCACGATTAACCGTAAGGCAAGGCCGCCTCGCTTCACACGCCTCAGCGAATGCGCCAACCTGGAGGGCGGTGGAATTTTTTCGGGGTCGCTCGCAGGTACGTACCTCGCGTTGCTGCCAGCGGGAAACTGCGACCTTACGGCACCTTCAGCAAATGGACGTGCCTTCCGCAGAAGCTCGGGACACCTGGAGAGGGGCGGCAGGGGGCGCGAAGCGGAAGATTACTGGACGAATAGGAAGGACCCCGCCTGAGCAGTGCACCTTGGGCCACGGCGGTCGGCGGTCGGTAGGAGGGTAGCGCGGGGTGCTGGGAATCTGACGTGGGGCAAATGGAACTGCCCAGATGCAAGACAAGGAGCTTCAGGCCCGATTCCTCGGCTTTCATCTGACAGTCCGCCTTTCTGCACGTACAAAGCCATCATCCCAGCCCCCGTGCGACAGTCAAGCCTGTCCTGCTCCAGCCTTTGTGCGGTTGGTTGTGTTGCCTGCAGCAACCTCAGATCCGGGCTTTCGTCTTCGCTGCAACCTGCGTGCGCTCCGTACTACTCTTTGTCCCGACCGCATCTGTGTTCCCGGCAAGGCGGGCCTGTTTATTTGAGCATCCGAGGACTCGAACATACTTGCGTTTGCCTTTCGTCGCACATCTCATATTACCCTTCCAAACTTGCCAAGGCGCATTGCAACGATGGAAAAGGACGGTGATTCGGCCGGGACGGCCAACAAGCCCGAGGAGGTGAAGACCACTGCGCCTCCGGTCGAGGAGAAGAAGCCGGTCGACGTTATGGAGGATGTCCCGGATCCCGATGAGGACGACCTGGACGACCTAGATGGTGCGCTACGAGGCCGCGAATATTACGATGGGTAGATGATGTACTGACTTGGCCAGACATGCTCGACGACTTCGCGGCGGTGAACGTTGAACCCAAGAAGCCCGAACAGAAAATTGCGCCTACTGCCGCTGGTCCTGGAAGACCTGCTGCTGTCGCAAGCGAGGCGGATGACAAGACCCTGGAAGACATGCTCTCCTCTGACGACTTTGCCAAGCAGCTCCAAGCTGGCATGGCAGACCTGATCGGGGAGCTGGAGAAAAACGTATGGCAATCGACGAGCATTTCTTGACCGCGCCGACTAACATCACTAGCCGGAAATGCAAGCACAATTCGACGACATGTTTAAGCAGATTAACGCAGCCGCACAAGAGGTAGACTCTGCTCCTCAACCACCAGCATCAGCGACGGCATCGGCGTCGGCGGCGCAGCAACCCAAACCATCAACATCCTCCGCGAGTAAACCAGCAGCAGCAGCAGCCGCCGCCGCCGCCGCCGCAGATCCCATCGCGGACGGCTCTTTCCAGGAGACGATCAGGAAGACTATGGAGCGCATGCAGGCATCCGGTGACCAGGCCACAGCTGCTGCCGCAGAATCGTCTACCGAGGACTTCCTTGCGGAAATGATGAAGCAGCTTGGCGACGGCAACATGGATGGCGCGGGCAGCGAAGAAGAGTTCTCCAAGATGCTCATGGGCATGATGGAGCAGCTTACCAACAAAGAGATCTTGTACGAGCCTATGAAGGAGCTGAACGACAAGTTCCCTGAGTGGCTGGAGAAGAACCGCGAGAAGACCCCCGCAGAAGACCTGAAGCGTTATGAGGAGCAGCAGGCTTTGGTAAAGGAGATTGTCGCCAAGTTTGAGGAGAAGACATACGCAGATGGAAACGCGGCGGACAGAGAATACATCGTCGACCGGATGCAGAAGGTAAGCGATCTCAAAGGGCCCAAGTTGGAGCCCACGCCGCTGACACAAAGTAGATGCAAGCCGCCGGATCGCCACCTTCGGACTTGGTTGGAGATATGCCATCAGCACAGGAAGCATTCAACGCAGACGAGAGTTGTAATCCGCAATAATAGGAAGCTCGCTGCGGAAATCCAGGATATACCTTTTATTTTCACCAGACTCGTTCATGATAATCGTGACTCTGTAACCGTACAAGAGCCAGTAAAATGCCAACGCCATCCGGGCAGTTGGCCCAACGCCAAAAGCAACCATTTTCCCCAAGCAATTATCTGCCTAAACCCAAACTCCACAATGCAAACCGGCCTGCTGATAATTCGGCCAAACTTTGACACCAGCTTTTCAGGACATGTCCATTTCCTGGGATGATGCATCCGGTACTGCGCTTTCTTGTGACACCAGGCTCATGAACAGCTCGTCGTAGTCTTCGTCGTCTGATAGGTTGTAAGGGTCTGACTTGGCTGGTTGCTGAGTGTCTGAAGACTGGCTGTAAGACGAGAGCAACGCGTCGAGCTCATCTTGCTCTTCCTGTGCGATCGCGTCGACCATCATGTCATCGACGTCATCGGGTACCTGCTGCTTCTGGTTCTGGGACAGAGTCGCCGCGTCCTCAATGTCCGCTTCGGAGTACATCGCGTCTCCCTCAAGCTGCTTGAAGTAGTACCGTTGCCGCATGTCGCGGTCCCAGTCTGACTTTAGAAGCTGTCGCGCATGTCAGCCCCGCAAATCCAATTCGATAGCCATCGCGAAATACTCACTGTTCCCTCCATGTCCCGCCTCTGGTACGTCTTGTCATCCTGGCGCTGCCTGACATTCTGGAGGAAAGCTTTGCGGCGGTTCTCCTGCACGTCCTCGCGTCTCCGGAGCACCGGGTTCGGCCTCGTCTGTCGCGATGCGTACTTGAACTTTGGCGCGGGGATGGGCGACGACTGGGTCTGGCGGACGGTGTTGTCGCTGATCGGAGAGAGTGGCGAGGACGCGCGAATGGGTGATGAGGACAGAGGCGACGGGACGGCGGGTCTAAAGTCCCATGGCGTCCGCTCGCTGAATACTACGGGCCCCGCGACGGAAAACATGGTGCTAGTGGTGGTTTTCCTTTCTGGCGTTTTGTCTGGTTGCATGAATGGGAGCTGGTCGAGAGCAAGTCGTAGATCGGAGGTGCTGGGCAGATGAGACAAAGTGGTGGTGTTGTATAAAAGTCCGGTGTGTCGTGTAGTAGTCCGCAAGTGGCACGGCAAGGTGGGTGAGAGCTCGCGCGTTGGTTGTTGTAATTGCTTAATTGATATCCGGACGCGACTCGGACGCGGTCAGATACATAGTACCTTGTCGTCGTGGCGCACGATGCGTGTGGCTTGAGTGTTTGACACGTGAAGTCCACTTAACGAAGAACGTTCCCCCAATCGGGCAGTGTGACCTCATGCAGTTCGCCTGCGGTCCTGGCGCGCCTGGCCAGGCCTTCTCTGTCTCCCGGCGGTTCCCGAACGGACCCCGAGGCAGGGGTCTACCAAGCGGAGCGAATGAAAAAACGGCGCCGCATGGGGGAAAGATACAGGCGCCACCCTACCCCAACGACCGCCGTGGGCCGGAGGCGCAATGGCAAACAGTGAGAGAGGGAAATTCAGCGAAGGAAAAAAAAAAGTCGCTGCGAGGTCGACTGACGACGTGATTTCCGACTAGTTCTGGGACCCTCTGTTGAACAACTCAATCCCCCTTGGCTGCTCCACAATCTGTAGCGACTGTTGAGAAAGCGAACACACGACCTCGACACCGACAATTGGCCACCAGGAGAAAAACAAAAAATAACAGTACACACACGACCAACGTAGAATGACAGTCGCCGAGTACTGCACTTGCGATTGTCACACCATTGGCGGCAGCGGGCCAGCGTCCAGATGAAAGCCTTCTCCGTTTTCTCGTCCCCGTTGCGCCGGCTCACCACTCGACAACCATGGACGTGCTCCGGCTGTCGCGCTGGCCCGTCGGCGCAGCCTAGCAAGCAGTCGTTCGCCAGAGGCAACACCCGCGGGTTCTCGTCGACATCGTCAAGGGCCTCGGCTGGCAGGGCGCCTCCGAAGGGAGGCCAGAGGGGCAGCAGAGTGCTGCTTCTTGCTTCGGGAGGCGGTGCAGCGGGAGCGAGTGTGCTTGCGTTCGGGGACGACATCAAATACGGTTATGAGGGAGCAGAGCGTGCCGGGAGGGTTGCTTCTGCATTGGCGGTTTGCATCAACGAGTAGGTCTGCTCTCGACGATGTTCCGCCACGCAGCGTACTGATGGAAGCGCAGTTACCGAACGACTCTGAATCAGCAAGAAAAGATCGAAGACCCCGAGTTACAGTCGAAAATCCTCAAGGATTGCCACCAGCGATGCGCCGATAGGACACTCAAGGTTCTGGAGAAGAATGGCGGTATCTTCATCAAGCTAGGCCAGCACCTGGTACGGCCTCCTTCACATGCAAAGCGTTGCGATACCACCGCTAACACCGAGATAGAGTGCCATGAACTACCTACTCCCGCCTGAATGGACAAACACCTTCATTCCGCTGCAAGACAAGTGCCCCGTGTCTTCGTTCGAGTCGATCGAGGAAATGTTCCGGAAGGATACTGGCAAGGAGCTATGGGACTACTTCTCGGAATTCTCGAACGAGCCCATCGGCGCGGCATCTCTGGCTCAGGTACACACGGCAACTGTCAAGGAGGACGGCGTGCAGGTGGCCGTCAAAGTGCAGCACCCTGGCGTCGGCCAGTGGGCTCCCCTCGACCTCGCCCTGACACGATTCACCTTCTCGACCCTCAAGCGCTTCTTCCCCGAATACGACCTCGAATGGCTCTCCTCCGAGATGGACGTCTCCCTGCCGAAGGAATTGGATTTCAGAGAAGAGGAGCACAACGCCAACCGCACTAGAGACCACTTTGCCAAACTCCCCGAGCACCCCCTCGTCATCCCCGAAGTTCTCTGGTCAAAGGAGCGTATCCTCGTCATGCAGCGGGTATCCGGCCACCGCCTGGACGACCTCGAGTACCTCGACGCCAACGGCATCGACCGCGACGAGGTCTCCGCCTGCCTCGCCCGCATCTTCAACGAAATGATCTTCGGCCACAACGCGCCTCTGCACTGCGACCCCCACGGCGGCAACCTCGCCATCCGCAAGAACGAGTCCCGGCGCGGCCTCCGCGGCGGCCACAATTTCGACATCATCCTCTACGACCACGGCCTCTACCGCGACATCCCCCGCGACCTGCAGCGCTCCTACGCCAAGATGTGGCTCGCCGTCATCGACGGCGACATGAAGCGCATGCGCAAGTACGCCAAAGAGGTCGCCAACATCAACGACGAGCAGTTCCCGCTCTTCGCCTCCGCCATCACCGGCCGCGACTGGAGCGTGCTCAACAGCGAGGGCTCCGTGCTGCAGACGCGCACCGCCGACGAGAAGAAGGAGATGGGCGACGCGCTGCAGGAGGGCCTGCTCGCCGACCTCGTCCAGCTGCTCGGCCAGGTGCCCCGCATCATCCTGCTCATCCTCAAGACCAACGACCTCACCCGCAGCCTCGACGAGAACCTGCGCACCCGCCAGGGCCCCATCCGCTCCTTCATGATCCTCGCGCGGTACTGCACGCGCACCGTCTTCGAGGAGCAGCTGGAGGACCTGCGGGCGCGCGGGTCGTTGCTGTGGCCGCCGAACGCGTTCCGGTTGGCGTCCGCGTGGGTTGGCTTCCTGAGGGTCGAGTTCAAGCTGGGTGCGTTTGAGCTGTGGTTGAGCTTGAAGAGGGTGTTTGGGCTCAAGGGCGCGGAGTTTTCGGCCCCTGGTATGTGATGATGATGCATTTTGATAAGCGGGTATAGACGTATAGACTTGTAATTTACGTTGTGTTCATACTTGTATGTTGTGTCCTCATCCTTCGTATGTTTGACTTCAGATGCAGTTCTTCCCATGTTGAAAGGGGACGGCATGGAATCATAAGAGCCGTTATCATAAGATGCCGACCTTATCCTCAAACAATCCAATAGCCTAGACAGTACCAGGCATCTGCCCAGATAGCATAGCTCTAGATGAAGAGGCTTAGGGGTTAGTGAGAATTTTATGTGCTGTGATAGCCATGATACATCGTGTTTGGGTTTGTGCCTCGGGCGCCCCAGCATTATGATCATGTCGCCCTATGACATCTATACCTTCTATTTTAGTACTAGTGAGACGTCGACGGTCTCTTCCGGATTGATAATGAACATGAGGCAACGAGAGAATGCTCAATTAGCAATATAAAGCATTAATAACTATTTAAATCCCAATCACTGTGGCCCAGCCGTATTTTACCTCAAGACCAGGTTGTTTACCTTCTGACAACTTGCCAGTTGAGATGGCTTCTGTCAAATTGGATTTGTCTGATGACCTTACATGTTCTATTCTGCTATTCTAAAAGTGAAATAATTTGGTCGAAGTCCTTGACACTGCGCCTAATCTTCGTGAGTCCTATCCATATTTCAAGCCCTCTCTTTCTAACTGCTCTCTGCTTTTGCCGAGAGGCTATTTGTCGCGCTATTTCGCCAAAGGTATCCTTAACTTGCTTGTCCACTCGATTTTCAATGAGTAGCTCCACAGTTTCCACATCCCCGTTTTTAACAGCCAAGTGTAGTAGTGTTCTGCTGCCAATCCACGTCGAGCCATGTATCCTCTGGTTCCTCTGTTCATGGACATCGGACCCGTTCTCAATGAGTTGCTTTGCAGTTTCGGCGTGACCACCTATGACAGCCACAGCCAGGCGACTTGGTTCCTCTTTGTCCAAAACGTCCGTCTTAGCCCCTGCATCTATGAGAATCCTCACGATGTTCGCATGCCCATAACCTGCAGCAAGGTGAAGGGGGTAAAATGTTCCTAATCCTCTAAATGCATCATAAGCATCAGACGTGCATTGGGCCTCAATATCAACCCCTACCCCAATGAGTAGTTTCACGATGTCCTCATGTCCTCCCTTACTGGCTTTGTGTAGTGGTGTTGCCCCGTTGCTATCTTTAACATCTGGGTTTGCACCATGCTGAATAAGTAGTGCTACAACTTTCTCATGTCCTTCCTCAGCTGCTAGGTGTAGTGGTGTGATGCCAATGGCATATTCGTCTGTAAGTTGCGCATCCTTGTCTGCACCCTGCTGGATAAGAAGCGCTACAGCTTCCTCATGTCCGCCTTCAGCTGCGCTATGCAGGGCTGTGCTACCTTCCTCGCATTTGTCGTTGATTCCTAGGCCATGCTTAAGAAGCAGCGCCATGACGTGGGTATACCCATTTCTAGCCGCACAGTGTAGTGGTGTAAATCCGGATGAGGTTTTGACATCCTTTGCTGCACCCTCATTGATGAGCAGATCCACAACCTCTTCATGACCGTTTAACGCCGCCCAGTGTAGAGGTCGGAACTTCCAGCGATCCCTAGCCTCTTTGTCAGCCTCTGCTTTGGTGATAAGCCACTCAGCTGTATCGGCTGATCCAGATAAGGCTGCCAGGTGTAAGGCTGTTCTTCCGTCATTATCTCGTAGCCTTTTGTTTGCAACCTCCCACAGATTCTGGGTGCTACTAATCCCCCCCTTGCGTGCTGCCCAGAGTAGTGGTGTGTTTCCTGAGGCGTCTGGGATGTCTACCCTCACTCCGGCCTCAATTAACGCGCTCATTATGCCCTCGTTTCCCTCCATCGATGCATAGTGTAGTGACGTCTTTCCATCTCTGCCCTGAAAGTTGACGTCGGCGCCTTCACGGATGAGGTTATCAATTGTCAATTCCCTGTCATCAGCATCTCTATCCATTTCCATGCTGAATTGACAGGCGTAATGCAATGGTGTATATCCATTCAGGTCGATGGAGTCGACATCAGCTCCCCTATCAAGCAAACTTTCAACCACATACCAGGAGCGTATTCTGGCAGCATAATGAAGAGGTGTCCAATGGTGAATGTCTTTGGCGATCAGATCCAAACGCTGAGTGCTATAAACGTTTACATAGTCTTGACTGAGGACTTGCTGGTGCAGAGCCGTGAAGTTAAAGTATTTTAGATGTTTATTGCCCACCTTGGAGCTTGCTTGAATTATGCGTCGGCAAATTTCAGCGCATTTCCAATCAGGGCCCTGTTTTGCATACAAGTCCATGAGATTCGATAGAGTTTGATGGTCAGCAGACCTGTTCAGCTCTTTCTCAATACTCTTTTTCGCCTTCTCCAGAGGCGTGAGGATCACAGGGTCTTCTCCTTCGGACAGATTGATAGTGGAGGAAACTTGTCTCAGATACTCCATCAAAACGGCAGTGGCCTTGGTGAACATGCCTCGTCCTTTGAAGGTATTTGCTGTTCGGAAAAGCCACATGTATATCTTAGTAGCCTCCTCCCAATGTTGTAGCTGCTCATGCTGTTTGGCTTGATCTCTTGCCATTTCAATAATGACGTCGTCAGACGGTGGAAGTTTGTTCTTTTCGCTCAGCGGCGATATGACGCTAATGTACATATCTGCAAGGCTTCCAAGGCCAGAGCTCTCAATCTCCCGAACCATTGCAGATAGAGTTGTGTTCTGGAGCGTGAAAGATTTCCAAGTGCTGTTGCCACTAGTGTTGGGTTGTACGTCGGCAGGATCTTGGAAGAGTTCCGTTTCCTTGCTCATGCCTGCTACAGCATACATGAATGCTGAAAAGATGTGCTGGGAAAAAATCATCGGCATGGAGGAGTGTGACTCTGTCGCAAGAACGGTATTTGTAATATCATCCTCGGCAACTTCGTCATCATCTTCGTCTGTGGTGTCCTCAGGCAAATCTTTCCGACTGAATTGAAATGAGTTTTGATTCTTCTTGATTTCATCCTTCGCGTCTTGCATGCACACTTTCTGCTGACCATAGCCAATGACTCTGCGGGTTTCTATTTCGAAAAGATGTTCTTCATTATCATTTTGATGAAATCGGTGTTCTTGAGGCTCTTGAGATCGTTCGTGTTCTTGAACTTCAAAGATGCGAAGCAAGTCCTTCGGCACCCACCACCGGAGGTCTTGATGGAGGGCTGCAGTATATGGCCCCAAGAGGCGAAGGCCTAGCTCTCCGTTCGAATCCTCCATGCGTAACCGAGCGTCGTCTTCCCTGTTCATTTTGTCCCCCGGTCGCTCCCCAATTTTGGGTAGCTTCGCTGTTTTTTGCTTTTCATCATTGACAGAGGATAGCCATAGTGACAACACTGCCTCGTATTCATTTGCAAACGCTTTCCATTTCCCATCGGCCTGTCGCTGTAGTTGGAAGTTGACTGGGTGGTGGTTGAAACCACCATAACAAGCGTCAAGAGACCAATAGAAGGTAAGAGGAGAATCAAGACCAATAGGCGAATGGTCATGGGGAGACGTGATGATAGGAGGAACGTCCATGAAATAATTAGGCGGAACGTTTACAGAAGCTGGACCGGCAGAAGCTGAATCGATAGAATCAGATTCAATAGGCTTAGAGCCAATCAAGGTGTTCATCGTAATCTCGATTGCCCTGGCGAGAGATACAGCCTCCGCAGAAGCCGGTCCGCTCCATTTGGCCAAATGACCAAGATCTTTCCGAATGTTCAGCACTGTCTGGGCATTCGAAACCATTGGTACGGTGGCGTCGGAATTATCTTGACTGTGCTCCTCTCTGTGTGTATCGACTTGGCTCTTGCTCCGTTGCTGGCGCCCCAAATGTGCACCCCCAGTATTCGCGATTCTCCATGAACTGTCGAACCCCCCCTCCAAAGTCTTTATGGCACTATTCGTACTAATTTGTGTAATTTCAAGCCCATCAGACTTCCTGTTAACGGTTCTGGAAAGTTGATTCAGTTTCCGAACAAGTCCGGTGCCAGGTTTTGCATCGTCGTTCCAAGGCGCTTGATCAACATTTCCTAATGTCTTTGCAAACCAGTCAAGCTCGTATCCGGGTGGCAAAGACATGGCTTTAGGAGGTGTTGCTAGTCCACGACGAACCCATGCCTTCAGACAGACCATCAGGAAGACGGCACCAAGTTGAGCAATCGAGGCTAACCAATGTAGTCCTCGTAAACCGACGAATTGTAAGACAAACCCCGTAAGTGTGGTCATAGTTCCAAGGACAGCCTTGAACTGGATATTTATGGAAGCACTTTTACCATCCGTCGTTGGCAGGCTTGACCGAGATATAGAGGTCTGATCTAAGTCGTCTGAGGTCGAACGCTCTACCTTGTCTGTCGCGGACTGGGAATGTTCCAGCTCATCCTGTTGGGATCGCCTCGATGTCGTGATGAACGTTTGATCATCCTTTGCATATATCGCGAAGGATCCAAAAACCTGGTCGCTGACGGTCTTTGTTTGTTGTAGCCAAACCATTCGAACCCTTTTGTTCGTCCCTGGTTTCGCCTGAAATCGTTTCTCCGCCGTGCTACTTTCCACAACGTGGCCGCATAACATCATCCCAACTACTAGAATGAATGTTCCGGCCGCAGCACAAGGGTACGCGTAGCCAGCAATTGGACTATCGTCTTTCGGGAACTTCAAGGTCGGATGATAGGTAGCGAATCCAGAATATACAAGGACACTAAGTTGAAGGATCGTTCCAAAAGCTGCAACAACGCGTAACTCGCTTCGCGACGATTGACGATGCGTATTCAGTGAAATATTCGGGGCGTCTAGAGACACATTCCGTTTGATTATGATTGTGTTGTCGGACCATTGCGTTGTAGTGTCTTCTGAGTCTTTGTCGCTGGGGTGGCTTCGTGAAGCTCGCCATCGATCAATATCGGCGTTTATGTTCAAGTCTGAGAGGAAAGTAAGAGCCCTGCCATGTAGCGAAGAAAGATTTCTTACCGACACGTTCAAGATCTTTGTCATGATCGTCCAATGCGCTTAAATCTTTGTCCACCTTTATTTCAGGATTTCTCTGACTGTCCTTCTCGGTGGCCGGCAACAAACAGATGAACTCGGTGACCGAAGGCGATCCCATACACCTCACAACCTCTTGTCCATTCCACAGCTCGCAGACTTCTTGCGAGGTTGACGACATGAGTTCAGCTTCAGCTACGGCGAGATTCTCACGAGCTCTGCCAATCACCGCCTTAAGCCAAGACGGGGCACCAACTCGAATTGCTCCTACAATAGCAGTAATAATACCAAGAGGAGCCATCGCAAGAATGATGTTATCGGCCCAACCCATAGAGCCACTCATGAATTGCATAGTCACTCGTTCTCCAAAGAGCGCCAGCAGTCTGAGCAAAGGCAACTTTTTAGATTAGACCACCCAAAAGAACGAATTCGGCAGACTTACGGTTCCAGATCCGAAAAGAGATTGTTGGCAAAGTCATCTCCACCATCTGCCGACACGGCTCTTGCAAACAACAAGATGAAGAAGAGTAGCAGCTTCCTGCTAGCAGACATCTTGTCTGGGCAATCGGGGGATCTGAGAGAAGCGTGCAAAAGTGAAGGGTCGCTTGCTTTGATGGAGATTGGTATCTGTATAGAGCTTTCTCTCTGGCGAGAATGAACGGCTAGACAACAGGAGAAATCTCGAGAGGGAGCAGACAGTTGACGTGTCAGAGTTGGAAAGCGGGACATATGCCGTAATTCTTCGAGCATCAGGCTGTCGTTTTCGCCAAGACCTCTCGCCCAGTGCATACTCGGATTGGGCGCCGCAACTCATTCCTCATTAAGCCACATGCATGATTTGGCCCTCACTGCGACCTCAAAACACCGCTCTTGCCGTGTCTGGCCCTATCATGACCTTTGACGATATCCACTCATCGGCTACAGTACCACTATGCTGGTTCACTGCTGACAAGCTTGCCAGATTTGGACATCAATATAAGGCTGTGTCCGTTGCGTGCATGGGATGCGACTGCCTGTGTTTGTTTGTGCGACTCCAAGAGGCTGCTGTGCCACAATTGCGCACCGAGATAATCAATAGTGCCAAGTTCATGTTTGGTTGTGACGGCAGTATGATTCTGTAATAAACGACAGTCTGCCAGGCTAGATCGACAAAAGCTTTTCCCAACTCTCAGTGCTAGCAATCATCGTTTCGAGCAGTGCAAGAGGAGCATCACTTTCATTCTAGATTTACTTCCAAGACCTCTCGGTTGCGGGAGACCCCGTCTTTCAGAAAGGAAGGTTTCATGAGGTCTGCGTACATTTTTAACCTCTTTGGGCAAAAATGACAACGTCTGTGGGCTCTGGCCTGTCTATCGAGGAAAGGGATCAATCAGTGTTAAGTTTACAAGAGAGAAGAGAGTCGACAGAGCATAAGCTGGGAAACAGGTGTGAATTCACAATTTGACCCCTTGCAAGTAAAAAATAAGAATGGTTTAGATGCTTCTGAACGGATAGGGGTGACGAGACTTTAAATCGTCTTTTTATCTTGGGATCTGTGCAGGTTACCGTTGATTCCAACGGCGGTAACATATATGCTGCCACAGCCACTTCTGAGTCGCTTCTCATTGCTTCTCGTAGCTCTGACCGGCGGCGTTAGGTCAAGCTCGCGCCACAAGTAACCTCTATCGCTCAGACGACCTTATCATCAAAGTGATGATTTACATGCTCCGCATGACAAGACCTCGTTCTGATACGTCATTCACGATTCAATATGATGTTTCTGTAATAGTTTGTGCAGGTATTAAGCATCGCTTTCATTTCAAGCGTGCTGCGGCTGCTATATAGCACGCCGTCCCCGTTGATCTGAGCATCGTCGCGAAGAATTCCACTCCTCGATTGGCGGTCACTACACCTCTTTCCATCTCACCGACGCCGTGACGCCGCCGCCTACCAAAATATCAGTCCCAGTAATGAAGCAAGACGCGGCATTGACCAAGAACGCAACGGCATTAACGATGTCTTCAGGGGTGCCCGCTCTTCCCGCCGGAGACGACTCCACAAACTTTCCCGCCGGTCCCTCGATCTCCTTGCGACCGGCTTCCGTGGAAACCACGCCCGGACTCACGGAATTGATCATAGCACCTTTGCGGCCCCACGCAGAAGCAGACGCCTGTACGCGAACCAGATTCGCCCGTTTGGCGATGCCATACGCCGTTGCAGCGCCCCGACTGCTGGAATAATCGATTTTCAGATCCGGATGGTCCAAGACGTCTTCCCGGGATGCCGTGGCGAGATGGTGCTCCAATTCGGCGCTCAGAGGCGGGCATAGGTGTCCTGCCATGCTCGAGATGCATACCAGGTTCGAGCCGGCCTGCACGACGGGCAGGAACGCGTCGATGACGTTGACTGTGCCCAGGAGATCGATCTCGTATACTCGACGAGCAGAGCCTGCGGAGGGGCCGACCCCCGCGGTGTGGACGATAGTTTCTACGAAACCCATCTTGGCTGCTTCCTGCGCAAGTTCCGTAACAGACGCGTAGTTTGCGACGTCCAGAAGAGCGGTTTGTGTGGAGTATCCCTCGTTGGTCAAGGTTTTCTGCGCAATGGTGAGGTTGTCGGTCAAGAAGTCCGCGAGGAGAATCCGTTTGCCGACGCCGAGGCGACGCGCGACGGGAATGCCCATGCCGCCGCTGCCGATGACGACGAGAACATTGGAGGATCGCATAGTGTGGCTGGTTGTTTTTGGTCCAACAGTTGATGAATGGCGGGAATGTACCAGAAGATCAAGGTCCGAAAGGAGTTGTACTCGACTGCAGCTCGTAGGGATCAGATGACAACTCGTGAAAGCTGGCGCAGAATCACAAACTGCAGGCTCCGAAATATCACTGTCAAGTTATTAAACACAGGATAGGAGGCTCTGAAACGTCGTTACAATACATTCGTATTCTTCTCTCAGCCAGTCGCCGACTTTTCCGTGTTCTCCTATTGTGACTCACGCCGATTCTCCTGTTGACCCGCAATACTTTGTCCGCTTGCCTCACATGAGGTTTCACGAGCCTTGAGGAGAAGAAATCAAAGCGGCGCACTGCCTGCGTTTATGAGTGCTGATATCTGCTCCTTTGGGCGAAGAGATTCGGTCTCGGTCATCGTATTCATCTTAGGCTACAAACGGAAGAATATTTGCTTCTTTGGGCGTTGAACCTGTTATGTGGAGGTTGGAAGTCATCTTCTTTGCTACCACGTCAATATACAGGCGTCGCGCGTTTGTGTTGAGGCTCTGCTTCCTCGCGCAACAGCAGCAGTCACAGTCTGAATAATGTTTTGGCCATTTCCGCTCCAGATAATTGGACTTCTACCACGAGACGAGTCTCCCACCTGCGGTATCAGTTATCCAAATCCATCAGTCCCAATTTGTTGACATCCCAACTTGTTGACATCCCAACTTGTTGACATCCCAACTTCCTGACGTGCCTCATCATAGATGGGAAGAGGCACAAGAACAGCCATCAAAACGGGTTACAGACAAGAAAGGAATGTCCCAATACCTCAAGCGCTCTCATCAAACCGAGATCCTCTCGCGGGCCAGAACTGACCACCAGGCGGATGAAGACCCATTGTACAGCAAACACCAGACGAGAGCTGGCGCATAGCTCTGTATCTATAATGATTATCGCAAAGAACCCGCTGAACGCTTTAGCAAACCACCCGCCTACGCATCCTTAATCGTAAACCGAATATTCAACACACTCGACCCCCGATCCGCGTCAAACTCAAACCCCTCCGCCGGGCCGGGCTTATCCGCCAGACTCTTCGGCTGCACCACCCCGTTCTTCTCATCCACAGGAAACATCATGTCACTCATCACCTCACTGAGAAACTTCAGATTACTCAACTTCAGCCCGCCATCGTAAGGGTACCACCACGTATCCAAACTCCATCCCCACTACACCATGCCCGCAGGGTCCTAGTACAGGCTCACCACCAACACGCCACCATTCACCGCCGCAGCCCCCGCGTTATCCACCAGCATCAGGGTCCAGAGGTACTCCCCCTTCTTAACGCAGCCGTCATAGTCAGCAGGGAAGTCGGGGAACGCACCCACGCACTTGGCGAGCGCGGGCGGGAGCGTGGGAGACGCAATAAAGCAGACAGCCTAGAGGAGGAGGAGGAGGAGGAGCAGTAAAGACAGGCTACGCAGCCTAGAAACAAACATTACGCTGGACATCGTGAAAAGAGCAGCACTTTATCACAGCAGGATCAGTAACCAGAGTAGTCACAAAGCAGGGGCAACTCAGGCATAATTATGTGAACACAAGCTCGCCATCTTTTTATTACGGATTCATAGGACACGAAAGACCCAAACTATCTCATTCTATACAGAGGCTGACGTCGGAATAACCGACTCTCAATTAAGATTGATTTCTGTGTAAGTGGGGAGGGAGAATAAGGTTACATCCGAACTCATGTTCATCGTATAGCTCAAACGTTTGCGGGGTGTACCGTGTACTGTCCAGTGGCATATAAGACATGATTGAAAAAAAGGTTTTCTCTCCTTATGAAATGTTCTCAGAATCTTCGTTCGTAAATGACGGGATTGACTCGATCAATGCATACATACAGCCCGCACGGAGCGACCGTCTCTGAGGCCAGGGAGAACGTAGTTGACCTGTGGGGCTTGGCATTTTGAACGACCATCGCTTTGACGGCGTAAAAGGAGGCGATGAGGAACGAGTCAGCCCTACAGGATCAAACTATTTATGGTCAACAAACGCCGGAACCGAATCGAAGAGTCACATGTAGCCAAAAGATGAATGTGAAAAGATGGAATTCTGGCTGTCTGCAGCATTACCATACAAGTTCCGCCGCCCATCATCTCCCGTAACCCAAGCCATGTTTTCCCAATTCATTCCACCAAAAGAAATCCCGATCCAGAAACACAAAACCCCGCAACCATTATATAGTACAATTACAATAACAAGTCCGTCGTGAGAAAATTGACACGTGAACTCATGAATCCGTCGCTACCAATGCTGAAGGCTGTGATATGCTGAACTAGTAACGATGACGTCTGGAGCGGCCAGCACCAATGTCAATGCGGCTCATCTCCTGCATGAGAGCCCACTCGCTCTCGCTAGCGTTGTTGGCTCCGCTCATGATGGGCAGAGGGATCTTCGCCGGGATCGGGGGGCCGCCGCGCATGCCGCCGGGGGAGCTGCCGTATTGAGGAGCGTGGTTCTCACTGGGGTAGTCCCACGTGCTCGCGCGTGACATGCGAGGCGGCGTGAAGTCGCTGCCGTGATCCTGGTAGTTGTGCGAAGAGATGGGCGCCAGGGGACTGGATCCCGCTGGCGAGGTGGAAGGAAGAGCAGACATGCGTTGCGTCTTCTTCTGCAACCGGTTCCGGGCACCGCTGTTCGGAGCGGGCGGGGTGTTGTACCGATCCGAGTCGTAGGAGACGGGCGAGACCTGGGATTGCGGCCGGGCGGCTATACGAAGCTGACGACGACCGCTCGTAGGCGCAGGTTGAGGAGCCATGGAGACTCTGGAACGTACGGATGCTGTGGCTGGGGTCTTCGGACCCTTCGGCTCAGGCTCCGGCGCCCAAGTGTCCATGGGCAGGTGATCGGAAGGATCAATCTCACGGCCATCGTGGGTGATGATCTTCTCATCCGGGTCGGGTCTGGAGATATCGCTGCCGGTGGCGGACAATGTCGGGTTGAGCGCATCATATGAGTCGGGACCGAAGGGAACGCCAGACAATCTGCGATGATCCGGGGGCGGCGCCGGACTGACCGACTTGCGCTTGATCGTGTGAGACGGGTTGGGGGACATTCCTCGTCTGGACTGCGGCGGCGGTATCGGTGAAAGACCACGGGCGCGATGTTGAGGATGAGGACTGACAGAAATGCCGCGTCTCATATCGTGGTGGGGATTGGGCGAAACGCCGCGTGCCCTCATATCGTGGTGGGGGTTAGGCGACACACCTCGTCCCCTCGTGTCGTGGGCGTAGGGGTTCGGAGAGGCGCCACGGCCGCGCATATCCTGAGCGTAGGGCTGGGGGGATGCGCCTCTGCCTCTCATATCCTGAGCATAAGGCTGAGGGGAGGCACCTCTTCCTCTCATGTCATGAGCGTAGGGCTGCGGTGAGGGACCTCGTCCTCTCATGCTTTGATGCGGGGGCGCAGGTGAAGGACCGCGTCCTCTATGCATATCACCACTGTAAGCCACAGACTGCCGATTGTCGTGTCGCGGCGGGATGTAGGTCTGGTCGTTGTATCCGGGGTGCTGCCTACCACGTGTCGGCGTCGTGATACTCTCGGTTGTGTAACGCCTTGTCTGACGTCGGTCCTCGTAAATGCGATCGGTGACATCTTGTGTGAGACCGGGATCGACTCCTGGCACCAAGGAAGCAGGGACAGAGGGCATGGTCGTTGCCTTTATCTCGGTTCCCGAGAGCTCGGATCGCTGCGATACATAAGAGTTCTGGCTGCGAGAGTGGTAGTCTTGGGGGCTGGGTGCGAAGTCTCTGGAGGCAATGGGAGACTGATGTTGGCGCACCATCTCATCACCTCTGATATCCCTCGTAGCGATGGGCGACACTTGGTGACGAACCATTTCATCACCTCTCGTGTCACGCATAGACATGGGAGACACCGGCTGATGTCGGACCATCTCGTCGCCTCGAACGTATGGCTGCGGTGAAGTGCTGTAGTGAGCAGGTGAAGCATTCCCTCTTCCAGCAAGCACCAACTCATCACCTCTAGGTTGGTACTCCGGCTGCTGCCGGTAGTCCTGCTGATAGTCCTGCTGGTACTCCGGCTGGGGGGAGGTGCTGAAGCGACCTGGAGATGCTGAACCGCGGCCCGCAAAAACAAGCTCGTTGCCCTGAGGTTGATAGTCTGGCTGCGGCGATGTGCTGTAAGGACCTGATGAAATCATCTCGTTGCCCCTGTCGTAGGCGGGATTAGGCGACTGGCCGCGCTGGCGAGATCCTGCACTGCCTCTGCCGCCAATGTTCAACGGCGCCGGACTTGGCACTTGATCGTATCCCTGATCGTGTGTTTGTTCTTGGTATTGAGGTGCTCGAGCGGGTTGTCTAGGGCCAACGGCCAATGCTTGAGGTGGAGGCGGCGCTGGCTTCTGATCCTGGCCAAAACCCAGTTCGTCATACGGAGGGACGCGCGAGGTTCTTCGAGCGGTAGTCTTGTTCGCAGGTGTAGGCGATTCTGGAACATCCTCAACCGTCGGCTGCATGGACCTGTACTCAGCATGTCCATCATAGGAGTGGTGTCGGGGGTGAGACTGCTCCTGGAAGTGATCCTCCGGAGCTGGCAGAGCGTGTCTGACCTCTGGAGCAGAGTCGAATCCACGGTACTGCGGTCGTCCAGGGTATGCTGCCGTAGAAAACGACATGCGGTGCGCCTCGTTTCGGAGGACATCCTGTCTCATGGCCGCATTTGCCGATTTCGGCGGCGTGTCGAACGAGCCCCTCAAGACCATATCCTGGGAGTTTCCTCTGCTGCGGTGAGCAGGAGGCGGCGGCGGCCTATCACCCTCGGCTGCGGGAGAGTTTCTGGAGTCCTCGAGAAGGTACGAATCGCGGGGCGGTGGCTCCGAGCCTTGACGGTAGTGGGCTCGATCGACGATTTCTTGGGAAGCATATCTCGGGCTGTAGTCTCTCTCGTCGTGCTGCGAAGTGGGGCTATCGTAGCGCTCGTGCCTCGTGGGAGTGTGCTGAGGTGTCACCTCGGCGGGGTGAGGTAGGGCAGCGGGTGATGTAGGCGCAGGTAGCTCTGGCTGGCTGCGAGAAGCAGGAGAAGCGTGGTACTCGATAGCCTGCAATGGCGACGGCGCCGGTATTTGTGCAGGCGCGGGCTTCTTCGTGGGCATCGGTCGGGAGCCTGACAGACTCGGCTGTTCTCTCGGTTCTGGCGCTGGCGCTGGCGACGACGGTGCGCTCATCTCCTTGGGTCCTCGAGGGCCACCAGCGCGAGGCGGGGTCGGGGCTTGTTCTGGTGACGGGGCGGCGGGAGCCTCGCCCGTGAAAGGATCGGAGGGAAGCGGACGTCTCTTGATCTGCTTTCGAGGAATGGTTCCGTGGGATGCGTACGTCTCAATCGGCTCGGCCTCGACAGGCTTCGGCTTCGCTACGGGCTTCTCGGGCTTTGGCCGGATATCGTAGTATGTGATCTCCATGCGAATCTCTCCGGCATACTTGCCCTTGAAGGTCAAGTTGCGCCACAAGTCGTTCTGTCCTCCGCCGGGAACAATGATATCCCTGAGGTCGACCCATGTCTCTCCAATGAGGTCCGTCTTCTTATCGTCGTGAAACACCGACACCTTGAGCTGGTAGTAGTCTGGGGAATCGTGGACGGCGAATCGAAGCTCTTGGTCCCTGCAGAGTAGTATGTTAGTTATTGTCGGGGGGCCATGAATGGGTTCGGGGGAAAGTGTCGGTACCATTTGGGTGTCTGTCCTCCGCGAATATCTGTCGTCGTCTTCTTCGCTTCCTTGCCGAGGCGTGCTGCACAGTAGGGGTCCTGCTTCCCCATGGTCTTGCGGTTGGGCAAGTTCTTTGCGCGGTCGACGATAGCGACCAGGGTGCCGATCAATGGACCATCGACGCTGGGGTCGGCAAAGATGCCGGCCGTGTGCATCCCATTGAGTGGGTGCGATGCTTTCGCCTTGGACGCTAACATGTTTTGTGTTTGCTGTATCTGTTGTGTTGTAAGGTGTTGTTCGATGGGTCAATTCGGATGCCGTTTCGTGTTGACAAGGCGACGAAAAACAACAAAAAGTGAAGCTGCTGGCAAGCCACACAGTGATGCGGATGCTGATAGAGATAGGAAAATGCTGGCAACTCTGAGATATAGAGAGAGAGCTCGTTTACATTGGCGGCTCGGTTCGTCTTTTTTTTCTTGAGAAGACGGGTATCAAAACAATGGAGGGCTCCAGGCGAGAGAAATATGACGATAGGGCAAGGACACAACCAACGGGTAAGACAAGGACGATGTTGGCGATGGAGAGAAAGAAGGCAGGAAGCCAGCACCCGAGTCCGCGTCTGAGCCGAGGAATGAATGGCAAACGGCGACGATGACGGGGTGAGAGGGGGGATGCAAGAGAGGAAGTGAGGGTGAGGGAGAAGAGAGAGTGTGTGAGTTTGTGCGTGCGTGTGTGTGTGAGAGGAAGAAAGACAGACAGACACCCGGTCAGATCAGATCAGGAAGAGTAAAGCTAAGCAAGAACGAGCCAAGCAACGCAGCGCAGCGTGAGGCAAGGCAAGGCAAGGCAAGGTAAGGTCGGGAGCGTAGCAGCAGCGGGTGGGAGGAGGCAGATGATGAATGATGATTGTTTTTTGGCTGGCGCAGGGCAGGCGGCGGCGACGGGCATGCAGCAGCTGGAGGAGCAGCAGAAGCAGAAGCAGAAGCAGACGTGCATGCAGCAACATGTACCTAGGTAGCAATTGGAGTCCAGTTGGAGTGGGGTGCGGAACCTGTCTGGCTCAGGTCAGGTACCTTACCCAGGATCCGTACTGCGTACCTGGAAAAACCGGTGCAGGCAAGAGCTTGGTACCTGGGCCTCGCAGGTGTCCTCCAACTGGCTGCAGGTATCTCCTAGCTCTGTTGCAACGGACGACAGGTCCAGCTAACCTCGATCAGCGATGGCGCGCCTTACCTGCCTCGTAGTTTTTTTTTCTCTCCCTCTTCCCCTCCCGGCGCTGAGGGAGAGAAACTCAGCAGGTACGAACCGAGTAGAGTGCCGCTAAAACAGGCCAAGCGCCAAAAAGACAGAAGCCGCACTGTACATTGTGCTGCGTGCAGGGGCCATCCCCAGGCCGCGCGTGTGGTGGCTGGGCGAATGAGGGGCGGCAGGACCCCACCTTGTCTCCACCGAGCACCTGGATTGGGGAATATGCTGTGGCTGGTCGGTCGGGCTGGGAAACGCGAGACACCTGCCGTGGCCTGTCACTTTTGTCACTCCCCCCAAAAACCACCCTCCCAGGCATCCAAACAAATGCCAGAAACAGGGCACTCGCAGAGTCCGATGAGACGACCGCCCATTCATGCCATCCGCATCAGTTATCGAGCGTCAAACTGAGGTAATAGGAGAGGCTGGTCCGTCTCTCTCATCGCAATCTCACCACCCGCTCGCTCGCTTGCCCACCCATCCAACCCAGATCCAGCATCCAAGCCAACATCGCGCCCTCCCGCTGTCCCTTGAAGAACCCTGACCCAGGGCGGGCAGGACAGGACAGCCAGGCCAGGGCAGGGCAAGCAAGGCCCCAGCAGCAAAAAGAGAGGTTGACGTCCCGCCGCCGCAGTCCGCAGCAGGGGTTCATCGCCCTGAGTTGCGCCTTGCAGGGGTTCTCGAAGCCGGTCCCTTCCAGCCCGGCAAACCTTTTTTTCAACTCTTTCATCTCCCAGAAACCCGACTGCGCATCCGTATCGCGGTCAATCTTGCTCGCTTGCGAAAGTGAGGCCACAAGAAACCATGTCTGCACCCTAAAGGCTCCTCTTCCCGCTCCTCGCCAAAACTCCACCGTCCGGGGAGCCCTACAAGCTATCTCACAACTGAGCCACTTCGGCTCACTCTACCTGTCACTGCGGGATGGGCAGAGTCTGGACGTGTCTGATTGCGGTTCGTCGACGTGACTCGCTTGGCTCTCGGTAAATGCCTATGCTGCATTGCAGTTCCACGGACACTGCCAAAGCAGTCTTGACCGTACATTCAGCGACTTCTTCAACCTCGCCGAAACGGACATTGACAACCTAACCGAGCGATCAAAGCCGTCAAGAAGGCGGTCGGAGCTGTCACTTTTTGACTTTCCCGCTCAATCAGACGATTGGAGGTTGGGGAACAACGCATCGGGCCCGAACGACCACTTCTCGAAGGGACAGATGCCTTGGCGCCGACTATCCGCTTGTGCCATGTTCCCTGTCGAGCTGACAAGACTCGAACCGGGCAAAACCTTCAAATAAACAAGCTACGAAACCTTCGCGGACGTGGACGAGCCCAAAGTCCCTCGAATCATTTCTTTGCCGGTCCAATCTGCTCGCTGGAAAGGCGCATTGGCGTGTTTCCGTTCAGAAAACGAAAAGGCGCCGTCCAATCCGCAGCTGCAAGGCATTGGTGAAAACACCGATGGGGCCAACGGGGGATATGCACATCATCCCGAAGACTGAGCCTCAATGGGTGACGCGCCCCAGCTTTGCCGCCGCCCCAATGAGAATCGTCGAAGCAGACTTGGGAAGCGAAGACAACACCATGAGCCAATCAAAGCCCTTTTCTCGACGGTTCTTCATGTCATGATCCCGAAAACGCTGCCCCCAATCAACTTGACGCGACCCGATCGCCGGTTTCTAGACCTTTGGAACCCCGCCTTGAATGACACAACACGCCGGCCGGGCTCACACGATAGTGCACTGCTCTAGTATTCACCAAGTTTGTGAATGCTTCGGGAACGACAAAGTGTATTCTAATCAGACGGTTCGTCCGAGCGAGGTTGGCAGAATTGTGTATTCCGTCTATTCATTTGATAGACGTTTGCTCATTGACGTTGCTGGCATGCTTCTCACGCAAACCGGCCATTCCCATCAACAGGTCCGACCTGCCCCACCGCCAAGCTGTGCAGAAAAAAGAGCTGACGTCGACCTGCCCCGCCAGCAAACCAACAAAAATAGAAGCAAAAACACACAATCCCAATCATTTAAGCTTCCTTTCGTTTACTAAGTCAATCGCGATAGATCGTCATTGTGGATTCCCAAGTCCATCCAACAGAAGCCGACGTCAAAAAGTGCCTAACAAGGCACACTCTCATATGCACAAGGGGCCGCTCCCAGACAATGCACGCCTTGCCGTTCGGTCTTACCCGTCTCCGCGGCGAAGGGATTACGTGTTGGACGTACGTCTTCCCGCATTCCTTCAAGACTTCCCAAGACACACAACTTGCATTCCGATGCAAGTTCATGACGAAGACGAACTTTTCTCGTCTCTTCCGAGTCCGTGTTCATCTGACACTCTGCGACCAAGGCCGCATCCAGGCCCGGGAAAAGCCCTCTATCACTAACCTTCTCATCTATGCCGTTCCTGCCATCAGCGTCGTCGTCACTTGCTGGAGGTACACCGAAACACCCCAAGTGACACCATCCCTCCAAGTCTCACCATTAATCGAAAAAAGAAGCAACCATAACCAGCCACACGGATTCTAGCGCCACGTCTCAACGGTCAAGCCCTTCCTAGCGCTTGGGATCGAGACCCTTTTTCAGCATAGTCCGTTGTTGAACTTTCGAGCGCGAGAGGGAATGAAAAAGCCTCAGCACAGTGTCCGCATTCCGAGACCATGGCGCGCGTCTCTAATTAGTTCATCTTGTCTCCTTCCCTTTCTCTTCTCGAGCAACCGCCCCCCACCCGCCGCCGCTTGCTACTAGGCGCATCTCTCCATGGCAACCATCCCAGACAACAGCACAGTTGCTGTGGAAGAAGGAGATTTACAGTCGGCGCCGCTGGCCGCAACAATCTATTGAAAAAGAAGGCGAGCGCCTACTAACATTCCAGTGTTCCAGAATTGTTGAACGAGATGCTCTGACTCGGATGTGTGAACTAAACAGAAGAAGTCTGCACGAACAACTAATGGCGAAATAGAGCCTGTGATGTGATCAAGACAAGGGAGGCGGGCAAGATTACTGCAGAGACGGTAATACCGATGACGATAGATGGTGACAGTAACAGAGAAGTGAGACATAGTAGCTAAGGACGCAGACGAGAAGACTCAGATTAGTTTCTGCCTACTTTCTAAAGGCCCACGAGCGTCCGGTATCACGACGACCGACAGCATCCTGGTTCAAATCCGCACCGCCTCTGGGCAGATAAAATGAAATCGAACACCACATTCTATGAACCACCTGATTCTATTGCGCAAACCACGGCATCAAGCATGATAGTCGCCAAGCCCGGGGCCACGTATCTCTACACCCGGTGCGGCCCCGGCAAGCCGGCGCCGGCTCCGGGTGGTGGGCAGATTCATGTCCACCTTGCATGCAGCATGCCCACGTCTCCTCGCCCGGCCCGAGGACTTTGCATACGACATCCACGGGCTCCCGATGCGCCGGACACCGCATGCCACGCAATCCTCACGACCAAACTCCATGATTCCAACCCAGCCCGCTTTCCACTTGCTTAAGAATCCATAACAAATATCCAGAAGCTTGCCAAAGTCCACCGCACTGTGAAAGATGGAGACGGACCCCCCCTTCAGGTTCCTACACGATGCCCGAGGCGGGGGCCCCCCATCGGCGACTGTGGAATTTGGGGTTCAAACTTTCCCACACCGCCGTCGGATTCCGTTCCCCGATATCTTTCAGCCTTATGGGTTACCTAGTCGCCATGGACTTGGATGAGTGTATGGCCCCAACCACAAGTATCTTTTGGAGAAAGCCCGAACGGTGGCGGCCCGACGGGCGGCGTTTATGCGTTGTTCATGAGGGAAGCAGAGTGGCTGCTTCGCGGGAGGGATCTTGCCTGTACAAGACCCGGGCTAAAGAGCTCGTCATCACAGGAATTGAAAGGGAGCTTTGGGCGCCAACGGAAGCAAACCAGCCCAGCCCAACATCGCGATTCACATGCTTTTCCTTCCAAGTTCAGGTTCTGTGTTCTCTGTAGTGGAGAATTGGTGATAGCCAGCTTCAACACGCGCGGCTTTGCATTTCGTCGGACTCAGTTCGGGTCCTTTCGCATTCCTCCCCCAAATGCTCTATCGACGTTTATCGTCTGCGGCTCAAAGGCCGTGCGATGTAAAAATTCCAAAATGTGCCTCCCCCGGCATGAGCTCTTCGCTACAAGCTTTCATAATATCCTCTGTTCGAGTACCGTGTCTTCAAACCCCCCCATAACAGCCAGTCGCCCAGCAAGAGTTGTCTCCCAATATATCTTTCAGTCCTTCCATTCCAGAAGCTTTCCGACCTCCAAAACGCCAACCATATCTCCCTGATCAAGCACAGCCAGTATAGAGTCCGCGCGGCAGACGTACTCGCCATCGTCGGCCGCTCCTTGCATGTTCCTCACAAAGTTCACCGCCCGCCGTATCGTCGTCTCCGACGAGATGGATAGCATCTCCGCTCGGGGCACCATCAGCCCCGGAATCTCCTTTAGGCACCGCGTAAAGTCATCTGTCGCCAGTTTCCTGATCCGGCCCGGGGACGCAACGTCGTTGCCTATGCGGACCCAGCCCGAGGACGAGTCGTACGCTGCCCGGAAGAGGTCCGCGCCGACGCTGTCTGTACACAAGCCTACCAAGTCCGGGATGTCCGTCCAGGGAACGGCAAGGTCCAAGATGGTCTGCGGTTTCCTAAACGCAGCGCCAATAGCGCCTCCCGGGTGATTCTTCGAGAACACTTGCGACATGCTGGGATGCAGCTCCTGACCCGCAGCAATGGCGAGCGCATCACCCACAGCCAAAGCAACGGTCGTAGATGTCGTGGGTGCGGATACACCAAACGACGCCGTTTCGCTTTCGTGAATGGGTGCCGGGAGGAGAATGGTGTCCGGCCTCAACTTGATGAGCTCACACGTGTCCGGCCGGGTGTGTCCCGTGAGTATGATTAGGGAAGAAGGCTTGTCCAGGTGAGGCAGCAGGTTGAAAAGCTCTGAAGTCTTGCCGGAGAAGGTAATGAACATGAGGATATCGTGTTTTTGCACTATGCCAAGGTCGCCGTGTAGGGCGTCGATTGGGTTCAAAAAGACGGACGCAATGGAGAGGCTGTTGAAAGTTGCGACCAGCTTGTTGGCAATATGTCCGGATTTGCCCACGCCTGTGATCACAAGCTTACCCTTCTCGCCCTTGTGCCGTGTGATTGCTGCGACCGTGCGATTGAAGCCGTCCCGGGCAACTGGATCTGTCTCGTACAGCGCGGCGACTGAGCGCAAGGCTGCTGCTTCTGTCTTAAGTACGTGTGTCGCGGCATGAAGACGATCTTGTACTGTGACCGAATTCTCTTCTGTCTCGAGCATCTCATCGGGCGATCCCAAGCTCAGCTCTTCTAATTCTTCAAGGAATTCGTCCTCCGGAGGTGACACTGGTGGTGAAGGCGGCGAAGGGGGCGGCATCGATTCGCAGTGAGGAGCGCCCAGCACGTAGACGGCGCTGGTTTGCACCGGCCGGTGCTCGGTGTAACGAGAGTCTCCCATGATTATGATGTTGGATTGCGGACAGTAAGCACAGCTTGAGGTGAAGCACTTGACGATCCGATCGCACGTCGTCGTCCAAAAGTAGTTCGCGGGTTTCGTTATCGTTATCAATCGAGCAGAGTCAAAGTGTCGCCGTAAACTGAAATTCGCAATGCGCCTCGTCCCTTTGAAACTTTGCTCTCTGGTGGGGGAATATGCAGGCGAGGACAGCTGCGCGGGACCACACAAATAAAGGACCAGTTCACCTGAGATTAAGTCGCGGGGAGCAGCTGGAAAGATGAGCAAAGATGTAACCAGATTCCATGACGTTGAGAAAGATTGCGACGGCCGGGGTTTAATGAGAATTTGTCCGAAGCGCGCGCGCGAGTTGAGTTAAAGAGCAGAAAAAGCAGGTCAAATACGTAAGATATGTAGAGATACCGAGGACCCTGCGCGAAAAGCGAGCGAGCTTCCCAAACTCACCTTAATTGCTGCCCCTCCACTCGGGGCTACCCTTGGCTTAGCTTCACGCATTGTGGGTAGCTCTCCCCGATCCGGATGCCATGACTGGCCGATAAACCCATCTCTTGGTGCGGCATGTCGCGCGTGGAAGGGATGGCTCTGTATGCCCTGCCTCTGGCGTGATCGAGCCTGGCGCCCTGACTGGATCCCCGAGGCAGGGACGGTTGGTAATCAGATCCGAGGCGGATAGTCTCGAGTTCCATGAGAAAGCTTGGAAAAGTACAAGCCTCATGCTTTGTGGACGTAGATGGCGCTTCCACCGGTTCCGGGAAATCGAGTCATTCAAGGGGGCTCATTGGCAGCTGGCTTCGAGAACCATGAGCCAGACCGAACAAAGATACGGGCGCGATAGACAGCGTGCGGCGTGTGTGTTCCTCCCAAGCAGCAGATAGGCAGGAGGTCGAAATCACAAGCAGCCCGAACCCTGTCCATCCGGTGGGGTTCCGCGAGTCTATGATCCATCGATGTTTTTTTTTGAGCATGCGTTAGACATCGATGCGGCCAAACAAGGCGATGATGCGTGCGTTTGGCAGACGTCAAAATCGACCATCCTGGACTGCCCTGGCCAGATGCTACTCCAGGGGAATTTCCTTGACCGCCGTCAACACGGCTCAGGCAGATAAAACTGGCGTTTATTTTGTTTTTCGTAGCCGGCTAAGGTTGTTGTGAAGATCGGATCGGATTTCAGCGGAGATTTCGGTTGAAATTTCATGGGTGTACAGAGTACGATCGCCGAAGACCCTAAAGACCCTGGCCGCAGGTGTCAACAAGACCGCAAAAGGCCCGACCTCCGCTTGAGATCCGCTTCGAATGTCGCTGAATTGGCTTCACAACACTCGAGCTGCACAGCTGTCGTGATTCATAAACTTTTGGTGTTTTGTTTCCTGAGTCGCGTTGCATTCGTTCAACCCTCTCTGGTGGGATCAACGTTTGCCGTTCTCCGAGTACTCGCAACTCCATCTCCCATTAGCCAGTGTGAGATTGTGCAGGAGCAGCTGTCAAGCCAATAAAAAGAGCCATGAGCAACACGACTTCTGGATCCGAACACCGCATGGCCATGCACGGCAGTTGACACGAGAGCGAGAATAAGGATCGCTGGAGCTGTGCTAGCGAGAGCCAACCATGTTCCGGTATCACAGTTGCGCTGTGCAAGTCTGTCACTGTCGCACTCAGGAGAACCAAACCGCGCTGGTGACCAGAGGTTTGGACCTTGGAGAGAAATCGTTCAAAAGAGCGCAAAGGGTCATCTCCAGATGACAGAATTGACGCGAGAGGCAGCAATCCAAACGTCGTTCTCTGCTGTGGTAGTCGCCATACTTCTTGAGATTGACTGCTTTCCTTGTCCGCATCATCTCCCTTGTCACTCTTTTGCCTCAGAACCACTCATCAAGATGCATCTTGGCGCAGCCATCATCGCGGCTCTGAGCCTCACAGGCTATGCATTCCCGAGACAGCGACCTGGGTATGTCCGGATGCTGCCGCGGGCCAACGACACCGAAATCTCATGCGGGCAGACCGAGTACACGCTGACCGAGGTGAGATCGGCGGCGGATGCGGCTTGCCAGCACGTGGAGGATGGCACGACGGCGGGCAGCTCGAGCTATCCGCACACGTACCGAAACCAGGAGGGGTTCGACTTCAACGGAGTCGAGGGTCCCTTTGTCGAGTTTCCGATGAAGACAAGTGGTGTCTACAAGGGCGGTAAGCGATTCAGTGGAAATGGCATTTGTCGGTTTGCGTGGGTGGTGATGAGATCGGCGATCCGGGCGTGGGTGCTTGTGCAAGCTATTAGTCGCAGCTCGCCAAGTCGCATTAGCGGCAGGGCTGGCCGCTCCCCTCCCCCCCGCGATGCAGCGCTATCTCCATGATTTGAGAAGAAAAAGTGAGGCTTGAGCTGACAGGTTTCTCGTGATTGTAGGCAAGCCAGGAGCAGACCGAGTTATCATCAACGAAAAGTGCGTTCTTACAGGCCAGATCACACACACGGGAGCCAACGGCATCGCGTTTGTGGGCTGCGAGGGCACTAGCTAGGCGCCTATTGGATGGTTGGCCCAGAGAGGCGACGCTGATAACGGTCTTGATTTTTCCCCCCACGATCTGCTTTAAGCGTCTGACAGAGCTGCCTTGGTGGTTTGGAAAGCGGTTAGCACGGCTAGGCAGTTGAATTATGGCCACGTCGCCGACAATCTTCTTGATGATTCCGCTCCAGCCTCTCCAATTCGTGTCCTCTCTCTCTCTCTCTCTCTCTCTCTCTCTTTCTCTCTCTCTCGAATTCGTCTCTCCAGTGTAATGATTCGTCGCATCTAGAAGACGCACTTCCCATCTGCCGGCGGCAAGCGATGCGCGAATTGAGGTGGGATAAATGCAAGATGCAAGATGCCCATCTCGGAATTTGGTCCGTGCCGGGCGAGCGGTGAAGGCCAAGGTGAAGATGAAAGGCCGTCCTAACAATTTCGAGTCAACGCTAGGGCGAGGTAATCTTGGTCAGGACGCAGGCGGTTGCAGCAACGGTGCGTGAGAAGTGACCGCCGGACAGAGAGAAGATGGTGGTAGTGGTGGTGGTCGGTGGTCAGTGGGCGATCAGCGAGACGAGACGACGGACGAGTACCTACGCTGGACGAGAGTGGTTGGCTGGTGCTGCAAAGGTCGTAGCTACCTGCCCTGCCTGGCAGTTGCCTGCCTCCCTCTGTGCCTGCCACACTGCGACAGGAGGCCAGAGACGAGCAAGGTACATCCGGACGCCTCACGTTTTGGTGTGAGCATCACCATTTCTGGGACGAAAGCATTGTACCTCTGCCTCCCGCCCCCGGTGCATCATCCAGCCCCCGTCCCTTCTCATGTTACCAAACCCACCTGCACCACACGCGTACGGCCACAAGCCTCGACCACTGACTGGGCGGCTTACCGGTTTGGGGAAGCAGGTAGCGTCATAACTGCAGCCAGTCTGCCCACCACCAGCTATTGATAGGCAACCCCCCCCCCCCCCAAGACTTGCATGTTTCCCATCGAGTTGCCTCCTTCTTTCCCACGGGACCAACTTGGCATCTTTTTCTTCCTGCCTCATACCAATCTTGCCAGGCAGAGAGGAGGGAAGAAAGGCGAATTTTGTCCCAAAATACGACACCTTGCCGACTGCGTAAATGACACGAGTCTCTGTTTACAGCTCCGCCCTCGTGGCTTTTGTCGCCGGTAAGTACCTAACACTGTATCTTTCTTTCGCCGGGCCCCCAGGGCAGGCAAAACGGGAGGGCGACGGTCGGGGTATCCACCTTTGCATCGTCGTCATCGCCCGTTTCTGAAGCTCTAAGCTGGGCGCGATGGTGGCGCCTGGGGATTGCTTCAAGCACATCAATCGGCAACAACAACATGCATCTTCGATTTACGATGGCTAACGTCCTGCCCTGCCAGCGACGGCGATGATCGTTACGTCCATTATATTGCCGCACTGGGTTTCTTACTCCGTCACCGCTACCGACGGCAACGAGTTCTCAAAACACATTGGACTGCACAAGATCTGCTCCAACGTCGGGCCTGGCCCGGCGTGCAAAGTCTTCCCGACCGACGAGTTGTGTAGTAAAGATGGCGAGAGATATTTCTGCTCCATGTGGCGTTCTGTAGGCTTCCTTGCCTCCTTCTCGACAATCATGCACCTCGCGTCTTTGGTCACCTTCCTCGTCATCATGAGCGGAGGCAAGTACAAGCGCGAGACGGGCTGGAAGATCCTCGGCGGGCTTCTGATTTTTGTCGCGGCTATTGAATTCACTTTGATGGGCATTGTGGTAAGTCTAAGGCAGCTCGGCAATGATATGGCTCGGGGCAACGAGGCTGACGAGTATACCAGGCGTACCTCTTCGACAATGACGAGCAGTTCCGCGTCCCTGGCTGGGGTCTCGACACATCGTGGATTCTCTGCACCGTCAGCGCATCCGTCTCCGTTCTTTGCGCTTTGGGACTGGGCATTTCCGCATTTGTTCTCCCACCGGAGGAGGGCTACGAGTTCCTCAACGACCCGCTGCCGTAATCCATAGGATCTGGATGCTGAATGCCCGAAACATGCTGGAGGCTCAATTTTCATTTCTTGCAGGCATAAAGGGAAACGGAGTTTGCATACTACTTTTCGCCAATTGGGGAGTTGTTCTTTCCTTGTTTTGGCCAGCGGCTATGATGAGAGCGATGAGTGGCTCGCATCTGGTTCATGCGCTGCCGAATAATTTACATACGAAATATATAAGTTCAATCTTTGTTTGGAAGCATGAATCCACGATGCAGCTCAAGCTCGCGTATTCTGCTGGACAAGAGTGACGACAGTGAGGCGATAGAGATAAGCGCTTGGGGGCAAGTGCGGGGCCGGCCGGTCCCCGCATTCACACCTCCCAAATTGTCAAACATCCAACGGCGCGCCATGGCCTAACTTATATGAGCCTTTCAGCTCCCAACAAGCCTCTTTAATCTCATCCGCACACCTTCAAGCTTTACATCTTCCTGGAGCTCAACCCAAGGCCTTAGACCATCTCCCTCTCCCTCACAAACCAGCGGACCAACAACCCGGTTGACTCATCCCACAATGACCGTCTCCGCGCAAGAAGAGGGCCTCACACCCTCCCAGCTCGCCTCCTTCAACCGCGACGGCTACCTCATCATCCCGGGCGCCCTCTCCCCGGAAACCGTCCGGGGCCTGCTCACCGAGACCCACTCGCTCCTCGACAACTTCTCCCTCGCCGACCACCCCATGACGCGCTTCTCCACCGGCGAGAAGGCAGACCACGTCGGCGACGACTACTTCCTCACCTCGGGCGACAAGGTGCGCTTCTTCTTCGAGGAGGACGCCTTCGACGACGCCGGCAACCTCGCCAAGCCCAAGGCCCGCGCCATCAACAAGATCGGCCACTACCTGCACGTGCTCTCCCCGCCCTTCGCCGCCGTCTCGGACCCGGCCTCGACCGCCGCCGTCCGGGGGAAGCCGGCCGCCGTCGCGCGCAGCCTCGGCTTCAAGGACCCCCGCTGCCTGCAGAGCATGGTCATCTGCAAGCAGCCCGAGATCGGGGGTGCCGTGCCGCCGCACCAGGACTCGACGTTCCTGTACACGGACCCGCCGTCGGCCGTGGGGTTCTGGTACGCGCTCGAGGACGCGACGCTGGAGAACGGGTGCTTGAGCTTCTTGCCGGGCAGCCACCGCTGGGCGCCCGTGGCGAACCGGTTGGTGAGGAAGGCCGGGGACAAGGGCACGGAGATGGTGGAGAACCAGGGGCCGCGGTTCCCGCCCGGGGATAAGTATGCTGCGCAGAGCGAGGAGGGAAAGGGGGCGTATGTGCCTGGCGAGGTGAAGGCTGGCGACCTGGTGCTTATCCACGGCAACTTGCTGCACAAGAGCGAGAAGAACCTGAGCCAAAAGGGGCGGATTATCTACACGTTTCACGTCATCGAGGGCGAGGGCACGAAGTATGATGAGAAGAACTGGCTGCAGCCGCCTGAGGCTGGGTTCACCAAGTTATATGCCTGAGTCATGGGTATCAGTCTGCCCCAAGAACAAAAAAATACAAAAAGATCCATCTAGTCTGGTTTCCCAGCCATGCGAGTGTGAAGACGTCAAAGGTTGTACATGTATCTGGCTTGCGTCTGCCTGCTTTATCACCTCTTGCCGGCAGACTTCTTCTTCGTAGTAGTAACCTCCTCCTCTTCCGAGCTGTCATCGTCGCTGCTGTCGTCGTCGTCTTCCTCCTCGGACGAGGACGACGAGCTGCTGGAGGTCTCCTCGGCATCCCGCTGCGCAGCCTGGCGCTGCACCTCGGACTCGTCAGAGTCATCGTCCGACGAGTCGCTGTCGCTGCTCGAGTCGTCGTCAGAGTCGTCATCGGAAGACTCGTCAGAGCTGCTGTCGACGTTGGCCGTGCGCTGCTTACGACGGCGAGATGCACTCTGCTTCGTGCCGTCGTTGAGCTTCACCCTCTTGTCGACCGTCTCTCCCTGAACAGCAGCAGCAGCAGCAGCCTTTGGCGGCGCCTCCTCCGTGTCAATGGTCATGGCATCGCTGTCCTCGCTCTCCGCGAGCTCCTCCAGTATCGTCTCGGCGCGCATGCGCTTGATCACACGCTGCGTGATGGCGACGTCGCTCGACTCCGCCACGAAGCCGCTCTCGTCGAAACGCTTCCTCTTGCCATTACTACCGCCATCCTCGGCGCCGAGCTGCTTCAGCCCGGCCAGGACCTTCTCGTACTCGGACTGCTTCGAGTCCGCGTCCGGCGTGCCGTCGGGGAAGGCGGCCTTGCCCTGGGCGGCGTCCTCCTTCCTGACCTCGTCCGCCGTCTCGCGCAGCCGCGTTCGCGTGTAGCCCTTGAGGTCCTGGATGTACTCGTAGAAGGTGTCGATGTCGGCCGAGGGGATGGCCTCGGTGTGGAAGACGCGCTTCATGAGGATGGACTGGTAGTTCTTGTTGAACTTCCAGTTCGCGCGGGCGTGCTTCCAGGCGCGGAGGTACTCGAGGGAGGGCTTGATGTCGGCCTGCGGCTGCTGCGTCGCGGGCTTGGCCGGCTTCTTGCTCTTGTTCTTCTTCTTTGTCGACTCGGCGGCGGCGGTGGGGTTCTTCGTGTCTTCGGTGAAGGTGACGGACTTCTGCTTCCTCAGGGTCGGGGGAGTGGCAGCAGCATGGTGATGGTCGTCGGTGCGGGTCCTTTTGAGGGGGGAGCTGAACGCAGGGGGAACGGACGAGTGCTCGGGACGTTTCCTTTTGGCGGCGGCGCTGGCGGCGTCCGCCGCGCCGTTGGCGTTCCGGGCGTCGTGGTGTTGCTGGTGACCGTTGGGCTTCGATCCCTCGGCAGCAGGGCCGCCAATCTCTGGGCCGGACTTGAGCTTGAGGCCCAATCGTTTCCAGGCCGGTACTTTTGCGGACATGACGGGCAGCAGCGGGCACACCCTCTTCGTTTTTTTTTCTGCGTCCCGGAAAGGCGAGGGAGGGAGGGGAGAGAGGATCGCTGGATCGCAATTTGGTGTCTGCGGTTGCGCCTGCTGGGTTTGAGGAGGGTACAGAAAATGCAGAATTGGGCCGCTTCAATGCTCTCCACGTGTGCTTGGCCTATTAGATTGGAATGCGATGGCCTCGTGTGCGGCAGTCCGATTGGGCGCGACGTGTGGTGCTCGAGACTGGAGGGTGAAAGTCGGGAATGGTCCCTCGATATTTTTTTTTCCTTTGGAGGCTGCCCTGCCATTTTTTTGGCAGCAGGATGCGTTGTCGTTCCCGCAGTGCCAGGGGTGCCCCGCTGTATCCCTGCACTGCAGCTTTTCAGTGTGCACGTACCAGGTCTCTTACTTATGTAAGCGTTGCGTCGTCTGCTTGTTGCCTCAGGCTTTACCCACAGTTGCTTGGACCAATCCAAGGCATCCACTCAGCCTTCCCACTGGAGCTTCCCGGTACGTTGCCTCGCCTGCTCTAGGCAAGCTCCTGCAAACGCGTCGATATCCCAAGAGCTTCGTCAGAGCTCAACCACCAACGTCGAACCGCCATTTCGTCCATCTTCACCCTGCCACCGACCTGCCACAGCTCACCACCGTCGAGCACGATCTTACTGAACGCAATTCGACCTACGTTGACCTAGAAACACCGCCAAGATGTCGGGTGCGTACTGGGACAGCCACCGCTACCCCGGTGACCTCAGCCCTTCGGTCGTCAATCACAGCTAACGAGGCTTCTTACCCCAGGTGGCTCAGCTTACGACCGACACATCACAATCTTCTCCGAGCAGGGAAGATTGTACCAAGTCGGTATGTATTCATCCTCCGCCCGCAGCCCGATCGATTGCCCCTCCCTGCGGTGATGCCATCGAGCGGGGCCTCCAACCACGGCCTCGAATCGCCCAGCTGACGAGACGATTGCGAACAGAATATGCCTTCAAGGCCATCACAGCTGCGAACATCATGTCGATAGGTGTTAGGGGCAAGGACTGCGCCGTTGTCCTCTCCCAGAAGAAGGTTCCTGTATGTTGAGACCGCTAGCGGGGGTGCAGCTGTCGGGCGAGGGACTGACCCAATGAACAGGATAAGCTCATCGACCCCGCCTCCGTCTCCCACATCTTCCAGATCTCCCCATCCGTCGGCTGCGTGATGACCGGTTCTATTGCCGATGCCCGTGCCTTCTCCCAGCGTGCCCAGGGTGAGGCGGCCGAGTTCCGCTACAAGTACGGCTACGAGATGCCCGCCGATGCTCTGGCCAAGAGACTGGCCAACATCAGCCAGGTCTACACACAAAGAGTAAGCACGGCTGAAAAGTAAATGGCAGGAGTGTGGAACTGACAAGTGATAAAGGCCTACATGCGCCCGTACGGCGTTGCGACGACACTGATCTCATTGGACTCGGAGTTTGGACCTCAGCTGTTCAAGTGCGATCCTGCCGGATACTACATTGGCTACAAGGGCACCGCCGCCGGGCCCAAGCAGCAGGAGGCCCTCAACCACCTTGAGAAGAAGCTGCGCAACAAGGACCACGCCCCCGGCGACTGGAGGGAGGTTACTGAGCTTGCCATTACGACGCTCAGCACCGTCCTCAGCATGGACTTCAAGAAGGGCGAGATCGAGATCGGTATTGTGGGAGGCCCCCGTGCAGACGGCCAGGAGGGGACCGACCCCGGTTTCCGTACGCTGACCGAGGACGAGATCGATGAGCGGTTACAAGCGATCGCGGAGAAGGACTAAGGTGGAAGAGACGAGACCCGGCTAGTGGAAGCTGGATAGGGTCGGTGCGTCCGATGAAGAAGTCCGCTGGCGACGTCGATTCCGCCAACAGACCAGATCGCGCCTGGCCGCCGCGGGATGTGTAGACGAGAGTCGAGCTGGTAGTCTCACGAAGCCAGACCCCCCGCACACGATTGTACTACTAGCCAGCCTACAATTTGATATAGATCAAGACATGCAAAAGACGTTGCCATGATCAATCCAATGAGATTCAAGCATTGTCCGGCCGAGTAGCCCTATGCGGCCTGGCTGAATGCTGAGGGACGGCAGGTATGAGAAGAAGCACGTCTGTGGCTTGACAGAAGGCAGCAGAGAGATGAGTTGACGGTTGGTGTCTCGGATGCCGAATGTTAGGGAGATTCGAGACAGCAGACACGGGGCTGTTTCCGTGGGTTGAAGGCATTCACATCGGTAGGCATCTTTTGGGAGCCCCCCGGATCACGGGCGCAGAGTTTCGCCGAGTAAGTAAGACGACTGGTGAGACGGCTTTCCACAGGGCGACGACTGGCATTACGGTCGTGGTATCTTGGAGCAAGAAAAGCAAGCAACGGGCAGCGGGCATGTGGAGTTCAAGCCACCGCGGCCACAAGAAGGCTGAACTGACACGGCTCTCACGGCGAGTCCTGACACGCGAACATTTGAGGGCGGCCTTACTGCGAACAGCTAAGGTCCCTTTCCTCGCTGTCGGCCCCCACTGTTGGGGACTAGGGTTTGACCATCGCGGTGTTAGGTTTGTGCATTGCACTTCAAACACGAGCCCACGGGTGTGGGAGCGAATGAAGCACGGGAATGGCGTCCAAGACATGAGCTGGATGGATCAGCCCTTCGAGACGCTCCGTCCAGTCTGCTTCACAGCAATCGAATCCCCACCGGGAGAAATTCTCGAGTCTGCCTTCTGCTAGGACGCAACGGGACAGAGCCCATGCAGCCGGCGTCTTGCGGCTACTTATTGCTAGGGAATGGGTGGTTGTCGTTGAGGATTTGGACAGTGCATGGAGAGAAAGTGGTAAGGACAAGGGAGCGAGCGAGCGAGATAGGCATGGCTCGCTCGGTCCAATGCAGGTGGCAGTTTTTAACGGATGGAGCGGCGGTGCGTTCAGCTGGAATAAAACGTGCCAAACGTGGGCAGACGTCGAGGATAACGGTGCTCATTGGCCACAGGCGCGGTGAAGCCACAGCACCTGCAGTGGAAGAGCCTGCCAGAGCCTGCCAGAGCCCTGTCACTGTCTCCAGCCCGTTTCCCGATCCGGCCGCCAAGAGTGGTGTGGAGTCAGCTGAAGATCCACCGACCTTACCTTATTCTTCATCCCTGCTGCCAGCCCTGGGGAAAACGACGTGGACATTTCACACTGCGAGACCACCGACCTACGCAGAATACCGTGGGACCGTCACCGCGGGCTCGCACTCTGGCCTGGGGCGGACTGCCTGCTTGGGCCAGACCGACCTCAGACCGACCGGCCAGCCGAACTTTGCCTATCAGAGACTTCTTCTTCTCCTTCTGCTGTCTGCGTCATCCCATCTTTTCTCCCCCGGTCCCTGGTCCAATGTCCACACCCAGGACCATACCCATCACGGCTAGCAGGGCAAAATACCTTACAGTAGTCCACCTTTGGGTCGGTCTTCTGTGTCTCTGAGATGGTTCACAGTTCTGCTCTATGCCCACCATCGCGAACGAGCGTTGCCTTACCACACGCACCCGACTACTCAACAAACGACTCACACACAACCCACACCCTCGTTCTCGGGCTTGGTCCTCACATCCCGCGCAGCCTCAAGGGCATCTGTCGAGCGACTGAGGTCCATTCCGGGCCTTCTCAACCCCTTGGCTTGATGTGGCCCTGGCCCCTACAGCACATCAATCAATATGACAGCCCTGCAGGCGACAGCCAGCAGACCAGACCATCGAAGCCCTACAGGCATCGAGCACGCGAGTTGCATCATCGCCAGGCCTCCCGAAGAGAAGAACGGTCAACCCCAGTCAACCACCTAATCAGTATCCCACGGCAAAATGTGTGTCTCTCTTACCTACGACACCCACCACCACCGCCCACCTACCTCCTCCTCGCGCCGGGAACCAGGGGCGGCCGCGCGCGCCACCAGCTCGGCTGGGGTCAGTCTAGCTTTGAGCTCGCAACGCCATCCCAACTGCCAGGTCCCCGTCGCCGCCCTTCTTTTTTCTCCGATTCGTCGGCCGGGACTATCAGCGAACCGGGGGCCAAGGTGTCTTCAGACGAAGGACATGAACCACCATTGGTCAAGCATGTCGAATGAGCTCATGCATGCCCTATGGGGCTCCTCCGCCGTTCGGGACTTTCACTCCCCCCATAGGCAAAGAATGCTACTGCTACTGCTGCCGTTGCGGGCTGCCAGCTATCATACCCTACCCTACCCTATTCCCTGGTAGGCCGGGCAAAAGCTTGAGATTGCGGTTTCGTGACGGAGCATGCCTGCCTTGGGTCTCGTTGACTCTCATCTTCCAATCCGTAATTTTCGTGATTCATTCTTCCTCTACCTTCCCTTCGTCTCTTGTTTGTCTTTCGTGGGAGGCCGTCGAGAATGTACAAAAGCCGAGCGGCGTGGCGTTTGATCAGTCTTCAATGACACGGGATCAAGCAGCAACTTCATCTACAACAGTCTCTCGTTCACCTCACCGGCGCCTTTCTCTTACGACTCTTCTATTATACCGGGTCACTTTGACTCTTCTCAAACTACTTTTAATCACCAAACTCTACGATTGCTCGCCCAATTCGCTGCTATGGACGGGTGTAAGTCCACCATCAAAGAAGTTTGGAGGCCCGCCTCCTTGCGCCGGGCGATTCAATGGTTGCGTCTCTGACCTGCTCCTAGTCAACGAGTACCGGACCATACGAGTCGCCGAGGTCCTCTCCGACTTTCGGACTCTCCAATACTACATCGCTGCGGCGCCTACAGATCCTCCCAATATGGAGGACTATTACACCGAGGGGTGGGCAGCTTTGCGCCAGTGCTCCCTTGACGGGCAGCACGTCCTCAACTGTGCCGCCGACACCAGTGTTCCGCAGGCCAGCGGCGGGCCGCTTGAGCAGGAGAAAGCGGAGTTGAAGCAGTCAGTCGCTGTTGCCCATCGATCGCGACATGCGCGCATCAAGTACTGACCCTGGGACTCTACAGATGCCTCCTCGACTCGTTCGCCAGACGGCACGAATGCCAAAAGATCTACCTCCGCCAGGCTGCTGCGCAGCGGTGGGTGAACAACCGGGACGGCATCCTTCAAGGCGGCAGACCGACCAACAGGAACCAGTCACACCTTAGGGCATGCGACCAGCAGCTGAGAGTTGTACGTGATGTTGTTTGCTTTCCACCTTGTCCACTGTTTCTGGGGAGATTGATATCATGGAGAACGGTTGTTGCCAGTTCCCAGGTCGGAATGCCAGACTAATACTGGCGGATTCATACAGGAGCTCTCTGCGATTACCGATGAAACCATATACAACGAGCTGCAGATGTCGGACCGCACGATGGGCCGCTGGACGGCTGAGGACCCTAGCCTTCGGAGCGTGCAGCGCTGGCTTCGCGCGCGACGACCGTAAGGCATGCGTATCGCGGATGTCAACTAAACCCCACGTGTTGTTGCGAAATTGACGAAGATGAATGTTTGATGAGGTCATGAGACGCCTTCCTCTCTAGCTGGCATCCGGGGGTTTCTAATTTTGTATAAACGGCGCATGGAGGATACCAAACATAATACACGAGAAGAGCGATAATGGGTTTCCTTGGTCCTATCTCAAAAGAATTTCATCTCTTTTTCCATTTCATCAAGATATCACTAGACATTCTCTTCAAGACAAGGCGACTGGTATTGCGCTTGCGGCACGAAAGGGGTCTAGGGCGGTACCGCGGAACCCCAGAGACATTGCGGGCGAGACACGTGCAGGAGAAGAATTGGCAGAATACTTAGAAGAGAATCACATTCAGACAAACACATTTTGCCAGGCGCAAAAAAAGACAACCAAGACATTTAGAGGATGTTTCGCTCCCCGTTTCGGGTTCCAAATCTTCAGTATCAAACATTCATTTTTGGATCTATACAAGCTCGGCATTGTTTGGCATGATGCGCGGCCCCCAAAATCCACCAGAGACCTGCCCGACATTCCGCAGCGCAGATGCCCGAGACACGAGGCACGCGGCAACGATCCTCAAGGAGAGACACGTGCGTACGTGCATCTGGGGTGCCGGGGTCCCGCAGTTGCGGGCCATCCTCTGTTTCTCTCACACCCTCTGGGGCCTGAAGACCAACAGCACGACGCTTGACCAGACAAGGACCAGCGCACCAAGCGAACACGATATCTGGGGATGGTGAAATCTGTCACTATCTCTATCTGGTCTTGCTGTGGACACACAACGCTATCCCGGAAAGGGAGAGGACCATTCCTAGCATTGTATCTGTGGTGCGGATAAAAAAGACTTGTTTCAGCATTGTGCGCAACCAATCCACACGCGCTGGAGACGAACTGCCTTTGGGGTGTGGGCAGGAAGGAACGAACAAACGACTTACCTCGACTGATGACTTTCTTCTCAACCCACCACTCGCCAATCACGGTGAAGAGGAAGGCTAGGGTATTGACGATGGGAACGGTCAAGCTCAATTCTATTTCCCCCCTCCACATTAGCAACTCACTCTCTTTCGGCATCACCCACGCCAGAGAAGAAGAGACAACACCCACCAGCCTGTCCGATGAGCAGGAAGAACCACACGCTGCCGGTGAGGTTGATCAGCAGCGGGGCGGCGTAGCGCGGGTTGCGGAGCAGGTCGAGGACGCCGAAGAAGGCGCCGTAGAGGCGGCTGCGGAGCCAGCTGGCTTTCACGGCGTCGCTCTCGAGGATCGGGTGCGGCGCGGGGTGGTGGTCCTTGGCGGCGCGGCGGATGAAGGGGGTAGTGAAGCCCCACGCGAGGCCGACGAGGAGGAACCCCGCGACGTAGTTGATGGCCGCGGGCTGTTGTTGGTCGGGGTCTGGTGATGTCATGTTTCTTTGGGTTTTGCTTTTGCTTCCCCTTCTTGCTTTCAGGGGGGGTGCTGGGGAGGTTCAGCTTAGCCAGCCCAGTAGAGTCCAGCCTTATGACCGGGGGTTTGGGGGAGTGGTAGGGTTGCACGAGCTGAAGGGCTGGGGGTGAGGCTGCCTCGGGAAGGGTTTGTGAGAATTGATGAGTGGGTTTTCCTTTAAGTCCGAGGTCCCGGGATGGTGTTCGTGATGGAGTGAAGTCGGAAGCGCGGGTAAGATGGTGTGGAGGCTTTGCGCGCGACGCGGGCCCGGTGGAGGCGGAGGGTCCCCGCCGTGCGGTACAGTTCGACAGCCCCACTGGCCGCGTGGCTGTGTTGAGGCTTGTGCTCCCTGACAGGCGCGGCGGGGGGTCTGATTGGCTGTGGGATGCGCTCCACGGCGGACGTAGCCGAGCGGCTGGGCTTTTTTTTTCACCGACGGTGATGCTGTCATCTTCAGCGCGGGGGCAGGTTATCAAACTATTGAACGTTTTTTTTTCTGGCCCTATCGCGGATCACCCGAAGCTTGTATTTGGTTTCTTTCCGAAATGGGGTGAAGAGGCCTCTCGCTATCAATCTTTTCAATGATAGCCGCGTACTACTCATCAAACAACTTTTGCCGGCTTGCGTGACGGTATCTGGCGGTTTGATATTGACTGCATTAGCGAGACGACAAGCGTGGATTTGAAGCACGAGCTGGATGCGCGCACGTGTGGCTTGCATAATAAGTCATCGCAAATCGACCAGTAGCAGGACAGCATGGGCACAAGACGAAACAGGCGCCGCTTGCGAGTGATGGCGTCTCGCGGCTGACGGGGCCTGTGAGAGATAAGGTCTGCCTCTATGTCTTGTGTCTAGCATGATATCACCAGACGCCGGTGGGAGTCACCAAGCGGGGCCATGGCAAGCGCATCATCACGGCAGAACTGTTCATTGCTTTTTCGGTCTGGACTCTCGCGCTTCTTGGCGCCAATTCACAGCATACCTTGTCTTCCACTGATGGACTACTTAGCCTTGCAAGGCCTGAATTTGTGCGGCTGCGGCTGGGGTCATCTCATCTCAAATGATTTGGCGATGTCCAATGACTGACCGATTCGCACCGGATCGTGGGACACTAACTAGCGGCATCAGGGCACAGGCAAACGGCTACGTACGACTAGATCCCCCGACTCGAACTGTGAAGTTGCTGCGTCACTCGGCAGTTGGTGTAATGCTCGTATCGACCTTCGATACACATGTACATGCACCCAGGGAACAGAGTGATTGGTGCTGATGCAACCCGAGCCCATGGGCGTCCGTCGACCAGGCTGGCTGGCCGAAGCCGCTAGTGTATTTCTATGCCGCGTCGAGGGCCCATTGGGCGGAGATGAGAAAGCACCGGACAGAAAATCCAAGAAGTGTTAGTCGGTGAGAGGAGAAGTGATAATGGTTGGGGAGAGGATGGGCTTCTCAATATCTACCCTTCCCGACCTCCCCAATCCCGCATCTCAGTCTCCCCTGATGATCCTTTCCCAAAGCATTTTCCACATTCTCCCCTTCCCCAGAGCGTGCTTCAGACAGCGGCAGCAATTGTCTGTGCCCCGTTACCCCAGACGCTGGCCTGTCGTTGACATCATGACTTCCTTTGAGGTCTACGATGAATCATCAGTCGCTGCGAGCTAGTGGGGCTGCCAACCCACGACCGGCATGAGCCGCATCGACGACATGTCCGTCTCCCGGGCCGCCCGCCGTCACAGCAGCACAACATGGGATTGTTGCGAAACTCAATGCACCGCGCGTAAGCATGTTGCATCTGCGTAGCCCCCCCCCCCCCCCCCCCCGGGCACCATCTCTGTCCTTGTTTGTCGCCGTCCACCTCCTCCTTGTGCCATTCTACCCCGCAATACCAATCATGTCATTACCGTATGATTTGGGCATGGCGGCTGTCCCAGGGATCGCCCGTGCGTCACACTCTCTTTCAGATTCCCATCTGAGATTTCGATCTGAGATTGGATTTAGCCATGTCGCGGGCCGCGGGGCTGATGGCGTTTGATGATTGATGGTTTGTGCTTGCAGGTCAGCTGGATGGCGCAGGGGCAAGTCGTCCCATCTTGCTGGACTTCTCTACACATCATATCGTGAATAGGTTTTGTCGGTGCTGGGTTTGCTATTGAGTGCAATGGCATGAGGTGGGCATTACACAATTCCTCGACCAAACAAGTGGTTCAGAACTCTAGAGTTGCTCAATTAGCATTTGCACCGTTGTGATCTCCATGGCATCAGAGCCTGCCAGGCCAGTCCCCCGCCCAGGAGCTTTTGCTCCAGGCACGCTACGCGGAGCATGAACTTTTCCTTTCTTATTCCGCAGATCACAGCCAACAATGACGGCGACAAATCGACGCAATCGCATACCTTTTCAAAACGCAGACAGCAACGTGAGCCAAAGCCCGCCCAGACGCCTCGCGCCCTGTCCATCCTCAAACTAGATCTTCTAGGCCGCTCCTCCCGGAAACAGCATCTGGCATATCGGCTCGATCCAATGCATTAGTAGCACCGCATCGCGTTTCCAGTCCGCACAAGCCTTCCCTTTCCCATCGGACCACAGATGGCTAATTGGTCCCGGAGCCTTGTCTCCTGCCCCTCCTTCCCCTCCTTCGCCGACCTCATCGGTCGATCGATCGGGATATGCCACGGACGGTTGGCACGAGTCTGAAGTCCCCTTGGACCAGCCTAGCGCGCGTGTGCACTTCCGTTACCGTGACAGGAACCGCATCCTAAGAGATCGTAGGGCTGGCGAAGCGTTGTCCCTAACTGAGACCTCCCACCACCTTAACCATCAAGCACGCCGACAGCTCGGGTCGCCGTAGCTTTCTCAAATAGCTTTCGCCTAACCGGCCCCTAAACCCCACATTTCGTTCGTTCCCCTTGCGCCGGTCCTTGCCCCTTGCGGAGAGCTGCCTGCCAGGCACGCTTGCGCCGTCACCAACGCTTTGAGTCTCCCCATATGGCGACCCCGCGTAGCTTTTGCAGGAATAAGAAACGATTCAGGAGCCATTGGAAGTAGGAAGACGGGCGAAGCACGCACCGACTTGTCCCATCATCTCGATCTGGAAGATGAAAAGCTCGGGGCGTTGGCTGTACCTGCGTGACACGTCATGACTTCACAAAGGGCATCCTGGAAGACAGCCGATCATCGAGAAAGATGCCAAAGAGAAGCGGTATCATGGATTCTTGGCAGGTTTTCCTTCCCCGCTCGGGCGTTGGCCCGGTAGCTGCGGCTGTATGCCGGCCGGCCCACGCTCTCCAGCCCGTTTGTGACTAGCATCTCATGCGAGAGACGCAGGTTAGACGCGGCGTTTAGAGTCAATGATGCCATCATTACATCGAATTCCTCCCCCCAGCCCTTGCCCCATGTGCTGTTACTAGCTGTGATGTAAGCTTGCCGAGGGGTTGGTGGCTTTGGCTCTGCCTCAGCTGAGCTGAGCTTTGTCTTTCCAGAAGCACATCACCCAAGCTCCATATGTCAACACGTTAGTCCAGACGTCTGCGAAGCTGTATAAGAAGGGATCATTCCTGCAACCCCATTCCCGATTTCCTTTCATCATCACACACACAACTTCAGCATTCACAACTATCAAGCTTCACAGCTCAACAACCACTTTTCAAACAATCAATCAACCCCACCAAACCACCAACATGCCTACCGAAGCTCAGATCGCCGGCGGCCACAAGGCTAACATCAACAATCCCAACACCTCCGAGGAGAGCAAGAAGAACTCCAAGGCCGTCCTGGAGAACGAGTTCAACGGCGGCGATGTCCCCAAGGCTGGTGACAACGAGGAGAAGAACCCTGGCAACGTCGCCGGTGGCCTCAAGGCGTAAGTCTTTGTCAGAATTACTTTTGACAACCTTTTGCTGACTGTGTCATCCTCACAGTACCATGAAGAACCCCAACGTCTCCGACGAGGCCAAGCAGTCCGCCAAGGAGCGTCTTGACAACATGTAAAGCAAGCGATTTCAATGATTTTTCACTCCAATAGGCGGAGCACGGGCAGGAGTTTAATGGACGAGTTATGTCACTGTATCTTAGCCACTATTCATTGCTTGGCGCATGCAAGCACTCAATGAGAACACTGTAAACTCACATAACATTCCAATCAAGTGCGATGATAATCATTATGCATCTTCTTGGACACTTTTTCATCGTCATTAGGTTGATTTTGACACAACGTGTTGTTTGTTACCTGTAGCATTGCCTCAGGTTCTGCAAAATGATCTTGTCCATTGGCCGACTTCTGTCCATGGCTTCCCGGCTTTGGATTTACGTTGAGCTACAGTGTCTCTTCCACCGAACTATTATGTTGTAAAAGCTTCGGGCGAATTACAGCTCGTTTTGGTTTCTTAACCTATGAGACGATTAACTTACTTATTGAACGACAAGTTTTCACGGAGAAGCGTGTCCAAGGTCTCGTCCTATGTGCTGTAGTTCGTCATCTTTGTAGCTGAGGTGACGCATCAACCTGTACCGCATTCGCTGTTTGAGCCAAACAATTTTCGAGGCCACCGCACGTTAAACAACATAAACGAAAAACGGTCTTCTCGAAGCCTCCGTGTACCATGCCCATGCCATCTATTTGTCGACGGTACCAAACGACCGAACAGTGTCCACCACGCATTCCTCGAAGCTCCTGTACTTGATTCCGAGAACATCGATGCTTCTGTGGTTGTTCAACTTGTAAACCTTGTCCGGCAGTTCTGCGTCTCTGTTCTTAGTCCTTGAAGTCCTTTAATGTTCGGTTAAAATAAGAGAAACTAACCTCCACCCTTAGTGCACTTCGAAGGGAGTGCAGACTTGTACTCGGGGAAGTTCTTGCGGATGATGTCGATGATCTGGCGGTTGGAGCAGTAGCCCCCAGTGATGAAGAAGCGCTGGTTTCCTGCCTCTTCCTTCTCCATGGCCATGACGTGAGCGAAAGCTACGTCGCGAACGTCTGCGAAAATGGGGTTCTGCGTGCCAGGTCGTTCTGATGAGTTTCATATTCGTGTACGCCGACCGCTTTTGGGCTCGGATGGCATGACGATGGGCAAGTTTACTTACCGTTGTAGGGGAAATTTCCTTCTTCGCGGCACCAATAATGAAGCTCCTGATGAACTGATTCGAGGTGTTGAGCGCGTCAAGCGAAGCCAGCTCCTGCACGGCCGGGCCAAACACGAGCGGAGGGTTGATGGTTGATAGGGTGAAGCCTGGAGACTCGTTCTCTGCAAAACTCCAGGTGGCCTTCTCAGCGAAGGTCTTGCTTGCTGTTGCGGCACAAGAACAACGTTAGTCGAGCTTGGAAAAGCGTTGGTTGCTTAAGGTGGACTGATCCCGTACCAGAGTAGCCGAACCCCGGGTTCTCTAAGGCTTGCTCGAGCGTTATTGGGTTCCAGTCCTTCTCGTCGTAGGTGTGGTCGGGCCACAGGCCCTTGGAGATATCCATCATAGAACCAAAAGACGACGTGATAACCACTCGCTTCACGGATGGAGCGCCGTCCTTGATCCCACGAAGTATACCCGTCGTCCCGTTGATGGCTGGGTCAAGCAGGTCGGCCTGGATGTCCGTCACATTGAACGTGAATGGGCTGGCGGTGTGAATTACGGCCTCAAAAGGAGCATCGGACTTGACAGCTTCGTCAAAGGCATCAGGTTGAGCCACATCTGGGACGATGGCAAAGTCTAGCCTTTCGGGACCGAAGCCGGGATTCGAGGCCCTGATGGCGTCGGCTTTGGCTTGATTACGGACAGTAGTGACCACTGAATGTCTAGAGCGAAATATCGTGTGAGATTGGCGGCGTTGGAGACCGCGATGGGCAATTGTTACTTACCCTCTCTCTAGGAGCAGCCGAAGGATGTGAGTAGCGATGAAGCCACTACCACCAGTGAGCAGGACTCTGGTCATCTTGGTTGCGGTGAAAGACTTGATGGTTTGAACTACTGGTTGAAGGATAGAGAGTACTTGTTCATTTTCACGGTCTACGAGGGCCAACGGCGAGGTATTTAAAACTTGTAGATTTTGTAAGACCATCGCCAAGCCTGCTACCGAAGTGTGGATTCAAGCTTAACTTCGCTCCGAATCTCCTCATCGTGCTGACGAGACACCACGACATATATGGCAATGTGGGCTATGTGGGCTACGTTGGAAGAGTTTCGAACGGAGCGAAGCATCTTAAGACCGATATCGATACCCAATATCTAGCCACTTGGACGCGGTTGTAACCCCGTATCTGGTCACCGAGATACGCGTATTTGATCGTACCCACTTTTCACAGGGGGAAGGGAAGCATCGTTAGATAAAGAAAGATGCCATTTCTACAATGTTATTTCTGAAAGATAGTATCGACGGGTATTGAAGTGCATCGCTATATATCCCATTGCATATGCATGCCATAACTCATCATAGGGATGACTATCCCTCAAAATTGCCTCAGTTCGGGTGTAAGCAAGTGCACTTTCTGAAATCGTTGATTCTAGTACTTCGAGAGGACTACGGCCGGAACTGAGTGCGCTCTTGTGTATGTAATTTCTGACCTCTCCAGCCTTCTCCTCCTTGTAGAATCTGTTTTCTATCTGTCAGTACTGCTGCAATTCGTGGTAATGATATCACATACGATAAAATGTCGTTCGTTAAGTTGATAAACTTCCCCATCTCTGGCGCCGCCGGCATGAAGCGGGATATATCAGGACACATGTCTCTGTAGAAGCAGAAATACGTGTAAACTTCAGGCAGGCCCTCCTTGTCCCTGAAATAGTAGGGCCAGCTGGGAGCCTCCATCGAAGGGACGATAGCCTGATAGTCTCGGCGAATCTCGATGGCATTGGAGTTGACAAAAGCCAGCGCGGAGAGTACGATCAGGTTAGCAACAACAGGATCATAGTAGTCGGTTGTCGATCTCAGGACGTCGGCAAAGCACTCTAGGATGCTGCAGGGCTGCAGATCCCCCCGTGAGAATCGTGACTGGAAGTTTTCCAGGTTTGGGCCTAGCTCGGCGTTGAGGTCATCAATGATGAACCCAAGCCAGGTGAAGAGACCAATGTGAACCTGAATATCGAAAGGGTGAAGGGGGTACATCTCCTGCGCAGAACGTTAGCTTGAACAGGTTTCTCAGCTGAGATGTATAATCAACATACCGCAGCTACAGCCAACCCAGCCTCGAATCTCATTCTCGAGCCATCGTCCGGATTGACATACACGCCCGCCTCACGACCTCTTGAGAGAATGGCCTCTCGGAGGGCGTCTTTACTCGGCTTCGTAGGTTGGGTGTAATTGATGCACTTGAGAAACGTCGGAATGAGACATGATAGATGGTGCCGGAGCCCCTCCATGGCGGGCGTGACTGTCAATGATTCAGTCATGTCAACGTCTTTCACTTCAACAGTGTATGTCAACTCTCACCAACAGGAACTCGAGCGGAAAACGCTGTCTTTAATCTCCATAGATCTCCACAACGAATATCAGTCCGTGTAGGTAGCCAGAAAGGCCGTACTGTGAGACTGAGCTGAGATGCTATTCCGAGCTGTCCGCAAGGTGTCGAGACAAAAGCGACCCGCGGACGTAACCTGAGGGCGCAATTAAGTAGAGTTTCCGCGTCACCGTTCAAGAACTAGGCGGTGAGTGAACGAGTCATGAAAGGATTGAGCATGGGAATTCGGGGTCGTTTTATAAGCTGCATCTCGTGACACCGCAACGAACAGGGAGAGCTTCCACTGTTGCTGTTGATGTTGTGGAAGTCTGATCTTACAAACTTTGTACCGGAGAACCCGAAGGATCCTGTGCTTAATCTTCTCCTCCAATCAATGAACCGTATCAACTTTCTCACCTCAGAATCCGCTCACCCCTTGTATACAAGGCTTTGATAGGCCAGCTTTGGGAAGTAGTTCTGTTAGTAACAGTTCGACCAATCCATCCCCGGTGGATGGGGGGGGAGCGGATTCTGACCTCGATAAGTTGATACGATATACTGTTTTGAGTTTCTGAACACAGCATTACAGGAGTCCGAGGTATGTCGTCCCAATCCCACGGACGAATAATACCCGACTGAAGTCTCCAGGGAGCTACGTATGATTCAGTTCTCACAGCTTATGGAGTGGTCTAGGGTGTGTCGGCACTTGAAGCCGCGGTGGAGAACACTAAACTCTAAATATATGAATGCAAGATAAGTCGAAGATACGAATCGTTGGACCCTTGATTTGGCGGAACATCCAGAGGGTAGCTTACAAGCGGTGGCAGGGTTCCAGTTGAAGGCGATGGGCGATTTTCGATATATTAAGCAACCTTTGACGATGAAGCCACGGCATCTGAGACCAGTCCGTCACGCTTCAGTCCTTCTGTCCAAATTGTCAATCTCTTTCAAAGCAGACCCTGTCACGCATACCATACTCCTTTCTCTTTCAGGACAAACAAACTCGTCAACATGTCGACCACAACTATCACTGCTACTCAGCAGATGGACCGCAGCAGATTCAACTTTCAGCATCGATGGTTCGACAGGACGATCGAGCACTGGGAACAGCGCACCGGCTCTCTCCGTGGGAAAAAGCTGAGAGTTTTGGAAGTTGGGTCCTTCGAGGGCGGTTCCGCTACGTGGATCCTCGACAACCTCATGAATCATCCGGAGTCGACATTTACCGCCGTCGATACCTTCGGTGGAAGCATGGAGTTCCAGAATGACACATACAAAGAGTTCGATGCTTACGACATCCCCTCTTTGGAGAAGCGCTTCCGATCCAACGTCGCGAAATGCCGTCATGTCGCCAAGCTTACCGTCATCAAGCGGTCCAGCCTTGACGCCCTCCCAACACTCAAGCACCAAGGTGCTCGTTTTGACTTCATCTACATCGACGGATCTCACGTCGCTCTTGATGTCTTGCACGACGCCGTCCTCGCCTGGGGCATGCTCGAGGTTGGAGGCACCATTGTGTTCGACGACTATACCTTGAACAGGTACAACGAGGAAAGCTACAACCCGCCTGCTGCAGTCGATTCTCTCATTCGATGCGCTGCCTTCGAAGCGCAGGCCACTCAAGCAGGGTCGCAGATGTGGGTCAACAAGGTGCCACAGCTATTCCCGCCCACTCTTAACCCCGAGAGGGAGTTGATTGTCGAGGACGACTGAGCGTCAGCTGAACAGAGTTTCGGATACAATTGTAATAGAGCATAGACAGCCATCTGATTCAATATCACACATGTTACTGTTGCGATCGAAGGGGAGACAGTCTCTCGTTGGTGGGACTCAGGTCATTGAAACCAACCAGAATGGAAGGATACATCCGCATCATGCTGCGTAGGGCCAAATAGGAAAGAAACATCACATTACAATTTAAGAACCTCACCATCATCTCTGTCGAGCGTTCCTGCTCCTTTGCAACGATTGGCGAACAAATCACTTGCTGCCTGGAGACGAACCCCAGGAATCTCGCATTTGATGCCTTTCAGCAGCGTGAACAATTGATGGATCCGTGTTGCCAGTTCCAGATGTTTCCTCTCGTTTGTGCTTGGGACTTCGTACTTCAAAGACCTGAATCGATTGCCGGCCGGCAAGGCTTTTCTGGATTGATTCATTTCAGAAGGACTTGATCCATTTGACAAGTTCGGCTGACATGGCTCTTGCATGGGCCCACAAATATGGATAATTGAAAACTAAAACTTCAAGTGGATAATATCGTGTACATGGGTGATGACTTCCGATAATTCACTCAAGACCGAATGCGTTGTGAATGAGGAGCCCCTGGTTCTCCTCAGCCGACAACCATTGAGCCATTGCCTCTGTCTCCCCGGCGAAAGAGCTCATACCGTCTTCAGAGCTCCACTCGAGCCCAGCACCCCTGAGATGCAAGAACACGGTGGTCACAGCACTCTCGTCTACTGCTCCACAGCCACGACTACTGGAGCCCGCAGAGACCACGAGTCCGACTCGTGGCTTTTGCACCGACTTCAACATGTCCATGTTTTCGAAGTGGGAGAGCCTAGCATCCTCCGTGGAAGACGGTGACAGGGGCGCGCTCTCACCGAGTCCAGGGGCCCAGTTGAACATAAGTGAGCCATGAATCAGAGGCAGAAGCGGCCAGGGCCTGTTCTCGGCGTTGGGGTCTTCGAGCTTGTCCATGATAGCCCGCCAAGGTGCGGACGCGTGTCTGGTCTGAAGCTCCTGCTCTCGCTGCATTCTACGCAGGAATTCGGAAACTGTCTCCCGCTCGCTGCCACATCTCGGCATCTCCACCACGTTGCATACTATTTGCACTGTAGGGCCTGCCACGTCGCCGGCCTCCCACTGCAGAGACCTATCGTGCTCCTCTCCGCGGCGTGGCATGTCGGTGTCTGTGACGGACTGCGGCAGGAAGGGGTTGTAGTGTAATCTCGCGGCTTCGACGCTAGAGAATACGGCCACCCTCGATTTGCGCCCTGTTGCGGCTTCCGTCGTCGTGTAGCCACTCCGACTCGCGCTTGCTAAGGCCAATGCGGCTTTGACAATGGTGGATGTAGATACGGTCGTGGAGTCCGTGGGGTCTGCTTTCAGGGCTGGCATGGAGAAGCTGTGCTGCAGTTGATGGCTTTCTCGATAATGATCATCTATTGAAACTTGTATCCAGGAGGTCGGACTTGGCCACAATGCCCCAGCATCAACATGTTTGGGCAGAGAGGCAAGACGATCGACATGCCAATCTACAGCCGCCATAGCCCGCGGAGAGGTGCGCAGAGCGTGGCATAAGTCCAAATACGGCTTGTAGTCCTTGTACTCTCGCAGCTGTGCTTGAATGCTTGCAGCAGTCAAACCGCCTGAAGCTGCCATAGCGACGGCTCGGTCGAGGTCGTCGTGGAATAACTGTCCCGCAGAATGATCACTGATAGAGTGGTTTGCGGATGTGACCATTGCCGCAGTGCCGGTCTCTTCTACGTCGAAGAGCATAACTCGATAAAGCGGCCCGGGAAACGTGTTCTGTTGCGGTGCTGGGAATCGATGGGCCTCAGCAGCATTTCCGAGTGCGATCTCCTCAAGATCTTTCAAGCAGCGTACGGAACCGCCGTCTTGTATGGCCAAGTCGAAATACTTTGCCGACGGGCGCATGATGACGTGGAATGCCTCTTTTGTCTTGGGATTGGCATCGCGCCAGGCCGGATCCCAGACCATTAAAGAGCACATGATGGGTTGATTGAGCAAAGCTGCTTCTATGGCAGTGCGAAGTTGCTAAGCAAAAAAACGTTCTATTAGTGTCTTGAGATGTAGAAATAGATGGTGATGACATACCTTTTTAGTTGTCTTCTGCTTGGTGCTGATAGCCATGTTGAAGTTGATGGTATCATAGAAACCGCACTGAGATTGCACGGCATTCGAGTCATACGCAGGGCAGATGTTCTCAACATCTTCCCACCCGAAGCCGCATGGCGAGATGGCTCCCAGAACCCGATCTTTGATGAAGTCGAACAGTGCCGGTTCGGGGGCGATGTCCTCCAAGTCTTCTGCTGAAAGAGGTCTTTGTGTTGCAATCCTGTCGTCGGCAGCTGCCATCCTTCTTTGTTGGTTGGTGAGATGCGCCAAATTTGCGTCCTTCATCGTTGACGTTGTCTTATGATCGGCTGACAGGCTGCGCAGAAGTTCAATCTGCTCCGCAACAGTCGATGCTTGAGCCATGGCTGCCAATGGAAGCGCTATACCTGTTTGCTTTCTAATTTTGTCGCGGACGCGCATCATGGTTATGCTGTCTATGTGCTGCCCAAGAGACATGTTGACGTCCAGCTGAGATGTATTACCCAGCCCGAGAGCCGTCGTCCAAATAGCTTTGACCTGCTCTTCGTCATGCTGTTCGAGCCCGGAAAATGTGCTTGCTGCCCCAGAAGTAGCCTGCGTGTCAAGATGGGCTGCTACAGCCTGCTTCAGCTTGAACTTCTGGATCTTACCCGACGTCGTTCTGGGAAAGTCTGCTAGATCGAGATCCTTGAGATTGATAACCAGATCCGGAACATGCATCGTGGTCATATTCTGGAGCACGGTTTCACGGACTGCCTTTTCGACCGCAGTAGCTTGTTGATCACCTTTGATCACCACAGCGGGAACCTCTCCGGCGATGGTGTCCCTGATGCCGACACTGAAGGGCACCTCGTGTCAGCAATGTCTGCGGCATTCAACTGAAATAGAAGCGCGCTGAAATCAGAAAACTTACACTTGTGGATTGAGAGGCCGGAGGGCAAAGTTCTTCATCAAAATAGCCTCGATAGCGGCGGGGGAAATGTTTTCGCCGCCGCGGATAATCCTGCAAAGCAACGGTTAGCTAGAACAGGATAGCCGAGGTGGCGGAAGTGAATAGATTGGCACGTACATGTCTTTGTAACGTCCGGTAATGAAGAGATCTCCGTTTTCGTCCATTCTTCCCATGTCTCCGGTCCGAAACCACACTCTGCCTGTCTCCTTCTCAGTGTAAAATGCCTTCTGTTCTTCATGCTGGATATATCCCCATCGCCCTTCACGGTATATCATAGGACCATATCCGTGGATCTCTCCTGTAACGTTTCGTGGAACAACACAGCCCGTGGCAGGATCTATGATCTTGATACCGTGGCCCATCGGCGGCTTTCCCACAGACATCTCTTCCGAACCGGAGGAAGAACTATCAGGACCTGCGTCAGAAACAATCACACTGCCGGTGCTGGTGAGGGCGCCTTCGGTGCAACCATAAGCATTTTCGACAACTTTAGCCCCGAGAACTTTGGTTGTCGCGAGCACTTCCTGCCTGGTCAAAATCGTTCCGCCAAAGGTGACGCTGATAAGTGATCCAAGCGGGGGCTGATCCTTTTTCATAGCTGCAACCAAAGCGTGGATCAGAGTCGGAACCAACAGCGTGTGCGTGATCTGTTCTTGGCGAAAGGTAGATAGCAATGCTTCCGGGGTCGAGAACGCCGGGCTGGGGAAGACCAAGGCCGCACCGCGGCCGTGTGCGGTTTGAATACAGGTCCAGCCGTTTCCATGGTTATTCGGAAGAATACTGCATACTCTCGAGCCAAGTCGTGGGAGAATGTGAGACGGTGAAAGTAGGAGTCGGCTGTTCGTGTAAGTGTTCAAGACCGTGTGGTGGCAGAATAAGCCCTTGGGCCTGCTTGTTGAACCGCTAGTGCTACTCAAAAAATCAGCACCGCCAAAGTTTTGAGACGACTGTCAGTTTTAGGTTAACATACAAGAGAACGATGCCGGCCTGGGCATGATCCTTGCCTTCAAGGCCAAGAATTGGGTTGGAGTGGCACAAATCACTTCTGCCATTGCCATCGATAGACAACATCAAATCATCAAGGCGAAGCCAGCCTTCTCTCATTTTGGACCCCGAAGCCAGTATCTTGACAACGTGGGGTCCAAAAATGTTGTTGTCAATACCCAGCTCATCAATATCTCTGGCCACATCTGAGTTGGCAGCGTAGACAAACCTCAGGCCATGATCAATGGGGGCAAGACTCAAAGCTGTTCTGAGCATGTGAGCTGCTTCATCGCGATTCTTGAGTGACAGTGGATTCAAGGGGGTCAAGGTGCAGCCTGTTGCAACAGACGCCCAAGCCGCAAGTACAAAGTCCGCACCATTCTGGAGAAATGTTACCACCGGGGTTCCCGGGCCGAGTTCTTCCAGTAGATCAGCATCTGCGACTATGGACCTTTTGGCCACCACAAGCTTGTGGATAGCTTGAGCAAGATTTTGAAAAGTCCAGCGAAGATACGACTGAGATTCATTCTCGGGACTTGTGTCTCCAGAGGCAGAAGGGCCAAGACTAGAAAAGCCAAACAGATCATGCGGCTGATGAGAACACACCAAGGCCAACTCGTTTGGGTGGCTTTTCATAGCCATAAGCAAGCCATCCCAGGCGTCAGGAACTCCTGAAAGATCGAGAGGCGGACCATCGGCTACGCTGAGATCAAGTGATGCTGACACTGGGGCAGCCATGTTTGGTCTTCTGATGTTCGGAGGTTATGCAGGTTGTTTTGAAATTTTGAAGAGTGAATTTACTGAGAGAGTGACAGATGCTTACACACATGTTGTAAAACGTGAAGTTTATGTCACAAGCGGCATCGTTTACACCGGCGACACCGGTGACACCCATGCATTGAGAGTTCCTAGGATTAGTCCTCGACCCGTACGAGTGTTTCACTCACCGCTCTATTAATATCAGCAAAACATGGAATTGTTTGAATGGTTAGTTGATTGGCCATGAGCGCATACGAATAAATTGATTCTCGTTCACTGAGTCCTGACTCGACACTCTTCTATCCCCAGTTCGTGATCCCGAACCCGCAGTTGCTGGGGAGGCAAGTCCCACACAGTAGAAACTTAAAATCGGTAATTGTGACATTGAATGTTATCAAAAGAACCCCTACTTTGACCCTGGATTGCGGAAGTGAAAGATGGATGCGCTTGCGACAATCCACATGGCCTGACATAGATCTCGGTCTAGCGTCATGGAGAGCGCCCCATGCCTTCCATCATGTCTGCCCCATTACCTACTGTAATGCGTTAGCGAGATCACCGAAGTATTTTCCAAAAGTGTATCATTAAAATGGCGCCAAATCTCCTAGTGCCAATATTTCTCGTTGACTCCCTGCATAGGCCAGAATACCGTCACGACTTGACAGAATGAGAATCCGCTGACCACCTGCATACTGTGTGTGCATTGGTCCAATTGTTACTAACAGAACTACTTCCCCGAAGTCCACCAACCAAAGCCTTGCTGACAAGGATTCAGCGGATTCTCATTCTTACAAGTTACGACGGTAAGTGTCTTCCTAGCCCCTTGCAGCAGCTCGTAAGAGATGTTAAATCGGGCGCTTTCTTTCATGGAATGCTTCGGTCATCAGGATCTGGCAGTTGCGCTTGCTCATTCCCAAGCCCATCTTACAATCTGCGCGCACGTTCTTCACCTCGCAAGACCTCAGAAGAGGCCTTGATCCTTTCCACACATCTCCATCTGTTTTGGTTCCCTTTGACATCCTCAATTCTGGTCTCATCAACATCCAAAAAATGACTTTTTTGACATCTTCAACAGCACACTTCTCATCTTTGGTATTTACTAGCCGACTGTTCTATGTTGCCATCGTATCATACTTCCTCATTGCCATCGTGAGGTCATGGAGTCGCTTATGGCATCTACCTGGCCCATTCCCATGTTCTTTCTCGTACTGGCCGATGTTCAGAATACGCTGTCATGGCTCCCGCGCGTATTCTGAATACGCCAGGCTCACGGCGCAATACGGCAAGCTCGTTCGTATAGGTCCTAACGATGTGATCACGTCCGATCCGGAGCTTATTAGGCGCATGTCAGCAGCGAAGTCCACTTATGAGCGCAGCAGCTGGTACAAGGCGACTCGGCTAGACCCATACCACGATATGATGGGCAGCGTGCTTGACAAGTCTGCTCATCACTCTTTAAGGACGAAACTTTCTCCAGGTTACGTGGGAAAGGACATTCCAGGACTAGAGGCCAGTATTGACTCGGGAATCGCGGAACTGGTCGATTTGATCCGCCTTAAGTACACGTCGAGGTCAAAGGCTGCCAACATTCCTGAAACAGGCGAAAAGGACCAGGTCTCTAAGCCCTCGGATTCAGAGTCTGTCGATTTCGGCCGCCTTGCAGACTACTACGCCATGGATGCGCGGTCGAGGATGTCGTTTGGTCGGCCTATCGGACTTCTGCAGAAAGACACGGATGTCTTTGGCCTTATCAGAACGTCGAATATCGCTATAGATGTGCTGCAATTCTTCACGGACATTCCCGCGCTTCAGATGATCTTCACGTCGGATCTCGTGCTGAGACTCTTGGGCCCAAAGCCGACGGATTCGAGTGGTTTCGGAAAGATTATGGGGTAAGTCAACTGGCTTTCTGTGAACTAGATGGTTAAAGTCCAAGGCGCAACCCTGCGGCTTGGGAGATCATTATCATGTTAACCGGTGTCGCCTACAGACTTGCCCAGCAGCACGTTGTGAAACGCTTCGCTCCGGATGCAAAGGACGAGCCCGACCTACTTGTAAGCCAATCTAAGAAAACATCGGATTTCATTGTAGATCGTTTACAAATTGAATAGGGATCTTTCATTCGCCGTGGGCTTGACCAACGCTCCGCGCAGTCTGAAATCATGTTTCCAATGGTCGCTGGTTCAGATACAGCCGCAAAGGCCATCAAGTGGACAATGCAATACCTACTGAGCAATCCTTCCAACTTCAAAAGTCTTGAAGAGGAAGTTATGACAGCGATTTCAAACGGAACAGTCTCTGAGCCAATCACTAACATAGAGGCTCTGAAACTTCCCTTTCTTCAGGTAAACCCAGGCCGCACATGCCGAGCTGATAGATGTAATCAAGCTCCTCTGCTTCGCGCTGACACCGATCTTCTTAGGCAGTCATTTACGAGTCCCTCCGTGTTCATCCACCATTCACTGGCTTGCTCATGAAACAGGTCGGGCCTGAAGGCGATGTACACCAGGGCACGTTTTTGCCTCCTGGTACAAGAGTTGCACACGACACGTGGTCAGTGACGCACGATACACAGCTGTTCGGAGAGGACGCCCACATATTCCGACCCCAGAGATGGCTCGAAGCTGACGCCACCACGGTTAGAGAATGGAAGAAACGAACCGAGCTGGTTTTTGGTGCCGGCAGGTGGCAGTGTGCGGGCAAGGCGGTGGCCATGATAGAGCTGAACAAGATCTTTGTCACGGTAAGTTCTCGAATCATTCTGAAAAAATAACTCGGAGTACAGTCGCCTAACATTGACAAATCTAGCTTATTCGTAACTTCGAGTTTCTGCCGACGAGTGCTTCTATGTCGGTTGTTATCAAAGTTCGCGAAATGTAGTCGACATGGCGGGGAAGAGCATCTGGCTTCAGAAATATGAAATGGAGGCGACAATCAGATTAGGTTAGACGGCACCGTATTAAATAGATGTGAGAGTTTCTCGTCAATCCTCGGAATAAAGAGAGTGCATAAGGCAGCTGGAAATTTCACTCTTAAGTCTTTATTTAGCCCACCAGAAAGCTCTGTTTTCTCATTACTGATGGCAATCAACTTATTTGAAGACGAGTGGACCGCAGCTAATTAGGTAGCCCTCAATCATCAATAACACTAGGTTGTATCGGACTTACAGAAGCATAAGTTCCACGCATGAAGAGGCACATATCTAACCTTAGTTGTTGACTGATTATCGTTCCATCTGAAAGGCGCTGATAACATGCGCTTTGGTCCGTTCCTAAATAACATGTGATATACTCTTCAAAACTTGAACTGTGAGGATTTGCGACCAACAGAAGGTAGATGAGTGGAAGATCGGAAGAACCTTTAGGCAATGTAACTTCTATTATCTCATTATCATCAACTCTCAATCGTATATCCGTTGGTCCAAATGGCACCTAGGTAGAACGGCTGCACCAACAGCCTCCAGTTCGTTCCACTTTAATGTTGCAGACACGACAACTCCTTTCGTTGTTGGAACCAACAGCAACGAACAATTAAATTTCCCCCTGTCACTAATGAGCCAAGAAGAGGGGTAAGCTTCCCTTATTCGATGTAAATATAAATAGCCTGAGCTCCTCGCCTGATTACGTAGTATATGATCAGTCTACATTCTCATCATTTCGTTCCGCAATGGCCGACAATCAGACCACTGCAAAGGATGCCGGGAGCCCTGCGCCTGCTGGCCCCGCTCTCGAAGCTGAACCTCGAAACGACGACTTAAGGGAATCCGGATAGACGAGCATTAAACATAGCGCTGACTCTGCACCGTAGGTCACAAATGACGATGCCTCGGACAGAGCACCAGTAAACAAACCCCTGAGCGCCGCGTTATCTAATAAACCAAAAACTCTTCTAACGCTTCTCAGTCTGTGGCATCATTTAGTAGGTACGAGCTTGTCTAGTTCTATTCTCCATCACCGCCAGCGCTGCCGCAAGTGCAAGCAAGTCAATTTTGACCCCCATACTTGTCAACTTGGTATTCTTTCCTCCTAGGCTTTGATTATTGGCTAACTTGTAAGTTAGGCAAGTCAATTCCCCCTACCCTGCCTATGATATGCCCTCACGTATGCCCTCACATACCCTCACGCCCTCATATACCTATATAAGTGGGGCTAGGGCTGGATTATAGCCTTCTATTAGTTAGCTATTTATATATAAGACATCAAGTCTAACAATTTAATTGAGGGGTGTGAAATTGCTTACTTAAGTAGTGGCGATGGCGTCAACTTAGCCGATTGGCTTGTATTACTTGCCAAGTGACTTGCACTTGCGGCAGCGCTGATCACCGCCTGGAGAACGGAAGAACTTATCACAAGTACAAGGACGGGAGTAGGCGCCCCAAAATTTCGCATTTCTGATCCAATGATGAGAGAGAGAGAGAGATTGAAAGACTAGGTTAGTTGTATCTTCACATTCTCAACAATCTTTCTCATCCATAACACAGACTTGCAACATAACCTCTATCTTTTGACCTTGGATCACAAGCTTAGTCTTGCTCCCCCAAACTAGAAATATTGAGGTGTGAAGCGCGCTCTTGACATTAGAACCGACACAGGCCTTTGGGCAATTGAGTTCGCCGATGAGCACCCCGAGGCTGAAGCAAGTTAGCCTCTAGTAGAAGGACTGAATGCTAATGATACGTAGGTCCTAGGCGTTGACCTTACTCCGGTACGAAATCAATTATATTGCCTGATTCTCATTCCGATAGAGTTCATCTGCTCACCATGTTGTCAGTGTTCCACCGAATGTTAAAACTTTTGACTACGCCTACATTCGTGGCATGACATCTAGCATCTCAGACTGGCCTGAATATCTTGAGAAAGTCTACAAGTTAGTGCCTTTGAGACAGCTCAACAGGTTCCATGATTGACCTGTTCTCTCTAGTGGCCTCGCCGGTGGCTACATCGAATTGTTTGAAGGTCACGCGCGTACCCAATCTGACGACGAATCACTAACACCGGAGCATGCGATGTTGCAGTGGGCGGACAAGCTTGACGAGTGTTGCAAGATCCTTGGGCGTCCATTCGTTCACGTCCCAAGTCTTGTGCCCAAGCTCAAGGAGGCCTATTTTGTTGATATGAAGATCGTCCCGTTAGTGGCCCGTCTTTCCGTGGGCCAAAGATTCGCATTGTAAAGAGATAAGAGAATGGACTTTTGCTAATGCTTCGGAGGGCCTTTCGGAGGGCCTTGAGGCATGGACTATCGCAGCGTTGACCAGGGCTCTCAACTGGAGCTACTCAGAGGTCCAGACTCTTCTGTCTGAAGTGCGCAAAGACATGAACGACAGAAGTTTCCACCATTACACTCCACTGTAAGTCAAACTTTATCTTGTTCACTTCAACCCATTCTTCCCATGATATCTGTCTAGTAAAAGGCTTAGTTTGTTTGCTGAATCCATGATGCTAATGACAATGAGGTGGGTGATTAATGCGCAGAAGCCAGCGGAGAAAGTTGCAGGGTCATCCTGAACCCTTTGGGTCTGAGTTTGCGTCAAGATAAATACTCCTGAATGATGAACGAAGAAAGTGGTTCTAGTATTAGTAAAAGCCAATAGAATCCAGTCAAGCAATTTCCGGAGCAGCTTGGCAGTAGTACGCTTCCCATAGAGGTGTCCCTCATCTCGATAAACAGAACCCTCAAGGTGAGAAGAGTGAACAAGCTAACAATTAGGACGACCTGTCTCCAAAGATCACTTGCCATTCAACGCATTCAGGGACAACCGCACATTTTCCTGGCGTTGGTCATATCAACGGTGATCAAGTTCAAGAACTAAAATGCTCTTTCAGTTTCATGGGAGTGGAGGACCGCGTTATTTCTACCTATCACCTCTGACCGATCACAGGCACGAAGGACATGCAGCCTCTGATGCTTCCAGATATGACCACATATTCAACAATGAGAAGAGATTACTTGTCGTTGCCATGTCGGATTGCGTCACGATTTACATGCAGGTCACGTTGCACAATCGTGGCGAGCCTCATGCGATGCCTGCCCAGTTCCGCTAGCTGCCTTGATGTCCTCACTTAGTCCTTTTGCTGGCGGACCAGCAGGGTTGTGAGTCAACCTACGACAACACATTGAAAAGCCCTGTCTCTGCTTTGCATTCATAAGTCGATGGGTCCCATTCATCAGGACAAAGTGAACCCATCACTTCCACCACTTCCACCACTTCCACCACTTCCACCACTTCCAGTTCGCGCACCCTCTTTAACCCCAACACGATGTTCCCCAATAACGAAGAGCAGAAGGAAAACACGGAAATACTAGAAATTGACACGGAAGTTCAAAGCGATAAGGAGAACACTTGCGACACTCCGCCTGAAATTGTCACAATTGGGACATCGGATCAGGAACCGGAGACAGCGTGGGACCAACAGGAGTCAGATTGGAGCCAACGTAACGATGACTCCCAGGACGGTTCCAAAGATTGCTCCGATTGTGATCGTACCAACGATGCGTCTTTATGGCCCAAATATGTATCTAAATGGGTCGAATTCGTTGTCAGCAGTATGAAGGCAGAGGAAGTCGACGACAATTCGCCGTCGAGACTGGAGTGGCTGAAACAGAAGCGAGATGAAAATGAAAGGAACGTATACCTTGACCAACTCATGACTATGGTTGGTCTTGAAAACGTGAAAGCTCATTTTCTTGCTGTCAAGGCCAAGTTCAAGGCCGGCAAGCAAGCCCACGCCGGACACAAGTTGCGACTTCACCTAGTTCTGCATGGGAAAGATGGAACAGGTAAGTCTTCCCAAATAGAAGAAACCGGCCATAAAACTGACCTACCACGGAAGGCAAGAAGTCCATTGCACAACTTTACGCGCAGTTCCTTTTTTCCATTGGGGCTGTGGCCAATAAAACATTTTCCAGGACGTCAGAGCTTTATGATCGAAATGGCGATGACAATTACGATTACGATGATGGCTGTTACCCGCGAAACAAACCGACAGTATGTTAGAAATGTAGAGATTCTTCACTCAAAACTGACCATGAGTAGGTTATTTTCTACGACATTTCTGGTGTTGACTCAGATAACTTCTGTTATTCACGGGTTGCTAGCAACGCCATTGAAAATATGGAAGAGTCTGTCGTGATCATCTCCTCCAGGATGAAGCCCCTTCTAGAAGCTATTGAGGATAGTGAGGAGGCTTTACAGATGCTGCCAGCTCCACTGACTATCTCAGACTATAATGATGATGAACTGCATCAACTTTCCGTGCGTATGATGCAGAAAGTAGGGTTCTCGGTTAAAGGGGGATTCAAGGATGGTAGTGTGCGCGCCTTCGTGCATCGAGTGGCACGAGCACGAGAGTCTGAATGGTCCGAATGGTTCTCGAACGTTTATCACTTGCAGTGGGAGTTGAACCAGGCGAGAAAAAGGCGGTTACTTCGACTTCAAGGGGAATAAATGCGGTGGTTCGGCAATTCTTTGGTTCCCGATTCCCAGGTATCGTGTCGGCAAAGAAATACCGAGACAGACACCAGCGACAACCCAAAAGCGATTGATCCAATCGGTGAGCAAGAAACGGTATTCATAGCGGAAGATCTCCTAGGACCGGAGCCGAAAGACGCGAGATTACACAATGCTTCGTGGAAGAAGCTACAAAGCATGATAGGACTCAAAAAAGTCAAGAGCGAGTGCGGCGATGTCATCGACTTTGCTCAGATCAATTATCAACGTGAGCTTCTGGGACGGAAGCCGCTAAAGGTCGGTCTAAACAGATTGTTTCTCGGACCCCCTGGAGTAGGGAAAACTACCGTCGCTGAATTATACGGCCAAGTCCTCATCGATCTCGGGCTTGTTACTGGGAAGGAGGTCATGGTATGCAATCCATCTCACTTGATTGGCCGGTTGATTGGGGAATCCGAGCAGAATACGCTGGATATTCTGAACCAAGCTAAGGGGAATGTGTTAATCATCGACGACGCCCACATGTTGTACCCTGGATCAGAGACTGATACGTTTCGCGTCGCTGTGCTCGACACTATTGTTGCAAACGTATCGGCAGATCCAGAGGACAGATGCATCATACTTGTCGGATACGAACATGAGATGGTTCAGCTGTTCAACAACAGCAACCCAGGGCTTCAGAGACGTTTCCCCAAGGAAACGGCGTTGCAGTTTGACCCTTATAGCGAGGGCGAACTGTGCCAGATCATGGATCTGAAAGCTGAACAGTGTGACCTCGAGATGACACAGGAGGCCAGGATGGTGGCTCGGCAAGTCATCAGCCGCATGCGCATCAACCCAAAGTCCGGAAATGCGGGAGATGTCGAGAATCTACTCAACCAGGCAAAGATCCGTCTCAATGCGAGAATCAGATCCCGACTTTCTTACGGCCAAGCATCGGTGCAATTTGCTATCGAACCTGCCGATATTGACCCACAGTGGGATCGGGCTTCACGGGCCGAGGAAAACAGAGCAGCCCTCTTTGAAGACTTCGTCGGATTCAGAAAGATCGTCGAAAAGTTCGAAGGTTACCAGCTCCTAGTTGACGGCATGCGGCTACATGATATTGATCCTAGGCCTCACATTCCGTGGGCCTTCATTTTAAAGGGTCCACCAGGAACTGGTAAAACATCGACGGCTCGAAAGATCGGACGCCTATACTACGACATGGGCCTGCTTTCCACAGACGAGGTTGTGAGCTGCTCGGTTACCGATATTATTGGAGAATATCTGGGGCAAACTGGTCCCAAAGTCTGCAATACCCTTGAGACCGGCCTCGGAAAAGTTCTATTCATTGACGAGGCCTACCCTTTAGCTACAGGCGCCAGCAGTAGAGGTGGCTCCAGCTTTCACATGGAAGCCGTCGGAGAGCTGGTCGATGCCATGACACAGCCGCGATACAGAAACAATATGGTCATAATCTTGGCCGGGTACACCCACAAGATGGAATGCTTACTGCTAACCAACCCGGGTTTGCGAAGCAGATTCCCAGAACATATCACATTTGAGCCCATGGCTCCACACCCATGTCTTCAGTATCTGAAGAATCAGCTTCATAAGCTCAAGATCGGCATTGTGGAAGAAGACGACTCATCGGAGATTGTCCACGGGCTGTTTGAATGTCTCAGCCTCACAACGGGGTGGGCCAGTGGTCGTGACGTCGAGACGTTGGCCAGAAGGATTGTTAGCAGCGTCTACATGCAGCAAGGCAAGTCCGGAAATAGAGAGGTCGTGGGTTCCCTGCAGATTACTACAACTAATCTTGTTCCAATACTCGAAGAGATGTGGGAGGAGCGCAGGGGAAGAAAGGCCACATCATATCACGCTTGGTAGCGTGATGAGCATCACCGGACGCACAGTGGTGACCTAAGCTATTGGGAGCTGACAGAAAGGCGTTATACCGACTTCATCGTACAAATTTAGTGCAATACTATGGCAAGGCCTGTTGAATTATCTAATCGAAGGAGACTGAGAGACACATGTGTGATCTTATTGAGTGGAGACAGGTTGGCTTAAACAAGGTGTTTGTCATCGGATGGGCTTCGCTCATTAAAGTAAACCCCGAGCCCACAATGGCACTGAGACCTTACAGACAACAACAACATTCATTAACAATACAAGGTAGAATAAAAGCTTTTGCACTTGTAGAGTGACTTAAATACTGCATTACGGCTGTGAGAAACCGAGAAAAGTTTGCAACCTGCCATCAGTCTACTTTCGCCTATCCCAGTTTTGTTCAGCCAAACCTCCCATAAGATTAGAGACTTCAAGCTTTCACGCCTTTTAGTCTCATATTTCAAGTGTCGGAAAAACGATGGCTGTCACCGGAGGCTGTATTTGCGGTGCCGTCAGGTACACCGCGGAATGTGAGTTACACCTGAGAGTGCCATTCCGATCTCAAAGCTCATCATGTCAGTGAACAACGCTACCAAAGCCGTCTGTCATTGCAAGCCTTGCCAGAAAGTAAGACCACCTTCAAACATAGACTACGACCGAGTCTAAAATGAAGTCAAAAGCGGACTGCAAGCGCCTTCAGCGTCAACATCATCATCCCCCGTGGCGCCTTCAAGATAACCCAAGGTAAGAGTGTGCCCGATAATCCGCCTCAACTCTCAACTTTCTCAATGTACTCATTTGACATGCAAGTTTAGGCATCACCAGATCTTATCCTCACCTCGGCGACTCCGGCAAGCTATACCACAGCCACTTCTGCGACAACTGCGGCGCGTCCACCCACGGCGTTCCCGACGCGTCCATCTCTGTTCTTGCCATCAAGGCAGGAAGCCTGGACTCCGAATTCGTCAACTTGGGCGCGATGGACTCCGAGTTTTATGTCGTCGACCGCTTGGGGTACTTGAAGGCTTTGGAGGGCGTGAAGCAGCATGACGGGATGATGTGACTGTAAGTGTGTCGAAAGCTGGCACAGCCATAGATTTCGCATTCGTTTCTGTACGAGATTCCTAGCACTTCGACGATTCGTGGCTTTTACTGTATAAATTACAGAGATGAAACCGTACGCATTCATTGCAAAACCCTTAAGTCTGCTTTTGCGGTTATGATAAGAAAGGGAAAGCAATCCGGAAAGATTCGGTTTCACATGCATGAACAATACATAGCCTAGGGTAGTCAAAATAGTCGATTTACTGGGCGTGGGGTAGAACAAGCTCCCAGTCTGACGATCCTAAGCGCACCATCGCGCACCTCCATCTTCTGCCCCGATTCGGAGTTGTCCGTCTTCAGTGCCGCTCCTCCCGAGAGGCCCCAGGGCCCGTAGCTAGCCTTGACAGAGCTATCAGTCGAAAGGGCCTTCATCATCTCCTGACTTTTTGTTGCAGTGCTCCTGAACTCTAGGACCGTGTCGGAAGCAACGATGAAGCTGGTCGGATACGCAGGGAACTTCCCATACTCGGACTTCTTATCCTTACCAATCTCGTCATCGCCGGTTTCGACTCATTGCTTCATCTTCCGTGCCCCGGGGCTCAGCTTAATATCTTGGGGAGTATCGAGGTCAAAGTCGTCGAAGATTTCCGCATGCAGCCAGGGCCGGCGGATGGTCACGAGCATCGCAGAGAAAGACCCGTCCACAGAACATTCCGACATGGTCTTGGTGAGATGCTTGCTAGATTTGCTGAAGCTGGAGTCGGCCTGCACTGACGCCCACCAACCGCCCACGCTGAGCTGAGCCCCCCCAGAGACGGCGGATGCATTGCCAGCGTTGCTGTCACTCTTGGCGTCTATGTTGAAGGCAATTTTGGTCCAGATATCGGCACCATTAGAGTCCTGCTGCGAAGCGTTGTGCGTTGCGCTGCGGAACTCCGATTCGTCGACGTGGATGATGTTGCGATTATCATCAATGTCCACGATGGCAGAAGGAAGGTTACGGGCTGGCACCCCTGACCCCTGCAGCTTTGTCTCAATGCTGGTGATCTGCTCGTCCAGTCTCTTGATATGGGATTGTATGGACGTGCACATGTTCTTCGTGCCGCCTGACGCCATGTCTGCGAGCGTCTTCTGCGTGCGAGCCGCCTGCAGCTCCATCTTCAATTTGATCCATTCCGTCTTTCCATCTTCAAGTGCCTTCCTTGCATCTGCTAGCTGTTTAGAGTCATCGCCAGCCGCAGCAACTTTCTTCTCAAGGTCATAGAGATCAGCAGTCTTTTCATGAAGCTTTTGCTCTGCTGACTTTTCGTTTTGTTCCATGGTCTTGATCTTTCCATTTGGCTCAGCCTTCGGGACTGTTGCATCCTTGAGGGTCGAAGATGGTTCCGCTTTACCGTCGTCCGCTGGCTTGTTGTCCTTCTCAGAGATCCCGGGGCTCAACGCACCAGGGGGGCTCGAGGCTGCTGCCCCCTTGGGGATTGAAGTTGGCTCCGCTTTGCCATCGTCCGTCCGCTGGCTTGTCGTCCTTATGATCAGAAGTTCTGGAGCCATTGGCCTGGGGCGCCGATTCTGAAACATTGGCGCTACTATTTAGGCGAGCAAGCAACGTCTATGGAATGTTAATTCTAAGCATTTTAGAGGAAGTCGTCAAGCACCTCACCTTGTTGTACACCTCGTAAGACTGCCTCATGCGCTTCAGGCTGTCTAGTTTCAAGTGCAGAATATCCGGATCAATAGGGTTCCTGTTGCGAAAGTCCCTTGCCTTCGCCTGACAAAGATACGCCCTTCCAAGAGAGTCAGCTTCGAAATCGGCGCACGGAAAGGAATCATACCAATTCTTGGGCTCCAAAACCACTTCAGCCCATTCAGTGCCATCAATAGCATGGATCATGGCGTCTCTGGTAGCTTCCTAAAATTGCTTGAGCCATCTGTTTTGGGCCTGTACACGGCAACTACCAACAACTTACTTTGGCCCTTTCGATTCTAGCCATAACGGAGTCACGATCCACTAACGCTGAAAGCTTGTTAGCTACTTGATCGAGTGATGGGCAGAACACGTCTTACCAAACGCATAGTCAACACGGAATTTGTCGCCATTGACGACCCAGTCCATCCACTTAGCATGCGTCTCTGCTTGGGCCTAGCAATCGTCAGTACATGTTGCGGGGTGTGCAGGTGATGCAACGTACCCTCTTGATATTCTTTTGTCGCTCACTGTACTGAGCTGCACTCTGTTGGTCTTGTCGATTCATTCTTGCATCTGAAATATTGTCAGTATTCATGAAACTGACAACGGAAACAAGATCTTCCACACCCTTTGCATCGTTCCTTGCTTCGTCGAGTTTGGATCGCGCCTCGGCCCAAGATGTCTGTTTCGCAACATATCGATCGACAATGGTCTCCTTCCCTCCGAGCTTCTTGACTTTTTTTTTTCAACTCGATTACTTGGTCGGAGGAGGGAGACTTCATAGACGTTGGAAGATCGGCGCGCAGGAACGTCATGGCTTGACCGTACTTCGTCCCCCTGTCTAGATCTACACATCAATCAGTCAAAGTTCTGTTGTCTTGACTCTTGGCAGGATATCCACTGTCGAAATTGACTTCAGTCGAGCCAATGTCTGTTCTTCGTGGAACAAGCGTATCCAGGGCGCTGTAGTAACTACGCACGACGCTCTTTCCGGTTGGACCGAGCTACACAGTCTCTATCTCAGTGCCTCAGGAGACCGATGATCAAAGACGAAGCTCACCATCATTTTGTCCAGTGGAACCATAGAGTCGACAAGTCGAGCTTCATTGACGCGAACCTCTTCGTTTCGATCTAAGCTCATCGCACTTTCGTTCTCGGAGACAAAGCTGGTATCATACCAGTATCAGCACATGACGATCCAGGTGTGAGAATGTAAAGCTTCACCTTCCTCCAACCTTGGTGTCGATAATCTGACCCGGAATGGAAATGGTGACAAATTGCTCCAAAGCACATGGGAGAGACTGGAGAATACATTCTCTCAGCTTGGTGCTGACATTCGCCATCAGGTTGATGGCCTGTTCGGGAGTTATGTCTTTGTCACTCATGATGGCGGGAGAACTGGTGCGATTGAAAGCCTGCTGCAAAGAGAAAGATATTGGAGGGTGAAGGGATCCTTGTGTGTAAGCCTGAGTCCGTTCAACTGAATTGAATCTGTATATATATACCAGTCTCCCTGGGACGCCCGAGACGAGTTGGGAGGGGCAGGTTTGACATTTCAAGACACTGGAGACCAAAGCTGGCGGTCCAAGGTCACATCTCATCCTTCATTCCTAATGAGGAATTCCAGAAAGTCTCCCTTGATGACTCGTGGAAAACAGGGCCGTCCCGAGGTGAATCTTCTGGATCAACCCGGATGTCTCTTTCATCCCGCTGGCACAAACTTGGTGTCCTTGGCCGCATAATCACAAACTTCAGCTCTGAATCTCAGCCAGGCGTATGTCTTGATGCTGTCTAGTCAACTGAGAATAATGCCTTATGTGTAAACGGCGATTCCTTGTTGCGGCTAGATATTCTCAGCGACTATTGGTCTCCAGGAAAGACATCAACCTGCTGGTAGATACGAAGTTCGAGCTTGCGTGGAATCGAGACTTCCGTCGGCGAGCTTCAAAATTCCTGCTCAAACCCTGTGATATTGGCCAGGGGCCATCAAACGATACATGTCCCGAGATGTGCCCACACAACACCGACCGCCAGCTCGACGGATGGTCAGCTCAGCCAGCCATGTTCTGAGTCGCCTCTGTCTCGCATTCTTTCTAAGGTAACCACTTAGCCAGGAGTTCATCAATTTCCGTTCTTGGGGCAATATGACCCTTCAGCTGATCTGAAACTGAATCATCGCAGACGGAGGCATTGGAATCCGATGAGTCTTTGCGACATGAGATTAGCCAGGGACGACATTGATTATGAACACTTTGTTACCTGCCATGTTTTGTTTATGCTTGTCACACCCTTCCATGAAGAGCGGATATGACGGAAAGCAAAAGCAGGTCATCAACAGTCGTCTGTTGCTTCTTGCGTCAAAAGAGGCGGTACTGTTTCGCGTTTGCGCGGGGGCTAATTGACAACAGATGAAGCACTCTCTCACCGCCATACTATTTAGATATAGTGTAGCCATTCAACAGAAAGGTTCAAACGCAAATCAAGGCCTTCATCATCTTCCTTACAATATGTTTTCGCTAGACAACGGGTAAAACCCTGTCCTAGTGCTAAGAACCCAAGTCTTCCCCGGTGATGACTGACGACACTCTACAATCGACTTGGCACACATAATAAACCCCGAATACTCACCAAACACCCAAGAATCAACAGAAACGAGAAAAGACGAGGCCGCAAATAGTAGACAAACAGAAAGTCTGCAACGTCGCTCATCATCAGCCAACCAAATTCTGAATAGGATGTCTTAACACCAGGCACTGACAAGGATGCCTCCGGATTGTCATTTTCCATACCGTGTCGCTGATTGCTGTCAAGAGAGGAGCATGTAGCCAGCATAAGAGATGCGTTATATACTCAACCGGGCTGTTTCCCACGACAGGTCGAGCACCACGGCAACAACCTTCCTTTCAGTCTGTCCGGAACCCTGGAGCTGACCATATGACGATCATACGGGCTTGACAGCTCGTGAGCGGTCTGCCCGATATCCCAATCGGTCTCCTTTCGCACGCACCATCAACACAGCACAGCATCGAAACTCAGATAATAATGTCATCGACCAAGAAAACAGTTCATGATTCCACATCTTTCTACCGCTGAACCTAACAGCCCCGTTCCGACAGCACGGCCGTCTCAAAACTCCGTACGATATGCCCCTATAATTACCCGACGCCTGAGCTCCGCACATCAAAACTCAAAAGCCCCAAATCTAATGACTATCCTCCTTCGAAACCCTCTATGACATCTTCTGCCGCTTAGGATCAAGCCCAGGCCCACCGCCAGATACCGTGCTAACATCGCCATTATTCGACACATCCGCCAGAGCAGGGCGTCCGGCCCCGCCATCCTGCTGAAGCGGCCTCTTCATCGTCGGCGGTCGGTACGAGCCGCGGTTGGCGAGGGGACTACCCGCGCCACCGGGGGCACCGATACGTCGGGCCTGACTGAACTGCGGATTCGGCGCCGGGCCGGCACCCGCGGGCCTAACAGGCGTGAATCCGGATCCCTTTGCTGGCGTCTCTGCTTGCTGTGTCGAGGTGGGCGGGACGTGCGTTCCGTTGCGGGAAAGGGGCTTCGAGGAGTTGTGGTCTATGCCGGGGGTTTTGCGTATGGATGGGCTCTCTGCCTTGGGATTGAAGGCTTGTTGCCCGGCTGGCATCATGAGAGGAGCGTCAGTGTTGGTCCCCTGCAGAGCAGAATCGGGGATTTGCTGTACGGCACGTGCGGAGAAGAAGGCTATTGGCTCGGCGGGGTTGGCACCGCCGCCGCCGCCTGGGGTCGTCATATTGCCATTCGCCGGCGGGGCTGCGGGAGCTGACGGGGCGGTAGGATTCGTGGGTGCGCGTGGTTGGTTAGGTGGTTGAGGGCGATTTCCGTAGGCTGCTTGCGGTTGAGGACGTGAGTGTGCTTGGTTTGGTGTCTGGGGAGCTCGGCCCAGGTTTCCTGCTGAAGTGCTTCTGCCCAGAGGTCTGTTGTTGGAGGTCTGCATGTGCTGAGGTACGGGTGGTGCTGGCGCGACGCTTGCAGGTCTGCTATTTGCTGTGTTGTTTACTGCCGGTGGGAGAACTACTTCGTCTGGATGCTCCCCCTCAACAACCGCGAAGTCTGCCTCATCAAAGTCTGGAATCTGTCAGTGCTTGGTCCTGAATCGGAATAGTAGACATATCCTACCTTCCAAAAGATCCTCGAGCGAATCCGCCGTCGTCTCCTGCTTAACGACCGGCGGCGGTGGCGGCAAGGCAGCCTTCTCCTCCTTCTTGGCCGCAAAGTCCGAGTGCCTGTGCAGCTCGCCCTCGTTGAATTTTGTCGGCGCGACCTTCATCTTGGTCACCTTGGACAGGTAGTCCTTGTCGTATATGCAGTTGCCCAGCACGTTGCCAAAGTTCCTCAGCGCCCTCTTCAGCGCGTCCGTCGTGCCCTCCTTCTTGGCCTTCTCGAACGCCGCCGCCTTGCCCTTGCAGTTCTCAATGTGGCCGTAGCCAATGTCCTCGTGGTAGGTCCCGTCGCGCAGCGTGACGCGCATGATGACGGACAGGCCGAGGCTGATCTTCATGGTCTGCGGGTGCTCGTCGACGAAGTCGACCTGGATGTTCTGGATGGACGAGGACCAGCCGTTGAAGCCGAAGACCTCGTTGGCGAGGGCGATGCACTTCTCGGCGGCGATGTAGTGCACCTTCTGGCCCGAGGGGCCTGCGCGCGCGGAGATGTACTCGGGGCCGAGCTGCTTCTCGAGGCGGCTCTGGAGCGTGGCGATCTCCTGGGCCGTGTATTCGCTCATGCGCTTCTGGGGCTCCTCGAAGGGGTTCTCCCAGGTGCTGTGCTGGTCGCCCGGGCTGCGGTGCAGGGAATGTCAGTTTAGTGGTCGCGACACGCTTTGGGGGACGTCGAGATGAACGTACGCGGGCATCTTATCGAACGTGTGCTTCGATTGTCCCTATGCATGCAATATACGACACGGTGCTGAGTGCAGCTCGAGGGCAGACAATTGAGACCTTTGGCAAGCGTGAAGAGGGGTTGTGAGGTTGATGGGTGCTCTTGCTGCCTGGCTTCGAGCTGTTGTGACTGCAGATGGGTGGCGCGTTCAGTTCACGCGTCGGGGCCGGGTCTTCACGTGACGTATGGTGCCAAGAGCACACAAGGTAAATGATTAGATAAGCCCCTGCCCGGTGCCTGGACCCCACCAACCCTGGCGGGACGGGACACCAATAAGGCTTCCCCCAGGCCCGGGGCGCTGAAGCGGCAGGTACTCTACCCGCTCACGGTACCTGAGAGTTCGCCGCGGCGCTGGCGCCTGTCGTCCGAACAGTGAACGGCAAGGCCAGTGGACCTCCACAAAACCTACCCCGCCAAAGCTTCCCTGGAGCACCCTTGACGGTCCGGAGGGAAGTCGTTGGGAGAAGCCCTTTCCTCGGTGCCCTTCCCCGAATGCCAACCCAATCTCATCACGACGGGCGAGAGACGTGCATTCGACACGGGTTTCAGGCCTGGCTCCAGCGCACGAACCGCGGGGTCAAGTGACGCTTTGCTTGCTGCTTATTTCATTCCATCTTCGGCGAGATGGAGCTGCGCGATCGATTGGGGAGAATGAAATAACGAAGGAACACGGAAACCTTCTTCAAGATACTTACCACGTAAAGACCGGACAACAGGCAAGACCTGGTTACTGGTAATAGGTTGATGATGATCAGGCACGCACGGAGGGAGGGGGTTTGCGTCAGAAGAAGGGACAAAACCCATCGTAGAACCCCGGAAAGCCAACTCGTGAGAAATTATCGGATGCACTGGTTGTGGAAAAAGAAGGCTGCCGCGTGGAGCAACGGGGCTACCTTGTTCTACCTACCTAGCTTGCTGGAAAGTTTGGCCCAGTTTACACAAAAGTCACCGTACACGGGTGAGTGGTGGATGGATGGACGGACGGCTGCCCATCGTGTGATTCGTGTCAGCGATGCCGTGGGCAGTTGAAACAGATGCATCCTTTTAGCCCACTCACAAACCAGGGAACACACTTTTGGTTGCTGGTGTCCATGTACGTGCTAATACTCTTAATTTTTCATACTGCCTTGACTTGCCTCAATCGATGAATACATAGGTAAGTACGGCAGCTTGCTCACGCCGATGAAACAGGCCCGCTGCCCTGCACGAGTCGAGAACTGCACCACATGACTGGGTGCTGTTGACACAGCTCACCAAATTGCGACAGTCCTATTGAGAGAGAACGATAATTATGTATGTGTTTGGACAGAAAACTCCCCAAATGGGAGTGTTTGTTGATTGCTTGCCACCCCCGATGCTTCCTCCACCCCTGTGCTTTGTGACATCCTCCAAAATGCCAAAACTACCTACACGTGGAATGTGTGACTCGATTTCCTCGTCAGACCCAATGTGTTCGCAGGAAGAGGTTGTACCGTCATGAAACGGACCCAACGTCCCTTGCGTGGGAACGACTGCGCGGTATGCGATAGGAAAGGGATATCATCAATCAGGAAAAATGACAAAACGCCGCCCAATCCCAGCCTTTGACATGAATTTGTCCACGGAAACCAAAAGTCTATGCCCTTTGCCGTCCCATGCTGAATGAAGTGAGGAAAGAGAAAAATGAAGTCGGAAATGACCAAGAAGCCGTCGTTATAGTCGTCGTGATATGTTCAGTGAAGCGATCGACCGTGGGCCGATCTGGTCCTGTCGTGGCCCGTCATGCATCGCCAATTACGTCCTCCTCGCCTTTACCAGGGTCCAACACGCACAGGCGCTCCATACGTTCCAGACATGAGTTGGTTGAGAATCGAGTTCGGGTCCGATGTCGAATTTGCGGGTTGTCCTCCTCCGTTCGCCGAGTTGGTGGCCATCCAGCTCACTCCCGCCGCCATCGCGTTCATTGCCGTGCCCATGCGTCCGCCAGAGATTTCGTGGTGCTTCGCCAGGGTCTCGTCCCATCCGCCGGTGTGCAGGCTGAGGCCGCCTCCGCGCTTGGCGGCCTCGTTGACGACCAGAGCCCAGGCCTTGGAGATCTCGTCATATGCGCTCTCCTTGTGGTGGCGGTACTGTTGGGGCTCCCAGTCGGGGAGTTGGTGGATAATCTTTGTGGCGCCGTCCAGATATTGCAACGAGACAGTGGTCTGGGTCTCGTTGGGTGGCAGGTACTGGGGAGTGAAGTCGAGGAGGGCGTCGATCAGGGCTGTGAGTGGCGCCTTGACACGGTAGTAGGTGTAGTCGGGGCTGGTTTCGCCGTAGGGTATCGCGGCCTTCATCTTCTCCTGGTACTCCCGCAGGACGCCGTGGGCGGCGTCAACCGTCGGTCGGGGGGCGCCGGTGACAACCTCGTGGCCGATTTCAGGGTGGCGCTCGCAGATGCGCTCGAGGACGGTGCGCAGCTGGGTAGGATCCAAAGTCTCGAGGAGTCGGGGGAGCGTGAGAGGGCGGCCGATGAGCTCGTTGGAGCGGACCTTTTTCGACGGTCGGGCGAGCTGTCTCGCCGAGGCGGAAGGGGAGCTTCTGGGGGAGAGGGACATCTCGTCGCCATCTTCATCGGCCTTGCGCTTGCGGCTGGTGGCCATGTTGTGAAATGGGCTCACTGTTTTCGGGTTAGCGTCGGGTCGGGATGCACGGCGAAGCCTGGGCCGTTTCTGAAGCAGCGCAAGGGGGGAAAAGCACTCAAACGCAGGCAGCGGGAAAATACTGACAAGAGCGAGAGGGAGAGATGCGGTTTGCGTCGTGGGGATGTTGGAATAGGGGCGGTTGTGGCGAGAGCAGCACATTCATGGTCGGAATGAGTGCGAACGATCGGTCGGTCGGGTGTCGGCGGGTTTTTGAGTCTGGATGACGACGACGGTTGCGACCAGACAAGCGACGACGACAACAGTCCAGGAACGTCTAGAATGCCAGCTTCTGCTGATTGAAAGCGACGAGACGGCGAGGCAGGCAAAGCGATCAGAAGCGGTGCTGGCGATTGTATGAAGTCGTGTGAATGTTGTTGTGGTTGTGACTGGTGAGGGGAAAGAAGGAGGATTTGTTTGGGGGGCAAAGGCCTGGGAGGAGTGTCAAGGGGAGCGATGGAGATGGAGCAACGGAAGCGAAAGCAAAGCAGTGGAAGAGGGCGAGCGAGGTGGAGGAGGAGTGGGAAAAAAGGGCCCTTTACCTTTTTTCGTCTGGTTTCTCGGTTGGTTTGCGTGAGAATACAGCGGACTTGGCCTTCCACAATGGTGCTTGTTAGGCTAGAGACGGGGGCCCAACGTACCCGTACCCAGGCTACATACCTGGACGGATAAGGTGGTGACGGTGACCTGTGGGCCACGACCCTTGCCAAACCCCATCCACACCCAAGCAACGTGCGTTGGCTGGATCCCGTTGGACGCATCCACCCAGAATCTGCACTGCAGCTGTGTCAGTGGATGGAGGCTGCTGCAGGCCGCCTGTAATATTAACCAGAGGCAGAGGCAGAGGCGGTCAAGGGGGGGTGGGCATCCACCACTGCAGCGAGCGTGACTGATGAGGATGCCCTACAATGCCGAAACAGCAAGGGCGGGAAGGGAAGGCAAGGGTGCAGCGCTGCAGAGGTCCATCGTGTACACCTGCAGAGGTAGCGGTACTTTTGGCGACAAAAGGTACGTACCGCGGAACCGGGGCGGCGGTTGGCTGGCGCTGGAGGTTTCGCCAGGCGGTTGGCGGGTCTCATTCGTCAGAAAATGGCCGCACGTGAGTGGATGACGGAGGGCTCCAAGGCGACGGCGCTGGCGCCTCCTTAGTGGTGGCTTGATGGTGGTGCTCCATGTGGGGTTCAGCTCCTAGCTGCATTAGCCTGTTCCTGTCTCTGCACAGGCGCTTTTTCTTCGCTTTTTCATTCGACTGTCACTCTCCTTCTCCCGCCTTCTTTCTCAGCTGCCGTCCTGCCCGCCGCCGTGAACGGATACGGTGTGCCCCTCAGCTGGGGAGAGTTGCTGCCGTGTCGGCCTACGGATGCCAACTGCAATAGAGATGGCTGGGACGCGGCCTTGGCAAGCCTTGAAGCGCCGCCCGGCTTGCCGACGTGTCCCGGCCTGCTCCGGCTGCCTTTCCCAATCGGCTACATTGCACCGTCACTTGACAGAGACCTCCGAGCGGCAACCGGCGAGCACTTCGGATCCTGTCCCTGAAAAGGGAGACCTGGAACCCCCGGCTGCCGAGTGGATGCCCCCTCACCGACCTTGGAGGGCCAAGTGCTTAATTCTGACTTAACTCATCTCGTTCTTACGTTACATTGCGCTTTGTTGCCTCGGGATGTCTCGTTTTTATGCTCATCTTCCGCACTACGTACTGTAAAACAACCCTGGTATGTTATTGCGGTTGATAACCTGCAGCAGCAGCTGAATCAAAACAAGTCCAGTGTGAGTGAGGATGGATGCCCAGGCCAAAGGGATGCAGCCATCCACGACATCATGGTCTCAACTGTAAAACCCGCAGGTCTCAGTAATCATTTCTTCCTTTCGCTCGGTTGGAACCATTCCCTCGGAGCTTACTCAGGGCTCTGCACTCAGGAATGAAGAGAAGGAAAAAAAAAAGACCAGTCGTGGTTTGGGCGGAATCGCCCAGCCATCATGGGAACTTGGATCTGGCTTGGCACTAAACCATTAAACAGAGTCAGTTCTCTGCAGCCACAGCAAGATGCAGAGGTAGATACCTGTACATGCACCTGGCACCGGTACCGCTACATCCGCCCGGCCAGCCTGGGGACCCACAAAGGTCAGTCTCGGTGAACGGGCCACCAACCTACCACTCTTTATCGCCTTATCGGTTATCAGTCTCAATTGAAAGAACAAAAAAAATTTCGGGACAGTCCATTGGCAAAGGGTCCCCACGGTCGAGATTCTCAGTCGCGCGACCTGCAACAGACCGATCGCCATTGAAGCTTCTCGAACACACCGGGACTTCCAGGCCTTTGCGCACCTCACAAACCATCCACAATGGCCACTTCCGAATCCAAGAAGCGGTCCAAGTCCAAGACCAAGGAGGTCAAGGACGAGGTCGCCGTCGAAGATGTCGCCGCCGCATCCCCGGAACCGAAGAAGAAGTCCAAGAAGGTCAAGGAAGAGGTTACCGAAGAAGTCGCCGACGCGCCTGAACCCAAGAAGAAGTCCAAGAAGACCAAGGTGGAAGTCGTCGAAGAGGAGGTCGCCGACGCCGCCTCCCCCGAGCCCAAGAAGAAGTCAAAGTCCAAGTCCAAGAAGACCGACGACGAAGACGAAGCCGCCGCCGCCGCTTCATCTGACAATGACGACACCGCCGACAAGCCGTCCAAGAAGCGCAAGTCCTCCGCCGCCAACGTCGAGGAGATCGAAGTCGACCTCGAGGCCCCGGAGCCGCCCTCGAAGCGCGCCAAGCGCGCGCTCAAGAAGGGCAAGAAGCTGCCGCCCAAGCTCGACAGCGACGACGAGCGCGAGGCCAAGAAGAAGAAGGAGAAGGAGGACAAGGCGGAGGCCGCGAAGCGCTCCGAGCACGGCGTCTGGGTCGGCAACCTGCCCTTCTTCGTGACGGCGGACGAGCTGCGCAAGTGGCTCATCGCCAACTCGGGCGAGATGATCACCGAGAGCAGCATCACGCGGCTGCACATGCCGACGACCAAGGTCGCAGGCCGCGAGAAGCCGAACAACAAGGGCTTCGCGTACGTCGACTTTGACGACGTGGCGCCCAAGATCGCGGCGCTCGCGCTGACGGAGGCGGAGCTGGGGCACCGCAAGCTGCTGATCAAAGACGCGCGGTCGTTTGAGGGGCGGCCGAAGAAGGAGGCGGAGACGGCGGCGGAGGGCGGTGGTGCTGGGGGTAAGGCGGCGGTGAAGGAGGAGGTGCCGACGAGCAGCAAGATCTTTGTGGGCAACCTGAGCTTCAAGACGACAGAGGAGGACGTGCAGCAGCACTTTGAGAAGTGCGGGCAGATCGACTGGGTCAAGGTCGCGACGTTTGAGGACTCGGGCAAGTGCAAGGGGTACGGATGGGTCAAGTTCAGAGAGCCCGAGTCGGCGGGGTGGGCTGTCAAGGGGTTCGTCAAGATCAAGGAGGAGATCGAGACGGAGGAGGACTTTGTCGAGGAGAAGAGCAAGGACGAGGAGGGCGACGAGGAGATGAAGGACGGAGATGATGACGAGGAGGAGGGAGAGGAGAAGAAGCAGAAGAAGAAGCCGGCCGAGGAGCAGAAGGTCAAGACGAGGAAGTGGTGGGTGAACAAGCTGCTCGGCCGTCCGCTCAAGATTGAGCTGGCGGAGGACGACCAGACGCGGTACAAGAAGCGCTTCGGCAAGGGCGCGCCCAAGAGGGAGCAGCAGGAGGGCCGTGATGCGGAGGGAGAGGTGCGGGAGAGGAAGCCTCGTCCTGCCAAGCCGGCGGGAGAGCTCAAGGCGCAGGACGATCTGATGGTTGCGAGACTGACGGGTGCTGCGGCCAAGCACACCGGTACCAAGATCACGTTTGATTAAATAAAAGTAATATATTTGTTTGCGCTCATTTCAACGTTGCTTAACCTCGTACGCAGTTGATGTGTGGTGTGGTGACTGTCACATCTGCCCTTGAACAGAGCCCAACAGCGAGCACTATCCATCTACTCCCTACTGGATCGTTAAAGCCAAGAACGCCAACGGACTTAAATCTTTCTCCATCATTTTCACCTTTTATTTCAATATAATAGTCGATAGTTTACATATCGTTCTATGTAATTATACCGAACTGGGCTGTCTAAGCGGGCATCGTTGAGCAGTAAGACTTACGGAGCAGCTCTATATCTGATGTATGAAAAGAGCAGTGATGCAAGTCAACATCTCTTAGGTACCCCTCCGTTAGCAAAGAATCCGCAGTTGGTCGATAGTATCCGCCAAGTGATCTGAAAGTATCCGTCGACTGAGCCGAAAGTATCCGCCCAGACAGCTTGCTGAAAGTGTCCGTCCAGATAGTAAGATCTATCATATTGTCACAGATTTCTGTTCCTCCCAGCGCGATTGTGTTGTTTTCATGAGCCAAAATATTCATACGGGGGGCAGGAAGAGCGGACATCTCTCGTCATGTAACATGCTCTCAATGCAGTTTCTATCTCCATGTAGCCATTAGAAAAGAAAGGTCATGTTCATTACTTCTAGCAGGTACTATGACAACTGTCACATCGCCTGTGAAGGCGAATCGGCAACCCTCTTCTTGGCCCCAGCCAGAAGTCTTTGCGCGTCAACGACAGCCCGTTTATGCACCGCCGCAACAACCTCGCCGCCCTCGTCCGAGGCCACAACATCAAACACGAACAGCTTCCCTTCCCTTCCTTGCCTCTGTATATGACCTCGACAGTCACCAAGGCATCGTAAGGCGTGCAGGCGGTGTGTGAGACATCAATAGTCACCCCTACAGACAGCTGGCCGGGCTCCAGATACGGCTTGAGCATCCGGGCGCTCGCGATCTCCATCAGAGCAACGAGGCGGGAGGTCGCGAAGACCGAGGGGAATTCGTCTTGGGGGTCCCTTGATATGGCGCTGGAAAGGTCGGTTGGTTTGACTCGGAAGCTCGCGGAGGAGGATTTGTCGATGCTGAGGGTAGAAGTGGCCATCCTAAACGTAGAGAATGAACGGATAAAATATCGCTGCATGATTTTGGTATGAATTTTACGGTGGAGGTAAAGTAAGGAGACGGTTATGAGCGGCGGACACAATTCAGCAAACGCCTTATATGCTCATGGGTAAGTCGGTTCTATCGGATATCCGGTCGACCGGTACCGGAAAAGCCCCCTGTGCCCAGATTAGCAGACCATAGGACAATCCTGGGCGAAGCCCCCAAAGAAAACGGCATCGAGATAAGCATGGAGATATTGCACGGTAAGTTATGAGCCGTTTCAACGACTCGGAAGCTGGGGGAAAGTGTACGGATAGAATCCGGCCTCCTTTTTCTCAATTTCCTAGATACCTCGATGGCTGGTAGCATACAAAATACCCCTTCACTTCTCCCATTTACTCGAACAACACCCTCAATTTCTGATACCACTTCGTCCTCGGCGGCGCAGGCGTCTCCTGCGCGAGAACCTCGTCCAGCCCGCTCACCAGATCCACGTCCATCGGATCCCGCACCCACGCATCGCCCCTGCCCACGGTGAACTTGTGCCCAAAGTACAGCGCAAAGAAGATGACAACGCCAATGTACGACGTCAGGAACAACGAGGTGTCCCACTGCCCGTCCAGAAACACCTTGAACCCATTCACCACGAGCAACAACCCAAACCCGCAGATGCTGACGATGTCGAGGTACGGCTGAAACCGCGAGCGGAAGGGCACGTCTGCGACACCCTGCGCGTCGGCCGCCTTGCGGTAGCGCAGGTAGACGATGCAGCAGCAGATCCAGCTCTGGTAGCCGCCGGTGTTGATGAGGTTGACAAACCAGTTGAACACGGTGGCGCCGGTGGAGGCGACGTTGAGGTACGCGAGCAGCGAGAGGGAGGCGCTCGCGGCGGTGGCGTAGTAGGGCACGCCTGACTTTGTGCAGCGCGTGAAGATGCGCGGGGCGTTGCCGGCGAGGGCCATGGAGTAGAGGGCACGGCTGGCGAGGTAGAGGTAGGAGTTGCCGGCGGACCAGGCGAAGAGGACGATGACGACGTTGACGACTGAGTCGAGGCCGCGGATGCCGGCGTCGCGGATGCCGATGGCCCAGGGGGAGGCGCCGGCGCCCTTGCCGCCGCTGAGGAGGTTCGGGTTCTCCGAGTTCACGATGATGCCGACGGCGAGGGCGCCGAGGATGTAGAAGGTGATGAGGCGGTAGAAGTAGCGGCGTGTGCGGTGGGGATGTTGCGGCGGGGGCTGTCCATCTCGCCGCCCGTGACGACGAGGAGCTCGGGCGCGAAGGCGAAGGCGTAGACGGAGAAGGTGATCGTGGCGAGGAAGGCGACGAGGCGGCCCGAGTTGCCGGAGACGATGTACTCCTTGACGGGCCCCGGGTCGGACCAGTTGGAGAACCAGAGCGGCTGGTGGGAGGGCCCGCCGCCGAAGAAGAGGACGACGGAGAGCATGAGGAGGCCGATGATGCCGAAGACCTTGATGCTCGCGAACGAGAACTCGGCCTCGCCGTAGACCTTGACGGGGAAGCAGTTGAGGCCGACCATGACGAGGCCGATGAGGGTCAGCCAGACGGCGATGTGCAGGGGCGGCGACCAGTAGTTTATGACGATGTAGGTCGCGGTGATCTCGGCGGGGACGGTGATGGAGAAGATGTACCAGTAGACCCAGCCGAGGGTGAAGCCCAGGGAGCGGGAGAAGAAGCGGTTACCGTAGCAGGCGACGGAAGAGCCGGGCACGGGAAGGTAGGAGGACATTTCGCTTGTGGCGGTGGCGACGCCGTAGAGGAGGAGGGTGATGCAGATGTAGGCGATGAGGACGAAGAGGGGGCCGCCCATGTGTAGGGCCTGGCCGATGCCGACGAAGAGACCTGTGCCAATGGTGCCGCCGAGGGCAATCATCTGGGCATGGCGCGACTTGAGGCCTCTTTGTGTTGTGCCATGTTGTTCGCCCTGGCCCTCGAGGACGGATCCAACTGGCTTGAGGGCTGGGTCCGAAATGGCCGTCTTTTTCTCCGACATTGAGGGATGTGATGGTGAATCTGACATTGTTTTGTTGATTATTGCGAGAGACTAGGAATGAACAGGGTTGAATTGGATGAGGTTTGGGTAGCAGAGAGGACATAAATGCTTCAAGGGAAGCATATTTGGCTTTTATATCTTGTTAATGTCGCAATCTACGCTCAGCGTACTATCCAGCCACATTCCATTCCGGCATGAAGTTTCATTGATCAAAGCCGTGGTGTGATTCTCGACCATATTGGTATTAGTGATGGCATCAAGCTGAAGGTGTCAGGCGACACGCATGTCTCTCTATCTTCAAACGGGCCTGGGCGCGGAATCCAGATCCATGGATATCTTTGCTATCTGCAGTAACAAGCTTGTAATCTGGTCTATGGATACGCAACTAATTGCAAGAGCTAGTCTTGATTAGGGAAACCAAGGGCTGTTGTCGTGTTGACTTTCCCTTTTTACGGGGCCAACATGGGTTCCCCCCGCGTTTGCGCACGTCAACCAGAACCAAGCGTTCGGTTCCCCAGATGTATCATGCTGGAGTTGCTAAAGGACTGATGTACGTGATACAGACTGTGACTTGATACTTCATTCAGTTCTTGGCTACGCAAATCATTGAATGATGCGTATGTGTGGGCAAAGCTGTGCTTGGATCTTTGGAATCGTGCTGACTGGCCATTGAAAAAGTTTGACAAGTCCATCTCTGTGGATGTTCGCGGGAAGAAGAAGAACAAAAGCTGGAGGCTCTCTGCGCAGGCCATGGGACAGTACAAGAAGGCTGGAATGGCCTGCGTAGATAACAACTCCACAGGAAGGTCAACTTCAGCTACCAAGACGACCGAGGCGAAGGAGGTGCAGACCAATCGCGCAATACAAACACTGCTAGAAAAGGGGCTTGGTTGTTTTGTCACCAACGCCGTTCGGCGAGATGGTGCAGGAAAAGTCCGAAGTCCGCAAAGAGCAGGCGGCATCCCACAAACAATAAATCGACTGGCGCGGCACCGTGAAAGTGAAGTACTTTGAGGTTCAACAGCTGACGCCGGAGTCATTGAGAAGGGGTTTGTAAGAGTCAGTAATTTGATTGCTTTTGTCTGTATTCTAATTCATGTTTACCTTCTAACTCGCGTGAGCTTCACAATGATGGGATTGATAGCGTGTTCGTCAACAGCTTCCATAGACTCGCGAGCTTTTCTGAATGTAGAAGTTCAGAATAGGCTTGTCACAGTACTAGTCTTGTGACCTTGTCACCGAAGTTTCTCGTTAACGATCTGGGTAGTCGTCGCCAACATGAGAGCTTTCCGGAACCACTGTAATAGGTCCCTGGATGCCCTCCTTCATGCGTGGCTTGACGCCGATGATGACTGTATGCCAAGCAAATTGCCATTGAGATACTTTGATAGATGGAATCCGCGTCCAACGGGGCTGTCAACGAAGCCTTTTCGATCTTAGGCTGCCTCAGCTACTTCGGCGAGGGTCATGTCGGCGGCGCCGAGGTTTCGCTCGGTGGCTTTGAGGATGAGGATGTTCCCGGTGATGGCTCGTGTCGACGGGAATCATGACTGAAAAGCCTGAAGATAGAAGGCGTCAGATAAATTGATCTTGAAGCGGTCGACGGGAGGTTCGTGAAATTGTAGAATGACTCACTGAATGGGCAGATAGCAGCAGAAATACCCATACACTCGTGAATGCGGCGGATCTTCATGAGCTTGGCCACATCAAAGACGTTGCCTTACCACAGTCATTCAGGCTGAATGAAGGCATCTGAGCACAGCTCCTCATATATCGGCAGAAGTGCTGTCCTATTCCAGTTTGATCCATCCCTTCGATTCAGGTTCATCAAGTTGAATATGTTTTACCGACGGCGCAGTGTACCAGTATTAACCCATCCTGGGACATCGTGGTGTATTCCAACTTAGGGCTAGGCTCTTCGTCGATGTTCTATGGTGTCACGACAGTGGTGGTAGCGGGATCGTGGCCATCATCCGATTTGCTCGTCGTGGAGGCGAAGACGCCGATGGAACTTCGTGTTATTACGGGGCTTTCGGGCTTGATGCGGGATGTTGTCCAAGAGGCAAGGCGTATTGATGTCGTTTGATGAGATCTTTGGAGTAGGAGACAGTCAAGCACAAGGCAATGACGGTGTGTGGCTTCGACGACATTAAGCCGGCCTCTGGCGAAGCTCTCAAGATCGTATTGTGTCTGAATCCAACAATTTAGTGACAACGAGACAATCGGAAGAGCTCCCGATCACAACTGATATATCATTAAAGATGCAAGCATTTGGTAGATTCAGAAGTCGGAAGCTCTTCCGTCAGTCGCGTAGGGGCGTCTCAAATCAGGAAGCTCAGCGGCCATTACATCGGCGGGGTGCCCCAAACAGAATCACGCATTACGTACTAAAATACAAGAACAATATCGATTCGAGAGTAAGGTCTCGCCGAGGCTAGTCTCACGCTTTTGGCGCTTCGACTTGCGACTCTCTCAATTCGAACATAAAGTGGATCACACATCTAGACCCCACAACAGCTTTCATGCACATGCAGGCCGTAAGCTTGAGCTCCGTTCGCTTTCCCTAAACTAAGTCGGGATGAGAAGCTTGCTGAAGCTTTCACTCATTCTGGCGGCCATTGATAGGCCCGCTCGATTGAATGAGCCTCGAAGCAGGGTCTAGTCAACATGCCTGGTTGTAGTTTGGGCAAGCGTCCGCGAGCTACTCCAAATCAGCTGGCACCACCCCCACGGGTCTCAGATAAGCCATGCAGCCTGGATCTGGTATCTGCAAAGCTACTTGCCAAATTCGGCGAGCTCCAAACGTCGAAATCACTGCCACATTATTCGCTGAGAGTGAGACAGCTGCTCGGCCGAGTTTCTCAGGCGGCACGCGACTGATGACACCCTGCATGTGTGAACCCCAAGGGGGGGGGGGGGGGGAGGGATCTGGAGCAGGACCCCGATTTCGGGAATGCGGAATACACACCGCCACCGAGGCAGGAAGGTCAATGATGGATGGTTCAAGGTCGTGGGGATTGGGGTAAAGTAAATTTATTGAAGCTCTGTAGCTCCGCTGCTGCTCATCGTGAACTTGCCTCGCATACTCCTCTTTGATGACAGGATTCTTCTGTAGCTATTTGATACCACTACACACTTGACTTCGCAAATTTCTTCATCTCTGTACATTTCATCGATCACACGACCTCATACCAAGATGGCGAACCGCGGCGCAACATGGGATCCCAAGGTCCATACCATCCGCGATCTGATGGAGTTGGGAAGCAAGAAGCTGCCTAAGATGTACAGGGACTACTACAACGAAGGCGCCATGGATCTTGTCACGTAAGTTGGAGAATGAGATGTTTTTGAGCGAAGTAGACATTGATTCGTATGCAATAGCCTGAAGGACAACGAAGAGGCATACAACCGTTACAAGATCCTTCCTCGGATCCTCGTCAACGTCGACAACATCGACCTTTCCACAACGATTTTCGGTACCAAGGTATTACTTTGTCGCCTCCACCCAGAACTCTGCAAGAAGCTCTGCTAATCGTCCTTCGAAAGGTTTTATTTCCCCTCGGTTTCAGCCCGGCAGCGATGCACAAGCTGGCGCACCCAGACGGCGAGGTCGCGACATCACGGGCCGCGGCGAAGATGAACATCTGCATGGCCCTTTCCTCATATGCGACGGAGTCCATGGAAAATGTGGCCGCGCAAGGGCTGGGAAATCCCTATGTCATGCAGCTGTGTGTGCTTAGAGACCGCGAGACGACAATCCAAATACTGAAGAGAGCAGAGGGTATGTTGACATCCTCTCACATTCATGAGTGGGAAGCGAGGCGGTGACATGCTGACATCTTGTGAAAGCTTCCGGATACAAGGCCATCTTCCTTTCTGTCGATACACCACTCCTTGGCCGCCGCTTGAACGAGTACCGCAACAACTTTACCCTGCCAGATGGCGTTGAATGGCCTAATCTCCTATCTGACGGAAAGAGCGAATTGAGCGGCGCGATCAAGGATGAGCAGGCTGTTTCCAAGCATGACTTCGGTAGGGATGAGTGCTAAAAGAAATCATGGCCGGCATTGCTAACTGTTTCAGATCCCTCTCTTGACTGGGATAGCGCGATCCCGTGGTTGAAGCAGCACACAAACCTCCAGATTTGGTTGAAGGGTGGTGAGTACTCGGCAATGCGATGGCAGCCGATACCACAAGCTAATCACAACGTTCACCAGTGTACAACCCCGACGACGTAGCGATGGCCATCCGATACGGCATTGATGGCATTGTCATCTCGAACCACGGCGGCCGACAACTTGACGGCGTTCCAGCCACCCTCGATGCGTTGAGAATTTGCGCACCTGTGGCCGCGGGCAAGATTCCCATCGCGGTCGACGGCGGTATCCGACGCGGAACCGATATCTTCAAGGCGCTCGCGCTTGGCGCGTCTCACTGCTTCGTGGGAAGAATCCCCATTTGGGGTCTGGCTTACAACGGCCAGGAGGGTTGCGAGCTTGCGCTGAAGATTCTTCAGTACGAGCTCAAGATTGCGATGGCCCTTGCAGGGTAAGTACACTCCTCCTTTCCAATATGCAGCCATGCTAATTATCGTGTCGCACAGAACGCGGACCATTGAGGAGATTTCGAGGGGTCATGTGGCGTACTTGAACGGCAGTGGAGTTCTGGCAAAGCTTTAGGCGCGATGGTCACATTGGGTGTAGCGAGTTCAGCATAGATACTACTTCATAATTCAACCTTGATTGTACTTTTACCGGAAACAGTTCTTGATCTGGTCACATAATATTTGAACGACCAGTAGCAGTGTTGATTGCAGACCGGCTCAATCGTGAACATCATTCAGGACAAGATGCCAATTCAATCGTACATGACCATTCCCGATCACAGGAAAGAACGCATGGATAGACTTAGGCAAGGAAATGAAGCCAATGATGAAAGTCAGATGATTTAGTTACATAGCTTGATCTCTATCCGTATGGAAAGGGTGCACATGCGGAAGAATCTTGCCTGATGGTTCTTACATGCAACGCGCCAGACCTTAGACAGTGGGGACAATAAGCTGGGATTGCTCCCGAGATGGCACTGTAGGTCACGGGCCACTACAAAGCGATTTTGACTTTCAGATTCAAATCCCTGTACCATCAAGGTGCACCATTGTTGCTCTCACTGTTTCGTGCCATATGAAGGCAAGGTTCGCGACTTTGGGGTGGCCAGTTTCTGGAGGAAGGTCTCCGCGACGGGGACCCACATCGCCGCCGGGCTTACCCCGCGCTATCATCGAAGATCATCATCGCGGAGGCGCCTCCGATCCCGGGACCCACTTGCCCCGCGTCGCCGTCTCGTGTGCCTCCAGCTACCCCTCCTCTATCGTCATTCGGACCCCAATTTCTTAGTTTGATCGAGCAGGAATTGCGGTAGGAAAGGCAGGTCTGCTCGAGTTCAAACGCATTGCGATGCCGGCCAGCTGCTTTGAGGAGGGGCTCGTTGGCTAGTGCAGCTGACTCTTGCAAAGAGCAAGACATCCCGAAGGCTTTTGTCAACCATCCAATGTCAGTCAAAGGTTCGTATTAGATAACCCACTTCGTCAGCTCAATATATGACATTGGCATCTGCGCAGTGCTACACTCCAACCTGGAACACTTCTACATCCTTCTCCTTACGACCAACCCAGTCCAAAGCTGAACCGCTACTCTGTCATCTGAAACCACATTTTCGTCTTGTGCTATCATTTTCACAACTTAGGACCAAAGCTTGAACCAGTCCAATATGGCGTCTCAAGAGCTGAAGGGCGTCCTCGTGGCCCTCGCCACCCCTTTCGCCCCCGACCAGAAGTCTATCGACACCAAGCTGCTCGACGAACATATCCAGCGCCTCATCGCCAAGGGTGTCCACGGTCTTGTTCCCGGAGGCAGCACCGGCGAGTTCACCGCACTAGACGCCGACGAGCGCAAGATCCTGATCGAACAGACCGTTAAGTCCGCTGCCGGCCGCGTGCCCGTCGTCGCCGGCATTGGCGACCTCTCCACCGTCCGCGCCGTCGACCACGCCGTCCACGCCGCCTCCGTCGGTGCTACTGCCCTTATGGTCGTTCCCCCCTTCTACGACGCCCCCAACCTGGCTCAGCTCCGCGAGCTTCTCAGCGAGATCCACCAAGCTTCAAAGCTTCCCATCGTCTACTACAACATCCCCTCCGCCAGCGGCGTCACACTATCTCCTTCCGAAATCGCGTCCCTGTCCGAGGTTGGCGTCACTCACTTGAAGGATACCTCTGGAAACGGCCCCGCTCTCACGGAGCTGATCTTCAGCACTGCCACCAACTCCCGCATCACCGCCTTCAACGGCTGGGATACTCTTACCTTCTACGGCCTCGCTGCCGGCGCCAAAGGGTCGGTGTGGGGCGCGACCAACATCATTCCTGAGTTGTCTAGCCAGCTGTGGCAGGCTGTCGCCGAGGATGCGGACCTGAGGAAGGGCAGGGAGCTGTGGACGAAGATCTTCCCCATCTGCAAGTTCTTGGAATCGCACAACTATGCTTCGGCAGTGAAGACGGGTATGGAGCTCCGTGGGTGGAAGACTGGTGGCCTGCGCAAGCCGTTTGCGCTCCTCGAGGGCGAGCCACGGAAGGAGTTGGCTGATTTGTTGAAGAACGCCAGCGTTGATGTTGTGGCATAAGCGGCAATATATTTCACAATATAATGAAAGTTGATTTAATTCCTTTTGGTGCAACTTGACCTGACTTGAGTGATGGGTGAATGATCAAGCTTCATCTTCCTTCTTCCAATGTCAACTGAGTCAGGGTTGGGCGCCGGATGAAACTCTGTTGGAATGTCGGCAGGCTATTGGATTAAAGCAATCGTCTTCACCCTCAACCTGGACACGTGGCGATTTGTATGCAGATAAAACACTGGTCGCTGCAATTGAGGTAATAGGTTTGTTGATTCCTTCATGATTGTATAAGCATGAGAAATTTTGGATGACCAAATAGAATACCAGTCACCAGCAAGGCGATAAAGACCAATGGATACCATCTTGAGCCACGATCTGTCTCCTCCACCATCTCACGAAATTTACGAACCTTGCAGCCTTGCAGACGGGGAAGTCGTGCCGACCCCTGTTGACGTCGGACTTTTGCGTGGGTGCTCACATATGATTTGTCTGGAGACCGGCGAGCGGCACACTCGCTTTCCAATAGCCAACCAACGTGCTTGTCTAGTCACTTCAATGTGGACCTGCAACGTACGTTGCCATCTCGTCTATGCGGAAAGCCCCCGCAAATTCTCGTCTGTCGTATGATCAGTCACACGCTGACAGCACACTGCGACCAAGGCCGCTTTTACGGGCCATCGCTGAAGATGTTTCTGACTCTCGCTTCCAGTCAATCAGATGACGCCTGGATATTGGTATGGAGATTCCCTGAAACAATCATCTGGGGTCAAAATGATGCCCAATAAGTATATACGGGCGAACAGAAAGCCAGGACAAGGCTACACTTTCCGTGACAAGATCTCTGCGGGGTTCGCTCTGCATCCTTGATGCATGAGCGGGCTTGGATTGCTTTGTTGGTCCTAGAATGTACCAGGCCTGCTGTTGCTATCGTTCCACGTGCCTGTATCCGACCCGGCATTCTTTCGCGCTTGGCCTGATGTTTTCTTTTCTGGTTGCCCCCCCTCTTGTGTTCCTTCGTTTTTCCCCTTCCCCCTTTCTCACTCGAAACATTTTCCCAGCTGCCTGCCCAGATTCGAACCTCACCAAGGGCGGATCTTATAACTACAATGGCTGACGAACCGGCTCAGATTGTAAGCACCACTCGTCATCCACACCCCAAAGAATTCATTTCGGTGTTGCTTTCGTCGGCTGATATCACTCAAGGAACCAGCGCTCCAAGTCCAGGAACCTGTTGAGACTCCAGACGATGGATATTCAGATGCAGGGAGGTACGAGTTCTTGCCCACTCGGAGGTCGTAGCCAGACCCAGAGGCTGACATCCGTGGTACTTCCATTTTTAGTTTGCATCAATCAACATCGTCTCTAAGTTCTAGCATTCGGGAGTACCGCACTATTCGCGGAAGAACATTCCAGACTTCCAACACCATTGATTATTGGTGAGTGCAAGCCAACGGCCTTCGCTCGGTTCCATTATACTGTCGGCTCTCTAATCGACCCAGGGCGCCAAATGACGAGCAGCAAATCGAGGGCTTTGACATTACGTGAGTGATCACAGAGATATCATGCGAGCTTCGTCGATACGCTATTTGGCTGGAACTGACATAGCAAAAAGACATCATTTCATGATGTTGCTTATGGACAATCATCTATTTGGCGCTCCTATCCAAGGCAGAAGCCTGGTGAGTTACTCTTATTTCCTCCATCGTGTAGCTAGAACTCATCGTAGCTAGTGACTGATGTTCGTTGAGGTTGTACTGCGTTCCTTTACTAATGGCCTACAGAAAGTTCTAGACGTTGGGACTGGAACAGGAATCTGGGCTATGTATGTTCTTCACCTTGTACCAACTCGCTTATTTTGTGGATTTGATGCTGATGACCATCGTGGCTAGTGACGTTGCAGAGGAGAATGAGGACTTTGACGTCATCGGAATCGATATATCGCCAATCCAACCAGGCTGGGTTCCGCCAAACTGTCAATTCTTCATTGATGATGCTCAGCTTGATTGGACCTTTAGGCCTGATGAGTTCGACTTCGTTCATGCCCGAGGTCTCTTTGGTGGCATCGATAACTGGCAAAAGCTCTACGACCAGGCTTTCCGGCATCTGAAGCCTGGCGGTTGGTTTGAGAGCGTCGAGGCGGACAGCCAAGTCCGCTCGCAGAACGAAGAGATCGAAAAAGATCCCAAGCACGTCTTCAAACAATGGGCCCCGCTATTCTGGCAAGCTGGTGATATTATTGGTAAGACTTTTCGTGTCGCCCAAGATGATGGTCAGAACCCGATCATCATGGAAACTTGTATGAGAAGAGCAGGCTTTGTCGATATCGTGCACAAGAAGTGGAGGGTTCCTGTCGGACCATGGGCCAGCGATCCCTACTGGAAGGAGGTCGGAGAATATGCAGGTCTGTATGTCGACCAGGGACTCGAAGGATGGGCCCTCAGGCCGCTCAGTGAGATTCTGGGATGGACTTACGAGGAGCTCCTTGTCTTCATTGCTGGAATGCGCAAAGAATTGCGAAACAAAAGTGCAATGCCGTACTTCAACTAGTAAGTTAATCTCTTTAACCCCATGGCAAGCCCTGTCGCATTGGCGTTGGTCACGGAAACATGTAGACTAACCAACGCCTAGTCACATGGTTTACGGCCGAAAGCCAGAGGCTTGAGGCAAGCGATTTCGGAACAGTTGTGACCCAAGTGTTGTTGTTGTTGACCATAGCCCTTGCAGCCCATTCCTGCGTATCAAAATTGATGCCAGCCTCGTCTATCTTGGCAAATTCGAGCGCCGTCTTGTCAACATTGCTGCAGTCATCAGATGGACACCTAGCAACATAGGTCATCATAGGCCCAAAGTGAGCCCATCGTGTCCAGTGAAACTCGACGGTTCCGCCAGCAGACACTTTGACAGTGGAGTTGGCGGGCGCACCATTCTTCTGGCAAACAATGTCGGGAGACGTGTAGTTCTCGGGCGCAACAAAGCCACTATCAAGATTCTCAGCGGACCAGGCAGCTAGCTCGGGAAGCTCCTTGCCATTCTTCTTGTCATAGTAGTAGATGAGCTGATAGCCGGGGTGCTCCACACCGTCAGTTTTGAAGCTGTCAACGACACCGTGGCCCGCCACAACGCTAGCGAACAGGCCGAGAAAGGAAAGAGATTTCAGCATGGCGCAGAAAAGACAAGTGACATACGGAGACGAAAAGAGCGGATGGGCACAAGACCCAAATAGTAAAGGCTGTGATGAAGCGAACGTAAAGAGCGAAGTGGTGTACATGTACTCTCACTTTACGAAGAAAATCAAGCAGCTTTATATCTTGACTGACGTTAAACTATGCGGCTTCGCATCTTACACAAAGAATCTCGCTTGTGAGTGGGTTGCATAAAGCAGCAGCACTGTGGCAGGACGTGGAAAATTCAGGTCTACTCAAGCGAGCGAGGATGAAACAGCAGAGCGAATATCATGAGGCACTATCTGTGCGTCTATCTAACGATAAAATCTTCGATAAATCAATTTGTGACATTCTCCTAGGCCTCTGGAGTTGCGCGACGAAACTACGTCGTTTAAAGACCCCATGTTCTCCAGATGAGCAGCTAGCACTGGCGCATATATTGTCCCGATGTGGTCGAAAAGCCGGATCTAATGGTCTTGCCTATTCACAAGCTCACAGCTGTCCAAGTGCGATACTGGCGGGTAAGCCATCCTGAAATTCAATGCCAGGCTTCAACCAGATGACACACTCGCAAAGAGCCACACCGCAGGATAGATTTACTATAGAAGGTATATCGCCCGGAATAACGGTCTTTGATGGGGGCGGCGCTCCGACATTTTCTAGCTTCGCAATCCTGCCTGACCAATGTCGGCCTAGCTTGGTGGGTATTTGGCCTGTAACCCATCCGAGGTGGTCGTATATCTCGGGTTTTACTTGCGTGTGCCGCAGTAGGGGCCACTCATCCCTAGTAATGAACGCATGCGATGGCCCTTAATTTTAAAGTCTTTTACACACGCAGTGACATTTGATAGCTAGCGCCAAGCTGCTGGGTTTGATAAGATTGACTATGTATGGCCGAGGACTTTCAAGACAGTCCGTCACACAGCCGAGGCTGGGATAGGCCGTTGTCTATGCTCTCAAGTGACCCACGATTCGTTCTATTTCCTCCCGAGAAAATCCAAGTGTGACCATGGCGTACTTCTCAAAGCCTCCGTACTTGGCTTCTACCTGCGTCATGAACAACTGCCAGGTAGATAATCGGAGGCTGCAAAGGTTGTGGAAAACAGGAACATCGAAGTCGCAGTTGTTGTCTTCTACCGCTCGCTGAAGCAATAGCTCACGGACGGGCTCTGAACCAATCCGGGATAGCATGTAGTCCAGGGCGATTGTCTCTGCGTTGGCGCCAGCCAGGGACAATAGGAAGCCTGCGAGAATGCCAGTCCTATCCCGGCCAACTTTGGAGTAGTTATGGGTCAGTGATGATTGAAGGATGACGGAGACACGAGGGGCAGCAACTCACGCGCGCAGTGGAAAAGAAATGGTTCCTGTGGACGATCTCTGACGTGTTCGAGAACGATCTTTAAAGTTGGCGCGTAGATTTCCATGATGTCCATGTACATCTTGCAGTAGCCTTCTTCGCCGCCCCCACTAACAAAGTCGTTGATATCGATGGTGTTGCTGAATGAATTTGGGATCCACATTATGTCACAACCAGGGACATCTGGTTCGGGATACTTTTCCCGCTCATGTCTCGTTCTCAAATCGAATATTCTCTTGATGCCGACTTGACCTGCGATTTGCTGTTTGCCGACATCATCAAGATTCTCGAGAGCCCCAGAGCGAAACACATAGCCTTTCCGAATAGGACTACCAGGAACCAATCCAACGTCCCGGGTGTTGAATGTACCAGTGACGTTTATGAAAGGGGGGCTAGAGAGAACAGCCGAAAGGAACGGCTCTGCTACGGGGAGTCGTACATCAGTACGGGCATGCTCAAGTAGCTGCGCCGGCGAATAATCGGAGTCGGATGCCATTCCGGATATGACGATGAGATGATGAAGAATGCCAAGCAAGTGCAGCTGTTCACGGAGCTAGTTCCCGACGAGATAGACGAACAGCCTTTGATATTTAAGGAGAGCCGGAGACGGACAGGCCAAGGATCAGAAACCGGAGCTTCGGCGAGTGCATCAATCCGCCCGTTCCGGTCCGGTCCTCCGCGGAAGCCGAAATATGACCGGCTCCATTCAATAATATCAGCGCGATGCCGCGGAGACAATGGAAATGATGCAAAGGTTCACTGCAATTGCACAGTTTGTTGCAGTAAATTTCTTCACCGGTGCGAGTGCAGTTATTTCATGGGGTGATGGTCATCCATTCTCCATCAGCACTCTGACCTACTGCTGGACCCACCAAATATGGAGGGTGGCATGAAGCCTTCAGTCGAGGGAAAGCTTTTCTGTAAGCAGATTTTGCACCATCAAACCCACGCTGTATCATCTAGTCATGCTGCTTTGCATCAAATCTGGCCAACTCAAAGTCCAATCCCCTGTCTCTTTCCTTTTATCCCATACGCTTTGAGCCAACACGCTCGGCTTGTCCGCCCCAAAAATGACGCCTTGGGCATCAATAGACTCCAAAATCAGCTTTCCTCGCTCCTGAAGATCAGGCGTCGTAGCTTCGCAGGCCGCAATGAACCCAGCCCATCCGATGCTGGTAGCGAAGTCATGGTCGTCAGCCGTCTCCTCTAGACAGGGCTGTATGTAATCCAGAGTCTTGCGCACGGCGTCTTGGATGACCATGGCGCTCATGTTGTACACCCTGCGGTAGAAGTAGATTATCAACGCCTGATGCATCGCTAGCGTCAGGGACTTGATGATGGGATGATCAACGAGCCTGGCGTCCCTGTTCATGAGCTCCCGAGGTCTGCTGGGACCGCTTTGATTATCGGAAGAATCAAGAGACCACGACCAGATGTGTTGCTCCAGCATCTTGACATGCCTCGACAAGCCTGCCGAGACACGAGGGTCGTATAGTGCGATGGCCTCCAATTTGGCCTTCTCATTGGCGAAGCTGATGGTCTGAGACAGTAGCGTCATCAGGGACTCGGGTACGCCATAGATATCAGGATACATCGTGACAGGCCAATGGCCCGAAATGTCGAGGTGAATGTCTGCGTACCCGACTTCTGCAGGCTTCTCGCGAGAGATGTCCAGGTCGGCACCGAGAGAGTCTTCTGCAATACGGAACTTGCGGAGCGAGACGGCCATCTCGGTTGCTGCTTGCGCCTGAGCCTGGGCTGATAGGGCTTGGCCTGTCTTCGGAGCGTTGTCGCTAGATATATCCGTACTTTCTGCGATTACACGCAGGTGTGTGTAGACGTGGTGTAGGACACGAATGTTAAAGGACCTGGGCATCGAAAGGCCCCGGAGACGGATGAGTCGTTCGGCGTCGAGGAGGAAGATTTTGACCGCGCGAGAGCCATTATAGAGTACCTATGCAATTGTTAGAACAAGAAGCCAACCACGGCGGGAGCGGATGCTATACTGACCGAAACCATGGCCGTGGCAAGGATAGCCATAAGAATCTCATTGTACTTGGCTTGACTGGTCTCGTCCGACTCGCTTTGTAGTGCCATCTTCAGATGCGATTGTGCGCTCTTCTGGTAGTCCAGACCGACCTCCAGCCATTGTGATGCTGCTTTCTCATCCGTCTTGAGCGACCTGTGCAAGTGAAAAGCGCTCCTAGCCAGTAATGTACAGAGAATGCTATGCCTGGTATGGGTGGTAGTGTTCCAAAGAGAAAGCTCAGCAAAGGTTTCTAATGCGCAAGGCAGAAGCCAAAGTTGCCACGGTGATATTCTCATGCCCTTGACAGATGATAATGAGTCGATGGACTTGTAGTACCGTAAGAGGGAGGCGGCATGTGTTGGTAGGCATGGCGTAACGCCGGGCAGGTTGTTAGTGAACGGCGTGGAAACCTTGCGCGGTATTGGTAGGTTCATGTCCGATGGTGGGCTGGTAGGGTTGTTGCTATCCTCTTGCACGTGGTCAGTGTCTTGCTGCTGTTGATCTGGCAGTTGAAGTTGGTTCGGTTCTTGTTGATGGTGTGTGTGATGACTATGGGGTTGGTCTATATGGGCCATAGCAGGAGTCCGCGGTGAAGTGGGAGAGAAAAGCAAGTCCAGTGCCGAAAAAGAACCGTCCATCGACATCACATGACTGAGGCTTCCTGTGCCTTCACCATGCATCCATGGTTGGCCGAGGTTCATCATGGCGTCTGTACCGAAAGCGTCGAAATGTCCAGGCAGAAACGACGGTTCTATCGCGATATGGTCGTCGTGAACGGACCATGGCTCAATCACCACTTCTTCAACGTCATCGTCCAGCAGTTCGCCGCTAACGAGATTGGGCAAGGCTTCTGCTAGTGATGAAGTCGGAGAGCTCTCCGACTGTTGCTGGAGAGGGGAAGCGGACGTGTCCGAATTCGTGATGGAATCGCCTTCGAATGCTCTGAAAACACCAAAGGGACCGTCTAAGCACACCTCGTCCACGCCGTGAACGCTCTTCTCGTCGAGGTCGAGAACAATATCACCAGCCGAGCGATCACCCATGCTCTCGACAATCTCGACGGCCATGGAGTTGCGTTCATCCTCGGTGAAGAGCGGGTATCGGTACGACGTGCCACGGTGCGAGGAGGAGGCATGCTTCTGGTCGCCCGAGGCCGAGCACAGCGGATCCGGAACCCACAAGAGCTGGCCGTCGTAGCCTTCGCAAACGAGATTCAGACGGCGGCAGGAGGAACATATCGGGCGGGCCTCGTCGCACTTGAGGTGTCGGCTTCTGCAGGTACGGCAACCAGTAAACGTCCTCGAGCGCGGGACCCTCTTTGCGTTATTGCTTGCGGCTGTTGACTGTGGTTTTCCCCTAGATGGCTTCTGGCTCTGCTGGTTCTTCCGGGTGGCCGCCCTGGAATTACTGGGCCCTCTGCTTCTGGTCGTAGCAGGCATTGTCGATGAGCTAAGGCAGGGCAAAGCGAGAGACAGAAACGGTAGATAGTCGCATTGCGTGCTGGCTGTTCTCGGGAGGCAGAGGCAAGGAGCATTTCAGGCTTGTATTCCCGACTGGCCTGATTCCAAGGCTTCCTGTCGTCACTTGAAGGAAAGTCAGCAGGGAAAATGGCGGAGTCAAGATGTCGTCGTATCGCGGGGTTTCGATATTGGCGGAGTCGCTTTCTGGAGACAAGCCAAGAGCGTGTTGCAGCGATCACGGGGCAGTTGTGTGAAGTGAGAAGAGTCAAGATACCAGATTTGGCTCCTTTTCCCTTGCTTTTGAAAACGAGGAAGGTTTCCGCGACGTACTTATCGGCGCTAGCGGATGTGGGGAAGCCACTTCATGGGGCCGGACCGGACTTTCTCGGTCTAGGATGATGCCGGAACAGCGACCCGAACATCGATTTCCCCAGGACTTTAGTCATGGGAATGCTTCGTGACTGATCGGGAATGCCGTTGAAGTTATGGCCCTTCTTTCACAGCCCAGAATGAGAAGAAGAAAGTGCCGAGAAGACCCACCATTTGATGGGCATGCTTGCGCGACGAGCTGAGTTCCGGAACAGCTCGTGTAAGTCCACAGGTGGCTCAAAAGCTTTCTTGAACCCAGAGATCAGATCCGGAGGAGCTCCTGATTTGCTGAGTTGTTTCTAATATTCGAATACCAGCATATGAACGGCATAGTCATGATGGCCAGTCTCCGACATTCCCGCCCGCTTACCCTAGCAGCTGCCACTCGGCGTTGCCCTCAGCAGAAAAGCAGTGTTCGCAGGTTTTCTGCCGCGGCATGCAACCAAGCTCCTGCTGCCTTCCAAGGCGAGCCCTCTGAGCCTAGAGTTGTCACTTCCTCGGTGCCTGGGCCTAAGGTGAAGGAAGGACTTGCGAAGCTGGAGCAAGTCTTTGACACTCGCAGCGCAAATACACTTGTCGACTATGAGAAGTCCATTGGAAACTAGTGAGCCAACCCCATGTATGCTGTGGATGACATCTTGCTAAGTCGAACCAACTGAAGCCTGGTGGATGCCGATGGCAACCGATTTTTGGACGTGTAAGTCTGCCTACTTTGCCTACCGGCGGCCTTGCTCTGACCAGAATCGGTTTGCAGTTTCGCACAGATCGCTTCAATCCCTCTCGGCTACAACAACCCAGAACTCAACAAGGCGTCGACGAGCCCCGCGATGATCCGAGCAATCGCCAGCAGACCGGCACTTGGAAGCTTTCCTTCAACAGACTATGCGGAGTTATTGGAGACCAGCATCCTGAAAGCCGCCCCCAAAGGCCTCAACCAGGTCTTTACTGCCACAACCGGCTCCGATGCGAACGAGACAGCGTGCAAGGCGGCCTGCATCTGGAAAGGAACACAAGAGCGTGGTGGGGCCGACTTCAGTGCTGCTGAGCTGGAGTCCGTCATGGTGAACCAAGCACCTGGCGCCAAGAAGTACTCCATTATGTCGTTCCAGAAGGGCTTTCATGGTCGCCTGTTTGGTAGCTTGTCGACGACGCGAAGCAAGCCTATCCACAAGCTCGACGTACCAGCATTCGATTGGCCCGTTGCACCTTTTCCTCAGTTAAAGTATCCTTTGGATCAGTTCGCTGCAGAGAACGCAGCTGAAGAGAAGAGATGCCTCGAAGAGACAGAGCATTTGTTGGAGGAGGCCAAGCAGACAGTTGCGGCAGTCGTCGTCGAGCCTGTTCAATCAGAGGGCGGCGACAACCATGCCTCGCCAGCTTTCTTCCAGGGTCTCAGAGAGCTTACGAAGCGCAAGGGCGTCTTGCTGATTGTTGATGAGGTGCAGACTGGTGTCGGAGCGACTGGAAAATTCTGGGCTCATGAGCACTGGAACTTGTCTTCGCCGCCGGATATGGTGACCTTTTCCAAGAAGGCCCAGGCTGCAGGTTTCTACTTTGGTGATGCTGGTTTGAGGCCGGATAAGCCTTACCGTCAATTCAACACTTGGATGGGCGACCCTGTCCGAGCGCTGCTGTTCAAGGCTATTTACGGAGAAATCCAGAAGAATGGCCTAGTTGAGCACACTGCAAAGGTTGGAGGATATCTGTTTGGCGAGTTGGAGAAGCTGGCCAGCAAATACCCGCACCACGTCCAGAACCTCCGTGGTAAAGACCGTGGCACCTTCATCGCTTGGGATGCCCCCAGGAGAGAAGAGGTGCTGGCGCTCGCCAAAGCTAAAGGTGTTAACATGGGCGGCAGCGGTGACGCCGCCATTCGCCTTAGGCCAATGCTGGTGTTCCAGAAGAATCACGGTAAGATAGACGGCCATCACTGAGTTGGAGAGAACCATGCTAACTTCGAAAACAGCCGATATTTTCCTGGAAGTGTTGGAGAGCGTGTTCAAGCGGCTATCGTAGGCCCAGTAGGCCGTGGGAATGGGACCATAAGATCGAAAATTTGGGTGAAAACTTGGCGCTGAAATAATCAAAGCCATGATGGATAGTTCTTGAATGACAAAACCACCTTGGAAGATGTTGAACTGGACCAGCCGAACAGAATCATCGTGAACAATTGGTGTGAAAACAACGATGTTGGCCGTGACGCAATGAAATAGTGGATTGTGTAATTCGACAGGGCGCGTAGACAGCTACTGCATTGGTAATCTGGACCCTCTGTACTACCCCATGTTTGGAAGGCGAGCCCGAGGTGCTCGTCGACGCCATATATATCCAATTGCACATGCTAGGACACAGAGCTTCAAGCAAGGTACATAACTCAAACTCTCCTTATGCGGTTTCACCCTCAATTGCTGTTCGCTACTCAAGTTTCTGAACCTGTCTGCTACGAAAACGACGCAATGTCAAAGATCTTCCTGTAAGCAGCCCTCCAGGAATCACCGACAGACTGACTCAAAACCCCCCATGTAAGTGCGAGTAAACGCTAACCAGAGGACCAGGACCGGAGCCACAGGCTACATTGGCGGCACTGTCCTGTCGCTGTTGACCAAGTCGCACCCTGAATATGCTATCAGAGCACTGGTGCGCGACAGCGCAAAGGGCAAGATTATTACCGGCACATTTAAGGATGTAGAGGTTGTAGAGGGAGACTTGGATAGCGCCGATATCCTGGCTCGCGAAGCCTCCAACGCCGATGTTATTCTTCGTGAGTTTTAGCAGGCGATGGGTCTGATGCGTTGTTCGGCTTGCTAACGATGACTCCCCAGACCTGGCCTCAACTGGCCACCTGAAGAGCGTCGAGACTATTCACAAGGCCCTCGCCTCTAGCCAGAAGCCATGTGAGCAAACTTCTTTATTCTTGTCGCCACTGAATGGACTCAATTGAACCCATGCTGATTTTGGTATCCTTGTAGCACACTGGGTCCAAGTTTCTGGTGCCAGCGCTCTCGCCGCGGCCGAGCTGGCAGACAAGAGCCGCGCCCCCGGCGACGGCAGCGACCTTGTCTTCAACGATCTCACTGGCATCGCCGATATCCGCTCCATCATCCAGCGCCACCCGAGTCGCGCCGTCGACAACTACATCCTCAAGGTCGCGGCCGAAGAATCGAAGATCAACACTGCGCTGGTCTTCCCGCCTATCATTTACGGTCAAGGCCTCGGTCCCGGCAACAAGCGCAGCGTCCAAGTCCCTGCGCTGGCCAAGACAACACTGGAGCGCAAGCGAGGCATCCAGGTCGGCAAGGGCCTGAGCCGCTGGGGCAATGTGCACGTTGAGGATGTCAGCCAGCTTTTTGTCAAGTTGGTCGAGAAGGCTGTTGAGGGCAAGGCCGATGCGCAGGTCTGGAAGGAGAACGGTCTGTATCTCACTGGCTTGGGCGAGATCGTAAGTTCTGTCGTTCTGTTGCTACTCGTGCCGTTACTAATTGTGCTTGTGTCCAGTCATTTGGCGAGATCTCGAAGCTTGTCGCTACGGCCGCCGCGAAGAAGGGACTCATCCCCTCAGACGATGTTGAGGTCCTCAGCCCCGAAGACGCAAACACTCTGCTCCCTCACGGAGCTGTACTCTTTGGAACCAATGCGCGTAGCGAGGCGGTCAGGGGCAAGGAGGTGCTCGGCTGGGCGCCTGCGGGCGAGAATCTGCTAGACGAAATTCCTAAGGCGGTGGAGCGCGAGGCCGAGGTACAGCGAAGCAACCTCTGAACAATGTCATTTGCTGCACAAATCTAAAGCTTGTAGATAGATAAAAATCAAGTCATTTCCGTATCACACACAACACACTCAAGTGGCGCAAATAGTCAAGTCTGACACCATCACCATTCAGCTGGACTACAGTCTCTGATTTCTCATGACCTGGAGCTACCCTGTCCGCAAATGGAGAGGTAATTCAGGGACCACGCCCATTATCATACCTCTTATCGCCAATGATGGTGGGGTTAATGCCCCTCATTTCAACTTGGGCTGCTTGGTGCCCCTCACCATCATGGGGGCATCTATCAGGAAGGTGTCCGCGACGAGCTTGGTGTCCGAGACATGTTTACAAATTTGGATGAGGAATAAAATCGGGGAGCCATATGCAGTACAGATATGGAAGGTGAATCTGGCATTCTAGGGACCATTCATGCACACGTCAATTCTGACTGGAATCTAAATTGATATGAGTTGAACTCTCCACTGCGGGGGAGGGGCAGTGTGTTGTGTGCTCTTCTCAGCACCCCGGCAGGCCACGCCGATGCTGAGGTGAAAGTGCGTCACAAGTCGGAGTAAAGGACGTCTGCTGAGGCCGAGTTCGGTCGTCGATAAGACAAATCGTAGCTTGGATCTGACCACAACATATCTGAAATGAAGAGCTTGTCTTGAATATCTCACAGTTGGTTTCACAGGCTGTTCACCTCCACCGCTTCTTTTTCTCTTGACTTGCCTTGAAATATTGATACCGAAGAGCAAATCCGCCGACCACACGCAACACAGCCCATCCCCTCCTTTTCCAACAGTCGCAAAAATGGCAGATCTCTCTGTCGGCCTCACGGCTCCCAACGGCCGCAAGTGGACCCAGCCAACCGGCCTTTTTATCAACAACGAATTCGTGCCATCTTCGAACGGCCAAAAGATTGACGCTATTGACCCCGCGTGAGTGCAACAACCAATCTTCGGGAAAGAAACATTTCAGGATAACAACCTGACACACTGCTTCAGAACAGAAGAGGTTATCGCATCCGTCCACGCCGCCTCTGCTGATGATGTCGATAAGGCCGTCAAAGCCGCAGCGGCAGCCCTCAAGAATCCGTCATGGAAAGAGTTGCCCGCCTCAGACAGAGGCATACTCATGGCCCGCCTGGCCGATCTAGTTGAAGAGAACAAGGAGCTTTTCGCGACAGTCGATGCATGGGACAATGGTGAGTCAAAACCGGCGCCAATACGGAAGTCTTGGTCATCATCTTCTTACCAAATCGCATTACAGGCAAGACGTACACCGAGGCTCTGACCAACGACCTCGTTGAAGCAGTTGGAGTTATCCGTTACTACGGCGGTTGGTGCGACAAGATCTTTGGTCAGACCATCAGCGTCCCGAACAAGTTTGCGTATACTGTCCGACAACCTGTTGGAGTCGTCGGCCAGATCATCCCGTGGAACTACCCGCTCTCCATGGCGACGTGAGTCAAACTCGCATGCGATATTGTGCCCGAAGCTAAAAACTCTTAGATGGAAGTTGGGCCCCGCGCTAGCATGCGGTAATACCGTCGTTCTCAAGGCAGCCGAACAAACGCCTCTGAGTATTCTCATCCTCGGCCGTCTCATCAAAGAAGCCGGATTTCCCCCGGGTGTGGTGAATTTCGTTAACGGTCTCGGTAAGGACGCCGGCGCCGCCCTTGTCCAGCATCCCCTGGTCGATAAGGTCGCCTTCACGGGGTCGACAGGAACAGCGACCAACATCATGAAGATGGCAGCAGCAACGCTGAAGAACATCACATTAGAAACGGGCGGAAAGTCGCCGTTGTTGGTTTTCAACGATGCCGATATGGAGCAGGCTGTGAAGTGGTCCCATCTGGGAATCATGTCCAACCAGGGCCAAATT